>NC_081319.1:10537500-11787500 GCF_026419965.1 Kogia breviceps | reverse complement strand
CCTCAGAAATACTGTGGGTTCAGTTCCAGACTATCGCAATAAAGCAAGTATCACAGTAAAGCAAGTCCCACAAATCTGGGGGTTTCACGGTGCATATGAAAGTCATGTTTACAGTACACTGTTATCTATTAAGTGTGCAATAGCATTATGTCTTAAAAAACAATGTACCTATATTTAATTTAAAAATACTTTATTGCCAAAATGGAACCTATAGACTTGCATGAGGAACAGACCTTTGATTTGTTAAAAAAAAAAAAAACACAGTGTCTGTTAAGGGCAATAGAGCCAAACATGATAGAATGAGGTGTGGCTGCATTTAGAAATACAGCACGAGACAATCACCTTAGAGTGATTATGAATGGTTTGCCACTGTAGATCCGTCAGAGTGTATCTCGGACCAGAGCCGTTTGCTCTTAAGTTTATGCTGTCCTATGTGTGTAGCGGAAAACCATTTTGGTATCCTTTGTTCATTCTTATAGGATGTATTCTAAGCCAGTGGCTATAGAGAGCCTAAATAGCCCTGTCCCTAAAATCCTTCTTTTTTTTTCCTTTTCCTTTAGAAACTCATATGTCCGGCTCAGACACCTGTGTACTAATACCTGGGTTCACAGCACAAATATCCCCATTGACAAGGAAGAAGAAAAACCCGTGATGCTAAAAGTAAGTCCCCGAACTTGCTGCCTCCCTCGGTCTCGTGCTGCCGATGAAAGGGCTCCTTTGAGGGCAGAGGGAGGCGAATGGAGGTCTAAAGTTGTTGCTTCGGTAGGAGCATGCTGGCGGACAAACTTGAATGTGATGAAAGAATTCTTTCCAAGGGACCTGGCTATAGCAAGCCCAGGGCTTTTGAAATAACTAGAACCTTTTATTCCGTAGCTTCTGCCCTAAAGGTTGAGCAATTGTCTGGATTTCATATCTGTCTGAAGGCTGATTTTGGCTGGGGGAATGTTTGCTTGTGCCCAGACATACATCACATACCTAGTTGATTTCCCACAATCTGTATTATTTGTTTATTTCTCTTTGTATTTAAATGTGTACTTTTATTTCTTGAAAGTTCTTCCAACCTCTTTAATTTCTCTCCCTGAAGCCCACCTCTCCTTTCTCACCTTGTTCAGGATCATAGAGCATAAATACACAGACAGAGGGTTTTTCTTTTTAAAAAATGGAATTATACTCTCACATAATGTTTTTGGGTGCTGGGGAAGATTATTGGAATTTTTTCCTCTACTTTAATGAACATTTTCAGGTATATAGAAAAGCTAAAAGATCGGTGCAGTGTCTACCCTTATAATACTCTCAGAAACAAGAATTACCATTTTGTACATTTGATTTTTTTTCCCTATGTAATATTTGTAAATGTGTTTTTAAATTACAGAAGTCTCAGATGCTCCCTATAACAAACGAACCTATAAAATCATAGTACTGCCCCATTTCCTGCCTTACTTTTCTCCACAGTACCAACCTCTAGAGGTAACAGCTGTTGATGATTTGGGGTACAGCTCTCCAGGTGTTTTTCTATGTCCGTTTATTTGAACCACAAGAGAGCTCTAGGCTTTTTGGATTGCCCCATGTCCCATAAATACAGTGTTTGATTAATGCCTTACCCTCTCAGTCTAAGAGGCTGTTCCACAAAGACCGTCTTGCTTTTCAGATTGGAACCTCTCCCGTGAAGGAGGACAAAGAAGCATTTGCCATAGTTCCAGTCTCTCCTGCTGAGGTTCGGGACCTGGACTTTGCCAATGATGCCAGCAAGGTGCTGGGCTCCATAGCTGGGAAGCTGGAGAAGGGCACCATCACCCAGAATGAAAGAAGGTGAGGGCTCCCTGCCAGAACCGGACATGGTCATCCTCGCCCACTGTGGGTGTTTGCAATCCCTTGCAGAGAGAGAGAGTGCTTGGAAGAGCTCTGTGTGAGAGCAGCAGGCCTTAGCATTTGTGGGTGGCTTCAACTTGTGGTTTTCAAGAAATAGTTACTTGGGCTTCCTTGGTGGCGCAGTGGTTGAGAGTCCGCCTGCCGATGCAGGGGACGCGGGTTCGTGCCCCGGTCCGGGAAGATCCCACATGCCGCGGAGCGGCTGGGCCCGTGAGCCGTGGCCGCTGAGCCTGCGCGTCCAGAGCCTGTGCTCCGCAACGGGAGAGACCACAACAGTGAGAGGCTCTCATACTGCAAAAAAAAAAAAAAAGAAAAAAAGAAATAGTTACTTTTGCTTTCACTGTTCTGAAAGTCTCTAAACTTGTAAATATCTCCTTCTTTCTCCGTTTCCCTGTCTCCAACTTGGTCTCTGGAATTATCTTACTAAATGTCAGGGGTTGAGGTTACTCTGAGATAAAATGTAATGTCTACTATTTTGTGAAGGTGATACTGTTTTTGTGGACGATTAGGTATTGTCTCTATTTCACTCTTATTGGTAATTGGCCTCAACTGACAATTTCAAGGAAACTGGGAGAATGGGTTTGCCTCTGCTTAACTGGTTCCTTTGGCCTGAAGGCTTCCAAGGTGAAGCTTTCAGCCTGTTGCACATCGAACTCTTCCCATATCTAATAGCTTTTTTCCTCCTAAGATCTGTAACCAAGCTGCTGGAAGACTTGGTTTACTTTGTCACTGGTGGAACTAATTCCGGTCAAGATGTCCTTGAAGTGGTCTTCTCTAAGCCCAACAGAGAGCGACAGAAGCTGATGAGAGAACAGAATATTCTCAAGCAGGTCAGTGAGTGGTGACATATTGGGTTGGCTTTATAAGAAATCCGTGGTATCAGTGCTCTTAGAGAGGGATGTGAATGATTTCCACCTCACACGCTTGATCCATTGACTTTAAAAAAAAAAGCAGACTTAATTTTTTAGAGCAGTTTTAAGTTCACAGCAAAAGTGAGTGGAAAGTACAGAGATTCCCCGGGTACCTCACCTCCACACATCCACAGCCTTCCCTGTTATTAGCATCCCCAGCAGAGAGGTGCATTTGTTATAGCTGATGAACCTACACTGACACATCATAATTGTCCAAAGTCTGTAGTTTACATTAGGATTCACTGTTGCTGTTGTACATGCTCAGGGTTTGAACAAATGTGTAATCACATGTATCCATTATTATTTTTTTTTTTTTTTGGCGGTACGTGGGCCTCTCACTGTTGTGGCCTCTCCTGTTGCGGAGCACAGGCTCCGGACGCGCAGGCCTGGTGGCCATGGCTCACGGGCTTAGTTGCTCCGCGGCATGTGGGATCTTCCCGGACCGGGGCACGAACCCGTGTCTCCTGCATCGGCAGGCGGACTCTCAACCACTGCGCCACCAGGGAAGCCCCCATGTATCCATTATTATCACGTCATACAGAGTAGTTTCATTGCCCTAAAAATCCTCTGTGCTCAGCCTATTTGTCTCTCCCTTTCCCCCAACCCTTGGCAAGCAACCATTGATCTTTTTTTTTTTTTTTAAACATCTTTATTAGAGTATAACTGCTTTACACGGATGTGTTAGTTTCTGCTGTATAACAAAGTGAAGCAGCTATACATATACATATATCCCCATATCCCCTCCCTCTTGTGTCTCCCTCCCACCCTCCCTATCCCACCCCTCTAGGTGGACACAAAGCACCGAGCTGATCTCCCTGTGCTATGCGGCTGCTTCCCACTAGCTGTCTATTTTTACATTTGGTAGTGTGTATATGTCCGTGCCACTCTCTCACTTTGTCCCAGCTTACCCTTTCCCCTCCCCGTGTCCTCAACTCCATTCTCTACCTCTGTGTCTTTATTCCTGTCCTGCCCCTGGGTTCTTCAGAACCATTTTTTTTTAAGATTCGTATATATGTGTTAGCATACGGTATTTGTTTTTCTCTTTTTGACTTAACTTCACTGTGTATGAGACTCTAGGTCCATCCACCTCACTACAAATAACTCAATTTCGTTTCTTTTAATGGCTGAGTAATATTCCATTGTATATATGTGCCACATCTTCTTTATCCATTCCTCTCTTGATGGACACTTAGGTTGCTTCCATGTCCTGGCTATTGGAAATAGAGCTGCAATGAACATTGTGGTACATGACTCTTTTTGAATTATGGTTTTCTCAGGGTATACGCCCAGTAGTGGGATTGCTGGGTCATATGGTCGTTCTATTTGTAGTTTTTTTAAGGAACGTCCATACTGTTCTCCATAGTGGCTGTATCAGTTTACATTCCCACCAACAGTGCAAGAGGGTTCCCTTTTCTCCACACCCTCTCCAGCATTTGTTGTTTGTAGATCTTTTGATGATGGCCCATTGATCTTTTTATTGTCTTCATAGTTTTGCCTTTTCCAGAATGTCATATAGTTAGAATCATACTGTATGTACCTTTTTCAGATTTTACTTCTTTCACTTAGTAAAATGCATTCAAGTTTCCTGCATCTTTTCATGGTTTGATAGTTCAGTTGATTGTTAACATGCTTGTTGAACATCAGCCATGTGAGAATTTACCTGTTAGGAACCCCAACAAGAATTCAGTTGACAACTTTATTTTCCTCACAAATAATATCAAGTGCAGTGTATCCTTAAGGTTATTTTATGTATCTGGGAGATTTGGAGTATATGATAAACTCAGAAGGCCTGTAGAGGCTCTTATGGGGACCATTATAAGTCACCAAAAAACCTGTAAATGAAGAATGAGTAGAAAAGAAAATGAACTCACAGAAAATACATAGATGATGTAATTTGGTATAAAGTTAAATAAACTGGGGTAGAAATAAATTAGAATACACTGGGGTAGAAATAAATAAATTAGAGGGAGGCAAGTGACAAGTCCAGGGTAGATGAAATATGTGGAAATGTATGCCGTAAAGTTCTCTAAAGCTGTTGGAGGCTGGGCCACTAGAGCCAAAAGAAAAACGTGTTAGTTACAAGTCGCATAGTTCTCCCTAGGAACTTGGATTGGAGAATCCTTTCTCCTTTTGGACTGTGATAGACAATATTTAGTAACACTCCGTCTTGTTTCAACGAGGGTTTAAAGTCCCAGAATAAATTGTGGCCTGCCGTTTGATGTGATAACTGCCGAATAAGACCTCTGGCTTAATGTCCATGCTCTTTTCCACAGTAGTGATTCCTAGAGGGTCTGAAACTGTGGAGGAGCCTTCGTTGAGCACTTGTGTACCCTTAGGACCTGACGCCCACTATCTGCTTTAATCCTTACAACACCCTGGTGAGCTAGGTATTATTCTCTCCATATCACTGCTGAGAGAACTGAAGGTTACCTTGACCATGACCTGTACCTGTAGGAAAGTAATAAAGGTGTGTAATTTCGACCTAGAATCTGCTGATTCCAGAGTCTGTGCTCTCAGGCACTGCTTGAAACACTGCATTTTCAAGTATTTGAGGACCCACTAGGTCCAGGAGGGCTGAATTCAGGGAGGAGCCAGTCCCAGTTGATGGAATGAATGCAGTTTTCAGGTTCATGATTGTTTGCACAGGGAGATTTTCCTATATAGGTCAGCCATCCTTGAGGTTATAGGACTTCCAAAGAGAAGGTTAGCCCTGAAAACAGTAGGGGACGGCAGTTTTTACTCTTTTCTTTCTGCACACAGATCTTCAAGTTGTTACAGGCCCCATTCACAGACTGTGGTGACGGCCCGATGCTACGTCTGGAGGAGCTGGGGGACCAGCGGCACGCGCCCTTCAGACACATCTGCCGCCTCTGCTACAGGGTCCTGAGACACTCCCAGCAGGACTACAGGAAGAACCAGGTTGGGGTTCAGGACCCCTGGGAAGTCATGGGCATCTTCCTCCCTGAAGTTCATGTACTTTCCTCAATGAGTTTTAGGTGTCACGTGTATATTTATTTAATGGCCAGGTAGTAGTTCATTGTTAAGTTTGCTCTTAGAAAGGAAACACAGATTTTTTTTTTGCAAACCTGGGAAGGTATATTACAGAGTCGAGAAGGATACCTGAAAATTCCCCTTCTACAGCCACCTTTGAATGAGATTTCTTTTTCTTCACGTTGCTATTCCATATACAGTACTTCCTGTGGCACATTCCCGTAAGATTTAAGGGCACACGGATCCCATGTGCTTATAATTGCAGATGGAGTGAAATCTTTTCTTCCTGTCCCATCCATTTCCTCCATCTCTGCTGGTAACTTTCTCTTTGTTTTGGTCCCGGCTCATGTTTTATGACATTCTAAGTCGTCATCTGTGTGATGACGGTAAACACACACACACGACCAATATATTCTCTCCGTGAATTAGGTGTTTGAACCTCTGTGAGGGTTCCTAACAATTGGAGATTCTGAGGAATCACTGTATCAGTAGTTCTTAACTGGGAGTAATTTTTCCCCCCGGGGACATATGGAAATGTCTGGAGACCCTATTGAGTGTCATAAGTTGGGGACGCTCCTGGCATCTAGCGGGCAGAGGCCACGGATGCCATCAACACCCAGCCCTGCACAGCAGAGCCCCCTGCAACAAAGAACTTTGCGGCCCAAGGAGTCAGTAGGTAGTGCTGAGGTTGAGAAACCCTGCGCTCCATAAACTACTGTAGGTGCACAGAGTAACGCTTATTGTAACTGGAACTCCAATCCCTGCCTTGTGTCACAAAAGGTTTTGTTTTTAAGCTTTGGAATTCCCCTACATCTGGCCTTGAAATTTCAACTGTTCTCTGTAGTTAAAGTTTTTTGTGTGTCATCCTAAAGATAGTGTCGATCCTAAGCAGTGCTCTAAAATGTTAGATGTAACTTTGTTAGCTAGTATTTCTAAACCTTCCACTTTGCCTTTGCTACTGTTGAAATATGAAACATCACACACCCGTGATGCTATGTTTTGTTAGTTTTCTGGTTGCTATAAAGCTACCTCTGGTGCATGGATACCATACTCATACCATACTAGTGCCAAAGTGATTTTATTCTCTTCCAGTGAGGATACATCAGAGCCTGTAGTGTGTGCCAGGACATTTTGCTTGTACCTGAGGGGACTAAACCAGTCCCTCTTGCTGCAACTCTGGACGTCTTTGATTCGTTGCTTGTGGACCCTGTGCCAGCTGGCAGTAGTATATCCCTAGGGGCTGATGAATTCCCGAACACGCATCCTTATTGAGTGAGGGCTGAAAGGTGGCCCATGTCTGCTGTGTTGATCCTGAGTCACCGTTAGAATTTTGGAATTAATGAAAAAAAATTATACCAAGTTTCAAGGGCCGTTTGAACTTTGAGCAAGCAAATGATCTGTTTGGGGCAGGGAAAATGTCTTTGAATAGCAACGAACACATATTCATAAGAGGCTTCCTGGAGTTCTTAAATATTTCTATGGAATGTCATGTCTGATCCCCAAAAAGAAGCCAGCGCTGATATGTTTTCATATGTTCTACGAATGTAATCGACTGGCTTACTTATCCCTAACTTGTTTGTGCTACTCACTGACTTTCAAAATGTATTTTCACCCCACATAAGGAAAACGCAATGGGGTAGCATTGTTCTAAATATCCAGGTAGGCTTGACTGTGTTTATTCAGCAACACAGAGCAGTGAGGCACAGTTAAATCCTCTTGAATTAGTAATAAAATCAGAGCTGAAGAACAACTTCTGACCTTTCGAAAAATAAGTCATTGCATTAACATTTATACAGTGGACTTAATAAAAATGCCTGTCTGTAAATACAGGATATTTTACTCGATTACATCTGTGTGGCAGGTTTAGTAAAAATAAAGGATGCGAGGGAGTTGGCAGCTGTCGCCCTGGATTAGAAAGTTGTGGAAAGATGCTCCCCTGTGATTTCCCTCATGGGCAGTGATGCCTCCTCAGGGGCCGCGCTTCCCTCGCTTACTTCCAGCCTCACCCCATTGTCTCCAGTCCTCCCCACTCACCTCGCTTTCCTTCCTTCGAAGGAGTACATAGCCAAGCAGTTTGGCTTCATGCAGAAGCAGATTGGCTATGATGTACTGGCCGAAGACACCATCACTGCCCTGCTGCACAATAATCGGAAACTTCTGGAAAAACACATCACCGCGGCGGAGATCGACACCTTCGTCAGTCTGGTGCGAAAGAACAGGGAGCCCAGGTGAGGCGGGGGGCGGGCTTCATAGACAGAAGGTGTCTTTGCGTTTCCGATGCGGGCCCTGAGCGGGCCATGGTGCTTTTTCCTGGGTCTCCTTGGTTTAGGGCTCTTAGGGACAGGTTTTGATTGGGCAGGTCTTGACAGCCTCTTTGATGAGTAGCGGAACGAGCTTGGTATGGGAATGAGACCAGGGTAGAATCCGAGCTGCGACATTTGCCAGCTGGGTGACCTTGAGCTTTAACTTCCTCATCTGCTAGATAGGTCATTGTGAAAATTAAATGAGAATAAATACATGTGAAGTGCCTGGCACTGAGTAGGTGCACGGTAAATGACAGCGATCGGCCACTCATTCACTCCGTAGCACCCCGTGGTGATCACTTAGAACTCCCCCCAAATATCATCAGTTAGTCTCTTGCACACATAGTTGTTACTTGAGTGTTTTTATTTACATTAGTGAATTCTGTCAGTTCTGTTGCATTCATACAGATCTCCCCCTACGCTCTCTTCCCTCTTTTTTCCTCCTTCTAATTAATTAAGGTGCACACCATTTCAGGTGAAGTGGGAGATAGTTTACAACCTGCATATCATGAACGGTGACGCTGGAGAGCTGAAGGTGTGCTTATAAAAGTGACTGCCCCCACCCATCAAATAACATTTTAGGGACCATTCTTATGTGCCAGTGAGTGGACGAAGCACTTGGCATGAATTAGCTCATTTAATCCTCAGAAGAACTCTCTGAGGTTCTATATTAGCCTTTTTTGTTGATGAGAAAACTGAACCACAGTGAGGTTAACTAATTCCCCCGGAATAACAGTACATATCAGAACGTAGTGGATAAGAACCAGAACCAGGGTTCTGATTTGGGCCTCAAGCCTCAGAGCCTTGCCCCTCACCATTCTGGGTACCCTGCATCCTATCCATGTCTTCCTTATGTGAACTTCTTACTTGGTGGTTCCTCTGTTCATTTTTACCCCGTCAACCCTTCCTCACAACAGTTACTGCCACCCTTCCTCTTTTGCTTTTCTTTCTTTGCTCTTCCTCCCTCCCTCCCTCCCTTCTTCGAAGCTTCCTTGCTTTTTTTCCCTCCCTCCCTCCCTCCCTCCCTTCCATCCATCCATCCTTCCTTCCTTCCCTCTGGTGTCTGGGTTTCTGGGGGTTCCATGGACGCTGACGCTACAACCCAAAGCCTCGCTGACTTCTGTTCAAGGTAGGCTGGGTCAGACCTCTTGAGGGAGAGCCCGGCTCCCAGAGCCCAACCCCTGCTCTGTCTACAGAAACTGTTTTATTTGGTTTCTCTTTCTCGATAGATTCTTAGATTACCTCTCTGATCTCTGCGTGTCCATGAACAAATCCATTCCGGTGACCCAGGAGCTGATATGTAAAGCTGTGCTGAATCCAACCAACGCTGACATCCTGATTGAGACCAAGTGAGTACGGTCTGCGCGTTTCAGATGAAGAAAGAAGAGAACGGGATTTAGATGGAGAATGTGTGGCTCAGTGGATGTCTGTGCTCATAGGTGATAAAACCCAGCTCCTTGATTTCTGAAGTCAGGTTGGCTGGCTGCTGATCTTCCTCTTGCAAAGGTCTTGATCAGAGGAGTCATCAAGTTTGCTTTTGGTGTGGGTTCCTCTGCATGGTGATGTCACATACTTTGACAGTAATGTGAGCTCACCAGGGAACGTTTTATACGCCCTTGGTTTAATTTTCAGAGTTTAAAATTCTCTAATTATGATCATCAGTTTTAAATTTTAAAGGAGGTAATTCATTATTGGTATTAAGTCATCGTAGGGAAGAGCTTTTTAAATCATCACTGTTCAAAAAGTGTTCATTGGTCCACAGGAGTTTTGGTAATAGTAACAATTCGTTTTTTAGCAGGGGAGCAGTTTTCCTGAGAAGCATAGTGCCAGTAATATTTAAATGTCCAAAAAAATGTTTAAAAAAAGTTTATTGGGCTTCCCTGGTGGCGCAGTGGTTGAGAGTCCGCCTGCCGATGCAGGGGACACGGGTTTGTGCCCTGGTCTGGGAAGATCCCACGTGCCGCTGAGCGGCTGGGCCCGTGAGCCATGGCCGCTGGGCCTGCGCGTCCGGAGCCTGTGCTCCGCAACGGGAGAGGCCACAACAGTGAGAGGCCCGCAAAAAAAAAAAAAAAAAAAAGTTTATTTAAAAAACACTAAATTAATGCTCTAAACTAGTGATTTTTTTTGTTTCTCAGGCATAACTTAATTTTGGACTTGGGCTAATTCCGACTTTCTCAACCTTGGCCTTTTGATGTTTGGGGCCACGTAATTCTTTGCTGTGGGTTCTGTCCTCCGCGTTGTAGGATGTGTAGCAGCCTCCCTGCTTCTACGTGCTAGGTGCCGACACCCCAAACTGTCTCCATCCATTGCTAAATGTCCCCTGGGAGACACAGTCACCCTGGTGGAGAACCCCTGGGCTAAAGTGTATGAAGCCGTTAACGTTTGGTTCTTTGTGGTTCTGCCGACGGGAGGAGTAAAGTGGCTTTCTGTGTGTGTCTTTGTGCTCAAAGTGCAGCTAGAGTCCAACGCGTTGACGTCGTTGATCGGTGATGAGCAAGGATTTCAAACATAATGAGTTTCCCCCCTCCTCCTCTTTTTCCAGGTTGGTACTCTCTCGTTTCGAATTTGAAGGTGTTTCTACTGGAGAGAACGCTCTGGAGGCAGGAGAGGATGAGGAAGAGGTGTGGCTGTTCTGGAGGGACAGCAACAAAGAGGTTCGCAGTAAGAGTGTGAGGGAACTGGCGCAGGATGCTAAGGAGGGGCAGAAAGAAGACCGAGACGTCCTCAGCTACTACAGGTGCGGGGGCGGCATGGGTGTCCTCTGATGCGATCCTCTGTCCGAAAGACGGGTGTGTGCTTCAGGAGTTGGTAGAGTGTAAGGTTGCATCGATACTTAGCTAGGACATTGCTGTCTGGGTGTGGCTCCGTCAGAAGAAGGCTGAGTGTTTGCCTCGGCCCCCAGTGACAGTTAATCCCTACCTAGCATGGCACGTGACACGGATATATTTTGTAGTCGTTAAGAGTCAGGCTGCGGGGTCACCGCTCTACGTAGTAGCTCTTTGACTTCGGTCAAGTTATTCACCGCTTTATGTCCCAGTTCCTTTATCTGTAAAATAGAGACAATAGTTACAACGTCATAGAACTTTTGCAGACAGAGCTAGGAAATGTGTGTGTCTGTACACACATCTGTTTGTCTGTCCACGCAGACGCACACATATCTATTTCTGTGTCGATCTATATAAATGTGATAAAAATCATGAGTTCACATCAGTACTTCCAATTCTGTTCCAACGCTGTAGCGTTATTCTAGCGTTCACCCTTCTGTGTTCATAACTCCTTCCTCTGGCAGCGAGAACCTGGCTGGCACTGTCCCCGCCGTGTTGCTCAGTCTCCGTCGCTACCAGTCACCTGCTCCATCCCGGCGTCACCTCGGTCCCAGCTCTGAGATCTGCTGACTCAATAAATACTTTTAAAATAAAAGAAGAGGGAAAGAACGATGAGGAAGTGCTTACAGCATTTTTTAATAGAAATAAATAAAACTTTGCAATTACAGTGCCCTTTGTTACCTCCTGTATCCTTTCTCTCCATTCATGCAGATGGTGTGTGTCCTTCCACACTCTTTGTGTGTTTATATTTTACATTTCTGTACATTTGTAAATAACACGTAGTATTTTGTTGCTTCTTAAAATTTTATATAAGTGGTTCCAGAGTCTGAGTTCCGTTCTGAAATCTGCCTTATTTTTTCATATTGTTTCTGAAATGGATTCATGCTCACGGTGGTAGGTCCATTTCTTTAATTTTGACTGCTGAATGCTATTCCATTTTATTGCTGTGCCACATTTTCATTGCTCTTTGATATTCAGTGTATGCCACAATTTAGTTTTCCTTGTTGGGAAATATCCTCGTTCAAATTTGTGCATATGTGTAGGAGTTTCCATTCCACACCAGGGAATTATGAGATTGGGGGGTATGCATATTTTAAACTGACCAACCAATCCTAAATTGGCTATTTTGGTGTACACTCCCGCCAAAAGAGAACTTTTGTTTCCCTTTGTCTTTGCTATCTCTGAATACTGTGATGCTTTTTAAGTTTTTGTTAATCTTACGAGCATGAAGTAGAACGTAGGTTAATCCTCATTTCACTGATATCTAGTGCTGTTGAGAGTATTTCCAACTCATGATTATTGGTAATAAATAGGGTTTTAAAGTCAGAAGCTGGAATTTGCCACTGTGGAACCTTATGGCTTTCTTATTTCACATTATGGGTATGGTTACTCTTTTAATCTTTGCTATGTCTTCTGCTGACAATGAATGAGAAGGAGTGTTTCAGTGGTCAAATTTGGAAGTTAACAGAGATCATATGTAATTAGGTGAGGAAGAAACTGTTACATTTTGAGGAGCCCCCTGTTTTTTCTACCATGTTTTTCACGTGTGTGTAAAAGTCCAAGAGGAGAGCTCTATGGGATAAGACCCTGAAAGTATCATAAAATTTCTAAGCAGAGTCAGTAAGGGTCTGAAACCTTTACCATTTCCTATGCGGTCTTGCATGTGCTGCATAAAAGCAGAACTAAAGAAACAGGCAACCGTTTTCAGCCTAATGCCCCCCCCCACCCATTTTATAAAATAAACAAGGGCAAAACGGCATCAACTAGCCATGTAATTACTCCCACACAGCAGGGTAGGCACATGTCTGTTGGCGTGGTTTGAACTGTTCCTTTTTCCGCTTGGTACAGAAGCCAGCGTTTGCATACACAAGCAAGTGAAGAGTGTTGATGTGTAAGTTCCCGTGGCCACCTGCCTCTCCTGTGAGAGTTGGGGCCCCCCTGCGACTCTCCTGCTGCGTGTTTCCATGAGAGTGAGCCCTGTGTAACTTTCCTTTTCTCCAGGTACCAGCTGAACCTCTTTGCGAGGATGTGCCTGGACCGCCAGTACCTCGCCATCAATGAAATCTCAGGCCAGCTGGACGTGGATCTCATTCTCCGCTGCATGTCTGATGAGAACTTGCCTTATGACCTGCGGGCGTCCTTCTGCCGTCTCATGCTGCACATGCATGTGGACCGAGACCCACAGGAGCAAGTCACTCCCGTGAAATACGCCCGCCTCTGGTCCGAGATTCCCTCCGAGATCGCCATTGATGAGTGAGCCTGGCTCCTTCACCCTGTTAAGACCTTATTCATGCTGCTTTAAAACTTGTTAGTTACATATATCATTTCACACTGGTCAGAATGGCCATCATCAAAAAATCTAGAAACAGTAAATGCTGGAGAGGGTGTGGAGAAAAGGGAACCCTCTTGCACTATTGGTGGGAATGTAAATTGATACAGCCACTATGGAGAACAGTATGGAAGTTCCTTAAAAAACTGAAAATAGAACTACCATATGATCCAGCAATCCCACTACTGGGCATATACCCTGAGAAAACCATAATTCAACAAGAGCCATGTACCAAAATGTTCATTGCAGCTCTATTTACAATAGCCAGGAGATGGAAGTAACCTAAGTGTCCATCAATAGATGAATGGATAAAGAAGATGTGGCACATATATACAGTGGAATATTACTCAGCCATAAAAAGAAATGAAATTGAATTATTTGTAGTGAGGTGGATGGACCTAGAGTCTGTCATACAGAGTGAAGTAAGTCAGAAAGAGGAAAACAAATACCGTATACTAACACATATATATGGAATCTAAGGGGAAGAAAAAAAAGGTCATGAAGAACCTAGGGGTAAGATGGGAATAAAGGCACAGACCTACTAGAGCATGGACTTGAGGATATGGGGAGGGGGAAGGGTAAGCTGTGATGAAGTGAGAGAGTGGCAGGGACATATATACACTACCAAACGTAGGGTGGATAGCTAGTGGGAAGTAGCCGCATGGCACAGGGAGATCAGCTTGGTGCTTTGTGACCACCTAGAGGGGTGGGATAGGGAGGGTGGGAGGGAGACGCAAGAGGGAAGAGATATGGAAACGTATGTATACGTATAGCTGATTCACTTTGTTGTAAAGCAGAAACTAACACACTATTGTAAAGCAATTATACTCCAATAAAGATGTTAAAAAAAACCCCACAAAACTTCTTAGTTACAGTGTTCTATGTAGCAGAGGACAAACCACTTATGGTCAGGTTAATAAGTCTAGTTAAATCAGAGAGGAAAGATAAGTCATTTTTTCTTTAAGCTTAAGATATAGTTAAGGGTGACAAATGTTATTTGTTTCCTCAAGAATGTAAGAGATGGCACGATTGTCCTTTTATATAAATCTCTTTCATTCAACAAATATTTAAGTGTCTCCCGCATGCCAGGCTCAAGGAATCTATCTGGGAACAAACAAGAAAACTGTGTGTACACTAGTGGGGAGAGACAGACAGGAACCAAGATAAAGGACTAAAATATATACCTTGGTGTGTTGGGTGCTGAGGAGGGAAAAGTAAAGTAGGGGCAGGAGGATGGGAAGTGTTGGGGTGGATGGTGTTAGCTTTGGGGGCTGAGCAAACAGGGAAGGCCTCACTGGTTAGACCTTGAAATTTGATTTCCTTTCCTCTCTGCTTTCCTTTTAGCTATGACAGTAGTGGCACTTCCAAAGATGAAATTAAGGAGAGGTTTGCTCAGACCATGGAATTTGTGGAGGAGTATTTAAGAGATGTGGTGTGTCAGAGGTTCCCTTTCTCTGATAAGGAGAAAAATAAACTCACATTTGAGGTAACTCATGGTGAAGCGATCTGTGTGTTTTGTCTGTTTTTTATTGATCATTTTTGTATGGGGTAAATAGAAAATAGGTGGTGATTTTTTTTTTTTTTTTTATCATGATACTCTGGTTCTGTAATGAAAAGGAATTCAGCTCAGTTTTGTTGCAGAGTAAAACAGAACTAATACCAGTCACTTAGCTTAAGGTAGTTACGCTCCTGGAAGAAATGGTGAACTGAATCATGTAAAATGGATAGAACATGATGTATAATCTGCGCATTATATTAAAAGTGACAGGAAAGAAACAGTCTGGGCTTGGGATCTGTCATAGATTAATCATTTGAGAGACATAAATACTTATTACCTTTGAGTTGAGTCTTTCTCTCTGAGATCACTTTGCCTTTTGAGCAATGGGATTTCCAAGGACTGCTATGTTATCTGTGTCCTTGATTTGTATACCTTGGCTTGCCCTGTATCATCTCTGGGAAGCTGCACGGAGCCAATAATGAGGTCAGTGTTTTATTAACCAGTCATCAGAGCAGATTAGTAGCTTTGCAGGGTTTTGTTTCTCATTTTTTTTCTCCTTATGAAACAAAATGAAATTTGGTCAGAAACTTCAAGTAAACTAAATGCCTTCTCTCACTGTAAAGAAGGTCAGAATCAGTCATTTATAAAATAGTCAACCTAAAATGCAAGTGAAGGATACTGTTTATTTAATACCGTCTTCCTCCTTTCTCTCTTTCTTAAATACAATAGGTTGTAAACTTAGCTAGGAATCTCATATACTTCGGTTTCTACAACTTCTCTGACCTTCTGCGATTAACCAAAATCCTCCTGGCCATATTGGACTGTGTGCACGTGACCACAATGTTCCCCATCAGCAAGATGGCGAAGGGAGAGGAGAATAAAGGTGAGAATAACGTGGAGTGGCTGAGGAGGGAGATCGCACGGCGCCCGTGCGTCGTGACGCGCTTGCCCGGCCTCTCCTCCTCCTGCTCTTCTCATCCTTACTGTGTGATGGCGCGTCTTCTCTTTGTCCTTTTCTTCTCAGCTTTTCATTATGAACATTTTTCGGATATAAATAAAGGCGGAAAGAATGGTACAGCGGACACCTGTAGACCCCCGACTTAAGAGTCAATGATTATTAACACTTTATTGTGTTTTTTATAGTTATAGATATGAGTCTGTACATTTCACTGCACCATTTGAAAGTTGCCTAACACTTGCCTGATGCTTATATCTTAAAAACACATGTCATCGTTCTTGACGTGTCATGAGGTCCTCAGATGTTTATATTAGTATAGGAGTAAGTGAAATCCAGACTGTGTCTGGGTATCCTATACCCAATTTGTAAATAGGAAAATCTGCCTTTATATGTTTTTTTCCCCCTCTGTTTTAGGGTCGTAGTAGACACATACTAGGTGCTCCTGTGTGGATTGTTTAACTGGTCTCTACAGCTAGAATAGAACAAGTATGTTTACTTACGTCCTACTATGTGTTAGGGCCTGTGCTCAGTCCTTTTGCATACCTTTTGCCCCTTAATCCCTGTCAGTTGGGCTCCATTATTCTCATGTGCTAGTGGAAGAAACTGACCCTCAGAGGTAGCATAATGTGTTCAAGATCAAGTGGCTTTTGGTGGCAACACCAGATGTGTGTCTTGTTAGCTCCTGCATCCCTAGTTCTGTGCACAGCAACAAGCACGTAGTAGGTGACCAATCAAATTTGGCAGGTGAATTAACATACGTAAATGCTCCATACTCTTTCCCCTACTGCTTGAAGCCCTGCATTTCTGATGGTTGTTAACCGTTTCAGGTTCCCAGGGTCTTAGAATGTATTGGAACGGAGACATGTTAAGTGATTTGTCCCGAAGAGCCTCCGCCCCGGGCCAGGCGCCCAGAGCACACACCAAGGGTGTCATGACCAGGGTTTGTCCTGGCCCTTCCTAGGTAGTAACGTGATGCGGTCCATCCATGGGGTTGGAGAGCTGATGACCCAGGTGGTGCTCCGGGGAGGAGGCTTCCTGCCCATGACTCCCACGGCCACCGCCCCTGAGGGCAACGTGAAGCAGGCGGAGCCGGAGAAGGAGGACATCATGGTGATGGACACCAAGTTGAAGATCATTGAAATACTCCAGGTAACCCTGGGCTGGGGCGGGCGCAGGGTGGGCGGGAGTCTGCTTCTCAGGGGACCATCTGCATCCAGTGTCCCTGCTTTGGTGGAGCCCTAGGCTTTCTGGGAAGAGAGTGGAGGTAGAGTCTTAGCTCCGCCTCAAGCGCTGTTTCTGAATTGGCCCTCTGCTTCCTGTACTGTCATCTCCCGTCCCTCCCCAGCATGCCCTGTTCCTCCAGCCATGCCACACTTTCTGCAGTTACCTTAGATTTCCCTAGTCATTGGTCTCTGTCTTCACCACTTAGAATTAACTTACTTATGCTTCTATACATAGCTGAATTCCGTGTTTTTTGTTCATAACTCAGTCAAGGTTCCATTAAGTTTGTAACTCCTCCCTCAGTCCTTCCCTTCCTCCCTCCCTTATTCATTCATTCATTTCTTCAACAGCCATTTATAGAGACTGATTCCATGCTGAGTACTTTTGAGCACTGAAGAACCAGCAATGAACAGAATCATGCCTGCTTACATTTTGATAGGAGGCATAGACATATAAAAATGTGTATACTAAGAATGTTAAACTATAACAGAGAGTCAGGATGGTGTGGAGGCCATTGGGGGTAAAGGCCACGGATACTGTCTTTGATGGGGTTGTCAGAGAAGGTCTCCCCATTAAGGTTACGTGATCAGAGACCTGAATGCAGTGAGGGAGCTGGTATGTGGCTATCTAGGAAAACAGTCTCCGGGGCTCCAAGAGGGAACAATAAATAATACATGCAAAGACCTGAGGTGGGAGCGTACGTGACAAGTTTGGAAACAGGTCAGGTTCAAGAGAGAATGGGGGAAGATGAAGTGGGGAGTCCGTACATACAACCTCTTGAGTGGTTTTGCCGTAAAGATGAACGGAGAGAAGTGGGAAGGTGGCTGCAGGGTGATTAGTGGTAGTATTTAAGTTGGGAGATGTCAGCACGATTGTATGCTGAATGGGAGTGATCAGGTAGAGAGGGAAGGCATACTGGCGAAGGGGAGAGAGGACAATTGTAGGAGCAAAGTCCTGGCATAGGCAGGAGGGGGTGGGAGCCAGTTTTCTGGAGAGGCCGTGATCTTCCCTGTGAGAACCTCCCAGGCTGCCAACAGTGTGCGTTTTCCTCTTCCTGCTCCTCGGGAACTTTTTATTCATTAACAAAATCAGCGGTTCCTTCATGAAAAGAATACTGTTTTCACCTTTCTCTTTTAATCCCGCACTGCCTCACCTCAACCCCGGAACATGGAGTAGAGAACTCTAAATGTTTACAGATTTGAGGGTTTTTTTCGATTCTGAAATCACAGTTAACTAATGGTTTGAAACCGTCAGTAGGACTCCTCAAAATAATTACTGAAGGCGATAAAGAGTGATTTAAATAAAGAAGAAAACTCCTTGAATTTATGTGTGACCAAAAGTAGAGAAAGATTTCAAGGATTTCTTAGGCCATGGCTTACAGGTCCCAAGTATGTGAATATCGTGCATGTTTTTCAGAAGTGATGCGGTGTGAAACTTGGTCACATCTTGAGGTCGACTCACTGTAGTAATCTGAGAACATTTGGTTGATGGATTCATTCTTTCAGCAAATACTTACTGATCCCTTACCATATGCAAGGCACTTTGCTGGGCTCTGTGAGGAAAGCACAGATGATTTGGACACGGCCTATGTCTACAGGGGGTTTATAGTCTAATAGGAAGATAAGGTGTGATGAAGCTGTGTGTACGTGGAAATAAAACCACGAGAAAAGTGTTCTCCTGAGATACGGGTAGGTTGTGTGACCCCATTTAGTAAGGACCAGAGGAGGTAAGATTTTCTCTGAGCCTTTATGCCTGGACGGGATATGTATAGGAACCAGGGGACGTTCTCAGGTGGATGGAGCAGGTTGAACCAGCCAATCTTGGTGCCTGGGTCCGTACCTCGGGCAGGGACGTGTGGCGTGTGCTGAAGGGAAGGTATCACAAGTGAGGTTGGACAGGCGGACTGCACCGTGCTCCGGGGAGCTCTGGGTGCCGGCAGTACTAGCACTTCACTCTGTGGGGAGCCTCTGAACGTTTTCAAGCAGGGGGCTAACCTAAGAACAAGCACCTTTGAGATGTGGATCTGGTACACTTGTTTGCGTAGTGGCCGAGGAGGGAGATAGAGGCTGTGAGCCGGCGGGGGAGAGATCCTTGAGGAACGGCCGAGGTGAAACCAGCAGGGCTCAGTCACTGATGAGATGTGCGTGTCAGGGAAGGAAGGAAGAGTTGATGGTCCTGAGGTTGATGAGGGTGGCAGAACCCCAGCAGAACGGACACTGTTAGTTTGGTGCAATACTGAGTTTGAGACTCTGGGAAACCACCAAAGGGGATGTCCAGCGGGACAGGAGCTTGGAAGATAAGCCAAGGATCTGTTTCAGTCCAGGAGAGGTGACAGCCCTGCCATTGGGTAAGGTCGCCGGGAGGGCCAGGCAGAGATGAGGAGAGAACGGAAGGGAGAATGTCGGTGAGGCCCTTAAACAATGCCAGGTGGTTGATCTTTCTTTTTGGCTCCAGCCACAAACGTGGAAAAAGTGACTTTGTGTTGGAGTGGACTGGGAGGGAATACAGGGAGTGAAAGAAGAGAGAGCCCAAGGGTTTGTATCTACATCAAAGAAAACAGTAGTAGAAGATAACAACCAAACTAATTTTCAGTACTGAAAACACATTTTTCTCTGGCAGTTCTTTTAAAAGCAGCCAACTTCACCCTTCTTAAGGCCCAGAGTTGGCGTTCAGTACTTGCTGAACTAAAGCAATGTTTTGTAGAGGATGGAGTGGAGAGTGAGTGATTTTTTGTTCTGAGCATTAAGTTAATTGCCGGGACGCTGGAGTTTACGCTAGAAGCTAAGGTGCTGTGGGCAAACTTGATATACTGCTAGAAGTCTTTTGTTAAAGTGACTGTTGAAGTCGAAGCCAAATATCTGGCTCACGTAGTGTTTAAGGTAATTGATGCAGCAGATGCCAGGCCCAGCCAGAGTGCGGTGGCTTGGCCGAATGTTCCAGGCGGTTTGCTAATGTAACCAATCTCTTTCCATTTCCACTTGAATCTTCAGTTTATTTTGAATGTGAGGTTGGATTATAGGATCTCCTGCCTCCTGTGTATATTTAAGCGGGAGTTTGATGAAAGCAATTCCCACACTTCGGAGACATCCTCCGGAAGCAGCAGCCAAGAGGGACCAAGTAACGTACCAGGTTAGTGATGCCAGAATGGGGTTTCAGCCATGAAATGGGACCTGGGTCTCATGAAAACTGGAAGTCTAAAGAGTACGTTCTAGAACAAGGGTAATAGGTGAACGTTTTTGAAGATGACTGCATTTTAGAATGAGACCCTTTTGGGGCAGGGGAATAATTGAAAGGGCCCAGATCCCTTCTGGGATAGATCTTACTTCCTTCCATCTTGGAGTGTCTCAGTCGTAAGACGGCTGAGGGTTCTAGTGTTACGGTGAAATACAAAAAAAACAAAAAACCCCAAACAAAACTCTCCAAGAAAATTTACTGCCCACTACCAACTTTTACTCATGGTGGATGCTTTTCCTGCCCAGGAAATAGTGGTGATGGATAAGGAGAAGGGTGGTGGTAGAAATAACCCCACGTATGAAGGCCTGAGGGGCAGGGGCAAGCCTGTTTGGGGGGAAGTTCACGAGCAGCACGTTTTCACCCCTTCCTGCACCTGAAGCTCTGTGCTCTGGCTTTTCAGGTGCTCTTGACTTTGAACACATTGAAGAGCAAGCTGAGGGCATCTTTGGAGGAAGGAAAGTATATTTTCAGTTTCTGTTTTGTAGGTGGTTTTAAGATGGGGGGGAGGCTTCTCTTTCCTAGCTCTCCGAGGCTTCTCCTTTACTGTACTAGGAAACGTTTCGTCTTTGGGTTTAGGTTGTTTGCTCCCTTTATAACTCTTAGTGCTCAGGTCAGAGCGATCTTAGTTGGGTCCATGTGTGTGTGTGTTTCCTGCTTCCAACGGAAGGAATTGACGGAGGTTTCCCAAAGTACACACATTACAAAACTTTTTTAAATGGTGAGGAAATAGAGTTGAAAGAAAGGGGGGGGGGCTCAAAACAGAGAGAGTGTAGCAAGGTCATTGCTGCTGTTGGGCTGTAGGCACCCCCCGAGCCCTTTCGAAGCCAAGCAACGGTGGAAAGGACACAGACGCTTACACCGTTCTTTCATCGTCCCTAACATGGGATGAACGTATGAACCCCTTTCTGAAAGGTGAGATTGCTCAGTGCCGACTGGAAACATGGTTACGAGACTCAAATGCCTCTAAGCCTCAAACACCGGCACACTTGGTATAAACACCCTCTATGCATGACTCTTAGAATATGTACACTTGGTCGGCTCACCTGTTGCCGTGTGATAACCTCCTCTCCAAACTTAATGGATTGAAACGACAGTCATTTTACTGTCTCTCCCAGTTCTGTGGGTTGGCGGGGGCTCAGCCGGTTGATCCTTCTGTTGGTCGCCGTTGGGTCTGTCTTGCGGCTGTGGTGGCTGTGACTGGGGTATGGCACGTCTACGTTGCTCTCCTCGCATTTCTGGCTCTTTGGAGGAGGTGTCAGTAAGGCTGCGACTTGTCTCTCTCTGCGCACGAGCGTCTTGGGCTCCTGCACAGCTTGGTGACTGGCTCTAAGTGCAGAGACCGACGGTGTGCAGAAGCACTAGGCAAGCCTCTGCCTCTGCACCGTTGTTGCTGACGTCCTATTGGTCAGAGCAGGTCGCCCAGCCTAGCCCAGCATTCGTGTGGGAGGGGCATGTACAAGAGTGTTTAGACCAGAGAGGGGCCACCGATGTTAACCGTCTACCGCAGTGCTCGATGTAAAACCTGTGAAATTTGATGTAGCGGCAGCATTTACCCTGCGGAAGAGGTTGCTGTTCTGAAACGCGGGGGTTTGGGGTTTAACATGATGTCCTTGCGGTCTGCTGGGTGGTGTCTCAGCCCTCCCACCACTTTCCTGATACTGAACAGCAGTGAAAGCTTCTTCACACCTTTTGGAGCCCATAGCACAAGCGGAGGATTTACGCCCTGGGTCCCATCTGTGGCTTTCTTGCTCGTCTGCGGCCACAGAGGTCCTAGCATTCGGCCTGCATCTGGCTGGAAGTACAAACTGGGTACCGATACAGAAATTGAGTGTCAGCGCTCAGGTTCGAGGTGGCCTGCCCTTTGCTCCCGCCCGTGCTTCTTACGTTTTTACTTGTATAAGTTAACACGCGGTCAAGTTACCGTAGATATTGGGAGAACCCCTGATAACATACTGATTAACCCCAGTTGGAGGAGCACCGAGTTGGGGTGATTCACGGCAACACCCCGCGAAGTGGGGTCTGTGGGACCCAACCGCTTGCTACCAGTTTGGACAAGTGAGCCTTCGGGCACTTGGATGGCCGTTGGACACTGTGACCACATCCAAGGGCACCGTCAGGGGACGTGGTAACAGACCAAGGCAGCAGTTGGCTACAGACTAGACATCAAAAGAGCTCCTCCCTCGCCACAGAGGGTTTGCTAGGTGCTGAATTAGAGCATCTTAACTAAAAAATAAACTAGTAACTCGGGAGAAACACGACTGTGTGCAGCTCTCAAACCACAGGTGAAGGCCAGCAGAACACCAGTCGGGAATCCGGTTGCAAAGCCAGGCCCGTCACTGCGGGAAGGTGGGGACTTTGATGAAAAATTTGACAGTTGTGACATCTTTTTATTTTTTTAAATTTATTTGAAATTTGTTTCTTTTTTGGCTGCATTGGGTGTCTGTTGTCGCCCGCGGGCTTTCTCTCTAGTTGCGGCGAGCGGGGGCTACTCTTGCTTGCGGCGTGCGGGCTTCTCATTGCGGTGGCTTCTCTTGTCGCAGAGCGCGGGCTCTAGGCGCGCTGGCTTCAGTAGATGTGGCGCGCGGGCTCAGTAGCTGTGACTCGCGGCCTCTAGAGCGCAGGCTCAGTAGTTGTGGCGCACGGGCTTCGTTGCTCTGAGGCATACGGCATCTTCCCGGTCCAAGGGTCGAGCTCATGTCCCCTGCATTGGCAGGTGGATTCTTAACCACTGCGCCACCAGGGAGAAGCCCCCAGCTGGGACAGCTTAACCGCCCCCTCACCTCAGAATATAGTTGAAGCGCGAATAAGGTTGTGTATCGTTAAAGGAGGCGGTGGAAAGCCCGGTCGGCTGAGGGGGGCTACAGAGTTAGGAATCTCACTAGGTGAGGTGCGTCTGGGCCCAAGGGCATGGGAGAGGGCGTCTTGGCTCACGTGGCCTTTCCCCTCAGTGAGGAGAACACGCCACTGGACCTGGACGACCACGGCGGCAGAACCTTCCTTCGGGTCCTGCTCCATTTGACGATGCACAACTACCCACCCCTGGTGTCAGGGGCCCTGCAGCTCCTCTTTCGGCACTTCAGTCAGAGGCAGGAGGTCCTGCAGGCCTTCAAACAGGTAGGTCGGCTTGCTCCGTGGGGGGGTGGGGGTGGGGGTGGGGGTGGGGGTGTTGCTGGCATTGTCTGTCTGCGAGGCTGTTGTGAGTCACTGACGAACTTGCATTCGTTCAGGTTCAACTGCTTGTTACCAGCCAAGATGTCGACAACTACAAACAGATCAAACAAGACTTGGACCAACTGAGATCCATCGTGGAGAAGTCAGAGCTTTGGGTGTACAAAGGGCAGGGCCCCGACGAGGCCATGGACGGCGCCTCTGGTGAAAACGAACATAAGAAAACAGAGGTGGGTGACACACACGTTATGCCGCCGGAGGAGATGGATGGGGTCCTCAGAACAAGTAAACGTCCTCCTCCTCCGGTTTTGGGTAAGAACGCAGATTATAGGGTGGGCTTGATTCTCAGGAGGTCTGCTTGTTAACAGGGTGACGGCCATTCTCTCAGGAGGTGAGCTGCAAATACAAGTTCAGCGTCATCTCTCGTGCCCCCTTGGCCCATGTAGAACAGACTTTGAATGAACCAGCCCCAGGTGTCCCTTGCAGACGCGCTTGGGGAAGAACCTGTTCTCCAGCCATGCCTGGGCTATCACCCTCTCCCCCATCAGTGCAGTAATGTGCATCCTGTCCCATCAGAGGGGAGCTGAGTTGTGAGCAAGTGCAGACAGGCACAAACCCAGCATGACGGCTGGAAGACGCTGCAGAACTCCTGGTCTTTCCGAAATTGTGATGCGAATCCTAGCAGACAGACAGGAACCTAAGAGTTGTACAAACCCCACTCATGTTCATCTTGGTTCCTAGCAGGGGACTAACAAGTCAGAGAAGCATGAGAGCACCAGCAGCTATAACTACAGGGTGGTCAAAGAGGTAAGTGCCCCCTCTTGAGCTTTTCCCTTCATGGAAAGTGTAACAGGGAGAAAGGAAACCTCTGAGGTTAAGTGCGTGGCTTTTAGTGTCAGATCTTGGTTCAAATCCAGCTCTGCCACTTACTATTTGTGTGTCTTCAGTCTCCTCACCTTGCATAGGTGCCGCCAGCACCTGTACTTCTGAAGGTTTACAGTTACAGGAAGAGTTAAGTGGTGAAATTGTCAAGGATTTCCCTCAGCGGCTGGCACGTGGTACCCACCGATGAGAATCGTAGCTCTTTAGGAATCTTTGCGTAGGGTGGTTCACAGTTGGGAGGTTGGAGTTTGATGTTGTTTACCCCAGAGCAAATTCTTCCCAAGTCCTTGGCAATGATGCCGAGTCGTATCATTTTAGGAGGTCTGAAACCATCCCACTTGCTGATGGAGCCGTAATCCATTGGTTATTCTGGAAGACTTGTTCTTAGCCGTATGTGGATTTGGTTTAATACAATCAATAGGGATACTACAAGTTAGAGGAGTTTCCCTCGTTTCATGTTCTTAATGTATTGTGATCCTTTTGCCTTCCTGTCCACACCGCCCCCTGCAATCGTTTTTCCAACTACACTTCCTAGTTTTCTGAGATTGATTTCTTTGTTCTTAAAAAAATTTTTTTCCAACTTTGAGGTATAATTGACAAAATTATAATATACTTGACAAAGTGATGATTTGATATACGTATGCATTGTGAAATGATTACCACAGTCAAGTTAATTAAACATCCGTCGCTCACATAGTTATGTTTTGGGGGGGGAGCCGGTGGGGGCGGGTAAGAACGCTTAAGATCTATTCCCTTAGCCAATTCCAAGTACACAGTGAGGTATCATGAACTGTCGTCCCTAGGCTGTAGGTTAGGTCCTGAGAACTGAGATGGGGGTCAGCGGAGAAACTTTGATTCTTCCTTTGTACCAGATTTTGATTCGACTCAGCAAACTCTGTGTGCAAGAGAGCGCATCGGTGAGGAAGAGCAGGAAGCAACAGCAGCGCCTGCTCCGGAACATGGGCGCCCACGCCGTGGTGCTGGAGCTGCTGCAGATCCCCTACGAGAAGGTGGGCGTCCACATCCGCGACCGCCCCTCCGTGGGGGGGCGGGTGCCTGGGTTTCCCCAAACCTTTTGCACTTGGGAACGGTTGGTGAAGAAATGAAGCCGATGTGATGATTGTCACTGTAAAGCCGTCTTAGGTGATTTGTATGAAACAAATAGAGCATCCTAAGGGTGAAGCAAAGCCACAGATTCTATAAAGAAGGAGCGGTCTGTGTCTTCTCTCCTTACTCCCGTACCATGCTGGATGGGGACAGCTTGGTCTGAATACAAAGGTCTGATGACAGAGCTGTCTCTGCACATGGGCTTGTGCTGTACAGTTTCATCTGCCGTGTTTCTCAGGCGTGTAAGCACCACAAGTTACTAAATGCATGTGGGGACATGGGACTCACCCACTCGAGGTCCTCACTCATGTGCTGACAACTGGTTGAGTTGGATCCGTCAGATACTGCTTGGCTCTAAGTCTTCTGGTCTGTCGCTAGCCGTTACACTGCGTCTCCCATTTTTCATGGTAGCATTTGGCATTGCTAGTGATGGGGCTGAGGGCAGGAGGATGACGTTTGCATCCGTGTGGCCTGACAGGGCACTTTCAGAAGCATTCATTCAAGCTTCGAAAACCCAGTATGGCGGTCATGGTGTTGCCACTTGACAGAGGAGGAGACCGAGGCTTGGGAAAGGTCAGAGTCCACAGGCATAGACGCTGCTCTCTTGAGTTTGCCAGTGGCTCCCAGAGACTCCCTAGTGAAGAGGCACCTGAAGAAGCTTCACTGCCTAGTGCTTGCAGGGTGCCAGGCACTGTGCTGAGGCCTTTACGTCATTTGCTCATTTAATCCTCAGGACACCCAGAGGAGATAGGTGGTACTATTAGAAGCCCCATTTTATTTTTTATTTTTATTTTTATTTTCTTTTATTTTTTTTTTTTTGCGGTACGTGGGCCTCTCACTGCCGTGGCCTCTCCCGTCGCGGAGCACAGGCTCCGGACGCGCAGGCTCAGCGGCCACGGCTCACGGGCCCGGCCGCTCCGCGGCATGTGGGATCTTCCCGGACCGGGGCACGAACCCGTGTCCCCCGCATCGGCAGGTGGACTCTCGACCACTGCGCCACCAGGGAAGCCCTAGAAGCCCCATTTTAAATGAGAAAACTGAGGCCAGAGAGGTTTAGTAACTTGCCTGGAAGGCCCAGCTGCACCTCGCAGAGGCAGCTCCTCTCACCTGTGGAGCCCGGGCCTTGGACCCCTGTGCCTCCCACCTTACCTGTACCTCACCTTTGTAGGTAACACGCCTTTACCTGCTGCCCTGCACTTTAGGAAGTTCCCTGCCAAGGCCTCCTCCTCAGTCACGGTGCCTGTGTGAATCAGATGAGTCAGGCCTTTCACCAGCCGCCCGTAAAGCACAAGTTTAATCCCTCCAATAGGTCAGGTACTTAGCTACGTTGGCATTAATGTAGACAGGTGTGGGTGTCATCCAAATGTGGCTGACGTTTGGAGTGGAAAGAGCAAGTGGGTTTACCTCCCTCTGTGTGAAGAATGTGAGGAGGGGGTTTGCTGGCCTTGGCTTTGCCTCATAATAACGTTTCCCTAATGAGAGACACTCATTTACAGGGCACTGTTGAATCGATCTTTAGGAACCAGATTCGGCTGGAATCGGTGGCTCAGAGGCCGAAGGTTGTGTGTGTGTGTGTGTGTGTGCGTGTAACTTGTCTGGTTTGGGGGTGGGTACAGTCATCCCGGTGTGTGAGAACGGTGGGGGGATTGGTACCAACAGCGAACCTCTTGTTACGTCTTTATGAGCTGGCTTGCCCTGTAAAAGTCTGCTTCGGAGGCCAGACGCTTTGTAGTTAGCTTGTGCACCAGCAGATTCCTTTCTTAGCTGAAGAAGAGGAAGAATGCAGAGTGGTTCGAGGTTGCTGCGGTGTCTGTCTGTCCAAAACCCTCTTGTTTCTCAGAGCTGGAAGCTTTGCCCCTCTCTCTGTAAATGGGAGACAAATGTAATACCCGTTCTGTTGTTCTGAGACTTGCTCCCCGTGTCCTTTTAAATCTCCTGCTGTGTTCGATTGTCACATCCTTCCGTCAGCGTTCTGGGCAGACGCTTTCTGCTTTCTCACAGGGTTGTTGCCTAGACCAGGGTGGGCAAACTGCAGACACGGATCACTTCCAGCCCACCACCTGTTTGTATACAGCATATGAGATAAGAATGGTGACTACGTTTTTGAGCAGTTAAATTTTCAGGGGTTATATAAGTTCGTGCGTAATGTCTTCCATTTTGCTTTTTGACCCATAAATCCTTAAAGTACGTATCTGGACCTCTAAGAAAAAAAATTTGCTGACACTCGTTCTAGACCAGTACCAATAGCTAACGTTTACTGAGTCATTGCTGTCTAAGTCCTTGACATGAATTTTCTCATTTAATCGTCGTAACCACAGTAGGAAGTGTGTGTGTGTTATTAGCTCCATTTTACAGATGAGGAAACTGAAAGGTTGTCACCTGTCCAAGGTCACACAGCTTGGAAGTTGTAGACCTGGCATAAGGGCCAGGCAGCCTCGTTTCAGGGCCTGCATTCCCAACTGCTACACTTTCTGGCCCTTGAAATGAGGCGAAGTATGTGTGATGACTTAGGAAGATGGCGCGGGCTCTCTGAATCTGAGGCATGATTTCCAGGGGCCTTTTGACTGTTGTAAATGGTGGCTTGTTTAGAACTGGGCGGAGTGGCAAGAGGTTTTATATAATTGTCTTGTCATAGGCATCCAACTCTTTACAAATACTGAGTGTATTTTTTTTAATTGAAGCATAGTTGATTTACAATATTATGTTAGTTTCACGGGTACAGCAAAGGGATTTAGTATCTTTATAGATTTTGCTCCATTAAAAGTTATTATAAGATAATGGCTATACTTCCCTGTGCTGTGCAATATATCCTCGTTGCTTATCGAGTGTGTGTTTTTGATTATGAAATGAGAATATCGTAATCAACCATGTGAAATGCCTGAGACACACATTACCCTGATTTTATAGGTAGGAAAACTGAGTCTTAGGTTAAGTAATGTGCCTGAGGTGACAGGGAAAGGAGTTCAGACGGATACCTGTGCCCTAACTTAGAATCTAAAGAGATTTCCACTGTGCCCTGTTAGCCACTGCCAGAAGTTCGTGTGTCCGCAGGTTAAGGCAACTTAAAGATGTATGCCCGAGAGCTGGGGAGGTGTGGGTTTATGGCCACTGAGGAAGTCGGCTCCCATCTGGTGTCCGTCCGTATTTTCAGAAGTAGGGGGTTCAGAGATTTCAGCCGTTGCTAGACAGTGGAATTCCAGACACTTCCTCTTAGCTTTCACTCTCTATCGCCCTTTTCCCCAGTAAAATCATTTCATTTCTGCCCAAAGCTAGCGGGAGAGAATTCACTTTTCTCCATGAAGTATAAACAAGTTGTTGGCTTCTTTGCAGGGTCAGCAGTGCAGTCCCCCAGTGTTTTCACACAGCCCGCCCCCCAGCAAACACCCCCAGAGCCCCACATTAGTCGGAGGGGATGGGGGCGTCATCGAACCCGGCCTCCTGACCTAGAGATCAGTGCTTTGTCCTGTCGACCTTCTCTAGTCAAAGGCATAGCCCTGTTTTCAACCTGTTTTTTGGTCTCTCTCCCTCCACACAGGCCGAAGACACCAAGATGCAGGAGATAATGAGGCTGGCTCACGAGTTTCTGCAGAATTTCTGTGCTGGCAACCAGCAGAATCAGGCTTTGCTCCACAAACATATAAACCTGTTTCTCAACCCAGGGGTAAGACTGGAGGCCTGTCTGGGAATCTGTGTGGGGAGGAGGGTGGGGAAGCAGGAAGCGAGAAGAACACCTTGTTCTTTTGCTGTCGTGGCTGCTGGGACTTGTTATGAGGCAACATTCATTCCAAGAGGGAACATTTTGATCACCACTCAGGAGGATGTAAATACTCCCCATCTTTTGGGGAGGAAAGGTAGAAGGAGGGGGGAAGAGGTGGTAGATGCAACGGTAAAATAAATTGATATCTCTTCTTAATAACAGTCCTCATTACATCGAATTCCAGCCCTAACAAAGTGCCGATTTTCACAATCTAGGCACACCCTCCTAAGGTCATGCAGCAGGTTTTCTGTGTCTATACGAAACATATATCCATGTAAAACATAATTATGTTACATTTTAGTTAAGTGTGTTTTAAAAAATATATTAAATGTGTAATATGCTTTTTTAAAAAGAAGATGGAGGTACACTCCCCCCATTGTTTTGCATTTTGCTGTTTTCACTTAACACATCTTGGCTGTCTTTGCAAGTGAAAAATGTATAAACTTTTCTCATTGATTTTCATGGCGAAATGGCATTCTGTAGAATGGCTGTAACTTTTTTTAGACCGTTCCTGTATTAATGGACAATTAGGCAGTGTCTGATTTTGGCTTGTGAGCAGTACTGCAAAGGACATCTTTGTTCATGAACACACCCTCACATACACACACAGAAACACACAGAAACACTCACTCCTCCGTGCTGCTGGAGCCTTCCAGGAAGAGGACTAGGGTAATGTAGGGTAATGTTCCCTCTTTGTCACGTTAAGAAAAAGAAAAGGCAAAAAATGAAAAGGTTAAAGCCCCCTACCTCATTCTAGTCATAAAACCCAATAAACTCAGTGAGTCTGGGTAAAAAGTAGCAAATTAAGCTTCTAGAAGAGAACATGAGAATACCTTCATGACCTTGTGGAAGGGGAAGTTTTTTCACACAGTACGCAAAGAGCAGTAGTCATCAAGGAAAATATCAACAAATTGGACTTCTTTAAAATTAAGAACTTCTGTTCATCATTAAGTTAGCAAAGACAAGCCAAAAGAGTGGGAGAACACCCAGCGTACGAGTCCAGCGACGAGTTCCTACCCAGAATAGGTATCAAACTCAGGAGAGACCGTAAGGAAATTCACAGCCCACTTTTTTAAAGGGACAAAAAATTTACCAATGGGACACTCTACAGTAGAGGGTATCCAAATGGCCAGTAAATATGACAAGGCCCTCAACATGGTTAGTCAATAGAGAAGTGCAAATCAAGCAAGGTGCGTACAAGAAAATGTGACTAAAATGAAAAGACTGCCATTACTAAGTATTGACAAGGAAGCAGAGTAGCTGTAATGTAGAATGTAGATTGGTAACCTCTTTCAAAGCTGTTTGGAAGTGTCTTCCAAAGCCAAACCTGTTTAAACTCTGCAACCCAACCGTTCGACTCTTGGGTATAAAGCCGACAGAGGTGCATACGCTGTGTTTATCAGAAGACATTTAGAGGAATGTTCAGAGCAGCATGTTCACTGTTCATCATATTTGTCATAAGAATCGTGTCACTACTTTACTCTTACCATTGGATACTCCCCCCGATGCCCGTCAACCGTAGAGCAGGTCAATGCACTGTGGTTTAGTCATGCAATGGACTGTACATAGCGGTGACAAGGAACAAACTAGTAAGACATGCAACAACATGGATGACAGCATGCAAAAGTAACGCTGGACAAAGAAGCCAGGAAGAAGAGGATGCGGGAGGTTCAAGAACAGGCAAAAGAAATCTCTGGTTGTGCAAATCAAAATAGTAGTAACACTGGGGGGTGGGCCATAGAGGCAGCCTGTTTTATTTCTTGATCTGATGGTCCCTCTGGACTTCACTCAGCAGAAAACTCATGATTGGTTTAGTGCCCTATGTGTTTATTGAAAAAGTTGAGTAAAAAGGAAGGCGGTACAGGAGCGAGAATGGAGAAGGATGCTTTCACGGGGTTAAATGCCCCCCTCTCTCTGTGTTTGTCGTGGACTCTTCTTTTTCTCCCTGGGTCCTCTGCCGTGGCCTTCCTTTGACCATGTCCCTGTCCCCCCGCCCTCGCTCTTGTGCCAGATCCTGGAGGCTGTCACGATGCAGCATATCTTCATGAACAATTTCCAGCTGTGTAGTGAGATCAACGAGAGGGTCGTCCAGCACTTTGTCCACTGCATTGAGACTCACGGCCGAAACGTCCAGTACATCAAGTTCTTGCAGACGATTGTCAAGGCCGAAGGGAAATTCATCAAAAAGTGCCAAGACATGGTCATGGCTGAGGTGACAACTATGGATTTCTATATAACTTCCTCTGGTGTTCCATAGGAGCGTAAAAATTATTTAATTTTATCAGTCTGAACTGGCACCCTGTCCAGGAGCCAGAGGAAGGGACAGAAACTAATTGTGTGTGTGTGTGTGTGTAAGTGTATGTAATCATGTGTTTGTGAGCTTAAGCTATAGGTACAGGCAAGAGTCTGATCTAGTTTTTTGTAGCGATAAATCTATTTATTTTAACGATCATTGGCTTGGATTCTTCTGAGAGGGAAAAACACCCCCAGGAAAACTGAACCAAAATACCGTGGATGGAGGTTAAATGTGGGTAGAACCCTTTGAGCCAGAGCATCCTTTCTTGTAGATACTATGAATTAAAAAAAAAAAAAAATTATTTACCAAATTAATTAGCCGGAAAAATTGTTGCTTGATGATTCTCAAGGAGAAGCTGGTCAGTGGAATTGGGGCAAAGTCCCCCTTGGTTCTCTGTGGGACGTCAGTGTCCCATGGATGCTGTCTGGCTAGGAAGGTCCTCTGTCACTCCTGCAACTTCGGCGTCTGCATATGCTTGGTTTCATCCATCCTTCCACCTTAAAAAATAAAAAAAAGGAATCTCAAGTAAATCCACTTAGCACTTGGGTTTATAATCTTATCTACATATATGATTTCAGTGAAAGGTGGTGTAGTGTCATTAAAAGTGTTGGCTCGACCTGGGTTGCAAATGTTGGCTGTACCACGTGCCTGGCCGTGTGATTCGGGATGTATTATTTGACTTCTCACACCCTCAGTGTGGGTTTCTGTAAATGAAGGCATGGCAGTATCCACTTGAGGAGCTGATAGGCGGGATAAATCGATAAGGATGACAATAACAGCTACCGTTTATTGGAAGTCTGCTGTGCTACTCTAGTCGCTGTTGTAAGTAATCATGGTACCTGGCACATAATCAGAGTTCATAAAGGTTAGTTATTATTAAGTAAATAATATTGACCATATTTATTTTGACCTCTGTGCCGGCCCTTTTTGGATCTTTTGTATTTCGTGCAGTGGTGAAATTGATTAATTCTTAAATAGAGTTATGAGAAGCCCCAGCCCCCCGGGAGACAAGTTACGAATAGGAATGCCTTGACTCTGAGTGTTGAAAGGAAGACGTATCTTAATTAGGATTGGGTAATTTGTGATTGTGAAGAAATAAGGCAGGGTATGAAAGAGTTGTAAGAAGAGTACTTATAAGGCATGAAAAGGAGAGGGAAACATTTTTAAAAACAAAAATCATAGCCTAATTATTAGTTTGGAAATTCAAGTGCAAGGTTGAAATCTACATTTTTACCACATACAAGAATGCTGGTATGTAGACTTTCTCTTCCCCTGATAGATTTTTAGGACTAATGTGATATTTTTATATCTGTGAATGAAAATGATGATGCGGAAGATTTGTAGTTATTCAGTAATATAAATGAATGAAATCTAGGTGAGTTCAGTAGTACAGGTGCTACTGGTTTTGGAAGGTAAATGCTAACAGAACATCTCTTTCTTTGTGAATAGATTTTTTTTTTTTAATGCTTCCCCCATCCTTGCAAACTTGTGCTATAAACAAGTCTTGTTCTTTTGATTATAGCTGGTTAATTCAGGAGAGGATGTCCTCGTCTTCTACAATGACAGAGCCTCTTTCCAGACTCTGATCCAGATGATGAGGTCGGAGCGGGACCGGATGGATGAGAACAGCCCTCTCATGTATCACATCCACCTGGTCGAGCTCTTGGCCGTGTGCACAGAGGGCAAAAACGTCTACACGGAGATCAAGTGCAACTCCCTGCTCCCGCTGGATGACATTGTCCGCGTGGTGACCCACGAGGACTGCATCCCCGAGGTGAGCCACCCTATCCCCAGGACGGGTGGGCCCCGCTCATGTCTCTCCTCATGGTGTGTGGGGCTGTGGCTGGATGGGAGTCTTCCGCTGACCTAGGTGGGACCTCACAGTTTTGACACCTGCAACTCATTTTGCCATGAGATTTCCATTGGCTGAAACAGCATCTTCTTGAGCATTGGTTTTGGGGTGAGAGGAGTGATGGGGGAAGTAAATTTTTCTGTCTGTCTCCTTGAAGAAGAATGGGAACCTGCTGGAGGGCTTCAGCTCTGTGGAACAAATGACTCCACGTGTTGAGCAAAGAGCATTGACCTGAATGAACTTGTCAGAAATGAGGAAAACGGTGCATTGAGATACAGTTCATACCAATGTAAAACTTAACTCTTTAAGCGTATTCTTTCAAACAAAAACTTGTATTGCAAAAATCATGAATGTCGACTATAAAATATTCAGGAACTACAGGTAACCAATAAGAAGATGAAAGTAATCTACCATTTCTCTGCCCATAATAAATACCTCTTAGGTTTTTGAAGTAAATTCTTCCAGCTTTCTGTTTCTCTATTCATATACATTAGCTAGTAACAAAAAAATGGATCATACGGTATATATTTTATCTTTGTATCTTTAAAGATATATACTCTTAGTTTATATTTTAAACTAAATATACATACATTTATATATATATAGCATATGTAGTATATATTTTATATATATATATATATATATATATACTGTTTTTAATGTTTCGAAAAGTTAATACATTTTGAAAAATTCAAATAGCAAAGACCATAAAGGAGTAGACTATGAAAAATCTTCTTTACCTGTTCCCCACACCCCTCAGAAAATTATTTATTAGGTTCTTGTGTATCCTTCTGGAGTTTTCCATAAAAACATTTATAAATATATATACTTTATTCTCCTGCCCGCCATTTTTAACACAAAAGGTGACATTCCAGATACATTCTTTTTATCATATCAGTCCATAAAGAGATTCTACATTCCTTTTTTATAGTTGTATAAAATTTCATTGTACAGATGTACCATAATTGTCTTCCATGAATGTTGAACCAGCTTATTATATAATGTGATAATAATAAGAAGAAGGAAATAAAAACTTGCATCTTTCTCACAGTCTGGTTTATACAGTATATTATCAACCATTTGGATTCTCATATCCCTGATATATGGATGTGGTATTTCGATATAGTTATAACTTGCATTTCTCTTATTAGGCGTAAGTGAGGTATAATAGCTTGTTTTTTACCCATTTTTGTTTGAAATACAACCTAAGTACAGAAGAGTACATAGACGTGACTTGTGCAGTGTAAGAATAATTACGAAGATAGCGGCTGTGTAACCACCCCCCAGGTCAGGAAATGTGCCTCATTGCCCGCCTGTGTCCTTTTCCCATCCCCAACCTCCCCCAGAGGGCTCCCTCATGGAGGCATAGTTGTGATGTGGCTCTCACGAAGTCTTCTGTGTACATCCCTGAACAGTGTAATTCAGTTTTGCCCACTTTTGAACTTCCTTTACGAACTATTTTGTGCCTTTTCCTGTTCCGCTGTGTGGTGTTAGGATTCATCCATCCTGACGTGCGCACCTGTGCTCATTTCCTTTGCTCTGGAGCATTGCTCTGAGTCATCGTCCCACAATATGATTTTCTGTACGTCTGTTGATGCTCATTTGGGTTATTTTTGCTTTTTGGCTGTTAGGACCAGTGCGTGTGTCCTGGCCCACACGTGTACACATCTCTGCAGGGGGTATACTTAGAAGTGCTGGGTCATACAAGGTGCATTTCTTCCCTTTGACTTGATAATGTGAAGTGGTTTCCAGCAGTTACTCCAGTGGCCACCCCTCCCCCAGAGCTCTTGTTACTCCCAGTCCGTGCCAACCCTTGCTGTTGTCAGACCCTTTATTAGTATATATTTGTTTTCAATCTGGTGGGTGTATAATGATATCTCATAGTGGTTTTAATTTCTATCCTCTTGATTACTAAATGAGATTCAATCCCTTTCCATATGTTGTTTTTGAGATTTGATATTCCTTTAAGTAAATAGCAGATCAGAGTTTTTGCCTGTTTTTCCTTTGGCATGGCTATCTTATATGCACAAATCTGTAGGAATTCTCTGTGGGGATATGCATTGCAAACAGCTTCTCCCAAATCATGTCATTTCACTCTTGTAACAGTGCCATTTCATAGATATTCTTTTTTCTTTTTTTTCCTGAGTTCCTTGATGAGGGATCGAACCCATGCCCCCTGCAGTGGAAGCACAGAGTCTTAACCACTGGACCCACCATGGGTGTCCCAGAAAGTCTTAATTTTAATGTAGTCAAACGTGTCCATCTTTTCTTCTATGATCAGTGGGTTTTGTTCTATTCTTTACCTTGAGGTCATGAACATATTCTCTTCCAAAAGCTTTGTTTTTGCATTTTATAATAGTGTATTTTCAATATCAAAAAATCATAGAAGTTAAAGCGTGCAGGGGAAAATGGAGTGACCATCAAGGTCCATCCTTGTCACTATTAAAATGAGGGAACTAATCAATCCCGCACGTGCTAAGTTGGTTTTTGAGGAAAGCCTGTTTCTCTCTTCCAGGTTAAAATTGCATACATCAACTTCCTGAATCACTGCTATGTGGATACAGAGGTGGAAATGAAGGAGATTTATACCAGTAATCACATGTGGAAATTGTTTGAGAATTTCCTTGTGGACATCTGCAGGGTAAGTCTTTCTGGAGCTAAGGAGGCAGGGTAAGGGGGGTACGTGTGGGTCTGGGTCACCCTGTGCAGACGTAAGGACGCAGTCACGTGATTTCACCTCGCCGATTTGTGGCACAAGGAGGCACCTGGCTCTCGTCCTTCCGCACATCTCGTTTCTCTTGACCCTTTTACTCCTAGCTGAGAATAGATTTTACTTGTCAAGCTTCAGGGAGGGTAGATTATTTCTGGTTTTCATCTCATCCTTTATGGGTTGATTTGTGAATGATAACCTGGGACATACTAAAATCAGATTTATAAACTTTTCGTTTCTTTGAGAGTAAGTCTTCCCTCAAAGGACACCTTCCTGAGTGTGAGCATGTATAATATCTCCTACAGTCTGGTGTTGAGCATCCTGCAAAGCATGTCACGTTGTGTCTGTTGCTTTCCTGACCCAGCCTTTGGGGTGGGCTTCAGTACTCTTGGTTTGGTTTTGCACTGAGCTTAATATTGGTTCTAAGGCTACAGGACTGCGACCTCACAAGGCGCTTTATGGATTTCATATGAGTTTTGTGGTGGTAGGGTTCGGGGGGAGGGCGCGTGGGGGGAAAGTAATTCAGTCCTTGAGAGAATGATTGTGAGATGAATACCAATTTCAGAAATGTTGTGATGCTAAAAAGAAAAAAAAAAAAAAAAGGTGCATTGGAGAACGCTAGAATGTGGTATTTTCTCCTGACTGTACAATTCCCAGTGTGAGACAAGGACCTTGAAAGAACTAACTTTCCTTGTAATGAAGGACTATGTTTAATAATACCCTGGTGTTGGTGTCACAGATATATATATATTGCTGTATTATTTAAATATGTATATATTTTTATCTCACATTCTTCCTAGTCTTTTAATCCCATAAATCTGGGGGTTTAGGCTTGAAATGGAAGGCCTGCTTTGCCTCTTTAAATCAGGACTCCAACAAGTTTTCTGTGAAGGTCCAGATGGTAATCCTGTTGGGCTCTGTGGGCCATGCGGTCTCTGTCACAACTCTGCCCTGGTAGCATGAGAGCAGCCATAGCAGTCTGTAAACAGATGGGCATGGCTGGGTTCCAATAAAACTTTATTTATAAAAACAGCTAGCAGCACTTAGCTCGGCTGACCCCTGCCTTAAGTTGTTCAAAAATGCTGTAAAATCTGTTGCCACCTTCATTCTCTGCATGTGTCCACAAACTGCTCATCACTGGGCTCAGAGCATGATAGCTAATAAAATTGGATTGTTTTACCCCTTACTTGATAAATTTTTATTATATACAATTTTATATCTCAGATTAGAGGGCTAATGATTTTGGTAAGAAAACTTGATTTAATAAAATGAATTTTTTAAACCTGTTCTTCTGTTGATAAATCTCTAATCTTATTCTATGCAGCGAAATTATGTAGAGTCCAGGTGAAATCTGAAGTCTCTCTTCACCCCAAAACTTACACAATTATCCGGAGTCACAGCCCACTATTTTCAACAGTACTGCATATCAGCAGAATTTTTATTGAATGGAAGAGTGTTGTAGGTTTGGAGACTGTCATGCACAGTGGACCTCAGTGGTAATATTTGATTCAGGATCTTAATTATATGCTTTCGGAAACTATGGCCTAGAGAAGATGAATGGCTTAAACAGTTTACTTTTAGGGACAATGTAGACAATTGTAGTTATTTTGCCTCTCACCACCTTTTGGGTTTTAGATTTGCCTCAAGTTGGTAGGAATTGGGAAGCGATGGCCTTGTAGGTCCCACACCAATTTTAATGTTCTGTGATTCCACACCATGATATCCAAGTTGATCTGTTTCTCTTCTTCCATGATTTATTTTTTGTATACTTTTATTTTATTTTATTTTATTATTTTTGGGTGTGTGTGATATGCGGGCCTCTCACTGTTGTGGCCTCTCCCCTTGCGGAGCACAGGCTCCGGATGCGCAGGCTCAGCGGCCATGGCTCACGGGCCCAGCCGCTCCTCGGCACGTGGGATCTTCCCGGACCGGGGCACGAACCCGCGTCCCCTGCATCGGCAGGCGGATTCTCAACCACTGCGCCACCAGGGAAGCCCCCATGATTTATTTATTTTTAATCGTTGCTGTCTCTTAAGGGGAGAAGTACTGACTTGCAGGCTTTTACTTTTCCCTTTTTAAGGGTAATTAGCAGGAACAGTCACAGATTTCTTAATTTTACAACTGGTGTGCAGATTTTGGTATAATGTCTAAAGTGTCCAATTGTCCTCTAGGCCTGTAACAACACAAGCGACAGGAAACACGCAGACTCGATTTTGGAGAGGTATGTCACCGAAATTGTCATGAGCATCGTTACTACGTTCTTCAGTTCTCCCTTCTCAGACCAGAGTACGACTTTGCAGGTAGGAAATACAAATGTACTGATAGATGCAGGGTATCCACAATAGATATTAGGCAGCTGGAGTTGGTGCGGATTCGGGACTGAGCGGCCGTATATAGTTGAGCCGCTCTGCAAAGCGTTGCTACAGATGCTTTTCTTTTTATTTATTTTTTAACATCTTTATTGGAGTATAACTGTTTTACAGTAGTGTGTTAGTTTCTCCTTTACAACAAAGTGAATCAGTTATACACATACATCTGTTCCCATATCTCTTCCCTCTTGTGTCACCCTCCCTCCCACCCCAGTTGCTTTTCTTTTTGTGAAGAGTGGTTTTTACGGGATCCCTTGGATAATCAAGTACCTGAGAATGATTTTCGGTACCAGATGGTTCTGTTGGTTGTTGATTTTCTCCTTAAAATGCCTTCTTCCCTTCCCCCACTTTAATCTTGTTGATTCCTTACCTCCAATCTTGGAAAGAGAAGCAGCTTTCAAATAAATGCTAGCGTGTTATTAACACTATTTAAACATGTGTCTGGAAATCTCCATTTTAACTCGAAGCGTGTGCCTAGCGTTCCCCAGAAGGGGTGCGTGGCAGGTGGGAATGAGAAGTCCTTTAGCCTTGACAGCAGGGCTGCCACGTTACAGCAGCCCCAGCACGAGCCGCTCACACGGAGCCCCCGGGAGTCGTGCGGTGCAGCAGCCCTGCGTGCTGATTCTCAGTGTACTTGGAGTTGCAAGGATTTGAATCCCTGGATCTGGGAGGTGTCTTTATTATTCTTTTACTTGGAAAAAAATCGCTCTTCTTTTTCGAACTGATGTCTGGGTCCGTGGCTGTGGGAGTCCTGCTGCAGGTCTGTGTGTACAGCCTGCAGGATGAAAGCAGGACTTGGTCTCCAGCGGTCAGAAGAGCAATAGTAACTATCCTCGTCGTGCAGGTAGATGGAAGCTGTCCTGGGGTTGATGGGTGGCCCCGGGTGGTTGGAGCGTAGGCAGATCATCTTAAGGTAGATTCTCCAAGAGAAGAGTGATTCGTGATCAATACAGTATCACTGGTACATTGATTAGAGATTGCTGTATTCCATTACCTGTGTAAAGGAGTTCATATTAGCTTAGTACAGATGGTGTTATCCCCATTTTGCAGCAGAGCAAAATGAGGCTCAGAGGATGTACTTACCGTGCTCAGCCATGGTCACAACTACTTAACTGGAAAAACCATGATTTCAACCCAGGCCTGTCTGACTCTAAAACTTGAATTATGGAATGTTTAGTAAGATATGTTTTCTTAGGGACTGTTGGTAACCTTCTATTCAATTGAGCTCCACGGCTAGCTTTTAGTTATCTCTAAAGCAGCGCTCCCCGACCTCTTTGGCACCAGGGACTGGTTTCGTGGAAGACAGTTTTTCCACGGGGTTGGGGGGGTGGGCGATGGTTCAGGCGGTGACGTGAGGGGTGAGGAGCCGCAGATGAAGCTTCGCTGGCTTTGCCCACTGCTCACCACCTGCTGTGCGGCCCGGTGCCTGACAGGCCGCGGACAGGTACCAGTCCGTGGCCTGGGGGTTGGGGACCCCTGCTCTAAAGTACCATAAGGTTAGCATGCGAGTTTTAGAATATCTGTACATAGTTTCTGTGTAATTGGGCAACAGGAACTTGTTAGATCCCAAGCACATGAGTTGCTGGAGGCCAGAATGTGCTCTCTACCAAGTGCTGCTCTGCAGAGCTAACTGCTTTGGTTAGGCAGGTTGGACTTGCATAGTGGCATAGTTATGCAGTTGGACTTGCATGGTGGCAATTGCTATGGCAATACCCATTCTCCTAGAGATTGTGAAAGAGTATTGCAAAACCAAATGTCAAAGTAAACCAATCAAATTAATTTAATGGAAACCATTAAACAGGAATTTGTGGTTTGGGTTTTTCATCTTGGTCCACCCGCTGTCTCCTTCCACTGCCTCACTCTGAAACCAATTTTAAGCCAATTAACAGGCAGGAGTGGTCAGAGAAATAAATCTTCGACATAAATGTTATGTAAGTCCCTAGCAAGGCCCAGGTTGTCTAAGCATATTTAAAATACAAAGTCCAAGCTGGACTTCTAGAATATTTATTTTCAAGGAATACTATTTTTGTTCTTTTTTTTTTTTTTCCGGTACGCGGGCCTCTCACTGCTGTGGCCTCTCCCGTTGCGGAGCACAGGCTCCGGACGCGCAGGCCCAGCGGCCATGGCTCACGGGCCCAGCCGCTCCGCAGCACGTGGGATCTTCCCGGACCGGGGCACGAACCCGCGTCCCCTGCATCGGCAGGTGGACTCTCCACCACTGCGCCACCAGGGAAGCCCTCAAGGAATACTATTTTTGAAGCTGTCCTAACATGTCATACTTTTTCTGTTGAAAAGCCTACGTCTGGCTCCCCAGCTAGATTTATACCTTTGTCCTTCCTTCCTTCCTGGTTTTGTTTCCTTCCTTCCCTTCTTTTAACCCACATTTGTGAGGGAGGAAAATGGTGGCCTGGGATTGGGCTGTGCTGCATTGAAGGTGCCGGTGGAATGTCCGTGAGGCAGCTGGAAATGTGGGGTCTGGGAACAGCAGCAGAACTTTGGAGGCTTTTACAGCAGGTCAGAGCTGGGCTCCAGTCCTCACTCCTCCCCTTCCCAGCTCTGTGAACTCAGGTAGATCTTGAAACTTCACCATCCCAGTCCTTACTATCACAGGGTTATGGTATCAACCCTGCAGATTATTGTGAGAATTCGAGTTAATGCTTATGAAAATCTAGCATAGTGCCTGGTACACAGTAGGTGCTTAATAATTGGCAGTTTGTACTGTGTCCTGCTAGACGGCAAGCTACAGTGGGGAGGGCAGAGGGGTGTCTCAGATACTGTTCTCTCTCGAGCACCGTGCCTGGCCCCTGGTACATGTTCATTTGCTGAGCGAGTTAAATGAATCAGGGAGACTCAGAAGAGGTTAGTGGTAAAGTCCGGATATGAACATTGGCTAGTTCAAGTCTCAGCTGGGAAAATGAAGGGGTTGACTGGAAGGGAGCTGGGCAGAGCACAGATAATTAAGGACAGTTTGTAAACGAGACCAGAGGAAGATCGAGGGGTTATCTTACAGCCAGAATGGGATTCAGGAGCAACACAGGGCCTTAAGAACTAAGCGGGGAAGAACCTCAGGAAGAAGGTGATGGGCGGCCATGTTCCTTAGCCCAAGAGGTCACGTGAGCTGATGCCCCCAGGGGATCCATTAAAGGGGATAATTAAGAAGCAGCTCCTGGGCTTCCCTGGTGGCGCAGTGGTTGAGAGTCCACCTGCCGATGCAGGGGACGCGGGTTTGTGCCCCGGTCCGGGAAGATCCCACGTGCCGCGGAGCGGCTGGGCCCGTGAGCCGTGGCCGCTGAGCCTGCGCGTCTGGAGCCTGTGCTCCGCAACGGGAGAGGCCGCAACAGTGAGAGGCCCGCATACCACCAAAAAAAAAAAAAAAAAAAAAAAAAAGAAGCAGCTCCTCTGGCAGATTTATTCATCTTTTGTTTATTCAGAGGCCAGATGGCAGTGGAGCAGATGCTCAGTAACTATTGGTTCAGTTGAATTCATGTAGTCGAAGGATTCGTGTTCTTTGAGTTGGGCCATTGAGTTCCCATCCCAGCTCCACGCACATTAGCCAGGAGGGTGGGTGATGACTCCACTGCTTACTGCACGGGGTCAGGGGTCGGTCAGATGAGGTGTGTATAAAGCACTCAGCACAGGGACAGGCAGGGAAGACGGGTTCTCAATACATAGCTGCTCTCAGTGGGCCCATTGGGCTCAGGAGCTCAGTATCAGGGCTTCTCAACCAATTTCTCAGGCTCCCTGTGTTCCTGTTCTCTATTAGTAACACAGATGAGTGTCTTGGTGGGCTGTGAGGTGCGGAACAGAAAGTACTCCCTCAAGAAAGTAATGAGATTCTGGTTTGTAGGTGAACTTAGTAGAAAGAGTGCAGATTTGGGGCATCAGAGAGCCCTGAAGATGACTCACTGCTTGGCCATCACTTCGTTCTTTTGGATGCTTTCTTGTAACCTTTCTGAGCTTCTGTTTTTCATTTGTGGTATTAAGGTAACTCCTCTGTCGTAGGATACTTACTAAGGCCCCAGTGAGCGCTTGTGTTAAGTGTGTGGTACTTAATAAGTGAAAGTTATCTGAACGGTGTTTATAGAGGAGGTTCTGAATTTTTATTAACCTGTTTTATTTTTTAAAACTTTAATTGAAATGTAGTTGATTTACAGTGTTGTGTTAGTTTCAGGTGTACAGCGAAGTGATTCAGTTCTACACACAGACACAGACACACACACACACACACAGACACACACACACACACGTATTCTTTTTTAAATTCTTTTCCGTTATAGGTTATTACAAGATACTGAGTATAGTTGCCTCTGCTATACAGTAGCAGAGGTTATCTATTTTATATATCTATTTGTTGGTTATCTATTTTATATATCTATTTTATATATAGTATCTCTTTTATATATAGATTGGTTATCTATTTTATATATAGTAGTGTGTATAGTTTATTCCCAAACTCCTACTTTATCCCTCCCCACTATCCTCTTTGCTAACTGTAAGTTTGTTTCTATGTCTGTGAGTCTATTGCTGTTTTGTAAATGAGTTCATTCGTATCATTATTTTTGGATTCCACATATAAGTGATATCATAACCTGTTTTAATTTCTTAAAATAAATTTCCTTTCCCCTAGCACTTTTCAACTGTTTTTCGTTTATCTAAGAAACTTCTCTAGAGTTTTTTCTGTACTTTTTTTCATTGCTGTATTAACTCCTCCTGTTTTTCGGAAGGGATCTGCAAGTAGTTTCTCTTAAAAATTAAAGACCAGTGGAGTAGCTTACCATACATAGTGACCTTTGCCTTGCAGGTCTAAAGCTACTCTGGTCCAGGTAGCTTCGGATGAAGGCCAAAATTATAATTTGCAGATGCACTCAGGAAGTCAATGTCAAATTGATTAAGTCGTACTTTGAGTTCCTTTATTTTAAAATGAGTACAAATTTATACCATCATAGAGAGGAATAAATCCTATTCTGTAGTTAACTTGCAAGTACTGATCTGTAGTAAGTGAACACTTGTAAAGAATAACCATCGGAACTAGCTTCTCCTTATGTCATTGGAGACACTGCCAGAAATAAAGAAGTAAGGAGAATTCGAGGTGAGATTCACTAACCCGTTTGTTTATGCTGATTAGAAATATAGGTTCTACTCATGGACTATAACATCTGGAAGCAACTTTGGGGGTTCATTGACCTCAATCCCTGTATTTTATATATTGCACGAAGTTAAAGCTCAGAGAAGTGAAGTGATTTGCCTACAGTCACACAGCCAGTTGGTAACTAGACAAGAATACCTGTTTTCAGGCTGTGATATTCTGCTTCTCCTTTTGGTGGTCAGACTTAGCATCAAGTTTGGGCACTGCCTTAAAATGCTTCTGACTTTTTATCCCTTGGCCAGGCCACTTCTGGAACCCAGCTCATCACTGGTCACCCCTTCCCACTCTTGCCTAAGGGTCCATGAACCCGTGGTTCAAGGCAGTGTCTGTTTCTGACCAGTGTATCAGTCGGTCACAAATAAAAAGTCTTCACGTCACCTTGCTCTTGGCTTCTCTTTCTCGCAGACTCGCCAGCCCGTCTTCGTGCAGCTGCTGCAAGGTGTGTTCAGGGTTTACCACTGCAACTGGCTCATGCCGAGCCAGAAGGCCTCGGTGGAGAGCTGCATTCGGGTGCTCTCTGATGTAGGTAAGACACCAACTCAGGTTGGATTTAACATGATGAAAATGCGTTGCCCAGTGGTAATAAAGGCCACCCTGGATAGAGCAGTGGCTATAAAGCTCTGTGAGGCTTCCGCACCCGGGAGGCTGCAGAGCCGGAGCTGGAACTGAGATCTTCTTGATTCTTAAACCTCCCTTTCATTTTTCCAAGCCAGCACCTGCCAAAGTGCAGGGCCAGCAAGTCCCAAAGAAAGATAGGCTTTGAAAAACAAGATTCCACGGTTAAATGTTAGGCAACTCTTGGCAAGTCACAGAGCTCAAGTTTATTCAAGGCCCTGGGAAGCCCCTTGTTCAAGAAAGTAATTTGTTTAATCCGGTAAACATATTTGACCACATGGAAACTTTTTTTCGTGCAAAGCACGTGTCCAATCCTGTGGAACTCCCTTTCTCAGAAATGGTGCACTGCTCCCTTCTGTCTCTTGACGATATATGCTTCTCCGTCCCCTCCCCACAACCTTGTATCACCTCCCATAGGCAGCTTTGAAAGGACGTTACAACCATTACTGCTCCCTTCACCCTGATCTTGTCAGACTCTGTTACTTTGCCCTGTTCCACCCCCTCCCCATACATGCTATGCAAAGGGATCATCTTCCTGCCTAAATTGAGAAGGGTTGTCTGTCTCTTGTAGCTATTAAGATCTCTGCAGACACCAGAAAAGACAAGTGGGGTTCTTAGCGCTGTTGAGTAGCTGTCCAGCAAGTATAAATTGTGTTTACTAGGGCTCATTGCCCGATTTCAGTCATCACTGCCTGATTTCCTTTACACTCATATGGCAGGTATTCGTGTCTTTTTATTATTTACATGGCACTATTTCACAGAAAGAGATTGGGCTTTTGAAAGTGTGTGCGTTACAGATTATAGGTTCGTGGTGTGATATCTCTCAACTAGGGTTCTGAGATGGGCTCTCCAGATGGCTCTAAATTCTGCCCATGTATGATCCTGCAACTTAATGCTGTTGGTTGAAACTTGGGCCGATCTCTGAGTTCCCTAGCCCAGTAATCATCAGAGAGAGGAAATGTTTTCACAGTCTTGGCCATGATGAGAAAAGGCAAGGAGAGCGGTATTTGTGAAACAGCAGAGCATGAAAACTGTACAACCCATTAACCCCAGCACTGTTTTGCTTCTACTGGTAGGAAGCTTTGAAGACAGGAAATAGTTGTCTTATTTTTCTCCATGTTGTTGGATTTCGCATGTGGAAAAAACAGTTGTTCGTCTAGTTATTTTCCTTTTTTAAATTAACTTTTTTATTTTGCAGTCATTTTTAGATTTATAAGAAAGTTGCCAAGATAACTCAAGAGTTCCCATGTATCCCTCACTCAGTTTCCCCCGCTGTCAACATCTTACATTACCAGCTACGTTTGTCAAAACTAAGAAGCTGACATTGGCCTATTGCTATGAACTAAACTTCCAGACTTGATTTGCTTTTCACCACTTTTTTCCACTTTTGTCCTTTTTCTGCCCCAGGATCCAGTGTAGGCTACCACATTGCATTTAGTTGTCATGTGTCCCCACCCTCCTCTGGTCTGTGACAGTTTCTCAGACCCTCCTTATTTTCTATGACCTTGACAATCTTGAGGTGTCCTAGTTTTTTTCTTTCTTTCTTTTTTTTTTTTTTTGCTCATCTGGTTGCTTGTTTTTAACATCTTTATTGCAGTATACCCCACTGTGGATTTGGTGGATTTGACTAACGTTTTTCTCATGATGGGACTGGAGTTGTCCTTTTTTGAAGGAAGTAAAAAAAAAAAAAAAAAAAAAATACCAGAGCCTATATGGAAAGACTAGCTTATGTCATTGTAAATATTATCTTTTGTACTATGTTTGGCTTAAAACAGCATTTTGTAGATTGTTGATAGAATACCGAACTGGAGAATATTTAGAAAAACAGTTTACTGGCCACATGAGTTCCCGGTCTTGATAATTCTTAAAATGTATGAACACCTCTGAGACCCTAAGAAGCTATTCATTGAGGAAGCCCCTTGGACTTGGACTTGGAGTTACCTAAACTGTATGACCTTGGAGCATTATACATTCTCTCAGAGCTGCTGCCCCTCAGAATTCACGTTGGAAAACCCGACCTAACAGGTTATGAAGTTCATTTGAGCCACTCCATATCAACACTCATGTTATAGGCGTGGAAACATCTGCCTGCTGGATGGTGGGGGGGAGTTGTCTGTCTCTAGGGTGTCTCCCATCAAAACTGTAGGCTCACGAGTCCCCTTTCTCCTGTACAGCCAAGAGCCGGGCCATTGCCATCCCCGTGGACCTGGACAGCCAGGTCAACAACCTCTTCCTCAAGTCCCACAACATCGTGCAGAAAACTGCCATGAACTGGCGGCTGACGGCCCGCAATGCAGCTCGCAGAGACTCTGTCCTGGCAGCTTCCAGAGACTACCGGAATATCATCGAGCGATTGCAGGTAATGCCTGGTGCTGACAGAAGCAATGCGGAACCTGGCCTAAGGCGGTTCCCCACACAGAAGTGCTTCCTGAAGCCAGAGAAAATCCGGGGTTGGCCAAAGGGGGATGTCAGTATGGGGAGTGGACAGTCCAATGCAATGATGGTTGTGGGGCTAGGAGTGCAGAGCTACTGGGGACCGGAAAAGCTCCTGACAAAGTCATGGTCTTTAGAGGTTATTCATTGATTTACAGATCTCTTTATGAAGAAGTCCCTCCTCTCTTATTTGGAAGGAGTACGTCAGTGTTAGAAGAGGATGCTTAGAATAAGGGCATAACAGCTCCTTTTTGTTCGTCACCTTGAGATTTTAGTCTCTTGAATCAGTAGGTAAACAAGTGTAATCATGACTTGAGAGAGGAGCTTTATATCAAAGTGAGCCAAATGAAAATAAAAGTGTTATTAAATTCTAGCTAGAGTATACCCTTCTTTTGTCTTAGTACCTATGAAGGGATGTGCTCTCCCTTTGTTAAAAGGGAGAGTAGTGAGAATTAGGTGATGTTAAACACTTAAACATACATCTTAATATTAACATCTTCCTTTGAGCAAGCACCCCAGGTGATCTTCTCACAGGTGGTACATGGACCACAGTTGGAGAATCACAGATCCTTGAGATGAGCTCAGTACAATCGTGCAGTCGTGAAGAGCGTGATCTCAGGACAGTGCCTGGGTTCAAATCGTGGCTCTGTTGCTTAGAACTGCATAACCTTGGCCAAGTTAGTTAACTTCTCCAGTTTCCTGACTTGTAAAATAGTATAGTAGTAACACCTACGTCACGGGGTTGATACGAAGATGAAGAGAGTCAAGATGTTCCGGTTATCTTTGCCTGCCTGACAAAGGACAACAGCGATCGCTTTCTTCTCTTTTACTGTTGGAGGTTGCTGGGCTCAGTGAGGTGTTCCTTCCTCAAGTCCGTTCCTGCAGTTGCGGTCCATTGGCGGTTCTCTTTGGACTCATCTTGAAATCTCTCTCACTCACGTGTTTGGCAGTTGATACTGATTGACAGCTGGGACCTCAGCTGTCACCTAAAATATCTACACATTGTCTCCCCATGTGGTCTCGGCTTCCTCACAACATGGCAGCTGGGTCCCAAAACAAGTGTCTCTTGAGAGAGATAAGTAAAAGCTGTTTGGCCTTCATGACCTGGCTTCAGAAATCACATAGCACCCCTTCTGTCATTTTCTCTTGGTCAAGGCAGTGACATATGTCCATTTAGGTTCAAGGGGAGAGGACACGGACCACCACCTGATGGGAGGGATGTCAGTGACTCATTGTAAGAAGAGCCTGCAAGATAGTTTATACTGCGATGGCCATCTTTGGAAAATACAGTACACATAAAGCACATAGAACAGAGCCTGGCACGTAGTGAGCACTGGATCCGTGAGGTGCTCCTATAATTATTATTACTATTATTATTGTTATGGCTGTAATAATTATTTTCATTTGGTGAAGTAAATGAATCTCTGAGGGTTACGTAAGTTAACCTAAAGACGAATGAGTTCACTGATGCATTCATCAACCCCACCCTAGGCACCGCGGATACAATGACCAAAACCAGAAGTAACCTTAACCCTCGTAGATTCTCAAGTGTTGGAAGGGAGACAGACATTAATCAACTAATCACACAGATAAAAGTAAAATGGCAGGAGGGACAAACGCTGCAGAGGAATGAGTAGTGCTATGAAAGGCACTGATGAGGAAGTCAGTCTTGCCTGGAACTGGGGCTGGTGGTCAAGGAAGGCATTGCTGAGGAAGTAGCATTGGAAGCGAGATCAGGAAACCGTAGGACTTACTTAAAGAATGGAGTGGAAGGGAAGGAAAGAGCATGGGTAAAGACCATTCTGCAGGAGAGAATATGGTCCCAAGACCAAAGGAAGGTTAGTGTGGCTAGAACCCCTGGAGCTGGGGAGGTGGGCGGAGCTTCGCAGGTCAAGGGAAGAACTTCAGCCTTTGTGTGACAGAACCGCTTCTTAAACAAAGGTAATTTGGTTCCTCATGGAGTGCTTCCTGACCCCACTATGTTTTAGAAAGAGGAAGGTTATTGTATTGGGGACTCATAACTGTATGAACACACCGTATTTTCTCCTACTCAAACTAAATAAGTTATCTGTGGCTGCAGAAACATACCAGGGCTCTTCTTAGATTTATTATGCATATTCTTGGGGAATAGAATAAAATACATAAGTTTAGGTAGTGCTTGTTTTAAAGACTTGGCCAGTGGCCAAAGGGGTCCTCGTTATCTAATGAGTTATTGTCTGTCAGAGTCCCTGGAGTTTGGAGGTTGCCCAGAACGGCAAAGGTTGTCATAATGTGAGAACATCAAGTTGCAAACGACACGCTTATATAATTAACCCCCATTCAGACATCCCCCCTCACTTAACACTAGCATCTCCCTCTACCCATTGCTTCTCCATCCTTGTCTGTTGGTCTTTCCCTGATTGCTGAATGTTACACATTTGACAATACAATGCAAATCAATTGCAATGTGAAGTGCAAACCTGGCAAAAGATGCAAGATTTCATGAACGCGATGCCGAAGAACTCCTTCAATCTCAAGCAAATGCTGGAGGCAAGTAACATTTTGCCAGAGTTAGGACCAGTAACTATTGAAGAAGGGGAGATTGGGTGCTTTCTCAGAGGAAACTGTTAGGGAAACTGACAAAACCCTCAGAGACTTTTGCCACAGCGACCCTCTTTTTGACAGCGGTGTGCAAGTCACTCTGAATTAAGGGATGTGGCAGTGTACTCGTACAAACTTTTGGGGAAAATTGTCCTCTCCCACTCCCCGCAAGAAATAGTTTGATTCATTCTTGCATTCTTTATTGCATCCGAAGTATTATTGAGTGATCACAGATTTTGTTAAATCTAAGATTAAGTAAAATTGTATTGACACGTTTTAGTTTTCGTTTCTGGATAAAAGATCGCCCGATTCTTTATGAATTTTCGGCCTCTGAAGTTTGGGTCCCCAGTTGAGATGAATGCAGTTAAAGGGGCCCTTTCTATGCAAATCTCCTTGGTTAATGGATCCTTCTTATCCAGTACGCTGTGTTCTGCTCTTCTTAGCCAGCATGCCGATACCTTGGTTCTGAGTTTGCAAGCCCGACAGCAGACTTTAGCATCTTTTGAAGATAATTTCTCATCTGTTTTCTGCCATTTGCCTTTATATGGTGTTTGTTGTGTTGGTTTTGCTGCTCTTTCAACTTCTCTCTGTTTTCCTTTCCTACAGCTATGTGTTTTGCATTTGAAGACCATCATGCTCTCAGGGTACATGTATTTAGCATGTTGATACAGCATGTTCATTCATTTGTGTTCTCATTTTTATCTGACTTTTTATTATGTGAATAATTCATGCTCATTGGAAATAATTTGACAATACTCCAAAGAACCGATCTATAGAAGAAAACTAGAATCACCCATATAGTTCCGCCACCCAGAGAAAACCACTAATGATGTTTTAGTAATGTTTGCTGCATATCCTTTAGATATTAACGTTGTTTATAAAAAGCGGATCATATAGTCCATACTATTGTTTGACCTTTTTTTGACACTCATGTTGTAGACACCTTTCCATGTTGTCGAATGTACTTTTTGCATCATATTTTAAAATGTGTGGAATGATCCCTTCAGTAGCCTAAGGACCATCTCACAGGGTGGGTGGGAACGCTGGTTTGGGATCACTTTGTTTTCTGTGTCAGGGCCTAACGCTTCAGGTAACCGTTGGGCAATGTCTAATAATCTGAGGCAGATACCAGACGGTGCGAAGGTTAGTCTAACGCAGTCTCGTCTGTGGTCATGCTTTAGGTCAGAAATGAATGTCCTCACCCTCCTGCAGTCAGCTGCGGCCCCAGCTGCTCACCAAGGCTGTGCTTCCATTGCAGGACATCGTCTCTGCCCTGGAGGACCGTCTCAGGCCCCTGGTGCAGGCCGAGTTATCTGTGCTGGTGGACGTCCTCCACAGGCCTGAGCTGCTTTTCCCGGAGAACACAGATGCCAGAAGAAAGTGTGAAAGTGGTGGCTTCATTTGCAAGTAAGCAGCCCCTTTCTCTGCAGAGCTCAGGGGCAGAGTCCCACTCGCCAGACCCAGCACTGGTTCCTGAAGAAGGAGGGGCTGGCCTGATTTTTGACTTTGATGAGTACAGGGTCCTGTGCTAGGGATCTGTTCTGACCTTCCCGGACGAAGTGTGTACGTTCGGTCCTACTTACTGACACTTGTTTTGGTGAAAGTGTCTCCTTTGAACTGCATGCCCGTTTGTTCAGCTTCCATTCAACACGTGTGGATAGGGTGCCCACCGTGAGCCGCCGTACAGACTCAAAAAGCCATGGCCTTTGTGCCCTCGAAAAGCTCACACCTACCAGGGCCTCACAGTCTTTTCCTAACAGCTTTTTCGTTGGTTAGTTTGTGCCTTGGGGCAAAATCGAGAAGAAACGATTGGTTCCGTCACCAGAAATCTCCATCTGATTTTCACCCTAAGTTTGGTTGGTGGTTTAGCTTGAGCATGGGCTCTGCCTGAGTTTCTCATTTTTCTGGACCCTTCAAAGAATAAGACTGGATCACGAGAACAGTGTGTTTGCTGCAATCGTCATAGTCGTGAGGTTTTTTTTTTTACACCGCTGGCATATTTTAGCCACTGAAAATCCTCAGTGGATAAATAGCTGCACTTCCTAAACGAGCTGGTTTGAGGGAGCCCCTGTCTCTCTTCTCCATTCCCTATTATCTCTCCACTATGTGTGGCTCACCCGTGGCCAGGGAGCCTGTTTGCTGTTACCGACCAGCAGGTGTCGCTGTTGAGACACCAACGGGCTGTTCTTAGTGCAGGGAAGGCCCGGAAGCCTGTTTAATTAACCTGGGAGACCTTGGTAAATACTGTTCATTAACTGACTAGTTACAATAAGTTGATTGTCAAGTGTTTTTGTTTTGTTTTTTAATCTAAAGATCGTTGCAAGGCTGTGATCCCTGGTTTTCCCCTCCATTCAGGTTAATAAAACACACTAAACAGCTGCTAGAGGAGAATGAGGAGAAACTCTGCATTAAGGTCCTACAGACCCTCAGAGAAATGATGACCAAAGATAGAGGCTATGGAGAAAAGGTACTGCATTTTATTTTCATGTTAAAACTAGGTTTTGCTATTAAATTGAAGTGGAGTGGGAGCGGTTAGAAATCCACCTTAGTTCAGGCATATTGACTGAGGGGGTTAACTTTTTTTTTTTTTTTTTTTTTTAAAGCTATTTATCCTGCCGTAAGGTAGCTAAATCATATGACTGTCTCCTGAAAGCCATATATACTTAGTTGTCTCTTACAGGCTGCTTGCCATACCATCTATATTCAGAAAAACAGTAACAGCAAGATTTTCCATATGTTTAAATTCCCAATGAGAATGCAAATGCCTCTTGTGTATCAAGGTGTGTGTTCCTGACTTTTGGGTTCCAGCTAAGCATACCTGTGGGTTTACTTGCTTCCTTCTGGTGAGATGTTACGCAGTCCTTCCAGTGTATGAAGAAACTGCCTCCAGTTCTAACTGGAATGAAGACAGACAGACGTGTCACCTTTTCTAACTGAGATTGGGAAATAGACCATCCCTGCGACATGAGACTTCTTAGCACATGCAGTCAGCAATGATGTACAGAGAACAGCCCTCACCCCCCCGGTTTGGGTCCAAGTTGGGTAAAAAGAGCCCCATTGCTCTTCCTTTCTGCCCCCAGCAAAAAAGCTTGAGCCTGAGTTTAAATCTCACTAGTCTTCATTTGAAGGTAATAATGTTCATCGTCTTCAAGCCACTTCTATCAGCATTTTCCTAGCATGCAAACGTGCTGATATCACTGACGTATCAAATCCACAGTAACTCATTCATCTCTGTGAAGAAGCCTCGGTACTTAAATCACAGTCTTCCTTATCAAAAGGGATGGTGACAGCCAGATTTTTGCACGTGTAAAAGTCCGTCAGAATCTTGCTTTCTAACCTAAGCAATATCTGTCATTAATATTAGAGCAATTTAATGTGTGAGGGTGTTCGGATAAGAAAAAATAAAACAGAAAGGTATGCAGTCCTTTTTGCAGTATACATTTCTCCACTGCCCCCAAACCCAAGGCTTTTAAACGTCACTCTAAATTTGTACAATGTATAAATTAAAGCTTGGATGAATGTCACTTACTTAGAAAATACATGTTTATAACCCAGGAGGCATTTTGTGTAGGAAACCTGCCAGAAAAGAGTTTATAAATATAAAAGCAAAGAACACTGATACAGGTGGGAAGTAATGAGATGACCAGTCCGTACAACACCTGTGTAGACAACTAGGTAGGCCTTGCAGTAAAAAAAAGGGGTGGGGTGGGGTGGGCAGTAATAGAAAATACACTTACCACATAAGTAAGTAATAACCATTTATTCCACAAGATGTTTGTTTTTCTTAAGGTGAGATTTAAGAAATGTTTAAAAAATATGACTCTAGTTATAGAAATTCACTCTCCATAATGAAATAAAATCCACCAAAGGGACCTTAACCAGCTGTGAATATATTAGCACCTTTGGGGCGGAGAACTTGATTTTAAAATGTGGAGTCCACAATTTTCTCTTCTTGAGAATATCTGTTTCTTTCTCTACCCAAGGTACTTAAGGTAAACTTTGTGTCTCAGCTCCAGTGAATTTTGCAAATTGTGATTATACTTTTATTTCTCTGAGGTTTTTCTTTTTATAACATGGAAAGTAGAAGTACTAGGAGTTGGTCGAGTGTTCGCTGCTGGACAGAAAAGTACACCGGGGTCTTCGGGGCCGTGTAGAGGTGTGCTTCCCTGCTCCCTTTCACTACCCACTAGTGCCAACAGGGAGAACACCGTCACGGCCCCCGGGAGACAGCAGACCTGAGACGGTGTACCACTGCCTGTGAGGAAGTTCATGGAGAGTGACGGAGCCAGGGCTGCAGGAGGGCAGTAGTTGGAGGTCACTATCAAAGAGTTATCAGAGTTGAGAAGAGGTTTAGGCTGTAGCTCAAATCCCTTTGCAGCTGGTGAAGAAGTGAGTCATACCCTAGCAGATAGAGGCTTGGAGGCAGGATGATATTTCTTTCCAGTCCGATTGGAGCTGTCATCCCCCTTGTTGAAAGTGAAAGTACTATAAGCAAGTTTGGGAAATGCTCTGCAACCAAGGAAGACATTCTGGAAACCCGTGCTAGTCAGCAACTCCTGACTGACAGCACGTATGTACCAAGCTTCTGGCCCCAGGCTCTGACTGCTGGAAAAGGCTCCTTAACCATGCGCTTTTAAAGGGGGTGGAGGGTGTTAAACGATTTCGATTTCTTTCAGTTTGGTTGTGTGTATCCACTTTGTCCAGTTTCGCTAAGGCTTTTGGAAAATGCCTTTGATGGTTTATTGGCTGCCCCTGTTTGACTAAAGAAGCCGGACATGTGGGACAGGCTGACTCTTTCAAGGGTGGAAGGAACCCAGAGCCAAAGAAATAACCTTTCTTAGGCGAACCCGTGGGCGTTAGTCGATAAAATAAATGAGGTGTCCTTTGGACTGGGTGCTTGGGACACAAGGGCAAGTGTGAATGCCATTTCTGTCTTCTTGGCCCAATTTTTCTATTAATTGCTTCCTAAGTGGAACTTGTCCCATGACTAACAGCCTCCTGGAACATCCAGGGCTGCTCTTTTCCCTGCCCTCTCCTGAGTCTTCACGGTCATGCATCTGGTCCACTGGGCTCTGGTATCACCTGTGGTTTGCATCAGGTCCTAGGAGTCAGATCCGTGAGAAGCCAGTGGTCAGTCCACTTGTCTTGGTCCGTTGCCTAAAATGTGCCCATCCAAGAACTATGACATACGATGGAAAGGTAAGGGCTGGACAAAGAAGATGGTCACAAAATTTAATCATGATCATTTAGGAATTAAATAAACCATCTTTTACTACTGTGTCTCTAAAATGCAAAGGGCCAGCAATATTTACCAAAAAGTGGTAAATATTAAAGTAAAAGACTATTTAAAAGGATCACCAGGATAATGATGGAATACATTTTTGTGTGATTCTTGTGTTTTTCTATCCAATGTATTCAAAGTTAATAAACTTTAAAATCAGGGCTTTGCAACCATTCTGTGCGTGCAGTACCTACTAAACTCTGCTTTTAATTTACAGATTAAACCATTAAAAGAAATAACCTCCCATAGCTAAATATCTCTAAAATTTAACCTGAATCTCTGTATAACTCATAGAACATCTTTAAGCTCTTAGACCCTGCTTGAAAAGAAAGCGTAATTATTTTATATATTGGCTACTCTGTAATCTACTGTAGGATTTTTATTAAGCTACTTTTTATTTAAGTTATTAGTCACAGGGATCTGGAAAGAAATTCAGAGGCTGACAATTAATGTGAAAGTGTATCTCAATTTATTTAAAGTCCATTTTTTTTCTTCTGAATAATCGTAGCTGTTATACTACTGGAGAGTTTTTGACCTTAAGTAATGTCAGGGTTTTCATTTCATACTAGTTGTCAGTCCCCTGTTAATTACCAGTGCTCCTTTTCTCTAGGTGAATAAACTATTAACATTTCCAGCTACAGGTGTTTCTAATAGGAGTTTAAATTTGCAAAACGTACTAAATGTTAATGAAACATAATATTTAGTAAATTTTGAGGATCATCCATCTATCATTAAACAAGCATAATTGTGATTAATGCTTTTGTTTTTTCTTTTTCTTGAACTTGATGCTAATAAATCTTTTACTTGTTACTGCTATCACTTGGGTAGGCACTGATCCCCTTAGGGGAAATCTAGTCTCTTTAATCATCAACAGTATCAGGATTCAGAGCTTCTGGGCTTGGGATATGTTGGTCTTACTGCTTAAATTGAAGTTGGATCTGATTTAGCCCAGTGGTAGTTTGGACCACAGACTTCTGCCTCCCCCACTGAATGGGAAGATGAGTCCAAAGAAAGAATTTTGTCCTAAGCTGAGCTGATCAGAGTTTAGCCTTTGACTCGACTCCTTGCCATCCTCTTCTGAAAGGACATGGTTCTTGATTGGGGAACTTGCCCTTGCCCACAGCTCAGTTCAAGGGTTCTCTCTACAAGAGAGTGCAAAGGTCCTGGGCTCTTGGTTAAGGGACCTGCAAGGTTTGATACCTGGCATGTGAACAAAGGGTGGCAGCACCCTGCCCTTTCTGTTCCGGAGCAGAACACAGCAGAGCAGATGTCAGGGTGAGGTGCACTGGTGTCCAGAACGCCTGCGCCTCTTAAGATGGTCACGTTCTAACGATGCTTCAACCTGAGTCAGTGATAAGAATACAATAACAAAGTTTCTAACACTTAGCTCGCTCGTATTTCCTTTTCTAACACTTCCTTCTTTTTCTCCCCCCCCCTTTTTTCTTTTCCAGCTGATTTCCATTGATGAATTGGATAATGCAGAGGTCCTAATTTCAGTTTTTTTTAAGTGTCCCATGGTGATGTTTCCATGACCCTCTTCCAGTGAACTCTGTGATCTGTCCCCTAGTCTCTGCAGCGTCTAGTATCTGACTTTGTGCAATGTTGCCTCTGGGAGTGAGTCGAGTCCTTTGTGTTTGTGTTAGCATTTCGCGTGAGTTTGTTTGCCATTTGTCTTTGGAGATCCCATCTGAGTCTAGATAAAGATTTTCTAAGCTCTGATAAGATTTCAGTCCTTCACTGTCTAGAATCTCAACTGAATTTGTGGTTGACACTGGCTGTTAACGTATCTCTGAAACTGAGTGTCGATAGTACCATGAGGAGCTTTTCTGTCCATATGTGAAGCACCCATGCAAAAAGAAATAACTACATTGGTCTAGTTTGGAAGTAGTCAAAGAAAAAGCAAACCACTGCTCTCTTGGCCTGCATGTTGGAGGTGCTAAGTGTGAGGGGTCCTATAAAATTTTGTCAAAGTGCAGTGCAAATTCCACAGCCCTAGTTGCGACTTTCCAGCTGCTGGCTTGTGGTGGGATTAGGAATGTACAATATCCCTGGCTTCTCTTCTAGGAAAACCAACCAGAGATCAAGAAATGGAAATGTCATCTGTTGGTTTCCATACTTATGTATCAAATTAGTTTCATTTACCCAGAATGACCCTGGAGACTGACGAGTGGCCATTCTGTTTGGGATTTGAGGGTGTCTTAAATATTTTCTCTACTATGAATATTTTTCAGCATTTCTTGCCATATCTGTAGGATGTGATACATGTTTGGTGAATGATCATAGAAAGGATTAATGAGGGGAATGAATGCATATAATTGAGGGAGTTTAATTTGCTTAGTAAATTGAAGCAGACTGGAAAAAAAAATTTATCTGACTTTAAAAAATTAATTTTCTGGTCTACTTCTTTAGGTATCCGTTCATTCTTTTGGTAGAACGATTAATACCTTATTTTGGTGGGATAGAGCTACCAAATAGAATATGAGGCCTGCTCTAATATCTACCACCATAATTTCAGAAATACTAAGAGATGGTTCAGGTTTACCTAAGGCGAGTTTGAATCACAGACTTAAAACTGAAAGTGACACGAGTGATTATGAATTTGGTCCAGTTCCCTCAGGAATGGAGCTCAGAGAGGTTAAGTGAGTGGTGTTAGCTCACACAGCTAGATAGCGGCTAAAGCAGAACTAGTACCGCTGGCTCAGCTGCTGGCCTGGAGCGCTTTACTGTTCAGCCGTGGTAGATTCTGTCAGTGCAGACTTTTCCTTAAATCGGTCAGCATGAACAGGTGAGGCTGTGCTTCTTTGGGATGAATAGAGGGTGAGAAAAACAAAAGGTTGTACAGGGGTTTAACTGCTTTAACTACAGTGATCTTTGCTACTTCCTGTTTGGTCTTCTCTCTTCCGGGTTATTTGTATGCCCGCAAAACATCTAATGCTGAATTTTCATGTTGGCACCCTTGGACACTCTTGTTTCTCCCTAGAGTTGTAAATGCCTCTCTAATTTGAGTTTTTCCTCTGAAATATTGAGGTTGAGTTTCTATTTGCTTAAAGACAGATTAAGCCAGGAGAGGAAAACCTTCCCTAATCGGAGTCTGCAGTGTTATTAATATACTGTTTTGTACCATAGTAATCATTTGATGTGTTTGCTTGCTCAAGATAGATCTTGGGTCTCCTGGCTGGGAGTTTACTGCTCGCTTATGGAAAGATTCCACAGTTGGAGCAGGTGTGTTTATAATTATACACTAGGAAATAGAATACTGTCTGTTTATAAAAGAAGAATGTTCTGGCAGCTACTTGGATTCTTTGAAAATTCCCTGAGGAAGCAACTGTGGATCCCCTCTCTGTTGTTACCCCTGGCAACCCTCAGAGCCCTGGAGCACCAACACTGTCCCCAGGTCCTCAGGCTGTCGGATCTGGCCCTCTAAGCAGAGATGCCTGATTGGCCTTTATTAGGCATGTCTGTTCTGGAAACAACCGCAGCTCCTGAGGCTTCTCTCCCCCCAAGCCTTTTGTCCATGTGTGCGGGTCAAAACCAGTAGCCCACAGCTGGAGTTCTGCAGAAACTCCATTAAGAAACTTAATGAGAGTTCACGCTGGCCCGTGGTACGGGCAAGGCCTCCCACCTAAATTGCACACCAGCACTTCAGCCTTGAGACGTGCTGGGGAATAGCCTCTGAGCAGGGTAGGGCCTATCTGGAGAGCCGTGGTCCCTAGATTGGGCAAGGACCACCACTCTTCAGTGGTAAAGGCCTGTTGAGCATTCGTGAGAGAGGAGATGTGCAGTGAACGGCTTGGAGAAAAAAAGCACAGCATCGTCCGAGCCTCTGTCTGTGCTCTGAGAAAAGAGGGTGAAGTGAGGACAGCATCAGAGTCCCTGCAAGCAAAGTGCATGGTGGGAGCCTTCCCAGCTGTCTTCTGGAGTAAAATTTCATGTGAAACCAGGAAAAGGAGGGTTCTCTTTCTTTTCTTTATTATTATTATTATCAGTTTTTGCAAATAGGCAGGGTCTCCATCCTTACCCCCCGGTTTTCCCTTTTCCTTAGGCGGCAGGGAGAGGACAGATGAGGGGGACGTGTGGGGAGCTGCTTCCATTAGTGTCCATTCAGCTTATTTTTAAGTTTGTATCTTGACGAATTGTTACCTATAGACACACACAAGTCAAGATGGGGACTGTTTCTATCAGCCCAGAAAGTTCCCTCCTCTACCCATTCTTGGCTTTAAACAGACACCGATTGCTGCTTGAGACATTCGTTCATATGACTAATACCCGAGTGTCTGTTCCATCCCAGGCGCGTTGACTAGGGGAGTTGGGTCCAAATAGGCACAGTGTCTGCCCTGCTGGAGTTTACGGTTCTGTGGAGGTGACAGAGCATAATCCAAATTAATGTTAAATGACAGCCGTCAACCATGAGAAATAGAGGAAGGTGAAGTACTTGGGGTCACGAGACCATGTAACTTAGGGACTTGTACCTGAGCAGGGAGGTCAGGTAACAGCTGAGGAGGTCAGGTCACACCACGAGGACCACTGGCCGGTGAGCATGTTCGTCACTTTTCTAAACTGTAAGTTTCTGAACTAAACGAAGGGATGGTTTTGACGCAGCACTCAAACTGCAGGCCGAGGCGGTCGCCAGAAGAGTAACCTACCTCGTTTTCATGTGTGCGTCTTTGGAAAGGAGGGTGTGTTTGGAAAGTGCGTGCTGCAGCTCAGTGGACATGCTGCATTTCTTCCTATTTGAGATATGATCCCCATTTAATCACTGTCACTGGGAGCCCTGACCTCTCCAGAGCCGCTAGTGGAAGCCGGCAACTTCAGCTCCTCGCATTGCAACAAAAAAGCAAGTGGGATTGGTGTTACCACTTGTTAGGGCGGCAGTGGCCTGCCCGTATCTGCCTATAGATTGAGTCCTCAGCTTCTGCCACCGAGAACTGCTTCTGCAAGCAAAGGAGGCCACTGCCAGTAAAATTCAGCGGGGAGAAAGCAGACAAGAGACACCCAAGAATTATTCAGTTTCACCTTCAGGGGGCGTTCTCATGACATCCAACCCAGGGTGGAGGTGTCCTACTTTTGTACATTGCTGTGAACTGCTGGGTTGGGCACCTGCCAACGTTCAGGCGGCAGTTACATAAGAGCTTTTTTTCCTGGAATTTAGGCTCACTGCTGATGTGTGACCTTCAGCAGTAATTGCCAATAAATGCAGCGGGGCTGTTTACTGTTAGACACTGGTAGCCATAGAGCAAGTGAGCTCAAGTCGGAGCATACAGAAGCTGTTGCGGAATCTGGGGAAGTTTTTTTTTCTTTCTCTTTTTTTCTTTTTTTTTAAAATGCTGAGATGATTCCATAATGACGGGAGTTGTATAATTCAGTCAAGGCAGAATGTGGTTTTTAAAAATGCATTTTACTTCTGGGTTGCGCTGAACTGGTTCTGTAAGATACAGGTGAAACTTCGTCGTTGGAACTAGATAATGTTTATTTCTTACTTTGTTTCTAAGAACAAATGCCGTTAGTAAACGGCATTGTGTTAGCAGATGTGAAGATTTAAAATTGCCCTGCTAAAATGTTAGGTAACTTCTATTTTAGCTCCATTTTCTTTCAAGCATTCTGTTCTCTTAATGTGGGTTTCAAAGGCTCATGAAGGCCAGTACCCAGCAAACATATTTGCAAGGCCATTCGCTGTTTGTTTATTTTTTTCCCTCCTCTGAGATGGAGTGGGTGAAAGGAGCTGAAGGCTGCTTCATTGGAGATGGTAAATTCTCTTTGCTGTGCTGATAATCAGATCTATAGTACAGTCTCATTTCTTGAACTGTATTCAGCCTCTGCTAGGGGTGGTCCATGGAAGGAGACATCTTATTTCAAAGGAAAATTCTAGAAGCCCAGGGAAGAAGGATTCATGTTGATGGCAGCAGGAAACAGGGTGTTTTAAGTGGCTGTGCTCTGTGTTGGCCTGTAATAGGCACACATGAAACGGATGTGTATATGTATGTATAGACAGTATGTATGTATGTATGTGAGGATGTTCCGTTGCACACACACCACAAATAGGAACCCTCAGAAGTCTGTGGGTTTCTTTTAAGAATGGCAAAGTATAAGCTCCTTCATTTGTAGTAGAAATCCATCCCCGGTTAAAATGTTAGATACATTATGTATAGAAAGCGAGTGTTTCAGCATCTTATCTGCACGAATCTAGTTTACTACTCAAGTGCCGTAGTTACGATGACCTGATTCGTGGCCTCATCTGGGAAGGACACTGGGATTCTGTGACTTGAGGTTCATTTTGAATTTCTGTTTCAAAGCCAGTCATTTGAAATCTTTTTCCTGTGACGTTTGATTTTGCTGACCTTGTCTAAAAGCACTGAGAAGACATAAGATCCAAGAAGAAATATGAAGAGGCAGTAGAGGGCAATGGTTGGTTTCCAAGTTCAAAACCAGGCAGCATCGGATCGCTGCCGGTCACCTGTTCATTTGGGGAGACTTCACCTTGACTGGAGGTGTTAGCATCTGTTTATAGTGACCGATCCTGGGGTGAGGTTGTGGAAGACAAGACCTGGGAAATGCAGAAATACTCATCTTCACAGAATAGTCTCCCTTACTATGTGGTCACTGAGAATTACCTTTCATTAAAAAAAAAAAGTTACTTTGATAATAAAAATATGTTGATAAAATTAGTTCATTCATTTACCAAAATTATCTTTTGCTTTGGATAATATATATTGTATTTATGTAGCTGTTATCTGATTTGAACATATGTAGCTTATTAATATGCTTATCTCTTTCAAAAGTGTGGCTTACTGCCATAAAAGAGCCTATCCTCCCGGAAATACAGGTGAAATCCTCATAGGAAGAAGTGCTGCTAAAGGCCACCGGTTATTTTGCCAAATTATACGCCAGGCTTGGTTTGGCCTTTTCCATGCCTGAAATCATTTTATGTCCTATTGTGTTGTATTATTTAGAGAACTTGCCTGTTAGATATTACGAAATGAAGTTTACTGAAAATATACCAAGCATTACTTAATGTTTTAGCTGGAAAGGAATCCGAAATAATAAGCTCCAGTCTCCTTGAACTACAGGTCAGGAAGTGGAAGCCCAGAGAGGTTCAGTGACTGCCTGAGGGTCACACAGAGTGCCAGTGCCTGCATGAGCCACGGTCGCGTGATACCTGTCCACTGCTGTCACTTTTTCCATTCTGTTTCCTGAAGGGATAGTGTTAAAAAATTGTCCTTCTGTTTAAATAGTGATCCCTGAAGCAGCAAAAAATTTTCTGTTGTCTCACAAGTCTTTCTGTAATGTTCTAGGGGAAAAGGTCCTTAACTGTAATTTTTGTTTTAAAAATTAAACGAAAACTAACATGACAGCAGTTGAGGGAGGCAATAGAGTGTCAGTACAATCATAAAACATATCAGAAACGACTGACCTCTGAGTGTGTAAGAAATGGCTCTGTACTACCCATGAACATTCCGAAAGAATTCAAGATGCTTCTTTGGACAAAGAGATCTCAGACAAGAGAATTTTTAAAAGACACGCCACTTCCATTCTGTCTTCTTCTATTTCTTTAACTTTTATTTTGATGGGTAAGGGAGTAAGAGGATAGCTCTGTAGGTTTCTCTAGTCAATCCCTGCCTATAATTCTTTTGTTCTGATCGTACAGAATCAGTATAAAGGACGTGTTGGTGAAATGTGGCCAAAGCAAATTGTAAAAGATAGTACTTTTTCCCGTCTGTATCTCAGACTGCTCTAAAATGCATGGAAAGTTGCTTTAGTTGTTCTTATGTGTCCTTTTTGCACTAAAAGCAGATGGCACGAGCGTTTGCACCGTTTTAATGCTTTAGCCTAAAGCGTACAGGATGTACGGATAGAGTTAAAGTGCGTTCTTGGATCGTGATATTATTTATGTTATCTGGAAAACACATACGCCTGAGCTCTGGTTTTATTTTCCTCGCCGCACTCAAGTCCTTGCTACCACACCGTGCTTCCGGATCCCAACAGGAAGCAAGCACGTCAGAGGGAAATTTTCTCCCTGAGGCTAGTGGAGCTGCCCTCAGGTCTGAAAGCTCTTCTGTCCAGAATCGAGTGAGCAGCCCCCCACCTGTTCCTCCTTGTCCTTCTTAAATGAGTTTAATCTTTGTACTTAAAGAGAGCCCCTGTATCTTTACTTCGTTTTACCTGTTGGCAAATAGAAAAAAAAAAGAAATCATTAGGTTACATAATAACAGCCTTATAAGAAGAGCATTTTTTTCTATCTTGGGGATCAAACCATGCAAATGGGTATCAAGCGTTGAGCTGGGTTGAAACCCCGCCAGATTTCACAGCTTCCAGCCTCCCCACCTCGTGCTTTCAGCACCTGCGCTGGCTCACACCTGACAGCCACGCTCTGGCCTCCCGAGAGGTGTGCTGTGTCGCCGGAGCCCCGCCAAAGGAGGCCAAGGTCACTCAGTTGCAGCGTGAGCCTTGGCTTCGTTCCATGGCCCCAGACCGCACCTTGAAGCAGCCCGCCGTGCCCGGTGCGTGACTTTGGTCCGGGGCGGCCCAGGGTGGGGTCTGGCGGTTACGTCTGATGGCAGTCCCTCCTCCAAGCATGTGCCCTCCGGGGGACAGGTTCGTCGTGCTGCCATCACGTGGAACCGTGGACGTTTTAGCCACCACGCGCACCCTCGCAATTGCCTTTCGTTTTCCTCGGGGCCATCATCTTGTCTCTCAGGTGTGGGTTGGGTGTAATGAAGTTGGAGGGGGGGGAGTCAGAGGAGCGCGGTGTCTACATGGAATGGCGGGGGTGGCGCCGGGGACCCCAGGCCCTGGAGCCCCGAGGCAAGTACGTGGAGAGGCGAGTGACCAGCCAAGTAACCCTGCAGCCAGGAGCCTTCCTGTCTCCTCCCAGAGCTGGCTGGAGGAGAGAGGCCTTTTCAGTCCCTAAGCTAGAGCCTCGGGTCTTACCCTGTGATTCAGGGCCGGGAGGTGGGGAAAGGAGGACGCACCTGCCCACGGAAGAAGCTTGTCCCGGGCGAGTGGTGGTACAGACTTTGCAAGGGCCTCGGGCCTCCGGGGAGGGGGCTGCACCTGAGGCCCCTGTTGTCGTTACCCACCCGCTTCTCCCCTCCTCCCTGAGCCTCCGTGGGGATACGCTGTATCACTTTTCCTCTGTGAACGAACAAGACATAGATGTGCAGTAGTTCTTCCTTAGACATTGTTTTTGTTTTTGTTTTTTTTAAGGCATACTTCCTTGTTGATCAGTGGTAGACTTTTTTCTTTCCTTAATTTAAATCTGTTTCCCCATCTCAGGCCAGTTGTCTCTCCCAACACAAGCACATTCAGTTCAGTTCAAAAGGGAGGGTGTCTCCTGCCCTCAGTGGCCGAAGCCCCTTTCAGTGGGTGTGGCAGCCCTGTCACCTCATCATTGATCTCGCCCTCCATGTTTCGTCCTTGAGTGTTGGTCTCTGGACTTTTCGCGGCCCGTGAGATGCACGTGCTGTAACTAACATGCTTCGTTTTACTCCCAACTAGCTGCCCCAAGCTCCGGCTTCGGAGAGCTCCACCGAGGTGTGTGCCGCCCACCTATATTTGCGGCGCCAGCAAATATGGGTGCTTGTCAGTGTTGCTGGTTGAGTGTGTGAATTGTTCTGGGGAAGTGTCTGTCCCACTGGTAGGTGCAGGAGGGAAGTCTCTTGTCTGGCTGGGACCTGATCGTTGCTGTAATCGGGTGGCTCTGGGTGTAGAAAGAAACTCCGTAGTTGCTGGAGCTTAAAGCACAGGGTCCTGCAGGTGAGGGCACGTGACTCTCCAAAGGTTTGCACACAAAACCGTTCATCTCTGTCTTTAAATGTTCAGTTGAGAAATGCTGGAACGTCCAGGCCTTTCTGCTGTTACACAAAATAGAACTCTGGGTTCTGCACGGAGATGAAGTGAATTTGAAGTCCTGGATATTCATGTATAGTTTTGGTGAAGCTGCTGATAAAGTTGTAGTTTCACAGTGCACTGTTTCTGTTCTTCCTGTCGCTAACTCAGCTTGCTAAATGAGGGACTAGAATTAATTAAGACATCTAAAGTTATAGAGAAGCTTTTGGGGGAGGCATATTTCCAAGGATCAAAATTTACTTTCAGAAACAGTTATAGAATCACAGGAGTCAAAGCTAAAATGAAGTGTAGTTTATCTGAAAGGAGATCTTAGAAATGAAGCAGATTATCAAATAGCCGAGTTCCAGTGGGGATGCCTTGTACTGATCATTCTCTAATATTCTAATCAGAGCTCTTCAGCGTCAGTAGCCTTGATTAGGATGCCATGTGCTGGGGGCCTGGGGAGTGCTGAGGTCTCATGTATGTGTCTGCTTGGAAGTGTATGCAATGATGTCCTCACGCATGTGCTGTGCAGTAATGCATGTGTGAGTCGTATAAGGACCTGCCCGGTTGAGTCTTGCATCATGACCCCTTTTGGGTTCGTGGAAATGTACCTAACATTGAAGTTCCTTTTCATAATCTGTGCAAAAAATAATATTGGCCAAAACTATTAGTCACGTGCCTGTTCATTTGAAACGGTGCCCGAGGGTCGGGAATGGGCTCGTTTGTAAGCGGTATCCGGAGTAATGGAGCACTGGTTCTGTCTGAGGAAGGCCACACACAGGCCTGTGTTCCTTCTGTGTCCGTCTTCGCTATGTACGCATGCTCCGTGTATTTTCTTTGTGGCTGATCCTGAAGCGGGGAGTGTCTCCCTAGTGTTGTACGTACTTAAATGGGATTTCTGCCTGCTTAGCAGGAGCTTGAACCGAGTCCACCCCTGAGGCAACTGGAGGACCATAAAAGGGTACGTAGTAATCTTGGGTGTTGGGAGCTAATGACCACAGCACTGTCCACAGCCACAGGCTGTGACTTAAAGACGGATGGCGGTGGTGGTGGTTGTCACTGTTACAGCATTCATTGGCTCAGGACCAGTCACAGCCTTTTACGGAAATGAAACTGACTGGTGATTCTACCTATAAGCTACCTGCTCACGCACTACACCCAGCCGGTCCCCGAAGAACGACCGAGTCAGCTTTTCACATCCTCTCTTCTTCTCCTGGAGTGGCTTTTTCCTTAAGTGTAGCCCTAAAAACAAATGGTTTGGTTTTTTGGTTTTTTTTTTTTTTTTTTTTCTGTTAAGTAACGGAGGCTCATCATGGGTAAAGTATAATAAACAAAAAAAGTTTAATGGAAAAAATGTTCATAATTACACTACCTAGCTATAAAAGCTGCTCTTGTTTTAATATTTTCTTCTGCCCCCCTTTTTGCACACATGAGAATGTATGACAACACACACAGATACACTTTCATTGTCACTGGGGTTCTTCCAAGCGTGTAACTTTTCTTCCCTGCTTTTGTCCTTTAATATATCTAAGCATTTTCTTAGATAGTCTCTGAAAGCTAACAACTGGCTAAAGTTCCACAAATTAACGAGTACTTTGTAATGTTTTCCTTTGATGAGGAAATGAACAAGTGTGTACATATGTGTATAGATTCATGAAAGGGGAATTTCTAGGCCAAGGGGTAGATTCTTTCTTCAGGTGCTGATTATGCATTGCTAAAGCATTTCCTAGAAGGCTGCGTACATCCTTAGCACGCTGACCACTGACTGCATGTTACCCATTTCTGGAAAATACCAGATATCCTGGTTTTCTGGGTGCCTATCATATGCTGATCAGTATGCTAAGACTTTTACATGTGTTAACGCGTAAATGTTTATAAATGCGGGTGTTTTGACCTATTGAGACAGCCTTCCCCTCCATTTCACAAGTCATAGGGTTAGGAAATGGGCGGTCGTGGCAAGTACTGCCCTGAAATTGTGTTCACCGGTGTCCTGGAGAATGTTCGTCTGAGATGAGTGGGTGCGTGGGGTGCCTTTGCTCCGCTCACGTGCTTTCAGTCCCTGTGCAGTCCCAGCACATCTCGAGTCCTTTCCTGTTTCTTGCGATTGCGCTTTCTCAGACTGTGACCAAAGAAGCTCTTCTAGGAAGTTGGCGTTCAGCCGTTCGCCACCAGCTTCCAGTGTCTCCTGCCGTTCATTGAGCAAGGGCACCTTGCATTCCTTTCTTTCCCATCCTTGCCTGTCCTTCAAGCATTGTCCTGGGTCTTAGAAGTAGCTGGTAAAGGCACATAGCTGTCTCTCGTGCCCTAAGTTTGATTTGCCCCAGTGCATGAGCTTTGGAATTAGAAACCGGTTCAAGCCTGCCTTTTCCAGGCCGTCACTGTGTGATTCGGGGCACATTATTTAACCTCAGTTTCACCTGCTGTAGAATGCGGGTCGTAGCCTCCATCCCTTATGACTGTTCTCCAGAGCTGTGCCCTTGAAGCACTTAACACAGTGGCTGGACTCTGAGAAGGGATATTAATGATTGTGGTCGCCTTGCAGGCTGAGACACAGCAGTGATTTGACAGACAACCGGAGTAGCAAAAGGAAGGTATTTTTAAATCAAGGTGCTGCCTCAGTGCTGACTAAGGTGTGAGAGGCTCACTGCTCATGTGAGAGGGTAATCTTTCCTAAAGCACCTGACTTTTAAGCGGCTGGAACCTGGGAGCCCAAAGGTCACTTTTTCTCTCCTTTTCGATCTTAACTCTTAGTGCTGTGTTCAACCCTGGGCTATATTCCCACACAGTTCATTAGCCACGAGTTTAATTGACAGAATGAAACTCGTTTGAACTGACTTTTGCAAGGCAGGAGCTTGGTTTCTTGACTCCACATCACTGACCTGCCTTTTTCACCATTTTCACCTGACACTTCACTGCAAATGAAACTCTCTGCCTTTGTCTTTTCTCAGTCTTAGGTAGTCATGTGTGTGGAATGTAGAATTTTTTTACCAGAGACAAACATCTGATATTTGTTTGCATGCTGTAGGTGTAAACTGCTGGGGAAAAACTGGTATTCTTTTTGAAGAAAAGCCTGCATGGCCAAATATGAGAGCTGGAGAAGTGATGTTTTTGGGGAAGTGACTTTTTTTTTTTTCCTTCTCTGCAATCAGCTTTCTCAGCCCAGTTCGCCGTGAACAGCTTAGTGCTGTTGAGTAATTTATATCAAGATGATTAGGAAGGCTTTTCTCTGCAGATTTTAATTTTTCCTAAATTAAACCACGAGCTTCAGAAAAACAGAATTTTCCTTGAACCTAAGTTTTCACACTAGGGATTTGCATCACTTTTAATAATGCTTATGCATTTTCTCTTTCTGTCCCTTTTTTAACCTAAAATTTTCAGTCTTTATTCTTTCAGAAAGGGAATGAATCTCATCTTGTTGTTTTTTTTTTTTTAAAAAAAGCAAATCCCACATGTTCTCTTTTTTCCCCTTGCCTTAAAATTTCTTTTTTGTGGAGTGAAGGTGAGGTGCATGTGTGCCAAAAACCTTATAATTAAGAGGGAAAAAAATTAAAAGTTTGTAGGGTGGAGCGTGTGTGTGTGTGTGTGTGTGTTTTCCATAATGAACACATTTCATGATATTCTCTTATGGGGGAAAAGGTACCATTTGATGCATCGGTTGCTATGGTAACTGCTAGGGTTTGTCTGTGCAAGGAGAGGCAGAATGGTGATGTGAGATCCCTTTGTAACTTCAGTTGGCATCCAGGCTGCATAAATGTGAAGTTCCTGTTCCTGGAGTCCATGTGTTCCCGGACGGCAGATGCTCCTTTCTCTACTTCCTGCTTCCTTGATTGCAAACTGACCTGGGTCTTGCTGATGAGACCCTCAAAACCCCAAGGAGTGGAAACTCTAACTGAGCCACTCCAGTCCTACGTGGAGTCGTAGTGTGAAGCCTCTGGTTGAGTCTTCCCTTAAAGGATGCATGTTTATTGGCTGGTGACAGTCACCCTGCCTTTGACCATTCAACCCTGTGGTCTTCCGGGTTCTTGCCACAGTGGCAATGTTGGCTGTCCTCTGTGGCTGCAGCTTACAGGTCTCAGATCAGCCTTTTACCTCTCAAACAATGTTCCTGTGGTACCCAAGAGGACCCCATAGAAAACTGGGATGGTTTCCTGCCAACCCTCTGTTCTGGGGGAACTCAAAGTCTGTATCTTTAGAACGAAAGTCAAGTAGATGCATCATTGTGTTGACAAAGGGAAATGGTATTTAGTGTACTGTTACGTTCAATGTGGAGGCGACCTGTCTTTCCCCCTTTTCTTTCTTAGCTTTCTTGACCATTCCTTTGAAATTTGTGTTTCTCTTTTGAAGTCAGCCTTTGAAAATCACCATGCTCCCCCTGACTGCTTTGGAGAGTGTTGATAACATTTGTACTGGTGCAAAGCTATATCTTTATACCAAAATGTGGTTTCCTAAGCCATTAAAGAATATTATACTGAAAACAGCTTACTTTGAAAGTATTTTTAAAGATCACAAGTAGCTTCTTCACTGAAAGTACTCTCGGAATCTTGAATTTACTGGTGGTCAAAGTACGAAATGAGTTTCATGTCCTAGTTACAAGCATTCTCCCTTGCTTAGCTATGACGAGAGACGTATTTGTGGATGGAATGGAGAGAGGAAAATTGAGGTTTCTTTTCATGCCTGAACTTTCATTTAAAAATCAGGACTGCCTTCCCGCCTTCTCTCTCTCCTGTTTACCCCATCTCTCCATTTTTTCCCTGGAGTCTGACCAGCAGCATGCATTTAACAAAGGAGAAAAGCCAGGCCGTGTAGCCCTGGTTCCTCACATCCTTTTGACAATTGAACTAAAGAGTTTTCTGCCTTGGTTCTTCTTCCCTGGTCCTGCCTCCCTCGGGGGGGCCTCTTCCCTCCCCACCACCCTTAGGACACTCTTCTCCCTCCCATCTTGTTTTGCAAACACCCTCCTCGAAGTCTCCAGACCTATTCTTAGAGCCTCTTAACAAATCACTTTAAGCTCTACTGGCTCTCGTTGCAGTGGCAGGTCTCTTCAGAAGAACTCCTGAGTCTCTATTTGAGAGACTTGCTGTATTGCAGCACCTCTTCTCTCTTCTAGACTTCTCACTTACCTCTCAGTGATGTGCCAGAGGAACTCCAGGACTTAACTGCTTTGTCCTTGAGAAAGGGTCCAGGGGAAATCCATATATCCTTTCACTGGTCGAAACTTCCAGATTGGGAGGTGGTCTGGGAGTCCCTCAGCAAGACTGCACGAGGAACAGAGCTGAGAATAAGTCCCGCTGCTTTGTGCTGCTTTACCAATGTGCGTAGTATTTGAGAATAAATCAAGGTTGTTTTTTTGGTTAGGTTTTTTTGTTTTTTTTTTTCTTTTTTGGCGGGAATCGTGGCAAAGAGTTTGTTATATCCCCTGCCCAGGAGTCCTTTGATATTTATGTATATTTTTAAGTTTTTATCATGGAAGTGTTTAAAAACACCCAAAATACATATTTTGAAGAGTTTCGCGAACCTTCATTCATAACTCAGCTTCTATGACTGTCAACTCATACCCACTCTTGTCTCGTTTATACCCAGCTAGTACCCTCCTCCCACATTACTTCAAAGCAAATCCCAAATGTCACTTTATCCATGCTGCCTATTTTTTGATTGACATATCTGATCTCTGCCAGAAATTCATTTTCTGTTGCATTATTTTTTCTTCACTATGTGGCCCATTGACTATTTCCGTAAGAGAGGCTTACTTTCAGCTTATTGTCTCATTTACTCTATTACTCTGATATGTTGAGATTTTCTTTGGACCTTGGGATAAATGCTCCGGTTGGAGTAACATTTTCATATTGCTGTGGGGAAGATGGCCTGTGAATTTTTCAATTTGTCTGAATTGTATTGGCTTATCCCAAAGGGATTTTCTTTTGTTTTGTTTTGTTTTTTTGTTACTGTTAGTTACCCTCCGAGATTAATGTTCTGTCTTTATCACTGCGTGAGAGAGGACTTTCAGATATTTAATATTTCAGATTGATGCTTTTTTATGATCCGGTTTCCTGCGAAAACACTGAAGAACTTAACTTTAGAGTTTCCAAACGCTCTTATTAATTATTTATTTTCTCACTGAGTGAGACTGAGCCAATTATAACTGAGTACCTCTGTGTTGTTTTTTTTTAATATTAGTAGCTCAGTCACGCATTAAATTCAGAACCTGATTTCATTATCCTGTTTGAATTAAGGGTGAGGCCCTCAGGCATATTTTGGTCAACCGTTACTATGGAAACATCAGACCTTCAGGAAGAAGAGAGAGCCTTACCAGCTTCGGCAATGGCCCGCTGTCGCCAGGAGGACCCAGCAAGCCCGGGGGAGGAGGTAGGCCATGTGGTGTGCTAATTAGCTGCACGTGTGAACCGAGCGCGCCACGCAGGAGCTGCGTGTTTCTGATTAGCAGGTTGGACCTCTAACAGATGCATTTGGGTTGCAAGTGTATTATTTTAGCAGCTTGTTTTGCCTTTGGTCTACCATCAAATTGGTGTCTAAAAATGTTTCCCTGCAATTAGATATTGGCTGAGCATTTTGCCCCTTTTTCCCATGCAGCAGCCCTCTTGGTGATACTTGAATGACTCGATGAACTTGACTTGATCGCACATTTTCTCGTGGCCATGAGGGCTCATGTGTTCCCATAAAATGAGTATGCTGTTTGCAGTGAGGAGGGCGAAAGCCACCATTTATTATACACTTACTGAGCCGAGGGCTTTCCCAAGCATTTTGCCTTCTTTATCTCCTTTTCTCCTCCGAGTTACTCACTGTCTGGTAGGGACTGCTGTCATCCCTGTTGAACAGAGCAAAGGGGGGCTTGTTAGTGACTGGTCTGTAATGTAAAGCTGCTTTAAATTAATTAAATCTAATTCTGATGCCCAAGCTTTGTGCCTCCCCAAAGTCTTAGGTTTCTGCAAAAAAAAAAAACCAGTAAAGAATTGCTTAAAAACACATCCTGAAAGGAGTCCCAAAACACTGTAAGCACAATTACAGGTAAAGGCTACCAAAACGTTGAATTCAACTGTGGGCGATGGTGTTGGTTTTAAGAGGGGCCAGTAGTTCCGTGCTCAAAGCACAAATGTGAGTTGCCTGATTCCTGGGCTACGGTGATGACTCTTGAGCACTTCCGGTCCTTGGTGGACTCTGCTGGTGGCACAGAAATACTCAGTGGTTAGTAAATTAATTCTGGCAATCTCTGCGGAGAGATCTTGGGCTTCTCACCAAATGAAAAATGTAGAGCGGATCTGCCCACAGAGCACCCCAGAGACAGACCTTAGCTTCTCATCCAAACGTTCCCAGTGATTGTCAAGCAGAAGTTCTTCCCACAACATCTCAAAACTATTTCTCTCTACTTGCCGAAGTGCGGTCGTTCAACAAACGTGAGGTTCTGGAGCGATATCGGGAGGGTGGTTTGGAGATGCATCAGAGACAGGTTCTGCTTTAAGAAGCTGTCGGAGAGAAGATGTGACAGCCAGTGTCTACCTTGTACTATAAATGCAATCGATTCTAGAAGGTCAAGGAAAGCAATGTAAAGGATGTGGCATTTGAAATGAACTCTGCAGGGAGGGACTGATAGATGATTTTCTGGGGGGTTTTTTGTTTTTTGTTTTTAATTGATCACCCCATTTCCCCATGAACATTAATATTTGGGGTTTTGCCAATAATAGTGCAAGTTCTTAAACGGGCACTTTCTAAACATGATTGGGATCTGTTCCACTAATTGGCACAGGCCATCTCTTCCTAAGTATATTCCTCTCATCTGAAGCTCAGTGAGGAAGCGAACTTTGTTTGGTTCAGTCCGCTACCCTCAGCTCTTGGCTCCACGCCAAGCACTGAGTCAATATTTATTGAATGAATGAATGAACAGATACAAAGTATGTGAAAGGGTGAGTTTTGGGGCTAGGGTGGGTTTCTTAGAAAGAGGACTGAAGTGATCATTATAGGCTATGCTTCTTGAGAGTGTTTAAGTTCTAAGAAGTGTTTAAGTTCGGTTTGTCTGTTAAACTCAGATCAGTTGTTAATAATTCTGCCCCAGGTCACTGTGTTTTAATGTAAGGGAGAGTCTTGACTGGATGGCTTTAAGTCTCTTGCCTGAAGTGTGTTATTCTTCCTTCATCTTACCTGCCTACATTCAAGTTCCAACTCTGTTACTTACAAGCTGCGCTGGGTGACCTTGGACAGGTGACTTCATCTCTGTGCTAAAAATGAGTACTTTCCTTTGTGCTTGTTAAGAAGGTTCAAAGAGATAGTATCATTAAAGTGTTGAGTGCACAAATTGTTGGTACGTGGTAAGTATGCAATAAATGTTAACTGCTCTGATTGTGGTTGATAAGAGCAATGCTCCATCTTCCTAGGGGGAGGTTCCGGGTCCAGCTCCATGAGCAGGGGGGAGATGAGCCTGGCTGAGGTTCAGTGCCACCTGGACAAGGAGGGGGCCTCCAATCTGGTCATCGACCTCATAATGAACGCATCCAGCGATCGAGTGTTCCATGAAAGCATTCTCCTGGCCATCGCCCTGCTGGAAGGAGGCAACACCACCATACAGGTAAGAAGGCAGCCTCGCTGCTGCTGGGGCGTCCTTGCTGAACAGGAGGAGGCTTTGTTCCGGGAACCAGGTACTGGGCGGTGCTGAGACTCCTGTACGAGAGAGAGCTCATTCTTAGGGCACAAAATTGTATTGTTCTGAAAAGCGAATCCTTTTGATATCTTGCTGTGGTCATCCTGTCCTAATTCAGACTGGGTTCTAAAACATGAGTTACATTCAAAAACTGATAAAAGGCTGAGGATGTGTGAGGAAAATTGGCCCAGGATTTGGAACATAATAGGTAATCCATAAATGTTTGTTCCATGAATGATCTGCATGAATTATATTTACCGTTTTTATCCAAGATCATAGAGGCCCCATCACCTGATGACCAGAAGGGGTTTGGACTGTGTGTGCTATTTACATTTGTTACATCTATGGACCTCGCAGCTCTTGCAAACTATATATTTCTCTTTCTTTTAACTGAAAAGCTCAATAAAACGGAACCCGTTTGAACTAATAGAGCTAATAGGGGAAGCCAGGCTAGGTTACTCAAAGATAAATAGGTGACTTTTTGTTGGCTTGTTATGACACATAGTTTAAAATAACAATAGGAAGTAGAATTCTGAGTAGAAGTCCTGAAAGAAGCAATTTTAATAATATATACATAGGGCTTCCCTGGTGCCGCAGTGGTTGAGAGTCCGCCTGCCGATGCAGGGGACGCGGGTTCGTGCCCCAGTCCAGGAAGATCCCACGTGCGGCGGAGCGGCTGGGCCCGTGGGCCATGGCCACTGAGCCTGCGTGTCCGGAGCCTGTGCTCCGCAACAGGAGAGGCCACAATAGTGAGAGGCTCGCGTACTGCAAAAAAAAAAAAAAAAAAAAAAAAATATATATATATATATATATATACACATAATTTTCATATGGACATGGCAGTTTAAAAGATTCCTTTAAATATTTTAAAATATTTTGGATACTCCCTTCTTCATGCATTCTTCATTCTTTGTTGGCTCTGAATAAGGGTTTACTTAGCTGTGTGTGTGTGTGTGTGTGTATACATACACACACACACACATTTTGATAACAGCTTTTGATTGAGATATAATTCATATACCATAAAGTTCACCCTTATGTATATATTTGACTTGACCTTATATTCTTTTTTTTTTAATGCCATCAATTATTATGCTAGGTCAGCAGGTGTACGCTGGGATGTTTGGTCCCCTAATTAAATGTATTATTTCTTTTTTTAAAAAATAAGTTTATTTATTTATTTTTGGCTGTGTTGGGTCTTCGTTGCTGCTCCAGCTGCGGCAAGCGGGGGCCACTCCTCGCCGCGGTGCGTGGGCCTCTCACCGCGGTGGCCTCCCCTGTTGCGGAGCACGGGCTCCAAGCGTGCAGGCTTCAGCAATTGTAGCACGCGGGCTCAGCAGCTGCGGCTCATGGGCTCCGGAGCGCAGGCTCAGCAGCCGTGGTGCATGGGTCCAGCTGCTCCACAGCGTGTGGGATCGTCCCGAACCGGGGCTTGAACCCGCGACCCGTGCATCGGCAGGCGGGCCCTCAACCACTGCGCCACCGGGGAAGCCCTGACCATATATTCTTGCTCTTGAATTTAATTTCAGAATCTGGATTAATGAAGTTTTGTTTCTTCATGCAAATTTTAAAAGGGCATTTCTTCTCCTGGGCCTGAGCCAGGGCACCTGGGTTTCAACCCCACTCGCTCCTGCAGCCAGGCGCCCTGTGCCCCACCCCCTACCATGGCAACTGCGGCGGCCCTGTCTCCTCGCCCTCCAGCCCAAGTGCCCCAACGCCCACTTCTGACGTTCTTATGTGCGCTGCCCTCAGTTGAGATTTGTGCCGGTGGGGGAGTCCGCTGCGCGACTGAGCTGTCACACGGGCCCCTGTGACCTGTAACGTGTGGGGTTGCCGTTTGATTTTGTCCTGCGTGAGTGTGACCATGCGTGTGCACGTGGATGGGTCCTGCACGTCCTCTGATCATGAGGCTTCGCTCGCCCACTGCCGTGGTCCTGCTCTCTGGGTGTGTGTGCTGTCATGGAAGCAGGGCTGAAACCCTCCTGGTCTGTGAAGCATGTGATTTCCAGGGAGTAAATAAGTCCAACTAAACATTAATTGAGCACTTGCTTGCTGTGTACACGATGCTGAACTAGGGACTTCAGGGCAGTGGTTTTCAGACACTGGGGCCATTTGGTCTATGAGAATGTTCTCCAGGCACAGCCAAGTGTGGAAACAAGGGTGATGTGGTCAGTGTTTCATAAACCAAATGTATCAGTTTGAAGGACCATCTGACCATTTTATTCTGAGGTTATAGCCTGTCCGATTTTTTTTTTTTTTTTTTTTTTACATCTCTGATGTCTTTTCTTGAATGAAGTGGTGTTGATGGTGGTTGGGGTTTTTTTCCTACTGGCCAAATAAGAAGTTGGAAACCTTAGGTTATTCCTTTCCTCCTCAATTAAAAAAAAAAAAAAGTTGCTAATTTGCTCATCCCTGTCTTCAAGAAATTAAAAATGGAGCAAGGATATAAGACTTAGTATACATGCACATAGCAAGCTGTGTCTCAAGAATGATGTGTAGTGCCATCCAAGACGTAGGAAAGAAACTGCGGACCCTCCAAGGAAGAAGTAACGGCAGCCGTGTGAGGAGTCAGTGAAAGGTTTTTTGATGACGTGGGCTTTGAAGGATGGGTGTGGGTCTGAAAGTTGTGCACAGAGCTGGGGGGTGGGGAGGCTGGACCATGCTGCGGGGAGAGAAGGCCCAGAGGCGCGTGCTCACAGGGCGGGGCTGGGGAGGGGAGTGAAAGGGGGCTAGAGTATGTTGGGGGCCGGGCAGCCCCCCAAGGGGCCTCGGGGCTAAAACATAGGACTGTAAATCTGACAGATAAATTGAGGAGAGCAGGGCCTGGAAGGAGGCAGTCCAATAATTTAAAAGTTAATCAGAAGTTATTTAGGAGAGAGCTAATGAAAGCCTGAATTCAAAATAAATGTATGATAGAATTGGTCATATCACAGGGCAGGATGTTTTCTAGGAGGGGCATAGGGGGCCTTTTGGGGTGTTGGAAATGATGGGCTACATGTTGGTAGTTACGTGGGTATACATCTGTTTCAAACTCTGTGAGCCATACGGTTAGAATTGGTGTGCTTTACTATACAAAAGCTATACTTCGATAAAGGAGGAAAAGTATCCTGAGCCTGGTGGGGACAGGACGTCATGAATGGAGACTCTCCAACGCTCGCTCCCTCCCCAAGGCTGGTGCTTTGGACCCATTTATAGTTAACGCATGTTGGCCAAAGTGTCACCCGATCGGATGCCAGAAGCGAGAAGGTCAAAAGGCCCCCCCTTGGCTCCGGAGGCTTTACCGAGTCTGGATGACTGGACACAAGAAGACACTGGTAATTAGGGAATAATGAAGCCCGGGGAGGGCTCAGGGAGACGGAGGGCTGCCGGCGCCGAGCCTGGCTGGCACGACGCGGTCTGAGTTTCTGGCGAGATGCTGTGTTTTTCACAGTGTACCCCTCTTGGTGATGGCAAGGCACACAGAAGCTGTTGTTCCTTCAAGTTCTTTATCTTGTAAAGTAATTACGAATATTAGTTTCGTGTTTTCACACATTTATTACTCATATGCTCAGGCTCCAGATGAAATGCCACGGTGGAGCTCCAGTCCCAGCGTCTCGGCGAGTGGAGCTGCTGTCTGTTCGAAGAGCCGGTGTGCTCACGGCTGGGTGGGCCTGGATGGGGTGGCCTGTGAGCCCTCTGACAGCTTGGGAGGGCACGGCATGGAGCGTGTGCTGGCTCTGCCCCCGCCCCATCTCTCTCTCCTCTCTCTCCTTCTGTGATTTCAGGGGTTGCTGGGTGGATTTCACCCACTGCCTCATTAGAAACCTGTGGTTCCAGGAAAATTCATTCTAGCCTGGAGCTGACTTGGCCCCGAGCTTCTCTTTCTCCGGAGAAAATGATGTGGAATTCACGTTGTCTGGGGCCACCTCAGCACAGACACCCTGAAGTCCCAGGGGGAGTGTGATTCAGTTTTATTTTGCTTCAGAGAAGCCGGTTCAAAGTAGTAAAAGAGCAGCTGGGAAGTTCGTGTGAGTTGGGCGAAGGCTGCAGTTGTGACTGCTAATGATCACCGAAGGTTGTCACCCGTTAGAGGCGCGGTGGGTCCCAGCTGGAGCGCCCTGCCCGCCTTCCTTCCTGTTCACTGTGATGTGTCCCAGTCCCAGGAAAGGAATCCAGGTGGGCTCCCCTGGTTTCTCAGGAAGAGGTGGTAGAAAGGGCAGTCGCTGTGGGGCATGCAGCGCTGCCCGGTTCCAGAGCTGTGTGCTGGTTCTCCAAGGAGACAGCTGCAGAAGAGCCTTTACCTTTACGAGCATCTCCTCCCAGGATGTGCAGCAGCCTTCACATGGAGAAGAAGGGGGGTGAGACCTGCTTTCCAGCCCAGTTTTGTGTGGGAGTAGGGAAGCCATCCCTGGGTTTCTGTTCCTGTGTGTATCTATCATGAGACATACATGCATGTGGACTCCTGGGTTCCTTACCGCTTTGAATCAGGATTTTTTAGAAATTATTAGATGTTTTTTCCAGAACTACTCAGAATCCAGTAGTGATGGCTGCCTGGCTCCATTTCTGAAGTCTTTCTTCCCTGGCTTGTGAAAATAATTATTTAGAGTACGGTGATTGCATAGACTGTGGTACGTCCATGCAACAGAATCCTACTCAGCAATAAAAGGGAATGAACTGTTGATACATGCAATGATGTGGGTGCACCTCAGAGGCATTATGCTGAGTGAAAGAAGCCAGTCTCAGAAAGCGACGCCCTGGATGGTTCTATTTATATGACATTCTCAAAGGACAAGGCTGTAGTGATGGAGAAGAGATCAGTGTTTTCCAGCATGAGGCTGAGGGGAGAATCCGACTGTAAGGGAAGAGCACAAAGGAGTTTTTTGAGTGTTGCCACTGTTGTGTGTCCTGCTTTGGACACGCAGATCTATACATGTGTGAAAATTTGTAGAACTGCCCACCAAAAAAGTCAGTTTTGCTGTATGATCATTAAAAAATTAAAGCAAAAACCATAATGATGATGACGATAACCAGCATTTATTAAGGGCGCACCGTGGACCAGGAAGTATGCTTACGTGTTTCTCATGTATCGTCTCATTTAATTCTTACAGTCTCCCTAAGAGGTAGGTACCATGATTATCTCATTTTTCAGATGAGACTAAAGCCCAGAGTAGTTACGGAACTCGCCCCTCATCATACAAGTACGTAGTTCTGCTCTGTGTGATCCTGGCTGGGGCTGCAGTCTTCAGGGCCTTGATTGGGCTGGAACGGCCAAGATGGCCACTTGTATGGCTGTAGCACTGGTGCTGGCTCTCAGCTGGCTGCTGAGCGGGGGCTGTGCCCTTGGTTCTCCTCCATGTGGCTTCTGTGTGTGGTCTGGGCTTCTCAGAGCATGGTGGCTGGGTTCTGAGAAGCAGTGTTTCGGGGAGTAGGATGTTGGAGGTACCAGTCGTTTTAAGGCTTGGGCTTGGAATCCATGGTACGACACTTCTGCCACGTTCTACCAGTCAAAGCCAGTCGTGAGACCGGCTCGGCTCCAGAGGGAGAGGAGAGGAGTGGCACCTCTTGCTGTGAGTAGAGCTTGTGCACTAAGGAGAGAGGGAGGCTGGCTCCCCCACACCCTTGTTATCGTTGATTGAGCACCTGCCGTGGGTTGGTCAAGCCCCTGAATTGGGCAAGAAAGGGAGACACTATTGTCTCTGCTATGGAGGAGCTCAGTTCTCTCTGAAAGTTCAATCCCATTTTTGCAGAAGTGTCGACTCCTGTCCTTCCCCTTTTGATGATGTGTGAAAATTCACCCTTGTACTGAGGATAAGGTCACTGGGGACCAGAGTTCTTCAGAAGTCCTAAACTTCATTGTCCAGACCTCAGAGGGATTCCATTTGTAGCAGTCCAAAACTAAGGACCTACTGTGCTCGCTAGGAACCCTCACACGGAGAACTGCCCTTACTCTGAAACCTTGCAATCTGTCACACCATCACTTAAGCCATGAAATGCCTGGAAGCTGAATTGGGGATAGTTCCTGGCCTGGCATAGTGGACTCCAAGTCTTCCCATATCTTCTGTCCCTGCCCTGGTCTTCTCTGATGGTAACAATGTCTGAAGATAGATACTGCCTCCAAAACTTCTCCTACCTGGGTGCTGTCAGAGTGGTTCAGGCTTCACGGTGAACCCTCTGCTTACAGGAACAAGGAGATGGTACCACAACCCTGGGGTTCTCCAGGAGTGGGTGACATTGTTGAGCCATGCGACCAAGCTTCTCTTTAAGAGTAACTCCTTTTACATGTAGCTGTCCAGTTTTCCCAGCACCACTTTTTGAAGAGGCTGTCTTTTGTCCATTGTATGTTCTTGCCTCCTTTGTTGTAAATTAGGTGCCCATATGTGCGTGGGTTTATCTCTGGGCATTCTATCCTGTACCATTGATCTATATTTCCATTTTTGTGCCAGTACCATGCTGTCTTGATTACTGTAGCTTTATGGTATAGTTTGTTTGTTTTTTGTTCTTGGGGTACGCGGGCCTCTCACTGTTGTGGCCTCTCCCGATGCGGAGTATAGGCTCCGGACGCACAGGCTCAGCAGCCATGGCTCACGGGCCCAGCCGCTCCGCGGCATGTGGGATCTTCCCGGACCAGGGCACAAACCCGTATCCCCTGCATCGGCAGGCAGATTCTCAACCACTGCGCCACCAGGGAAGCCCTATGGTATAGTTTGAAGTCAGGGAACCTGATTCCTCCAACTCCATTTTTCTTTCTCAAGATTGCTTTGGTTATTCGGCATCTTTTCTGTTTCCATATGAATTGTAAAATTTTTTGTTCTAATTCTGTGAAGAATGCCATTGGTAGTTTGATAGGGTTTGCATGGAACCAACCTAAATGTCCATCGACAGATGAGTGGATAAAGAAGATGTGGCACATATATACAATGGAATATTACTCAGCCATAAAAAGAAATGAAATTGAGTTATTTGTAGTGAGGTGGATGGACCTAGAGTCTGTCATACAGAGTGAAATTAGTCAGAAAAAGAAAAACAAATACAGTATGCTAACGCATATGTATGGAATCTAAAAAAAAAGAAAGAAAAAAAATTGGTTCCGAGGAACCCAGTTGCAGGGCAGGAATAAAGAGGTAGACAAAGAGAATGGGCTTGAGGACACAGGGTGGGAGGGCGAAGCTGGGGCGAAGTGAGAGTAGCATCGACATATATACACTACCGAATGTAAAATAGTTGGCTGGTGGGAAGCAGCTGCATAGCACGGGGAGATCAGGTTGGTGCTTTGCAATGACCTAGAAGGGTGGGGTGGGGAGGGAGGGAGGGAGGCTCAGGAGGGAGGGGATATGGGAACATGTGTATGCATATGCCTGATCCTCTTTCTTGTGCACCAGTAACTAACACAGTATTGTGAAGCAATTATACTCCAGTAAAAATCTATTAAAAAAAAAAAAAAAAGAGTAACTCCTGCCTTCTCTCTGCCTTCTCTCATGCCACCCACTTCCTGCCAGCCCCCAGAAGAAATCTTTCCGCTTGTTTTGTAGCAAGTGGGAAACTATAAAATAAGCATTTGCTTATGAATTAATTTTTGGCACACGCAGGGCTCATCGAGTCTCATGGCACTTGCATATCCGTCCTCCGTGTCCTTGCCAATTCCTGTGTTTCTTCCTCTTGAGTTGTCCCCACCAGCACCCGGGGGGTGTTCCTCCACTTCCTCTTCGCTTCAGGAGGACAGAGGCTGCTCTCACCTGGGCGAAGAGGAGGAGTAGAATGTATCTTTGAACATACGCAGTGTTAGGTTTCTTTTTTAAGCACATACAGATGTTTGGGGCTGTACGTGCTGTCATGACCATAGAGAACCTCACAGCAAATGAAGGGAAAAGATCGAAAAAAAATTTTTTTTTTGGATTAATTGCTTCCGGTTGCAGAAGCCCAGTGAATTGTATGTATCAAATGGCTGCCCACGGCTCTTCCCATGCCAAGTCTAGCCTACAGACACACCCAGAAAGGATTTTCTTTTCCGCACGTACACAGCTCGAGTTGGAAAAAGTGAGAAGTGCTCTGTCAGGAAGCTGGCTGTGGATTCAGCTGAGAGGGGGGGTGGGGGGGGTCCCTCGTCCAGGGGCTTTTTCCCTGCCGCATGCTTATATTTTGTGGTTGGGTTAGGACCTCAGCCCAAGAGCCAGTATTCGATAGGAAATCTCCCACCCCTTCCAGAAGAAGTCACCACAAGAAGGCACTGAGCGGGGAGCCCGCTGGACTGGAGGCCACCCCTGACCCCAGTGAGCGGAGATGGGGGGCAGGAAGGGCGTTTTGCTTGGCCTTCACGGGAGACGGGAGGCCAGCTGGTGAGGAAGATCAGCCTTGGTGTGACAGGACAGCTACCCCGAGGAGGAGGAGGAGGAGGAGGAGGAGACTGGTGTGCAAGCGAGTTACGTAAAAGGGTGTTGTGTTTGGCAGCCAAGTCAGAAATGACTCACTGGGGAGCGGTGTTTTCTGACCTCGGGTTTTATCCGTGTGGGAGAAGAGCGCGGCCAGCAGCGGAGTCAGGAGACTGCTCGCTCCCCTGCCTGGGGAGTGTGGGAGCCGTTGCCATGACAATAAGAGGAAGGCTGGCAGCCCCACCCCCTGTGCCCTTTGGCTGAAGCCACCAGGGGTCCGGACGGCGAAGCTGCCTGGCTTGGTTCGGGGAGGGCTGCAGGCGCTGCCAGTCGGCCCTCCTTGGAGAACGGGTGGCCTGGGGTCAGGGACTTCGGGGGACACTGCCCAGAGGGCAGGCGCGGCGGGGCAGGGAGCTTGGCCTCCAGAGTGGAAACACCTGGGCTACAATTCCGGCCCTGCCCCTGCCAGCGGGGTGACCTTGGACTTTCTCAGGATGCTCTGAAAGTCAGTTTTCTCATCTGTAAACCACGAGTTAGAAAACCTGAGCCCCTTCCTTATGCAGTTATTGAGAGGACTGAACAGGGTCACACCGGGGGTAGAGGGCGTGGCTGCAGGAATGAGCCGCTGCCCTGGGGCTGGTCTGATGGAGGGATGAAGGCCTCCAGCCCTGCCTCTCACCTCCCACCCCAGGGCTCAGGGATCGTCCTTGACCCCCCCAGTCCAGCTCCTGCCTGGGGAGCAGGACGGTGTCCGTCCCCACCTCACAGGGCTCCTGGGATGTTCGGACAGGGTGATTCACCGGAAGCGCCTCACTCAGTGCCCAGGTCATAGAAGGATCTCAAAACGAGGTGGTGATTTTTTGTGTTAATACAGTCTTTATTATTTAAAAAGGAGCTTTGTTTTCTTCGATTTGTTCTCCGTCAAAAATCCAACTTCTGATATTTTGCTTCTGGCTAGTGGTTGATGATGCAGTGGACCTGCGGGGTGTGCTGTCGTATGTTGTTTTCACACACTATTCACCTAAGTCCCTCTCACTCTTGCTGTATTTGAGCTAACTTTAGAGGTCCAGGAGGGTGGGAGGCTTCATTGCTTCGGGTACTGGTTCCTTACCCTGCTGGACGTTCTGGGTGAAGCAGAAAGCAACAGGAAGTCCTGTTACCTGCTCCCTGACCCAGCACTTTTTCTTTCCTTCTCTGTATTATTGGTTTTATTATTACTTTTGGTCTAAGTCCTACTTGGACATAGGCCCTTCCTGTCCATTCCCAGGAAACCGGTGTGTCACCGAACACGAGTCTTTTAGGATTATTGGTCTAGACCAGGGTTTTGCAGTGAAGACTCAAAATGCAAAAGTAGTTCCCACTGTTGGGAATGTAAGACTTGAATGAACGCCCCCAGCTGTCCAAGTGATGTGAGCCCTGGATGGTGCACGGACCTCCTGCAGTTCAGGACAAAACATTACTGCAGAGATGGTCAGCGTGTTCTTTGTCACTTGGGTTTGAGAAGCACAGTCCTGTTGCAGTGGCCCGAGGGGAAGATGTGCCCGCCGGCTCGTGCCTGTAGAGGACCTGGAGACCCGATGTTACTTTTCTTATTTCCTGAGGAGCAAAGGCAACGGCGTCGGCAGAAGTGGACAGTTCCATACGTGTGCTCTTCCCTAACAGGACTGCGGTCGTTAGCGAGTTGGGGGGAGATCTTTGGATGCAAAGTGTTAATCTTCTTGCTTCCTAGAAAACCTATAAGCAGGAATTAGTTTCTAAGAGGAGATATCTTCAGAGGAAACCTCGCGTTTCCCATGGTCTCCAAAATTTGACTGAGGAACAGAAAAAAATGTCAGAGAAGACTGGAAATTTGTCACTATGGCCTCCATTGTATCCTATGAAATCCACACGTCTAAATTGTCCTTTCTTTCTCTTCCTTCAGCTGTAGCAAGAGGTCTGTGTTCTTCCTAACTTTCCTTAGTGACTTCTGAGGACGGAGTGCCTCTTACGAACTTCTAAGCTGACAGCACATCCTCCTCTGTTGGCTTATGAGACCTTGGTCCAGGGATTGGCAAACTTTGGCCGGCGGGTCGAATCCAGCCCGACGCCTGCTTTTGTAAACAGAGCTTTACTGGAACACAGCCAGCCTCACAGTAACCTTTAGTGATGTCTTTGGCTGTTCTCACGCCGCTGGGGCAGAGCTGAGGGGTTGTACCGCAGACCGAATGGCTGGCAAATCCTAGCATATTTACCATGTGGACCTTTCTGGAAAACCTCTGCCAGCCCCTGTGTTTGTTGAATCTTTGCTGTCGAGATAGGAAGCTGCTTAAGGCAAAGAACCACGTCTTAACTCCTCTGTTCTGTGTTCTTCACCCCCTGGTAGAGCAGTGATAGGTTTGTGGTAAATATCCACCAGATGACTAATGTCCTAAGTCCCCTGAGAGTCTGGCCACTTACTCAGCTAATACGTGGAAATTCAGGGAAAGAGAGGCCTCTACTTTTTCTTTCCTTTTTTTGATTGGATGCGTGATCTCCCCTTTCCCTTTACCGCCTCTGCGGGAATATATTCCATCGCCCTGCTGACCACTTTGGAACGCAGGTTTGGAAGGCAGACCCGGGCAGCTCCTTCCCCAGGGGATTTGTATACATGGCTCAGGAGTGTCCAGAGTTTTCACCTGGAAGCCCTGCCTGACCGTCCACCCCAGGGTGCCACGTTTTACCTCGGTCAGTCCCTGGTGGCCTGACGCTGTGCTATTTCTGTGCTTCCCCTGGAGGTCTTCCTCGTGGTGCACAAGGGACTCCTTGGGACACGTACAGTTAACCTTCAAATATGCGAGATGCTGGCGCCTGGTCTCCAGCCTGTTTGTCGTCTTTTTCTCCAAGCTCCCGGGGTGACCTCATCCATCCCCATATGGTTCCCAGCTACCATTTATGCCATAAGCTCCTGGCCCTACCTCTGTGATCATCTCCAGATTTCTGCGCACATCCCCGTTGGGCATCTCCACGTGTGTTAACTCTCAGTTCACGCGACCCCAAGCGTGCCCGTCCCCTCCAGTCCTCCGCCCCTTTGGACTTGCCGTGCTCTGCATCTCGATCAGTGGACTTCCCACCGCCACCTGTGCAGCCCTCTGAGCTGGAAACCTTGATGTCGTCCGTCTCCTCCCTCTTGATTTTCATCAGGAACTCATTCTGCATCCGCTCTACCTCCCCGTATTCTAATAGTCAGGACTTAGTTCACACTTGTAATGAGCCAGACAGTTGACCCCTGGAGGCTACATGATGTGCCCAAAGTGACCCGGCTGGGGCTGGGGGAGCTGGGGTTGGCAACGAGGCGCTGTGGCTTCAGAATTCCTGCCCCCGACCAGCATCCTATACCGTCTGCCGGCACGGGCCATCTGAGTTCTGAGCCTGAGATGGGCTCTTCAGGGCCTCCCTGCCTCTGGACCTTTCTCTCTTCCATACTCTGCTGTCAGTGATACCCGCCTCTCCCCGCCAGACGAAGGCCGGACCACCTCATCCCCTGTCCTAACAGCCTTCCGCGGGAGATCACATCCACTGCCATGTTTCTGCGATCCACCGGTGCCCACGTGCCTGGCCCTGCCTGGGGCCCCACCCCACACTCACCCCCGCGTTCACTGTCCTGTGGCTGCAACCTGCTCGTTTGCCCGGCCCTGGCTGTGTACTCAGACGCCTCTGCTCCGTGTGGGATGTGCCTGCTTTCCCTTTGCCTGGCACGCTCCCTGAGCCCTGTTTAAGTTGCCTCCTGCTCTGGAAACTTCTTGATCCCCTGAGGCAGAAGTACTGGTCTCTTTGTCTGGGCAGTTCATTTACTTAGCAATCACCAGTCTTGAAATGGAGGCTCATTGTAAGACCTGAGGAGGCAGAGGTCAAGTCTGTCTTCACCCCCGGGCTCCCCAGAGAAGTCTCTGCATGTGTTGGATGAAGGGAGGTCAATCTGTACGTAACAAATACACATAGAGAATCCTGCTCTGTAGGGCTCCTCTAGGGATTAAATGAGATAATCTATGGAAAGCACACCGCAGCTCAGAATGGTGCCTAATACGTAGTCATTGCTCACAGTTTCTTTTTGGTTCTATGTGTTCCTCTCCTCCCCCCTCCCCCCACCCAAGAGTGTTAATTTCTCCCAGGGTCAAGCCTCAGTCTTACTTCCCAGCACCAGGACCATCGTGGGTGCTGAATAAATGTTCCCTGAATGAATCAAAGTCTGGACTCTTATGTGGCCGCTGTGTTACGTTCGTCGTCTTGTTCTTTTCCCAATATAAACATCAGGTTGTGAAATGTGAAAATGTGTTGTTAACGGTTACCCCAATTTTAAAGAGGCACTTTCTTTAGGTGAGAGAAGGAGTTAAGTTTATCTGAACCCAAGGGAAATATATCATGTCAATTTGGAGAAATCTCCTTGTGATGCCAGAGATTCTTGATGGAGCTTTTCCTTCTTCTTTTCTTCTTTATCGTAACTGTAGTGGGTGGTAATAATAATGAGTACCAAAGTCTGAACGCTCACATGCCAGGAGCGAGGCTTGGTGCTTTCTCTGCATGATCTCGTGTACGCTGCGTGGTGGTCCTGTGTGGGCAGGTACTGCCTGGACCCCTTTTTTGCTCAGCGGGAAATAGAGGATCTGAGAGGTCAAGTTCCTTGCTTAGGGTCACGGAGCTAGCTGGTAGTTGTATCAGGGTTTGTTTCGACCCCACCCTCCCCAGGGAAGTCTCTGCATGTGTTGGGTAAAGGAAACTCGATCTCTACGTAATGAATAAGTACAGAGAAGCGTCTGAGTTCTCAGCCCCTCTGCAGAATTTGTGGCTTCTCTTGGTTCTTCTTTTTGTTAGTGGGCTCAGTGTGGAGGGTGGTCTGCCTTCCAGAGAAGTCCTGAGATAGCTTGTGTGTCTTTGCTTTGTTTACATCCCCAGCCTGTGCGTGACAGAGAAGAGAACCACAAAAGACTTTACCTTTCAGGCTGGGCATCTCATTTGCCAAATAAAAATTATATGTGCCACATATGCTGCTTCCCCTCTAGCGGGTTCCAGGGTCTCAGGTCCATGAAAGTTAATGGGAAGGAAGGTCTCTTGCATAACTTCCTCTCCGTGGAGACAGAGGGCAGCTTATTGAATTAGGGCTCCTAAGAAAAGTTAGATTATATTGCTCCTATTTTTGCTTTTCACTTGCATCTGAAGGAGCATATGGACTTTGGTGTAATGTGAGGCTTATTAGAGCTCATCTTTTGCCCGTTTTGCATGAAGAAGCTCCCTGCACTGGATTCTCCCCGTATTCGAGTCTTGGGCAGGTTGAAGAATGTTTGTGTGTTGCCGAAGGAAAAGGAAAGGACTTGTTGCCTTTATGAAGTGCCCGTTCCAGGGCACGCACGGTGCATGGTGCTGCTATGTACTTGAGCTGGGCTAGGTGGGCTAGCCCCAATTCTGGATGAGAAAACCGAGTCCCAGAAGATCGAGGGAGGTCTTACGCAAAGTCACCCAGTTAGCAGAGCGGAGCTTCGGTACCCGGGTCGATCTCCCTCAAAAACCTCTTGACTTTCTACCATGTTGGACAGCCTTGAAGTTGCACGGGTCCAATGCCAGGGAGTTCATCAGTGCTCCACACCCACTGTGGTGCTTGGCATCCCCCAGAGCAGCGTCTTCCTCGTCGGTTGTCGGGAGCGGGTAGGCAGCGCTGGTTATTTGATCTGAGAAGCAAGCGGTCGCTGCTCGGTCACGCGGTGAATTCTCTAAGTCAACTTAGGAACCACACGATGAGAGCACGCCCAGTTTTATAATAAGGTATGAGTTCTTCTGTAGTTGTCACTGGTGTCCTTTCTCTGGTCAGAGGTGAACTTGTCCCTAACACAGGAGAGGCTCGTGCTTGGTTATGTTTCTCTTAGTTTTCTGGAATCCATGTTGAGGGGAGTGGGGGGGCAGGAGAGGGAAAGCTGGGGCGCACTGCAGATGGGCTGCAGCAAACCCCTCTACTGTTTCCAGTGAGTGGCTGCAAGTGTGAGTCGTATGCCTGTCTTATATTTACAAGGGGAAATATCCTGGTTAATTTGCTTTTCACACCAAGAGCCCAAGTGTTCAGAGAACATGGTGTTTTAACACTCCCTCGGTTATCAGCTGCAGAGCGGAGGTTGTATATTGTCACATACAGTCTTCTGAGTGTATTTCTCCATCGTTACCTGGCAACATGGCCACGTCGGGACAGGAAGACGTATTGGTTCCTACCAGATCTGTGCTGTTTATATTATAGAAGGCCGATGGTGTTTTCCTCACAGGAATTTAGAAGAGGAGAAGGCTTGGGCTAACAGGGCTCCGTTGAGAGATGAGCTGATGTGCTGACCTAGGACCAGGGGTTCAGTGGGCGATGGTGGCTCTTTCCCTGCCAGGATGGATACCTTGTTTGTGTTGTTGACCACCCCCCAGTTCTGATGAGAAGGGAAATCCCGTGGTCGGGGTGATAGGGCCAGCATCCCTTATTGGGGTCACCCTCTGAGCTGCTTATATCCCTACGGGGTCTTCTGTTGAGCAGATAGGACGCGTTAAAGGCCCTGTGGTTCAGCATTTGTGTGCCTAGTGGGGCCTCGGGCCATCATAGCACCCCGTGCCCTGTGCGATTAACCCCACCCCTTGAAGAGACTTGTGTTCAAAACCCTACCTAGCATCATGGGTTTGAAAGTCCTCTCGATTGAAGCCACACGTTCAAAGACTCAGAAAATGCTTACTGAGACCAAGGGCATTGAATTCTCCAGCACCTGTAACGTTTCTTGAAAAATGCTTGAGAGGGAAAAGTTCCCATGGTAACAGTTTTTTGAAAGAGTCTTGTGGCATCACTAGGATAAGACAAGATAGCAGAGTAATGAGGGTTCAGCAGCACAGCCTGTAAGCGCACGCTCCTTTAAAGCTACCTCCAGGCGAAGATGCCGGAACAAGGGTCTGTCCAGGAGCACCGGCAGCGCTGGAGGCTCTGGCCGGGTTGGGGTAGATCTCAGGGCCTCCCGTTGGCGTTTCCCTCTGCACGTCTCCGCTCTGTTGGCCTCCCTAAGGAGGAGGCCTTCGCGTTCCGCTAGACTCTTACTGTCTTGCCCGTTGAGAAAGAAAAAGACAACTGAGTCTTCCTGGTGGTATTTAGAAACCCTCAGTTGGCTTTACATGTATGTATCTTGAGTGCTCTGACCTCCTTTGAAAACTCAAGTCGTGTGTGTGGTTTCACACGATTCTCTGCTCTTGGGTGTTAATACAACTCCTGGCACATTCAGAAATGTCTTCAGAGGATGCCACAAGATTCCGTAAAGTTTTAGCCTACGGCAAGTAGATTTTTTTTTTTTTTTTTTTTTTTTTAATACCTGAGGAGGACTTGATCCGGAGGGTTCCGAACTTGATTGATGCTCCTGAGTGTCCTTAATGTGGAAATCTATACCTACTCTTTAAACTTGAAGATGATCCCTAACTGGCTTAAAGTCCTCAACCCGCAGGCTGAAGAAAATGCTGCAGAAAAAAAAAAAAAAAAAAAAAAAACAAGGTCATGCTGCATTTTTTTGGTAAGCACAGGAATCAACAAAGAGATGTTATATAACTTCTATTTATATCCTCCTTGCTCACTATCTGCAGGCAGACAAGAGTCGCTGAGAAGGGATTTAATGAGCTCTCCGGGTTTGCTCACCTTCCTGAGCTGGTAGAAACCAGCTTGTTCTCAAGTGCGTCAGCAAAGAATCTGGCTGTGGGTGGGCGGCCGGGGTAGGTGGACGGACTTGTTGCCATGGTGTTCTGTAACTCCCCTGTCTCTCAGCCATCTCGCGCCCCCTTCCCTGACTCCTTCCTCTCCCCACCTTTTCTTTTTCTTTTTTTCCCCCCAATCTATCCGCTTGCCCGTTTCTCACGCCTAGCGCAGTATTCTTGGAGCTGTCTCCAGAAACAGAATATTTTCCTTTGCCCCCTAAGAGTTCCCCATTGTGTAGCTCTAAGACATCAGAAGGGTTCTGGCTAAGGTGTCTTTTCTCCTGCCCTCACCGATTTCTTTTCCTAGGATATTTTTCTTTATTACCAGCGCCTTCATGACAGGGACCTGTCCTGGGAGTCTTCAGGCCCATCCGATAGAAGCTTACCCTTTGCTCTCGGGTCAGCCCCTGAACTAGATGGATTCCATTGCCTTTTGCACGGACCATCCCTCTGCCCCAGAGAAGGAGGGCTCTTGGCACTTCCATAATCCTCCTGTGATCTTGCCCTGGGTGGGGTGACATCTCTTATCTCATCTAGCGCATGCATTATAAGATGGAACCACATGAAAACAAAGGAAGGTGTCTGTCTCACAGTGATAATTCCTGGAGCTTGGGCAACTTCTGTTTCCTGAAGGGTGCAGGTTGAGATTACTCAGCCTGCATTCAAAAAAAAAGCGGCTGCTCCAGCCACTTCTCGGCCGGGAAGCAGAACTGCCCTCCTGAGAAGCCCCGGTGGCAGCTCCGGGGGTGTCCGCCTGCACCCTGGCTGCTCTGACGGCTTTGCCTTGTCGGTCGCATGCCCACCAGAGCAGAGACATTTAAAAGACGTGAGTTAGGGAGGTTATAATGAAATGTTCTTAGAAAAGAATAAGTAGTTCCCGCGAGGATAGGCTTCAAAGAAAACAAAGCCGAAACCCACCCCTTGTCTTGTCCAAGAGTTGTGCAATTCTTAAGAACAGTAGCCTGTTTGAATAATCAAAGGCGAGCTGACTTCCCCGTAGTAACTTCTGTTAGAGCCATCTGCATAAAATATCCCCGGATTCCAGACCAAGAAGGCAACTTTTTTTCCCCCCTCCGAGTAACTGGAGGGACTTTCCCTTTGGAACTTTTCCAGTCGAGCTAAGTTCATGGTTGAGAATTCTTTCTCATTAGAAGCTGCCAGCGGCTAGAGTGCTGACATGGGGGCCTTAAAGACATGTCACCCACAAGCCTGGGCCCTGAGCACTCAGAGAAGCTAAGTGACATTCACAGCTGGCATTGGCACTTCTGCCGTGACCCTCCTTCGTCCTGAGAAATCTATGCCCACGTGCATTTCCCAAGTCCTCTAAGCTCCTCTGTGAAAGTGTCAGAGCCTCTCTTGATGTTTCTCCCAGTTACCTTTGCCTGGGTTTTTTTGGTTTTCTTTTTCTCTTTCTTTTTCTTTTTTTTTTTTTCTGCCATACGCGGGCCTCTCACTGCTGTGGCCCCTCCCGTCGCGGAGCACAGGCTCCGGACGCGCAGGCTCAGCGGCCGTGGCTCACGGGCCCAGCTGCTCCGCGGCACGTGGGATCCTCCCGGACCGGGGCACGAACCCGCGTCCCCCGCATCGGCAGGCGGACTCTCGACCACTGCGCCACCAGGGCAGCCCTGCCTGGGTTTTAAATTTGTCATCAAGATGTCCCAGATGCCAAAGGGGAGAGTCCTGTAAACCGTCTGATATCTTCAAGCCACTTGTTGCCCTTTGAATTCAGGACTTAAAAATGTATACTGCTGTTGGAGGAGGACGGTGCTTCAGTCGCCCTCACCATACGGTGTTTGAAAACTGTGTTTTCATTAGCCTCCTTGCAACACAAGCCCGCAAACTGTTCAGCCCCGAGCTTGCTGTTATCAAGTCAGGGGTGTGAGCCAGGTTCTGAGACGGAAGGTCTACGAATGATTGTCCTTCCCGCCCCACCTTAATAATGCAAGTGTCAGCGGGGCCAGAGTGGTTAACAGGTAACTAGACGGCTTAGGATCCCCAGCCAGCCTGAGCCCATCACAGAGGCCTGGGCACAAACCCGATAGGCCTCTGAGAGGTGAGAACGCCACACTAGCCCCCTTCAGCTGGTCTTTGGCATTCGGCACGTTCCCCGCTTGGCAGGATTTTGAGCTTTCGCAGGCAGGGATCTTCTGGTTATCGAGTTAAACTTCAGCTGCCATAGATGCATAGCTGGACTCGATTTAAGTTTTGCAGGATTGCACGTCCTTCGGGAGCACGGTGCGTTCATTAAGATAGCGCGTATTGATGGAGCCCCTGCTGGGTGCCAGGCGCTGGGTGAGGTGGCCGTGACACAGTCTGGACTGAGATCACAGAGGGCCTGCCCTCGAGGAGGTTATAGTCTGGCAGGGGAGGTGGATTGTAAGCCAGTTAACAATTAAATAAGGGAGAAGCGTGAAGAGGGAAGAGTGTCGTGGAGAAGCCACTGGGGGTGCTCAGAGGAGGCTTCTCCAGGGAGATGCCTTTAAGCCCAGACTTAGCAGACGAGAAGAGAGCGTGTGGCGTGAAGAGCAGAGGGCAGCAGTGTCCAGACAGATGGGTTGGCATGAGCTGACATATGGCAGGACCTGAAGGAAGCCAGCGTGGTTGGAGCATAGCATTGGGGGCGGGGGGGCAGGGGCGCGGGGCCTGAGACCGCTGCTCGACCCAGGTACCGAGCTTATCATCAGGGAGGCTGAATTAGGTGATCTCCACGGCCCCTGCCAAGCCCTAGTCAGTGCTTCTAAAGGGCACCAAGTTGGCTCGGGCTGTAACCTACTTGGATACACGTTACTGATGCCAGAGCCATAATCTATTAAGCAGCACTTACACAGATGAGTGCTGTGTCATTTTATCCTGCCATCTCCATCCGTCTGGCCATCTGTACGTCTTACTCTTGGATCTCAAGGATGTTCTCTGCAGCCATATGGGCCCCCTGATGGGCCAGTACCCAGTGAAATGGACCTGCTGGGTTGGGAGGACTGAAAGTCCTGGAGCGTGTCCTTTGGGGTTCAGACCAGGACTGAGACCTGAGAGGTCATTTGATCGAGCAGAGGACAGCAGGTGATGGTGAGCCCTCCGTCAGGAAGGTGCTTGCTTTGCTTGATGTTTTGCTGTTTGCCAGCCAGCGTCCTTGCCCCCCGACAGGCCAGGGTGTATTTATTTCTTTTTGGATGTTATCTGTCGAGCAGGTGTGTCACAGATCGGTTTGTTGAGAGTGGGGAAGGGAAAGTGTCTGGTACGGAACACCTACCAGGTGCAGGCCCTGTGCTGGGCTTGCACTGTGCTACCTTCTTGATTCCATCCTCCAGGCCTCTTGGATGGCACTTCCCCTCCTCCTTCCTCCATTACAGATGAGGAAACCGAGGCTGCAGGTTAATAAATGCCCTGTCCATACCTGCCCAGTTCCTTAGCCACCCCTGTCCATCTGTTTGTACCTTGCTGAGTGTGCAGGACGTGGAGCTCTCTCTCTCTGAGCCCCTGCTGCTCTCTGTACAGACACAGAGAATGGGTGTGCAGAGGATTCTTCTTGACGTCGACATAAAGCTCAAGTTGGATGCCCTGGGGAACCTTGGTGATTTTAGGGCAGAAAATGTCCATCAGTGTTGATTGATTGGCCCTCAGGTACCCAGGATAGAAATAAGACCAAAGAGCGAAGGTCTTATCCTCCGACTCCTGTGTCAGTTCTTTCTTGATAACGCGGATGGAACCCCCAAGTGAAGCGGGAAGGGACAGCGGCCGCGTTGCCCCTAGGCTCTGGGCAGGGGACCCACCTGAACCCTCCTTTGCTGATGCCCAGGGTGCGTTTCTTGCTGATGGAGTTTTTGCAGCACCTCTGGCATCGTTCTTTTCAGCTCTCGTGATACACATTGGAGGCTCACTGAGAAGGCCTCTGTCCCCGCCATCACAGATCCCACAGCAAGGCTGTGGGCAAGCTGACACGAGACCTGAGAGTGTCACCTGAACCACCAGAAGGCACTTTCGTTAAATCCTAGAATCAGTCCTGGAGGGCACCCTTGGAGACGAGGGTGCGTCTCCAGCAGCCCCAGACGTTCACTGATACTGATTTTCTTCTTCTCTAGTTGAGTAGGTGTCTGTAGACCGAGAGTCCAAAACCTCCCTGAGTACTTTAACAAAAGTCATCCCTGAGGTCTAACCAAAGTCTCGTCTGCTTCACGTTGCCTTTCTTTTTTATAAACCTCATGTTGGCTTGAAGAGCAACCAAAGTACCTTCTTGTACTTAAAGAATTTTCCCAAGGAGGTCCCTGCTGCAGTCTCCCGTCGCTTCAGGCAAATTTGGGGTTGCTTCAGTTTCCCATTTTACTGGTCATGATTATTTTTCTCTGGAGGCTCTTTGTTTTCCTAAAGCCTTTGGCTGGAAGGGACAGATGGCTGTGCCAGTGCACCCCACAAAATACGCTGGCCTTTGGCTTCTGTAAGGACGTTTGAGAATTGAGCCCAGAGAAAATTTGGAGTCCCCTTAACTTCTTGTCCCTGGGTCTTCTAGAATGAAGGCTGACCTGCCTCCCTGAAATCTGTGTGATTTTACTCTTCAATATTGCTAGAGATGTTATCGCTGACAGTTTACCTACACATACAGGGGCTTTGTAAGATAACACCTTCAAAAAATATTTTTTTAGGAAGTACAGTCTGTTGAGGTGTCATGGATGAGTATGTGAGAAGCTGTCAGTGTTCCGATCCACACGGGAGAGGGGGGACCTGGCTGCTTACCAGATCGAGCAGACTTTCCTGGCCAGTGCTGTTTCCTCTGGGCCCCGGGGGACAGGTAAGGGGAGGTGTTAAGCTCTCAGGTCTCAGAAGAAAAGTGGTTCTTAGGGAACAGGTGGGACTTGGCCGCTTGCTACACCCAGAATTAACTCACCTTGAAAAGCATCATGAAGGTCCAGTGCTTTGGTATTGACCTTGGAGCTCAGGCCCTTCCCTGGAGCCCAGTGCCCAGATTAATCTGGTCCTCCTTGTCCTCCAGCCCCTCTCTCAGGCCTTGGGAATCAGCCATGAGCAGACGGTGGCCTCCGTCCAGCCCTGGCAGGGAAGAGGAGTTGAAACATGCTGTTTATGTCTGAGTTATCAAGAGATGTCTCTACAGTTTGGGTGAGGGAGGAACTCTTTCCAGAAAAATGAAGTTGAAATGTCAGTGCCTTTCCAACCCGTACTTCATTCACTTCATCACTTCCTTCTTTTCTATTTTAAAGTTTATATTATTTCTGAACTCATTAAAGCTGGCAACATCCTCAGAGACATTGGTGAGCTGAGACTTGCAGATAGATGTTTACTGGTTGAAACCCATCAAACCTTGCTAAAAACCTGTCCGTAGAGTGAGGGATCATTTGTACCAGGGGAGTGTTTGATTCTTAATGCCCTCTTCACTAATTGTTAGATGCTTTTCAAATACGATACTTTTCCTGAAGTCAAGAGTAGGTGAAAATATTGGAAAAACAGTTCATGCTGAAAGGCTTGGGCCTGTCCAGGGGGAGGGTCTGATACCGTTCTGCCTTGGGTGTGTTACACTTTGAGAAGTGGAAGCAAAAACATTTGTCTCTGTGTCTCACGGAATCTGAACGGCATCTGTAACTAGTGGAATTCCAGCTGGATTTTTTTTTTTTAACTTCCTTCATTGTGACAGTTACTGGGAAAGGCTCTTCAGTGTGTTTTTGCTGTCGATTTACAGGCCATCTTGACCTACCAGTACGAGACGGGCTTGTTTATCTTTGGATGTTCTGGGGATACTAGGCTTTGGTCATCACAAAACACCCAGCACATTAGTCGATCCACCTATCTTACCTGCTAGCTGATTTCCTTTGAAAGTGGTATCGATAGATTATACACCCTGCGTTTGAGTAGCTTCCCGTAGTAATCAAAGTGCGTTTCACATAGTGTTTCATAACTGCAACCTTGATGGACCCCCTCCGTGTGGCGCACACGAGGCTGTGGTAAGAGTCGCGTTTTTCAGATCAGGAATCTAGGGCACAAATCCAGTTAAGCAGATCGCCCAAGTTCACGTAGCTGGTTATCTAGGAGCAATGGCTAAAATTCAGGTTTCCAGACTTGCAGTTCTCCAGGCTCCTGTGCCTAAAGCATGTGTGTTTTCTCACCTGGTGCCTGGTACCTGATCTTTGGGTTTTGATTGTTGTCATGGGTTTCTAAGAAAGGGACTCAAGACCTACAGTGGTCATTGAGTGACAGTGGTTCTGTGAACAACCTGTAACCCGCGGCCCCGGCAGAGCTTCAACTAGCAAAAGAGGCTTGTTTGGGAGCCCAGATTAGCGAGAGCATCAGGCCTTGCAGGAATGTTGGGGCATTCACACGTGTTCCTACCATGGCTATTCTTGCCTGTGAGAAGAGCCTGTGAGGCTCTGTGCTGTGCAGCTGAGAGACCTGGGCTGGTGGGCAGGGAGTGCCTTATAAAAAGCCAAGAGGTGTTTGGAGTTTGACACACAGTTGCTCAGGTGAGAGGTGTTGAGCAAAGCAGGGGCGTTGAGAACATGGGCCGAGGTGTCGGACCAGTGGGGCTTGAGTCCTGGGGCACCACCACCACTTCGTAGCTGTATGACTTGGCAAGTTATTTCACCTCTTTGAGCCTCAGTGTCCTCCTCTGTAAAGTGGGGATAGTGGTAGCCCCTACCTCATGGGGTAGGTAGAAGGGTTAAATGAGATACTGTATACAAAGCACTTAGTTGCCAAGCAAATCACAAGGCTTCAATGACCGTTCACTGACTTACAGATCACGGGTCCCCGGGAAGTGATGAAGTCTCAGTTAACCACAGGTATAGGAGGAGAACCCCACAAGGTGAACCCCCCACTTGGGTAGCCACCGCTGTCACTCTGTCACCCGCAGAGCCTCTGAACAAGCTGGACAGGAATGGGTTGGTCTGTTTGGAGACATTCCTCCGAGTCCTGGAGACTCCAGGGCCGAGGCCGAGGTCCCCGTGTGCCAGAGGCAGAGTAAAAAGAGAAAAAGTCAGACTCCGGGGAGGAATTGCCATCTGCTCCTGGATTCAGCCCTGTTCAGCAGTCACATTTTTCAGATTCTTGCATTTAGCCTGAGAACGTAATTCATTCTGCAGCGGATACGTGAGCACGCATGCACCGTGGGCTATGTACCAGGCAGTCAGATACAAAAGCTCCTTCTCTGGAGTCTCTGAAGGCTCAGCATGAGGGTTTCTAGAAGGTGGACTGCTGCCGGGGGAAATGCTTTCCTTTGGGGAAGGATCAAAGTCTCAAAGCTGTCCCAGGAGCGCTGGGGACCGCGCCCCCCGCCCCCATACCGCACCCTCTCCCGCCAGTCCTGTCCTGGATCACATCCACCTCCGCTTCTCGCTGCTGCCGCTTCCTTTCTCGGAGGTGCTCCTAGAGGGCTCCTCCCGTGTCCCTGCAGGTGCAGGCTGGCTGGCGGGCTCTGCGCTCCAAGGTTCCAAGACTGTCTTTGCCCTCCCTCCCCCACGTCTCTGAATTCTGGGGAAGATGGCTTTGCAATCAGGTGCTCATGCGCTCACCTTCCCTGGTGTACGTCCAGCACATGGCGAAGGCCCGTGGCTCCCATTCTTCTCCCCACACCCCATCCTGCACAGTGTGACCTCTTGCACCTAAAGGAAGGAGTCCCCCCACCCCATCCTGCACGCTTCCGGCCTGTTGTTTAGAGGAGCTGCCAGTTGTCTGCTGGTCCCTAACTTCGGGCCGCCTCTGGTTTCAGGAGCCGGGTGGGCCTGTCATAAATCACGCTCTGTTCCTTTGCGAGGGCTTGGCTGGGCACAGAGGGTGACTGCCAGGCTAATTAAGGGATATCTTATTATTTTCAAGAGTGATCTGAAAGGGTGGTCTCCTCGTTATTTTAAACCAAGACCTCAGTTCTTAAGTCCCCCTACAGCTCAAGCAGCCCGAGGAGGGCAAACTGTGTGTCCTCTTGACAGTTATCTGAGAGCAGGAATGAAATCTGAGCCGCTTGCTGTGTCACCCAGCCACCACCAAGCCTGGGCAAAGGGACAGGCTCGAGTAGGCAGGAGACGTGGGCTCTGTGTGGCCTCGAGATGTCTGTTTCCCCCTCTAGGGCTCAGTTTCCTCCTCTGTAAAATGTGAAGGGCGGGGCTAAATGGGTAGTTCCCGAACAACGTTCTGTGCAGCCCTGGCGTTGCAAGCAGGAGCTGCAGTGATGTGAGGGCCACCCGCCCTGCTGTGTTTCAGGCTGAGCAGTTCTGCCTGTATCTCTCTTATACCGGGGTCCTTATGGAAGATGGCGTTAGGGGACGGAGGAGGAGCAGGGTTTCCCTGCTGGGAAAAACATCTGGAAATGTCTGGAATAGAGTGCTTCCAGCTGTAACGTTCTGCGATCTGTGTCTTCTGTTTTGTGGGGATTGTTTTTAAGCCTGGCTTACAGGGGCCGTACCTGGGTCCCCTCCCACCTCTGTCCCCCAGCGCTCCCGCGGAGGTGGCGGCTCCAGACATGGACCTGTTGTCCGTGATGTTGGCATTGACGCTGTTTCTGCCCCCAAACCCACCCGCGTCCTTTTTGGAGGCGCCTCCCGATCACTGGGGCTGGTGTCCCGTGTGATCACTGAGGAGGCAGGCGGCGCACAGGGCCTTGAGCGCAGGGGCGGGGAGTGGGCGTGGCTCTGCCACGCGTCAGCTGATCTCTCCGGACCCCAGCTCTCACGTCTGTCCCGTGGTGGATTTATGAATGGTGATATCTATCGTGGCAATCTCCTAAAACGCCGATGAGACAGCTAATGTGAAGAGGGCTTTGGAATCACATGCGATTTGGAGATAAGCAGAGGGGGTGAAGAAAGATGGGCCATGAGGGCGGCGGACGCAGACCCCTCTGCAGGGGAGACGGCCTCTGAGGGTGGCCCCTTGTCTGGGCGGCCTTGACAAAGTCCTCCAGCCTTCGGGTACCGAAGCAGGTTTTTTTCCCCTTCTCTTCCTTTTTATTGTGATTTGATTTACATACAATAATATGTAGAGATTTTAAGTGTGCAATTTGATCCGATTTGACAAGTGTTTGTTACACCTGTTGTATTTGTTTTCAGTGGCTGCTGTAACGAATTACTAAAATCTTAGTGGCTCAAGACAGCCAGATTTTTTTATCTTACAAGTTGGACATGAGTCTTAACTAGACTAAAATCAAGGTGTCAGCAGGGCTGCATTCCTTTCTGGAGGCTCCGGAGGAGAATCCGTTTCCCTGCCTTTCCCAGTCTCTAGAGGCCCCTTGGCTGTGGCCCCTCCCTCATGTTCAAAGCCAGCAATGCTGAGTGAAGTCGTTCCCACACCGTATCACTCTACCCTCCGCTTCTACTTGTAAGTACCCTTGTGGTGACACTAGCCCCTCTCAATAATCCAGCATAATAGGGCTTCCCTGGTGGCGCAGTGGTTGAGAGTCCGCCTGCCGATGCAGGGGACACGGGTTCGTGCCCCGGTCCGGGAAGATCCCACGTGCCGCAGAGCGGCTGGACACGTGAGCCATGGCCGCTGAGCCTGCGCGTCCGGAGCCTCTGCTCCGCAACGGGAGAGGCCACAACAGTGAGAGGCCCGCGTACCACAAAAAAAACAAAAACAAAACAAACAAAAATAATCCAGCATAACCTCCCTAGTTTAAGGTTAGCAACGTTAATGCCATCTGCAACCTTATTCCCCTTTGCCACGTGAGGTGACATCTTCGCAAGTCCCAGGGGGTTAGGGTCTGGACATCTTTTCAAGGACGGGGGCGCATTATTCTCTCGACCACACCTGTGTGACCTCCACCCCAATCAAGACATCTTCTTCACTCCAGAAAGTTCTCTCGTTTCCCTTTTAGTCACTTCCTATTCACCCGCCCCCCGTTTTGCTTTCTCTAACCTGGGACTAACGTTGCCTGCTCTAGGCCAGGTTTATTTGGACGTGGGTGCTCAAACCTGCTGCGTGGGGTGGAGTGAAGAGCTTGGAGAAGTGAAACAGTCTCTCCACGGCTCTTGGCTCTAGGTTTTGGGGGTGGAGGTTGGGGTGTGACTCATTGAAATACGCCCACGGAGGGAGGTAGACCAGTGCCCCTGAAGAGCCTGAGGCGGGTCGGGGCCGAGTCCCCGCCCGCTCTGGTCTGGGGTCCCACCTGCTTCTGGGGAAACAGTCCTGAGGAGGGCGCCCCCTTCCCGCCCGCAGGTCCTCCCAGCACGTTGTGACCGAAGGAGGTGGAATGAACAGGTCTGTGAGCCGTGTGCAGGGCCTGGTCTCACGGAGTCCAGATGACACCAGGCACCAGGGAGGGGCAGCGAGGGTCTCCAGGAGTCCCTGGCCCGGGCCTGCTCCGCGGCCCGCATGCCTTCCCCCCGGCACAGCCCCTGATTGGGGACCGGGGGTCCTTAGTTCCTCCACATGCCTCCGTTTTCACTTCTCCTCCCGTACGAGGTACCAGCACTTCCCCTCTGGGGCCCAGATGTCTTCCTTCCAGGGCATCTGCTGAGCTTCTCAGTTGGGGCCCCTGCAGCCCCGCCGTCACCCCTCCTTGCTGCCCTGCCACTTTCCCAGGCCCGTGCCTCTCACGGCGTCCTGGGCAGACGACGTTTGTCACAGTGTGTGGGCTTCTCGGGCGTGCTTCACCCCTGATGCACATTATCTTCAAGACCCCAGAGGGTCTCCTGATCTCAAAAAGGAGTAATAGTAACAGCCGCTTCGTCAGGGGCTGTGTGTGAGGTGAGACGCACGAAGGTTCACCCCAAGCTCCCGGCACGTCGTCAGGTCAGCCGTTGGGAGCGTTACTACGATCATCTCGGGTCTTCGTAACCACCCGTGAAGGCCACGCCCTGTTATAGTGCCCGTTTTGCAGATGAGAAGATTGGGGTTTCAGAGCCGTCGTCCCTTGCTGAGGTGACACTGGCTAGTGAGCGGTGGAGCCGAAGGCCGGTCTTTCTGACAGTTCTCACCACTTAGCTGCTCGGGTGATGCCTTTGCCGTGGGGTGTTCACATGACACTAATGTCGTGGTCGTACGAAACGAACACACTTAGCGGGCACTGTGCTAAGCACCTTGTGTGCACCTTGGCAGCCCTTCCGCGTGGGTTCAGAGAGGTTGAGTAATTTGCCCAGGGTCACAGAGCCAGTGGATGAGGGACCCCAGCCTTGAACCCAGGAGGTCCAACTGGAAAGCCTGCCCTACTAAGCCCTCCGTTAAGAGACGTTTCCTTCCTTCGAAGCACCGGTGGTATCTCTCCTCTTGGTTCTTACTAAGAGGTGTGATGGTGTTGGCCTCTCATTTCAGCGTGATGGCCGGGTGCCTCGGAGCCAAGTCCAAGACTCCTGGAATCACCTCTCCCATCCTCCAGCCCCCGTCCTTGCTTGATGTCGGTCTTCTGTGCTGACTCATGTCACCGTACCCCGCTGTCCACTCTACCGTTTTATTGACCACGTTCTGTTTATGAAGCAGCTTCAAATCCTTGAGGGACGGGGACTGTTATAAACAGTGCAAAATAAATATACTGGCCGTTGCAGAAACGTGTAGAAGCGTGTAATCCTCAGTGCCTCGCCCTTCTCTCATTTTATAAGAGGTGTCCTTGCCCTGACCCTGTCAGGTGACATGGGCTGGGTTAACCAGCTAGATGTGAAGCAGTGCGTTTGTAGCAGGTGATGGGTGTGTCCTCTTGCGCTCTTACCGATGACAGATGGCAGGCTTTGGCTCTTTATTTATTTACTTATTTACTTAAAGTGCACCTGTTTTCTTGAACGACCGGAGTGTCCAAGGATGCTTTTTCAGTTGCCTCCATGCCCTGAGAAGACTTAAGGGGCAGCAACTGAAGTTCATTGCCCCGAGCAGACGCCTCCTGGTGCAGTCCCCTCCTGACCCCGTGTGGGTGAGATGCTGTGTACCGCCTCTTGGTGGAAAATGTAATCGCTCTATTTAGGTGGCTGTAGGTTGAGGTCTTAGTCCCCCGTACATCTCCTCTTGTTTGCGGAAGCACTGTCTCTCAAAGAAGTGAACAGTTGTAATTGGCTTCTCACGTTAGAGGATATGGGAAGTAAGAATCGACAGTATGGCGGGAGTTTATTTCTGCCGTGGCCGCTGAATATACGTAGGATCTGATGGGGGGGGCGTGGTTAGCGAGTCAAGAGGAGCCGTCAAGTGTTGAGTTGTATTCATTGTTTCATCAAATCATTATAGAGCGCCTTCTGTGTGCCGGGCCTCTTCTGGCTGTTCTCATGACAGCTGTGAACCAGATAGGCGAGGCTCCTGCCCTCTTAGAGCTTACGCTCTCCCCAAGACAGGCAGTAAGTAGGGGAACAGTAAATACAAGTGTCGTTTCAGGGGCCACTTGCTATGAAGAATAAAATAGAGCACGTGAGAATCAACAGCTGGCACGGCCGCTGCGTTAGTAGGATGGCCGGGGGTGGTTTTCTTGAGGAGGCGATGTTAACGCTGTGACTGAACGATGGGGGGACCCCAGCCATGGGAAGAGCCAGGAAGAACAGGGCAGTGGCGCTGAGTGTCTGCTGCTGTTTGCCAGCACTCTGTTGAGTCAGTGGTGAAGAGGCTATTTCGGTGAAAGTCATTAGGATGACTATTGAATGACTGTGTCTTTTTCCTACCAAGCCGCCCGTTTCACGGGGCGCAGCCCTCTCTTTGTTCAGCGTTGTTTCTCCTATAATGGGCGTAGTCCCTCACTCATGCCAGGTGCACAGTAAATAGTGGACGGGCAGACGGACAAATGGAATGCTGGTTGAGTGGATGGACGCAGTAGACGCCTCAAAGAAAACAGAGGGAAGTGTAAAGGCAGTGGGGCAGACTGGAGACTCGAGCTTGGTTCACAGAGTGGGCGCGCTGGCGGACTCCGTGACCCCCAGAATGTTGGGGCAGAGCAGCGGGGGCAGGCAGTGACTCGCAAACTGGCATCTGGGAGCGGCCGGGGGAGAAAAGACAGAGCCAGAGAGCACGGGTAGGAAGGCTGGGTCCCGTGCTGTATGTAAGAAACAGCCAGAGGTGAAGAAGAACAGGGAGAGACGGAAAAGCAAGGGCACGATCCAGAAGAGCTCGGGGAGCAAATGAGGCAGACGTTTGTCAGGGTAGCGTAGGGGCCAGTGGCTAGAAGAAGGGTCACAGTGACTGAAGTTGCATGTGGGCAGATGGAAACGTGGTGGCTCTCGGGGCCGGGGCACGTGCTGAATCCAGCACTGGGTGTGTGGGGGGCGGTGAGAGATGGAGCAGTTAAGGGGCTTTGTGAGGCTGGTAAGATGTTGTTGTTTTCTGGGATTGCAAGCCTAGGGTTACCTTCTGTAGGGAAGTGCCATCTTTCCAAATGGGGGAGGATATGAAATTGGCAGAAAGCTCCAACTGGGAGAAGCAAATATATTGTTTGGAGCTTTGTTTTATTCCTCTGGAAATTGAGCGTATTGTATTTTTATGTAAATAACTCACAACAGCGTGGTATTTGCAAAGGGGTGAAAAGAGAGTGCTCACAAATGAAGTTGAGATACCATATTGTGTTTTTATATCAACAATGTATACTATTGCTTGCAGTGGATCCGGAAACAAATGTGTCTTCAAGAGGCGAGCTACCTGTTAATTGTTAGCTCTTTCATCTAACCACCCTTTACCTCCCCTTTCAAGCCTGACTCGAAAATCCCCTTTTTCACGACGATTTTGGGATCCCTCCAGCCCAGCGCCGTCCTTGCCACCTCTGAGCTTCTTTACTATAATTGTCTGCGTAGTTTCTGGAGCATGTCTGACGCATTCAAGCCCTCCTTCTGGGCGTGTCATGCTAACCTGGTATGGAGCCCTATAGGGGCAGGTAGCACGTCTTACTCATCTGTATATATTCACAAGGCTTTGCAAAGAGGAGGGCTCGTAGAAGTCCTTAAACACGTGACTGGCCCTGCAACAATCACCAAAAATACATTCTGTTTCCGTTGTTAGTGGAGTTGATTTATATGTGTGTGGGGGGTTGTGCTTCGTTGGCTGAAATCTGCCCACCACCCCTTAGCATGCTTCCCGAGTCTATATGACTGGTTCAGCCAAGGAATGGCAGTTTGCTTTGAAGGCTCTGTGTCGAAAACCTCAGGGTGTAGAAGCCAGAGAATGACAGTGCATGGAACGGTGTTTAACCCTGGTCCAAGGTTAGACCGTCTTTGAGGTTTTGTGTCTGGCTCTGATCTCCACGAGGTTTTGGTGTCCTGAGTGGGATTCAGTGACTGGTGTGTCACAGTGTTGAACAAGCTGTGGGTTTTCCTTGGCAGCACTCCTTTTTCTGCCGGTTGACAGAAGATAAGAAGTCGGAGAAATTCTTCAAGGTCTTCTATGACCGAATGAAGGTGGCCCAGCAGGAAATCAAGGCAACGGTGACAGTGAACACCAGTGACTTGGGAAATAAAAAGAAAGATGATGAGGTAGACAGAGATGCCCCATCACGGAAAAAAGGTAAATGCTCCCCTGCATGCAGCTCTTCAGTCAGCTGGATTGTAAACATGGGAGGAATCCCTGGTTTTCCTCTAGTTTTTACACGACTTCTAGACTCCAGACGGTTCTCTGACTGGGGCTTTCAGAAGAAGAAAGCCAATCTGGTTGTGCTATAATTCTTCCCGTGTAACCTGAACTGAATTCCTGCTGCTTTGGAGGCTCCTCTTGTTTAATAAACTCACATACATTCTTCTTTGTCAAACCCAGGGTTTTATTGGCAGGAAATCCATTAATAATCTTTTCCTGTAATTTCCCTTTAATGTTAGAGAAAGCTGTGGAATACGCACTTTAAGACTGGCTGTTGTCTTTTGTCAGCTAATCCTCCCTTATTTTCTGAAATATTTGAAAGTTCATAAAGCTTTTTATCCATTATCCCCCTTGAAGAGAAGTTATACTGGGGAGTGGGTAGACCCAAAAGTGTTGGAGTCAGATGGCCTTGAATAGGTCTGAGTCTCATTGTTTTAAGTTTAGAGCTGAGTTTCTCAGCCACAGCACATGGGACATCTGGAGAATTCGTTGCTATCAGGGCTGCCCTGTGCACTGCAGGCTGTTTAGCAGCATATGTGGCCTTGACCCAGTAGATGCCCGTAGCCCACCCCCAACTTAAAATCTCTCCAGGTATTGCCTGTCGTCCCCTGGGCGGAGGTGGGGTCAAAATCATCCCAAGTTGATCACCACTGGTCTCGAATGGGGATAAAGAGAAGAAAAAGAAGAAAGGCTCGCATTCACCGAGTACTTTCTGTGAACCAGGCACTGTCCAAAGTCCTTTACATGTGTTACTGCATTTAGAACTCAAGTTGACATTGTAAAATCGATAAAATCGTTATCCCCATTTTACAGATGAGGAAACTGAGGCATGGGGATGGTAATTAACTTGTAGGATATGGAGCTAGTAAGTTCTAGAGCCAGGGTTTGAACCCAGGCAGTCTGGCCGCAGAGTCTAATGCTCCGAACTCTAGTGCCTGGTTACCTTACAGGGTTACTCTGAAGATTCGATCATAAACATCAAGTGCTTAATCACGGTGCCTTGGGGCTTAGTAAAGGGCTCCATCAACTGTTGTCTAAGAAGGGTAATTACACTTTGCTTAGCCTATGTTGACTGTCTCAGGAACATTCTAGAGGAGGACTTCACTGATGTTCTCCCCATTTTACAGATGAGGAAGCTGAGGCCCAGAGTCATAGACGTATGAGGTTGACAGAACCTCTACTGCTTTTCCTCTAAGACACAGAGCAAGTGTAGGGGACGTGTTAGAGCCACCAGCAAGCTGGAAGGGCTCAACTTACTTTTAATCCTAAGAGGTGAGAGCAGATGGTGGCTTCTCGGAGCGTTTTGCCAACCTTGAGAGACTCGCGGGTGAATTCCGGAACTTAGGTCTCTGAACGTCGTCTTTGGCGCGCTGAGTAGTGTTCCTGGGATTCGGGAGCCCTGACCGTCTCACATTCGCGTTCTAGCCAAAGAGCCCGCGACACAGATAACGGAAGAGGTCCGGGATCAGCTCCTGGAGGCCTCTGCCGCCACCAGGAAGGCCTTCACCAGCTTCAGAAGGGAGGCTGACCCCGACGATCATTACCAGTCAGCGGAGGGCGCCCAGGCCACGGCGGACAAGGCCAAGGACGACCTGGAGATGAGCGCGGTCATCACCATCATGCAGCCCATCCTCCGCTTCCTGCAGCTGCTGTGCGAAAATCACAACCGGGACCTCCAGGTGAGGCCGGGGGGCGGCGACGTCTCCCGGCGCCTCTCCTTTCAGCCCCTCTGTCCGAGCCGAGGACCCAGAGTGGGTCTCGACGTCGGGGCACTAGCAGTGTTTCTCTGTCTTGCCGTCCCCGCTGGCTCCACAGGGACCGGGACCAGATCTCATGCTCAGCGGTGTACTTGCCACCCGCTCCACGTGTGTTTGTGATACGTGTGTACGTGCCTCTGCGTGTGTGTGTGTGTATCTGGTAGCCTGCCACCATTTGATACATAGGTGCACGGGGAAAACTTGAATGGACGGAGGGGTGGATGATTAAATATACCAGTCCTAACAGAGTCGGGTACATAGAATGTTCTAATCAAATATTTCTTGGTTGGGGGCTTCCCTGGTGGCGCAGTGGTTGGGAGTCCGCCTGCCGATGCAGGGGACGCGGGTTCGTGCCCCGGTCCGGGAGGATCCCACATGCTGCGGAGCGGCTGGGCCCGTGAGCCATGGCCACTGAGCCTGCGCGTCTGGAGCCTGTGCTCCGCAACGGGAGAGGCCACAGCAGTGAGAGGCCCGCGTACCGCAAAAAAAATAAAAAATAAAAAAATAAAAACCCAAATATCTCTTGGTTGAATGAATGAAGTGGCTTTCTGGTGTTTTACACAAAGGTTCAAAAATATTTGTAGAACTGATTATTCCAGAAATCCTTTGTTCACTTTTTTTTTTTTTTTTTTTGTCGTGGGATGGTAACACTGGCCAGGTTGATAGGGCACTTAGATGATCCTGGATGCTAAGCGTTGCCTGTATTATAACAACTTGTTTTATAGATGAGGAAACCGAGATGCCCAAGACCCAGTTAGGGAGTACGGAGCTTGGAACTGAACCCAGGCAGTCTGGTGGGTAGAGGCTGTGCTGTCAACCACCACATTAAGACGGAGGGCGTTTTCTTCCTTGCAGAGTTTCCCCAACAGCAAAGGCTTCTCAGGAAGGGCCAAGGATGGGTTCCAGAGATACCCTCTTTGTTCTGAGGGGGCACAGATCTGTGGAAGCTGTCTCTGCCCAGGAGAAGCGTGCTAGAGCCACCGGGTCCTTGGCCTTCTCCTGGTTTTGCTGCCGACTCTTGGGGAAAACACCCCTCTCTGCCTAAAACAGATGAGGGTGAACAGGAAAAGTGTGTCTGAACTCCTCTAAGATAGAATGTTTTCTCCTAAAATAAATAACTTGGTGGGGGTAGTTTTATTTGAATCGTGATGGTTTGAAAAGAAAATAATTCTAGTCCAAACATAGCAAGGGGAAGGTGCAGCCTTGAAATATTTGCACTGCTGACTTTACCCACCAGGTGATTTGTTGGCCTTTCACATGTTAGCTGTGGCCAGACCATTCGGTGCCACCACCAGAAATCGCTAACACTTACAATCTGCTGCAGAATCTCTGCCTGGGTAAGTTGAGTAAGAAATTATATTGCTAAGCAGTAAGACAGAACAATTTAATGGAAGTGGGTGAAGTCTGCGGTATTAATACTTACTGTGCTGATACTTGTTTTCAATCAAATGGGTCCGAAGAGCCTGGCTTTGAAAAAGCATCGAGGGACTTCCCTGGCGGTCCAGTGGGTAAGACTCCGTGCTTCTACTGCAGGGGGCACGGGTTCCATCCCCGGTCAGGGAACTAAGATCCCACAGGCCGCGTGGCACGGCCCCCAAAACTAAAAAAACTAAATTAAATTTTTTAAAAAAGCATTTAGATCCAAGGTCATCAACCAGCCAAATCTGGGCCATATTTCAAAATGAAGGGATTTCCGTCAGCTCCACTGTCAGCCACGCAGGGACTTCAGGCTCTTTCTCCGCTTCGCCGGCCACTCCTTTCCTCCACTGACCTCCCCAGCTTCATCCCGGACCACGTCTGAGTGTGGGATCTTGGCTGTGAGTCTGTTTTTCTTGCCTGTTGCTCAAACATTCCTACTTTGGACATAGAACACGTTGGCCCTTGATGCACTGGCCTGACTTGCCTGGATGCCAAGATCAGTGGGTGGACAAAGCCCTCATGACCCAGAGGTCCGGGGTCTGGTTACTGGCTCACTGGCTGGTGTTCCTCTGTCCGGAGGCGGACTGTGTCTGCTCTACCTACCATATCTATACCGTTCATCACCGGGGGGACAGGCCAAGGGAGTGTGAGCGATGTCATGGGAAACCACGCTGTCCCACCAGTAAGAAAACAAAGCTCCACTGTGGTGTCTTTGTGGATGGGGTCCCTACCCTGCTGCCGGGGCGATTTCTAGGCTGAATTTGGTGGCCAGTGCCCTAGATTGTTCCCCCTAGACCGGTGTTACTGGTTTCCACCAACCTCGGGCTCCAAAGGAAAAGTAGGTTCATACTACGCATATGTGTGTTGATCTTCTCATCTCGGCGAGTATCCTGCTCTGTGCCCTGCCCTGGGGGTGATGGAGGACCTCCCCCCCCCCGCCCCGCTTCCCCTCACAGAGCTGCGCATCTAGGACAGGAGCCACTCGGCAAGCTGGAGACTGCCGTGCAGGGTGATAAGTGCTACAGTTGTGTCATCTTAGGGGTTCTGTGGGTTCAGAGCAGGGGAAGCAACACGGTAGTAAACTGGGTCCAGGAAGGCTTCCCAGGGGAGCTGATGTCTGCTGAGTTCTGAGCAAACAGAACACAAGGCTACCTTGAGCAGAGTCCGTCCGTGAATGTCAGGGGCGGTCCTGAAGTGCTTGTTCCTGGGCGTGGCTCTGGTTTCATGGACCTGTTCTGCCTCCCATCGGCCCCCTTGACCTGCCGTCTTCACAGCACACCCAGCCTCCACTGGGAAGACAGCAGCAGGCTCCCATTGTACGAATTCACCACTTCTTAGGGGGAAGTCTTCACGGTTTTTGTTCTGTACCTTAGCTCTTTGCAAAACTCTGCTTTGAACTAATTCCCTAAGAACCCCACGGGCAGAAGCGCCTTCTAATGAGTCCTTCCAGGACAACATTCTCTAATAGGCCACTCTGCCAGAAACAGTGGTTTCAGAGGGAGAGGGAGTGTACAGTATGTTTCAACATATATATATATTTAAAGCTTGGCAGCTTCACCTTTGAAGGTTCTGTAACGCCAGTGGTTTTAACTGTTTGGGGCTGCAGAACCCTCCGTTTGAACATCTTAGGCAGAAATGTACGTGGTGAAGGAGATGAGAACAAAGCTGCTTTGTTCGGAGTAGAAACGACAGAGTGTTAGAACTTTCCTTTCCTCCCTCACCTGCAAGAGCCCTGCGAGCTGGGGCATTCCTGCAGTCAGTCCTACAGGGCTTTGCAGGGAGTGGCTGGAAAACCAGTGATCTGGAGCAGTGGTTCCCTAGCATGAAGGCTGCACTCATCTTTACTGACTCCCGCTAAGCCAGGCACACTGAGGCGGTCCTAAAATTGCTCTGATATGATGGTATTTGTAGGAATCCAGTTCTTAAAATGATGGTTTTAAGTGGGATTCAGCTACTCTGTATGCCACCCTGTTGGCAGTTTTCTGGAACCGATGGTGGATCTCTGGGTCAGGGTTTCCTCCTGGAGCCGAGGGAGAAGACATTCTCACGAGGAGAGAATTGTCAGCTCCCTGGTATAAGGAAGTGCACATAAGCCCAGAGAGAGAAGGAATCTGGCCCTTTGAAGTTGCCCAGAGTTTCTTGTCATATTTAGAACCTTAACTTTCCTGTTGGTAAATGTTCGGTAGCGATAGGGCCGCTGAGTTTGACTTCGCTGAATGGGCAGTTGCTGCCTTAAGCAAGCTTTGTTCACAGTATTAAGAAACTCGATGGGAAGGACTGTTTTTGAACCATTTTCCGCGTGCTTTTGAACCTTCGTCTGAGAGGCTGGCTTTGCCTCTCACCTGGGTTAAAGAATACAGGTCCTGCTCTCTCTCCACGGAAGTCTCTTTAAGCACAGACTTGAAGTCTTTGATTTCCTTCATCTACCCATCTTGACTTGGTCCCTGGCCCTCCAAGGAAGACCAGAAAAAGAACAGGACTTTTCTAGTCTGGACAAGGTGGGGTAGGTGGTATGTGCTATGGGTGAACTCTATTCCTTGAGCATAGAAAGAGTTCCCATTGGCCTTTAGCGAGTGGCACACCTCTGTTTTTGTAGAGAACAAGAGGAAATGGAACTGGGTTAGGGAGGAGAGATTCTGCGTAGACATTCTGCAAAGGCCATGAGAAATGGGAGAGGCTTTCAAGAAAGGACAGTCCACCATCCTTCCCGGGGAGTCTGAAACATGTCACATGTTGGCCTTGACGGGTTCCCAAGTCCCCTTTCCTTCATGCAACTTAATTCAGGTACTTCAGCCAGTGTTTATGAAGCCCATGGCACGAGCCAGTCTCTGTGTTGGTTGTCGGTCACCAGGGCTGGAGCTCCAACCTGACTGGAGTCAGGATGGAGGGCTTCCTGGAAGAGGTGACTTGAGATGCCATCCTGAAGGAAGAGGCGTTAATCAGGGTGGAGACAGGGAGGGGGGGAGTGACAGGCAAAGAGAATAGTGGGGCTGAAGCCCAGGAGGTGAGAGAATGAAGGGTGCTTAAAGAGCAGGAAGAAGTTCATCAATGCCAGACAGAGGAGCGTGGCGCGAGAGCTGACGTCCTGAGCAGAGAGGGGCATGGTGGGAGTGGCCACATCACTGAGCAGAGGTGGGGAGGGGCAGGGCGTGGCAGGAATGATGACACAGGAGTTGGGAGAGGCAGAGGGGCCTCGAGAGCCATGCTGTGAGCTTGAGCCTAGGTTAGCCTGGCCGCCTCCTGCCCTCTTCCTGAATACTCTCCTTCACTCCACCACTGCATGCTGAGGGGTTCAGCCAGGCCCTCGAACAGGCAGCATCTTCCCCGAGGGGCTGGAGCGAGAAATGGCTGCACAACCCTCCTCTGGCTTCCTGTGACCCTTAGAAAAGTAGTCACCTTGCGAAAGGCCAAGTGGTCTCAAATCACCTGTCCTTCCTACACCTCCCACCTGGACCTGAGTGACTGTGCAATTTCTAGACTAGTCAGGAAGGCTTGAGCAGAAGGGCCTGAGGTTAACTTGGGGTGGGGCTAAGGGGGGTTATTTAGAGGATGAGTCGAGCATAAACTTGATTACCAGCTTTTTTTTTTTTTTTTTTTTTTTGCGGTGCGCGGGCCTCTCACCGCTGTGGCCTCTCCCGTTGCGGAGCACAGGCTCCGGACGCGCAGGCTCAGCGGCCACGGCTCACGGGCCCAGCCGCTCCGCGGCACGTGGGATCCTCCCGGACCGGGGCACGAACCCGTGTCTCCCGCATCGGCAGGCGGACTCTCAACCACTGCACCACCAGGGAAGACCGATTACCAGCTTTTAATCTGGGCATTTATGGATGTTTTAATTACACAGGGAATACATGAATATATTCTATGAAGGTTTAAATGAAAGTAAGTGTTTGGTTTAAAAAGCAGTCCCTCTACCCAGAGAGAACTGCTGTTGGTTTGGACTGTATCCTTCCTGTCCTTTCTCTGTATATTTGGATGGAAGCACTGGATACATATTAATCTGCTATTTGCCCTTTTGTTCTTTTAACTTAACGGTATGTCCTAGAGATCTTTCCATATTGGCGCGTATGGACCTACCTCAGTGTTTCCAACTTGTGATATTAAATGATGTTGATACACTGTCATTTGTTTACTTCCCAACTGATGGGCGTTTAGCTTGTTTCCAGTTCTCCTCTATCTCAAACAGTGCTGTAGCAAACATCCAGCACATACTTTGTGAATAGTGATAGAAGTGGAATTTACCAGGTCAAAAGTTAACATTCGTTTTATCTTTTGATTCTATCTTTTTACTTGAAAAAGATACAATTTTCTACAGTTTTCTACAGTAAACGTGTGTAACTTTTATAACTATGCCCAAAAGACTATCTGTGGTTAATCTTCCCTTCTTTTTAAGAAGAGATTACCGGAGTCTGTGACGAAAACAAAAAACAAAAAACAGCTCCTCTGCATCAGAATAGATTCTGAGTTATGAGGTGGTTGAATGAGGCTTGCTTGACTTTGTTGAGAAATTATCTGCTGTTATGTCTCTTGTTAGCATTGCAAGTTTACCTGGAGGATACAAACTCGGGCACGTGCACACAAGCACACACACATTTACTCGGTTTTGTTCCTTCCTTGAATAACGGAAGTGGTCAAACAAGATAAGCCAGGTTCCCGCCATGGCAGTGGGCTTAAGCCCAGCCTGTAACACTTTATTCTGTGATGAACTATCCTCAGTGTTAGGTTCTGGGCATTCAGCATCCAGACCGCAGCATCATCTTTTAAACATTCACTACTGTCCTTGGAAACGTCAAGACTCTTGAACTTAACATACGATGGGTGGGGAGGTGGGCTGGGGCGGAAAAGAAAGAAATGAGAACTGAAAAAGGCTACTGGAGTCTGAACTGGGTTGTCAGAGAGAGGAGCCCTCCTCCCCTGCGTCCCATACAAAAGAACCTTGGGGAACAGGCCACAGTGTTTGCACCCATTGCCATAGACCATGTCCACGGTTGACCGTCACGGGGGCTGACTGACTCTTCTGTTCCACCCAACCCTGCATTTCTCTGCGTAATTGCTGCTCAATCCCAGGCCCCAACCAATTACGTGCCATCGAAAGGTCAGAATGAGTGACCTTTTCCCTCTTTTCTTTGTCTTTGTTCCCCCAACCTGGGGACTGCCCAACTGCAGAACTTCCTTCGTTGCCAAAATAACAAGACCAACTACAATTTGGTATGTGAGACGCTGCAGTTTCTGGACTGTATTTGTGGAAGTACCACGGGGGGGCTTGGTCTTCTCGGGCTCTATATCAACGAAAAGAACGTGGCCCTGATCAACCAAACCCTGGAGAGTCTGACCGAATACTGTCAAGGACCTTGCCACGAGAACCAGGTAAATCCACTTGCGTTTCGGGGCGGAAAAAAAAAAAAAGTGTATCATTTTGAAACGTTGTTGACAGGGACTCGTTCAGAAGTCATAACAGCATCGACCTAGGGATTGGGTAGAACTGGAGGCCTTTTCCAAGCAGTGAGGACGGAGCAACCGAGCATCATCATGTTTCAGGATGTGACCTAATCACAGGCGCTAGAGGGGCCGTCCGGGTGATCATGTCCAGCTTGGTTTGGTTTGCATGGCCCGACTCGAAGTTGACGAGGGATACATGTTAAAGTTGGAGTTAAATGAATAGGCCCAGGAGGCTGGGCTCTATTTCAAATATTAGGAAAGAGTCAAAAGGGGGCTACTTCATTTAAGGAGGTTTAAACCTAACCAGAGAGAAAAACCTTGCTGTACATGAGACAACTTGAAAATAATATGAGAAAATGTATGATTGAGACTTTAACACCACAGACGTTCAGAGGAGGGAAGGACTCCGTTAGTCTTGACCTACGCTTCTCGAGAAGTACATTTTTGGAGTGGAACCCAGTAGTTCCTTGAGTAGAGTCATTGCTTATCCATGACGTCGTGAAGATCTCGTGCGGTTTTGCGCTGATGCTAGAATGAGTATGATTTTTTAGCTCAAGTTATTTAGCTGTATCCTGGCTGGAGGGGGTAGGCCAGTGCTTAAATGGCCCATTATAAACCCAGCGGCCAGGAAAGGTATGACATGCTGTGTTCCTTGAGAAGCAAGGCCAGAACCTTCACTCGGAAGAGAAGAACGGCTTACAAGAGGGACCACTTGCTGTATGTTAAAAAAATCTGATCTTAGTTGTCCATGACTACGAGGCGAGCGTTTTGTTAGATCCACTTTCGTCTCCAGGCTTCCTGATGGGACCCGTGGGGTCGTTAGAGTTAAAGTGAAAAGGAACAAAAAAAAACTACAGCAGGCTTTGGGGGAGAGGCTTTATCTAAGGGAATTTCTTTATAACCTCAAGATGGCTTTTCTGCCAAACAGAGGCCTGTTAAAAGGAGCATACTGGGGTGAAGTCTGCTGCAAATGGGGCTCTTACTTGGGGGAAGGTGATTAATTCTGATATTACGTGAATTAAAACTTGCTTTCCAAACTGAAGCCTTAAGCAAAAGTGTGCAGCACGAAAACCGAGTGATGTAGAGAGAATGCAACACACCTCGAAAGGGGAAAACAGCACTCAGGACCCAGAATCAGTCACACACCATATTTTCCCCTAAGAACAAAAGCCCACTGCACTATTTGGATTCGATGCGGCCAATTTATCAGTTACAGTGCATGGGGACTTTCCTACTGTTTACTGTTAATTCTGAAACTAGAGACTTTCATCTGTCTTTTATTTTTACCACTTTCTCACGGAAAATTTGCTGCTCTCCCCTAGAGACATTACTAGGACTGGCAAGCGTTGTGCTGAAATAGCAGTCGAGCCTGCTGGCCTGTGATGTCTGATCTATGACCAGCGTTTGTGTAATGTCTGCATGTGTCTCTTTCCTCAGAACTGCATAGCCACCCACGAATCCAATGGCATTGACATCATCACAGCCCTCATCCTCAATGACATAAACCCGCTGGGAAAGAAGAGGATGGACCTTGTATTAGAACTGAAGGCAAGTAGGGATTGAAAGCAAAAGACGGGAGCATCTGGAGACCCTTTTGTGTATTGCCTGTACACGCGACGTGGTCACTGCCCTGAAACTAAATACTAAAGACAGTTCTTTTAAAGTAAATGAATGATCCACGTTGCAAGTTCTGAGTAAAAGGCAGAACTTCAGTCTTTCCCCTCCAAATAAGGTCTTGGGACAGGATACCAGCTTTTCCACTCACAGGTCACATGGAATGAGAAATCATCACTGAAAGCTGAGAAACAAATTCGAACAGCATCCAAGAACTAGCAGCCTTGATTCTGAAAGCCGCAGACGGAGAAAGAATGGAAACTCCATCCCCTCTGTGGTCTCTCATCTTTCCCCCATTGAGGAGAAAGGGCCAGTTGAAGAATAGTACAGCTAAAAACTATCTAGGACCAAAAAAAAGTTGAACTTTTTAGATTATCCGGCAACACCTTTTTCTGTTCTGTGGTTGATTTAGCAGAAGGGTGGTTCATAAATGTTGGGTTAAAATAAGGAGAGTTAAACTGTCCAGAATCGTGCCTCTGGGCCTCTGATGAGTTTCTTTGCATCGTGTACAAACAGTGGATGACAGACGACTGATGTAGAAGCACCCTTGACATGCTGACTCCCTCTGATACCAAAATAGTTTGATGGGGTGACGAAGCTTAAGCACCTTGAAGCAGTGACTTCAAGGTGATTAAGCTACTGGGTTTGCAAGCCAGCCTCTGGGATGTTTGAGAAGCTGATCCACTACTCCCGATGTTGGTTTCTTGAGTGTACCAAGAAAATTAATTTTAAAAAATATTAAAAAGTAAAAACAAATAAACAAAAAGCCCCTCATTTATCTTAGGGCGTCCAAAGTTTCAGTCCTGAGAGTCAGACTTGCAGCTCCATCCTGGCGTCTAAAGTATATTTCGAAATGTTAGCCTTACTGAGCACATTTCCTTTTCACCTGTTCCCATGTTGGGGCAGGTTGAGATCTGCCCTCCAACTCGCCCCCGTTTGCAGCACTGGGCACTTTATCACTGTCACAGGAGAGCCTGGACCTACAGGGTTTAGCTGAAAAGCCGATCTGTATTTATGGCCTCAGTGGTGCCGGAGGGCAGAAAGGTCATTAGGGAAGGTGGTAGCACAGAAGCCCACAGGAATTGCACAGTTACTTTTATTTTATTTTATTTTATTTCAAAATGAGTGTCCAAACTAATAGATGGTTTGGGTGTATGGTTTAAGTGGATTTTTTTGGTGGGGGTGGCAACGACTATTTTTAACTCCTTTGACAAATCGTGTTGTGGAAGTGACTTGAACATCATTCAAGCTCACATCCCTGGCTACCATTTATCAGAATATATATGATGAGAGCCTGAAATAAACTCAGAATTTCATGCATTCCTAATCAGCATTTCAGTGGCTTTTTCAACCACTAATCCGGTAACCTGAAGGTTATTATAGAAACTTCTGCCCTGTGAAAAGCCACCTTTTGATAGCACAGCAACCCGATGGCACTGCTGTGATCTGTGCTTGGGGAGAAAAAAAAAAAAATACTGCCCCCTCTCACCCAACAACTTTCGAGTCCTATACCTGAAGAAGCATATGGATTATCTTAGGCCCGGGGCGTAAAATGAACTCGAGTCAAGAAGTACAGGGTGTGGGCACACGAAAACTTTGAATATAATGGGAAATTATGGTTTGGCTTGAGTATGGCGCTTCCCTGGGTCACTTTCGTTAACTGGCGTCGCTGTATCTCATGATAATAGTAGGGGTCATGAGAGCTGATAGCTCTGTTTTAGGACAGGGGGAGAATTACCTGAATTGCCTGCCTTCTCTGACCTGCAAGGCTGAATCACAGTGTTTATAACGACTCCCCACCCCCCGGAGGCGTCGTGGGTCTTTGTATCAGCTGCTTTCTGACCACTGTCATGAGGGTCCCAGTGTACCCACAGAACCCATGTTTAAATGTCCGCTAGGACTTGGACCAAGTGACATAAGGGGGAAACTGTGCCCAAACCAAGAGGTGTCTCTTTGACCCCAGTCAGTTTCTGCGGACATGTTTTTGGGGTGTCAAGTGGCACATTCTCAGTCTGGTGATGCCCTTGACCCCACGCTCTGCCGTGGGGCAGAGTGTCTTTAGCCAGGACGCAGCAGCTGGTCACCCATGGTTCAGGCCGGCTGCCCCCAGGGGCTCCTCTTCATTTCTTTCTCCCTTTGTGTCTCCAATTAGAACAATGCATCCAAGTTGCTCCTGGCCATCATGGAGAGCAGGCACGATAGTGAAAATGCCGAGAGGATACTCTATAACATGAGGCCCAAGGAACTGGTGAGTCGGACGGCTGAGCCTCTGGCCGTGGCACTGCCTAGCATCAGAGCTTCACTTGTGGCAGAGCAGGGCATCTGCCTCCTCGAGCTTTCTCTACGATGCAGAAGTGCCGAGAGAACGTTTGATTCGGGCCCCTGCCTAGGGCAGGGAAGTGAGCCCTGTGTGGAGTAAGTGCCCTCTGCCTTCAGCACAAACATGCATGGAAGCCTCCCTGGCCTGTTTCCCTTGGGGGAGGTGGCACTGGGACAGGTGTGGGAGCTCGGCGGACTGGAATTCACGTCCGTCGCTCGGCCCTTTGCTGGGTCGCCTTGGGTGGCCCTTGAACTCACTGAGCTGCACTCCCCTCTTCCCTAAAAAGGAGATGATGGTAGCAGCTGGTCCAGAGGGTTGCTTTGGAGACAAGACAGATGATTCCCGCCGGGCCCTGCGCACGGTGCCCGCACACTCAGTAAACCCTTGGAGAATATCCACGGTCTCCTCTTACTCCTCATTCGCTGCAGCTCCGTGCCGCATCTTCTTCCGGGGCTCAAGAAGTCACATCTCTTCTTGGTGCCCATAGTCTGGGCAACAGAAGGGTGTTTTGGGGGGTGCTGATGTTTGGGTTTTTTTTTAAAAAAGAAAACACCATCTTGTTTATATTTGGGGGGTGATATTCACAATTGGCTGTGACTTCCAGGCTGGGAGTCTGTGCTGCAAACTGTGAGACAGCAGCTCTGAGACGCTGCACCGAGCTGAGGACGGAACTCTCTATTTGGACTTTTTCCCACGCAGATGAACTGTAACTGACAGACCTAAATGAGGGCACTAAAACTTTCCTGCCCCCTGGTGACCCAGTGTGCACTGGGGGCCAGGCTGAAGTCCCTTTATGTGTTCCTTTAAATAAAGTTCACAGCGAGCCCAGCTCTTTGATCTCTGAGGTCAGGAGTGAGTTCTCAGCCTGAGATGGAAGTCCTCTCCGAGTTTACGTAATGGCTTATGTAACTGGGCTTGGGGGAGGCTGGGATCTGTCGCTCCTGAGTAGGGACAGAATATGACTTAGCAGAGACCCCGCTCCAGTTCCCAACGATCCAGAGCACACCCCATCTTGGGTGGGGGACCTGGCAGCACCCCGGTCTCTAGGTGCCACTGACTCCCGGGTCACCCCCCTGTGGTTGATTAGCTCCGTTCCCGAATCTCGAGGGAGAGTCAAAGGCTTCCCGGCGCAAACGCGGTTCTGAGCATGCGCCTAGCGAAGACGCTCACGTGTCCGGAACACGTGTGTACATTTGTGTGTGCACGCATGTGCGTTCAGGCTCCCACGTCCCGTGCAACACGTGGTCTGTTCAGTTTGGTTTTAGAGAAGCGAAGGGAAGACAAGCTCAGAGAGCGAGGGTCTGGTCTCCAAAATTACTTCTAGGGCCTGACCTGACGTCAGTACAGAAACGTGCGGCCCTCTGCCCTGCTTGGTCTTGGATAACGAGGAGCAGTTCAGAGTCATGGCCTCGAGGCGATGCAGGAGGCGGAAATGCCTTCTGAGTCATCCGAGAAAATGATTAATTTTTAGTACAACGTAAGGGTTGAAAGCATTGTGTTCTTGATCGTTGAACGATTAAATCTTGAATGATAGGTTCATTTGATAAATACTGGCCGGGCCCCGCTTTGTCCAGGGCGTGTGCTGGGCACCAGGGAGGGACTGAGAAACGGGCAGAGCCAGCCCCGCCCCTGGGGGAGCTGAGGCCGGTGCCTGGGAGCAGGAAAGCCGGCACTGAAACGCCCTGGGAAGCGTGCTCTCGGCGGGAGACAGTCGGGGTCAAAGCTCAGCTCGCTGGCCGTGTGAGTTTCAACACGCCTCCTTCCTCTCTGGGTCTGCTTCCTCATCCATAATCAGGAGGAATCTTTGACATCTCATCAAATGTTTACGAGCATTAAAGTTTCTGAAAGGATGAAGATACTAAGCACATAGAAAGTGCTGGGAGATGTCGCCTGTTAGTGGTATTTTCTTCACGTGCAGTAGACTGTGAGAGACAGGGAAACATGTGGAGTCAGGAAAGAGTTGCATCAGCTATTCCTAAAGGCAAATGCTTTCCTTTTTAGTTTTTCCTGAAATGGCGGAGGTAGGGGATGGGGAGAGTTGCCAGAATGAAATGGAGAGAAAGGGAAAACGTGGCTTCTAGCCTTTGTTTGTATCATATCATTGTTTGGAGGCTTCTTGGGTTTATTTTTAGCCATTGTCCCGTTCCAAAGTAGAAGGGCATGGGCCAGCCGCAGAACGTCTCGTGGCCTAGCGAGAGCGAATGGGTTCCCGTCTCATTTCATTGAAGGCTGATGGGTGGTGACTGCCTGCAATCATCCTGAGAAGGATTCTGAGGCTGTGTCCACGCCTGCTGGCCGAGCGCCCTGAGGCTGACGAGCGGTGTCTGCTCCAGCAGGGGAGACTGATAGTATGCATGCTGTCACTGCCAGTCCTACGTGGCTCTTCCTTGAAGCAGGGACTCTGTTCCCTGGCCCTTCTTGCAGGTGGAGGTGATCAAGAAAGCCTACATGCAAGGCGAAGTGGAATTCGAGGATGGAGAGAATGGCGAGGACGGAGCTGCTTCCCCCAGGAACGTGGGACACAACATCTACATCTTAGCTCATCAGGTGCCACCCCTCCCCACGCCCACCTGCTGGACAGGACTCCATGCTGTGTGCCCTTAAACTGACTTTTCCTTTAAGGTTTCAGCCTGAGCTTGTTTGGGTTCGTGGCAACGGGTACTGCCAGCCACCTGACCAGATGTGCCGAGGTCCAGGATGCTTCCCTTGCCCGTTCCCGTAGGGTCACGTCCTTGGAAACCCCACGTTTCTTCAAAGCGTTCGCGCTGAGCAGTGACACTTGGATAGTTCATGTCTGTGTCTCAAGACTGTTGAAAGGAGTCTTAGTCTTTTCATAAATATTGATGAGTCTGTCTTAACCATCTAAAGAAATAAACCTCAGCTGCCTGACCAATCGCACTTGGCAGTCTTTGGGAACTTGTCATGGTGACTTCTATTTGTTTGCATTTTGGGGGATGTAGTAATACTTCCTACCCTGGCACCAAAATGCCCTGTTTCGTAACTCTCTTCCCAAGTGGCCGGGCTTTTGCAGACACTTCTTCTTTCTGGAGGCTGATGTGTGTGGGCAGCTGGGAACTCTGCTGCAGGCTGACACTTCCTGTCCCTTTCACCTCTCTGAGGTAGAGGAGTTTGGTAGAAAACAGTGATGGGATTGAGCCGGAGGTTGGTAGATCTCTGCCCCTTATCTCCTCCATTCCTGGCATTTAGCCCCTGAGAGGTCTCGGGACATTCCGAACGCAGGCTCCGTGGGGCTGGATGGAAAACCCCATCTCCCTCCTGCCTGGCTAAAGGGATCAGGGCAAAGCGGGACCTCGAGTGGGCGTGCGCTTTCCACGCTGCTCTGCCAGAGCCCAGAATAGTTGCGGTGCGGCGCGCCCCTTGATGGGGAGGAGCGGTGCCCTCGCCCCCTTCGCCCTCCAGCTTGCTGCTGGTTACTACGCGTCTTTTATACCCAGAGCTGGAAGGGAGCTGTGTGTTCCTGTTGAAAAGAGACACGACTCCCCTGGTTTCTGTATTTGTGTTCTAGTTGGCTCGGCACAACAAAGAACTTCAGACCATGCTGAAACCCGGTGGCCAGGTGGAGGGAGACGAAGCTCTGGAGTTTTACGCCAAGCACACGGCCCAGATAGAGGTAAGGGCAGGGTGAACTCGGCGCCCGGGCCTGCGTCGAGGGCCTCCGGTGTGGCAGCCCTGGGCTGGGGCTGGCGTGCAGTCATGGGTCGGAACGGTGAACAGGTCGTGGGAAGCTACGGTGCACCGGGGCCTGCACTCAGCGCTAACAGCCAGTGACGGCCAAGCCGGGCCCGAGGCCTGCGTAAGGCCCGGCAAGAAGGCAGGTGAATCCGCACAAGGAGACGCGCCATGCATCCTGACAGGGCCGTGGGGACAAACGAGGCACCACGAGACGGTCCCCCGGAGGGACCTGCTGTGGACTGTGGTTATCAGAGAGGCCTGTTCTGAAGAATGGTGTCCAAGCACAGACCTTCAGAAGGGTGGGAATGGACAGGCAGAGCCGGAAGGCAAGAGCTTGGCAGACACGGGGAGGCCCTGAGGTGGGAGGTGAAGGTGAAGGATGTAGGGAGCTAGAGGGAGAGCAGCCCGCGATCAGAGAGGGAAGACAGGAGGGCCCAGAGCCTGCAGGACCGCGTCCGCCATCCTCCGAAGAAGTCTGGACTTGACCCTCAGAGCAGTGCAGAATCATTGCAGAGTTGTACACCGAGGAGTGATACGACCAGATCTGCCTTAGAGAAAACACACACAAGAAGCAGAATCCTCTCCGTTTCGCAGCTGGGAAGAGTCTGAAATAGGACTCAGAGAGGCTGTGTCATCTGACCAGTTATCACTGTCAGGACTGGAATTTTCACCCAAGTCTGGCGCTGACCACCGAGCCTGTGGGTGCCTTTCAGGTTACCTACCTTGCCTCCTGGCAGTCGAGAGAGCGCAGACCTACGGGTGCAGGCTGTGGGCAGGAAGCGATGGCGTATCTGTCTTGTGTGGCTAATGAGGAAATGCACAGACTCAGTATCAGCTTCGGGGCAAAGATTTTGAAGGACTCACGGACTCCTTTGGGCCGTGTGAAGTGTTCAGGATGGAGTCTTGTAAGAGTATATTCTCACCCGCTGTCTTGGGTCTCTGGGCTGTCCTGCTAAAATGTGTCATCTCACTGCTTAGTTGATCATGACAGCGTGTGTAAGCACATATTCTTGATTTATGGCTAACGACCGGAAGTTTGTCCTCTGGAGCCCTTAGAAGATGAGCTTCAGGTGTTTGCGGTGTGGAATGTCAGAGGAGAAGGAGCCTTGGAGATCACCGCGAGCTCCTTGGCTCCCAGGGGAGCGGGCTGATGCTCGAGCAGATTAAGAGGTGTGAATGAGGCCATCCACCGTGTTAGATGTGGCAGAAGGGCCGAGTTCTGATTCTCAACTGTAAGTTTACTGAAATAAAGAGGCATGGATCAATCTTAAAGGAGAGAGAGAAATGGCCAAGCAGGGTGTCCTGAGCTCTTAAATCCTGTTCCTGGGCGGCTGCCCGTACCTTCCAGCCTCCCAGGGAATTATCTATGCAAGGCAGAGAGCGCTGTCACTCCCCGGGGCTCTTGCAGACCCTTGTGCCTTCACTCTGGTCACTCGGGCCAGGTATCCCTGGAGTCCGGGCATCGGTTCTTGCCAGGAGGCCTCCTGTGTCCTCCTCCGTTGCCTCCTGAGCCCAGACACACTTCTGAGATCATGTTCCCGCCGTGTAAGGGGGTGCTGACCCCGAGCCCACTTGACGGTATCAAGCAGGGCGGCTCTGGACAGTGGGAGACTTCAGACTGTGGGCGCACCCGTGTCACCAACTCCCGCACTACAATTCCAGTTAAATGAGGTTGGCTTATGAACCACAATTAGTACGATAAGGAAGCTGCCATAAGCTGATCTCCAACTCACCTTTGGAAGCCGTTGGTCTCAAGATGACGTCTCCCAGAATTTATGGAGGCAGGGCCAGGGGAACCTGCCTCGTTTCTGAGAGTTTCGCACTACAGCTTGACCTGAGTCACCTCTCTTGCTGGGTTGGGAACGGTGTTGGGAGAGAGATAACCAGATCTTCTTGTAGAGGGCGTGGGCCCTGGGCCTCACCTACTTGTCCAGCCTCTGGGGAGGAAGGATAAAGGGAGGCCATGCCCCTATGATACTGCAGCCCGCACCCCTTTGGACACCTCTGCCCCCACTCCCAGGACTATGACAATGCAGTGTTGAAACATTTGAACAATCTCGACCAGACGGCTCTCTCTGGGGACTGAGCCCATCTAGGAAGGGCCCGGGGAAAATCTGTGCGGTGTCCACCCCGGCACCCAACAAAGCTAGTTTAAAGAGCGGTGAGTTCTGCTCGGCCAGTGTGAAATGGGCATATTGGTTCATGCATCGCTCATGTTAGTTGCCGTGACAAGTCAGAGGCAGGAGGTCACTGCAACTGCATAAACCAGTGATCCCCTTGTAGAGCTCCTATCTAGGAAAAATAACACAACCTTGCAATCTGAGAAAGGCCATTAGGTGAGATTTGCAGCACAGCCTAGCGCTGCACTGTTCAGTAGATCGCCGCTGGCCATGTTTGGCTATTTACATTTAAATTAAGTATTACACTCAGTTCTTCAGTCTCCATGGCCACGTGTGACTAGTGACTCTCCTTTTGGATGGGGCAGGCACACAGTTACAGAACCATTCCATCATTACAGAAAGTTCTCTTGGATATCCACAGCCCAGAGCCTCATCTGAATGTGTACACAAAACACGCTTTAAATTGTTCCAGGTAAAACTTAGTCACTAGTCAAAATAATGGGTCTGAGGTTAGAAAAATACTTTAATAGACTTACCAAAACTGTTTTCTTATAGATCTAAGAGATACAGCCCAGTCTGAGAGCTACAGAATCACAGAAGACTGGGTCCAGTCTGTGTTGTGCTTGATCTTTGATACTGGGCCCGTGGCCAGTGCAAAGATCCTTAGTTTTGTGTTGGTCTTTGAAGATGATGACTATTGAACCTCATCCATTTTTCCCCCTAGATTGTCAGATTAGACCGAACCATGGAACAGATTGTTTTCCCCGTACCCAGTATATGTGAATTCCTAACCAAGGAGTCAAAGCTACGCATATACTACACTACAGAAAGGGATGAGCAAGGCAGCAAGATCAACGATTTCTTCCTGCGATCCGAGGACCTCTTCAATGAGATGAATTGGCAAAAGAAGCTGCGAGGTAGGTCAGCAACGCCTCCAGAAGCTACAGAGACACGCGGTCCTGGGGTCTCACCCGGCGGGGCTTGATGGTGGGTGCGTGGACCTCCCAAGTAGGAGCAGAGCTGGTGTGATTTGGGATTCTGTCCCCCTCTGGGCACCTTTGGAGCTGATAAGTGTGCTCCAGCCTTAGGGAGGCGCCTCCCCTAAGGGATTGCTTCCTGCCGCCTTTGATCCGATCCGCTTGCAGAGCTCCAGGGAGAACTTGGCACGCATGCCCTTTTTTGGTATCCTGACGAAGAAAATAAAAGGAGCGGAGAACAGGCGAGCCTGGCGCTCACAGGATGGTACATTTGAGCAGGAGATTCAGCCCACTGGACTGCTCATTTACTAGCCCACCTGCTCGGAAGATGCCCGTCTTCCCCCCTTTTATGGGGTGGCTCGGATTTTAGACCCTAGTGTCATTTTTTTTTTTTTTTTTTTTTTGCGGTACGCGGGCCTCTCACTGCTGTGTCCTCTCCCGTTGCGGAGCACAGGCTCCGGACGCACAGGCCCAGCGGCCATGGCTCACGGGCCCAGTCGCTCCGCGGCATGTGGGATCCTCCCGGACCAGGGCACGAACCCGTGTCCCCTGCATCGGCAGGCGGACTCTCAACCACTGCGCCACCAGGGAAGCCCCCTAGTGTCATTTTATAGGCAGTGGAGTCATCGACTGTTTGAGATGCGTCCTGGGTCACCAGCGAGGCCCGTGGCAGAGCCCAGCCCGGCGCGCTGCAGTGACTCATCTAAAATACTTCCGTAGGGCTGTCCCGGCGGGCTTCTCCACGCCCGGTTTTCATTAGGGTTTTAACGTGATCCTGCAGCGCCGACAGTACGCTACGCACCAACTGTTAGGACCAACTTAGAGAGGATGGTGCTTTATTCCTGTCTGTCAGTCAGGAGCCTGGATTTTTATTTGAAACCCTGGGTTGCAGCTGCAGCTGTGATCACTGGGGCTCCTGCTGTGGTGAGCGGAAGCTGGGCTAGAGGTCAGTTTCTGGACGCTTTTGTCCTCTTCCGGCCCCACCAGCCTGGGCCGGCACAGACCCGCCTCCTTTACTGCTTCCCCTGCACTGCTTTGCTGCCTGCCTCCCCCGATTCGGTTGGTGTCAGAGGGGCTTGTGCAAGCTGGCCGGCCAGGGGGCGCTGTTCGCACCTCGCCCCCACTCCATTCTCCCTGATCTCTAAGGGGCATCTCATCGGTCCGGCACTTTAAAGCATTAGCGTGTGTTTTGCTGAGCCAACCCATTCCTCACCCAGCCCCATGCCTGGTGTCTGGACCACCTTTAGCAGAACAGCGTGCGTGTCCTCCTTGGTGTGGCCCTCAGAAGGCCTAGGGGTCAAGTTGCCCCACTCTCGGTGTGTCCTCGTAGCCACTGTGGGCTTGATCTCAGCTCCTCCCGCTCAAGCATCGTGAGTAGTGTTGAAAGTCTACACAGCACCATGCTTGGGCGGTAGGATAGAAAAGATACCCAAAAAGGTAGACATACATCCCATCTGTCGTGTATTCTTGTGTTTTCAGCTACTCCATTAAATAGAAGGGAACTTCCTCTTATTTGTTGATTGTGCTCTTCACTGAACTAGTCCATAGTTCCAGCTTTAGGGGATGATCCAGAATTCGTGTATCCAAACCTCCAAAATAGTTACCAGAATGGTGATTTCACCCTCACCAATGTATGGGTCTGCTAAGTACTAAGACTGGTCAGATGTATTCATTCTCTCAGAATTGTGTTATCAAATAGGTATATAAAATAGGCTCTCCCGTGGGGCTTGTGAACTGAAAGGTGTTTCACCTTTTATGATGAGGTGAGATACCTTGTCAGCCTGGCGTAAGAGGAAGCCCTCAGCCCCAAGAGGTGGGAGGTCTGAATTCCATGCTCCTTCCACCACCTCCTGGCTCTGTGGCTCTGGGCAGATGACTTAACTTCTTCTAGGCCCTCCCCTATAAAGTGGGGGATTAACATTACCCGATTGTTTGATTGATTGCAGAATGGCCATCTCATCATTCCAGGATTTACCTTCTCTTACTTAGCCTGTCTTTGTTTCAAAAACAGTTTTTGTTTCCGTGAAGCTTAAACACAGCTATGGCTGTCAACTGAGAGATTTTAATTGGCTTCATAGCTTTCTGCTGGTAAGAGAAAAATTGAAAGTAATAACTGAATTAAACATGATTTGCATGTTTAGGAAGGGGAGAAATGTACTCAGAAATGCATTTAAAATGAAATATATTGTCCTCCCTACGTAGCTTATTTCTCTTCTAATAAATCTGCAGGAAAGATTTCTCTGGCTTATTCATGAAGCTCCTCTTCCTTTTCCTGAAAGTATCACAGAGAATCATCTGTGCTTTGGAGAATCTGTAGCTAGGGCTCAGGTACACAGTAAGGTCTGTCTGAGACTCGGATTGCGTCATCTTTTCTTCTTCAAGTATTAAGATACTCAGGTCCTGTGCTCTCTTGAAACCCTCTTCCCTGCTCTCCTCAGCACGCGCGCGCGCACACACACACACACACACACACACACACACACACACACACCAATTCTGTGTGTTCACATCCTCTGTCCACCGTGCCTCTCTGACATCTTCTCCCGAGGCGGAGTTGCATGTGCTGACACTTTGTTATGTGGTATTATGTGGAGTTTACCCTCATGGTTATTGCACTTATCAGAGTAGAGCGGGAAACTCTCTTGGTACAGGCACATGGAGTCCAAGTCCTCAAGCAAGCCCCAGTTCCTTAAAAACAAACAAACAAACTAGGGAAGAGAGTTACCAAGGGATGCCCCAGGTGCAGTTATTTAAATCGCCCTGCCCATCTGCGATCACGGTACCCTGTCTTCTTGCACCTGCGTAGATCCCCAGTTGACTTGAAGGACGGAATGTTTGTTCATATTCAGAGTGACACCACAATTGAAGTACAGTGTTAGCCTTATGAAAGTAAGATTTGTGAACTGTCTGCCGTGCTTGAAGAGCATCATACGGCAGCTACTCTCACACTTAGTGTTGAGAGCTCCTCCGAAGAGAATTCTGGCTTACCCGTCACTGAGCCCTGCCGTTTCCTGCCTTTTTGTCTTTTAACTTCTCACGAGCCTGTGATACATACACTGATGTGGGGAGGATTTTGTAAGTTCCCGTGAAACCATCACCCAGCTTCAACAGTTTTCAGCCCTTTGCCTTCCTTGCCATGTGTCTCTTCTGTGCTCTGTGGAGTTTTCATACTCAGATCAGAAATGGGCTTCAGTCCCAGAAGAAACACCAATAGCCATTGTCTACAGAGCGGGTGATTTCTCATCTTAAATTTGCTTTGGCAAGTAACTTACGAAAAAGTCATTCATTAACTATAGGTGGGACTGATTCCTGGTCGGCTCCTCCACTGAATGGTGACATGAGCCGCTTAACTTTGTCCCTGTCACTGAGCCCAGCGGGTCTCTGAGCTGCGGAGTGAGATCTCCATGCCTTCCATCCTCTGCTGGGCCTCAGTTTCCCTCATCTACAAAATGAAATCTTTTAAACTAGGCGATGCTTATAGCTCTAAAACTCTACAGTTTGGAAACATGGCCTCTTACCAAGTGCAAACATGAGATGAGCAGTTATTAAATTATCCAGGGCTCTGTTTAATTATGCCATAACTTTATTTTGGATAGAAGTTTCCAAAGGCTTGGCTACTGCTCTAGGCATCGTTCGAGAGTCACTGGATTTGTCCCTGGCTGCTGTCCTGAAGTTAAATGATGACTTCGTTGGGAAAGAGAAATAACACGCTAGAGATCCATTTTCACATACTCCACACTTTTCTTTGGAGGAGGATAATGTTGAATGAGACTATCTTTTGGAAACTTTGCCTCTGGCATGGAGGTGGAAATTATTCCTGCCATAGCTGTTTTTGAGCGTCATCCTAAGCGTAAGGCGCCCCTGAAGAGTTCCGCGGAAGAGGAAGCAGCAGTGCACACCATGCGGTCACCGCTTGTTCTCCTAACGCTGAGATGCGGCCAGGGTGGTATCACCTGTCGGGAACAATGGATTAAGATGGCAGCACTGCCTAAAGGGTCTCTCGCCCTTTGTGAGGGCTTTGGTTCCACATCCTGTCTCTGCTGTAGCCTTGGGAAATGCGAGCTCCCCTGCTGACCGTCCAGCCAGAACTCCCACTCCTAGATCCTCTGCCCCCGCCCCCCAAGAGTGATCACCAGGCTTCAGGAAAATGGCAGATGACCTGGTGTTGGGAAAGGGATCATTATCTTGCTTTCGGTCACCAGTGAGTTGGTGACGAATTTCAGGCAAGGGAAGAGTGTGGAAGAGGTAACGTTGTTCCTATAGCCTGGGGCCCAGCTGGGCCAACTCTGAATGCTGTGTCCCCCACCCCACCCAGCGCCCCCCCACTTCTCAAAGTCTTATTGAATTTTCGGGTCTCCTCAGGCGTCTCATCCAGTCCCAGCACCGCGGGGGGAACTGAGGCCTCGGTGCATAAGCCCTGGATAACCCCCAGGATTCCGTAACCGATGGTGTTGACAGGGGCATGCAGGGTTTTTAGACGCTCCAACTTTTCCCCTTCCTTCTCCTCCTTATCCCCCAAAACATCTCCTGTTCCAGTAAGTACTCCAAACAGAAACAAACCAATCTGGTGTCGTTCTGAGCCTATGAGTCACCTTCCAAACAAACGACCGTTTTTACTATTGTGGTAAAAACTGGGAACGAAAGTGGACTTGTAGGGGCGGAGCGGGAGGGCCACGTGGACTCCCAACATTCTGGCTTGCAGTCTTGAACCTCACGGGGCTCTGTCCTTGTTTCCACAGCCCAGCCCGTTCTGTACTGGTGTGCCCGCAACATGTCTTTCTGGAGCAGCATTTCATTCAACCTGGCTGTCCTGATGAATCTGCTTGTGGCCTTTTTCTACCCATTTAAAGGAGTCCGAGGAGGTACCACCCGTATCTTTAATTTCAAGGAAAATTCCAGAAGCAGCAGGAAGGCTGTGACTTGCATCTTAAACGTGATCCCTGGAAGTACTGGTGCAAGTTATGGGATCCCAATTACCCATTTTCAGACAAAATGAGAGTGTAGCTTTTACCACGGGTTTGTTTTTGGTTTTTTGTTTTGTTTTTTTTTGTGGACCGGGGCACGAACCCGTGTCCCCTGCATCGGCAGGCGGACTCTCAACCACTGCGCCACCAGGGAAGCCTACGGGTTTATTTTTAAATCTAACTTGAAATAATATAAATTGTATGTCCATATTTATTTACCAGGAAAGAAAGAGAGAAGCTCTATACAGTATTAAAACTGGAAGAGTTCATCTTAGTCAGCCTCTTTGGTTTATATGTTGGGAAACTGTTTGTCAGAGAAGCTGAGAGATTTAGCCAAAGTCACACAGCCAGTTAGCGACCGAGCTAACTCTAGCACGTAGATGTTTTGATGCTCAGTCCAGTAGATTTTTTTTTCCCATGCCATACTTGTGAAATTGATTACAGACTAAAGAATTTGTAAGAAATCTCTGGAATTTTTTTTTTTTTTTTTTTTGACAAGAGGTGGGGTGAGGCAGGGCTTGAGTGACTGCAGACTGCACATCCTTGGCTGTTTAGTCTGTTAAGAGCTACATGCCATTATTCACATAAAGAAACGTGCTGTCCATGGTCTTGATGGATTTCCCCCACCACTGTCTCCTTGCAGTCGTCTGTATGCACGTTCTGCACATTTTGCTGAGAAAAGGCAAACCGTTCAGGAGGGGCATTTTTCTCTTTGGAGCTCCTCGGTTTGCTTAACAGCTCTCTGGAGACATTTACGTGTGTGGGGTTCTGGGGGTTGGCGGAAGCTCCTCTTCTATTAAACATCTACGGCCTACTTTTCTGACACCTGCTACAGCCTCCTGGGAGGCCTACTTTTCAGCTCAATTTCTCATCAGAGCTTTTTGGCAGATCACCTCCCATATGTATGTCACAACCTGCCAGGAGCCACCTCGTGTGAAACATAATGGGATGAAGAGCCCAAAAGTAAGACCAAAAAAAAAAAAAACCCAGGAACAGTGCAGAGGTAAATTCCAGGCGCAGCTCTGGATTTAATAATGCAGATGTCATAAACGTAATGGAAGTAAATTTAAGGTCAGATTTGAAAGTGGTCATATGTTCTATGATGTGTCTAACTTACTCACTTGAGGCGTTAGCTTTTCTGTTTGGCCTGAAGCTATGTTGAAGGCTCCATTTAAGTGATTTTTCCCCCCCAAAAGCAGTACTTAAACACAAGCCCAAGGGGAATTTTCCTTTAAAATGCAATATCAGGAATCATAAGTGTCCTTGGCTGCAAAGTCGGGCAGGTCCACAGGGCTGCAGGGTGTTCCCCCTGGGGGATGTCTGCCTTCACCAGGCTGCCAGCCAGCAGAGGTAAGAGCGCAAAGTGGTCAAGCAAGGTGGAGGGGACAGAGCCCAGGCCTCGTTTCACCTCTGGGGAGCTGTTGTGCACATCATAGCAGATTCTTCAACTGTTACTTTGGATGTGTTTTCATTTTACCCTCCACTTCTTTAAAAATATTTAAAGTTGATTTTTTTTTTTGATATATCTTGGCCATTTTCTTCACTGGTCACTTGTGGCAGTTTTGAGGCCAGTGCTGGGGACAGTTCATTGACACCTCTCTCCTCTTCAATGATAAGCCTCATCCAGTGGAACAGCTAGATTTACCAAGTCCAGACTTCATGTCTAGGCCTGGCTCTGCCACTCACCTGCCAGACTCTGGGCGAGCCACTTCAATTAGTTCTCCTTATCCTCTCTGTTAAGAGGTGCTTAAATTGAGCCACTAGTTGTGAAACCTGGGTGTGGATTTGGAAATTCCTGTAGAGGTCAGGAGAAGATAGTTGTTGACCTTGTCAGGATCTCTGGAGCATCCTGTTTCTTGCCCATCCAAGTTCAAGAACTACTGGATGCAATGATTCTTAAAGGTCCTTCCAACTTTACAGTGGTGGCACTCAAGGTGGCATCACCCCTGGCTGATCTGTAGAAGTCCAGGCTTTCTGTTTTGGCAGCATTGGCTTTAGACCTTCATGCAGATAGACTCAACAGAAAACGTAATTAGATGTCCTTGGAGAGAACAAGGTTGATCCGACCTAAGGAAGCCGTTCCTATTATGCAGTGACTGAGATCACCTCAAACACATCCACTCACTCAGAGGGATTTATTTTTTTCTTTTGGAAGATGTGTCAGGGGCAACTTCTGTACTCACTGTTGACAATCTTTAAGAGGAGGGTTGTGTTAGCCCTGTTTAGAAACAAAATCTGATTGGTTACCTGAAAGTATTTCTTTGAGAGCAATATTTGTGCTCATTGAATCCTGAAACCAGGATTTCCAAAATGTCCCCCTTTCAGGTGTGTAATGACCTTGCTATGTGTGCCGATGTGGCTCTGTGACTTCCAAGGCTTGTGGCTGCCAAGGACAGTGTGGCCTTAAAAGCTCCTGTTTAGAAGTATCATTTCCCCCTTTATTTCAGAACTGATGAGTCACAGAGTCTTTGAAAAGCGTGAAAATTGGGCATCTTCAGATTTCATACTGAATTTGTAAACATGGCATGATGATTAAAGCACATAAAGTACTACTTTTAAAACTTTCTTACTGTTGAAATTTTCAAATATATACACAAGTAGAAAGAACAGTATAATAAACTGCCATATACCCATAAGCCCAGCTTTAACAATTACCAACATTTTGCCAGTTTTGTTTCATTTATACTCCTACTGTATTTTCTGCAAGATTTTAAAGAAGTCTAGACATCTTGTCGTTTTGCCCATAGATATTTCACTGCGCATCCCTAACTTCTAAGAATATTTTAAAATGTGTATAATCACCATACCATTATCATATCTAACAAAACTAACAGTAAATCATGTCATAGCCTGTCCATATTCATGTTTCTCCAGTTGTCTCAAAGAAGTCTTTCTATAATTGTTTCTTTGGAATCTAGCATTAATTTTCACCTCTGTTTTTATAGTGGGAAGACAGCAGGTTTTTATATCATCCCCTTCAGGATTTGAGTACATGTGTTGTACTGGTCACATTTATTTCACTGAGCTCTTAAGAGCAGTTTAAGATGATAATCAAGTGCTTAAGAAAATGAAAGGCAAGCCACAGGCTGGGAGAAAATACTTACAAATCATACATCAGACAAAAGGCTTATATCCAGAATATATAAAGAACTCTTACAACTCAACAATAAAAAGATGACCCAGTTAAAACAGTGGGCAGAAGATTTGATCAGGTACTTCACACACAAAAAAGACATATGAATGGCCAAGAAGCACATAAAAAGATATTCAACATCAGTAGTTATTAGAGAAATGCAAGTGAAAACCACCATGACATGTTACTAGAAACCTACTAGAATGGCTAAAATTAGAAAAACTGACCATACCAAGTATTGGTGACGATGTGGAGCAAGTGGAACTCCCATATATTACTGATGGGAAGGGAAAATGGTACCATCAGTTTGGAAGGCAGTATGGTTAGGCCTTCTAAAGTTAAGCATGTACTTAGGATCCCAAAATCTACTTCCATGTTTTTGTCCAAGAGAAGTGAGAACATACACCCACCCCAAGATTTGTACTTGGTTGTTTCCAGTAGCGTTATTTGTAGCAACTCCAAACTGGAAACAACCCAAATATCCATTAATTGTTAAGTGGATAAATCAATGGTGGTATATTCATATTACGGAATACTACTAAGTAATAGAAAGAACAAACTATTAATATACACAATAACTTGAATGGATCTTAAAAATTTTGTTAAGTGAAAGAATTAAAAAGACTACCTACAAATATGATTATTTTTCCCATTTCATGAAATTCTGGAAAATGGAAAGCTACAGTGGTAGAAGGCAGGTCCATATTTGCCTGGCATTGGAGATGGGGGAAGGCATCAGTTGCAAAGGTCACAAGGAAACCTCTTAGGGTGATAAAGTTGTTTATATCTTGATTGTGTTGGCCGTTACATGAGGTCATATGACTGTATACATTGCCAGATGCCATCAAGGTCTGCACTTACAACGGGTGGATTTTTTTTTTTTTTCTTTAATGATAGTTAAGGCCCATTCTTCCAGGGGCGTCTATACTCCTGGTATATGCCGTGTCACCTTAGGCAAGATACGCAACCCAAGATTCCGTTTCCTCTGGAGTAAAATGGAGATGATAACAGCAACCGCATAGGGTGATCAAGAGGGTTAAATAAATGATAATCGGCGTAAATGGCTTCATACAATATCTAACAATTGTTAAATGCACAGCAAGGGACACCTAGGCCCCAATATGCACTTCTTCCTGGATTTCCGAGAAGCTTCTGCCTCTTGGTGCCCATTCCTAATCAAGTTTACCTTTGAAGGATATCCAAAGGGAAGAGGTAGGTGGCTGGGGTTAGGGGGACAGTTTTCAGAGAGAAAGTGAGTCTCAGCAGGTACGGACAAAATGAACTAGGGCAGCCAGCAGGCTCGTGGAAGAGCTGGAACCTGCCAGGGTGTCTCTTTCCTGGCTGGTGCTTCAATCCCAGCAGTTCTGGAGAATTGAAACTCCTTTATATAAGTGGCCTTAATCATGTAGTGCTACTTGTTTACATCTGAAGGAAACTCAAAATGTGACAGCATTTGAAATAGGGGTGTTTTTTTTTTTTAATGAGTGTTTTACAGAACCTTATTTTTAGCCCTGTTGGCTCATGTTATATAACCAAGCCGTCTCGTGGGACACTCTAAATAGAACTTGCAATAGCAAGAGATGACAAAAACTGGTATAAGCTCTTCGACTACAAGGATAATCTAATTGTAGGATGATGCTAATGATACGGAAGTTGCCTTCCTCCTTGCCTTGAAGGAGTCTGATGCAGGCAGGGGACCTGCACTTTTCCTTAGCATACTTTTAATAGAAATTAGAAGTTTATTCTTTCCAGCCCACCTCCCCTAAGAGTAAAGTGTGACACATGTTTGAGTTTTGCTCATGGAACAAACTCATTTGATGGGTGCCTACTGGGTGCCCAGTGCTTCCCTTGGGGAATTTGGAGTCTGGTGGGGATAGGGTTTAGGGAGGGGGCAGTGACCGCTAGAGAACCGTGTCCCATAGGGGTGACCAGGGCTACAAGAATCAGAGAAGGAAGAAGCACCTGGCATGTTTTGTGAGGAGGAGACTTCCTAGAAGAGGTAACCTCTAAGCTAAGACTTAACACGAATGGGAAAGGGAGAGAATTTCCCAGGTGGAAGGAACATGTATCAGTAGAAGGCTTACAGGTAAGAAAACATGGATGTGATTGGTTACATCCGGGGCAGAGAACTGGACGTGAGGGTTGGGACATACAAGGCCAGAGGGGTGGTTGAAGAAAAGGACGTTAAGCCCGTTTTGGTCTCTGTCACCTGTACCCGGTGAAAGCTCTGATCTCTGAGAGCCCTGCCTTGTCCTTCCAGGAACCCTGGAGCCACACTGGTCGGGGCTGCTGTGGACAGCCATGCTCATATCTCTGGCTATCGTCATCGCCCTCCCCAAGCCCCACGGCATCCGGGCCTTAATCGCTTCCACAATTCTCCGGTTGATATTTTCAGTCGGGTTGCAACCCACGTTGTTTCTTCTGGGAGCTTTCAACGTAAGTATGAATACCTTCATCACCACTTTTTTGTTTACATACAAGCAGGAATGCCTTCCATCCTCCCCAGAATCTTGGCCTGTGCTTCCAGTGCAGAAAAATATTATCTGGGTCAAGTGTTAAAATAGCAGAAGCAAAGGAGAGCTGCAGGTGGCCGTGTCCCTTTTCCTCTTCTCACAAGACGGTGAGCCTCTTAACATGCTCTCCGGGCACCGACAGTCTCATCTTCAGGGAATATTCCTCCCAGAATTGGGCAGACAAAGGGAGAGAAGTTGGGATCTGGGTTAGTTTTGCCAATCAGGTCAAAGGTGTGCTAGGACGAGAGATTTTAGCCAGTGAGTCAAATGACCGAATGTTCACCCACTTCTGGTGAGGACCGCAGAGAAGCAAGAGGAACTGTCCACAGAGGTCGAGCAGGTGGAGAGGTAAGAAGAGAATCAAGGAGAGTCACCTCAAAGTTAGTAGTGACATTTGGAAATGCTGTTTCACCGCCGTGGACGGGTAGGTGCCAACTCCATCTGTGGAATTCCTAGGAAGTGGACACAGCTGATACAAAGCCATAAACTTGGAGAGGTTTCCTGGTGACAAAAAGGAACGAACAAGTGATACTGCAATAAAGGTGAATCCAGTAATTGAGGGCGATCATAAATGTCCCCCAGTGGCTGTTCAGACGGCAGAGGCAGCAAGGGCGCTAGGACAGAAGGGGGACAGGTCTGAAGCTTCGTCTTAAAGCGTGGAGACGGTGGGGCCGGGAAGCAGGGACTGAGCGGAGCATCTTCCCCATAGGCTACAGCAGCGAGGGAAGCCCGGGCCTTGTCAGGAGACGGCCCCCCGTTGAGTTTCGCCTCCTCTGTGCCTCACGTACTGAGCTGTAGGGCCTGGTCCTGCACCGGGAACCTGGGCCGTGCCGTTCAGGAAGACGCACTAGGGTTTCACGCTCCAGGTCAGCGTGTTCCAAGTTGATAAATCTTAGGTGAAAAGAGCGTTCCTTGGTCAAATCAGTGTGCGAAATGCTGGGTTAAGCAACATGAAAGGTTTTTCACGGCAGCGTTTCTGAGACTTTAACATGCTGATACGGGTTATGAATCTGTAAGAAAGGGACACCAGCTATTCGTGTTTCCCGAACTTATTTGCCCACATTTTTTGTAAAGTATCACTTGGAATTAGTGTTGTATAGAATATAGGTTGGGAAGTTCTCTTCCCAATAGTGGGAAATGATCCAGGGTTTTTGAGCAAGTCGGTGGTTGAGGAAATTCCCTTGGTAGTGGCGTGAATATACACAGATTTGAGCAAGGTGGGTGGGGGACCACTTAGGGCCCCTGGCAGGGCTTTCAGTTACGTGACACAAGCCTGGGTCTTGGTCGTAACGGAGAAGAAGGAAGGTACGGGTGTCAGAGCTTCGGAGGGGACACTGACACGTGGTGGGCGTAGGGGCTGAGCCTCAAGCCTGAAAGCAGTGCAGGGCTTGGTCTGGGTCCTTTTCTCCAGGCAAAGAAGGTAGCACTGTCTTGACTGGGTGATGAAGGAGGCAAGTGTAACTCCAACTTTGTAGTCACGGGAGGCTGGGAGAAGAGTGATGCCTCCAGCTGAAAGGAAGTCATGCAAGACCTGGTTTCCGGGGTGAACATAGACCAAAATTGTTGGCTCGCTGGGCTTGAGGCAACAAGACAAGCTATTAATGTTGGGCCTGATGTTTGAAAATCAGGCATGACCAGAGTGACAGAAACACGTCAGCGCTGAAGCAGGAAACGCAGGCGTCACCTGCAGTGAGAGGAAGCTCTTTAAGAAAGAAATGCAGGAGAAACAAGTAAATGAAAGGAAACAACGCTCAGTATTTCAGAGGTCGTCTTCTGCGAGTTACTTCTTTCGTTTCTCTGGCCTTTGGTCATTCCATAGTTTTCTCTTTAATGTAAATCAGTTGGGGGAAAGACTCCATTTGGATAATTAATGACCATTCTTAATACCATTAGCTGGGGGGGGGGGTGGAATAGCTGAAACAGTAAACAGTTATTTAGAGGTGATAACAAAAGAGGAACGTTCCCATGGAGCGACGACGGGAGACGGAATAGCTGCTGCGGACACACAGCGAAGGAATGTTGGAGCTCTAAGATCTGGGGAAGCAGCCCGGGATGGTGTCCTGGCCGCCGCGTGCAGGGAGTGTGGTGAGAAGGCTGCTGCGGGAGCTGGGGTTGGGTGCTAGGAGCGGACAGGACAAGACGGCTCTGTGCGCCCTGCAGAATCCCTGGGGACGTGGGGAGAGCCGCTGCAGTAGAGAGCTGGACCCCAAAGCCACATCTAACACTAACCAAAGTGGGGTCCGTAGGAAGTGGGGACAGCAGACTAAGACCGTGAATAGGAGACAGTTGCTGGTGAAGCGACAGAGAAAACGGGGGCAGGAGTGAAAGGGAAGAGCGGACGCAGGTGAAGTGGACTGCTCTGTTGTTAATACCGCAGGTGCCTGGGCTTGTGTGAGGTCCTAGAATGTCAACCTGAGCGTGGCCTTTTGGTTTTTTTTTTTTCCTCTCTGAAACCCCAGCAACAGAGTTCTTTCAGAATGAATGATGCTTTCTCACCCTAAAAAAGATCCCATACTGGCAAAGGTTAAAACATCAGAAGAAAAAGACCTGGTGGATTGAAAGGTTAGCCTGGCTGAGAAAGCCGAACCTTCTCCGTGGGTGTTGGCTTCCCCCCTTATCTGATTGCCGAGAAGCTCGCTTGCACTGACCCACCAGATTAACTGGCACCGCTTCCCCAGCACCTGTGGCCAAGCTAGCTCGGGTAGCAGGAGATGGTTTTACCAAGTGCAGCCGAAGTGCATTCTCTCCACCTTTCTCCTGATTCAGGTTTTTCTAGCAGCGTGTTGCTATGGGCAGACTTCAGGCATGGGGTTTCTCTCAAAGGTGGGACTCTCTTATACAGTAGGTCAGCCTTCAGTTGCAGGGGTCAGAAAACCTAATCCACGCTAACAGAAGCAAAGGAGAAAATGTGACTGAGAATCCAGCGCCTGGCTTCAGGTGTAGCGCGGAATTCAGGAGGCTGGACGGTGGTGTCGGGGCTCAGTTCCTCCCCTTTGGTTCTGCGCTGGTGGTGCCCTTAGGCTCCACGGTAATGCAGGACGGATGCCAGCAGCCTCAGAGCTCACTTTCTGTCAGGTCCGAGATCAGGGGTAAAGAACAAAGTTGTCTTACGCTGCAGTCCCAGGAAGGGTCTCAGTGGGTGTCATTGACTCCATTTGGTCACGTGCCTATCCGTGAACCGGTCGTTGCCGGGGGATTGCCATAATTCCGACTAGCCGGGATGGAGCCCCACCCAGACCTCAAGGACCGATACGTGGGAAGGGATGGATCCCCAGAGGAAAAATAGAAGTTATTCCCAACCCGAGAAGGGCCAAGCGTTGGTCCTTTACGAGGTCCCAGCGTGGCTCCTTCTGGGGGATAAGAGTAGTCTTCTTGGAGAGTCGTGGGGGGGGGTCTGATAGTATAGGTTGGGAGGGAGACTTACCTTTATTCTTTATACGCTTTTATGCTATTGGAAAAAAATGCTATTACGTTTACCGTGTATATGTGACTATTTCAATGAAATATGAGTTTATGAAAAGGAAGAAATCAGGAAAATCACATTTCTTTGCTTATTAATAAGGTTACATATTTCTCAAATATTGTTTTTTAACTTTTTATTGAGATATAATTGACATATAATGTATGAATTTTAGGTGTACAATATTTTGATTTGATATTACAAAATGAATACCACAATAAATTTAACTTTCATCACCAAAAAAAAAAAAAAAAGAAGTTATTCCCAGAAAGGGGAACAGGGGAATAGAACTCATCGTGAAGACTTACTTTCCCCTGCCCGCCCCAAGAGAAGTCTCCTTTTCCCTGTAATATTCGGAGCCATGGGTGATGAGAACTGGCTGCTTCTCATTCCACTGCAGCCCTCTAATGCCTAGAATGTAACAGAAAGTTAGAAAACACTTTTAATCATGCTGATCACAGGGTTCGTGGATTGAGGTGACTTCTTTGTTTGACTAACTCATGTAAGGATGTTAGAAATGATTCATATCTCATCTTGAAAATCATAATCTCAGTATGTGTTAATTTTGTTTTTGTCACTTACAAAGGCCACTTGATTACTGTTGCACATGCAGTTATTTGACTGTCACATTAACTTGCAATATGCCTGAAAAGCAAAGTAATGAAATGACTTTGATCCGCAGAACAGTTCTCGGCGCGTTCGGTGGGCCCTGGGTGCAAAGGGAAGCTTCTGTTTGGGCACAGGCGCCGAGAGAAGCTTGGGGGCAAAGTGCCCTCGGCTCCTGTGAAGAGTCTCGAGTTCGGCGTGGTCCGTGCTTATCTGACTGTTGCTATCGTTGTTGTCAGGTCTGCAATAAAATCATCTTTCTGATGAGCTTTGTGGGCAACTGTGGAACATTCACCAGAGGCTACCGAGCCATGGTTCTGGACGTTGAGTTCCTTTATCATTTGCTCTATCTGCTGATCTGCGCCATGGGGCTCTTCGTCCATGAATTCTTCTACAGTTTGCTGGTGAGTTGCTGCTGTTGAAAGATTTTACGTGTGGGCAACTAGGAGAGCATCCTCTGTCCTTCCTCCCCTCACGGACCCCTCCTTTCCATGGTGACGGGTGCGCCTGGTCTACGAGGTCGTAGCCCGCCGTGTACGCGGCGTTTGGGGCATCTGGAGAGGAGAGCTACCCAGGGAGCAGGTCAGCTATCGGGAGCCCAGGAGGTGCACGATCACACCGTGCGGTCATGGTGATGGCGGACGCCCACCATCTGGATGAGGAGACGTCGCCTCCATGTGCACCTTTGTCTGTCTTATTTCTCGGCCTCAGACAGCACTTACAAGGGGAATGTTTTTGCGACTATCACCTTCTGACAGTTCTCATGGGATCCATTTTCCAGTGAAAACATGGAGTGCCATAAGAGCAGGAGCTATTTTCAAAGACCCAGGACCCATGACAATGAGCTTGATAGATTTACTGATCCAGGAGATCTTTTATTTATTTATTTATTTTTGCTGTACGCGGGCCTCTCACCGTTGCGGCCTCTCCCGTTGCGGAGCACAGGCTCCGGACGCGCAGGCTCAGCGGCCACGGCTCACGGGCCCAGCCGCTCCGTGGCATGTGGGATCCTCCCGGACCGGGCCACGAACCGTGTCCCCTCATCGGCAGGTGGACTCTCAATCACTGTGCCACCAGGGAAGCCCCGATCCAGGAGACCTTTTCAGCAGAAGTTGTGTTCCAGTCTGAGCCGAGTGGTTAAATATCTTGATTTTCCATTATTTTCCTCCCGAGCAGCTTTTTCAATGACAGACCTCTATCTGCTTATTCTCCTGTCATTACAGGGAATCTTGACCTGTAGAGTTGTAGATAAAAAAACCACTTCATTGTACCTATGTCAAATGACAGGAAGCGTAAAATTGACCTTTCTGCGAGCAAAACCATCCGTAAAGGGAATAGATTAAGTATTAGAATGTTTCTGATGCTAAAAAATGATCAAGGCCTAAGTGTTGACTTAAGACGAGGGACTTGGGAGTACCCTGGCAGTCCAGTGGTTAGGACTGTGCGCTTTCATTGCCAAGGGTGCGAGTCCGATCCCTGGTTGGGGAACTAAGATCCCGCAAACCGCGCGCTGCAGCGAAGAAAAAGAAACGACGAGGGACTTACTTATTTACCTAAGCAGAGCGAGGAAGGCGCTTCCAGGAGCTGTCGTCCGTGTGGTTTCCGGGCTGGTGACTTAACTGCTCTGTGCCTCGGTTTCCCCATCTACGAAATGGGGAGAACAGTCCATTTCCTGGCAGGGCCATCATAGGGATTTTCTGCTACTTCGCGCGTCAGGGTCTGAGAACAGCACCGCCTCAGAAACGCTGAGCGACAGCCGGCTGTTATTACCGTCTCTGTCATCCTGTCTCCCCTCTCCCATCCAGACACCACAAAGGATGCACCAGCTAGGCCTCCAGGATTAGCTCCTTCCATTAGTGGTGGATGCTGGCAGGCTGAGGGATATGGATATGGTTTCGCTTCCCTCATTTTAAAATAGGTCTGGCCGTACTTTGAGGTTTTAGGCAAAGAGGCCTCTGGATACACTTGTGACGGCCATTACGTGCCCTATTTTGGTCTGGTCTCTCTCTGTCAGAGATCTTTAGAGCTCTGTGTATATTTCCAAGCCTTTCGTCTCATGCAGTAACAGCCCTGGGTGGGGTTCCTGTTTGTGAGTCTGGCAGGCCCAAGTCCGGAACCTGACAGATTGCTGTCCTCTCTCAATGGGGAGGCCGAGTTGAGTCGGGGTCTCGCCCACGAGGTAAGGGAGTCCCCTTTCAGGCAGCGCCATCTTGCCGCGGCAGAGCATGACTTTTCCGACCATCTATGTCCCGTTGGCTCCGTTTGCTTTTCTGTTCATCAAATCCTCTTCTTTTGCTCATCGGCGGTGCCAGCCGGTGCCAGAACTAGACGCGCTGGGCGCCACGGTGGGGCGAGGCAGTGTCGTCCCAGCCCTCGCGGGCCTCGCAGTGCAGAAAAGAACAGTTACTGTCACTTACGGAGCGTTCCCTGTGTGCTCTTCCTGTCCCCTCTCACGACCGCCTTTGGGGCGGATGAGCTCTGCAAATGACCGCTGGCCGGGTGGAGCCTGATGAGGCAGGTCACGTGACCGGAGTCGCGCCGCAAGTCGGGGGCCGAGAGCACGACAGGGGCGCGGCCCTGTTGACTCCCGAGTCTAAGTGCTTAAGCACAGCCCCGAGCTGCCTTCCGTTGGAGCCTGTGAGAAAGTCCCTGCTGCGGTGCAAGCCGTATGTCACATTGCGGTCTGCATGCCTGCCTTCCCGTCCCTCCCCCGCCGCAGAAGGGTCAGAGGGGCTCCGAGCTCCTGGTGGCGCCGCCTCGGCTCAGCGCTCTTGCAGAAAGACCGACCGCGGTCAGATGGGACTGGGCTTGCACGCTTCTCACAGGTGCTTCTGCAGGGTCTCCAAGCCATCTGGGCCTTGCCTTTCTGTGACTTCAAGGGATGTGTTCCTTCTGGTGTCAACAGCAGTATTTAACGTGTCTGTTGGGAACCACAGACAAAATACTGAAACGGTTCGCGTTATTCCACGCATGGGGAAAGCCTGTGACGGGAAGGAACTGGAGAGAGACCTCTGGCAGGGAAAACCCCCACGTCACGTGCAAGGCGGAAAGGCGGAGCGGGTGACTGTGGCCTGAGTGAAGTTCACCCCGAGACGGGCTGAACCCGGTCCCGAGCCTGCGTTCAAGTTGTGTCCTTAGCGAACTATTAACCTCCCAAGATGCAAGTGTGCAAAGTTCGTTAGCAGGCAGGTAAGAGAAGGAGAGATTCAGGTGGCCAGTAAACGTGGAAGTGTTCTAATGTCAAACGGTGACACACTGATGAAAACACCAGCGTGACCCCGTGTTGTACCTGTAACGTTGGGAGAGGTTCAGAAGCGTACTGACGCCCACTTGTAGCGAGGGTGCACGAAAATGCGCCTCGTTCTCTAACAGCGGTAGGGGTAGATCGGTACAGCCTTTCCGGAAAGCAGGGGAGCGATAGTGTGTGTTATAATATTTGACCCAGCAGTTCCATTTCTGGAAACTTGCCAAAAAGAAATAACTGGACAGGTATATATACAGGCACACGCAGAGGTGTTCATCACAGCATTTTTTTAATGATATATAATTGAATACATCTTGACTGTTTAAAAAAGGAAAAGATATTGGTTGAGTAGACTGTGGTTTTTCCATACACTGGAATACTAGGAGATCATTTTTTTTTTTTTGAAACTGACATAAGGTTTATTATTTTTTTCCCCAGAAAAAAATATAACAGAAACAAAGCTTAAAAACATAATGAAGTAAAACTTTCCATAACAAAGATCCATGGACATAAAATGAAAAAGCTCTCAGAAATCCAAATAGATCTAATTGTTCTTTTTGTTAAATAGAGACACAGGTGGCAGCTATATTGCCCAAATTCAAGAGACTGTAAGTCCCTCAGGACCATATTCGACTAATCTCTAATCTAAAATGAGTGAAAGTACCAGAAGGAAGAGAGAAAAGGTATTATCCAGAAAATCAGACCACTGCTTATTTTTAACCAGAGCTGTGATGATAGTTATTTACTTAGATGTGAAAAAATATCTATTTTGATCACACCGTCACAGAGATTCTGAGTTTGTCAGTCAGGCTATCATCCAGGCAGGTACTTTAACTAGGTGATCTTTTTGACATGAAAATGTTCATGATTCTTTTTTCCAAGCAAGCGGACTATATGCCAGCTTACGGTATAATATTTTTGTAAAAATCTGTATGCATACGTTACACTTTTTTCAATTATGTAGTAAGGTCAGAAGGAAAGAATTTGTTGAGTAAATGTCTAGAGATATTGGGGTTATCAGTGATTTTTGTTTTTTCTTTGTGCTTTTTTGTGTTTTCAAAGTTTTCTCCATTGAACTTGTCTAAATTTCTAATTAGAAGAAAGTTTTTCCTTCTTATGAAGTGATATATGTCCATTGTTTTAGTTTGTACCTTTTGGCCACTATGAATCTTTTTATTTTATTTTTTTTTTTTTGCGGTACGCAGGCCTCTCACTCTTGAGGCCTCTCCTGTTGCGGAGCATAGGCTCCGGACACACAGGCTCAGTGGCCATGGCTCACGGGCCCAGCCGCTCCGCGGCATGTGGGATCTTCCCGGACCGAGGCACGAACCCATGTCCCCTGCATTGGCAGGCGGACTCTCAACCACTGCGCCACCAGCGAAGCCCCTGTCCATTGTTTTAAAATCAGAAATTATAGATAGATGAAAAGGAAAAAGTTACTTGTCATTTCAGTGATTTGGGGGCTGTATAATCTCTATAGTTCTTAGCCCCAGAAAACAAGTGTCATTTGTTGTCTGAAGTTGCTCCTACTTGCTGCTTCAGGTGGGTGCTGGAAAATATTTAACCAACACTAACAGCAGCATTGGCCTTTGTACTCATATATCAAATAAACGCCTCTTCCTTGCCTCCTTTTAAGTGTCCCCCTTTACCCGGTGCCCTTCACACTGGTCTCAGGACACAGACTGGCCTTGTGGGGGCAGAGGGGCTAATTGAGCAGAAAGTGAACTCAGACGTAAAATTCTAAATTGGAAGGGACTCGGAGATGAGCTCGTTCAGTCCACTGATGTTACCAATGCAGAAACTGAGGGCCAGAGAGGTCTCCTGGCCCGATCAACAGCTTGCAACAAATTAAAAGCAGAGTCAGGATTCACACCCTTGTCCCCTGACTCACTTGGCTCTGCAGTCATTCCCCAAAGCCACGGTGGAAGCAGGACCTTCAGGACAGGATCAGATGTCCGCACAGAGGCCATATTAAAGCTAGCCCCCCCCCCCCAGGTCCAGAATGACACCATGCACCTCTTCTCTCATGGCTCCCCGCCAACCCTCCAGCCAATTATGTGAGATTGTAGTTCCTAGAAAACCAGCTGCTGGTCTCCCATACCTCTTAAGTACCTCCAGGTACTTGTCTCCTCCAGCCTCCTTGTCTCCTGAAGCCAAGTTCTTGCAAAGCACAGGCCCCCTGGACAGAGGGTGCAGCAAGACGGGGAACCCGCTGTGAGCCGCAGGGGGGTGTCTGCCCCGGCCAGGGCCATAGGGAGGGTTTAGGCTTCCTGGCGTGTTACCACCGCCAGCGTCCCTGCTGTGTACTATCTGTGTGACCTTGGCCCCGTCTCTTCGTCAGGAATTTAATGATAATTACCATCGATTGTGTACTTACTCAACACATAAGTATGATCGTGTGCTAAGCACTATATATACATTGTCTGTTTATTCTTTACAATAAGTCTCTCTCCTCCAGTCTGCAAATGATGAAACTGAGGCTCCGAGAGGAAGCGGGTAATACCTGGTCCTGGTGGCAGCAAGCGGTTGAGCTGAGGTTTGAACCTCTGTCCACTCCAGAGTCGCTGCTCCCTGGCCTGGCCCGCTGCAGGTCGGCCAGCCCCATATCCAGAGTGGCTGGCCCTTAACAGGAGCTCAGTGCATAATCCCTAAATGAATACCAGGACCCTCATCGCTTTCCTCCCCCCTTGTCGCCTGCAGCTCACTGGCACAGCCTGTATTTTCTCTGTTCCCAAGACCTCCAAGCTACATGGAAACAACTAGAAATTGCTATTGTTTCCCACCCTCCTTTTCTATATTTGTTTTTCCTTATTTTTTTTACCACCTCGGTTTTCACTGTTAAGACAGGCAAGTGTAACATGCTAAGAGTATAATGCTTTTGAGTTTCCGGAAGGGTAAATTCTTTATCCATCATTATAAAGTTGTCATTAGGGGATACTGATGTCCATCTAATATAGAGGCTTCTTAAAATTGTCCTTTCATTTGTTTTTAAAGCTTTTTGACTTAGTGTACAGAGAAGAGACTCTGCTTAATGTCATTAAAAGCGTCACTCGCAACGGACGGTCCATCATCTTGACGGCAGTGCTGGCTTTGATCCTGGTTTACCTGTTCTCGATAGTGGGCTACCTCTTCTTCAAGGATGACTTCATCTTGGAAGTAGATCGGCTGCCCAATGAAACCGCTCTTCCAGGTGGGTTTGGGGTCTTCTGAGCTTTTTTAATGTTAAAGGAGTATTTCCTGTTTACAGCTGAACTAAACATGATGACTTTGGCAGGGTAGGCATCTCCCTGACACTCAGAGTGTGAACTGAATACAGGGCTTACTTTTCCCTTCATTCAAAGGGCGGTATGATGTGTCAGTGCTAAGTGTGAGTGTCCAGAGGCTACACTGAATTTATTTACTGAAGTCCTATTTTAAACTAGTACAACATTTTCATAAAACAGTTCGGCCGTGTATATTGAAAGCATAGGAGTATGCATCCCTCTGGCTTGGTAAATCTACCTCTAGGAATTTATCCTTTAAAAAACAAAATGTAGAAACAGATGTGTACGGAAGTATGTTCACTGCAGTGTGAATTTGGAAGCAAACTCAGCGTAAGGGAGTGTTTCATTAGTGTGGTTCATCCATGGTGAACCCTGCAGATAATGGTACGTCTTTATAAACCTTCATGGAAAAGTACTCAAGATATGGTAGGAAATTGCAGAAGAATAACTACAATAGGTTCTGTGTAGATTTTTATTTTTAATTAAAAAGCTCATATATGTCTCATAAAATATGGAAGAATATACCCCCAAACTGCAATCACTGTCTGTCTCTGGGGCTTTTTTTTTTTTTTTTCTAACAATGTGCCAAGTTTTACAGTGAGCTTATATGATTTTAATTTATAGAAAAATCAGAAGAGATTTCCTCTTTTGAGAGAGAGATACATACATATTCTTGAGTGATACCCAAGTGCCTTTTCCCTCAATTAAAATACTTGACACTAGTAAGTGAAATAGGACTGGGTTTTCATCTGGTAGCCAGGCGCCCTGAGTCCAAGGAACAAACTAGACTTGTAACTAAGCCAGGCAGCCTTTTTCCCCCTCCCAAATGCTGCATTCTTGGCATGTAACTCCAGCCTCCAAGTTGACCCTAAAAGTGGCATTCACTGCCGGCCATTTTAGGGTTCTGAACCGAACTGATCTGGACCTCAGATTTCCACGCCTGCTTCTCAGGCAGACTTGGTATAAATCTTGCTGGAGGCTGTATGCTCAGTAGTATTTGTCGAAGAGTTTCAGCTGTTTGTCTTTAAAGTTGGAGAGGTGCTATTTAACTGCGATATTTCTAGTAAGCTTACAGGAATTGACATTTCTGGCTCTTTTCCCATACAGATCACCAAATGAAAGTGTAAATTGCATCTCTGCTTTGAATTTATATGCAGGCTTGTCGGGTGTTATTTATGTAAAGAATTGTTTAATCAGCCGTGAATTGGGGACTTCAAACATTTTAACCATATGTTGCCAGATTGTTCATCATAAAATTTCCTTCTCTCTCCAGAAGCCAGTGAGAGTTTGGCAAACGAGTTCCTGTACTCTGACGTGTGTAGGGTGGAGACTGGGGAGAACTGCTCCTCTCCGGCGCCCAAAGAAGGTAGGACCTCGCAGCGTTACCATGTCAGTGCCAGGCTCCCCCCAGAGGCTTAGATGGTGCACATGACTTTGGAAGCAGATGAAAGCAGACTCACTGCTCAGAAGTAAGGCCAATAGCAAAGAGGAAGGGCTGGGAGCGAGGAGGGGGGTGAAGCGGGGGAAAGAAGGAGATAGGGGAAGAAAATAGCTGCCTCGTTGATTCAGCCAGTATTTACCGAGTGCCCACTCTTTGCCAAGGACTGTCGTACTCTAAGATATAATACGATAGCGGCAGGGTCGGGGCGGGGGGAGAGGGAGGTGGGCAAAGAGATGATGACTAGAGGATGCGAAGTGCTGAGAATAAGGATGGAATACAGAAGATAGGCACCCAGCCTAGCACTGGAGTAAGAGTATCACGCAGAAGGTGACGGAAACAGTACACTCTTGGGCGAAGGAGGAGGGGTCGGCATTCCTTTTGGAGGGAACAGCGTGCCTTGGACGTAGAATACAGCACATTGAGGGAGATAACGATCACGAGGAAGAAGAGCAGGAAGAAGTGAACCCAGAGAGGCCAGCAAAGGGCCAGATCACGAAGGGTCTTACGTGGTCAGGCTAAGGGGGTCAAGGCTTACTTAAAGGACGATCCTGGTTGTTTGTTGAGAGGGGAGTGCTGTGGTGAGATACGTGTTTTAGCAAGACCGTTCTCACTGCAGCTGGAGAAAAGAACAGGCGGTCGGCAAGCTCTTCCTCCAAAAACCAGTAAGAGTGGACAGTTTCCAGTTTAAAGCGATTTATTCAGAGGACCAGCTGTAAAAATGTTGCTGGATTTAGCCCTAACAACATCCCCGGTGAGGAACCTGGGCCGTGAGCTGAGCGAAGAGATGCTTCTCACTCAGTGCTGAGCGGCTTACCTAAGGTCAAGCGCGTGTTCAGAGCTGACACTGTAGTTTGAAATCTGAAAACGATAGGGAATATTTTAGATTTAATAGAGGGAAGGGCAGTTCTGGGCTTGAGAAGTTAGCACGTTTTAGTGATGAAAACAGCGATGAAAAAGAAAGCTTTGGACGCTCGATTCCTTTCTTTTATTCTCTCCGGCTGCTGTCTGTCAGCTGGTGAGGTGGCATTCAGGAATCGTGATCTCCAAATCCCGGTATCTGTTTTCACTCACGTTTCAAATCTCTCACGACGTGCCTGATCCGTTCGCAGAGCGCATCCGTGCAGAAGAGACGGAGCAAGATAAAGAGCGCACGTGTGAGACGCTACTGATGTGCATCGTCACGGTGCTGAGTCACGGGCTGCGGAGCGGGGGCGGAGTGGGAGATGTGCTCCGGAAGCCGTCCAAAGAGGTAGCTGCGCCCCAGGGGAAGGAAGAGCAGGGGGGCGGGGGGCGGGGTGAGAGCACAGCGCAGTGGGCTCCAGTGTAAACCGGAGACACGGAGGCGGAGCCGGGAGCCGTGATGAGGGGACGTGCGTGCGGAACCCGCTGCTTGGGGCTGCTTTCCTCTCCGGGGGCCAGCGAGTTGCAGCCCTGGGAGGAGGCCCCGGCGCGGAAGGGGTTCGCTTCTGCTCTCCTCTCCGTGTATTTAAGCGATTCCCTCCTTCGGGGGCCGGGGCTGGCCTGCGTGCACACATTTGTAAACCCCTTCGATCCCAGGAAGCCGCTCTCGGGCACGTGCCCCGTGACGCTCGGAGAACTCACGACATACACAGCGGGTGTGAAAAGAGCCGCGTTTGTGGCTTTTACGCTTTGACGCCCGATGTAACGTGCCGAACGAAGCACACGGCGCTGCTGGGGGTTGGGGTGGGCCAGGAGGGCTGGGACCTCGGACTTGGATGCATCGAGTCCCCTCCCCTGCCCCGAGCCCTGCAGACCCAAGTGCTGGGGAGACGGGGTAATCCGCTGACAGAGGCGCCTCTTTTCCAGGAGCCCCTCTTTGCTGCTCGAGTGATCTATGATCTCTTGTTCTTCTTCATGGTCATCATCATTGTCCTTAATCTGATTTTCGGGGTCATCATTGACACCTTTGCCGATCTGAGGAGTGAAAAGCAGAAGAAGGAGGAGATCTTAAAGACCACATGCTTTATCTGCGGTGAGTGGTGCAGCCTGGCTTTTGCCGAGGGCCTGGGGGTGCCCAGACTCTCCGTGGGAGGGGCCGCTGCTGTTGTCCAGCGTCCCTGCCCTTGGCATTGAGTGGGCCTCTGATCCGTTCTGCTGGGGAGTATCTGGAGTGCCCATGGACTTAGTGCAGCGCTTGCCGGTTGGTTTTTGGGTTTTTTTGTGTTTGTTTTTTTTTGCGGTACGCGGACCTCTCACTGTCGCGGCCTCTCCCGTTGCGGAGCACAGGCTCCGGACGCGCAGGCCCAGCGGCCGTGGCTCACGGGCCCAGCCGCTCCGCGGCACGTGGGATCCTCCCAGACCGGGGCACGAACCCGTGTCCCCTGCATCGGCAGGCGGATTCTCAACCGCTGCGCCACCAGGGAAGCCCCTGCCGGTTGGTTTTAAGAAATGAAGTTTGGGCTAGCAGAAACATCATCGTACATCATTTGAAATGTATGTGTCTCAGGGTCTTATGGTTGTTGGGCTGCCAGAGCATCTCTTGTTCCCATTCTGAGTAACTAGAATGGAGATCTTTCCTCCACCTCCAGCCTGTGGATGTCTTTACTGCAGATGGTAACAGGTTTTAAGTGCAAACAGAGTCCTCTAAGAGCATATAGTGAAAATGTTCAGAGCTTGGGCTTGGGTGTCAGACCTGGTTTCTGATTAAACCTCTGCCACTTAGCTGTGTAACCATGATAGTCACTTCACTTCTCTGAACCTTTATTGCTCATCCATAAAATGGGTACAATAATATGTACTTCTCTGCCTTATCTTGGGACTTAGGAGAGCTAGTTTATGAAACATGCCTAGCATAGCGCGTGCACTGTGTTGGCACTTAATGGTAAGTAGTAAACTGCTACATAAGGGAGGTGTATGGGGTGCCAGAGATATCATTTTCTGTATAACTACAAGGAAATACATGTAAATGCAGATTAATCATGTAGGAATCTGGGAGCTGAGTAGTCATTTCAGGATTGTTCATAATGTAGTTACTAAATACATAAATTTCCTATTGGTGTGTCTACTCAAAGAATGCTCATTTTTCCATTTAAAAACTTAAGATCGTAGCTTTTTACCCCCTTAAAACCATTTAAAACTTTTCATTTTGACAGAATTCCAGTTACAGAAGTAATAAGAATAGTACAAAGAATTTCTATATACTCTTTACTCAAGTTCCTCACATGTTAAAAGTTTTCCTTCATTTTTGTTATTCACACACACTATTTTTCTGAACAGTTTGAAAGTGGCTGGCACAATATGCCCCTTTATCCCTATTTCAATACTATATATTTCCTAAACATAGGACCCTTCTCTTATATATATGCAATATAATTATCAAAATTGGGAAGTTAACAAGGATGTAATACTCTTACTTAATCTACAGATCCTAGTCAAAGTTCATGCTTTATCCCAATAATGTCCTTTATAGCAAATGATAGTCCCAGGTCATGTGTTGAATTCAGTCCATTGACATTTTGCAAGGATATGAAAGTTAGTTATCTTGTAGAATGTCCCTTGGTTTGGGATTTTCTGATGTTTCCTCATGGTAAGATTGAGATTATGTATTGTTGTATAGGAACATCAAAGAAATGCTGTATTCTCCTCGGTGCATCATATCAGGAGGTACATGATGCCAGGTCATCTTATAACTGGTTGTATTAACTCTGATCCCTTGGTTAAGCTGGTAATTGCCCTGTTTCTCCACTGAAGTTACTTTTCTGCTCTTTGTAATTGAGAACCATTTTATGAGGAGATACTTTGAGGCAACGTAAATATCCCATTATTTCTCAAATTAAATGTTAACTCACCAGTTTTTGCATCCAGTTTTTTCCTGAGTCTGTGATTGTGACGTTTGCCAAATGATTTTCTTACTTTATTGTTCTTTCTACACTTGTTAATTGGCTTTTAAGAAATAACTTTCTTTTTTCCCTGTGTATATTTTTACTTTTGTATATGTAACACAATGGATTTGTGTATTTTTAGTTAATTCAATGGGTTATATAATCCTTTACTGTCATAATTTATTCTGATGCTCAGATTGCCCCCGATTCTGAGAGCCCCTTCAAAGCTGGCTTCTGTGTCTTTGCCATGTCACCGTCATTTATTATGGACGTTCTTACTTTTCTAGCCAAGAGATATTCTAGATGCAAGCTCACCTTGTATCTTCCCTGACCCAGCCCTGGTATCAGCCATTTCTCCAAAGAGCTCTGGTTCTGTTTAGTGGAGACTGGGATTTAGAAGCCAAGATCTGGTGACTGGGTGTGCTCACTCCTCTTGGTGTGTCGCTGCTCCCAGGGCTAATTAGGGCACAGATCTCGAGGATACATGTATCCACACAGTTCTCTATCTATTTTATAAACACATGAGAAAGGATGAGTTCACACCCATACCTCTAATTCCAGTTCAACAATCAGAGTTCATTCTGTCTCTCTCCCTTTCCCTCTTTGTGCTCCCTTCTTTGACAGTTAGACATCTGACTCCCAGTATCACCATATATTTATTTATTTGCTCAATCTAAGAATACACAGAAGCTATTTTCAGAAATGCTCACCTATACCTCTGCAAAATATAAACTTACCAGCTGGCATTTTAACTGTATGTCTAGTTCTTTTCGTCCTTACACTGTCTCCTCACAAACCTTTTAGTGTGTCTCCCTCTTGGCATTTACCTGGGGAGAAGGGACTTCACATTCACTGGTTGCCTGTGTGCACGGGCCTGTCACACCCATGCTCATTTAACCCACCCACGCTCCTGGAACCTAGACGGTTGTCTTCCCGTCCCCTGAGAAGGCGGCTAAGGCACGTGGAGACCAAACAGTGACCGGTCGGTGGCAGAGGTGGAACTCAAGCCCAAACCCATCTGACCCACAGCCTGTGTTTTCCGGCTATGATGCCAAAGCGATTGCATTGATAAGGCCCGCAGCAGCCAGCTCTGTATAAAGAGAGGAGTGAAAGCACAGCCTCCTCTGTATGGGCAGTTCTCGCGCGGCTCTCCCTGCACCGCGGCTGCTCACTCGGGGCCTCCTGTCTCTTTTTAGGCTTGGAGAGAGACAAGTTTGACAACAAGACTGTCACCTTTGAGGAGCACATCAAGGAGGAGCACAATATGTGGCACTACCTGTGCTTCATCGTCCTGGTGAAAGTGAAGGACTCCACGGAGTACACGGGGCCCGAGAGTTACGTGGCGGAGATGATCAAGGTGAGGGCAGGGGCCCCTGGAGGCGGGCCGCGCTCCCGCCTGCTGGCCTGGCACCAGCTCGGAGCATGGTGCCGCGAGCCGGTGGGGGAGACGACAGCCAGCGCCTTCTGATCCCCTACCGCGGGCCGGGCGCTACCCTCTGGAACTCCGTGAGTCTTGGCAGGTGATCTTCAGGAGCCCCGGGCAGGTGGCGTCATCTCCAGGTTAAAGGAGGAAAGCACCGCCGCTCAGAGAGATGAGCGCCCGGCCGCCCTAACCGGGGCCGGGCTTCTAACCTGGATCTCACTCTGTAGCCCGCCTTCCCGTCTCTGTGTACTTGGCATCTCTTCTTGATGATGGCTCCTCTTCTGGTTTTTCTCCTTACATAAGAGCTGCTCTCTAAGCGGTGTATTCGTTCCATGATCACTCGGTGTAGTTCAGCCTGGTTGGTCCGTTTGGCCTCAGCCTAGCCTTTCTGGGAGACAATTTGCTAATCATCAGGAAGGGGTCGCGTGAGGGAGGAATCTGAGTCCCCGGGGAATCTTCTTGTGGCCGCCGCGGCCCGGGGAGGGGAGCGCTGCCGCGGGTTTGCAGAGCGCTCTTCTCAGGCGGGGCTTTGGAGGGGCGCCAGGCGTGTGCCCTGGGGGTCCCGGGCCAGCTGTCCTTTCATCTCTGTGGTTCTGAACTTCGTTGAAACGTTCAGGGGCGTATGGTAAAGCAACGAGGCGTGGATTGTGAAGTCCAGGGAGTCTGTGATTTACACCAGCTCACTGAGGAGAGGGGACCGTGAGCTGGGAAGAAAGACTACACAATTCACTGACCTCCTTCCTGTTGCCAAGGACTTGAGCACCGTGCCCAGGTATAAGTTATCCTAAATGAGCCCTTCTGTGTTTTTGTTAACGCAGATGTGATCTTAAAGCTTTTTATGCAGAGAAACCCCAGGTGAGGGCTGATCACTGGCGGTGGACGCGGGCAGGCCGGTACGCACGTGGCCCTAGTTCTTGAGCACCCAGTTCTGAGGGGCTTTCTGGGGCTGCTGTACTGTCTGTACTATGGGGGCCCTTAAGTCTAATTCTGTGCTTCTCATAATTTAATGTACACGTGAGTCATCTCGAGAGCTGGTTAGGATTCAGATTCTGATTCAGCGGGCACTGGCAGAACTCGATATTCTGCATTTCCAACAAGCTTCCAGGGGATGCCAAGGCTGCTGGTTTGTGAATCATACGCTGAATAGTAAGAGTCCAACAGAAGAGGCAAAACAGATACTGTTTTAAGAAATTATCATCCAGGGGGCTTCCCTGGTGGGGCAGTGGTTGAGAATCTGCCTGCTAATGCAGGGGACACGGGTTCGAGCCCTGGTCTGGGAGGATCCCACGTGCCGCGGAGCAAACGAGGGCCGTGAGCCGCAACTACTGAGCCTGCGCGTCCGGAGCCCGTGCTCCGCAACGAGAGAGGCCGCGACAGTGAGAGGCCCGCGCACCGCGATGAAGAGTGGGCCCCGCTCGCCACAACTAGAGAAAGCCCGCGCACAGAAACGAAGACCCAACACAGCAAACATAAATAAATTAATTAATAAACTCCTAAGCCCCAAAAAGAAATCATCATCCCAAGTGGTTATGTGACTGCCGAGGAGAAGTATTCCTTCTTCTATGTGGATTTAGCTGTCTGTGGTCTGTGAAGCTCTTCCATATCTCTTATTGTGTTGAATGAAGAAAACTACCCCCAGTGGGGAGCCAGGAAGAGAGAACCTTGGGGGTGAGGAGAAACAGATGGGGTTTCACCACAGAGATGACTTTTTCAAAGGTTTTCAAAGAGAGAAGGTACAGTATTTCCCCGGCGTTCCAGTGGTTAGGACTCCGCGCTTGTACCGCAGTGGGCCCGGGTTCGATCCCTGGTCGGGGAACTAAGATCCCGCAAGACACGTGGAGCAACCAAATTAAAAATTTAAAAAAGAGAAAAAAGAAAGAAGCGTAGAGAGACCCGAGTGATTAGAGTAGGAGAGAGCAAGGAGAAAAAAATAACACAAAGAAGGGGGAGAAAAAGACACAAGTCCCAGAAAGAGAGTGATGGATGTCCTCTTCTACAGATGAAAGGGAGGCTTAAGGTTAAGTTAGCTGCCCAGGAACAGCTCAGAAGCTGGGATGCGAGCCTGGGTTTAATGACCCGGAACTGCACTCCATAACCCCGGCATCGGGAGGACACGGGGAGGGTGCTGGCGGCTCTGGGCCAGGTGGGAGCAGGGTCTGTTCTTAGGGAGGGAGACTGGGAATTCTGGTGGTTGTTGGGTGCAGATGTTCACAGGGTAGCTTTCGGGGTCAGGACACATTAACTGAAAAGTCTTCAGACCCTTTCTTTTCCTCCTGGTGTCGACAGTGGCAGTTTAAGCCATGTTTGATCGGCATTCATGCAGACACAAACCTATCTGCATTGTGCAAACCAACTTGCATTTGCATTAAATCCTTTAATGTTTAGAAGAGATAGCTGTAGTTTTCACCCTCATCACACATTCCTTTTCTCCCCTTACTTCGTTTGCCTCTCTCTGAATATGCCCTATCTTTAAGTCTTTCGGGGGCCAGTTTTGAAGTTTCCTGCTAATCACCTTGCTTTACGGTCACAGAAAACCCTGGTGCCCTTTGGGGTCTCTGTCTCAGTCATGAAGACTTCACAGGAGCCTTGTGAGCGGTCACCTGATGAGGCTTACGAGCCAGAAGTCACCCCCAGCCGGCCACCCAGCATGCCCAGAGCCCCCTGCATTCACTGTGCTGTCCCATCCACATCATCCTTTGCATGAGAACTTCTTGTCAAACAGCCTAAGAATCTGTAGCATCAAAGAATTCTTAACTCTGAATGTCCGAGTTGCTGAGGAACACGTTGTGTCGTGTGCTGGGCGAGGGCCCAGGAAGCGTTCCATCCACCAGCCGAAAGGCGATGCCATTTTGCCGGCACCGTTCCTGGCGGTGTCTCGCCCTGAAGCCACGTGACTCCCTGCCGGGCAGGCTCCCTGGAAAGCCACAGTGGGCTAGGAAGTGGGGGTGCCCAGCTGAGTCACTCAGTGGGGGGCTGGCAGCCCGAGGGAACTCAGCCGCCACGGTGGAGCAGGCTCCTTCCCCCCGCCGCCCTGCCCCGGTCATGGGCTCACTACTTAGCCACATGCCACAGAGGCAGCCCCAGCGGCAGCCCCGGCCAGTGGGGCGGACCTCAGCATCCCTCCTCGGGAGGCGGGCCTCTGGGAGGAGAAGCCAGGAGATGTCAAGAAGCCGACTCTGGCAGGCTGCGAATACCGCAGCGTCAGGAGGGCAGCCGACAAGCAGTGTCAGAGATGGAAGGAAAAGCCGGCCAGGAGTCCCTAAGGCCCTTTGGCTTATCATGTCCCAGAAGAAATCACTGAGACGAGTTCTTTGGGCTCCTCGGGAAAACCGCCTCTTGCTTCGTGGCACGAGGCGGTGGGTGTTGAGTTCTTCTTCAGCTCTCCTTTAGCCCGTTCATTCAGCTCCCAGGGACTCTTTTTTTTTTTTTTTTTTTTTTTTTTTTTGCGGTACGTGGGCCTCTCACTGTGGTGGCCTCTCCCATTGCGGAGCACAGGCTCCGGACGCGCAGGCTCAGCGGCCACGGCTCACGGGCCCAGCCGCTCCGCAGCATGTGGGATCCTCCCGGACCGGGGCACGAACTCGTGTCCCCTGCATCGGCAGGCGGACTCTCAACCACTGCGCCACCAGGGAAGCCCCAGGGACTCTTAAAGAACTGGAATGTCACAGTTGCCGAAAGACGACCCTACAGAACCAAATGGAAAAGGCCCCGGGTGGCCGCTCGGAGGGTGGGGGAGCTTTGCAGACGCCCCGAAAACACCTGCTTGCAGGTGGGGCGTCAGGGATGGCAACTAGGTTTTTATCTCAAAAACCAACAACTGCTTAGTAGACTCTGCCAGGGGCTCTGATGGGAGAAGGGTTCTTAGAAGGCCAAGCTGACTTTGAGAGGGCAACTCCTGAGGCTGCAGTTCCCTCGAGAACTGGCCGACGGTCAGGGGCCAGGACCTCTCTCTAGAAACGGAAACATCTGGAAAGAAGGAGCATTTGATGCTGTGCCTCACAGTCAAGAAGTCAGCAACCGGATGTTCACCCACAAATTAGTTTCCATCTAAACATGATAGAAAATTGTTTCCCTTTCCTTCTGATCACCCCCTTTCCTTTCACTGGAGATGGGAACTTGCGTGGCAAAGCCCGGGCCAGGCTGATGGCTCCCATGAAGCCATCAGCGCCTAAGAATGGGATCTGGGGGCAGAACATCGAAGGTGTGAGTTTCGGCTGTGGCCCTCCGGAGCCGGGTAACCCCGGGCAAAAGTCACGGGGCTCCCCTGACCCACGTGTGAGTCGGGGTCAGCGCCCCCTCCCGTGTCCACGGGGTGGTGGAAAGGAGAGGAACGTGTGGGCCCGGGGGCAGAGGTGGTAAGCGCTCAGGCGCAGAGCCGTCAGCCGGGAAGCCGAGGGCTGCAGCGTGGACAGCTGGTGCGAACGCCGGCTCCTAGGTGCCAGGCCTGCGTAAGGCGTCTCGGCTGGTGACGTGCTCTTACTGAGAAAAGTCAGAGTGGGCATCCTCCAGTGGAAAATTCCTGTGTCTTCCTCTGTCTTAAATTTAAAACTGTGAAGCATCCTTAAGTGTTGAAGCAGGACCAGGCGGACGTTATCACTGTCTCTCCGTTGCGTCGGTCACGGATACCTGTGACGTCTCTCTGTGTGTTTAGGGCTGTCCTCCGCTCGGGTTCGCTGCCCAGGACCAGGGGTTCCGGCGACGTGGGGAGCGCCCCCGGAGTGCTGTGTGTTAAGATTCTAGCGCGGTTATACCGGGTTAGCTGGTGGGTTCGTCTCTTGGCTTTGCGCACGCGATGGGAGGTGGCATCGTGAGCAGGTGACTTCGGGACGCTCAGCCTCTTCTGTGACTCTAAGTTACAGGACTCCCAGCCCCACCCGGCAGTGCAGAGCCGGTCTCAGATTCGTTGACTCGGGCCCCAGACAGGGCTGAACTTTCAGAGAAATGTGACTACAGAGTGACCTCACTTAGCCCTGGCAGTTCAAAGGAGGAGGAAAAAAACCCTGAGTTCCCTTCTCCCCATATGAACTTGAAGTCCGGTGCTACCACACAGAGTTTTGGCAATAGCCTTTGTAATAAGTGGACTGTTTTTTTCATCCCTGGACTATAATTTATGTACCACACGCCCTTGCTTGAATGATGTTTAGTGCTGTTTGGCTTTTCTCCGTTGCCAGCTGAAATGAGAATTTGTGTTAGTCTGTACGTGATGATTTGATAGGCCATGCAGTCTGCTGTATTTAAGCAGAATAAGTGGTAAATCAGTTGTGAGTATCTTTGCCTGAAGGAATTTAAATACTGCACAGTGGGCGTGTTGTAGGTAAAAGATCAAATATATGATTCCAAGCAAAGACCCAGCAGCCCAATTTTCTATGACAGTCAAGCCCAGGGAAAAAAGTCAGTCCTTGAAAAGCAGACTTAAGTTATTCTTGAAAGTTAGAAACTCGAGAAGCTTTAAGAGGGAAGGTTGGAAAAGGAGACCAAACAATAACTTAAATATTAAGGCATCTATTTTGCTAATAAAACAGAGATTTCCCTTTTGAAGCTTGGAATTCTACCTTGTCAGCATAAGGTGTATTTTCAGAGGTGTGTTTTTGAGTTAGTTGCAATTTAAAGACAGGGTGATCAGATGGGATGCTGCTCGTCCATAGTTCACAGCGGCTGCTCTGGCCCCTCCTCTTTGCCAGGAGAACGTGTGAATTGACGCGCTAACTGAACGGTGAACTAGCTGGGGAGAAGCTTCTCCCATGCCAGCCTGATCCCGGGGCACAGAGGTGCTCCTGTGAACTGTGGGCTGTGCCTTGCTTTGCCCTGACCCAAGCAGACTGAATCATACCGTGGTAATAGGTCTCGTTTAATCACTATGTACTGAAGTAAATGCTTTGCGTGCATGATCTCGTTTGGTCCCCATAACAGCATTGCAGGTGGCACTATCCCCATCTCCCAGACGGGAACCTAAAGCCCAGGAAGGTTAAACCACTTCTCCAGGGTCACACGGCTGAGAAGTGCTCGGGCTGAGATTCACATCCGGGTCTGCTGATTAGCGCCCACCCGGGAGGTGTCCTGACACGTGCACGTTCAGTGTGGCTCCGTCTGTGCTCGCACACGTGCCTCGGTGTCGAGAACCCGCAGCCGTTGGGCTCTGGATGCAGTGGGTTTTCCTGACTAGGACTGGCTCATCTCCCGGGCCCCTCCTCTCCGCAGCGGTGCTGAATTAGCTGCCTTCAGAAGAGGCAAGGGCCGGAAAAAGGGGGGTAGGGAGAGGAGCAGGAGAGAGGATCCCCTAGGGCATGAGCACAGATAACACGGTGGGGTTAAGTCTCTGCGCTGCCGCCAGCACCACTAGTCAGGCAGCCACCGGAGTCCGCTGCTCCGGGGGTTGTTTAAAAGACTGGAGTTCAGGAACGGCAGAGAACAGCTCTTATAAAGGGAGGACCTGCAACAGGTGTCCATTTGGACTTGCGACAATCTGATAAACGTCGTGGCCCTCACCTAAGCTTGGAACAGGGGATGGTGTTTCCTTTGGTGACCACATTCAGGGAGAGAGAGGGGTTAGTTAAAGGGGAAGGACGGTTCGCCAGAGCCACAGCCAGACTTGGGCTCCTACACCCAGGGGGCTCATGTGAATGCCCAGAACTCCCTGAAAATTAAACATCAGAGCTTCTGATCCAGCATCCCTTAGGCCTGGCGCTGACCTTTTCTCACAGGCAGAGTAGACCGCCCTCTCCCCCTGCCTACCCACGCCCTACTCCCCCCCCCCACACACACACACTCATCCACCGGAGATTTCCGGTTTGTTCCACCCTGTATCAGTTCACTTGACCTCCTCGGGGACTTCGGGTGCAGGAGGGAGGGGCGTGCACCTAGCGCTCCCCGACCTCCCCTTTCCCGAGTTTTCGCCTCACCTGTGCTTCACTGTGTGCCTGGCAGGCGGGCCCTGGCTGCTGATACAGTGACATGGAAACCCTCTGCTTCTGCAGAGATGTACAGGAGTGGCTTTGGGCTTTTATGCTGGAATTCCAGTGAGGATATGCTGGGGGAGGGGGTGGTGCTAAGATCCCGAGATGTGTCTTCCGCTTTCCTGCCTAAGCCGGGAGGCCACGGAGTTGCTTGAGATGCCCGCCGGGCTCCGCCAGCCCTCGGCGGTGGGCGGGTAGGGATACAGGCTGTGCTGCCCTCGCATCCGGCCCAGAGAGCTTTCTGAAGTCCGCTGACACCACGCGGAGTTAGGCACGTCGGAGTGCGGGGGAAGTGGAGGGATTTGGCACTCGCCTCTCGGCGGCTGGAAACGGCGTGTCAGCATCGCTGGACGTGCCGCCCAGCCGGCCAGGCGCGCTCTCGCCCCTCCCTCTGCCCTTGAGCCGGGGTCCGTGTCCATGGCGGCTGCAGGGAGCAGTTGCCGAGCTTAGGTTTCCCCAGCCAGGCTCACACCGCGTCCCGCCCTCCAGTCTGGAGGTACGAAGCCGCCCCTGCCCGGCCGCGCTCCCTGGGTGGGCGGCTTCCTCCTGTCCAGAAGCGCTCGGCATCGGAGCCGGGTCCGCTCGGCCCTCCCGGCCCTCTCCTCCGACTTTCCCACGCCTGCCCTTCGCCGAGGTGTGCGAGGACACCGCAGGTAGCGGCGAGGGGAGCAGAGCCATGACCTGCTCCGAAGAAACTTGCTGCTCGGCAGGGCCCCGGGACTCGCGTCCGCCCGAGCGTGGGGTCCGCGAGCCTGGGCGCAATACGGGCGTGGCTGCCGGCGGGTTCGCCGCCTCTGCTAGAGTCTCCCCGCGGCTCATCAGTCCCAGGGTGTGTGTCGGATTGACGTGCTTGTACACGTATATAAAATATTGGTTTACACGCACATTTCTCCCAATTGAGCAGACTTTTTCAGCTCCCCAAATGCACTTTTCTTCTCCCTTCCACACCTTGAGCCCGCCTCCTGCTCCTCCCCCACCGCAGACCCCGCTGAGCCACCCGCCCGGCCCCTTCGGTCCCCGCTCCGCTCCGTAGCCAGCCGGCAACTCCCTGGCCTTCACTCCTTCATTTCCTCTCTGCTCTGAACATGGCGGACTGCGTGTGACAGAGCCGGACCGTAGCGCCCGATGCCACTGAGAGGCGTGTGACCCCCTGGCCTTTATGAGAATGTTCGGAATTTGTTTCTATCGAGTACATATATTGAGGCTTCTTTAAAATGTAGCTCTTCAGAACGAGGCCTGCTAGTGTGTGTCTGGGGCATGTGAGGAGGAGGCAGAGAGGCTAGCATTTAGGTACAGCTGTTTGTATTTAAAGGTTATGACGTGGACACGGCCTCAGTCTCTCCTTTCACAAACGCACTTTTTTACAGGGCCCCTGTGTTACCACCTGTCAAGTGAGAAAGTTGGACCAGAGGGTCTCTTAGGCCACCTTTAGCTCTACAGTTCCACAAAGCAACTTTCAAACGACTCCCGAGGGTCTGTGTCAGGAGAGGATGCAGGGAGGTGTCAGGAGGGAGAGAGGAGACCCGTGTGAACAAGCTAGTGAGTGTATGGGTCAGGGTGCCGGGGGCAGGTTGGTAAGATGGGGGCGGTTGGAAAGGATTGAGGAATCTGGAGAATCTGCACTTCCTCCCGGAAGAGTTCAGGCTTTGGGCACCTTCCAAACCCCTCTCAAGTCAGGATGGAGGGGGTGGCGCACCCTTGAATTCTCACTGAAGTCGTACGGACGGTGACAACGATGACACCCTCCCATCACCAGTTTCTCAGGGTGTCTAGGCAGGGCTGGCCTTCAGTAAAACCATTTCAATCAGGAGGAGATTTCCGGCGCAGCAGCCAGAGGCTGACACGCTATCTAGCGGGACCCGGCTGCAGGGGAAGCAGCGAGCAGGGTGGCGTGTGCGTGAGTGTATGTCCAAAGACAAACACTACGTCTTTTTCCCCCGAAACGATAGCAAAGAACGCTGAAAGCCTTTTAAGTAGGCTAAAAACAAACCAAAAAAACCATCATTGTATAAAGAGATCAAAGTTTAAAACTCATGGAATGCAAAAAAAGAATAGAGGAAAACCAAGAAAAACTGTTAAAATCCCATGTGTCACCACAGGGAACATTCTGGTAGATTGCTTAGCTAACTGAACGTGCAGGGGACGTGGCCCGAGCAGAACATCCTGAGCCAGCCTGGGAGAAGGCGAGTTCGCCCGAGGGCTCTTCGTCAGGAATCTCCGTCCGCCCGCCCTGTCCTGGTCCAGCACAGGCCGTCCCCCACCTTTCTCCCCTCCGCTGTGACCTCAGGCTTCTTCCTCCCGGCACCCCAGGGGCCCAGGACCCGGCTGCACCTCTCCAAGTAGGGAGCGCTGCTTTCTCGTGGCCCCAGTGGGAGCCCGGCGTCACTTAACCTGAGGCCCCAGAATGACATGAAGCAGTGACTCTGCAGCTGCCTTTGCCTAGGGATTTCATCAGAAATGGGTGCGGTCCTCTCCCTGGCGGGGCTACGCTGTATCGTCCAAGGACAGCTATTAATTGAGTCTGGAAGGGTGAGCGGTCATTCCAGCCCAGCTGAAGATTATATAATGGGGCCTGTCTGGGTGATGTCGTCCGAGACAAGAGCAGCAGACCACGCTGACGCCTGCTCTCGGGAGCAGCGTGGGCGCCCTTCCCGTGGCTCCATCGGCAAGAGAGAAATCTGGGCCTCTACAATCGAAAGCAACCCTCAGCCCGGGAGACGAAGAACTAACTTACGTAGCAGCCGGGCGCCACACCTGGGGTCGTCATCCTGGGCCGCAGACCAGCTGTGTGGCCTCAGGCCGCTGGCGCTCACCTATACTTGTGCCTAGTGCTTTCCAGTTGACGGGACACGTTCTTCATTTGATCCTCACGTTAACTCTGTGAAGCAGACAGTAATCTCTTTCTCAAAAAAAAAAAAAAAAAGGAGGGGGGAGCAGAGAGCCAGGCTGGTTGGCGGACTCACCCCAGCTCACTGTCCGTGAACACTGCGCTGCCGGGGCCTCCGCCCGGGATTCTAGGACGCAGCTGTCCCGCTGACGCACTGACATCCTGGGCTTGCTGCAGAAAGAAACCTGTGAGGTACAGGGACCTGGACCCCTGAATTTCAGGCTGGCCGACAAATTCCAGGTGTGGGATCCATTGTTTAAAATAGGTTTTATTTTTTACAGGAAACACTGAGCAGAAAGGACTGAGTTCCGTATGCCCCCTTCTCCCCACCTCACCCGCCAGTTGCCGTTATTAACGTCCGTATTACTGTGGTGTAGTTACTACAATTGGTAAACTCATCTCGATACGTCATTATTAACGAAAGACAGTAGTTTACGTCAGGATTCACTCTCGGCGTTGTACGTTCTGTAGCTTTTGACACGTGTATAATGACATGGATCCACTCTTACGGCAGCAAACAGAACGGGCTCACTGCCCTCCAAGTCCTCTGTGCTCTACCTGTTTGTCCCTCTAGCCCCCAACCCTCAATCTTCTTACCTTTGGAATCTATTTTTTCAATTTAGTTTCTTTTTAATGTATAATAGATACTATAAATGACAGTTTTGGAGTCATTGAGCGTACTTAGCGTTATTATCACTGTTTTTCGCCCAAATTAGTGGACTCTGGGTTTTGCTTGCTTTCCATGACCTTAGAAAAGTGAGCTTCTAAAGATTATTTTCGTCCTCTTCAATGCAAATAGTCACCCTACCTCACAAGAGGGGCAAATATTTAAAGTTTATTGAGTGTCATATATTCCTGCTTTAGAAAAGTTAAGGATTATCTTCAGTGCTCCCCTTCCGCTCTCTTCCAGGCATTCTCTGGGGGTTTGGATACATGGGGAGGTTTGGATACATGGGGTGGCCAAGAATCAGTCACTCCTGTCCCCCAAGCATCGCCAGGCCCTCTGGGAAAATCCTGTTTGTGATCTTGCTTGGTAAGGATAAGTGGAAACGCATTTGGCATTTGAGTTGAAAGGACAGTCTCTGCCTTCCTGAATCTTCCCCGAGGGGATTCTACGGCTTACGGGTCTGTCTTTCCAGGACCCATCTTCTTGCCCATGACCCTTTCTTTGACCCTCATGCCCCCACCAAAAAAAAAAGAAAAAAAAATAGCAATTCTCTAGTCTGGCCGTAAAGGAATAAGGGATTCAGCAATAAATGTTGCGTTGTTTACACGGTAAACAAAACTCTACCTCAGTGGACTTTCTCTGAGGAGGCGACTGGCGATCTCAGTTGTCTTTCTTAGAACAGCCTCTTCCGTTGAACCTGGGAAGAAGAGAAGAAAAGAAAAAAAAAAAACGCTTCTCAGAATGATGAGCATTTGAGCATCGTACAATCCAACTTCCTCTCTTCCTCTCTCTCTCTGTGTTTCTCTCTCACACACACACGGCCTCCCTCTTTCCAGTCAAGAACATTTCAAGAGGTCAGTGCCGCCCCCGCGTCTAAAACTTCAATGTTTGCCTTTGCAGGGACTTTTGCAACTTTACCTAGAAAAGAACTAACCAGAACCTTAGCACTTGTGGTCAGCCTGCTTCCGGCTGTGGCTTGAGTCGGTTTGTCTGCTCTGACAGAGGAAGTGCTTGCTGTGGCGGGAACTGCACTGGCTGGATTGTAGGAGGACCAGGGCAGACAGTGCCTAATGACATTGGTATGCGAGGTGCCAGCAGCAAGGAGAGCGAGGGAAGCACAGAGGGGCTCTCAGAGCCAGAGCGACAGATGCGGCTGAGAGACGTGCAGTGAAGCCACGAGCCTCCCCAGACCCACCCTCCTGAATACACACCCCCCCACACACACACACGAACACACCCCCCCACACACACACACACGAACACACACACACACACGAACACACACACACACACACACACACACACACACACACACACGAGATGAATTCATGTACAAACAAAAATGCCTTCGTTGATGACTTTCTTAAAAAGGCAAGAGAAGCCAGGATACTGAGACATGTTTTTGATCTGGAATGGACATAAAGGCAGGATTTTGCAAACACTGATGGACCTTCAGCCCCTGGCTGGCTGGGGAACCACGGGCGCAGGCTTCCCTGGAGTCACTGAGCCCGCAAACAAGCTCAGCGTTTGCTGTGGGAGTCCGAGCTAAAGAGAAAGTGACTGGACTCGGGTGTTCTCTCTCCGCTCCAAGGCCAGGACTGGGGTAGTCTAACGATCTTCCTGTAAAGATGTCGGTCTCCGTGCAGAGGGTCCTGCTGGTGAGAGCCTCGGCGCCGCGTCGGAGCTCATGCCCCTGCGCGGGGTGCAAAGCCGAATGGAAACTGAGAGAACAGTCTGGCTAGAATTGTTAATTAATTTTCACTGCTAGACACTCTCTGGTAATTTGAGATTAGGGTGATTATTTAATTAAAATACTGGCACCACCTAGGACCTCAAATTTGGGTACAGAAGAGCTACCGGTATACGCCATCCAGAGCACTTGGATTCCCTTGTTTCCTGTGGTTTAGGGTTTGAAGGGGGCCCCACCTCTGCTTTGCATTGTTAGATATTAAGGTTGGAGGAGGGCAGTAAGGTGGTAATTGGTAAACATCTCGACCAGGAAATCCTGTTCCTCCCTTTGTACTGAAGGACTCTCATGAAATGGAGAACGAAGGTGGATCGCCAGGATTGGGGCACATGGTACAGAGTGGCCTGTGAAAAGTATGACGTTTCTTTAAAATTGGAGTCCGTTTCATGTTCTCCAGGGCATATTCTGAGTTTAATATAAAAATATTTTGGATCGTGAACCACTGACTAAAATGGGCGTTCTAAAAAGATGCATTATTTCTGTCTATGGCTTTGTGTACCCCTTGGGCAGGGCCTTCGTGCCCCAGGATTACCGGTGGCAGCCCATTTACAGAAGTACAGATGAAGCGAAAGCAAACAGCATCTGAGTGCAGCTCTTGGCCGTTGCGGTGAGGAACAAAGATGCCGGCAGCAGCCATTTTAAGGCCAGTGGACCCCATTCGATGGCCTAGCGGACACTCACTGGGCACTCAGGCCTTGGAGCTAGGGCTGCACGGGGTCCACGAAAGCGAACAGCCACGCCCTGAGCCCTGCACTACACATTCCTTGCACTGCATTCCACCCCTTGAGGGCCGGGACCTTGTCTTTCTCATCTCTAGACCCTCGGCACTCAGCCCTGTGCCAGGCACAGAAATGAGAGATATTCAGTAGACCGTTGTTGCATGAGGTCTGTGCGTTCTGCATTTGTCAGAGACCTTTCTGAAATCACTGCCTGGGAGTCCAGAGATCAAATCACATACACCACGGAAGGAGGTGGGAATCTGCTGTGGAAAAATTCTCTTTTTCATCTACAGTCCTGTGGTCGCTTGCTGTTAGAATAAGGAAAAGAAACTCTTCCTTCAACTTAAGGAACTTAAGCTACGTACAGACTCTTGCATTGATTTTCTGTCTTCTTTTTTGAAGACCTGTTTAATGGGGACCCGGTTTGGAAATCTGTGCTTTCTATTTTTATGGAGGGTTTGCTAAGCAAATGAACATGAAAATTTGAGGGCCAGGTCTGAGATGAATTCTCTACCCATCCTAGGCAGTTGTGCATTCCTCTGCATGTCGGGAGTCGGGGGGGCCGCAGGTGAGCTCTCACTCCGGCTCGTACACGTCCCGTCTCTCTGCCAGCACCTTGTCGGGCAGGGGCTCCGGGTCACTGCCTCCCTTCCCCGCCACCCACGTGTCCTGGCCTACTCCTGTCACCGCCGTCCCGCTCCCGCTCTGCGGTGCTCCACGGCCTGGGCTGCCGCCCTGCCTGTCTGCCCTCCGCCCCAACTGCGGCCCGCCCTGCTTTCAGGGCTGTGCCAGCCCCCCCTCTGCTGAGAAGGCCCCCACGCTGGCCCCGCGTCTGGCCAAGTGGTAACCTTCCTTCAGGCCCAGGCCCTCCACGAAGCGGGTCCCAGCCGTGCAGAGCCGCCGCGGTCAGGCCTTCCGTTAACCCCTCTCTTCCTGCTGCTCATTTGACCCGGCCTAGCTGCTTTAGTTCCGTGCTGCTTGTTCTCCTTAACTGATTTGCAAGCACTTTGATGGCAGGAACCCCACGTCATACTTAGGTTTCCAAGCCACGTCCACGTTAAAGAGGTCCAGGAGGCAGTGACCAAGCACGGGGGGGGCTCACTGCCGTCTCCTCGGAACCAAGCATGTAAGGTAAGGGCTCCTTAAGTACTCATCGAATATGCTGTATTTTAAAAATGTTTGCTTCCGAGAGTGCTTATACTTTTGACTTGAATCTAAAGAACTATCAAACATTTCCCCCCAAATATACTCGGTAAGAGAAGTTTACAGTTTGCGAGCAGCAGGTCATCCTCAGGATCTCCTTGGCGGTGGAGGGAGTGTCCCCTCGCCCCGGGGGCTGTGTGTGCCGCATTGCCGTGCAGGGGGAGCCCTAGCGGTCTCCGAACTCCCTGCCACGTCACACTGTCATATCCCCGGTGATGGTGTGTCCGTGTGTTCCTGAGTCTGACGGTTTCAGTGGGACTTTGGGTCTTTCCTCTTCACCTTGCCCTCCGCAGGGGTCGGTGTGCAGACACCTGCAGCCGTCCCCGTGCATATCCGGTCTCGGGTACACGGCCGGCCTTGCCGCAGCTGCGCCCGTGGCCCGTCAGCCTGGCCACCGGTCTCTCCCTCCGTCACGGGGCCCGCGCTGCCTAGTGAGAGAGAGTGACCGCCAGCCACCCGGCCCCTCCGCGTGCCCTGGGCAGTCAGGTGCGTCTTCCCTTAGGCTGGCACGGTGCAAGGCTGGCGCGACGTGGGAGGCACGGACACGGGGCAGTGGTCTGATCAGTGACCTCGGCGGCCTCTCAGCGTCGCCGCTGCGCTTCAGTGTTTTCCGACGTCTGCTCTCTCCTCCTCGCTGTAGCCACACAGCAGAAAACTGATGACACGTGGCAGCGCTCCAGGGTTTTAGGCTGGTCATCTTCGAAATGGGGAGTTTTGTCACACGTCCTTCCGCCCGCCGCTCTGTCTGCGGTGGGAGGTTGATGAGAACGGGGACAGGCCGACGCCAGGGCACGTGGGAAGGGATGCTGGTCACAGGGCGCGTGGCGCGGGCAGGTAAACGGCGCCACTTCCCCCTCCCAGCGGTCTCGCTCAGCAGTGGAGGTCTGGCGTGTGAGCATCAGCTACCAGGGCCCACCCACGAGACGGTGGCTTTCTCGTGCCTTTGCTTCCACAGATGTTCATCAGGGGTCTGCTGTGTTCCCGTCACTGTGTGCCGAGGTGGTTCCTGCTCTCAGGACGCCGGCAGGCTCGGGAGTCCCGACTGGACTCGCCACGCGCCTTAAGCAAATGCTCTCCAGTAGGTGGGACACGTCGTGCCACTGTGGTGTATGCCTTCCGTGTAATATTTTCAACGGGGTCTTGTTTGGCTGCGACATTGCTAGATTGCATTAGGTCGAGACACGGTTTAGCTATCTTGCTTTTAAAAATTTAGGCGTCTTGTGGTGTTTCGTTCTCGGTTTTGAGGATGTTGACGCCTTCTATTGTATGTGACAGTGGTTGGCAAACTCCAGACTGTGGGCCAAACCTGGCCCTCCGCCAGCATTTGTAAATAAAGTTTTATTGGAACACAGCTACCCCGGTTCATTTGTGTATTCTCGAGGGGTGTTTGGGGGCTACATAGCAGATTTGCTGTGACAGAGACCATATGGTCCAGAAAGCCAAAGAGATTTACTATCAGAAAATGTTTACTATGCAGAAAAACTCTGCTGATCTCTGGTGTACACAAAGCAACAACAGCAAATTCTGTGTGTGTGTGTGTGTGTGTGTGTGTGTGTGTGTGTGTGTGTGTGTGTGTGTGTGTTGGTGGGGTGGGCATGATTTGTGTTAGGATGTTTATTAGAACTCATCCCGATGAGGTCCGAACGGCCCAGGGGAGATGTGACGCCAGCTGGACGTGGAATGAGTCAGTGCGCCTCCCCTTACCTCCGGCTGATGAAGCTTTTCTTACACTTCATTCCTGCCTCTCTGTACAGAACTCACGCAGGTGGTGTACTTTTTATGAGAAAAGCATATGTGGGCAGGAAGAAGTGAGGTGGGAGGAGGGCGCTTGTCCATTCTGTTCACCAGCAGTGAGAAAAGCTGTTTACAGGTATGAGCTGTAGGCATCAAAACAAAGGGAGGAGACAGACAGGGAAGGAGACTGAATGGGTTTTTTTTTTTTTTTTAACATCTTTATTTGAGTATAACTGTTTTACAATAGTGTGTTAGTTTCTCCTTTACAATAAAGTGAATCAGTTATACATATACATATGTTCCCATATCTCTTCCCTCTTGTGTCACCCTCCCTCCCACCCTCCCTATCCCACCCCTCTAGGTGGTCACAAAGCACAGAGGTGAACTCCCTGTGCTATGCTGCAGCTTCCCACTGGCTATCTATTTTACATTTGGTAGTGTGTATAGGTCCCTGCCGCTCTCTCACATCGTCACAGCTTACCCTTCCCCCTCCCCATATCCTCAAGTCCATGCTCTAGTAGGTCTGTGTTTTATTCCCGTCCTACCACTAATCTCTTCATGACTTTTTTTTTTTTAAGAGTCCATATATATGTGTTAGCATACAGTATTTGTTTTTATCCTTCTGACTTACTTCACTCTGTATGACAGACTCCAGGTCCATCCACCTCATTACAAATAACTCAATTTCATTTCTTTTTATGGCTGAGTAATATTCCATTGTATGTGCCACATCTTCCTTATCCATTCATCTGTTGATGGACACTTAGGTTGCTTCCATGTCCTGGCTATTGTAAATAGAGCTGCAATGAACATTTTGGTACATGACTCTTTTTGAATTATGGTTTTCTCAGGGTATATGCCCAGTAGTGGGATTGCTGGGTCATATGGTAGTTCTATTTGTAGTTTTTTAAGGAATCTCCATACTGTTCTCCATAGTGGCTGTATCAATTTACATTCCCACCAGCAGTGCAGCAGGGTTCCCTTTTCTCCACACCCTCTCCAGCATTTATTGTTTCTAGGGTTGTTGATGATGGCCATTCTGACCGGTGTGAGATGATATCTCATTGTAGTTTTGATTTGCATTTCTCTAATGATTAATGAGGTTGAGCATTCTTTCATGTGTCTGTTGGCAATCTGTATATCTTCTTTGGAGAAATGTCTTTTCAGTTCTTCTGCCCAGTTTTGGATTGGATTGGGTTGTTTGTTTTTTTGTTATTGAGCTGCCTGAGTTGCTTATAAATTTTGGAGATTAATCCTTTGTCAGTTGCTTCATTTGCAAATATTTTCTCCCATTCTGAGGGTTGTCTTTTGGTCTTGTTTATGGTATCCTTTGCTGTGCAAAAGCTTTTAAGTTTCATTAGATCCCATTTGTTTATTTTTGTTTTTATTTCCATTTCTCTAGATGGGTCAAAAAGGATCTTGCTGTGATTTATGTCATAGAGTGTTCTGCCTATGTTTTCCTCCAAGAGTTTGATAGTGTCTGGCCTTACATGTAGGTCTTTAACCCATTTTGAGTTTATTTTTGTGTATGGTGTTAGGGAGTGTTCTAATTTCATACTTCTACAGGTAGCTGTCCAGTTTTCCCAGCACCACTTATTGAAGAGGCTGTCTTTTCTCCACTGTGTTTCCTTCCCTCCTTTATCAAAGATAAGGTGACCATATGTGTGTGGGTTTATCTCTGGGCTCTCTATCCTGTTCCATTGATCTATATTTCTGTTTTTGTGCCAGTACCATACTGTCTTGATTACTGTGGCCTTGTAGTATAGTCTGAAGTCAGGGAGCCTAATTCCTCCAGCTCCATTTTTCGTTCTCAAGATTGCTTTGGCTATTCGGGGTCTTTTGTGTTTCCATACAAATTGTGAAATTATGGGACTTTCTTATAGCAACTGACAGCACCCACCAGCCATTTCAGGCCGGAAGGAAAAGGAAACAAGAGTCGAGAGGTGGTGTCCACAAGTTCAAAAAGAGGGAAACTGAACCCGCTCCCCATTTTCAGCCTCTTAACAACCCTCTACCAAGCAAACACACCCATACACGTATCTGGTCGATCCCAGAACACTCGGGATCTTAAAATTCATGTACGTGTAGAGTGCTGGCAAATGATTTTCCTAATATAACGCTTTAAAAAATACACAGCACGGTATGAGGTATCTAGAGTAGTCGAAGTCACAGACCGCAAACAGGGGGCAGTGGCCAGGGGTGGCAGAGTTACTGTTCGGTGGGGAAGATGACAAGAATCCCCGAGATGGATGGTGGTGATGGCTGCACGACAGTGTGAGTGCACTTAATACCACGGAACTGTACACTTAAAAATGATTAAAATGGTAAATTGTATTACATATATTTTAACACAGTTTTGAAACTCCAATCTCATGAGCTGTGTCATTGGCAAAGATCACAGATGGCGTGGCAGTCGTCGTATCTGGAGATTAGGAATCTTGTTTGGAAACCCACTTGTCCTCATATGTTAAAGTGATTTCTTCTAGGAATTAAGAGAGTTTAGTTATACTCAATTAAAAAGATATTTACTGAAGGATTTTTAAAAACACACAGGACAGTACATTAGGTCTGCAGCAATCAGAGAGCGCCTGCGGAAAGGTGGCACAGAGAAAAGATGGTGGGGTGAGACTGCCTCTGTTGCCTCTGCTCTTCCAAGTGACTCCCTCTTTTTTTCACGTGGATTCTAGGAAAGAAACCTTGACTGGTTCCCAAGGATGAGAGCCATGTCCCTGGTCAGCAGCGACTCGGAAGGAGAACAGAATGAGCTGCGGAGCCTGCAGGAGAAGCTGGAGTCCACCATGAAGCTGGTCACTAACCTTTCCGGGCAGCTGTCAGAATTAAAGGACCAGGTAAAGAAAAGAAACCCCACCTGCCTACACCCCCCCACACACACACACCCCCACTACCATACACACCGAGTGCGGTGAGGAAAGAAATCAGCAGCGCTCAGGTTAACATGCTGAAGCTTATCACCTGGATAGAAAAGGAACCGGGCAACAGAGGACAAAGTCACTTAGTCCGTCAGTTTCTCCTCCTCTCCCCCCTCACTGCCCTTGGACAGGACAAGCCCATGACGCTACTTTCAGTGCCACTCAGGACGAGGTTTTCATATGAAAAACAAAACCAGAAAATGAGAAAATGCAAAGTACTTCAATGAAGTGCTGTACGGAAAAACACGATGTGTAAAGCTGTACTCTTGATTTTTCTTCACTGACACAAAAGATTAGAGGCTGTTTCTGGTTTTGCTTTTCAGCCCTCAGATCCACCAACCCCTCGCCCCAGATACTTAAATCCAGCATCCTGGGATGAACCATAGTCAAGGAAGAGCTCCTTTTGGTTCGCTCACTGGCCAGATCCTTACTTATCGAGTGGCTCGCACGGTCCAGGCAGCGTGGCAGGTGCTGGGGGTGACACAGCGACCAGCCTGCCGGCCGCGTACCTGCGCTCACAGCCCAGCCGCCTGCAGACGCGCTGCCCCATCCTGCCCCCTGTCCGTAAAGTAAATGCTTTGCCCCTGTGACTAAGCTGGGCGAAGCGGGCAAGTATGTAGCAAACCCTATATACTCCGGTGCCCCCCTGGCCCGCCCTGGACCCCCTTAAAATGGGCGCTCACAGTCGCCAGCGGGCGACCTCCTGCTGGGAGGGCCTGTGCTCCGCCGTAGCTGACTGGGATAATCCTGCACAAAAGCTCAGCCTTCCGCAGCGGTGCTGAAGCCTTTTAATCGCTTCCGCAGACAAGATTATAAATTTTGCACAGCAGCAGTTATCAGGCAAGGCTGGCCTGGAGGTAAGTTGTAAGGTCTACCCACAGGTACGTAATAACTAGTGAAGACCCTGTCTAGGATCAACTCTCCCTGGAGTCAGTTTACATGGCACTTTAACAATCCTGCTTTGAATTTTATTTCTTTTCCAACTAAATTACTCCAGACTGAGCCCCAAGATACCATTTGGCCTCCAGTTCTTTTCTTTCACGTGTATTAAGATACAAAGAAAAAGAGTAATGGGACCAGAGGGCCTTATTTATGAAGGCTGTCTACGGTGCTGAGCTTGGCAGTCACCTAAAATGAGTAAAAACCTAAATAAGTAAAGCTAATGAAGGTCTAACTGGATTACTTTGCTTCTTATTTTAATCAACTTTTTACCCCTGCTGTGAAACACTTCACAGACGTGCCACCGGACTAGGCTGACTCACGAGCACACCGGCTGCCACGGCTGCCTCTGCTTCCTCCCTGACGAGCGAGGCGAGCTCCGTGAGGCGTGTAGCAATGCTCAGGCCCCCCCCCTTTGAGAGAGCTGTGGCTACAAGCATCTCCCTTAAATCAGATGTTTTAAATTCGATGCCAGAAAATCTTACAAAAATTGATCTCATGCAGACCAAAACAAAGGAAGTATTTAGCACTCTATAAAGTGCCACTTGTAAACATGTCTGAAGCGAACTATTATTGGGTCTTCTGGGGTAGTAAATGCCACTCGAGCCCTTCTCTGTAGGCCGGGCCTGTGCTTTCAGCGCGTAGACTCCTGTGTGTTGAATCGCGCCCTGAGGGTGGTTCTGAAGTTGCTTCGGTGGTGACACTGTGCAAACCAGTGATCCTGGTCTAAGGAGTGAACCGAAGCTGAGGGATTCGCACGGAGAATCGCAGGCATAGCAGGTAGCCAAGACCACAGACGGCACTGCAGCCGATTCCCTCATTTTATTTCGCGGGGACGTTAAGGTACACGGCAGGCTCTTAGAAAATTTGTCCCACTGTACCTGAAAATGTCAGGCTGGAACTCCTGGTCCTGCAGTCTGGGTTTGATTTTGTGGTGTGTGTGTTGTGTTTTTATTTTCCCTTCTTTTGTTTTGTCGCTGCACCCTGTTTGCCTTTCATGGTTGACTGTTTAAATTCTCATTCATTTTTTTAAGAACGTTAGAGTTTCACAAATCGCATCACGCACTGAAACATTAAGGAGTGATACACTCATTGCCATGTTACACCACTGATCAGAGACTTGGCATCAGAATCGTTTCTGTGAAGCCAAAGTTTTGGCTTGAACAAACTATGTAAAACTTGATTACATATGGAGAAAGGTTCATTAAGTGACATCAAAACCAGTGTGGTTTAAACTGCTTGGTTTCAGCTCTGTTTACATTTTTGTTTTAAAGTTAGCAGTTGGAACCACCCTTCAGAAAACCTTTCCCCTATGAACGAATTTGAAATTGAACCGTTTTTTCTTGTAAGATGTTATAGGCTAAGAAGAAATCGGAGGAAACCAGTAATATATTCTCAAGTGCCTTTACCAGCATTGATCTGCTTAGGTTTTAAGGGGACCAGAATCACAGGAAAAATTCAGCATTGTTGCTTTTGCTGGGGAAAATTTGCTTTTTTCAGAAGGAATTAGTCACCGTTTTCTTTTGATTTTGTAACAAAACTGTAAAGCATTTGTTTGAGAATCAACTTGTTGAAAAGATTTGAATTTTATTAAATTTGGTGTGTACCAGTCCTAAAGATTTCTTAAATTGTTCTGCATAAAAACCCATGCAGACAGGTCAGAGAACTGCTGGTTCTTAAATGGTAACTGTGAGAATTCCTGCCTTCCAAAGGGAAAAAAAATTCTGAATTAAAAAATAAAAACTCCATGAATGATTAATAAACAAGAAACTCTGGGATAGATATTTTTTAAAACAGCTATGAAAGGATACCATTCACTGGTAAAAGTGCTGGAAAATACAAAAATTGCTTCATCACTTAGATATTTTTGCAGATCTTCTGGTCCAAAAACCAGCATAATGGAGCAAAGACAGCTGAAATGTCTTGGGATTTAATCTTTACTGTTATTGACCTCGTTGGTTGTTCTTTTTTCTTAAAATACCAGTTTGAGGAGAAAAAGTTCTTAGCAAGGATATTAGTAAAAGGCTGGTTAGTGGTTTTTCTATTACTGCCAAGAACAGTTAATTAAAGTTGCTGTTCTGAGTGTTACTTAATGATGCTTCTCATCTTGAAGTTTCCCCTCCCAAGAGATTCTGAATACTAAATGTGATTCTCTTACATTCTTATTCCAAGGCGGGGAACTAATGTAAGAACTTAAATTTTTTTTTAATCTTTTCTTTATATTGAGAGAAGGGTTCACTTTCTTGAAAATGTGACTGGCTTCCTATAGGGCAGTGACCCTTATTTGCAGTTGGTAGGAAAAGAAAGAGTGCTTGAGGTTTATGTCATATTAGCGTGCGACAGTGTTCGGCATTTTTCACGCAAGAGGGTTACCACCTCGTTAACATCAACTGCGTAAGGAAGGGAGGAAGAACAAAGACTAGAATAATTCCCCACAGTTGGAAGAATGGAATATTAAACCTTACTTGAATGTCTGTGGTCCTTACAGTGTGTCGGCACCACAGAAGAGGCCTTTGGTAACACCTGCCCTCTAGGATACTGTAACTGATCCAGAAAGCAGCAGACCTCTCATGTTAGGATACAGTAGGAAAAGTGCCATGGCCCGAGGAACGAAGTGAGTTTCGTTTGTGAACAGAGGAGCACGGAGAAGTAGGCAGGCAGTCCCGTGTGAGGCCTTAGAGGGTCGGAGGAGTTTAGCTTCTACAGTCCTACGAGCAGGTGACTTCTGAGCTAGCTGAGAAATGCAGCAGGGGGCATCCCAGGAAAGGAATCGGCTTGAGCAAAGGCATGGAAACGCGTGCCATGCTCGAGGAATGGCACTGTGCTCTGGGTCATTTGTTCTTCGAACCATCATTTATGAAACACCTATTTGCCAGGTGCAGCCCTAGGTACTGGGGTCACAAAGGTGAATAGAACCAGTTCTCCTTCTTCAAGGAACTAACAGCCTAGAGTGGGAGACAAACAAGTAAACAAATAAATTATAATTCAACACGGTAAGTACGTAACAGAGGTTTGAACAGATTGGTGTGGGAGTGGAGAAGAGGGAGCACTTCGTTCAGCCTGATCACAGGGAGAGGATTCGAGTCAATGCCTCGGAAACCCGCTCAGAGGCGGGAATGCAGGAGCGTGGTTTCAAAGCTTGAGAGTTTGCCAGACGAACTAGAGAGGAACAGCATGCTAAGGATCACGAGTGTGAATATCTGTATATTTATATGAAACCAATGTAACTGCATTCAAGAGATGCTGCAGTTTTATTTCTGAATAGTTTAGGCTCATCGTTAGGAGCGTGACTGATTTCATAGGACTGTAAAGCGCGATTCTGATGACGGGAGTTTCCTGGCTGTTTAGAATCTGAGTAGCCACGACCTCACTGGGACGGGAAAGCAGCCTGCGGCTTTCACGTGCTGTCCATGAACCTTCCCTGCTACGCCAGCCCTCAATCGTTTGGAGGCCGATAGTGGTGGGGTACATTTTGCCCATTTGCACTCCACACTGCGTATTTTCATGGAAGATCTTGTAGATGTTTGGCTACGTCTGACTTGTAAAGCTATCATATCGTTTGCTTCTTGTTTAGACTGAGTCAAAAGAAGGAATGCTGAAATTCAAGTTAGTCTGTATATAGATTATGAAGAAGGATATTGCTTCAAACATTCATCCTTCGCTAAATGTAGATTTTGAGGATTTTAAACGCATCTACTACAAATGGGACGTTTCACACTAATCAAAGTAGCTTTTTCAGTATTAGAATTTTGACTGAAGTTACCACCTTAGACATGAATCTGATGGATATATATACATTTTTAATTTATTTTATTATATTTTGGCTGCGTTGGGTTTTCCTTGCTGTGCGTGGGCTTTCTCTAGTTGCAGCGAGCGGTGGCTTCTCTTGTTGCAGAGCACAGGCTCTAGGCGCGCGGACTTCAGTAGTTGTGGCATGCAGGCTCAGTAGTTGTGGCTGGCGGGCTCTAGAGCGCAGGCTCAGGACTTGCGGTGCACGGGCTTAGTTGCTCTGCAGCATGTGGGATCTTCCCGGACCAGGGCTCGGACCCGTGTCCCCTGCATTGGCAGGCGGACTCTCAACCACTGCGCCGCCAGGAAAGCCCCTGATTGACGGATATTTTTATCTAGTCAGTTTTGTTTCAAATGTCCAGAGAGAATACAGTGTGAGAATATGCTAAGGATAGACTTTGGTCATTATTTCTGTGTTTTGATATAGGTAGTAGTAACAGATAACGATGTTGCCTTAAATAACATATACAGTGCATGTGAATCTATGAAGACCGACAGGTAAGTAGGTTGAATTGAGCTAATAAAGCCAGAAGTTATGTGAGAATATGTACTAAGGGGCCAGGGAAACTCAACTGGCCAGCAGTGTTGAGCTTGGTTTCTTATAGGCCCGATTTAGTCCTGCAGGGGGTTTTGTTTTCATTACTGTTCCCATATAATTATCACTGGATGATGACCTTGCCCAAAGGGACCAATACGTAAGCAGTTGCCCTATTCCTTACCATTTCTTACTCACTTAAGTGGCAGCCACTCTGTCTAAAAGGCCGTGGTCGATCTGAACAGAATCCAGGCAGTCAGATTTGTGTGCCGACCACCTGCTCAACTGCAGAGAATCTTCTCCAAGGTCTCATTTTGAGAAACATAATACACTTACCCAAAATGCTTTTGTGTGTGTGTGTGTGGTATGCGGGCCTCTCACTGTTGTGGCCTCTCCCGTGGCAGAGCACGGGCCCAGCCGCTCCACAGCACGTGGGATCTTCCCGGACCGGGGCACGAACCCGTGTCCCCTGCATCGGCAGGCGGACTCTCAACCACTGCGCCACCAGGGAAGCCCCCAAAGTACTTTTTTAAAAAGTATTCAAGTATATGAAGATATAACCACAGTGATCTTGGCCTGTTTCTGAGATAATCAGTGAAGAGCTCTTCTAGAGCAGCAGCGGTCCTAGATCAGTAACACCAGTATCACCTGGGAACTTGTTAGAAATGCAAACTCACCAGCCCTACCCTGGGCCTCCTGAGTCGGAAACTCTGTTTCTGGGTCCTTGGATCTGTGTTTTAAGGAGCCTTCTAGGTGGTTCTGGTGCACGCCAGCGTTTAAGAACCATTATTCTAGGGAAACAGAAAACAAAATTAGATAGGTATGTAGTAGGTTCTTGAAATTACCAGGAATATGACTGGCTGAGCGAAGGTTTTGGCCGCTATCCTACGGCGGTAGGGAGCTTTAAGGTTTGCGATGCAGGGAGGGTGGTGCGATCGTTACTTTAGGAAGACAGCCCTGGAAAATTCGAATCGGGCTCCACTGGGCTATCAGGCTGCAACCTGTCGAGGAGGGAAGGAAGGTGTGCCTTCAGTTGAAGACTCATTTGCTGTAACGAACCCAGTTTAGAAGCTGTTAAGTTTAAGAGAAGGAAGAGCCAACAGATTGAAAAGTCACAAAAAGCTGATCCGACAAACAGGCGTGAAGCTGCACGTACATCAGAGGTCATGTGTCAGTACGGGTTGAGCCCACCAAGAGTCCTCAGTCTGTGCGAATGCGGCGACTATTAAATTTAGTTACGTTTTATCGGATTCCCTCTCGAGGCTACCTGCCGAGGGGCTGGTCGGGGGGTGAAAATCTGGGGCGAGGTACATGAAGTATCAGGCAGTGAGATGACTGCATTACTGATTGCACTGCAGTCGACTTGGGAATTTATTCCGCGGGTCACGTGAGGTTCTGCTTCCACAGCTGAATCTGTGTAGTACAGGGTGTGACACCTCCCTTCGCGATTTGTCACGCATCCAAGGAAACTTTAGAGGCTAGCTGGAATATCCTAATTCAACTCTTTATAAAAGGCTTTCTAAAAAGCTGCCTTTTGGAAATATTCACTCCTTGTAAATATTCTCTTTCTAAAATATAACTGAAGGCATTTCACAGGAGCCTAAAAATAGTATTTTGAGATGAAAGGAAAACGGCTATGTTTAAGGAAAAATAACCACTTTAAAACCGAACCTAGGTAAGTTAATCTTACTTTATGTTCTCAGGATATTTTGTACCAAAATGTCTGATGCCCAGCATCAAATCCTGAGCTAGGACTAACTGGGTTATGAGAAACGTGAACGCAGGGAATTAATTATGCCCTGAAAGAGCCAGAACAGAGCTAGATACCTGTCAATATGAGAACTGATTTAGTTCGGCAGCCAAAATAAACGGTACCGACCTCTTGTTTGGGGTTTTGAAAGCACTGTTTCATTTGACCAGCCTTAGGAAATGGTCCTTCCCGACCTTAGGGTCTGCAGGTGGCAAGGACTAGTCACCACTGGGTGCCAGGCCGTGATTATGTTATTTAGTCACACGGGACCTCAGAGGAGGGGACATTCCCCATCTCCCTAGAAATGCTGTGTGATTTGTTTCTCGCAAATCAGAACCACCCAAGGGTCACCGGAGGGGAATCAAGACCCCCTGAAGACCGCGGACTTAATCTCTCTTAAACCTAGGATCTTAAACACACTGCTTTTCTTGACAGTTTAGTGTGTTGTTACTATCATACAAAGCTATCAGTTAGAAGTGGATTTGGGAAACGATCAAGAATCTTCTGCTTTAACTGTTTTTCTGTTCCTTTATGAAACAAGTAGAAAGCAAAGTTTCTGAGCGTCACATTGCCTAAGGCACAGAATTCCCATGCTGCCTAGGGAGATGTCCTTTTTGAAGTTCTGTGCTTGATATACCGACAGTACACTGTTTGTAGAAAGTGGGTTTCAGTATAAACCATAACCACAGAGGTAATCTATGGTTGAGTACATGATTTGACGTACAGGAAGTGTCTGGGTCTAATGATGAAACTTTTTAACTTTCCAGATGACAGAACAAAGGAAGCAGAAACAAAGAATTGGTCTTCTAGGACATCCTCCTCACATGAACGTCAACCCACAGCAACCAGCATAAGCAAATGAAATAAAGGAATCGTATTTACCTTTTTAAATTATTTTTACTGTGGGTATGGCTAATTCGTTCTGATTCACCCACAGAGGTTACATTTATGCTTAGTATATTTGTAAATACTCAGTTTTATACTGTATGTATATGATCGCTACTCTCAAGGTTTGGATATATGTATTGTAATTAGAATTGTTGGCAAGATGAAATTTCATTTGTGCCAAAACTATTAAAAATGCCTTTTTTGGAAGGACTGAAGAAAGCACCTGATTTGCACTTGAACCACATTATAGATTTAAAAGTATATGACATGTATTTTGTATTTAAAACTAGAATAGCCAGTATTTATGTTTTTTATAGAACTGTGCAATACCAATTATGCAATCACAATAAATTTGTAACTCCTGCGTATCCTAAGGGGAGTGCACATCTTTGGAGCTGGTGTGTGTTAACAGTATGTAATAAATGGTTAACTATCAAATGATGCTGCTGCCAAAATCATATTAATAGTGAGTTTCAGGCCCCCGGGCATTCTGTACCGTGTAATTATCCTGTGGTGATACTCCTCCTCGTTGCTGGCGGCACTAGCGCCTCTGTCTCATAGTGACAGTGCTCCAAGCCTATGAACTGTCAAGTCAGCATTCATTTTAGGAAAAGCAACTTTAGTTTCAAAGATACTTTAAGGCTCCTGAATGGATCATTTAAACTATTTCTTTAAGTAAGAGAGCTAAATTAAATTAGAGGCTCAGACTTTAGTTTGCCAAGTCAGTGAATTTTTTAAAGGGAACTTTTTAATGCCACGTCTGAGGTAAATGCATACTGCTAGCCAACCAGTGTCATCTCCTAGGAGAATTTTGGTGTCATGTTATAAAGAAATGAGTAATTAATTGATGGGCTCTAGATTATCTAGTCCAAACAGTGGAGTTGATTTTTTTCTTCATCTGAACCAACATGCTACAGTAGCTAAGAAGTATTAAACTATATCCATCCATATAAAGATGAAATAGCTATCCCATTAGAGCTCATAGTTTGAACACTGACATGTTACTCTTGTGAAAGAGCCACATTTGGGTTTTATTTCTGTCACATTATTTCTTTTCTTGATGGATGAATAGTATGAAAGGAAACTTTTATATCTGTTGCCTAGTTTTGTACATGGATCTCATTTTACAAGAGAATCTCTCTACAAAAAACGTTAAACATGTATTGAAAGCAGAGTTCTGAAATGAGTAAAGTTTGTAAATGCAGATATAAAAATAATATTTAATAAATGATGCAGAATAAAATACAGTGACCGACTGGTGGCTCTCATTTAGACACTTCTTTGCGTCATAACAACAGCTATTCCAATTATATATTTTCTTTAGGACCTATTTAAAGTATAAATGGTTTGCCTACCAGATTAATTCCAAAAATGCTTACCTGATTAACGATAGCCGAGAACTACTTGCACAGATATGGGGGAGGGGTTACACAGTAGCCAGCCATTCATTCTTCTCGCTAAGTGACTGCCAAGCAGACTGTCACGAGTACCGTAGCACATGGTAATAAGGCTCCCACTCCCGTACTTTCTCTAGGGGACCTGCAACTTGCTGCCTGCAACGCAAAGAATCACCAACAGGGAGATTAGTTCTCACTCATGCCCAGCGGTCAGAGTCCTTCAAGACAGTTGAAAATGTTTTACAAAAGCTAACTCGTCTATCCAAAGGTAGTGAAAACCTGTCCCCTCCTGTGAGCAATGCCCACCGTGGTTGCTCTTTTAACAAACACTGATTTTCTCTGTGCTTTGCTAAATAAGGATAATTACCATCCAATGTCGGGGACTAGGTCGTGATTAAATTCCAGTTAAATGACTAGTTTCAAAACCAATGCTGCTACTTTATAATTGATAACTTTTAAAAAGGTGAATAATTTTCCAGTCAGTGCAGCGTATCTCCACAGAATTTTTCCATAATAAGGCAAGCCCAAGATAGATAAGTACTCGTATCTATAAACAGATCGGCGCCCCACGCCGACCACCCCAACCTTCCCCGAACGTGAGCCCCAGCCAGCAAGGACTTGCTCCCCTTGGACCTCCCCCTTTGATCTGCCGAGCTGCCCAGCACGGAGAGGCAGTGTGTGTGGTTTGTCTCCCAAGCCCCGTCCCATCTCCTTCACTGCCAAGTTCTGCAACGACACGTTCAGGTTGCAGCTTTTACAGGTTTGTCCTGTTTCATTCGAATCCTGTCACTTGAGATACAATCTTCATTCAACTCGCCAGCTTCAGCAGAAAATAAATGGAAGTGGAATGCCACTCCACCCTACAAGCGGTAGATCCTACCCTTGGAGTTTGGGTGTGAACACAAAGCTGGTACAACTGAAACATAAAATTTGAAGTTGTAACTCCTACAGCCTTTGACGTGTGAATGTGATTTCACCTTTCTCCAGACATCACTTTTTCAACACTTCTATTTCAAGGATCAAGGTCCAAGTCACCTTCAAAGTTACTCACCGAGGTGAAGAATTAGTGCTATCGGGCTAGGAAACAAATGTGACAGCATACAACTAACATGCAAAAAGTCTTTTTGGCTCTGATTATTTAATTTTAAAAGTTTGCTGTAGCACGGATTTTGCCAACTTCCTTAACTAAACCACGTGTTAAACCAAAGGGTCTGGGAAATTCCATTCCACTTTTCTAACATTTATATTTTCTGGCCCGTTTCTACTTATGTCCCTGAAATTATGTAGTGATGAACCTTGTTTTCCCCTGCAGATACAGCTTCCACCCTGCTGGGCCCTAGAGCTTTACTCGATAGTGCATCCTGCGCAAATACTCTCAGTGCTGTGCGCCCTGACTCCTCAAACACACACACAAAATACACTTTTCACTTTGTTTTCTAAAAACTTGATTCAACCTACCTGTTTCCAAGTTCATTACTGCTTGTTCTTCAGTCAATTTTATTTTATTTGGTTCTACTTTCTGAAAATGCATTGCTTGATTTTGCTCCTGTACAAACTGCTCTTTCACCCTGTTTAAACATTTCCTAACATAAATTATAAGGCAAGCATACCTTATTTGTGCAAGCTTACCAGCAACTCAGTCTTTGCAGTAGCAAACTAAACAACGCTTTACTTATGTGCTAGTGAGAAATTACCACGATCTTCACAGTAAACTAAGGAATTATCACATTAAAAACTCAATTACAGGGCTTCCCTGGTGGTACACTGGTTAAGAACCTGCCTGCCAATGCAGAGGACACAGGTTCGAACCCTGGTCCGGGAAGATGCCACAGGCCACGGAGTAACTAAGCCCGTGCGCCACAACTACTGAGCCTGTGCTCTAGAGCCCACGAGCCGTAACTACTGAGCCCGCGAGCCACAACTACTGAAGCCCATGCACCTAGAGCCCGTGCTCCGCGACGAGAGAAGCCACCGCCATGAGAACCCCGTGCACCGCAATGAAGAGTAGCCCCTGCTCACCGCAACTAGAGAAAGCCCGCACGCAGTAACGAAGACCCAATGCAACCAAAATTAAATAAGAAATAAATTAATTCATTAATTTAGAAAACTCAATTACAGATTTCCGTATCCTCCTCCTACGGTTGGTTGGGATATTGCGCTAACGAGAAACAGCCTGAAAGTTTCTGATAGTTATCTTAAGGCTAATCATGAGACCATTAGTCTGACTTCTGGGCTACACAGAAGGAAATTTAGTCCTTCAATACTATTAAATACAAAAGGAGCACAACTACATACTTAAACAAGTAGAGTTGAGTTTTGCTAAAACAATGTTTTCACAGATTTTAAAAAACAAATGTGCTTGATAGAAGGCTTAATTTACATGACAGTAAAAGTCACCTTTACACTTAATTTACATGACAGTAAAAGTCACCTTTACACAAGAGAGAACAGAATAACAAAGGACTCCTACTGAAGGCTCTTGACACAACATGCTCTTATCTACCAAACCACAGAAGGGGAGTGGAGCTTTCATTTTAAAGGTAAGAAATTGAGCCTTACAGTGGTAAAGTGACTTGCCCAAGGGCTTAGCTCCAGAATCAAGAAAGCACTCCTGACTCAGCTAAACAGGAGAGAGCTCTCCCACCTGCTACCCCATTCCAGAAATGGGCTACAGTATCTTATCAGTCACCAGTTTCCCATAACAGTTCTCCCTTTACAGAAAGTTCTTAGGCAGAGCTGTATTTTGTCCTACAATACAAATGGATTTCCTTTTCTTTTCAAATCTCTTTCATGAGAGGATCTACAAGTTAGAAAGTCCTGAATATGATTGCTTTGTCAGGACTGAAAGCTTGGTGGCAAAGATAAGCTCCTAAAATCTCTATCTTTTACAACTACAAATCTCAAATAAATATCTCTTATTTAAGTGCATTTTTCAAAAGGAGACTCTGTTCTCTCAGTCCACGTTGAAAGATTCCATACAGACTGGCATCCTGTCCCACCTACCACAGAAGTCGGTGTTGTTTAGCCAGCTCTGCTCTCTCGCCTGCGTTACAGTGATCATTTGTTAACAATCAACTAGAATGCTGGAAAACCCCCGTAAAGATTTCGATTTTACAGAAAGTACCCAAAATTCCACCAGTTTTGCATCACAAAGCAGTGGTTAAAGTAAAGTTTTGAGTACAATGCCATGCATGTGGTTTTTGTGGGTGGCTGCAGCTCAGAACCACTCTTGGGACTCGTCAGTTACCTACAGGGCAGAGCTAGGACGGCAATTATAAACGAAGACCGTTCTGATCACGGCAACAAACAACTCTCCATCCCTGGTATTGTACGTCACCTTTGGCGACCCTTAACAACCTAAAGGGTGACGCAGAAGCGTAACTAGCCTTCGAGTCTGGACCCCAAAACCTACCAAGTGAAGAAAAGAAAAAGACCGCTGGCAGGTTTTTACATTTGATCAAGTGTGACAAGGCTCACGGACAGCTCTCCGGCTGCTGGTGATTTAAACTCATTTGGTAAAACCAGTCTCTAGCTCACTGGGGTACTACGTCAAAAAACTAACGCAAAGAGAAACTTCAAATACTTTAAGGTCATGACAACCTAACACCCAGAAGTGAAACTGCATCATTCACGCAGTCTGGAAAGAAAAAAGAACGCTGAGAACCACTATCGATGAAGAGTGCCGAGTGTGAGAAAACCCCTAAGGTGAATTCTGAACAACAACAACAAAAAAAAAACGAATCCCACAACAGAAGGAGTGCATACTGTATGCAAGACCCACTAACGGAAAGAGTTTGCCAGTATTTCCGTCATGACCTCACGAAAGACGGCTGGGCCCATGTAAATGAAACTTTAGGCGGTCCAGGAATTTAACCTGTCCACTCCAGAACTTAATTCAGCTAACGGTTTCCTCTTTCTTCCCACATGCTTGTCACCTCTAACATCTCGTGAAGTCTTGTCAGGAGCTTTCTGTAAATGCTCTGTAGAAGGAAAACAATTAAGATGCGGTATGACGCCGGGACAAGGAAGCAGAAGCACACGAGGCTCGGCTGCCGAGCGTGCGTTTACTTCAGGGCGCCCGGGGGGCGCGGCGGCAGGGAAGGAACTGGGCCGTGCGGCTGCTAAGGGCCTTCATGCCAGCTCTACCACTTCAGCGCTAAGAGTTTAAGCAAGATCTTTAATCCCTGTAATTTTCACACACACACACGCACACGCACACACACCCTGCCCGTTCCCCCAACCACCATCTAAAGACTGGAGACGCTACCACTTCTTTGGGCAGCAATAAGCTTTGAGAAAGACAATATATGTCAAGTGTCGACTATATACCCGACACGTGTCACTTCCCACTCCTTTGCGACATCGTCATTTCCTTGTGCTCAGGCCGATCCACAAGGTCAGCTAAATACTTCACGACCAAAGCTACCTCTGTTCCTACTAGATGGGCCTGAAGTTATTACAGTGGGATCCTAAACCCCCAAGTCTTAACATGACATGTTTGGGACGTATCGAGTCATTTTTAAAAACTGTATCTTTAACATCCAAATTGTTTTTACTATCCGTTTGAACTGAATTCATAAAGAAAGAAAACTATTATAGAGCTCATAACTTCCGGACAATTATTCTCATATTTGTGATCAGAGTTGAATTTATGTCTGACTTCCTTTTTACAAAATCTTCATGGGAAGGCGCTTTATATCTTAGGGATGATGATGTATTTCCTTAGTTTATGAAGTGCTTTTACCGACATTCTCATTTAGGTAGAAGTCTCCCAAGCCCGTTAAGTAGATATTATCCCTGACACGTAAAGCGTCCTAAACTGTACCATCTTTAACATTCAGATGCAAATTTTAGACCGTTATCTCACATAACTGAACGAAGACCAGGACTTTCCTTAATAATTTCAAGGATTCTAAGGTGAGTGCTTACAACTTCCTAATAATTCCTTGTCACTTTTTCATCCTAAATCCTGGCTGCAACCTCATTCTCATCATCTCCCCTCTCTCTTCCCCTCCACCCGAGCGTAGACACAGCCGTCTCTACTGTCTCCAAAACACATTAACACCTGGGTGTTGTGAAAAGCAGACCTTTAGCAGAGGCAGATTTTAACAAATCAATAAATAACAAGTCAACAGTAAGGAACGATTTAAAACGGAGAACAAGACACTGAAGCTCTCTGCCCCCTCCTTCCTTTTCTGCCAGCAGAGTAGCCATTTGTATCCTCATCTCGAGCCTAATACTAGGACCCACTTTCTCTCACCATCCCTGCCCAAACAAAAGCAAAATAAAAACACACAAAAATTTCCCTCCAGCTTCAAGGAAAAGTTAAAAATTCTTGTTTCTTTCTTATACAGAACAATTTAAGCAACCTGGTCCCAACCCCTCCCATCTAGATTAGCTCTCTACCTTGACAGAACGAAAAAAGACTATAATTCATTTGTCTTTAGCTTTCAACTCAAAGAGCAACCAGCTTTGAAAATAGCTTTATTTTTTCCCCTTCCTGATAACTCCCTATCTTAGAGAAGAAGAAATCAGTTTAGAAAGGTGAAGCGATTCGGCCAAACTAGAACATCAGACCTGGGATTCAAAGGCAGATAGATCATCTGACGATATACACTCACGCTTCAGTATCCATGGGGACCCCCGTGGATAGCAAAATCTGCGGGTGCTTCATGTCCTTTAGGTAAGGAGTACAATCGGCCCTCCATTTACTCGGGATCCATAGCCACAGGATCCACATGCAAAGACTGGAGAGCTGACTGAATCATATGCCTTCCTCTCTAGGCCAACGCTTCACTATGCTGGGTGCAATCCTGCCGATAAGGTGCTGGGGCCTCTACCTGTCCACCTGTTTGGGGAAGATCTGTAAATTCCAGGTAAGAGTTCTAAGAGATGCAAAGTGAGAGTTGTTACGGGTAAGGGCTGTAACTAGTTCTTTCATTCAGTACCGAGTACAATTCCTGCCAATAAAGGGGCTCAAGACACGTGAGGGGGAAAAAAAAGACTGTGAACCTTCACGTAATCTGCTTGACGGTTTTGGAGCCCAGGCCAATTAGGAGTCTTTCACTAAGGAAGGACTATTTAGCAGTGGCCCAAAAGGAGTTGCACACACAATAAAAGATCAGGCAGTCACTACCCTTTTGGCTGCGGACCATTTAATCTTATAACTGTCCGATAATCATAATGCCTCTGGCCCCAGGACTCCTGCTTCACAACCCCAAACCATCCCCCACTGCCCCCTCCCTCTCATTAGGTAACCCCAATCTCTCTCCCTTCTTTCAATTCTTATAACAGATAAACCTGTGCTGCCTTGTCTATCAAAGTCTAAAATGGGTTGGCAGGGGACTTCCCTGGTGGTCCAGTGGTTAGCACTTTGCCTTCCATGCAGGGAGTGCAGGTTCAATCTCTAGCCGGGGAGCTAAGACCCCACGTGCCTCGCTCACAAAAAAACAAAACATAAAAAAGAAGCAAAACACAGAAGCAATACTGTAACAAATTCAATAAAGACTTCAGAAATGGTCTCCATCAAAAAATTAAAAAAAAACTTAAAACAAGGGTTGGCAGGGTTGAATTCCTTCCGGAGGCCCCAGTGGAGGATTTACATCCTTGCCTTTTTCAGCTTCCAGAGGCTGCCTGCACTCCTTGGCTCACTGCCTACTCCCATCTGTAAAGCTGGAAATGGCCAGTCGAGTCCCTTCACACCCTTTATCGCACTGCCTATGATGCTATGCCTCCCTCCTTTACTTACGAGGAACCTTGTGATTACATTGGTCCCACTTGAATAAACCAGGAAATCTCCGCATTTCAAAAGCCTTAACATCCACAACCGCAAGATCCCTTTCGCCGAGTAAGGTAATGCGTTCACGGCGTCTGGGCGTTAGGACTTGGACACCTTTAAGAGGCCCAGTATTCTGCCGACCACATTTGCCTACGCAGAAACCAGGCAGTTTAAGACAAGACAAACAAATCGCCTGTTTTCACGCTTGACAGATTTGAATACAACTGGGAAGGCCACATTTTCTTATGGCCCAAACAGACTGAACAAGTCAGTTAATTAACACGACCATATAGAATGATGCAGCTACATATGATTACCCAAGGCAGTCTGTGGCTTCCTTTTACTTTCACTATTGATACTCTCGGTGAACCAGAAACAGCTATTAAAAATGTGTTTACACACACACACACACACACACACACACACACACACCCCTTATTAGAGTTTTTATTACCTCAGGTTCTTTTTTTTTTTCTTTTTTTTTTTTTGCGGTACGCGGGCCTCTCGCTGTTGTGGCCTCTCCCGCTGCGGAGCACAGGCTCCGGACGCGCAGGCTCAGCGGCCACGGCTCACGGGCCCAGCCGCTCCGCGGCATGTGGGATCTTCCCGGACCGGGGCACGAACCCATGTCCCCTGCATCGGCAGGAGGACTCTCAACCACTGCGCCACCAGGGAAGCCCCTTACCTCAGTTTTACTTGTAAGGATTAGCACTTCAAAAATAAGAGGGGGCAGAGTTAAGATGGCGACAGGGAAGGACGCAGAGTTTGCGTCTCCCCACAACTAGGGTGCCTGCTGGACACTGGTGCGGGACATCGATGCCCAAGGAGAGGGGAGGAACCCCCGAGCGACCGGGTAGGACATGGGGGCAGTGAGGTGGGAGGAGAAATGGGGGCTGGACAGAACCAGCAACCCTGAGGGGTGGCTCGAGGCGGGAGAGGTTCCCACGCCTGGAGAGACCCTGGGAGGGCTCGGAGGATCAGGCGTTTCCCCTGCCCTATCCGGCCCAGGAAGCCTGCGGGGCTCCCGGGCCGGGCGCTCTGAGGCCCCCTGTGGGCTGTGTTGGTCCTAGGGGCATAGGAGGGAGGCGGGCAGGAGGGGGCCTCCAGGACCGGAGGATCGGGGAGGTGTGGCGGGCGTCTCCCAGGCCCACTTAGCCCCGGGAAGCCTGGACTCCCAAGCTGCGTCCCCGCCCCTCAAGGCCCTCTCTAGGCTGCGTTGGTCCTAGGGGCGGAGGAGGGAGGGAGGAGGGGGGAAGAGGAGGAGAGGCAAATGGGGGGGACCCTCCTGGGCCGGGGGATCGGGGAAGCACCGCAGGTGTTGCCCCCACCCACTTGGCTCCGGGGAGACTGTTGGGCCTCCAGGTCTGGTCCCCTGATCTCTGGGGCTCCCTCCAGACACGTGGGTGCTAGGAGCATAGGAGGGAGGAGAGGGGAAGAAGAGAGGTCAACGGGGAGGGGCCCTCCAGATCAGAAGATGCGGGGAACGGGCCTAGCACTTCCCCGCCCACTCAGGCCCAGTGAGCCTGCTGGGGTCCTGGACCTGCTCCTCCACCCTCCAGGGCCAGAGGCACTCCTGGGCCCCTCCTGCTGCATTAAAGCTAAACCCCAGAGAAGTCTGGAGCTTCCGAAGAGGCAAGAGACCTTTTCTTCCCACTTTGCTTCCTGGGGCGCGAGGAGAGGGGATTAAGCGCGCCACGTAAAGGAGCTCCAGAAACGGGCGTGAGCTGCGGCTATCAGCGCGGACCCCAGAGCCGGGCATGAGACGCTAAGGCTGCTGCTATTGCTGCCACCAAGAAGCCTCTCTGCGAGCACAGGTCACTCTCCACACCGGCCCTCTCCCAGGAGCCTGAGCAGCCCGCCACTGCCAGGGTCCCAGGATCCAGGGACAACTTCCCCGGGAGAACGCACGGCACGCCTCGGTCTGGTGCAGCGTCACGCCGGCCTCTGCTGCTGCAGGCTTGCCCCGCATCCATACCCCAACCTACCCCCGGCCTGAGCCAGAGCCCCCGAATCAGCTGCTCCTTTAACCCCGTCCTGTCTGAGCAAAGAGCAGACGCCCTCGGGCAACCAACACACAGAGGCGGGGCCAAGTCCAAAGTTGAACCCCAGGAGCTGTGCGAACAAAGAGGAGAGGGGGAGGTCTCTCCCAGCAGCCTCAGAAGCAGTGGATTAAAGCTCCACAATCAACTTGAAGTGCCCTGCATCTGTGGAAAACCTGAATAGACAGCGAAATATCCCAAGTTGAGGAGGTGGACTTTGGGAGCAAGATATATTATTATTTCCCCCTTTTTCTGTTTTTGTGAGTGTGTATCTGTGTGCTGCTGTGTGAGATTTTGTCTGTATAGCTTTGCTTTCACCATTTGTCCTAGGATTCTGACCATCCCATTTTTTGTGTTTTCTTTACTTTAAAAAATTTTTCTTAATTATTTTTTATTTTCACAACTTTATTTTATCCTACTTTATCTTCTTTCTTTCTTCCTTTCTTTCTTCCTTTCCTTCTTCCTTCCTTTCTACCTCCCTTCCTCTCTCCCTTCCCCCCTCCCTTCCTTTCTTCCTTCCTTTCTTCCTTCCTTCCCTTCTCCCTTCCTTCCTTCCTTTCTCCCTTCCTTCCTTCCTTCCTTTCTATTTTTTCTCCCTTTTATTCTGAGCCGTGTGGATTAAAGGCTCTTGGTGCTCCAGCCAGGCATCAGGGCTGTGTCTCTGAGGTGGGAGAACCAGGACACTGGTCCACAAGAGACCTCCCAGCTCCACATAATATCAAACAGTGAAAATCTCCCGGAGATCTCCAGCTCAACACCAAGACCCAGCTTCACTCAACAACCAGCAAGCTACAGTGCTGGACACTCTATGCCCAACAACTAGCAAGACAGGACTACAGCCCCATCCATTAGCAGAGAAGCTGCCTAAAATTATAATAAGGCTACAGACATCCCAAAACACACCACCAGACATGGACCTGCCCACCAGAAAGACAAGATCCAGCCTCATACACCAGAACACAGGCACAAGTCCCCTCCACCAGGAAGCCTACACAACCCACTGAACCAACCTTAGCCACTGGGGACAGACACCAAAAACAATGGGAACTACGAACCTGCAGCCTGCAAAAAGGAGACCCCAAACACAGTAAGCAAAATGAAAAGACAGAAAAACACACAGCAGACGAAGGAGCAAGGTAAAAACCCACCAGACCTAACAAATGAAAAGGAAATAGGCAGTCTACCTGAAAAAGAATTCAGAATAATGATAGTAAAGATGATCCAAAATCTTGGAAATAGAATAGACAAAATGCAAGAAACAGTTAACAAGGACCTAGAAGAAATAAAGAGGAAGCAAGCAATGATGAGCAACACAATAAATGAAATTTAAAATACTCTAGATGGGATCAATAGCAGAATACCTGAGACAGAAGAACGGATAAGTGACCTGGAAGATAAAATAGTGGAAATAACTACTGCAGAGCAGAATTTTAAAAAAAGAATGAAAAGAACTGAGGACAGTTTCAGAGACCTCTGGGACAACATTAAACGCATAAACATTCTAATTATCGGGGTCGCAGAAGAAGAGAAAAAGAAAGGGACTGAGAAAATATTTGAAGAGATTATAGTTGAAAACTTCCCTAATATGGGAAAGGAAATAGTTAATCAGGTCCAGGAAGCACAGACAGACCCATACAGGATAAATCCAAGGAGAAACACGCCAAGACACATATTAATCAAACTATCAAATATTAAATACAAAGAAAACATATTAAAAGCAGCAAGGAAAAAACAACAAATAACACACAAGGGAATCCCCATAAGGTTAACATCTGATCTTTCAGCAGAAACTCTGCAAGCCAGAAGGGAGTGGCAGGACATATTTAAAGTGATGAAGGAGAAAAACCTACAACGAAGATTACTCTACCCAGCAAGGATCTCACTGAGATTTGATGGAGAAATTAAAACCTTTACAGACAAGCAAAAGCTGAGAGAGTTCAGCACCACCAAACCAGCTTTGTACAACAAATGCTAAAGGAACTTCTCTAGGCAAGAAACCCAAGAGAAAGAAAAGACCTACAATAACAAACTCAAAACAATTAAGTAAATGGTAATAGTAACATACATATCGATAATTACCTTAAATGTAAATGGATTAAATGCTCACACCAAAAGACACAGACTGGCTGAATGGATACAAAAACATGACCCATATATATGCTATCTACAAGAGACCCACTTCAGACCTACGGACACATACAGACTGAAAGTGAGGGGATGGAAAAAGATATTCCATGCAAATGGAAATCAGAAGAAAACTGGAGTAGCAATTCTCATATCAGACAAAATAAACTTTAAAATAAAGACTATTACAAGAGACAGAGAAGAACACTAAATAATGATCAAGGGATCAATGCATGAAGAAGATATAACAATTGTAAATACTTATGCACCCAACATAGAAGCACATCAATACATAAGGCAGATACTAACAGCCATAAAAGGGGAAACCAACAGTAACACAATCATAGTAGGGGACTTTAACACCCCACTTTCACCAATGGACAGATCATCCAAAGTGAAAATAAATAAGGAAACACAAGCTTTAAATGATACATTAAACAACATGGACTTAATTGATATTTATAGGACATTCCATCCTAAAACAACAGAATACACATTTTTCTCAAGTGCTCATGGAACATTCTCCAGGATAGATCATATACTGGGTCACAAATCTAGCCTTGGTAAATTTAAGAAAACTGAAATCGTATCAAGTATCTTTTCCGACCACAACACTATGAGACTAGATATCAATTACAGGAAAAGATCTGTAAAAAATACAAACACATGGAGGCTAAACAATACACTACTTAATAACAAAGTGATCACTGCAAAAATCAAAGAGGAAATCAAAAAATACTTAGAAACAAACGACAATGGAGACACAACGACCCAAAACCTATGGGATGCAGCAAAAGCAGTTCTAAGAGGGAAGGTTATAGCAATACAATCCTACCTTAAGAAACAGGAAACACCTCGAATAAACAACCTAACTTTGCACCTAAAATAATTAGAGAAAGAAGAACAAAAAAACCCCAAATTTAGCAGAAGGAAAGAAATCATAAAGATCAGATGAGAAATAAATGAAAAAGAAAGGAAGGAAATGATAGCAAAGATCAATAAAACTAAAAGCTGGTTCTTTGAGAAGATAAACAAAATTGATAAACCATTAGCCAGACTCATCAAGAAAAAAAGGGAAAAGACTCAAATCAACAGAATAGAAATGAAAAAGGAGAGGTAACAATGGACATTACAGAAATACAAAAGATTATTAGAGATTACTATAAGCAACTATATGCCAATAAAATGGACAACCTGGAAGAAATGGACAAATTCTTAGAAAGGCACAACCTGCCAAGACTGAACCAGGAAGAAATAGAAAATATGAACAGACCAATCACAAGCACTGAAATTGAAACTGTGATTAAAAATCTCCAACAAACAAAAGCCCAGGACCAGATGGCTTCATAGGCAATTTCTATCAAACATTTAAAGAAGAGTTAACACCTATCCTTCTCAAACTCTTCCAAAAGATAGCAGAGGGAGGAACACTCCCAAACTCATTCTATGAGGCAACCATCACCCTGATACCAAAACCAGACAAAGATGTCACAAAGAAAGAAAACTCAGGCCAATATCACTGATGAACACAGATGCAAAAATCCTCAACAAAATACTAGCAAACAGAATCCAACAGCACATGAAAAGGATCATACACCATGATCAAGTGGGGTTTATTCCAGAAATCCAGTGATTCTTCAATATATGCAAATCAATCAACGTGATACACCATATCAACAAACTGAAGGAGAAAAACCATATGATCATCTCAATAGATGCAGAGAAAGCTTTTGACAAAATTCAACACCCATTTATGATAAAAACCCTGCAGAAAGTAGGCATAGAGGGAACTTTCCTCAACGTAATAAAGGCCATATATGACAAACCCACAGCCAACATCGTCCTCAATGGTGAAAAACTGAAACCATTTCCACTAAGATCAGGAACAAGACAAGGTTGCCCACTCTCACCACTCTTATTCAACATAGTTTTGGAAGTTCTAGCCACAGCAAGCAGAGAAGCAAAAGAAATAAAAGGACTCCAAATCGGAAAAGAAGTAAAGCTGTCACTGTTTGCAGATGACATGATACTATACATAGAGAATCCTAAAGATGCTACCAGAAAACTAGGAAAATAATCAATGAATTTGGTAAAGTAGCAGGATACAAAATTAATGCACAGAAATCTCTGGCATTCTTATACACTAATGATGAAAAATCTGAGCGTGAAATTACAAAAAACACCCCCATTTACCATTGCAATAAAAAGAATAAAATATCTAGATATAAACCTACCTAAGGAGACAAAAGACCTGTATGCAGAAAACTATAAGGCACTGATGAAAGAAATTAAAGATGATACAAATAGATGGAGAGATATACTATGTTCTTGGATTGGAAGAATCAACATTGTGAAAATGACTCTACTACCCAAAGCAATCTATAGATTCAATGCAATCCCTATCAAACTACCACTGGCATTTTTTACAAAACTAGAGCAAAAAATTTCAAAATTTGTATGGAAACACAAAAGACCCCAAATAGCCAAAGCAATCTTGAGAACGAAAAATGGAGCTGGAGGAATCAGGCTCCCTGACTTCAGACTATACTACAAAGCTACAGTAATCAAGATAGTATGGTACTGGCACAAAAACAGAAATATAGATCAATGGAACAGGATAGAAAGCCCAGAGATAAACCCATACACATATGGTCACCTTATCTTTGATAAGGCAGGCAAGAATATACAGTGGAGAAAAGACAGCCTCTTCAATAAGTGGTTTTGGGAAAACTGGACAGGTACATGTAAAATTATGATAGAACACTCCCTAACACCATACACAAAAATAAACTCAAAATGGGTTAAAGACCTAAATGCAAGGCCAGACACTATCAAACTCTTACAGGAAAACATAGGCAGAACACTCTATAACATCAATCACAGCAAGATCCTTTTTAACCCACCTCCTAGAGAAATGGAAAAAGAAACAAAAATAAACAAATGGGACCTAATGAAACTTAAAAGCTTTTGCACAGCAAAGGATACCATAAACAAGACAAAAAGACAACCCTCAGAATGGGAGAAAATAGTTGCAAATGAAGCAACTGACAAAGGATTAATCTCCAAAATTTATAAGCAACTCATGCAGCTCAATATCAAAAAAACAAACAACCCAATCCAAAAATGGGCAGAAGATCTAAACAGACATTTCTCCAAAGAAGATACACAGATTGCCAACAAACACATGAAAGAATGCTCAACATCACTAATCATTAGAGAAATGCAAATCAACACTACAATGAGATATCATCTCACACCACTCAGAATGGCCATCATCAAAAACTCTAGAAACAATAAATGCTGGAGAGGGTGTGGAGAAAAGGGAACCCTCTTGCACTGCTGGTGGGAATGTAAATTGATACAGCCACTATGGAGAACAGTATGGAGGTTCCTTAAAAAAATACAAATAGAACTACCATATGACCCAGCAACCCCACTACTGGGCATGTACCCTGAGAAAACCATAATTCAAAAAGAGTCATGTACCAAAATGTTCATTGCAGCTCTATTTACAATAGCCAGGACATGGAAGCAACCTAAGTGTCCATCAACAGGTGAATGGATAAAGAAGATGTGGCACATATATACAATGGAATATTACTCAGCCATAAAAAGAAATGAAACTGAGTTATTTGTAGTGAGGTGGATGGACCTGGAGTCTGTCATACAGAGTGAAGTAAGTCAGAAAGAGAAAAACAAATACCGTATGCTAAGACATATATATGGAATCTAACAAAAAAAGTGTCATGAAGAGATTAGTGGTAGGATGGGAATAAAGACACAGACCTACTAGAGCATGGACTTGAGGATATGGGGAGGGGGAAGGGTAAGCTGTGACAAAGTGAGAGAGTGGCATGGACATATATACACTACCAAACGTAGGGTGGATAGCTAGTGGGAAGCAGCCGCATGGCACAGGGAGATCAGCTTGGTGGTTTGTGACCACCTAGAGGGGTGGGATAGGGAGGGTGGGAGGGAGGCAGATGCAAGAGGGAAGAATTATGGGAACACATGTATATGTATAGCTGATTCACTTTGTTGTAAAGCAGAAACTAACACACCATTGTAAAACAACTATACTCCAATAAAGATGTTTAAAAAAATAAAAATAAAGCTAAACCCCCTCAACACCCCCCACCTCACCCCACCTTTTCCAGCCCTGTAGGTCCTAAGCATTAGCCCTGCCCACCGCCTAAAGCCAACCCCTGCCTAAGCCCCGCCCAGCACAGCCAAGGCCTTTTCTGTCTTTTCTTTTTCCCCCTCCCCTTTTTTACTATTGTGGTTCTGTTTTACCTTCTGGTTGTTGTTTTATCTAAATTTTTATTTTTTCTATTCTTTCTAACATATTTGTTAGTTTTCTAATCTTATTTTTTCCTCTTTATTATCATTCTGCTCCTTTTTTCTTTTTTGTTTTTTTTGCCACCCTTGCAGCTCACAGGCTCTCAGTTTCCAAGCCAGGGGTCAGGCCAGAGCTCCTGTGGTAGAAAGTCCAAGTACAAACCACTGAAGTAACAGAGAACCTCAGACCCCAGGGAATATTCATCAGAGTGAGGTCTCCCACAAGTATTCATCTCATCAACAAGACCCAGCTCTACCCAACAGCCTAAAAACTCCAGTGTTGGAAGCCTCAGGCCAAACAACCAGTAAGACAGGAACACAATCCCACCCAACAAAACAACAACAACAAAAGACAAAAAGTATGTCACAGATGAAGGAGCAAGGTTAAAACCTACAAGACCAAATAAATGAAGAGGAAATAGGCAATCTGCCTGAAAAACAATTCAGAGTAATGATAGTAAAGTTGATCCAAAATCATGGAAACAGAATGGAGGCATGGATTGAGAAGATAAAAGAAATGTTTAACAAAGATCTAAAAGAACTAAAGAACAAACAAATAGAGATGAACAATACAGTAACTGAAATGAAAAATACACTAGAAGGAATCAATAACAGAATAACTGAGGCAGAAGAACGAATAAGTGAGCTGGAAGACAGAAAGGTGGAAATAACTGCCGAGGAGCAGAATAAAGAAATATGAATGAAAAGAATTGAAGATGATCTCAGAGACCTCTGGGACAACACTAAACGCACCAACATTTGAATTATAGGGATCCCAGAAGAAGAAGAGAAAAAGAAAGGGACTGAGAAAATATTTGAAGAGATTATAGTCGAAAACTTCCCTAACATGGGAAAGGAAATAGTCACAGAAGTCCAGGAAGCACAGAGTCCCATACAGGATAAAGCCTAGGAGAAACACACCAAAACACATATTAATCAAACTAACAAAAATTAAAAACAAAGAAAAAATATTAAAAGCGCAAGGAAAATCAAAAAATAACATACAAAGGAATACCCATAAGGTTATCAGCTGATTTTTCAGCAGAAACTGCAGGCCACAAGGGAGTGGCAGGATACACTTGAAGCGATGAAAGAGAAAAACCTACAACAAAGATTACTCTACCCAGCACTGATCTCATTCAGATTCCACAGAGAAGCCAAAAGCTTCACAGACAGGCAAAAGCTATGAGAATTCAGCACCACCAAACCAGCTTTACAACAAATGCTAAAGGAAGTTCTCTAGGCAGAAAACACAAGAGAAGAAAAGGACCCACAGAAACAAATCCAAAACAAATAAGAAAATGGTAATAGGAACATACATATCGATAATAACCTTGAATGTAAATGGATTAAATGCTCCAACCAAAAGACAAAGACTGGTTGAATGGATACAAAAACTGAACACATATATATGCTGTCTACAAGAGACCCATTTCAGACCTAGGGATACATACAGACTGAAACTGAAGGCATGGAAAAAGATATGTCATGCAAATGGAAATCAAAAGAAAGCTGGGGCTTCTCTGGTGGCACAGCAGTTGAGAGTCCGCCTGCCGATGCAGGGGACACGGGTTCGTGCCCCGGTCCGGGAAGATCCCATATGCCACGGAGCGGCTGGGCCCGTGAGCCATGGCCGCTGAGCCTGCGTGTCCGGAGCCTGTGCTCCGCAACGGGAGAGGCCACTACAGTGAGAGGCCTGCGTACAGCAAAAAACAAAAGAAAGCTGGAGTAGCAATAATTGTATCAGATGAAACAGACTTTGAAATAAAGACTGTTACAAGAGATAAGGAAGGACACTACGTAATGATCAAGGGATCAATCCAAGAAGATATAACAATTATAAATATTTATGCATCCAACAGAGGAGCACCTCAGTACATAAGGTAAATGCTAACAACCATAAAAGGGGAAATGGACAGTAACACAATAATAGTAGGGGACTTTAACACCCCACTTACACCAGTGGACACATCATCCAAAGAGAAAGTAAATAAGGAAACACGAGCTTTAAATGACACAACAGACCAGATAGATTTAATTGATATCTATAGGACATTCCACGTGAAAGTGGCAAAATACACTTTCTTCTCAAGTGCACACGGAACATTCTCCACGATAGACCACACCTTGGGTCACAAATCAAGCCTCGGTAAATTTAAGAATATTGAAATCACATCAAGCATCTTTTCAGACCACAATGCTATGAGACTGGAAATCAGTTACAGGAAAAAATTTATGAAAAGCACAAATACATGAAGGATAAACAGTGTGCTAATAAATAACCAAGAGAGCACAGACGAAATAAAATAAGAAATTTTAAAAATACATAGAAACAAATGACACCAAAACACAACAACCCAAAATCTATTGGATGCAGCAAAAGCAGTTCTCAGAGGGAAGTTTACAACAATTCAATCTCATCTCAAGAAACAAGAAAAATCTCAAATAAACGATCTAATCTTACACCTAAGGCAACTCGACAAAGAAGAACAAACAAAACCCAAAGTCAGTAGAAGGAAAGAAATCATAAAGATCAGAGCAGAAATAAAAGAGAAACAAAGAAAACAACATCAAAGATCAATAAAACTGACAGCTGGTCCTTTGACAAGGTAAACCAAATTGATAAACCTTTAGCCAGACTCATCAAGGAAAAAAGGGAGAGGACACAAATCAATAAAATGAGAAACGAAAAAGGAAAAATCACAACTTACACCACAGAAATCCAAAGGATTATAAGAGGCTACTACAAACTACTATATGCCAATAAAATGGACAACCACAAAGAAATGGACAAACTCATGGAAAAGTGCAATTTTCCAAGACTGAACCAGGAAGAATTAGAAAATATAAACAGACCTATCACAAAAAATGAAATTGAAACTGTAATTAAAACTCTTCCAACAAACTAAAGTCCAGGACCAGATGGCTTCACAGGCGAATTCTATCAAATATTTAGAGAAGAGCTAACCCCTATTCTTCTCAAGCTCTTCCAAAATACTGCAGAGGGAGGAACACTCCCAAATTCATTCTACAAAGATACCATCACCCTGATACCAAAACCAGACAAAGATATCACAAAAGAAAATTATATACCAATATCACTGATGAACATAGATGCAAATATCCTGAACAAAACACTAGCAAACAGAATCCAACAACACATTAAAAGGATCATACACCATGATCAGTGGGATTTATCCCAAGAAGGCAAGGATTATTCAATATATGCAAATCAATCAATGTGATACATGATATTAACAAGTTAAGGAATAAAAACCATATGATCATCTCAACAGATGCAGAAAAAGCTTTTGACACAATTCAACATCCATTTATGATAAAAACTCTCCAGAAAATGGACACAGAGGGAACCTACCTCAACATAATAAAGGCCATGTATGACAAACCCACAGCCAACATCATACTCAATGGTGAAAAACTGAAAGCATTTCCACTAAGATCAGGAACAAGACAAGGATGTCCACTCTCACCACTCTTATTCAACACACTTTTGGAATCCCTAGCCATGGCAATCAGAGAAGAAAAAGAAATAAAAGGAATCCAAACTGGAAAAGAAGAACAAAACTGTCACTGTTGGCAAATGACATGATACTATACATAGAGAATCCTAAAGATGCCACCAGAAAACTACTAAAACTAATCAATGAATTTGGTAAGGTTGCAGTATACAAAATTAATGCACAGAAATCTCTGGTATGCCTATACACTAACAATGAAAAATCAGAAAGAGTAATTAAGGAGACACTCCCATTTACCATTGCAACAAAAAGAATAAAATACCTAGGAATAAATCTACCTAAGGAAAAAAAAAAGACTTGTACTCAGAAAACTATAAAACTCTGATGAAAGAAATCAAAGATGACATAAACAGATGAAGAAATATACCATGTTCTTGGATTGGAAGAATCAATTTTATAAAAATGACTATACTATCCAAAGCAATCTACAGATTCAATGCAATCCCTATCAAACTACCAACGGCATTCTTCATAGAATTAGAACAAAAAATTTTACAATTTATATGGAAACACAAAATACCCTGAATAGCCAAAGCAATCTTCAGAAAGAAAAACGGAGCTGAAGGAATCAGGCTCCTGGACTTCAGACTATATTACAAAGCTACAGTAATCAACACAGTATGATACCGGCACAAAAACAGAAATATATATCAATGGTACAGGATAGAAAGGCCAGAAACTAGCCCATGCACAGATGGTCACCTAAGTTATGACAAAGGAGGCAAGAACATACAATGGAGAAAAGACGGCCTCTTCAATAAGTTGTGCTGGGAAAACAGGGCAGCTACTTTTAAATTAATGAAATTAGAACACTCCCTAACACCATACACAAAAATAAACTCAAAATGGATTAAAGACCTAAATGTTAACATTGGACACTATAAAACTCTTAGACGAAAACATAGGAAAAACACTATTCGATATAAACCACAGCAGGATATTTTTTGACCCACCTCCTAGAGTAATGAAAATAAAATCAAAAATAAACAAATGGGCCCTAATGGAACTTAAAAGCTTTTGCACAGCAAAGGAAACCATAAACAAGATGGAAAGACAACCCACAGAATGGTAGAATATATTTGAAAATGAAGTGACGGACAAGGGGTTAATCTCCAAAATACACAAGCAGCTCAGGCAGCTCAATATCAAAAAACAAACAACCCAATTAAAAAACAGGTGAAAGACCTAAACAGACATTTCTCCAAAGAAGACATACAGATGTCCAAGAGGCACATGAAAACATGCTCAACATCACTAATCATTAGACAAATGCAAATCAAAACCACAGTGAGGTACCACCTCACACAGGTCAGAATGGCCATCATCAACAAACCTACAAACAATAAATGCTGGACAGGGTGTGGAGAAAAGGGAACCCCCTGCACTGTTGGTGGGAATGTAAATTCATACAGCCACTATGGAGAACAGTATGGAGGTTTCTTAAAAAAGTAAAAATAGAACTACCATATGATCCAGCAATCCCACTACTGGGCATATACGCTGAGAAAACCGTAATTTGAAAACATTCATGCACCCCAATGTTCACTGCATCATTATTTACAACAGCCAGGACATGGAAGCAACCTAAATGTCCATCGACAGAAGAATGGATAAAGAAGATGTGGTACATGTTTACAATGAAATATTACTCAGCCATAAAAAGGAATGAAACTGGGTCATTTGTAGAGATGTGGATGGACCTAGAGTCTGTCATACAGAGTGAAGTAAGCCAGAAAGAGAAGAACAAATATCATATATTAAGGCATATATGTGGAATCTAGAAAAACAGTACAGATGAACTTATTTGTAGGGCAGGAAGAGAGACGCAGACGTAGAGAACAGATATGTGGACACAGTGGAGGAAAGAGAGGGTGGGACAAATTGGGAAATTAGGTTTGACATACACTACCATGTATAAAATAGATAGCTAGTGGGAACCTGCTGTGTAGCACACAGAGCTCAGCCCGGGGCTCTGTGACGACCTAGGTGGGTGGGATGAGGGGAGTGGGAGGGAGGTCCAACAGGGAGCGGATATAGGTATACATATAGCTGACTCACTTCATTGTACAGCAGAAACTAACATAACATTGTAAAGCAATTTTACTCCAATAAAAAATAATTAATTTTTTAAAAAGTTAAGATCCAGTGAGGTACAAAGAAAACAAAAGTGGACCAAAAACTTCCCAACCAGATAACCGCTGTTGATTAAACAAACATACTATGTAAGACTAGAACATTTAAATAATATGCCATTCATATACCTTCTTTGGTGAAATGTTTTTTCAAACTTTTTGCTCACTTCTTAATTTCTTTGATATTATTGAATTTTGAAAAATATTTTAATATTCTGGTTGCCAATTCTTTATCAAATATATGTTTTGAAAATATTTCTTCCCCCGGTCTGTGGATTGTCTTTTCATTTACTTAGCACAGCTTTTCAAAAACCTTAAGTTTTTAATTTTGATGAAACCCACTTTATCCTTTTTTTTTTTTATGGTCACAATTTTTGTGTCCTAAGCAATCTTTGCCTAACTAAGATCCCAAAGATTTTCTCCTATGTTTTCTTCTAGAACAGCAGTGCATAAGACTGTTTTCTGTGATGACAGAAATAAGCTCTAATCTAAGATAGAGTAATCAAGACAGTATGGTACTGGCACAAAAACAGAAATATAGATCAATGGAACAGGATAGAAAGCCCAGAGATAAACCCACACACATATGGTCACCTTATCTTTGACAAAGGAGGCAAGAATATACAATGGAGAAAAGACAGCCTCTTCAGTATGTGGTGCTAGGAAAACAGGACAGCTACATGTAAAAGAACGAAATTAGAACACCTCCTAACACCATACACAGTACTCAAAATGGATTAAAGACCTAAATGTAAAGCCAGACACTATAAAACTCTTACAAGAAAACACAGGCAGAACACTCTTTGACAGCAAGATCCTTTTTGAGCCACTTCCTAGAGTAATGAAAATAAAAACAAAAATAAACAAATGGGACCTAATGAAACTTAAAAGCTTTTGCACAGCAAAGGAAACCATAAGCAAGATGAAAAGACAACCCTCAGAATGGAAGAAATTATTTGCAAACTAAGCAACTGACAAAGGATTAATCTCCAAAATACACAAGCAGATCATGCAGCTCAATATCAAAAAAAACAAACAACCCAATCCAAAAATGGGCAGAAGACGTAAACGGACATTTCTCCAAAGAAGATGTACAGATTGCCAACAAACACATGAAAAGATGCTCAACATCACTAATCATTAGACAAATGCAAATCAAAACCGCAATGAGGTATCACCTCACACCGGTCAGAATGGGCATCATCAAAAAGTTTACAAGCAATAAATGCTGGACAGGGTGTGGAAAAAAGGGAACCATCTTGCACTGCTGGTGGGAATGTAAAATGATACAGCCACTATGGAGAACAGTATGGAGGTTCCTTAAAAAACTACAAATAGAACTACCATATGACCCAGCAATCCCACTACTGGGCACATACCCTGAGAAAACCATAATTCAAAAAGAATCATGTACCAAAATGTTCATTGCAGCTCTATGTACAATAGACAGGACATGGAATCAACCTAAATGTCCATCGACTGATGAATGGATAAAGATGTGGTACATATATACAATGGAATATTACTCATCCATAAAAAGGAAAGAAATTGAGTCATATGTAGTGATGTGGATGGACTTAAGAGTCTGTCATACAGAGTGAAGTAGGTCAGAAAGAGAATAACAAATACCATGTATTAATGCATATATATGGAATGTAGGAAAGTTGTATTGATGAACCTAGGGGCAGGACAGGAATAGAGATGCAGACATAGAGAATGGACTTGTGGACACAGGGAGGGAAAGGGAGGGTGGGACGAACTGAGGGACTAGCACTGACAATATATACACTACCATGTGTGAAAGAGATAGCTAGTGGGAGGCTGCTGTATAGCACAGGGAGGCCAGCTCAGTGCTCTGTGACAACCTAGAGGGGTGGGATGGGGAGGGGGGGAGGGAGATGTAAGAGAGAGGGGATTCAGTTATATGTATAGCTGATTCACTTTGTTATACAGCAGAAACTAACACAACATTACAAAGCAATTATAATCCAATAAAGATGTAAAAGAATAATAATGAAATATATTTTTTAAAAAACAGAAAAGCCTTTCCCACCAAGCTCAAAAAAAAAAGAAAAGAAATATGCTGTAATCTGAACTAATCAATACAGCTTTAGTTAGCCACCCATGGCCATTGAGGACTTTAAACATGGCTAGAACAACTAAGCAGCTGAATTGTCACACTGTATTTAGTTTTAATTATTTAAATTTAAATAGCCACATGTGGCTAACAGATGCAACAGGAAGTTCTAGAAGTGCTGTAGTTTTAAATTTTACATTTTGGTCTATGACACATTTTTAGTTAATTTTTGTATACATACAAGGTTTGTTTTTTAAAATATGGATGTCAATTATTCCGGCCACCAAGTTTTTGAAAAAACTATCTTTTCTCCAATGAGTTATCTTGGCATCTTTGTCCAAAATCAGACCATGTTTCTGTGGTCTGTTCCTGTACTCTGTATTCTATTCCATTGGCCTATGTGTCTTTCCACTCACCAATATCTCATTGTCTTCATATATGGTCAACTGTTCTTTGACAAGCATACCAAGAATACATAAAGGGGAAAGATTAGTCTCTTCAACAATGCTGGGAAAACTGGATATCCACATGCAAAAAGATGAAACTGGACCCTTATCTAACACCATACATATATATCAACTCAAAATGTACTAAAAATTTAAATATAAGACGTGAAACTCTAAAACTCCAAGAAGAAAACATAGGGGAAAATCTTCATGACACTGGTCTTGGCACTGATTTGAACACCAAAAGGATATACAACAAAAGCAAAAATAGACAAGTGGGGCTACATCAAACTAAAAAGCTTCTGCATAGCAAAGAATCAAGAGTGAAAAGGCAACCTATGGAAAGGAAGAGACTATTTGCCACTTGATAAGAGATTAATATTCAAAATATATAAGGAACTACTACTACTCAACAGCAAAAAAATAAATAAGCTGGTTAAAAATGGGCAAAAGACTTGGGGAGACATTTCTCCAAAGAAGATCTACAAATAGCCAACAGTTATATGAAAAGATGCTCATCATCAGAGAAATGCAAATCAAAAAACCACAATGAGATATCACCTCACACCTCGCAGGATGGCCATTATCAAGAAAATAAAATAACAAGTGTTGGTGCGGCTGTACAGAAACTGTAAGCCTGGTACACTGATGGTGACAATGTCAGATGGTGCAGCCACTATGGAGAACAGTATGGAGGTTCCTCAAAAATTAAAAATAGAACTACCATATGATTCAGCAATCCAATTACTGGGTATTTATCCAAGAGAATTGAAATCAAGATATCAAAGAGATATCTACACTCCCATGTTCACTGAAGCAGTGTTCACAAGAGCTAAGACGTGGAAACAATCTAAATATTAGTCAACAGATGAAGGGATAAAGAAAATGTGTCATATACATACAGTGAAATATTATTCAACCATAAAAAGAAGGATATCCTTTTGTATGCTACAGCATGGATGAAATTTGAGGACCTTATACAAAGTGAAATAAGCCAGCCAGGACAAATACTGCATTATTCCACTTATATGAGTTACCTAAAGTAGTCAGTCATCAAAGTACAAGAAGAATGGTGGTAGCCAGGGTCTGAAGGAAAGGGAAAATGGGGAGTTGATATTCAATGGGTATAAACTTCCAGTAGTAAAAGATAAAAAATTCTACAGATCTGCTACATGACATTGTGCTTGTAGTTAACAATACTGTATACTAATTTAGTAAGAGAGTAGATCTCATCTTCTGTATTTTATGTTCTTACCATACTTTAAAAAAACAAAAAAAACCCAGCAGCCCAGAAGCTTTGATTTTGCCAGTGGCAAATCTTACCTCAGCTTTCTGAGGAGTAGAGAAACTGTACTGTTCTGCACTGCTTGTGCAATGAATTCAGGGAAGTTTCTCCTGGGTTAGGGTGGTGGATACAGAAGCTAAACTATGGAGTCCAAAAAATTAATGAGAAATCCAGAACAGACTACTGGAATCTCCATTCTGGGCCACTCTTGATGCTCAGCACCATCCCAGATCTCCAGCTTCCCAGTGTATAAGAACCTCAAGGTTGGGAATTCCCTGATGGCACGGTGGTTAAGACTCCATGCTCCCAAGGCAGGGGGCCCGGGTTTGATTGCTGGTCCGGGAACTAGATCCCACACACATGCCTCAACTAAGAGTTCACATGCCACAACTAAGGAGACCACCTGCTGCAACTAAGGAGCCTGACTGCCATAACTAAGGAGCCAGCAAGCCACAACTAAGGAGCCCGCCTGCCACAACTAAGATCCGACACAACCAAATAAGTAAATAAATAAATAATTTTTGGAAAAAAAAAAAAAGAACCTCAAGGTAGCTCTGACTGACCACAGCGGACACCCATCTTTAAAGAGGACCCAAAGGGCTTCCCTAGTGGCGCAGTGGTTGAGAGTCCACCTGCCGATGCAGGGGACACGGGTTCATGTCCCGGTGCGGGAGGATCCCACATGCCGTGGAGCAGCTAGGACCATGAGCCATGGCCACTGAGCCTGTGCATCCGGAGCCTGTGCTCTGCAATGAGAGAGGCCACAACAGTGAGCTTGTGCATCTGGAGCCTGTGCTCTGCAACGAGAGAGGCCACAACAGTGAGAGGCCCACGTACCACAAAAACAAACAAAAATTTAAATATTAAAAAAATAAAGAGGACCCAAAAAAGCTTCAGCATGAGCCAGCAGGGGACTTGAAAAACACTAGAAGAGCTTATTTAATAAAAAGCAATTAGAGATTGAGATAACAGCATGATTGGAGACAAGATGGCAGAGTAGAAGGACTTGAGCTCATCTCCTCTCATGAAAACACCAAAATCACAACTAACTACTAAACAACCATCGACAAAAAAAGACTAGAACCTACTCAAAAAAGATATTCTACATCCAAAAACAAAGAAGAAGCCACAACAAGACAGTAGGAGGGGTGATTCGCAATACAATCAAATCCCATACCTGCTGGGTGGGCAACCCATGAACAGGAAAGTAATTACATTGCTGAGGTTTTCTCACAGGAATGAGAGAAAACAACAGCAAAGATCAATAAAACTAAAAGCTGGTTCTTTCAGAAGATAAACACAATTGATAAACCTTTAGCCAGCTTCATCAAGAAAAAGAGATAGAAGGCTCAAATCAACAAAATTAGAAATGAAGACTCACAGACATAGAAAACAAACTTATGGTTACCAAAGGGGGAATGGAGGGGGAGGAACAAATCAGGAGTTTGGGATTAGCAGATACAAACTACTATATATAAAAGAGATAAACAACAAAGTCCTATTGTATAGCACAGGAAACTATATTCTATATCCTGTAATAAACCATAATGGAAAAGAATATGAAAAATAATATATAATATATATATCACAAACATATATGAACCACTTTGCTGTACACCAGAAACTAACACATTGTAAATCAAGTATACTTCAATTAAAAAAATGTTTTAAACCCCCCCAAAATAAAAATAAAATAAAATAAAATTAGAAATGAAAAAGGAGAAGTTACAACTGACACCACAGAAATACAAAGGATCATAAGAGAATACTATGAGCAACTCTACGCCAGTAAAATGGACAACCTAGAAGAATAGACAAATTCTTAGAAAAGTACAACCTTCTAAGACTGAACCAGGAAGAAATAGAAAATATGAACAGACCCATCACAAGTACTGCAATTGAAACTGTGATTTTAAAACTTCAAACAAACAAAAGTCCATGACTACATGGCTTCACAAGAGAATTCTATCAAACATTTAGAGAAGAGTTAACACGTACCCTTTTGAACTATTCCAAAAAACTGCAGAGAAAAGAACATCCACAAACTCATTCTGATACCAAAACCATCACCCTGATACCAAAAACAGACAAAGATACCACACACACACACACACACACAAAAATTACAGACCAATACGAATGATGAACATAGATGCAAAAATCCTCAACAAAATACTAGCAAACGTAATCCAACAATACATTCAGAGGATCAGAAACCATGATCAAGTGGGATTTATCCCAGGGATGCAAGAATTTTTCAATATCTGCAAATCAATCAATGTGATACACCACATTAACAAATAAAAACCATATGATCATCTCAATAGATGCAGAAAAAGCTTTTGACAAAATTCAACACCCAATTATGATAAATTCTCCCCAGAAAGTGAGCACAGAGGGAAACTACCTTAACATAATAAAGGCCATATATGACAAACCCACAGTTAACATCACACTCAATGGTGAAAAGCTGAAAACATTTCCTCTAAGATCAGGAACAAGACAAGGATGTCCACTCTCGCCACTTTTATTCAACATAGATTTACAAGTCCTAGCCATGGCAATCAGAGAAGAAAAGTAAATAAAAGGAATCCAAACTGGAAAAGAAGAAGTAAAGCTGTCAGTGTTTGCAGATGACATGATACTGTACATAGAGAATCCTAAAGATGCTACCAGAAAGCGACTAGAGCTCATCAATAAATTTGGTAAAGCTGCAGGATACAAAACTAATACACAGAAATCTCTTGCATTTCTATACACTAACAACAAAAGATCAGAAAGAGAAATTAAGGAAACAATCCCATTTACCATCACATCAAAAAGAATAAAATTCCTTGGAATAAACCTACCTACGAAGACAAAAGACCTGTACTCTGAAAACTGTAACATGCTGATGAAAGAAACAGAAGACAGCACAAACAGATGGAAAGATATACCATGTCCTTGGATTGGGAGAATCATTACTGTCAGGATGACTCTACTACCCAAGGCAATCTACAGATTCAATGCAATCCCTACAAATTACCAACAGCATTTTTCATAGAACTAGAACAAAAAGTTTTTAAGTTTGTATGGATAAACAAAAGACCCCAAATAGCCAAAGCAATCCTGAGAAAGAAAAACGGAGCTGGAGAAATCAGGCTCCCAGACTTCAGACTATACTACAAAGCTACAGTCATCAAAACAGTATGGCACTAGCACAAAAATAAAATATAGAACAATGGAACAGGATAGAAAACCCAGAAATAAACCCACACACCTATGGGCAATTAATCTATTACAAAGAAGGCAAAACTATACAATGGAGAAAAGACAGTCTCTTCAGTAAGTGGTGCTGGGTAAACTGGACAGTTACATGTAAAAGAATGAAATTAGAACACTCCCTAACACCATATGCAAAAAATAAGCTCAAAATGAATTAAAGACTTAAATGTAAGTCCAGATACTATAAAACTCTTAGAGGAAAACATAGGCAGAATACTTTATGACATAAATTACAGCAATATCTTTTTGGATCCACCTCCTACAGTAATGAAAATAAAAGCAAAAATAAACAAATGGGACCTAATGAAACTTAAAAGCTTTTGCACAGCAAAGGAAACCATAAACAACATGAAAAGACAACCCACAGAATGGGAGAAAATATCTGCAAATGAAGCTACCAACAAGGGATTAATCTCCAAAATATACAAACAGCTCATGCAGCTTAATATCAAAAAAATTCAAAAAATAGGCAGAAGATCTAAATAGACATTTCTCCAAAGAAGACATACAGATGGCCAAAAAGCACATGAAAACATGCACAATATTGCTCATTATTAGAGAAATGCAAGTCAAAACCACAAGGAGGTACCACCTCACTCTAGCCAGAATGGCCATCATCAAAGTCTACAAATAACAAATACTGGAGGGGGTGTGGGGAAAAGGGAACCTTCCTACACTGTTGGTGGTAATGTAAATTGGTACATCCGCTATGGAGAACAGTATGGAGAGTCTTTAAAAAGCTAAAAGTAGGGACTTCCCTGGTGACGCAGTGGTTGAGAACCTGCCTGCCAATGTAGGGGACATGGGTTCAAGCCCTGCTCCAGGAAGATCCCAAATGCCACGGAGCAACTGGGCCCATGTGCCACAACCACCGAGCCTGCACTCTAGAGCCCGTGAGCCACAACTACTGAGCCCACGTGCTACAACTACTGAAGCCCACATGCCTACGGCCCGTCCTCCACAACAAGAGAAGCCACCGCAATGAGAAGCCCATGAACCACAACAAAGAGTAGCCCCTGCTCGTGGCAACTACAGAAAAGCCCATGTGCAGCAATGAACACCCAGCACAACCAAAACAAAAACAAAAACAAAAAACCCTAAAAATAGGGCTTCCCTGGTGGCACAGTGGTTGGGAGTCCGCCTGCCGATGCAGGGGACACGGGTTCATGCCCCGGTCCGGGAAGATCCCACATGCCGCAGAGCAGCTGGGCCCGTGAACCATGGCCACTGAGCCTGTGCGTCCAGAGCCTGTGCTCCGCAATGGGAGAGGCCACAGCAGTGAGAGGCCCGCATACCGCAAAAAAAAAAAAAAAAAAAAAAAACCCTAAAAATAGAACTACCATATGATCCAGGAATCCAACTCCTGAGCACTGATCCAGCGAAACCATAATTCAAAAAGATACATGCACTCTATAATGTTCACTGCAGCACTGTTTACAAGAGCCAAGACATGCAAGCAACCGAAATGTCCATGGACAGAGGAATGGATAAAGAAGATGTGGTACATACATACAATGGAATATTATGCAGCCATAAAAAAGAATAAAATAATGCCATTTGCAGCAACATGGATGGACCTAGAGATTATCATACTAAGCGAAGTAAGTCAGAAAGAGAAAGACAAATATCATATGATATCACTTATATGTGAAATCTAAAAACAATGATACAAATGAACTTATTTCCAAAACAGAAACAGACTCACAAACCTCGAAAACAAACTTACGGTTACCAGAGGGGAAACATGGAGGAGGGAGGAATAAATTAGGAGTTTGGGATTAACATATACACACTACTATATATAAAACAGATAATCAACAAGGACCTACTGTATAGCACAGGGAACTCTACTTAATAGTCTGTAATAACCTATATGGGAAAAGTATCTAAAAAAGAATGGATAAAAAAAAAAAAAAAAAGAATGGATAAATGTTTATGTATATATGTATATGTATAACTGATTCACTTTGTTATAAAGCAGAAACTAACACACCACTGTAAAGCAATTATACTCCAATAAAGATGTTTAAAAAAATGTTTATGTATAACTGAATCACTTTGCTGCACACCTGAAACTAACACAACATTGTAAATCAACTAGAATCCAATATAAAGTAAAAATTAAATTTAAAAAATTGTTTTGGCTATTCTAAGTTCTTTGCCTCTCAATATAAATTTTAGAACTAGCCTATTAATTTCCACAAAAAAATGGCTGCTGAGATTGTGGTTGTAATTTCATTGAATCTACACATCAATCTGGGAAGAAATTACATTCTGATAATATTGAGTCCCCCAACTTATGAACCCAAAATATCTCACCACTGATAGTAGGTCTTCTCTAATTTCTCTCATCAATTTTGGAGTTTTTAACATACAAATCTTACACATATTTTGTTATATTTTCCCTAAGTATTTAAATAGTTTGGATGTTTTTTTTTTTTTTTTTTTGGCCACATCTTGAATCTTGTTGGATCTTAGTTCCCCGACCAGGGACTGAACACAGGTCACTGCAGTGAAAGCTCCAAGTCTTAACCACTGGACCACTGGAATTCCCTGAATGCTATTTTAAAGAGCACTTTAAAAAGTCTTCAACTTAGGGCTTCCCTGGTGGCGCAGTGGTTGAGAATCCGCCTGCTGATGCAGGAGACATGGGTTCGTGCCCTGGTCCGGGAAGATCCCACATGCCGCGGAGCAACTAAGCCCGTGAGCCATGGCCGCTGAGCCTGTGCGTCCGGAGCCTGTGCTCCGCAACGGGAGAGGCCACAGCAGTGAGAGGCCCGCATACCGCAAAAAAAAAAAAAAAAAAAAAAGTCTTCAACTTCAAATGTTTGCTGTTAGAAAAGTAGGATAGTTTTCATATATTGACCTTGGATCTTGTGACCTTGCTAATTTTACCTACTATATCCAGGAGTTTTTTGGAGATTCTTTGGGATTTTCTATACAGACAATCATGGTATCTACAAATAAAGGCATTTTTATTTCTTCCTTTCCACTCTGTATGCCTCTTGTTCTTGCCTCACTGCACTAGCTAGGACCTTCAAGAAAATGACGAATAAGAGTGGTGAGAGCCAGCATCCTTGCTTTGCTCTGACTTTAGGGGGAAAGCACTCAAGTCTTTCACTATTAAATATGATATTAGCTGTAGGTCTTTCATTCATGCCCTTTATCAGGTAGCGGAAGTTCACTTTTGTTCCTAGTTTTCTGAGAATTTTATCAGGAATGAATAATAAGTGTTTCTTAAAATGTTTTTTCTGCATCTATTGAGATGATCATATGGTTTTTCTCCTTTAGTCTGTTGATAGGGTGAATTGCATTGATTAGTTTATGAATAGCGAACCAATCTTGCATCTTGTGATAAACTCTAATTGGCCACGAAATATTTTCTACTCTTTTTATATACTGAATTTTGTTCAATTTTCTTTACTGTGAGAAAATAAACAGAAAACTTACCATCTTAGCCACTTTTCAGTGTACAGTTCAGTGGTATTAAATATATTCAATATGTGTTCAACCATCACCACTATCCATTTCCATAGCTCTTTTCTTCTTGGAAAACTGAAACCCTGTACCCATTAAACAATATTTCCCCATTCCCCCTGTCCCTAGCCCCTCAAAATCACCATTCTACTTTTTGCCTCTATGACTGTGACTACGCGAAGTATCTCATATAAATGGAATCATACGGTGTTTGTTGTTTTGTGACTGGCTTATTTCATTTAGCGCTGTTGTTTTGTGACTGGCTTATTTCATTTAGCACTGTTGTTTTGCGACTGGCTTATTTCATTTACCATAAGGCCCTCAAGTTTTATCCATACTGTAGCACTACCAAAATTTCCTTCCTTTTCAAGGCCGAATAATATTCCTTTGCATGCATATACCACATGTTGCTTATCCATTCATCTATCAATGGACACTTGGGGGGCATCCATCTTTTACCTATCATGAATAACGCTATGAACACGGGTGTACAAATATCTCTTCAAACCCCTCCTTATGTTTTAACTGAAATACAGTTGACATACAATAGTATGTTAGTTTCAGGTGTACACATAGTCATTTGACAATCAAATACATTATGAAATGATCACCACAATAAGTCTAGTAACCATCTATCACCATACAAAATTATTACAGTATTATTTGCTATATAATGTGTATTACATCCCTGTGCTGTAAAAGTGGAATTGCTAGATCATATGGTAACTCTATTTTTAATTTTTTGAGGAACCACCATACTATTTTCCATAGCAGCTATATCATTTTACATTCTCATCAACACTGCACGAGGGTCCCAATTTCCCCACATACTTATCATTTTCTGGTTCCTTTGATAGTCGCCATCCTAATGGGTGTGAGGTATACTGCTGGCCTCATAAAATTAGTTGGGAAGTGTTCTCTCCTTTTCTATTTCTGGAAGAGTTTGTGTAGAATTGGTATTATTTCTTCCTTAAATACCTGTACAATTGACCAGTGAAGCCACCAGATTTTTCCTGTGGGAAAGTTGTTAGGTTATCTACTACTTCTTAAGTAAGTTCTGGTAGTTAGTCCTTCAAGGAATTTGCCCATTTCATCTAAGTTATCAAATTTATTGACATAGAAAGTTATTGATAATATGCCCTACTATCATTTTAATGTCTGTAGGGTCTGTAGTGATGTTCTCTTTTTCACTCTTGATATTGATTTGATAAGTCTAGCTTTTCTCCTGATAAGTCTAGCTAGAGATATATCAAATTTATCTTTCAAATACCACTTTTTGGTTTTAGTGACTTTCTCTATTTTTGTTTGCAACTTTATTCATGCCCTTATCTCTATTATTTCCTATTTTCTGTTTGGTTTGGATTTAATTTGCTGTTCTGTTTTTTAGTTTCTTGAGGTGGAGGCTAAGATCATTGATTTCAGGCCTTTTTTGTTTCTAATATATGCCTTTCATGCTACACTTCCCTCTAAGCACTGCCTTAGCACATGCTGCATTTTAACTGTCATTCCATTCAAAGTAGTTTTTAATTCCCCTTATGCCTTCCTCTTTGACTCAGGGTTATTTAAAAGTGTGTTGTGTAATTTCCAAACAGTTGCCCAGTTATTAATTTCTGGCTTAATTCTCCTGGGATCAGAGAACATACTTTATATGATTTCTTAAATTTGTTGAAATTTGTTTTATGGCCCAGAATACGATCTAACTTGGGGAATTTCCTACATACACTTGACAAGAAAGTGTATTCTGCTACTGCTGGATGGAGTATTCTCTAAAAGTCAATTACATCAAGTTGGCTAATAGGGCTGTTTAGGTCTCTACATCCCTACTCATTTTCTGTCTACTACTTGTACGGATTACTGAAAAAGGAGAGTTGAACTTGCCAGCTAAAACTGTGAATTTGTCTATTTCACCTTTTGGTTCTTTCAGTTGTGTTAGGTGCATTCACATTTGTGACTGTTAAGTGTTCTTGATGAACTGACCGCTTATTCATTATGTAATGCCCATCTTCTTCCTTGGCAGTATTTCTTGAAGTCTACTTTGGTATTAATAGAGCCACCTCATCTTTCTTTTGATTAGTGTTTTGCATAGCATACGTTTTTTTCCATTTTTTACTTCTAACTTATCTATGTCTCCATATTTAAGGTGAGTTTGTTGTAGATAACATATAGAGTTGGTTCTTGATTTTTTTTTAATCCAATCTAACAATCCCTGCAGTAGTCTTTTGAAAGGTAATTCTCTCTCTAAGTACTTGTTTTTTAAAAAAATGCACCTGTGCTTGGGGGTCATGGAGCTGGTTTTTCATGCAGAATGCGGGTGGCCCAGGGCCAGGGTGCGGCTGCCCTCCTCTGGGATGGCAACCTGGCCATGTGGGCCCCAGTCACATCTCCAGGCACCTGCCTCCCACTGAGCTGCATGCCAGTTGCCCCAGTCTCCCAGCCTCCATCCCACCAGGCCCTCCCAGTGATCATTTTTTAAAAGAAAATTAGGTGTCTTTCCATATTAAGGCACTTTTCAAGCCACTAGCTCTGATTCTTTGAGATGCAATTTTTTTTCCTTGTTCTAGAGGTTGCTTATAGACTTGTCATGTAAATTAAACATAATTCCTTTCTTCAAAAAGAGCTTGAAGTATTCTTTGTATTTCTAATCTCCCAATCATAATGAGAAGCAAATATTATCCCCCCAATAATTCCCAAATCACTGGCCTCAACTCAAACCTCCCAAGTCATTATCTTCAGCTTGATGTTTAGACTCAATCTGTCTAAAACTGAACTCTTATCTTTCCCCTCACAGTCTTCCTCTCACATTTGTACCCCTGTTTTGTATCCCTCCTCTCAGTGAGTAGTATTACTATTCTATCCATTGCCAAAACAGAAACCCAGGCATTACTCTCTTGTCTCCCTTCATCCAAGCTATCACAAAACTGCATTAGTTCTACTCATATATAAAAGGAGGTCAAAATGGCAGAGTAGGAGGACACTGGACTTGCCTCCTTGCACAAACACATCAAGAATACATTTACAGATAATTGCAGAGCAATTAGCACTGAAAGCAAACTGGAGACAGGCATAAAGACTCTTATATGAGCAAGGCTACAAAGAAAGATCCACACGGAATCAGGGAGGAAGGCAAGAGAAGCGATAAGGTCAGGACCTACGCAAACATACAGTAAAGGCTGTGGATCAACCACTTAAATAAGCTAGTATGAAGATTAAAAGACAAAAACTGTCAATCAACTACAACCACAATAAGCAGTTAAGGGATAAACATGAAGATGTAAATATGACACCAAAAACACAAAACGCGGGGGAGGGGAATTTTAAAAAGTATATCTTTTAGAATGTGTTTGAACTTAAATGACTATCAGTTTAAAACAAGGAGATATAGTTACAGGTCAACATATATGAACCCTATAGTAACTACAAATCAAAAACCTACAACAGATACCCAAGAACTAGAGTGAAGGAAACACAAGCATACAACTGAAGAAAATCATCACACTACAAGGGTAAAAACTAAAAGAAGAAAAGAACAGGGAAGAACTACAAAAACAACCAGAAAATAAGTAACAAAATGGCAATAACTACATATCTATCAATAGTCACTTTAAATGCCAATGGACTAAATGCTCTGATCAAAAGACATAGGGTGGCTAACTGGATTAAAAAACAAGACCCATTTATATGCTGCTCACAAGAGACTCACTTCAGACATAAAGACACACACACACACACACACACACACACACTCAAAGTGAGGGGATGGAAAAAGAAATTTCATGCAAATGGAAGCAACAAGAAAGCTGGGGTAGCAATACTCATATCAGACAAAGTAGACTTTAAAACAAAATCTGTAACAAAAGACAAAGAAGGGCATTATATAATGATAGGGGATCAATACAAGAAGAGCATACAACATTCATTAAAATATATGCAGCTAATATAGGAGCACCTAAATATATAAAGCAAGTATTAACAGACATAAAGGGAAAAACTGACAATAATACAATAATAGTAGGGGACTTTAACACCCCACTTACATCAATGGACAGATCGTCCAGACAGAAAATCAATAAGGAAACAGTGGTCTTGTATGACACATTAGACCAACTGGACTTAATAGATATCTACAGGATATTCTATCCCAAAACAGCAAAGTACACATTCTTTTCAATTGCACATGGAATGTTCTCCAGGACAGATCATATGCTAGGCCACAGAACAAGTCCCCCAAAATTTAACAGAATAGAAATTATATCAAAACAAAAACACTAATTTGAAAAGATACATGTACCCCAATGTTCACAGCATTATTTAGAATAGCCAAGATATGGAAGCAACCAAAGTGTCCATGAAGAGATGAACAGATAAAGAAGATGTGGCATATATATAAATACACATACATATACACAGTGGAATATTACTCAGCTATAAAAAAGGATGAAAATTTGCCATTTCTAACAACATGCATGGACCTGGAGGGTATTATGTTTAGTGCAGTAAGTCAACAGAGAAAGACAAATACTGTATGCTATCACTTATACATGGAATCTAAAAAAATAAAACAAATGAATTAATTAAAAAAAAAAAAAACAGATTTACATACATAGAGAACAAACTACTGGTTACCAGTAAGGAGAGGGAAGGGAGGAGGGGCAAAATAGGGACAGGGGATTAAGAGGTTCCAACTATGACACGTAAAATAAATTAGCTACAAGGATATATTGTACAGCACAGGGAATATAGTCAATATTTTATAATAACTTTAAATGGAGTATAATTTATAAAATATTGAAGTGCTATGTTGTACACCTGAAACTAATATAATATTGTAAATCAACTATACTTCAATATTTTTTTAAAAGATGCAAGTTCTGCAGTATGCAACTTGAGTTTTTACCAATTATGTTCTAGGATGATAAACCATTCTTTGAAAAATTCTACTCATACATATTTTTTCAGTTATCTTCCCTTTTCCATCCTCATTTTATCTGCAGTGTCACTACCCTTTTCCAGGCAACCAACATTTCTTACCTGGACTTCTGCAATGGCCTCCTAATAGTTGTTCCTCCTACTCACAGTCTTAAAGCTCCCAGCATTCTTCTCCCTTACTTTCCAAAACCTTTACTCACAGATTCAAAGTCCTTTGACTCCTTCTTCCTTATTTATCCTAATCTCTCACACTTTCCTCTTTCACCAAAGCCACTGCCCCCAACACACCCCTACATCTATAATGATTAACATTGTACTTTCCAGGTCCTAGAACAATGGATGCACTCTTCTGCATCACATCTTTTCACATGCTGTTCCTTTACTGAGACTGTCCATCTCCTCCTGCCTTCACTTGATTTTTACTTATCCTGCAGACATCAATTAAGGTACCCGTTTCCTGGGGATCTTTTCATGACACCCTAAGATGGGTTATGTGCTCTTTAGCACTTAACAATCTGAAGTTATTTTGCTCTCTGTTACCTCTCTCTAAATTGTAACTCCCATGAGAGCTGGGGCTGCTTTACATCTTGTTCACCACTCTATTCCTGTTACTGTTAAATTCAGAAATCCTTATTTTGTTAATAGAAACGGGTAAAAATTAGAACAGAAGAGTCAATCGCAGTGAAAGAATTGTAATTCCGCTATACTGACCGCACTGACAATGGGCTCAATCAAAAATATTCATTGCCCACCATGTCTTTTTTTATTGTGTGAGCATTGTAGGACTTGGACTCAGAGACCTTGGGCAATTTCCTTTCACCTTCTCTGAATTTTTTTTTCCTTTTCTGAAATTTTTTCTTCATTTCTTCAATGGCTTAAGCAATACCTATATGAAAGTGATGTAGGAGAACTGATGAGAGGAGATAAAGTGAAAGCCTTTTGTAAAACAAACAATGGTACATATACATATATATCATCATATACATATATGTATCACTGACTAATCCATGTTGTCCAAAGTCTAATGGCTTATTTTTAATCCATCAGTGCTTTCTCCTATTAATTTCCAATATTTTAATAAAGCACAGGATAAACACAAATTTATCTTTCTTGTTCTGAAGTCTAAAACCCTTGTTTTAAAACCTTTGTCATCCAATATCAATTTCATGAGCAGATCCTTAAGTATTATACTTGCTATGTATTAAATTAAAATTCTTGATCCGTTTACTAAAGTAAGAAATGACTGGTTTTGGCTAAGGGCCACACTAACATCGTTAAGAGTTCGTTATTTCAATTGAAACAAAGAAAAAACAACAAAAAATTTAAAGGAGACTACTGTTTCTCAATGCCATTATATTCAGGATTTCTACCACAATTAAAAGGCTTCACTTTTCAGAAAAGATTCTTTTCTCTTAAAAAAAAAATACAGAAAACAAAGTCATAAATTTCCTGAGGTGAAAGAACATATAATAAACAGTGTCTTATTCCCCAGTGTCCAAAATGGTGAAATAAAATGGATATATGTGATAAATATAAATATAAATGGCACATTCTCAGTGAATATGTATTATGACTGTTGCAGTTATTCAGCATATTATACTCTCTGTTAAATAATGTATGCTGAACTTAAATAGTGAGACCAAGGACAACTAGCTCTTTTAAGCCAAATTCCGGAAGCTGTTAACACCAGCACACAAGTTCTACAACTGTTTAAAATACTGAAACGAGAAGATGAAAATAAATGAAAAAGTCAAACCCCGAAATCTCTCATATGCTTTCAATACTATATTTTAAAAGTATCAGTCATAGATAATATCAACCAAATACTTTTCCAGCAAGGAACTACTGTGTGGGCAGAATACTGACTTTTGCAAACAAACACCCGTCAGTCGTTTAAGGGGGTCAGGATCTATCACTTACTTGTACGTATCTTAGATGCTAGGCATCATAAACTATGTATAGTCACAGCAGACTTATAAAAAGCTAGTCACATTCTTGCAAAGCATGTTTTATGATAAACACACCACAAACAGAAACTATCACTGGTACTGAGGGGCAAAATCCAGCTGGGTTTCTTTATCCCTAACCCCAGTTTCAGCTGCAGGTTTTTTTCCACTAAGAACAGTAGTTTGATTTACTCAACACTGTGGAAGTCAGGGTGTGGTCACCCTTCTCCAAATAATATTACAAATGGATTTTCCCTGAACTCTTGCAGCAACAGAATCTTTAAGTGGTTACTGGTAGGGAAAGGTGAGATTAAGGTCAAAATGTCTGAAAAATAAAAATTGACAAAAGCTTTCAAGGACCACCCTAGAGACAATGGAAGCTGGGGTATTACTGAGACCACGAAGGTAATACAGCACAGAACACGAGTATTTTTTAAGCTTTCAACATGGAGCCCCAGTCACAGTTGAACATACGGTTTTGCCAGCTCTCCTGCTGAGCACTGACAATTTTATCCCAAATTAATCCAGTATACTAATAACCACGCCAAATACAGATCAATCACATTTCCTTCATCATCATCATCATCATAAGAGGGCTAAATGGGCACTTCCCTGGTGGTCCAGCGGTTAAGAATCCCTCTTCCAAAACAGGGGACATAGGTTCAATCCCTGGTCAGGGAACTAAGATCCCACATGCCGAAGGGCAATAGAGCGGGGCAACAGAGCCCACACACGCCAACTAGGGAGCCCGCGTGCCACAACTAAGGGAGAAGGTAGCGCACCCCAACGAAGAGCCTGCGCACTGCAACGAAAGCCAAAAATTATTTTAAAAAAATAAAAAGAACAGAACTAAATGTAACATCAAATTCAGAACAATCAATGAAACGTTTCCTTTAGCGTTTCTAAAACACTACCAACTAGAGAGATCGGGAAAATTAGACCAAGGAAGCCTTTTCTAAGTCAGGGATAAATGGCGGTGGACTTAATAAATTATTAAATGTATCCCTTCTCCCTTGCTAGCTGACAGGGTAGAAACGGACAGCTATCCGCAGGTATGCACCCTGGCTCGCACGCTCTGTGGTTGCATCCCCCAGACAGCCTGGCTACTCTAAAATAAACTCTACGTCGACGCCATTTGCTCTGCCTGACGCCTGGAACTAGCATTATGAGCCCACCACGTGCCAAGGACAACGCTCCACACTCCCTTCTCGTTACCTTCGAAGCGCTGACAAGGAAACTGAGGCCCAAGCTCACACAGGGCCCCTGGCACAAAACCACCGTGTAACTTTCAACTTGTTGAAATGAGGGCAAGGGCGTGACTCAGATGCTTTAAATACTCACTAGGCTGGTAGTATTTGTGACGTTAACTCTTTTCTTCAGGGCCACTCGCAAGCCGCAAGCCCTCTAGAAGGGTGGGGAAACTGAGACCAGGCTGTGCCACGCCAGAGGTCACAGAGCCGGTGGCGGGCAGACAGAGGCCTCTCTGCGAATCTCAACGTCCGTTTGTTAACACTGCCCAGATCTTCGGCTTGGCTTACTCGGCCCTGAAATCCCGCAGGTTTTCAGGGGAAGGAGCCTGGGCCGAGGCGCTCCCTCCCGGATCGTTTTCCCGTCAGCAGCCTCCGTCGACACGGGAAAGCGGCAGCCCGCCCGGCGGCCGCACCCGCCACCAGCTGCAGGGCACCGCGCCAGACACAGGTTGCCTGTTCCCAGGCACTACCTCCTCCGCCTTCACCCCTTTGCCGCCTCCGACCTCGCCCTAGCCCTGCTGTGCGCCTGCGCGCCCGGGCCCTAGAGCCCGTGGGCCGGCTGCTCACGTGGGCCTGCACCTGGCCCCGCCGCCTACAATGGCAAGGCGGGGCATCGCGCTCACCACGCCCCCTCGCTGCCCCGCCCCCTCGAGGGAGCGCTGCAGCCTTGGCCGATTCATGCCCCTCTCGCCCAGCCGGCCCGCGGCTACTTGGCCGCGTGCTGTGTGCGCGTGCGCCAGGTAGGGATTTTGGGGGGCGGGGGGTCGGAAGACTGTTGCGCGGCCAAGGCCGCGAGCTCTACTGGAAGGCGGGGGACGGGGTGGGGGGGGGGGGTCTGGGCAGGCCTGGATGGGGGAGGGGGCGTTTCCTCTGAAAAGGCAGGAAGTGGGTGTCACGGGCTGCACGCCCTGCCCTTTTGGGGTTGTCAGAGGAACCTCAGAAACGACTGCTCCAGACTTCCCCATTTCATGTCTAAATGCAAATCTCTGGAACCTTCACTAACTCCTTCGTGTCATGAACCTCAACAGTTCCTTCAGAGCAGCACACCCTTTAGTAATGATCCTCTCTAGAGCATTCTGTGGGCAGAGTCTCTTCCAGTAGGAGTAGCAGGCTCAAAGTGATGCTGTCTTCCGAGGGCGCCCACCCGGCCATCGGCCTGCCTTAGAGGCTGGTCCAGGTCACGCATACAACTCTAGTGACACTTAGACTTCTTCCATTAACGTAACCCAATTACAGGTATTCTTGTGCAGCTTTCATGTGTATGGTCATACAAAGAAAAATATAAGGCTAGATGTAGACCACGATGTTAGATTCAAAACCTGAAATATGTGCCTTATGTTAGTTTTCTATATTCTTATGCCATCGGTCCCTCAATTAAGACACATGTCCCTTGAGAACTAGCTTTTTGTTGTTTTTAACACGACTTAGAAGCTGTCGTGGCCTAAGTTGGGGCATTCCTGAGACGGGACTTAGGTGAACACCTGTCCCCCATTTGTCATATGTGTCCCGTGGACAGTATTTTTAGGTTGATGACCTGGGTGCAAATATAATGGGGAAATAGCTTCAGATCTGCTCCTCTACCCCCAAATTTCATTTCCTGGTCACTTACTAGAGAAGAGGAGAAGGATTAAGGAACAATGAGAATTGAACCAATAACGAAAAGCATTACTGCTTTGAAGTCTTAAAGTTCTGGTTCATCTTTGCCACCTCTCCCCGAAAGATTTTTAGAAAAGTGACTGTTCATGGATTGATTTTGATCACATGTTTCTTCATAACATTCGAAAGAATATCCTTCCTGCCTTTGGATTTGTATGGGGCCTAAACTGAAATTTTGACAGAATGGAAGCACTGGAAATAGGTTGTGAGGGAAGACGGTGTGGGATATTAAGGAAGCAAGGATAAGAAGATCCTAGTTGGTGGAGATAACAGAAAGAGCTTAGAGAAAGAATGAAGAGCAAAAACACGGAATGGGTGGCAGAGCTAGCAGATTATTCTGATAGTAATGATAAGCTGCATTCTTGAGCATATGAGGATTTGTATATTGCTTATGGTGACCCCAAAACATGACTATGTTCTCATTTGAGGAGTCCTAAGAGTTCTGGCAATAAAGTAGAAAGATGTAGGGAGGGGTGAGAGTTTAGTGCCAGAATGATCATCTGGGATCCAGTAGATCTCAGTGCACATTGTTTTAGTGTCTCCACCCTACCCCCAACTTGAAAAATCACGGACTAGGGTAAAGGAGTAACGGGGTAGGATACACAGGGCTCTGCCTGTATCTGGATGCTGTTGTGGAAATTCCTGGAGCAGGTATAGCCAGTAAGGGCTCACCTGCTATGTCTAACTTAGGCCTGCAAACTGGAAGGCACCTGATAACTTACTCAATGATGAGCTCCTTAAGGTAAAGACCCTGTGTACCCACTGTAGATTTTTTCCATCCTGAACCTCCCAAATAATGATCAAAGATCTAGTTTGGGGGGGTTCTTGTGGCAACCTGTAGTTCTCCTGAAATCAAGTGTGTGAGACTGCTTGCTGAAGGAATTGTGTATTTCAAAAGCATAAAGCCCATGGTTGAAGGTTTTTAAAAACACAAAAAAACCTGTTTCAGTTCCCTTTGGGGCTGAGGGGGTAGGTCTCATCTTGCAACAGGTGCACATCGTCCAACACAATATGCAGAGAGGTATTCAACTGGCTACACTATTTTGTCAAATCCTACTTCCAGGGTCCCTACTCCAGCTCCCTTCAGAGCCCTAATGCTTCCTGCTCCTTGTAAAAGATAAAAACTCAGGTGTTAAAACTGAACAGCATTTTGACTTCCCGCCCCGTGAGGCTGAAGAGGAGGAAGAGGTGGAAGGGGAAGGTAGCTTGTGCCAGGAGCAAAGTCCTGAAGACAGAAGAATAAGCCTCAAAAGCTGAGATCCTACGGTGATCGATTAGTCTGGCTAGCCCGCCCAGAGCTAAAGGTTAAACACAGACTAACAACAGCCCAGAAGAGAACAGCTGGATAATTCATTCATTGTGTTTCTGTTTATATACCCTCCCCCACCCCCACTTTCTAGGCTAACGTAGGTTCTGTCTTGATTAGAGGCAAATTTTTGGAACTAGACAGGATCTTGGAGCTCATGACTCATTCTCCTCACCTGGCATGTGAACAAACAGGTTAAGCATTAACAGGTGGCCTGGCCAAAAGCACACAGCTAGTTAGTGGCAGAGCTAGGATTAGAACCCCTCTCCCCCTCTTCAGAACCAATTACTCTGCCCGTTTGTCTCCTAAATGGCCAACCATTTCTTCCCACCCTGTATGTGCATGACACGCCATCCTTCTACAGGTAGCGTCTCTTTTCCCTCCCCTTACCTTGGTTTGTGACTTCATTTAACCAGTAGGATGCAGTGGAAGTGACATTCTCGGACTTTCACGCTCAAGTCCTAAGAGGTCTGTCTGGCAGCTTCTGCTTTCCGCTCTGGGAAGTCAGCCTCCATGCATTAAAGAAGCTTGGGTTACCCTGCTGAGGGATGAGACACAGCACATGAGTGGTGAGGCAACGTGCAAGAGAGGCCTTCTTGGACCTTCCAGCCCAGCCCAGCCACAAGCTGAAGGCGGCTGAGTGAGTGACTCCCACCAAATCACATGAGCAAAAGATCTACCCAGCTGAGCCCTATCCCAATTCCTAACCCAGAGAACCACGAGAAGCAGACAACGAAAAGGCCACTACATCCTCTGCCTTCCTCTGTTCACTTGATTATCATAATTAAGAAATCAAGACATTAGACTATGGTTAGACTTCAGAAGAATATCAAGGAAGCTCGTGAACCAAACAGTTCCATGTTTGTCAACAGCTCTCATCAAGACAAGGTGGTTTTCTGCTTCAAACGTGACACTAACACTGTAAAGGACAGTTTATTAATTTGCTGATCAAACAACCCTGCTGTGGGTATATTAACTTCTACTTAGCATTGAACTCTAACAAAATTTTCTCCAAATCCTAATGTTCTCTAATGATGCATCACAACTTAGTAGCATAACACTACTTTGCTCAGTACTTTGCAATCTGGGCAGGGCTCAGTGGGTACAGCTGGGCTCCGTTCCACTCAGCATCCGCTAGCGATGGTTTGAAGGCGGGTTCTCCTGTGTCTGGAGGTTGGCGGTGGGAAGAAGGCTTGAAGAGCTGGAGGCTAGAACTGTCGCTAAGGAGCCTCCCCTGTGGTCTCTGCAGCAAGGCGGCTTCAGGCTAGCCGGTACTCTCACGGGTGCGTCTTAGGGATCCTAAGACAAAGTTCTAAGAAAGAAGTCCCAGCAGGAGCTTTGTCACTTTGCATGACTTAGCTTTGGAAGTCAGGTGACATCCCTTCTGCCCTGTCATTGGCCCACCCATATTCCAGGAAATGGGAGATAGGCCCCACCTGTTGATGGAGGGATGCCATCGTCACGCTGTTAGAAGGGCATGAGGGAAGGGCATGTGTTTGGAAAACACAACCCCGCCTCAGCTTCTAAACTCTGCATCTGAATTTCACCCTAGGGATAAAATCTTGATAGAAAAACTAATTCCAGGAGCTTTGACTTAAAAAAAAAAAAAAGAGTTATTTCAATTTGCAACCCCTATGAAAGTTAATTCATTTTTCCTATAGATGTCTTGGTTTGGAGGCTACCGTTTAATCTCCTTCTCCAGGTTTTTCAGAACTGGGGAGAGGAGAATATGAATGATCTATTACAGCTGTTTTGTAAACCCCTCACCTCTTAAAAAAAATCGATTCACTGCTTACAGTTGAAACAAGTAGGGTATCCATGGCAAGGTTGCTCTTGTGACCACATATTTTAAAGACAATTAGTTTTGTATGTTCTGTAACAAGTTGGGGATGGCTACTAATAACTTATGTTTCTACATCCACATGCATGCAGGCAGGCACACAAGCCACACTCGTTCAGTGTGGATTCGTTCAGGAATCTTTTATTCCTAATGGATTTCTAGCTTCTCAGCTCAGCTCACCCTTACCCGGTACCATTTTTTTTTTTTAACACCTGGCAATGTCACACCAAAGGTATGTGGTGCCTTTTTAACTGTTGCCTAGCAACACTCAAATGGTCAGGACAGGAAGCAATGTGTGCCGTATCTCACTGTAATTCTGCTAGGCATCATTCTGTGCCGCAGACTTAAATTAGCCAGACTGAGGTTTTTTGTGTGAACGGCAAAACTAACATTTCTATTATTGCAAAAACATGCCCTGGGACATGTACCAATCAGAGAAAAGCTGTTATATTTCTATGGCATTTTGTAGTTCTTTGGAAATTGTCAGAAGTAAAAATAAATATCCAGTAGAAATTATCCGTATATTCTCTGCAGATTATTATGCCTATATTAAATACTTTTCTATCTGTGGTCTAACCGTTAAACCTAGTTTTTCCAGCTTATTTTCCTAAACTATGTTTTCATCAAAATTCAAAGCTATGATTTTATGAAGCTTTTAACATTAGCTTTCCATACTATCTCTGTAGATTCCACTTTGAAGTTTACCAGATAGCTGCATTACCAAACACTTCGGTACATATCAAATGTTTGCCCTTTAAATCGTCTTCTCACCAAGGTGATTTCAGAGATTGTGCTGGTCAACTGACTCCTAACATTTCACCCCTATAAATTAAAGTTACCACTAACAGAATCCACCAGTGAACAAAATACCTTTAATAATGTGAGGTATTACCCTTTACTTACTGGGAACGTTTCAGTGACATAGTCTATCTCTCTGAAAGCCGAGCAGTCCAAGAATACTTTTGCAAGAAGCACAGCAGAAGGACGGGTGACACTGTTCCTAGCCGAAACATTTTAACATTTCAGTTAATTGTAAAAGAAATGAATTTGTTTTTAAAACTCTATTTTAGGAAAAAGAAAATTGGGTTACTTGCCCAAGAATGGTTAACACAAAAAGTGCTGTGAGGCGTTAACTTTTATCTTGTAAAAGAAATGAACCTGCTAAGAAGAATCACAGAGTGCATCTTTGTCACAAGCTGATGAGATGCACCACTTTGCAAGTAGTTTAAGAAGAGGAGCCCTGTCTCACATAAAGTCGCTGGATGAACACACCTGCCCAAATAAGGCAAGCGCCGGCCAGCACCCCGCCGTTGGTTCCAAGCTTCTGTGTGTGCCCCTTATGCAAAGCCATGTTAACCAAGGCAGCTGAGGTTTTTTTTGTTGTTGGTTTGTTTTATTTATTTTTTTAACATCTTTATTGGAGTATAATTGCTTTACAGTGGTGTGTTTGTTTCTGCTTTACAACAAAGTGAATCGGCTATACATATACATATGTCCCCATATCTCTTCCCTCTTGCATCTCCCTCCCTCCTACCCTCCCTATCCCACCCCTCTAGATGGTCACAAAGCACCGAGCTGATCTCCATGTGCTATGTGGCTGCTTCCCACTGGCTATCTATTTTACATTTGGTAGTGTATATATGTCCATGTCACTCTCTCACTTTGTCCCAGCTTACCCTTCCCCCTCCCCGTATCCTTAAGTCCATGCTCTAGTAAGTCTGCATCTTTTTTTCCCATCTTGCCCCTAGGTTCTTCATGACCATTTTTTTTTTTAGATTCCATATATATGTGTTAGTATACGGTATTTGTTTTTCTCCTTCTGACTTACTTTACTCTGTATGACAATCTCTAGGTCCATCCACCTCACTACAAATAACTCAGTTTCATTCCTTTTTATGGCTGAGTAATATTCCATTGTATATATGTGTCACACCTTCTTTACCCATTCATCTGTTAATGGACACTTAGGTTGCTTCCATGTCCTGGCTATCGTAAATAGAGCTGCAATGAACATTGTGGTACATGACTCTTTTTGAATTATGGTTTTCTCAGGGTGTATGCCCAGTAGCAGTAGTGGGATTGCTGGGTCATATGGTAGTTCTATTTGTAGTTTTTTAAGGAAGCTCCATACTGTTCTCCATAGTGGCTGTATCAATTTACATTCCCGCCAACAGTGCAAGAGGGTTCCCATTTCTCCACACCCTCTCCAGCGTTTATTGTTTATAGAGTTTTTGATGATGGCCATTCTGAGCGGTATGAGATGATATCTCATTGTAGTTTTTATTTGCATTTCTCTAATGATTAATGATGTTGAGCATTATTTCATGTGTCTGTTGGCAATCTGTATATCTGCTTTGGAGAAATGTCTATTTAGGTCTTCTGCCCGTTTTTGGATTGGGTTGTTTGGTTTTTTTTAATGTTGAGCTGCATGACTTGTAAGTTTTGGAGATTAATCCTTTGTCAGTTACTTCATTTGCAAAAATGTTCTCCCATTCTGAGGGTTGTCTTTTCGTCTTGGTTATGGTTTCCATTGCTGTGCAAAAGCTTTTAAGTTTCACTAGGTCCCATTTGTTTATTTTTGGTTTTATTTCCATTTCTCTAGGACGTGGTTCATAGAGTGTTCTAAGGCAGCTGAGTTTTGAAAGCAACTACACACTCACAGAACTTCTCAGGCAAGTAAGTTCCATTTAGAAATGAGAAGGTTACTGAAATTAATATAATTTTTTTTCATCATTTCCCCCACCTGCACCCCCAAAAAAGAGTAAAGAATGATTTGAACCTGCCTTGTTGACATTTGACTCAAATTGAACTGAGGCCATTAGCTCTGCGACTCTATAGAGTATCTGACAGGGTCAGATCCGTAGGGGTTCTCTTAACCCCACAAGAGTGGTTCAACGGGTGTTTCAGGTTCCCTGTGTGTTTGCTCCACCCTAGAGAAAGGTCCCTGGGGACTCACCTGATGGCCCTTTCCAGGCCAGCAATAAGACTGCAATTGGAACTCAGTTTAAAAACTAAAGAATTGCTGGTCATTTCAGCAAATCTCTCTGAGCACAATCTTCCTCCTTGGTAAAATGAAGATAATCCCCCATGCCCTACTTTTGCACAAGAATGTTTGTGGGGGGGCGGAAATCAGACAATAAGTAACGTGAATTGAACGTTTCCCATGATCTAGATCCTCTTCACGCATTACAAGCGCCATTCCACCAAATCCTCATGATGACTTTACGAGGTAGGTCCAGAGATCAGACTGAGGCTTAGAGAAGTTCAACGCCCAGCTCACGCCATATCAAGATGTGAAATGACTTCTAACTACTAAGCGAGTCGACCTCCAATACAAGATATATGAAAACAGCTGTTAAACGGTAAAACACTAGGTCAGTGTCAAATATCACTATTATCAAAACTTCCTAGTTGTGAATCTTTATTTAAAAGTTACATATGTATATATGTGCATGTGAACATCTCCATATATTATTTTTATAGGTTTCTATCTGTCGATTTGGGGGAGGGATGATGTTTCTAGTCAGCTGACTCTTTAGAGGGCAGTGACATATGATCAGTGTAGAATATCTGGAAAATAAAGAAAAGTCTTAAGACGTACAAATGTGATGGCGAGTCACACATAGAAGCATGTTGGTATAGCAGCAACCTTCATTTCCCCAAAAAAGAAGGCCATTAGAGCACTCTTCTCAGAGGACGAAGAGAGCCTTTTAGCACCAGCACTAGTTAGAACTCTGATATTTGTTAAGTGAGGGTCAGGATGCCATACTGACCGTAGCACGTTGTCATAGGTTTTCAGCTATAATTAGATCAGACAAATTAATAGAACTGCATGCTAAGCAACAAAATGATTCAACAGAGGTAGGATTTAGCAGACACCTGGAGACTCTAGGTTTGCTAAGATCCCTGAAGAAACGTTCATTCCTAGCAATTCCAGGTCTAGAAGAAAGGTTTCAGTGGTATAGCAGTCTGCATGGGGTGATGCAGAAGGTATTCTTTTGTAAAGAATGACCTGAGTATTGATTCAGGTGAGTGTTCATTCTGGGATCAGAGTAGAGGGTCAGAGAATTCCTAGAATTCAGAGTTGTACCTTGGATGTCAGAAGGACATTTGAGGCAGGCATGTGTGTCAAAAGCAGGAGACAGGACTCTCACCATGAGGGCTCTTTCAGAGGAGGAGATTATTGCTAGAAATGAGCAGTCAGCCATGTCTGGCTGTGCTTTTAGGTAACTGCTGGAAAGCAGAAATCTAAGGCAGGAACTGGAGGATGCCACAGGACTGGAAAGACTTCCAAGGAGCCGGTTGAGAATGCGTTCAGAGGCGAAAGAATCTCCCAGTGACGTCAAATGTATCTGCCCCTATCTCCATTCCTATCCAAAACGGGGGCCCGTTTTTGTCTTTCCCTGAGCCCTCTTCAATTCCCTTCTAATGTCAACTTCCCTCACACTGAGAGGAATGACATGTTCATATGGTTCCCCCGGAGCCTGTCCGGGGACCCTGCCCTTCCCCACGTTCAGCGGCTGCAATGAACCCTCTGAAACCACCACTTTGTCATTCAAACGCAATCCTAAACCATCTCTGTCCCCCCTCGATTCTTTCTATGGCATCTTTAGCTACTACCTCAGAAAGGGAAAGTTCCAGGAAAAAAACATGATCGTGGTGGGGTACACACACACAAACACCCCACACCCTCAAAGTGCCCCCGGTGACACGTTAAGCACTTTCCCCAAGACTGTGAACAAAGTTCCCCAATCGCATTCATCTTCCCCTTTGTTCTTCTGTAAGCTCGAGCAATCCAGTTCTCTGATTCCCGGCCAGTTATAGGCCACACGTGGAAGCAGAGAAAGAACTGACCTTAATCTCTTTCAAGAAGACTTTCCTGTGCCGACAGTTCACGTAATTCTGTGACCCGAATCCTCTTAGCCGCTTAGTATAGACTTAACTATACTACACCTAAGCGTTACCCATAAGGGAGCATGAACCTTGTCACTCAAACGAAAGACTTCGCTTAAAGAATAGGCACCAAGTCTTACCCCTTAAGCACAGAAGGTGCTTAATACATCCATTAATTTAAAAAACACAAACCCTAGAATGTCTGAAATATCAGGAAAGGAAGTTTTCAATTAATGTAATTGTTTCCTATTATACACTAACCAAACAGTAATTTGACCTTATCCCAGTCTTCCTTTCCTTAAAAAAAAAAGAAACAAAGCCTTTTCAATTTTCATTTCTCATAAGCAGTTTTAATAAAGAACCACTAAAAAGGAATCAAACAGGGAGATTTATGCTGCTCAGGCAACAAAATTAGCAAACAAACAATGAAAGCCGTATGAGGTGCGAAAGGTTAAAACAAGAAATATAAACTGTAATCCCTGCCTTCAGTGCTTTACCACCAAATAATCACCGTTATCCACTGCTTCATCCATTCTTTGCCTCATGCTAGCAACTTTACAGCTGTTCTCTGCTTCCCTCTTATTCCAATAATTTCTTCATTCATCAATAGTAACCGTCAACCAACGCTTCTTATCAACTGCATAGTGACCATAGCAGCATCACAAGTTACCTCCTATAGGTTATCTCACTATTGTATCGGTAAGCCCAACAAAATGCTACTTTTAGAGCATAGCAGCACATGTAATTACACAGGGCACTTAAATCATCCAGCCTCCTAATCCCAATTTTGATATGCCTGTATCCTTACTCTCAGAAAAAAATTCACACACTGGTCAATCATTTCACACAAGAAAGGAGCTCGGTGCTAGTATTCAATAAACTTTCTTTCAAAGAAATTTGGATATTTGCTCAGTAACGCTTTTTTTTTTCTCCCTTTAGATTATGAAAAATAGAGAGCTGTACACTTACTGAGTACGTTTAAAATTCATGTGACTTCCTGTATTTCTGTTTACACATGTTATTAGTTATGGGTATCAACGATTCAGGGTATAGTTAATGAGATGTTTTTCTCAAGCGATCATATTAAGTTTCTGATGAGGAGACTGGACTTGCATTTTTGATGTGTTCATTTAAATTTCAGGATGAATATTCCGAAGAAGAAAAGATATTCTGATACAAACTTAGGAAGTAAATTGGATTTCTTTTTTTGTTTCCATTTCTTAAATGAGATCTAGCTAAGACTAAGTTCTACTCCACGTCTGATAGTAATGAAACTGCTTCCTCTTTTTTCTAGCATTCTATGTCATTCTTCCCTGATTGCCAAATAGACGTTTTATTTTTATAAATAGCCATGTCTATATTAAACACAGTATATGTTTTAAAATAATTTAATCAACCCTGTAAAATACTTAGGTGGATGTCTTCCCCAGGAAGAGTCAGCGGGTTGACCCCAGTTGGGGCCATTTATGGTGACGACCTAGCAAAATAATCAGGAAGAAAAACGATTCCAAGTTCCTGTTCTAGTGATTTCATTTACAGAATGCCAGCTGGTTTCAGCATTTCCCTGTTTATATGAATACTAATTTCAAGCTTTTCAAAAAGACCTTATTTGATTCAAGAAAGTCAGGAATAGGACATGAGCGGGTGGTCCAGTGTCTAATGCAGCCTGTGTGCCTCAGGTTTAAAACCAACTGGAGAGATTCTGGCGTCTGCAGAATGTCTATGGGATCTTTATTCTCGGCTATATAATCTTCCAGATTAAACCAGAAATAATCTGTGTGCACCCCCAGAAAGTAAATAATTAGACATAGCACTGCTCTTCCCCCTTTCCTACTCTCACACGTGACTTTGCATGTGATTATCTAAAGCCTGCAGGCCTGATATTTTCCCTAAAATCCTGCCATTACAAGTATTATATAACCAGCCCGCTGTTGTTTCCAATTTAAAAATATTTTTAAAAAGTGACAAAACCAGCCTGCAATAAATGTGATTTAAGGATAAGTCTCTAAGTAACCTCACCAAGAGATTCTGAGGTAGATCTAAAACCCTTTCTTCCAACTCTTTGCCCATTTGATCCATCTTTAAATACTTTAAGAGATATTATGTATAATGAAGAAATATTTCTGACCTGAGTATATGGAGGTTCCCTGGGACTGAGGGAAGTTCACTAGAAATAGATTTTTCTTTTTCGCAAGAATTCAGCTTTTGCAGAATTAGTTCTGATGTGAATAATATTTTCACATAATTGCAAACACATTTTTTATTCTGTGTAAATTTCTAGAGATGTTGCTCAAGGAAGCAACTAATGCAAAGCTTTGTTAAGAGGAAAAAAGCATATTTAAAATTTTTTTTAAAAAGTAAACACTGAAGTTACCTAAAAGGAGCCTGAACACAGAAACAGCATGGGAACATTTTTAAGAGTTGAAATGTATAAAAATATGTATATTTTTAAAAGTTCAGAAATTGATCCAAATAGATATGAGATGAAAATGCATCACAAAACAGTGTGGAAACATGGACAATTCAATACTTGACATTGAGATAACTGGGTAACATTATAGGGGGAAAATTCATATCTTACTCCAGGAAAAATTCCAAATGGATAAAATATTTGAAGACACACAATGAAAAGTACTCAAGCCCTAGAAGAAAAACAGGATGCTCTCTTAATGATCCTGGAGTAGAGCTGCCCTTTCCAACAATGAGTCAAATCCAAAAGCCATAAAAGAAAATACTGATAAATTCAAATACATAAAAATAAAACTTTTGTGTCAAAAGGCATCCCCAGCAAGTCAAAAAACAAATGAGAATGAATGTAAGATAAAAATATTTCCAACTCATATTACTAATGAAGATCTTACCTTCCTAATATAAAAGAGCTTTTTCAAATAAGGTGACAAAAGGACTAACAGTCCAATAGAAAATCTTAAAAGAGATAAACAATGAAAAACAGATACCATTTTTCTCCAATCACTCACCAAAAAAGTCTAAAAGATCGATAACACCAAAGGGAAAATAAACATTCTCAAATATTGCTGACGGAAGGGTAAATGAGTGCAATCTTTAGTGCAAACACAGGGCATTTTTGCAACAGCTACTAAAATGACTAATGCCTGTATCTTTGACTAGCAATTCTACCTTTCTGGGTATACTTGGGAAGTAACCACCATAAGGTTGTTCACTGCAGAACTGTTTATTAAACACAACCCGAATGTCAAATAAATTATGGTACATCCATACAGTGTAATACGATACAGCTGTACATGAAAAAGTGCAAGTGAAAGGATTTGCATCTTGATACAAAAAGATCTCCAAGAAATAAGTGAGAAAAAAGTGAAGACTCAACAGACTCAACTCGAGACTTTACCTTTTGTGTAAAAAGAAACAAGCCCCTATCGAAATTTGCTCATGTGTGCTAAAGAACTCATGTATACACACACACAAGTAATAATAACTTCCAGGGCGTGCCGTCTCTGTGCCCTGTCTAGGATGGTTGAGAATTAGGTGGCTGGAGAACAGGATGGGATGAGAGATATTTAATTTTTGGATTCCTTGATTTTTTTTCAATAATGTACTTTTTTTTTTTTTTTTTTTTTTTTTTTTTTGTGGTATGCGGGCCTCTCACTGTTGTGGCCTCTCCCGTAGCGGAGCACAGGCTCCGGACGCGCAGGCTCAGCGGCCATGGCTCACGGGCCCAGTCGCTCCGCGGTATGTGGGATCTTCCCGGACCGGGGCACGAACCCGTGTCCCCTGCATCGGCAGGCGGACTCTCAACCACTGCGCCACCAGGGAAGCCCTCAATAATGTACTTATTACCTAAAAGTTGGATTAAAAAATTCCTCCCCCATAGTGCTCTGCACCCTCCACAATGTTACAAGGTACGGAGTTGACTTGCTATGCTTGAGACTTCTCCAAGGGCAGATGTTATGTATCCCCAGTGCCCCTCATCAAACCTAATACTTAGGAGATGCTCAAGAAAATGTCTGCTGAACCAAATAAATGTACAATTCATAATGTTTAAAAAAATAATAATGTACATATTACCTATTCAAATAGTACTGAATAAGCGTAAATCAATCTTTTTACCCAATCTAAGCCTAGCAGATGATTACATTCACTTTACTTCTGGTTATTTCTCTCTTTTTTAAAATTTTATTTATTTATTTTTGTCTGCCTTGGGTCTTAATTGCTGCACGCGGGCTTTCTCTGGTCGAGGTGAGCTGGGGCTACTCCTCGGTGCAGCGCGCGGGCCTCTCATTGCGGTGGCTTCTCTAGTTGCAGAGCACAGGGTCTAGGTGCGAGGGCTTCAGGAGCTGTGGCTCACAGGCTCTAGAGCGCAGGCTCAGCGGTTGTGGCACAAGGGCTTAGTTGCTCCGTGGCTTGTGGGATCTTCTCGAACCCGTGTCCCCTGCGTTGGCAGGCAGTTTCTTAACCACTGGGCCACCAGGGGAGTCCCTGGTTGTTTATCTCTTTAACTACTCATTTTCTAAAACTGCACGTTGTGCTAGAAATTGAAAATTAATTAGGTTTGGTTGAAATTTATTATTGAAAGAGTAAACTGCAAAAATCATTTAAATTATATATTTGACTTTTCTTAGTCAATTTAGGCTTTCCTTGTACAACTCTGTCCTTACGTCTCAGCTTCAAATAAAATCATTTCCATTTTGCTTAGAAATATATGAGAACATTCACTGATCAAGGAACCTAACCTTGTCACTGAAGAATTTTAATCAATTTGAAGCTTTTACAAACATAAGCATGTTAAAGGTTTTTTTTTTTAAACGTTAAACTTTACATTTTTTATCATGTGCATGAGGTTTGACTGAAGAAGTTAATTGGCCATCTGCATTTCTTATCCATTTTTCCTCCTCCTTAAGTGGAATATAATATCTTACTTTTACCCTAAGATTAAAAATCATTTCCTCGAGTGGTAGGAAATTGTCTTCGGCACATGCACGGACATATTCCTGCCTACATAAGATTATCACCAAACTACACCATATTTATCTTAGAGATCTTTCGACCCTTTACCTTTAAATACAATTTTTTTTTTAAATTGACACAATTAAGATTTTGTCCCAGTTTATTCCAAACACAACTTAAACTTCAAGAACTCCCTTGAAAAGAAGCCTGGGGCTTCCCTGGTGGCGCGCAGTGGTTGAGAGTCCGCCTGCTGATGCAGGGGACACGCGTTCGTGGCCCCGTCCAGGCGGAGCGGCTGGGCCCGTGAGCCGTGGCCGCTGAGCCTGCGCATCCGGAGCCTGTGCTCCGCAACGGGAGAGGCCGCACCAGTGAGAGGCCCGCGTACCGCCAAAAAAAAAAAAAAAAAAAAAAAAGACTGTTCCTCCACCCGCCTCCAGATATCTGCCCTCAACCCACCCTGCAGGTATCTTTTGAAACACTTCCCGAAATTATTAAATAATTAATTGTATGAGTTGTCATTTCATGTTTTGTCTCCCCGATAGAATACAAGGATATGAACCAAATCTCTCTTACTTGCCACAGTGTATTTATTCCCCAGGCCGGAAGAAAGTGTAACAAGGGGCCTTGTACATAGTACATTCTCAATATACATTTGTTGAATAAGTGGACAAATGAATTGCCTTTGTTTCTCCCCAACATCTTTTCATGTGTTAGAAATCTAAGCTCCTGGAGGTCGAGGCTGTCTCAGAGGAGTTGGGAAGGTATAGCTAGCACAGCACCAAACCAAATTATATAGCTTTTTCATTTATTACTAATGAAGCAATCATGTATCAGCGGCGACAGTAATATTAACAGACCCAGAATTCAACATCCTTGAAATAATAGAACTTGGCTGGCTTGCTTAGAAATAATGCTGAAATTTTCAAAATATATTTTATACCAATAATCCTGACAACTAGCATTTCTTACACTTTACTCAGAATATCAACTAAAGCCATGAGGTGTTACCTATCTCCAAAGTAGGTTCTAGATGGAATCCATTTTACCTCCAGCTGGCAGTTTTTTGGGGTTTTTTTTTCCAGAAAGACCAGCAAAATTGAGCCAGCATTGGATATTAAAAATATTTACAGGATGTACAAAGGGAAAGTATATCTTCCATTGCAAATGGTTTAATTTTCCTTGGGTTGTTATAATGACAATTTCCTTAACCTGATAAGATAACAGATTTTTAAATGTAATCATGTATTTATTTTATGGTTTGCACAAGATGTACCTTTAGTACATCCAGATTTTCATAACCCATCAAACAGTTTTTCAGTATGTGTTATGGCAGGATATTCTAGAACTGCCAAGAAAAGTAAATTCACAGAGCTGCCTGCAACTCACTAACTACAACAAATTAGCATAAGCAGCCCCATTTTAGAAGGAATGGCTTTTACAAGTCACACAGAAAAATAATGTGATTTTGCATTTATATCATTAAAAACTGTTCATACAGTACACGGTTTTATCATGAATATTAAACAGAGCCCAGGCTGTTTAACACAGCTAGTTAGTCTGTTTGAGGTGGAACTCCTTCATGAAACCGAACTGGTTATGCTCTTAAGAATAACTAGGAAAACTAGCTTAAACGTACCTATTTTTACGGATTTGTTTCTACTTAAAAAAAAAAATGCATATCGAATAAAACTTTTCAACACTTGTCAGCTCTCCTGTGAACATACCATATAAATGGACCAGCACCGACTGCCAGGAAAAAATAAAGGCCAAATTACTCTCTTCCACCCATGCTGTGAAGTTCAGAGAGAAATCTGTCCTAGAGCCGTTACAGATAGCATACAATGAGCCATTTAGAGAGAACCGAAGGATGGATAAAATTCTTCAGATTTCTCTGCACAATAGCAAAGATCTTATTTTCTTAGTCACCCTCACAATTTGAAATGCCTCTGGCTGGTTGTTCACAGCACAAAGCAAAGGTGCGTATTTTCCAATATCTAACTTGCTTAAGCTCTATTAATTCCAGCGAAAGGAGTTAATAAGTGCAAATGGCAAAGGAAACTGACTGCAGGCTTGCATTATTACAAGCACATCCACAGTGCAATCGGTGGCCAGTGCAGTACTAAAGAGGTATATCATTAGTACCCAGAGTAAATGAGAAACTAAAGAGAGTCAGAATCCGTGCTGTACACTGTTCTGGTAAACATGGAATCATTAGGTGATGGTTTATAAGCACCTTAAGAGTATTTTCTTTTTACAGAACCTAACACGCCGGCTCCTGAATGTTGTAAACACGGCAGCTTATAATGCAGGACCCCCCCTTCGGACCCCTCCACTCTGGAGGACGCAGAGAGGAGGAAAAGACCATCTGGGTCAGCCTGCTTTAGGAGGGGTGTCGGGAGGGGGCGGGGGCAGGGAAAAAGCAGGGATGGAGGCCGAGATGCAAACTCAGTGAGGTTTAAAGTGGAATTAGGAGATGCCTGTCCTGCCACCAGCCACCACCAAACGACTCATTTCTCAGTCAGGCTGCAGACTTTAATTTAGCTCTCCTTTCTTCCTCGGACTTAAAATGTCAAACTCAATCCTTCATTCTCCCAAAACCCTTTTCCCAAAGCGCTTTCCCACCCGTGTTCCCGGTTGAAGTGAAAATACCTGACTGCCCACCGTAGAAATCTGGGGCTGTCCCAGTTACAGCCCTTTCAATCCATCACCAACTCTTGCTGAATCTGCCTTTTAAGTAACTGTAAAATGTCTGCCGTCTTCTCCCTCCCTACCACGGCCGTCTAATTCAAGCCAGTCCTGTCTCTTCTGACAGCGGTCTCCTCAGTGATCTCCCTGACTCCACTCGCACCCCCTTCCAACTCATTTCTTTCAAACACTGGTTATATCATTCCCAAGCTTAATGCCTGACTTTCAGAGCTGTCATATTTTTTCCCATCTTATTTTGATCCCAGTCTACCTCCCTCATTTTTTTAATATATATATTTTTATATTAATTATTTATGTATTTATTTTTGGCTGCGTTGGGTCTTCATCGCCGTGCGCGGGCTTTCTCTAGTTGCAGCGAGCGGGGCCTAATCTTCGTTGCGGTGCGCGGGGTTCTCGTTGCAGTGCCTTCTCTTGCTGCGGAGCACAGGCCCTAGGCACGCGGGCTTCAGTAGTTTGGGCACGTGGGCTCAGCAGTTGTGGCTCGCGGGCTCTAGAGCGCAGGCTCAGTAGTCATGGCGCACGGGCTCAGTTGCTCCGCAGCATGTGGGATCTTCCCGGACCAGGGCTCGGACCCGTGTCCCCTGCATCGGCAGGCGAGTTCTTAACCACCAGGGAAGCCCCTACCTCCCTCATTTTATCTTGAACTTCTCCTGCACACAGACACCACAATGCTTTACTTTCCGGTTGCCGAGAGCAGCAGACTGGACCGAAACTTAAAGCCTTTGCATCTTTCTTTTTTTCTCTGCCAGGAATACTTTCCTTCTCCATTTGCCTGGTCTGCACCACCTCATCATCCCTTTTGACTCAGGGTGGAAAGCCCTTCCTTCAGGACGACCCCCTCACCTCCAGTGCCAGCAGCTGCTGGGGTCCACAGACACACCTTCCTCGTAACATTCAGGCTGAAAGTGGCTGTTTCCTCAATCAGATTGTGAGCGCCTGTGAGCTGGGTTCATTGTTCACCACCACCTGGGCCCGGCACATAGTAGGCCTTTTAAAATAATGGTTAACTCCACAAAACTAAGTATGACATCCAGGATAGAATCCAACTAAATGCATTTCATACAACTCAAGCATAACCAAGTGAAGTTTCCTAGCTGTTTCAAGTCACTTGGAAAGATCGGGGTGTCGCAAACCCACCAGATTATAAGAATGACTTGAGTCACTTGTGAAAATGACAGAGTTCTATCTCTGAAAGAGACACACAAAAAACTGGGAAAAGTGTTGGAATCTGACTGATTCTGAAGAAGAGAAATGGAGATCAGGGCCAGGAATGAACTGGCTTTTCACTGTATACTCTTTGGATTTTTCTTTAAAAAATACACACACACACATATATATACATACACACATATATATGGAAAGTAAATATATTTACCCTACATGTGTTATATATTCACATATTGCCGGAGGAGGATACGCATGCCGAAAAAATCCAGTAACACTGATCACCTCCTCCAGAAGGTGAATTGGGATGTTGGGAGGCCAAGGTCGGGAGGGAGACTTTTCGATGACATTCTTTTATATATTTTGGGATGTCTAAGCATGTTCAATGTATGACCTGGTCAAGAATTTTAAAAATCAAGCAGAGGGCTTCCCTGGTGGCGCAGTGGTTGAGAGTCCGCCTGCCGATGCAGGGGACGCCGGTTCGTGCCCCGGTCCGGGAAGATCCCACGTGCTGCGGAGCGGCTGGGCCGGTGAGCCATGGCTGCTGAGCCTGCGCGTCCGGAGCCTGCGCTTCGCAACGGGAGAGGCCACAACAGTGAGAGGCCCGCGTACCGCAAAAAAAAAAAAAAAAAAAAAAAAAAGCCTTTAAAAAAAAAAAAAAAATCAAGCAGAAATACAGATTTTTAAGCCCCTCCCTGGAGATTCTGATTCCTGAAGCTAGAGGTGGAGCATGGAAATCTGTATTTTTAACAAACTCCCCAGGTAACACTAGGTAAAACGATCAGGAAAGGTTGGCGAACAGGATTAAGGTGGGACTTGACTTTGGTGGTCACGTAATCCAGTAGTTCCCAAATCTGGGTATCGTCTCTGATTTAATCAGAATATTGGGGGTTAGGGTGGGGCAGGGAAACCATGTTTAAAGCTCCTCAGGTGAGTCTGTTATAGCACTGCTTGCCGCCTGCATTGAGACCACTGCCCTAGCGCAGTCAATCACTCAATCAACACATGAATTTCTTCTCAATCTTGTACGCACAGAAATGTCTCTATCACTTGATGGCCAGCCCCAGTGATTCCCACCTCCTGGTGTTCACACCCATATGTTGTCCCTGCCCATGCTGAGTAGGAGTAACCTGTATAACCTGTAGGATATTGTGGAGATGGTGGAGTGTGACTTCTCATGCTAGGTTATAAAAGACATCATGGCTTCTGTCTTGCTCTCTCCTGGGTCATCCACTCTGGAGAAGGCAGCTACCATGTTGCGAGGACACGTAGGAAGCCACCTGTTTAGCTGTTAAATCCTCTTGCTAAAATCCAGCAATGACTTGCAGTTCATGCAATTAAACCATCTTGAAAGTGGATTTTCCAGCCCCAGTCAAGCCTTCAGATGACTGCAGCCTTGGCTGTCATCTTAACTGCGAGCTCATACGAGATCACGACACAGAACCAAGCTAAGGCACTCTTCCATTCCAGACCTATTGAAACCATGTGTAGGAATGTTTATTATTGTTTTAAACTGCTAAGCTTTGGAGGAAGTTGTTACGCAGACTTGGATAACTAATACAACCATATTTTCCCATACATTTAGTTCTTACCAGTGGCCCCATTTCCATTTCATTTTTATCTCCCAACTGGCAAAAATGTTGCAGTTTCTTAAGCCTACAACTAAGGTACTGTAATGTGATACCTGCTTTCACAGGCTGTCAGCTCAGTGCCCCGTCACAGACTTTCTGACTTGGGCAGGGCTACTTCTTCAGTCATGTCGGTCAGCCGTGTAAAGACCTGAAAATTCTGCTTCCTGTGGTTCCCCGAGATGTGGCTTGGGAGGATGGGGATAAAACCAAGAGATCTTTTATGTGCTGATGCAGTGCTAAGCATCTGTCCACTGCAGGCCCAATTCTGGCATTTTTTTAGCCTCCTGAAGCCTCTCTTTGACCTTTCTCTAGAAATGGAGAGCAGGAGGGCTCTAAGTGACTTTAGCTTATGACACAGGATCCATTCACTGTGCTCTGCTAAGCTCTAGAGCCGGACCTGAAAATACTAGTCTCTATGTTGACCGAGGAGATGTGCACCCGATTGGCATCTGGCAAATTGTGTATGTTGGCATCACCAGTATCATGAAGAGTATTCCTTACACAATTACCCTCCGAGTCCTAGGAGTACTTTAGAAGGAAGCCAGCACCCTCTCTCTCCTTCATGTCACCGACAAGAATCACATGTGATTTCACTAATGAAATAGCAGGAAAGACTTAAAACAAATATGTGCATGTCCCTTATGCCACCTCTTCCTCTCTTCTGCCAGTTTCTGATAGTTATGGTGACTTGGTCTAGATCTGCGTGGACACCTGATGACTTAAAAATCCGAAATTCTAAACCCACTGGGGTGACTCTGCTTGCACAGAAAAGCAAAAGTCCATTTGTGGAACATCAAAAGGAGTTAGGAGAATGTGGGCTGTGTGTTTCTTGGTGTTGCCTAGCAATATAGTTAGGGCACAGGAATCACAGAGAGGGTGAAATTCGCACCCACAAGGAAATCATATTATTCATAAACACGCACACTCACATACACACACACTCACTCACATACACACACATCTGACATCTCTGGAAGAATGTAATAAACTGTGAGTACAGAAGTATAGTCACAAGTAGAACAGTCTTCAGAGCACTGTTGAATAAACATGCTAGCTGATCTGTTATTTATGTTTCAATGCCTTTGTGAGTATATCTATCACTTGAACAAAATATCATATGCCTTTGAGTGAGGTTTACAACTGCTCTCATTGACACGAGCCCTGCCAATATACGTAAAACGCACATTTTAGAATAAATGTTAATATGTAAAAGTATAGGAGGAAGTATTCAGTATATAGAAACAACTTTAACTCCTTTGCTCATCCTTACTTCCAAATATTGAGGTTTACCAGTAATTTTCATAAGAGCCAAGTACAGTGGTACAACGCTTGATCATCAAAGCAGACACTTGATTTCAAATCCTGACTCTGTCTTTTGCCATCTTAGTTAATTTCCCTGAACCTGACGTTCCTCATCTGTGAGTTGAAAATAACAGAAATATTTAACTTACAGGGCTCTTGTGAGGATTAAAATAAGGGAATCCATGTACATGGCAGAGACAGGGATGGACATTCCGTAACTTTCTACTCCTTGTTATTCTGCAGAAGGCCTCTTGACTGTCTTTCAATAAATACAGAGGCCACCAGTTAACCCAAGCAATGGGACCAGTAGGGTTTCTGCCTATAAGAACGCTGTTCAGGTGTCAGAAAGGGGAAATTATGGCCTCCAGTTCCTCCCCTGCCTGAAAGGAGAGGTGAGAAGTCACCCTGCTCTTTCCTCTCGCAACCCAATCTGTGATTCTTCGAAAGTCAGAGAGCCAACCAACTTGGCTCTAAGAATGAGACCCAAGACTAGAATGTGACCACTCACTAAAGGAAAACTCCACCCTAAGGCTACACAGCCTAGCGACCTCCCAGCTCCCGGTTCCCCTCTTAGAACAACTTGCTCGTCCATCTACTGCATCCTCCCAGGTTACCAAAATGGAGGTCCCCTAAAAAGACTTCCCTCTTTCTTCTTCCCAGCTAACATTGGAAATGTTCTCAGGTTTGGGTAGAACTGTGGTTTCCTGGATACATATTTCTTCCCCAGGCTGTGCTGAGGGGAACTGGCAGGTGGGGAAAGCAGGGAGGCATCATCTGTCTCCTCTGCTCGAGTTTCAAGCTCTAGTCCCCAGCAGTACTTGTCTCTTAAGATCTAGGTGAGAAAGAATCAGAACAGCTGAGCTGCCAGCCTACACCTGGGGAGAGGTAAGTAATTAGCAGAGCTCCCTAAGCAGCACTGAGCAAAAACAATCTGCATGCCCTACTAGGCAAAAGATGAACAGTGAGTGATTTGTGAGAACAAGAAAATGATATGGATGCTATTTATTCATTTTATATGTGAATCAATTAATAGTTTTAAAAAGATAATTTAGTCTGGTCCTAATATCCTTTTACTCATATGAATTTGCTATTTTTCTTTCCTTTTGAACTATTTTGAACAGAATTAAATTACAAGTGCTATGGTTACTTACTATGGTTTAGAAAATTCCACTTATTGAGATAAGAATAAATTTTTTCTTTGGCTTTTAAAAGTCCTTGAAACAACAGTTAGAAAATATAATGGAAAAAAGGACCCCATTTGTATTAGCAACAAAAAGATTGAATTCCTACGAATAAACTTTTAAAGCTACTGAGGTTCAAAAAGAACACTTGAACAAAGGGAAAGATATCCATGATTTTAGGTAAAAAGGCTTTATAAAAATGTCATTCTTGGGCTTCCCTGGTGGCGCAGTGGTTAAGAATCCACCTGCCAATTCAAAGGACATGGGTTCGAGCCCTGGTCCAGGAAGATCCCATATGCCACGGAGCAACTAAGCCCATGCGCCACAACTACTGAGTCTGCGCTCTAGAGCCCGTGAGCCACAACTCAGCCCGCGTGCCACAACTACTGAAGCCCACACGCCTAGAGCCTGTGCTCCGCAATAAGAGAAGCCACCGCAGTGAGAAGCCTGTGCACCGTAACCGAGAGTAGCCCCCACTCGCCACAACTAGAGAAAGCCTGCACACATCAAAGAAGACCCAATGCAGACATAAATAAAATAAATTTTAAAAAAATAAATAAATAAAATAAAAATTAAAATGTCATTCTTCCTAAATCACCTATACAGGTAAAAAAAAAAACCTCAATTTTAAAAAGTTTTTTTTTAAATGATACAAGTTGATTATAACATTAATATGGAAAAATAAACAAGCAAGTGTATGCAGGAAAATCCTGAAAACAGGAAGCAAGGGTTGCCTAGCTGTGTTAGATAGTAAAATGTAAAGCTACAATAATTAAAAAGGCATGGTACCTGAACAGACAGGCAGCTCAGTGGAACAGAAATGGACTCAGATACAAAAAACATTTATGAGGTTTTTTTTTATCTCATAGTATGAGATAAAATGGCATCTTTTATCAGTGGAGAGAGATGGCTTATCCAATAAATGGTGTGCAAACAACCAAGCAGTCCTCTGGGGGGGAAATTTTAAGTTGGATCCAAACCTTATACCTTTTGCTATGATAAATTCCGGATGGAGTAACATTTTTAGAAATAAAGAAAATTCTAAGCATGCCAGAATAAATTGTTAGATAATTTTTTACAGAATCTTAGAGAACAGTACGCCCTTTGAAATATAGAAAAAAGCCAGAATCCATAAAAAAAAGTTGATTTATACATAAAGTCAAATATTTCTATATGGCAAAACAACAACAACAAACACAGGCAAAGTTGAAAGACAAACAACAAACTTTAAAAAAATGTCATTCTTATAACAGATAAAGGATTCCTACAAATTAATAAGAAAAAGATCAATGTTTCCATTAAAAAAGACAGTTTGCAGGAAAAGAAATAAGTGGAAGAAAGCTCTAGTTCACTCATAGTAAGATAGTTTCACCTATCAGATTGGGAAAGATTAAGTAAAATTCACTGTTGGAGAGAGCATGGTCAAACAGATACTCCAGTTTTACTGCTGAAAGTTTAAATCATTACAACACCATCACAGGCAATTTGGCGATATATATCAAAATTATAGATGGACGTATACTATGCTGCAGCAATTTCACTTGCAGGGATTTATCCTGCCTATGTGCTCAAGCATGTGTGAAATAATCTGGATACTAAGTTATTTAATACATAATTTTCTGTAATAGCAAAAGATGAGGAACAATCTAAGTGCATATTAATAGGAAATAAATAAATTGGTTCCATGAATATAATGGAATATTATGCAGCTGTTAAAAGGGACGAGGAAGCCCTTTATGTACTGATGTGAAATGATTTCCATGATCTATTGCATAGAAAAAGGTAAATGAGGCCCTGCAGTCATCAGTTATGAGACAGAAAAGAGACAACTGGGAAAGAGATTGTCACTGCACATCCCTTTATCTTCAGAAATGTGAACCCTGTGAATGTATCGCTTAGTCCAGAAATAAATAGATAAAATTTTAAATAAAAGCCTTTGCCATTTTAATTGTTTTTATGAAAACAGTTCAGTATTTTACTTGGTATTTTGACAATCCTGCTATAACAAATAGCTAAAGATCTTTCAGGACTTTCATGTTATCTTTGTTTTTTTGGAGTTGGGTTTTAAATATAAATCCATCCTCCAAGCAAGGAGAATGCCAAAGAAAGCCCATTTCTTCCGAGTGTGTAATTTTCTACTGCCTGATTCTATTTCTATTACCTGATTTAATTTTTCACGTTAGAGCTCGTGGCAGGCAGAATTCTGAGATAGCCGCACAATCACATAAATTTTGTTAGACCAAAGCCCTGCTCACTTGTTCACGTGTAGTCTGTGACGGCTCTTCCACTGCAGTAGAGCTGAGTGGTATTGACAAGAAGCCACACGGCCTATAAAACCTGCAATCTTTACTATTTTCCCTTTATAGAAAAAGTTTGCCAACCCCTGTTTAAACCATTTTGAGTTGGGTCTCCTCTTATTTGCAGCCTGAAAGCATTCACAAAATTGTGACCTCTTTCATTCTGATGAAAAGTGAAATTACACTAAACCAAAACAGATAATAATGACTCTGCAGGTTTTTGAGTAAATTTCTACTGAAGTATAGCACACATACATAAAAGTTGACAAATCATTATTGTACAGCGCAATGAGTTTTCGCCAAGCAAATATACTTGTGGAACCTTCACCCAAACTCAGAAGCTCCCTTGTTCTCCCTTTAGTCACTGTATCCCTCTCCCCAAAGACACCCACTGTTCAGATTTCTATGAGAATAGATCTCCATACTAATTTCGACTGTTTATGAGCTTCATGCAAGTGGATTTATAGTTGTGTCCTTTTGCATCTGACTTCTTTTGCTCAGTGTTTTGTTTGTAAAATTCCTCTGTTTTTGTAGCAGTAGTTCATTCATTCTCATTGCTATGTAATAGGTCATTGTATAAGTATGTCACTATTTATCCATTCTACAGTTGATGGACATTTGAGTTGTTTCCAATTGTTGACTATAATGAATAGTGCTGCTGTAAATAATGTAATTATTTGGTGCATATATTTATATATACACCTAAATATATGTTACAGACATGTATATAAGTTACATATATAAGTTATTGATATATATGTATATGTTATATATGTGTATGTGTATAGCTTATACACACTGTTGGAGTGGAATTGTGGTTCATTCAAACGTGATTTTTACCATGGATCTGCAAGTACAATTCAATGTCAGAAAGTACATAGTTTCACTGAACAGAAATTGATCTTGTTCCCTTCTCACTTTAACATCAAGATTAATTTAGCAGAGTATCAGGCTCAAAAGACTGTATGCAACCAAACGAACGATTAATTAACTGAAAGATTAAAACAATTACCAACAAGCTGATTTCCCCACCAGAACTTACACCATTACTTTAAGGAAGTTTCAAGCTGCCTGCTTAGAGACTAATTGAGCAGCTGAATTCAAATCATTGCTTCCTTTGGAACACTGGGAAGGCTCAGATCACTTTGGCTAAGTCACAGAGGTGTATTTTCTGGGACACATTCCTTACTTTGAGGAAAAAGAGATGAAAAGTTATAGACAGATGAGGTGGCAGGGAGCCTCAGTAAACTGAGAGCTCCAAAAGAAAAAGGGGGGCAAAATTGCTGCACTCAAGTTCCAGTGACTTTCCTACTTAGCAACCCTGATATTTAAAAAGCTATAGAAAATCAAGATTTCATTAAAGGGCACTTCCTCCTATTCCGGCCACCCGCGACTGGTACTTCTGCCTTGCTGTTACCTTCGTCACTCAGGCAACATCCTCCAAGGATTTGAAAGCAGTTTATCTTTTTTTTTAAAGCAGCACCCAAGGATTGCATGGATATCTTATTGTTTGATACATACCAGGAAAATTAAGAGAACAACGAGTCTATAAAGGCAATAAGGAGAGCGATTATTAGGGGTGCACATTTGACTGAAGTTCTTTTTCCACTCATCAGGTGTTATCAAACCAATAGAGAAGACTCAGTCTGATAATTATCAAGATGAGTCATCTGTAGCCACAGAGTGCTAGGGTCAAACTCAGGGCTTTGTGGTTTTGAGCTGCTGTCATCCCAACAAGATTGCAAAATGTAAGTTGAATTCTTTTGGCCTATCTCTCCTGTTTGGTCAACTCTTAAGATCAAGATTTCTTTAAGCAAGAAAGGAAGAGAGAAGAGGGGGTGGGGGGAGGAGCGATGGGGGAGGGAAGAAAAGGAGGAGAGGATAAAAAGTTGCGTGCTCTTGGAAGAATCCTAGAAATATTTCACCGTGAACTCTACAGAGCAGAGCGGCTCAGGCCTTCTATCCCCTGGAGTCTGCTCTAGCTATGGTGTGGGCATACCTAGGGGTCGGTTCTTCAACGTTCTTTTGAAATGCTAGTATTTTCAACCTGATAGCATCTCCCTCAAACTCCAAGGGCCAGTGACAGACTGCCAGCTACGAGGCAGCCCTTCTGTCCCTAGACTGACCACAGTCTCTCTCTAGGACACATTATGAAAGTCTCAAGAGAAAAGAAAGTGTACCTTCATAACTGAATGACACACAGGAGAAGTGGGCAGAATATTCCAAGCTCTGGAAGTACAGATCCTGCAGCCACATGTGGCTGTCTTGTGCAGGGCAGTGCTGTCTGGTTTTCAGTATCGTCTCCCACCTTCAACTAAAACAACTTCCCTCATATTAACTTACAGAACAGAACTCTCCTGGTAGTCTATGGGCACCCTTAGCAATCTGTAGGCTCTGTATCTTCCATCAGTGATCATTTCTGTGTTGCAGAGCTCTTGACTCTCAGAAGCTAGAAAGAGCATCCTATTTTGGTTTTTAAAATCTTTTTCTTTTCTCTCCTGAACTCTTGAAAGAGAACTTTTCACCACGCAGTTTCCAGGAGCACTTATCTTGAAAGCTTTGGGTGGACATTTATTGCTTTGCGTCACACTCCTGTGAGGCGGCGACGATCTGTTACCCCCATTTTATTGCCAAGACAGCTGAGATAGAGCTGAGCGCTTTGCTGAAGGTCACGCACTGAGTCAGGGAAGCCCTCAGAGGCAGGACTCCGTGTTCCTGGCAGCCTCGGCTGCCTCGGTTTGAACTGCCTTAAAAATAGGGCTTTTAAGAATTCTGATGAGTAGATTGAAACTCTGCAGTGCTTTATTAATGGTGACTTGGTAACTGCATATATTAATGTTATTCATTGACTTACAGCCAAAGCCGTTCATTTACTAGATTCTCAGGCTAAGAGGGACTATTCTCTCCTTTGTCACTGAGTATAATCCAACACTTCCCTGTCAGGATAGGAGAATACAGTTACATCACACCCCAAAGTGAATTGCTGTCCTTTGGGGCTCGAAGAGGAGGAATCTCTAGATTCCCTACCAACTCCTTACCAGTAGCCTGTGCTATACCCTTGCCTGGGTTTCCTGCCTGGGAGGCCACCCCTCCAGCCCCTTGCTTCTACAAGTGACTCGCCCTAAGGTTCCAGAGCACTCCCTGCATTTCGGTTTCTCTGACCCCCTCTTCCCTCCACCCACCTCTCCCTTCAAAATCTCTTACCTTCAGGGTTCATCTGAATCGCCTCCGAAGAAGCCACTCCCTATTTCTCCACCAAGCCTGGTGTCTCTTCCTTTGAAGCCCTTATCTGACGCCATTTACTTTACAATCGAGCTTACTGGCCTTATGCCCCTTATGTGTAGATTTTAAACTTTTTTTTTTTTTTTTTGGCGGTACGCGGGCCCCTCACTGCTGTGGCCCCTCCCATTGCGGAGCACAGGCCCCGCCCCAGACGCACAGGCTCAGCGGCCATGGCTCACGGGCCCAGCCGCTCCGCGGCACGTGGGATCCTCCCGGACCGGGGCACGAACCCATGTCCCCCGCATCGGCAGGCGGACCCTCAACCACTGCGCCACCAGGGAAGCCCGATTATAAACTATTAAGGGGCAGGGAAGATTTTACTCAATCTTGCATGGTCTGATGGAAGACGCAGATCTGCTCACAGCGCTTACTACAGGAGTGGGCAAGGTTTTTCTGCTAAGGACTGGTTAGTCAATATTTTAGGCTTTGCCAGCCATGAACAGTCGCGATTGATTATTCTTTGCTTTCTTTGTTACAAGTCTTTAAAAATATAAGAACCATCCTAAGCTCTGCTGGATTTGACCCTCTGGCCATGGTCTGCCTTACCGCTGGCTTAGTAAGTGTTTCCTGGATTGTCAACCATGGTCTTGAATTATGTTGGAACACACTTGTTTTGCATTTATGGAAATTTTAGCACAACTGATGACTTTTGTACTGGTTAAAAATAACAGTATTTGGGGCTTCCCTGGTGGCGCAGTGGTTGAGAGTCCGCCTGCCGATGCAGGGGACACGGGTTCGTGCCCCGGTCCGGGAAGATCCCACGTGCTGCGGAGCGGCTGGGCCCGTGAGCCATGGCCGCTGAGCCTGCGCGTCCGGAGCCTGTGCTCCGCAACCGGAGAGGCCACAGCAGTGAGAGGCCCACGTACCGTAAAAGAAAAAATAAATAAAATAAAATAATAAGATAAAAATAAATAAATAAAAAATAACAGTATTTGTAATGAGAATGCTTTCTTTCATTTTTCTAAAATTGTGAAAGACCAACTGTGCCACATAACCCCAATACACTTTTATACCCTGAACTTTTTGTGCTTTTAAAAGAAATTCCATACAATAGTATCTGTATTTATTTTATTTTAAAAGTCCAAACAGTTCAAACACGGGTGAAACCTAGCATTTATGTACGTGGAAGTATAAACTTGCAAAACCCATGCGTGCATCTTTTTGCGTCATTAAAAGGCCAAATTCCATCACCTTTACAGAGCTTTACAGCCAGAGCTGTTGAGGTCTCTTGGCTTTTTTAGGAAGTGGGATAATAAAACCAGCTCTGCCCCAGTGATAGGCTTGTTTCTTTTTAAGGTGTTGCAAAATGTTTCATTCGTCCTGTCAAGGATTGCTCTGAAGCAAGATCTTGGACAAGTTAATATTTATAATGCCTGCATCTCTAGAAAGGACGACAAAGGAATGGTTCCTGTCGAGTCTCACTGACCTGGGTCTCGCTTTAGCACCACACAACGCCATCCCTGCTACCTCCCTGGCCCCAGGAATACTGCAGAGTAATAAGTAATAAATGTTTAGTCATTTCCTGCATCATGTTTCTCAGACATCATAGGCTCCCCTGTCAACATATCTAACTGAGTTAGAGTTCAAACAGCCAGTTTCCATATCAGCAGCTGTTTGGTTTAATATCTTTTCAACAAAGGTGCCATAGGGCGCCTTTCGGAAAACCTCCTGTTAACACTTCAGCCTGTTTTCCTGAGAAGATACAGCTGAGGATAGTGTTGACTCCGTACAGCTGATAATTTGCCAGCGTGTGATTTGTGAAACTTTTGCAGATGAAATTGTCTTCAAGATGTCACATCTGAAGACCTCTGAACTTCACTGAAATTTAATTGTGTGGTGAAAGACATGTCTTGATTTCACTAGCATGCTCAATATCAGCCTGTCCTGGGAGAGCGTGTATAGCCTATAATGGACGGTAGCTCTGCTTATAGGAAAGAAAGACGGATGGAAGCATAATAATCCCAGTCTTGAAGACAGCATTACTTATAGCCTGTTGGCTTCTCCCTTTTGACAGGGAAGCCGCAACGTTTCAAGAGAGAGTTTCATTAGCGAGGTGACCAATTAAGGAAGCAGGAAACAGCAAGAAGGAAGGTATAAAATTATCTTCTAAACATACTCTTCAATATTAGAGCTATTTAACACATAATAAGTATATGTAGTCTAAGGCAGTAGAGAATTTTGTTTTAAAAATAACTCTGTCCTGGGACTTCCCTGGTGGCGCAGTGGTTAAGAATCCGCCTGCCAATGCAGGGGACACGGGCTCGAACGCTGGTCCGGGAAGATACCACATGCCGCGGAGCAACTAAGCCCATGCACCACAACTGATGAGCCTGTGCTGTAGAGCCCACGAGCCACAACTACTGAGCCCGCATGCCACAACTACTGAAGCCCAAGCTCTTAGAGCCCGTGCTCCGCAACAAAAAGAAGCCACCGCAATGAGCAGCCCGCAAACCACAATGAACAGTGGCCCCGGCTCGCTGCAACTAGAGAAAGCCCACGCGCAGCAACAAAGACCCAATGCAGCCAAAAAGAAATAAAATTAAATTTAAAAAGAAATATTTAAAAGACAGTGGGCTTTCATGCTAGAAATACCCATAATTTTTTTTAATGTTTACTTGTTTTATATTTAGAAAATGCCATTTCCTATATCTAAAATGGCTTCTGAAGATGGCAAGTGCAATAAACTGAGATTGTGCTGAATTCATTTGTACTCTCTAAATGTTGAACAACCCTGGTGATCACTATTTCCTATTCAATTTTTTAAATCTTTTGCCATATGTTTGTTTCATATGCTTTGGAAGTAGGTCAGAAAAAAACAATAGAAAATACATTGTCTCTTAGGTTTTAATTCGTAGCCTGGATGTGTCTGGATTCATAGTCTATTAGGTTGAATCATATGAAATTGCTACTCATGTAGGTCAAAAATCATCAAATATTGGTAATTTTGTAAGTGGTTGCGAGCTACCACTTTGCTATTTCTCCTTTATTATCCCTGTGATAGGTCTTTGACCCTATCAATTGGCTGTGGGTAAATGGGAGAGTTACGGGATAAAAATTTATTCTTGCGTAATAGGATAATAGATGATAACAGATGATAGATAACTGACAGAAAATCAATAGATAATGATAGACAGTAGATATATAGATGAGAGTAGACGACAGAATCGATAATAGGTAGAAAGTAACACATGACAGAATTCCTGGCTCCAAGCATTGTGTGTCTACAGAAGAGCATTTTAGCTCTTCCAAGCTTTTGGAAGAAACAATTGAAACGTTCTCTTTTTCAAAGTAAACACCCTATTACAAACACTCTTTTAGCCTGCTCCAAGTCAGGGATTTTGAAGTCCTCCATTTCTTTCCTCTATGAGCTGATCATAATGATAATAGTAGTTAACATTTACTGAACACCTACTAAGTGCCAGCGTCGGTAACAAAGCCTGTACATCTTCTCATTTCCTCCTCAAAACAACTCTATAAGTATTAGGCTTATAATCCCTGTTTTAAAGATAAAACTTCTGGGAGAGCGTCACGGCTCTTGTTTTCAAGCCTACGTTATATTTGACTAAGTGGAAAGAGGACCTGAGAGGCGGAGAAAAAGCTGACCCAGTCAACCTGCATATCCTTATGTCAAATAGACACAACCTTGGCGTCAAAATCTGGGAATGTTTTCTGATGTGGTTTGGCAGCAAATCATACTTCTGATCCTTGAATTTGAGCTTTAAAAGCTTACCTTGTGGTATGGTGATATGACACCAAGACTTCATCAACCTCTCAGTATATCATTATCCTTATCTATAAAATAACATAAAATTATCCACCTCAGAGAAGCATTAGGATTGACATGTGCAGGTGAAGACAAATACAAAATAGTACCACCTATTCCAAAACTGGAGATTATTATTCTGGTTATTCTGCTTTCACAATAATTGCTATTTCTCATTTGTGAGTTTGTGACAACAGATGGACAAGAAAAAAATAGACTCCACAGAAATCCAAACTTATAAAACGTATCAGTTTTACAGATTAAAAAATAGTCTCTTTTCCTGAACTGTACTGTTTATCAAAAATAATGAAAATCTTTTGAATCGGAAACGCATTTTTCAAGGTATAGAGAATGTCAGTAATTTCCAGCTCCTATAGATCCTCCACATTCTGTATCACAAAGGATAGGAAAGAAAAACAGACGGAATTACTGCTAGTCTCCAAAGAGCATATGTTCATGGAAACCTCGCTTCCAAAGCTAATCAGCCACAGGAAAATGATTTACTTTTCTGAAGATCGCACATGAGTCAACAGCACAACTAGACAATGTTGATTTAATTCTCCAGGTTGCAGAGCTTTCCAAAGAAGAGAGAGCTGATTTTTTAAATGATCGCTAAAGACATCTTTGAAGACAGTTGAATCTGGGTTGGCAAGGCAAAGAGTCAAACAGCAGATCAAAACAGGAGAAGAAAGCTGTGACTAAAATAAAAGTGATGTGTTCATGCAACTGAAACGTTCAAGTCTGTGTAAATGAATGAAAGAATTTTCTCTGCGAGTTTCTGATAGTTTCTCACCAGTTGTTAGATAGACCAAATAGTTTAAAACAAACACTCTGTAGGGGCTGAATTAAGGCCCTGGTTTTAAAAACACTATTAGTTAGGCAGATGGTGTTAAAAATGATCACAAAGTAATGATTATAGACACAGCTAAATCAAGCTGCCCAAATAGTGTCACCCATTCTTTGTCTACTTCCCATGTCTCAGTCTTACCCTCCCACGCACACCCACGGGCCTGTCATTTCACAGGTCTTTCTTTCAACTAGGAACGAGGTTGTTTATATAGCACCATTGACAAAAAGGTACACTGGAAACTTATGGTGGGGGGGGGGAGATAGACTGGGAGTCTGGGACTGACATGTACACATTGTTATATTTAAAATATACATAACCAACAAGGACCTACTGTATAGCGCGGGGAACTCTGCTCAATATTCTATATTAACCTAAATGGGAAAAGAATTTAAAAAAGAATAGATACATGTATATGTATAACTGAAACACTTTCCTGTATACCTGAAACTGACAGAACGTTGTCAATCAACTATACTGCAACATAAAACACAAATTTTTAAAGAGGGACACTGGAAGAGAGAAGAAAATCTAGGGAGATGGCCGCAAGGATAAAGACCCGTTCCTGAAATTCCATGACCACCTGCATCGTTCACGTATATACCTCAACTCTAATTTAGAGAAGCACTTTCTATGAAAACCTGATACTACAACAATTTCAACACTTGTTTTCTCAAATTAGCTAACTCACTTGTCTTCAGATTAGCTAGTGTTACAAAAGAATGTAATTGATTAGTGAAAAAACAGACTTGACTAATGAGTGAGCCCTCCCGGGGAACAGGCTTCTGGGTATCTGAGAAGCATTGACTCATACAAATAAGGTGGAACAATGACTCTGGCTGGGAAAAGAACAGAGATGCAACCAGCAGTTGCCTAGGGCAGTGCATTACCAAGGGCAGCAGACGCTTAAGTGGCTTCCGTGGGAGCAAAGGCAGCCTTTGAATTTGGAGATAACCCAATTTGCTCAGGGTAGGAGGATCTGTAGATCGGGTACTCACTGGAGAAGTGAAGCAGCCACTCCACTGGGCTCGTGGGTGGCAGACAGATGGATGTTTTAAAAGCGAATACTTAGAGTTCAGGGTGCAATTTAATGCCTTCGCTGGCATGGTTCCCTAAGAGTATGCTGCACTGGCTGGAAGCCAAGCTTGCGTTCTGTGGCTTCTCTCCAGCCCGGCACAGGCTGCTGACTATAAACCCCATGGCGATCGCCAGGTAGCCAAGATTTGTCTTTGCTCTGGCTTCTCGAAAAGCTTGGTCTTTTTTTTTCTTCTTCTTCTTTCCCCCCCCCCCACTGCTGGCAACTGAGTTGGGCTACTGTGTATATATATCTGGCAGTTCATCCCATTTCCTTATCCATATTCTTTTTTTTTTTCCCCAAACTCACTCCACTTTGTTTTATTCTTGGACAGAGCATATATTTGTATAAATGGCTTCAAATCCTTCTGTGAAAGTGGCAAACAGACAAACACATAGAGTACAGAAAGAATGTCAATATGGTAGATCACAAGATCTCACAGCCCTTCTGGCTGAGGCAACACATGGTTGAAATTGTTAACACGGGAGACTGGCTACATGTGAGTAAACACCTCGAGTATTCAAGTTGCCAGGTTCACAGACTCAGGGAAGAGGAGAATTTGCGAAAGGTCTGAAGAAGACAAGGATGTGTTGAGTGTCTGTACCGTTAACGCACGTCCACGAGAAATAATTTTCATTTCCTTCACTGAACTTTCCCAGTCACTCTTGGAGTGTTTTTTCTTTTCTTTAGCTAAAAAAGCAAAACAGTGCTAGAAACTGATTTTAAAATGGGCTTCATTCTGCTAGATTGTTCATACCGATCTCTCTTGGCATTTTATGTAATGTTTTATTACGTTGGGGGCATCATTTTAAGAGAAACGGTAGAATCCAGCGTTCATATATAGCTTTGTTAGGCGGTTGTTGAATAAATCTAGCAAATCTGGTGGCTGTTTTGAATGTAATTATGAGACTCTATCCTGGAGGTCGAATCTCACCGTTCTCAGGAAGGGGTTGGTCTACCTGTCTGTCACTAACAGCCCTGGGAGCCCCTCGGCTGCTCCTGGCTCCCTAATCTTTAAATGCAGGGGCACGAAGGGCTGTAGAAATCACCCTCTGTTTTTCACAGTCACGAGGTCTTTCGATCTTCATAACAACCCTGAAAGATACGCAAGGCAGTTGTTAGTTTAACAGATGAGGAAATGGAAACTCAGAGGTTATACAACGTGTTTAAGATCTTAGAGCAGGGGCTTCCCTGGTGGCGCAGTGGTTGGGAGTCCGCCTGCCGATGCGGGGGACACGGGTTCGTGCCCCGGTCCGGGAAGATCCCACGTGCCGCGGAGCGGCTGGGCCCGTGAGCCGTGGCCGCTGAGCCTGCGTGTCCGGAGCCTGTGCTCCGCAACGGGAGAGGCCACGGCAGTGGGAGGCCCGCGTACCACAAAAAAAAAAAAAAAAAAAAAAAAAAAAAAAGATCTTAGAGCAATGAAAATAGAACACCTGAGACCAGAACACAGGTCTAACTCCAGAGATCCATTTTGTTGCAGTTTTGGCATTTACGGTTCTATTAGAATCTCCTACCTCACTGAATATGTGGGAAGAATAGAGAAAAACGTCCCTCCGTGCAAAGACACCAAGCTGAATACACTATTGTCCTGACCTCTTCCGGAATGGTTTTTGATCTTGTAAAAGAATGTAGAGTCTAACTCTATCAAGAGGCAGATGATTGACAGCTCGGGGAGGGAGCGGGGTTCACGGGTTTGGGGTGAGAAAGGGTTGAACCAGCCCCACCTGGCTTTACGTGGAGCACATAGCATTGCTACCCCAGGTGGTTCCACGCTGTGTCACATGCTCAACTTTTTAGTAAAGGCCACGGTCTTATTTAAAAACAAAATATCCAAAATTTCTATTATGAGCTTCCTAAATCTCCGTTAAATGAAAATGCAGCATTTTCCTCCCTCTTCTTCCTATGCTGACATTTTAAAATACCATTTTCCTATTTCTTTTCCTATCTTTAGCGAGGGAACTATGTGAATGCAGCAGAAAGAACCCCATTTGGAATTCAAGAACACTGGGTTCTCAACCTTGCAACTCAGTTCTGCGACTCGGGGCGAGTCACTTAGCCTCTCGGGGCCTATTTGTACACAGGAAATCTAGGGGTTTTCCTACCTAAGCTTTGAGATCTCTTCTAACTCTCAAAGTCTATGATTCATTTCTAACTTAGGTTTCTCTCATTTAACATTTGTTATTGGTTCTGTCATGTGTTAATTCCTTCTTGTAAACCTAGCTTAATTTCTAATTGATAATGTTCATATTATTTTACTCCACAATAACTAGTAACGGGATCCCCTCCCTGAGGGAGTCTGCTTTGTTCTTCAGCATAAACTTTATATCACTGATCGTATTCTGACAAGCGTTATAAATATCAGTGTGCTTACCAAGTGCCTCAGTTAGAATGCAAAAAGCCCACTCAAGCTGCCCTAAACGATAAAAAAAACATCTGTTGATTCATACAATTAAAATGAAATGAAGTATTAGTGCCAATTCAGGCAAGGCCTGGTCAGTGTTCTCCATCCATTTCTCGGAGATTTTATTGACGCTGCTGATCTCTGTTCACAACTTTTATTCTCCAATAGCAAGAGACTGCAGTGCTTGTGGGTCTCCTATTCATACCCAGTTGGGGCTCTGGGAAGAATACCGTACTGTCTGTTCTCTGTTTTAGGAATCAGGAAACTCTCCCTGGCGCCTTCAGAAAACTGCCTTTTGCATCTCATTGGACTAAATTGGGTCACACAATCGTTCCTGAACCAACCACTGTGGCTGGAGGAATTTTATTTCAGCCTTAGACCTGGGTGTCTGCACAGTTCTTTGGTGAGGGGGCGGGGCTACCATGGAACTGAGTCCAAACCCTAAACTACATCATGGCTTCATAACCTGAAGGAAAGAAGTTAGGGGAGTCAGTCATTATATCCTGTCTATACAACTCCAAGAACATGGAGGCTGATATTGCATCTTTTGACCCTCTGCATGCTGGGTACCTAGTTAATATATGTTCAGCTGAATTGAATTTCAGAGAGTGGTGAAGACATAAACCAAAACAGAAAATAATACACAGTTCCGCTTACCTCTTCCTCTCTTTTCTATTCTTGTAATGGCTGCTGTTCATCTTCCCTAACTTTCCCCACTATTTATATTTTACCCCTTTTATTTTTAGCCATAAATTTTACTAAGTCTGAAGATAACCAAATATTTCCTGAATAATATGTCTCTGAATATGCATATTCTCTAAATACGAATATAAGCCTATTTGCAAATCTAGCACTTAAGAGTGTTGTTGGCAGAATTCTGAAAATCAGTTTTTCTTTTTTTTTTTAATAGAAAAATGTACTATAGCATAAGGATTTGTTTTCCACAAAGCAGAACCATCTTTTTCGATTTCAATGATTTTGATTCTTCCATTTATATAGATATATATAGATATATATAAAGAAAATATTAAATGAATAAATAACAAATCAGACCTTATGGATTATATAATCCTCTGCCACTAAAACTCGAATTTACAACTGACAGGTCTACCTTAGAAAAGATAAGGGGTGTGGAAGGGGGTGGACATGCTTTTGTAAAAACCATGGTACCAACCAAGGCTGGAGCACCTGGGTTTATTCAGCCCCTCTCTCTCATTCCAACCCCTCCGGCAGCCCTGTTCTCTCAGAAGGTACACAGGGTACTGGGGCCTGGCAGGAGGTAACGCTCATAAATGACGAGGACTAGGGAGACCTCTAATGTGGGTAGCGCCTCTCTTCCAAAACAAGACTATGGCAACTGCTTGCTCAGGTCCACACATCGGGGGATACGGCATCCAGAGCCACAGAACTTAACAACTCACTTTACCCTTTACTGAGCACATACTCTGTCAGGTTCAACCACCTAAGATACAGTCTCTGTTCTTCAGGAGGAAAGGTGGACAAGGAAACAGTTACAGTTCAGCAGGGTAAAGTCCGTGGAAGCTGTAGCACATAAGAAGGCACGTGGGTCCCGCAATCCCACTCCTGAGCATATATCCAGAGAAAACCATAATTTGAAAGGATACATGCACCCCAATGTTCACTGCACCACTATTTATAGTAGCCAAGACATGGAAACAACCTATATGTCCATCAACAGAGGAATGGATAAAGAAGATGTGGTACATATATACAGTGGAATATTACTCAGCCATAAAAAATGAAATAATGCCATTTACAGCAACATAGATGGACCTAGAGATTATCATACTATGTGAGGTAAGTCAGAGAAAGACAAATATCATATGATATCACACACGTGGAATCTAAAAAAAAAAAGATACCAGTGGACTTATTTACAAAACAGAAAGAGACTCACAGACATAGAAAACAAACTTAGGGTTACCAAAGGGGAAAGGTCCGGGGGAAGGGATAAATTAGGAATTGGGGAATAACATATACACACGACTATATATAAAATAGATGAACAACAAGGACCCAATGTATAGCACAGGGAACTATACCTAATATTTTGTAATAACCTATAAGGGAAAAGAACCTGAAAAAGAATATATATATATATATATATATATCTATTCTACAGTTGTGCAATGTGGCAACCCTAACCCATGCCCCATGTTAGGCTGGTGGAGAAAGGCTTCCTAGCAGAAGGGATATTCAAGCTGAGGTTTGAAGGAAGGAAGGGGAGATCATGTGGACAATCCACACCAGGTTCAGGAGGGTGCAATGCACACACATACTGCAAACATCACCCAAGCCTTAAAGAGAAGTGTGGACACACATCCTCCGGTGAGAAGATGGAAAAGGGGCACTACCATCTCTGCCCTCTCCTATTGCTGGGTCAGAAGGAGGATGTGTTAAGGGCTGCTGAGATGTATACAAGCCCTGGGTCTTTGGAGAACTAGCTGGTACTTTCTCAACAATTGTCTTCCTGAGTCCCTGCACATCTGCTAACACTGGAGAGTTTAGGCGGAAAAGAGCCTAAGCCCAGGGCATGTCTTAGGGTGTCTTAAGACAGATTGTCACTGTGAACAAAACAGGAATAATTAATTATACTAAATAGTTAATCCTTCCCCATCTTTGTAAAGTTTCACGGAGCTTGTGTTTGCCAGCCCACACTAGCCATAAAATTATTTTAACAAAGGATTAATAAATACCAAAACAATTCTGTTTGCCAGATATGTGAACCTGAGAAACTCACTATCATAATTCAAGAACCCAATTCAGCATAGGTTTTCAAAGAAGCAGTTGGAGCCAAGTAAAATCAAATGAGTGACACAATGCCTGATACACACTGATAGATGTCTTGAATAATCTGAACTGACAGATATGAAAAGAGATCATAAAAACACGGGCAGTAAACAAATGTGTTATTTATGTCATTTTTGAAGCCAAGCATTGTAACATCGAATCATTATTAGAAAATCTGGAGACAGATTAAATTTGATCACTGGTTATTATCAGGTTGGTGACATAACTCACAGTCCTGCTTATATCTCTTTGGGGTTTGAAAATGGAATTGCCAGGGTTGGGCTCTTAGGATGCACACTTGAAAAGATAAAATCATGGACTATGGAGTCATCTTTTGAACGATTTGTGAGATAAGTGCTTATCATACCAGAAGTATCCCGAAAGAAAGGACAGTTTTTATGGAATACATTTTACCCCTGGATGAATGCCTCCTGCACTGTTGATTAGAACTTCCACGAGACTAGGGAAAGGCAGTATTTTAGGCTGATAGGGACAAAGTTATGTTCTTTGGGCTTGTAGGAGTTCATTTTGGTTTCCAGTAGTTTGTCTTTGTAACACTGTGAATCCGAAGAGGAGATTCTGAAGTCTCTGTTCTTTCTATACCACTATAGAAGTTGAGACACGTGTATAACGTCTGGGTAATGATTGTTCAATCCAAACCATGTGCCTAAGCAAACCACTCTAAATTCAACCGCGAGTGTAAGAGTTTGGTAGTGACCCTGTGGCATCTGGACTAGTCAGAACCGCAGTCGCCTTTAGGATGAACACGCTTCTCATTTATCACCAGTCTCTCCCCTTGCAAAACAGAGCTATTCGAAATCTCTACTTTTGCAAGATGAGCTTCTTTTCAGGTAGATAAGTGCATTTTGCGTACATTTACACAAGGCATTAATTGCAGACATGCAGATATACCTGAACTTCTACTCATCACTAAGTATAAAAATTCCATTATTGTCCCTTTTTTTATTCCTATCCATCAACTCTCTGGTAAAGCACTCTGTTCTTATCACAGTACATGATCAAAGACACAGACAGTTCAATTCTTGACAACAACAGCCAGATTTGTTTGTTACGTTTGCAAGATGATTTTGTTGTTAAGTAACAATCACTGGTGAAGGCTTATGTCAGAATGTCAACCTTGAAGGGTCATATTTGAAAAATTCATGCTAGCACTAACTACTTCTGCTATCATTTATGTTGGACTGGTAGCATTTTATAAGTGGAAGGAACCACGGTGATCATCAGGACACACGTGAGGAAATTCCTCCAAAGCGGAACAAATTATGCTGCTAGAATAGATGAAGAAATGCTTATAAAACCACTACATCCATAGAGCTTTCTGAAGCCACTCATCTGAACCAAACAAAAGCATTTTTTGCATCTGTGTGCTTCTTAAACTACCTATTGAAGTATAACATGTATCAAGAGGTCCACATTCCAAGATTCTGGCAAAACTTGGAAATGAATGGAAAATTCTAGCAGATCATTTGTATTCTTCAGAGGAATTTTCTAGCTACCTGGCTCCCTTTATATCGTTCCATGGCTGGTATCTTGCTATATATAGGAATTGCGAGCAATTATTAAGATTTTTACTCAAAAGTCTGATTATAATTTTTTTGTGTTGGGGACGTGACCGTATGTATGCTGAAACAACTAAGATATTTAAATTCAGTTAGAGAATAATGAGTTCTAGTCTGTCTCCTTGCTCTCAAGAGTCAGCATCTATTGAAAGGATAAGGCTGATATTTATATATACATGCCGTAGAATATATACATGTGCACATGTACAGATGCACAAAACCTACCAGAGACACAATAGGAGCAAATTACCCCATGAACGGCTCAGAAAATGTGTCTGGTCTGATACAGAATTTGCATGAATACATACATACGTACATACATACATTCATACATATCTTTTCAGCCTGGTAAGGGTTCTGACATCTGTACAAGAGAAAAGTCGGTGGGAGGTGGAGAGAGAGATAAATTAGGAGTTTGGGATTAATATATACACACTACTATCTATAAAATAGATAACCAACAAGGACCTACTATATAGCACAGGGAACTATACTCAATATCCTGTAATAACCTGTAATGCAAAAGAATCTGAAAAAGAACATATATATGTATATATGTATGTATAACTGAATCACTTTGCTGCACACCTGAAACTAACACAACATTGTAATTTAACTATACTTCAATTTTTTTTTTAATGGTTTAAAGAAAAGAGAGAAAAGCTTGTTATTTCTTTACTTTCCCTATAGGTTATTATAATTCCTCAAAGAATTGATTACCAGGTCAGGGATACCAAGTATATCAGTTTGCTTAAACCACAGAAATGTATTGTCTTGCAGTCCTGGAGGCCCAACAGCAAGGTGTCAGCAGGGATGGTTCCTTCTGAAAGATATGAAGGAGAATTTGTTCCAGGTCTCTCTCCTAGCTTCTGGTGGTTTGCTGGTAATCTTAGGTGCTCCTTGGCTTGTAGATTTATCACTTCAATCTCTGCCTTCATCTTCACCTGGCAGTCTCCCTGTGTGTATGTCTCTGTTGTCCACATTTCCCCTTTTTATGAAGATACCAGTCATATTGGATTAGAGCCCACCCTAATAACCTCATTTTAATTTGACTAACTACATCTACAACAATACTATTTCCAAATAAGTTCACATTCTGAGGTACTGGGGGTTAGGACTTGAACATATAAATTTGGTGGAGGGATACAATTCAACTGATAGGACAAAGAAAAAGCAACCTAGCTGCCCATTTTCTTGGGTCATGGAAAAGAAAAGGAAAAATAAAAATAAAACACAATAATAAAAACAAAAGTCCACTCATCAAAACTAGTATCCTGATTCACAAGAACATGTAGTGAACACCTACATGGAGTAGGCACCCCCTAATCATGGAATTAACTGAAATTCCCAAGTGTTTTAATTTTTGAGAGAAATAAAAGCTCCCACATTGTACATCTTAGTTAATGTGATCTCATATTTTTCACTAAGTGAAATAGAGTCAAACCACAGAATCACCAGAGCCATAGGAAACTCTGAAGACCATCTGGAGTCAGGCATGAAGAAACTGGAGCCCAGAGAAGTTAAATGACTTAAGGCCACATGGCTAGTTCGTGGCAGATTAGAGACTGAAACAGTGATCCCTGGTTTTGATTTCTAATGCAATGACCTTTCCATTGATCCCAGAGTAAGGGGCTGATCATGCCCTACTACTCCAGGTTATAGATTGTCACCTGATCTATTGCATGCCTGCCATTAGATTTCTATTTGTAACTAAAAGTTGTCTAAACCACTAGCTGGAATTGAGGTATATAAGGAAGAAAAGAAGCAAATAGACTTCTACCACCTCTCCTCCAAACACAAGTCTTTGACATTCTCTAATGATTAAAGGAGTAACTATCAGAGCTTAAAGGGGAAATAGTACCTTTTCAATGGAGAGCTCTAGAGGACATTACTGAGAACAAGTGATCAAACTTAACATCACTAATAGGAGAATAATGATGTCATATGCCTCCTGATAGGGTGCAGTAGTATATAGATTCACTTACTAAATGTTGTCCCAAAGATAACCTGTATCTTATCAAAACTTTAGGATTAACCTCTAAATTTACAGAAAATACTGGGAATAAAAGAACAGGGTAAACAATACCATGAAGAAACAATCAGACAAAGCTAGAATGTGGGACATTCTAAAAGTCAACTAGCTTAGTCTCTTCAAAAAGTCAATATTATTTAAAAAAAAAAGATATAGGAACTGTTCTAGATAAAAGAGACTTAAGAGAGATAACAACCAAAATGCAGTGTGTAGACTTTGATTAGATCTTAATTAAGAAAAAAAAAAAAAGACGCTGAAAAGACATTGCAGGGACAAATTTTAAAAACTGAACGTGGATCAGATATTTGATGATATTTAGGAATAAACAGATAAGTTTCTGTGTGATATAATATGGTAGTTAAGTAGGAGAACATTCTTATTTTTAGGGGTGAATTGTCTAGAAATCCACAGCTTACTTTCACATGATTCAGCAAACAGAGCAAATAAACATATTATCATAGATAAAGATGGTAAAATGTTAACAATTGATTAATCTAGGTAATTATTATTTGAGTTACCCTGTACAACTCTTTCAACTCTTTTTTTTGTGTGTGTGTGTGGTATGCGGGCCTCTCACTGTTATGGCCTCTCCCGTTGCGGAGCACAGGCTCCAGACGTGTAGGCTCAGCGGCCATGGCTCACGGGCCTAGCCGCTCCACGCCATGTGGGATCTTCCCGGACCGGGGCACAAACCCGTGTCCCCTGCATCGGCAGGCGGACTCGCAACCACTGTGCCATCAGGGAAGCCCTCAACTCTTCTATGTGTTTGAAATTTAGAAAGTTGGAAAAAATAGGGTTAGGCTAACTTTTTTTGGTTTTTTGCTCAACTATTTCTATAACAAAAATAGGAAAATGAGGTGAATGAAAGACTCTACTTTCTTCAATAACTTTTATTGTGCCCTACACAATAGTAGGGGTTAAATAAATATTAGGGATTAAATAAATGATTGCTGATTTTGAATTCATATGACCAATACTGCTGAGAGTTAGATTATCCTTCAATAGAGGGCTGATTAAATAAATGATGGTGTGTCCCTACAATGAAAAAACCAAGCAACCACTTTTTTTTAAATGAAGAAATTCTTTAAGTACTAATTTAGAAAGATCTCCAAGATATATTTTTAGCTGAAAAATGCAAGGTGCAGACAGTGTATATAGGCTAAAAGTTATGTTAATATATTTTCTAATATATGAATATACTATCCCTGAAAGAACACACACAAACCTTCCTACTGCATCCGTGAAAAACTCACAGCTACCACCATACTCAATGAAAGCTTTCCTCCTAAGATCAGGAAAAAGAAAAGGATATGCACTTTTCACCATGTCTATTCAACATTGTACCAGAAGTTCTAACTAGTGCAATTAGGCACAGAAAAGCAATAAAAGACATTCAGATTGGAAAACAAGAAGTAAAACTATATCTATTAGCAGAAAACATGATCTTATATATTGAAACTACTAAAAAAAAAAATCCACCAGTGAAACTATTGGAGCTAATAAAAAAGTTCAGCAAAGTTGCAGAATACAAGATCAATATACAAAACTCAACTGTATTTCCATACACTAGCAACAAACACCCGCTAGGAAGGCAACAAAAAAACAAAAATAAAAACAGAAAATAATGAGCGTTGGTGAGGACACAGAGAAATTGGAACCTTCATACACTGGTGGTGGGAACAGGAAACGGTGCAGTTACTGTGGAAAACATCTTAGCAGTTCCTCAAAAAGTTAAACATAGGGCTTCCCTGGTGGTGCAGTGGTTAAGAATCCACCTGCCAATGCAGGGGACACGGGCTCCACCCCTGGCCTGGGAAGATCCCACGTGCCGCGGAGCAACTAAGCCCATGTGCCACAACTACTGAAGCCTGCGTGCCTAGAGCCCATGCTCCGCAACAAGAGAAGCCGCCGCCATGAGAAGCCCGCGCTTCGCGACGAAGAGTAGCTCCGGCTCACCGCAACTAGAGAAAGCTGTGCACAGCTTGCACAGCAACGAAGAACCAAAAAAAAGAGTTAAAGAGGTACCATTGACCCAGCAATTCCACTCCTAGGAACATATTCGCCTACACACAAACTTGCACGTGAGCATTCACGGCAGCATTATTTATAATAGCTGAAAGCAGGAAACAGCCCAAATGTTCATCAGTGCATGAATGGATAAAAAATGTGGTGTATCCATACAATGGAATATTACTGAGTCATAAAGAGGAATGAAGGTCTGATACACGCTACAACATGGATGAACCTTGGAAACATTACGCTAAGTGAGAGAAGCCGAAAACACAAGTCGCCACATATTGTATCATCCTATTTATATTAAATGTCCAATGCAGTGGTTGCCAGGGAGTTGGGGGAGGGGGAATTGGGAGGTGTATAAAGTTTCATTTTGATGTGATGGGGTATTCTGAAATTAGATTGGGTTGATGTTTGCAAACACTGTGAATATACTAAAAACCACTGAATTATACACTTTAAGATGGTTAAAACGATGAATTTTATGTTTTATGTAAATATGTTTTACTTCAATTAAAAAATTTTTTTTCTTAAGTATTAGGTGGCTTGCCTGGCGGAGCAGTGATTAAGAATCTCCCTGCCGATGCAGGGGACACAGGTTTGAGCCCTGGTCCAGGAAGATCCCACATGCCGCGGAGCAACTAAGCCCCTGAGCCACAACTACTGAGCCTGCGCTCTAGAGCCCGTGTGCCACAACTACTGAGCCCGCGTGCCACAACTACTGAAGCCCACGCACCTGGAGCCCACGCTCCCAACAAGAGAAGCCACCACAATGAGAAGCCCGCGCACCACAATGAAGAGTAGCCCCCACTCGCCGCAACCAGAGAAAAGCCCACGCGCAGCAACAAGACCCAACACAGCCAACAATACAATAAATAAGGGACTTCCCTGGCAATCCAGTGGTTAAGACTTCACCTCCCAATACAGAGGGTGTGGGTTTGATCCCTGGTCAGGGAGTTAAGATCCCACATACCTCTGGGCCAAGAAACCAAAACATAAAACAGAAGCAATATTGTAACAAATTCAACAAGACTTTAAAAATGGTCCACATCAAAAAACAAAATCTAAAAAAAAAATGATAAAATAAATCAATTTATTTAAAAAATTTTTTTAAAGTATTTGGCCCCAGAGAAAGGAACTGAATGAAGCGGGGAGAAGAATAGGAGGGAAATATTCACTTTGTACACTCCTGTCCCTTTTGAATTTTGTATGACGTGAATTTTTAAAATGCACAAAAAATGTAAAGATTTTAAAAATAAATTGCTGGGCTTCAATTTTTACTGCCAAAAGGTAGGAAACTCCAGATCTTGGGATTAATGGATGATTAAGCCAGATTTTTAAATTGCCAACTTTCAGAGCCTTTAGAAATAGGATAGCTTCTCCTATGTCTAGGCAGGCAGACATGATTGTTTCTGCCTGTGGATCAGATCATCTCTCAAAGTCCCCTTTCCATCGTACATTCTAGAAGATCAAGATATGTGAGTGATGAGACCAGGTGGTATATCCCTTCCTCAATCAATAACAAAGGATAGTTACACATTATAAAGTTAACCCCATTTACCTCTGCCATGTTACTATGTGATGTGAATACCAGGCTGCTTCCACCGGTACCCATTCATTCCTCAGCTGAACTGGGCTGAATTCTCTCCGTGTGTGTGTGGATGTGTGTGTGGGGGGGGGGGGGGATATTTTCAGAGTCACTAAACATCAATGAAAATACAGACACCTAGACCGCACCTAGACCCACTGAATCAGAATCTCAGTATCTTGGTGGGCAGGACCCAAGAATGGGTATTTTAAACCACTGTGCTACTCAAAAGAAGTGCAACATTAGAAGCAGATGAAAAGAGTTCAGAGGTGGGAGGCGCCTTACTTAGCTTTCATATACCTAAAGTTTCGACCTCTAGGACAAGGAGTCAGCCATTTACGAGAGGGATCTTTCCCAGGACCTCGCCTGCCTCAGGTCTTAAATTTCTTCATTGCAAGGAGCTACTCCTGTGGGTTAAAGCAAGGTAAAACAGGGGCTTCCGTGGTGGCACAGTGGTTAAGAATCCACCTGCCAATGCAGGGGACACGGGTTTGAGCCCTGGTCCGGGAAGATCCCACATGCCGCGGAGGAACTAAGCCCGTGCGCCACAACTACTGAGCCCGCGAGCAACAACTACTGAAGCCTACACACCTAGAGCCCATGCACCGCAACGAAGAGCAGCCCCAGCTCACAGCAACTAGAGAAAGCCCTTGGGCAGCAGCGAAGACCCAATGCAGCCAAAAATAAATAAGTAAATAAATAAATTTTTAAAAGTAAATAAATAACCTAATTTTTAAAAAAGCAAGGTAAAGCATTAAGCAAATATCAGTTTCTAGGGTCTCAGTATGAATTACAGTATGAGTTTGCTTTCAAACTCATTAACTGACCGCAAGGCTCCTAAAAGGCCAGGACACATTAGAGGCAAGTTTTCCCGTGGGGTTAAGACAGGGATGGGGTCACAGCAAAGCATCACTGATCTAGCCCAGCAAGTCAGAGACGCTCGTGAGTGTGCGTGGGGCGTGTGGGTGGGGTAGAGGTGACGTCTTAGGGAGTTTGCAGGAGTATTAGTTATACACTCTTTTTGTGTAACAAACCACCCTAAAATCGCTGGCTTAAAACAACGGTTTAGTATTTCTCACAACTCTGTGGCTCATACACGCCTCACCTAAGCTCACTCCCATGCATGCAGTCAGCAGGGGGTTCAGCTGGCACTGGACTCCTGTGGGCTCAGCAGGGGAACGTCCTGGGCCTCTCTCCTCTCATGATCTCTCACTCTGGGATTCTTCATAGCATAGTGGTTGCAGGGCAGGGTTCCAAGAGGCAAAGGCAGAAGAGGAAAGGCCTCTTAAGGCTCCTAAACTTGCACACAGTCACTTCTGGTACGTTCTGTTGGTCAGTGCAAGTGCCTAGACCAGCCCAGATTCAAGGTGTGGAGAGATAGTCTCTACCTTTTCATGAGGGTAGCTGTCAAATATATTTGCCACGCTTTTCAATCTACCACAGGAGGCAACACGAAGACCCTAGAGATTCAGAGAAGAGACTTCAAATCTGATGAGGGGAAGGAAGTGAGAGAATACTGCTAAGAGGAGGTTCAAAGACAGGAACACTGCCCAATGCTGATCTTTTCCTTGGACTCACCTACTGTACGCAGCTCCTAAATCCAAAGGAGGGAAGAGCCAGACGATACATGTCTCTGCCTTTCTTGAAATCTACAAGAGCAATTTCTATTTCCCAGTAAGGAAATCTGAGTTCTTAGCAACTCTAAACTGATTAAAGTCACATAAAATTTAGCATTCAGGTGCAAAAAGAGATTGCTGGCTAGTCAAGAATGGGGACGGTCTCTCAGACAGAGTCGAAGCATCTACAATGACTAAGAGTCATCATTTGGCCCCATTTTTACAGTGCTGTGCTTTTCACATATTCTATCATTGAATCTCTGTCCTATGACAAAGGTACCATTATGAGGCCCAATTTATTAATGAAAACAAGGCCGAGGGAAGCTGAGAGAGTTGTTCAAGGTCACTTGAGCTGGTGACAGCAGAGCAGGCACTCACACCCGGGTAGGCGGACCCAGCTCCCACTCTGCATTTACAACACCACCCTGCATTTACAAGTGTTTGTTGCCGATGACGATAATGTAGATGGTGATGATGGCTTTGTTCTTTCAAAAGCCAAGATATACAATGGTTTTCAGTCTGCTTCTGGAAAAGAAATGATCGTGCAAAAAGAAAAACACCCAAAGAAATACCATGCAAACTACTACCGATGGTCATTTTCCATGGGAATAAAGAAAACACCTATGGAGTGCTTCCTAGCTGGCAGTCACTGTTCTAGGTGCTTCTATATGTCACTGTCTTTAAGGTACATACTGTCCCCAGGGTACAAGATGAGAAAAGAGGGAAAACAGAGGTAATTAGACTTACCCAGGGTCACGCCACAGGTCCTGATTCTTAGGTTCTTCCTAAATTGCTACTTTTCAAAAGGATGTTTATAACATAGTTATTCTTTTCCTAACCATACCCTGTAAACAAAAATTAATTTGAAGATATTTTTCCAAAAACAGCCAAGCACAGGATTTGAACAAACACTGGCCAAGTTATCTTGATCAGCAACTTTCAGCCATTTGAGGACCAAAAGCTTCTCTGAGAATTTAAAAAACAAATTCCTCAAATTCCTCAAAGCCACCAAAAATGAAATACTCAGTACTAATCTTTGATGCAACGAGTTTACTTGGGAACAGACATAACAGTTCAGGGAACAGAAATTATTTCAGATCCGAAGTCCTAGCAGGAAAAGCTGAAGGAAATAAGAATTGCACAGTTATAGGGGAAACCTTAGGCGATTATGGCTTTTTAAAAAGGCTTCAGAGGGCTACCCTGGTGGTGCAGTGGTTAAGAATCCGCCTGCCGATGCAGGGGACACGGGTTCAAGCCCTGGTCCGGCAAGATCTCACATGCCACAGAGCAACTAAGCCTGTGCGCCACAACTACTGAGCCTGAGCTCTAGAGTCCGTGCGCCACAACTACTGAGCCCGTGTGCCACAACTACTGAAGCCCACGCGCCTAGAGCCCGTGCTCTGCAACAAGAGAAGCCACCGCAACGAGAAGCCTGCGCAGCGCATCTAAGAGTAGCCCCCGCTCGCAGCAACCAGAGAAAGCCTGCACACAGCAATGAAGACCCAACACAGTCAAAAATAAACAAATAAATAAAATTTTAAAAAGGCTTTAGAGACTTTAATTCCCTTTAAAATAGAGAGACTGAGAGCCATTCAAAAGAGAACTGTCACAGATAAAGCAAGCATATCAGCAATATTAGGACAGATTTTCCTTCCCATGCTGCTCAATTAAAAGGTTTCAATATTGGTCCAGGTGAACTTTTTGCCTTCCAGTGAGCATTGAGTACCAGACCCCATGCAAGCTGCTGATCACGTATGTTTTACACAGCATGAAATTCACTCGTATTCAGTGTATAATTCAATGATTTTTAGTAACTTTACCAAATGGTGCAACTATCATCATCAGTCAGTTTAAGTATAGTTTCACCTCCCCTAAGAAGCTCGCTCATGACCACTTACAGGTGATCTCTGCCCCCAGTTCTAGCCTCAGAGAACCACTAATCTAGTTTCTGTCTATAAATTTGCCTTTTCTGGTTATTTCATGTTCATACAATATGTGCTTGCCTGTGTGTGGCTTCTTTCCCTTAGCATCATGTTTCTGAGGTTCTGACATAGCCTGTGTCCGTAGTTTGTTCCTTTTGGGGGCTGAAAAGTATTCTGTCGCATGCACCGGCCACATTGTGTCTATACATTCGTCAGTTGATGGACAGTGGGTTGTTTCTAGTCTGGGACTATTATGAACAAAGCTTCTCTGAACACTCAGGTGGGATTCTTTGCGTGGATACATGTTTCCATTTCTCCTGAGTAGACACGTAGGAGCAGAACTGCTGGGCACGTGGTAGTTTTATGTTTAACTTTTTGAAAAAAATTGCCAAACTATTTTCCAAAGTGGTGTGGCCAGTTTTTGAGATGAGGAAGATTATTTGCTCGGAACCGGTCTAAAACCCAGCCGCTACTTTCTACTCACCCCCAACCAGAAGCACTAGCCTGCACTTCAGCGAGCTCCAGTCTGGATTACAGGTGTGAGGATAATAAGGGTTAGGGACAGAACTGCTGCAGTCACCATGATAGCTTTCCCTGGGCGGAAAGACTTCTCCCTAGGGAGACTTTCTAAGAAAAGTCATCAGGGGCGTGCAAAATTTAAAGGAACAGAACATGATTCCCATATAAGGCAGCCTGTAGTAACTGTTTACTGGATCCAGAGTTTCTGTTTGGGAGGACGAAGAGTTCTGGAAATGGATAGTGGTGATGGTCGCACAACATCACGAATATACTTAATGCTGCTGAACTGTACACTTAAAAAATGGTTACGATGGTAAATTTTATGTTACGTATATTTTGCCCCAATTTTTTTTTAACATCTTTATTGGAGTATAATTGTTTTACAATAGTGGGTTAGTTTTTCCTTTACAACAAACTGAATCAGTTATACATATACATATGTTCCCATATCTCTTCCCTCTTGCATCACCCTCTCTCCTACCCTCCCTATCCCACCTCTCTAGGTGGTCACAAAGCACAGAGGTTATCTCCCTGTGCTATGTGGCAGCTTCCCACTAGCTATCTAATTTACATTTGATAGTGTATATATGTCCCTGCCACTCTCTCACTTCGTCACAGCCCACCCTTCCCCCTCCCCCTATCCTCAAGTCCATGCTCGAGTAAGTCTGTGTTTTATTCCCGTCCTACCACTAATCTCCTCATGACATTTTTTTCCTTTAGAGTCCATATATATGTGTTAGCATACGGTATTTGTTTTTCTCCTTCTGACTTACTTCACTCTGTATGACAGACTCCAGGTCCATCCACCTGATTATAAATAACTCAGTTTCATTTCTTTTTATGGCTGAGTAATATTCCATTGTGCCCCAATTTTTTAAAAAGCAAAGAACAGCATCTGGTCACATCATTCCTTTGCATAAATCCTTCATTGTCTTCCTACTACACTCAGCATAAAATTCAAATTCCTTACCAAGGCCTGCAATATCCTGCACAATCTGGCTCCCGCCCCATCTTTCCACCTCTGCCATTCTTGGTCACTTTGGCCTCCTTTCTTGAACCTTGAGCCTTTGCTGCCTCTAGGCCTTTGCTCCTGCTGGCCCCTCCCTCCAAGGCGCTTCCCAGTTCTCCTGGGGGACTCGGCCTCATCCTTCAAGCCTCAACTCAAATTCACCTTCTCAGAGAGACCCTCCTTAGGTAGCATCCCCAAGTCTGTCTGTCTCTCTTCCTCCACGCTTTGCTTATTTCCTTCCTAGCATTTACTACAAGCGGTAATGATCTTGTACTATTTTTTTGTCTACCTCCCCCAGTGGAAGTAAGCTCCATGGTGGCGACTTCCTTCTCTGTTTCGCTAACCCGCTACCCCTAGCACAAACATACTGCCTGGTACAGAGCAAGCCTTTGAAAAATATTTGTTGACTATGATAAATAAATAAAAAGAGCTCTCAAGTGTCAAGGAATGAGACTTAATTGCATTTTTAACTATGTTAAGCTTGCATTTAAACATTCATTCTGAAGTTGATTTTTTTAATAAAAAATTAATAGCCCTCCCTGGCCTAGTTTCACACTAATGATTTTTACAAGACTCTTACCCACAAACAAGTGTGATATGGAAAAAAATAATCTGGGAAGATTTATTTGCCTTGTATAAATTATTACTTTTTAAGAACCACTTATAAGAGTTAGACAAAAAAGATTAAGATATTTCTGAAGCTCCTTTACACACAAATTATATATTTTAAAAAAAGATCATTGAAAAAGGAATCACACACCCTTCTAATAAAATATTTTCCATAACTCCTTTGCTTAAAGTCAAAAGAATGAATACTAAATTCTAAAATTATAACGGGGAGTGCACAAAAAAATTCCCAAGAGAGATGGAAGAAAATTGAATTCACATATTAAAATTCTATAATATCTATGGAGGCTTCACTCTTGTATTCTGGCTACACGGTAAGTTTACTATTTGTAACAAAAGTGACAAATTCAGAGTTACTTACCCAATGGCAATGCGCCTACTGGTCAAAACTGCAAAATGTAAGGAATCCACTCTAATTCCGATCCTCTATTCTCTGGGTATTCCGTGCCCTACCGCTATGGCACCCTGCCTTGAACTGTCATTTAAGGCAGCATTCCATCATCTTGTCCCAGTTAAAACCTGCTTATTCTGTGTCCAATCCTTCAAGCCAGTGCTGTAGGCAGAACATCTGATAAACTAAACCAGAACGATGTGTTAATGGAACCCAAAGCACTTAGGCGCCACCACAGACTGTCCACTAACATGTGTTAGCCGTGGCCTCTTAAAGACAAAGCCTTACTAAGAAGGCATGGCTGCATGGCTTCAGTAGTGAAATCCAGGGAGCACCAGAGGAGACAAAGGTTTTAGATGAAAAAGCACAGCCTGAGGCACCCACAAAACCCTGAAAGAGGAGATGACCAGTAGGTTTTTGGATTTGTGAGTCTGAGACTCAGGAGAGAGATTTGGGCTGGAAAAAAATAGACTTGGGAGCATCAGCCCATGAATGATCATTAGAACCAGGACAGCATGAGTACCTCAGATTGCCCAAGAAAAGTGTGTCCAGTTAGAGGAGAGAATCACTCCTCTTGGTTTCTGCTGGTACCCTTTTGTCTGCCTCTCTCCCAGAGCCTGCCGCCATTCCGGCCACCTCCATTCTTTCTCAATTCAGGAGCAAGGGTTGTCCTTTTGATGACTTGATTCTTTTCCTCAAAGCTCCCCAAAGACCAACCCCATCTCCCTGAGAAAAGGCCAAGTCTTGACAATGGCTTACAAGGACTACAGGATCTGGAGCCCGTTGTTTCTCTGACCTCATATCCTAGGGTTCACTACATCCCATCACCGGGGGCATTCTTCCTGTCCTGAGACACCCCAGGCTAGCTCCTTGCCTTAGGGTTTTTGCACTTCTGCACTCTCTGCCTGGGATGCTTCTCACTTGTCCTATTTTATTTTTTTTTAATTGGGGTAAAGTTGTTTTACAATGTTGTGTTAGTTTCTACTGTACAGCAAAGTGCAGTTTCCTGTGCTATACAGCAGGTTCTCATTAGTTATCTATTTTATACATATTATTGTATATATGTCAGTCCCCATCTCCCAATTCATCCCACCCCCTTTTCCCCCTTTGGTGTCCAAACCTTTGTTCTCTATGTCTGTGTCTCTATTTGTGCCTTGCAAACAGGTTCATCTGTACCATTTTTCTAGATTCCACATAAATGCGTTAATATATGATATTTGTTTTTCTCTTTCTGACTTACTTCACTCTGTATGACAGTCTCTAGGTCCATCCAGGTCTCTACAAATGACCCCATTTCGTTCCTTTTTATGGCTGAGTAATATTCCATTGTATATATGTACCACATCTTCTTTATCCATTCCTCTGTCTATGGGCATTTAGGTTGCTTCCATGATCTGGCTACTGTAAATAGTGCCACAATGAACACTGGGGTGCATGTGTCTTTTATGGCTTTCTCTGGTTATATGTCCAGTAGTGGGACTGCTAGGTCATATGGTAATTCTATTTTTAGTTTTTTAAGGAACCTCCATACTGTTCTCCATAGTGGCTGTATCAATTTACATTACCACCAACCATGCAAGAGGGTTCCCTTTTCTCCACACCCTCTCCAGCATTTATAGTTTGCAGATTTTTTTGGTGATGGCCACTCTGACCAGTGTGAGGTGATACCTCATGTAGTTTTGATCAGGCTCCCTGACTTCAAACTATACTACAAAGGTACAATAATCAAGACAGTATGGTATTGGCACAAAAACAGAAAAATACATCAATGGAACAGGATAGAAAGTCCAGAAATAAACCCACGCACCTACGGTCAACTAATCTATGACAAAGGAGGCAAGAATATACAATGGAGAAAAAACAGTCTCTTCAATAAGTGGTGCTGGGAAAACTGGACAGCTACATGTAAAAGAATGAAATTAGAACACTCCCTAACACCATACACAAAAATAAACTCAAGGGGCTTCCCTGGTGGTGCAGTGGTTAAGAATCTGCCTGCCAATGCAAGGGACATGGGTTTGAGCCCTGGTCCAGGAAGATCCCGCATGCCGTGGAGCAACTAAGCCCGTGTGCCACAATTACTGAGCCTGCACTCTAGAGCCCATGTGCCGCAACTACTGAAGCCCATGCACCTAGAGCCTGTGCTCCGCAACAAGAAAAGCCACCGCAATGAGAAGCCCGCGCACCACAACCAACAGTAGCTCCCACTTGCCGCAACTAGAGAAAGCCCACACGCAGCAATGAAGACCCAACGCAGCCAAAAAACAAAACAAAACAAAACAAACTCAAAATGGATTAAAGACCTAAATGTGAGACCGGACTCTATAAAACTCTTAGAGGAAAATGTAGGCAGAACACTCTAAGACATAAATCACAGCAAGATCCTTTTCGACCCACCTCCTAGAGAAATGGAAATAGAAACAAAAATAAACAAATGAGACCTAATGAAACTTAAAAGCTTTTGCACAGTAAAGGAAACCATAAACAAGACGAAAAGACACCCCTCAGAATGGGAGAAAATATTTGCAAACAAATCAATGGACATAGAATTAACCTCCAAAATATACAAACAGCGCATGCAGCTCAATATCAAAGAAACGAACAATCCAATCAAAAAATGGGTGGGGGCTTCCCTGGTGGCGCAGTGGTTGAGAGTCCGCTTGCCGATGCAAAGGGCACGGGTTCGTGCCCCGGTCCGGGAAGATCCCACATGCCGCGGAGCGGCTGGGCCCGTGAGCCATGGCCGCTGAGCCTGCACATCCGGAGCCTGTGCTCCGCAACGGGAGAGCCCACAACAGTGAGAGGCCCGCGTACCGCAAAAAAAAAAAAAAAAAAAAAAAATGGGTGGAAGACCTAAATAGGCATTTCTCCAAAGAAGACATACAGATGGCCAAGAGGCACATGAAAAGATGCTCAACATCATTAATTATTAGAGGGATGCTTTTCTAGATACCCACAGGTCGGTTCCTTTCCCTTTTTTAAGGCTTTGCTCCAATATCATAATCTCAGAAATGCCTATTCTGATTTACTCCTTCTTTAAATTCCCACCTCCCCCTACCCCATACTCCCTATCCCCCTGTTCTGTTTATTTTTTTCTAAAACACTTATTAACGTCCAGTTTCGTAATGATTTATTTTATTATGCGTACACTTAAAAATTTCTCCAAGGGCAGGGAGTTTTGTTTGTTTTGTTTGCTAATGTGTCCCAAGTACCTAGAATAATGTCTGGCATACAGTAGGCTCAATATATATTAGTTGAATGTCAAATGAAATCTAGGAGAGAATCCTGAGGACTTGAACATTAAATGTTAGGCAGAAGATCAGCACCTTCCTCTCCCCTCCCACGCCCCCCCCCGCAAAAGAAATAGACAAGAAACTTCTTGAAAGACAAAAGAAAATTAGGAGATTATGATTTAAATGAATAAAAGGGAGAAGATGTTTCAAGAATAAAGAGGTGGGCAAGAGTGTCAAATGCTGACCAAGAGTCAAATGAGATGAAGACTGAAAGACATCTAGTGGATTTACTAACAAAGAATGTGTTCACCTTGGAGAGAGAAGTTTCAGTGACATGTAGCTAAGACACATAGGAAAAATTTCAACAGAGCTCACTGAAAGTTAAGAGAAAACAAAAGAAAAATTTAAACCATGAAATCATCAAGCTTATAAAATACAGATATTAGATTTTACAGTTTCAGTTGTTGATGTGTAACAAACCATCCCAAAACTTAATGATTTAAGACGGCAATAGTTAGATTATCACTCACGGTGTGGGTTGGTTGGATTCAGCCAGGCAGTTCTGCTTCATATGATGGCAGATGAGGTTGCAGTCATCTAAGGCAGCAGTCAGCAAACTTTGCTATAAAGGGCCAAATAGTAAATATTTTAGGCTTTGCGGGTCATAAGGTCTCTATCATGGCTATTCTACTCTGCCATTGTAGTGAGAAAGCAGTCATAGATAATATATAAACAAATGGGCATGGCTGTGTTCCAGTAAAACTTTATTTACAGAATCAGATGGCAGGCCACTTTTGGCTGAAAGCCATAGTTTTCTCACCCTTGATTTAGGGGCTGAACTAGGGTGACACATCCAAGGTGGCTCACTCCTGGAGTGCCTTATTACTCCTCAGTGTGGCTTCTGCATGTGGCTTGGGCTGTTACAGCACAATGGCTGGTTCCAGGAATGAAAAGTGGACGTTGACAAGGCTTCTAAGGTTTAGCCTGGAACTTTCACACCAGGAGGCATGGTTCACTGGAGGCTACCAAATGTAACAACCTCACAACTCTCAGAGTTTTGCTTATTAAAGCTGTGCTCCATTGCACATTCCGTCTAGAGACCCTCACCTAAGGAAAAGACACCGTGACTTGTAAAGCCATCCTTTCCATCATCAACCCTTTCAAGAGTTCTTTTTTTTTTTTGTACCATCAACTGAAAGACTGTATGATTTATTATTTTAAGACAGCCTGAGAAATTATTTCCTTTCCATTAGCCTGGGAAACTCTAGGTCTTCTGACACCCACCCTTGAAAATGCAATTTCCAACACACTTTACTTAAGCTATAAAGCACAACCCACTAAGATCTATCCGAGTGATGTTAGATCATTAACATCACTAAGTGAATTATAATCTAAATGTTCTATGTATTATATTCATATGTAATATATCATGTAACATATGCATATATTAACATATAATCTATATGTTCTATAGGTAATCATAATTTATGTAATAATCTATATGAATATTTACTCTCTCATCAATTTAAAAATAATAAATATTCATTTACTCTCTCATCAATTTAAAAATTATTTCTTTAACACTTATTAACTGTTAGATCTTTACTAGGTTGTGGTGGTTACAGCCATCACCTTGTTCTTTTTTTTTTTTTATAAACTTATTTATTTATTTTTGGCTGTGTTGGGGCTTCATTGCTGCGCGCTGGCTTTCTCTAGTTGCGGCGAGCGGGGGCCACTCTTCATCACGGGTGCGCGGACCTCTCACTGTTGCGGCCTCTTATTGTGGAGCACGGACTCCAGACACGCAGGCTCAGTAGCTGTGGCTCACGGGCTTAGCTGCTCCGTGGCATGTGGGATCTTCCCGGACCAGGGTTCGAACCTGTATCCCCTGCATTGGCAGGCAGACTCTCAACTACTGTGCCACCAGGGAAGCCCATCACCTTGTTCTTAATGCAGGCTGATAACCTATTAGGTAACGTTGAGCATACAGTAAAACAAAGACTGCATGAAATCAAATAATTTCCAGGGGACTGAATAAAAAGGGAGGAATTTAATTATCTTAAAATTTTTGAACCACAGGAGAACTGAGTGCATACACATAATTTTAGGTTTATATTCTAGTGAACCAATATGGTTTGATGTATCCAGACTACTTTAGTCAAATACTATCATTATATTGATAAGAAAATAATACTTGAATACCTACAAGAAGAACTGATTCTACCCTTTAAAACTATGACCAAAAATTACTAAACATGCTGTCAGGGATGTGTGGTTGTATGCCAGGGCAACAAGACACTACCAGGTGAATATATCTCATCTTCCCCGTGTCAGTTTTAGTTTAATATTTTGGGAGAAAAAACTTTAACTGATGAGGACTTTATAATTCTTATCACAATACAGTGAAATGACAAAATATTTTAAAGGCCTTTACAGGTGAAAATTAAAACAATCTCTATTAAAAAATAGTCAGGTGAAAGTGGAAATAAAAACCACAACAGGAGTATTTCTTAAAAAAATAAAGCATTATATATGAGAATTTATGGCAGACATTAGAGCAGTGATCAAAGAGAAATTCATAACCTCAAATACTTATATCCATAAAGATAAAAGAAGGAAAACAAGTGAATGACACCCCAACTCAAAAAGCTAAAAAAACAAAGTCAACCAAATAACTTAAGGAAAGCAGTAATACATATTAAAGCAGAAATTAAAATCCCAGAAAAATAAGAGAACTAATTAATAGATTAAAATTGTTCCTTGGGGGTGAGGGGCACACACTGGCTAACATAAAGAAAAAAACATAAATATAGAAAAAAAGGAAAGTGAGAAATGTCTTAACATGAAGGAGATTTTAAAAATCATGGGGCTTTCCTGGTGGCGCAGTGGTTGAGAGTCCGCCTGCCTATGCAGGGGACATGGGTTCGTGCCCCGGTCTGGGAAGATCCCACATGCCACGGAGCAGCTAGGTCCGTGAGCCATGGCTGCTGAGCCTGTGCATCCGGAGCCTGTGCTCCGCAATGGGAGAGGCCACAGCAGTGAGAGGCCCGCGTACAGAAAAAAAAAAAAAAAAAAAAAAAATCATGGAAGACTACATTGCACAATTCTACACAAACAAATTTGAAAACTTAGATAAAATGGATAACTTTCTATTAATACAATTTTACAAAATTGACCCCAGTAGAAAGAAAATTCTTAAGCAGACATATTTCCTTTAAAATTTTTAAGGACATTTTAAAGAACTACCCCATAAAAAAATCGTCACGCTCAGATAGTTTCAGAGAGGAATTCTACCAAATCTTGAAAATTCGAGTAATCGCAATGCTATGTGAATTATTTCATAGCATAGAAAACAGAAGTGTTTAACTTTTGTATAAAGCAAGATTAACATTCCTACTTAAACTTAATAAATATAGCATATACACATAAACTTAAAGATCAGTCTCACAAATATTGATACAAAAAAAATAACACCTAAATAAAACATTAGCAAACAGGATCCAATAGCATGATTGAGTGGAATTTATATGAGGAGTGCAACAATGGTTTGATATTAAGAAATCCTTTAATATAATTCACCATATTAATATAAGAAGAACATTTGTGTGATTGTTTTCAATAAATGCTGAAAAGACTTTTGATAAAATTCAACACTCATTCCAATATTAAATAAAATAGGAAGATGGATATTTCCTTAACACAATAAAAAAAATACCTAAGTCCAAAAGCCAGCTTTCTATTTAATTGGGAAACACTAGAGACATTCCCACTAAAGTCAGGTATATGGCAAGGATGCCAACTATCTCTACTACTACATGTTTAACACCATATTTGAGGTATCAGCCAAGGCAATTAGACAGGAGGAACAATTTGAATTATCAAAATTGGAAACTGAGAAGTAAAACTATATTTGCAGATGACATGATATTATTCTTGCAAAAGCCACGTGGTCCAAAGATAAAACTAACTTAAACAAAAAAAGCAGTTCAATAATATAGCAGGATATAAAATTAACCTACAGAAATCAACAGGTATGTATACACAAACAATGACAGCTAAAAGGGGTAACAAAAACAAAACCCCATTTACAATAGCAACAAGAACAAAGATAAAATATTTAGATATTAACAAGAAATGTGTAAAAGTTATATGAGGAAATCCCATATGAGCATTCCTGAAACATGTAAAAGTATACTTCATGGAAAGACATTCCTTGCTTTTGGGAAGTATCACCCATCATAAAGATATCACCTAACCCTAAATTGTAAATGTAATGCAATTCCAAAAAAAATACTAATAAGTTTTTTTGTTTCTGGCACTGGACAAGTTGAGTCTAAACTTCATTTATGTTTTTAAAAATGAAGTGCACAAGAATAGGTAGAAAAATTGAAAAATAAAGACAAGAAGGGAAGACTAGCTCTAATAGCATTGAAACATACTACAAAACCTCTATAATTAAAGCTGTGTGGTATTGGAGCATAATATAGACAGAATAGCAGAAAAAATAGGAAGTCCAGAAACAGACCCAGGTATATATAGAAATTTAGCATTAGACTATATATTCAGGATAAATACCCAGAAGTGAGATTGATGGGGCAGAGAGGAAATATAGTTATTTTTAGATATTTAGATATTTTTAGATATTATTGCTTATTTTCTCATGGGCTCACCAACAGTGTGTCTTGTCAAGGTTTTGAATGTTTGTCATTTAGATAAATGAAGGTGGTATCTCAGTGCAGTTTTAATTTGCATCCTCCTTTATGAATGGAATTTAATCTTTCCATTTGTTCAAGAGCATTTTGCATATTTTTATATCTCCCTTTTTTAATGAAGGAATTTACATACAATAAAATGTACAGATATAAAGTGTTCAGTTCAATGAATTTTGACAATTGAATACATCTATGTACACACCACTCAGAACAAGATCTAGGATGTTTCGATCACCCCAGAAAATCCCCTTGTGTTCCTTTCCAGCCAGTCCTCCCACCCGCTACAGAGGCAGCCACTTTCTGATTTCTATCACCATAGATTAGTTTTGCTTGTTCTTGGACTTTGTGTAAATGGAATATACATTATGTGTATCTATTTTGTATATGTGTCTGATTCTTTCGCTCAATGTAATTTTTTAACATCTTTATGGAATATAATTGCTTTACAATGTTGTATTAGTTTCTGCTGTAATGTAATTTTTTTGATTCATCCATTAATCCATGTTGAGCATTAGTTCATTTCTGTTTATTACTGAGTACAATTCCATTCTATGCATATAACACAATGTTTGCAAAATTAAATTTTATCTTCCATATGGTTTCTCATTGTTGAGGAATGGAGTTGCAAATGTGGAAAGGAAGAAGGATACAATGAATCCTGGGCTGTTTGACTGGAATTGGAGCTATCAGTGTGAACTCATAGCCTTTAATATGTATAGACAGATGTAGAAATAACTACAGATATGTGTGGGTATATGTGTGTATGTGCATGTATATACATAGATGTATTTCCTGGCTCTGACAGCATGGAAGCAGTGTCATACCAATAGTAATGAGTACACCCACCACCTATGCCTTGGTTTCTAAATACCATCCTTCATGAAAAAAGAATCAGTGGGGCTTCCCTGGTGGCGCAGTGGTTGAGAATCCGCCTGCCGATGCAGGGGTCACGGGTTCGTGCCCTGGTCCGGGAAGATCCCACATGCCGCGGAGCAACTAAGCCCGTGAGCCATGGCCGCTGGGCCTGCGCGTCCGGAGCCTGTGCTCCGCAACGGGAGAGGCCACAGCAGTGAGAGGCCCGCATACCACAAAAAAAAAAAAAAAAAAAAAAAAAAAAAAGAATCAGTGCCCTTTGGAGAAATGGCTGATTCCAGGGCTGAGGCAGAGAAAGTACAAGGTCAGTCTGGAATATCTTCTGCCAGACATTAAGAACACTCTCAAAAACTGATGTAGCTATCTCAAAAGGACAGAGGAGGTGGTGTGAAGGAATTTTCTCTGGCCAAACTTCAGACAATATGAGCATCAAAATGCATAAAAACAAGAAGGGATTAACACAGATTAAATTTTTAAAAATCCACAAGTCCCTATTGTTACTAAAAATAAAAAATAAATATTGCATAGAGGGAAAGGCTTTTTAAAAGATAGAATAATACCAACTCAAAAATGTAAGAAGTAATGATAGAAATAGAAAAATCACCATTTTATAATCACCAGAGGAATAACTGATTCAGACAAAAATCACCATAGTGTAGAAGGCTGCTGGAAAACAGGACATTTACGTGACCTCATGTGAATTCCTTACTAATTATACAGGGGAAATGTACTGTTACAATGGTGGACTCAGCAGGCACCATATTAACCAAGTGATCAAAGTGAACACTGCCAATAATTGCACACACCGATATCATGTGTCCCTGAGGGGATGCACTGAGAAGTACATAGTATTCCATCCAAAAATGTTGAATCTCATCATAAGGAAAGAATCAGAGAGTTCCAAATTAAGGGACGTTTGGCAACTGGAGCTTGGGCTCCAAAAATATCAATGGCATAAAAGACAAAAAGAGGAGACTAAAGAAATAAGAAAACCAAATGCAATGTGTCATCCTTGACTGGATCCCAGAGCAGGGGAAGAAAAAAAAACAAACACTTTAAAGGACATTATTGAGATACTTGGGGAAATTTGAATATGAGCTATATGTTAGATAATATTATTGCATCAATGTCAAATTTCTTGAGTATAATAATGAAATTGCGGTTACGTAAGAGAATGTTTCTGTTCTTTGGAGGTATAACCTTAAGTACTTAGGGATGAAGTGTCATTGTACCTGCAACTAACTCTTAACTGGTTTAGAGGGGGGAAAAAAAGGGAAATATCTTTAGGTTCTTTTGTGTGTATCTTTCCATAGGCATGTGTGAAGAGAGAAATAAAGTGGATGTGGCGAAATGTTAACAACAAATCTGATGAAAACGGGTGTTGATTGTACTATTTCTTTTTTAACTTTTCTGTAGGTTCAAAATAAAAATGTGGGAAAAAAACATTATTTTTAAACTAAATGGATTCAATACAATTCACAACATATTTCTCATTTCAAACAGGAGACTTCCAAAAGATGCTTAGACTGACCATGCTTGCTTTGAGCTATGACCCTAGACCCCCCAGGAAATAAACACTACCTTCAAGGTCACTTCAAGGTGAACAGTCCTTCAATGGGGAGGTTCAAGGAGCTTGGTCCGGGGGATAGGATGCATCCCTTTGGGGCTGGCTGGACGCCTCAGTTCATTAGAATAGGTCAAGGTCACTGCTGGGAGTGAACCCGTGTTTCATCTCCACAGCCACCATCTCTTCCAGTTCTTCTGGCAGTAGCCACTATTCCTTCGAGGAACTGTGATTCCCACTCCACGTACTTCTGTTGGAGATGCCAATCATGGGACCCTGTTCCCCAGCTAAATGAACTATAAGTAATCCAAGACTGGCCAAAATAGACCCCAGCCTCGTGGCCACAGAGATTAGCCCAGGGAGGGGTATGTGACCTAAGCTGGGTCCATCAGGCTCCTATCCTGATATTTTGTTAATGGATGCTCACCTTCCTCTGGGTTCCTTCGGACAGGATAATGAAAATCTGGAGCTGTCCGTTCCAGCAGCAAAAAGAGTCAAGACTACCACGCTCAGTTGCTGTGCTGTTCTGCAGAGTGAGGTGCTGGCTTTGCTCTGGCATCGTTCAACTCACTGCAGCTCCGTGATTACGGTTCCCTCGTGGCCCTTGTGACTCCTGGGTCACCTGCTCCTGATTTACAGCTGTCTCACCTCACCCTCGGTTTTGTTTTCCACTGTTTCATTTACCCTCGGTCAACCGCAGTCTGGAAACATTAAGCGGAAAATTCCCAAAGTAAACAATTCATACGTTTGGGGGGGGGGTGTGTTTCTTGTTTTGTTTTTGCTGCACCGTGTGGATTGTGGGATCTTAGTTCTCTGACCAGGTAACGAACCCAGGCCACAGCGGTGAAAGCACCGAATCCTAACAACTGGACCGCCAGGGAATTCCCAACAGTTCGTAAGTTTTAAATCACGTGCCCTTCTGAGTAGCGTGATGAAATCTCGCGCCATCTCGCCCCATCTCGTGATATCTCGCCCAGGACACGCGCTATCCCTTTGTCCCGCGGATCTTGCCTGTCAGCCACTTAGCAGGCCTCTCAGTTATCAGATGTACTGTCGAGGCATCTCACAGTGCTTGTGTTCAAGTGACCCTTATCTTCCTTAATAATGGCCCCAAAGCGCAGAAGTAATGATGCTGGCAATTCGGATAATGCCAAAGAGACGCCACAAAGTTCTTCCTTTAAGTGAAAAGGTGAAAGTTCCCCCACTTAATGAGGAAAGGAAGAGAAATCATCTGCTGAGGTTGCTAAGATCTACGGTAAGAATGACTCTTCTATCTGTGAAACTGTGAAGAAGGAAAAAGAAATTCATGCTAGTTTGGCTCTCAAACCTCAAACTGCAAAAGTTACAGCCACGGTGCGTGATAAATGCTTAGGTAAGACGGAAAAGGTTTTAAATTTGTACGATAAGACATTCTGAGAGAGAGAAAGAAACCACCTTCACACCATGTTTATTACAGTATATTGTTATAACTGTTCTGTTTTATTTTTAGTTATTGTTGCTAATCTCTTACTGTGCCTAATTTATAAATTAAACTTATCACATGTATATATGTATAGGAAAAAAAGTTTATATAGGGTTTGGTACTTACGTATCTGTGGTTTCAGGTATCCATTGGGAGTCATGGGATGTATCCCCTGAAGATAAGGGGGGATTACTATACAGGCAGCATCTTATGCCACAGACTGAGCTCTACTTTATGGATCACGCGGCACATATGCATGTGGGCACACGCGAGCACACATACACAATCCTCTGCAAAACGCCTTCTTATTTGCCGAATCCCTACCCTCTCATAGGTCATTCATTCTTTCAAGAAACATAGAAGACCAACTGTGAGCAGACGTGGAAGGCAGCGCTGCGGGGCGGCGCGGCCCACACTCCACCCTGATTTGCCGAGAATTCCCCCAAAAGGCTTATCAACACGGCTCTGTGGGGCCCATGCCTAGAGATTTTGGAGACACTCTGCGTGTATTTAACAAGTCACCCAATGCCTATTCCAGTCTAGAAAACACTGCCAGGGGAGTGTTTGTCATATACGGTATATGATAAACACTCCTGGGGGAGCCAGGGAAATCCAGGTGAACGCGGCTCCGAGCTTTTTCTTAGGGGACATTTAGATGAGCGGGGACGAAGGCAGCAGAAATCAGTGAGGTGTCCAAAGCGAACACTGCAGAGAGTCAGCCGAGGAATCTAAAGCTAACCGGAAGGGACGTGCGGCGGGGTCTTGCTCACGGGTGCTCGTGGGGTCTCTCTTCTAGTTATCATGGCTGCTTTGTGTCTCAAAACAGTGTCTTCAGAGGCAGGACTCAGCCTGACTATTTCACAACAAGTTCATGTTGGCAATTGGGGAAATCAGGCCATTTAGGAGCTGCTGCAGGTGCCTTGTGGTGGCCCTAGATGCGGGAGAGGGAGGAGTGAGAGTGTGCGGTGTGTGTGTATGTACAGCCTTTACCTAGGGCTCTTGACCTGCATGTGTTCACAACAACCTTTCAAAACCATATGTTCTCAGCAAGGGGACAGTGCTAACGGGTCCACGTAAAGCTCTAGGTGAGCTTTTTGCCAAATCAGAGTGTGCCACTTATGGTAACTTTCTGGATAAAAGTCACAGTGCGTTGTAATCATAATAACTGTAGGTTATTGGCCAAATTGTTACATGCCAGGGAACATAATAGCTGCTTTTTGTAATTCTCATTTAATCCTCTCTAGAACCCCCTGAAATTAGTACTATTATCCTTATTTGACAGATGGGGAAATGAAACTGAGAAGGGTTAGTACAACCTTTTGTTTGAGTTCTTAAAGTGTGTTTGTAAGTGGTCCTTACTAGATATTATAATCTAATGTATTTCAATTAAGTTGCAAGATGTTTCCTCAACTATTACTTATTTGACAAATATTTATCGAGCACCCCTTATGTGCCTAGTTCCCTGCTAGATGTTATAGGAAAGATTGAAAAATAGCATAAATAGCTCTCTCCTTAGAAGCAGTTCATTTGGTCTGGAGGTAAAATCATAAAAGGATATTCCTTACTTGTGTTGCACTTTTACAGCGATAGTACTTGGACTTGTAGTTGTGTAAGTCTCTGCTCCTCCTTTGCCCCCTAGGGGTAAGGAAAACGATTTCACTCACCTTTGTATTCCTAGCACATAGTAGGTGTCTTATCAATGTTGGTTGAATCAATGAACTATTCGTCTGGGAGTTGGAAGGTATGAAGGAACATTCTAACCCTTTCCTTATTCAGAGGCTGGAGGGTTTCGTGCAACTTGCAAATGAACCCAAACCCAAAATAGAAAACAGCTATTATTCAGCAAAAAAAGTTTTCAAAATAATGAGTATGCTCCATACGCAACCACTCTGAGGTAGTTTTTAACCAACTTCCCTGAATGTCCCATGAGATGCTAGTAAGTTTTTCTTTAAAAAGAAAATAATTCCACAGTCAAATACATCTGGGAAATGCAGGGCTCAGTAGGATTACAGGATTTCTTTCCTGCAGGAAAACTCAGAGCCCATAACAGACTACTGTGTACTGTGTATAAACCAAAAGATGCAGATGGGGAAATGAAGAATATACCATATATGATAAGCAATATTTTCCAAATTTCTTTGACAGTAGATTCTTTGGAGGAAGGGGTGAGGGGAGTAAAAAAAGAATTAATTGAAGGGCTGGAACTAGTGTGAATTGAGTGAGACACCTAGGGCACAACATTTAAGAAAGCCCCTACCTTGGGGCTTCCCTGGTGGTGCAGTGGTTGAGAGTCTGCCTGCCGATGCAGGGGACACAGGTTCATGCCCCGGTCCAGGAAGATCCTATATGCTGCAGAGCGGCTGGGCCAGTGAGCCATGGCTGCTGGGCCTGCGCGTCCGGAGCCCGTGCTCCGCAATGGGAGAGGCCACAGCAGTGAGAGGCCCGCGTACCTAAAAAAACAAACAAACAAAAAAAAAAAACCAAAGCCCCTACCTGTAATGTAAGTTGGTGCAGCCACTGTGGAAAACAATATGGAGGTTCCTCAGAAAACTAGAAAAGATTTACCATATGATTCAGCAATGCCGCTCCTGGGCATATACCCGGACAGAACTATAATTCAAAAAGATACATGCACCCCTATGTTCGTAGCAGCACTATCCACAATAGCCAAGACATGGAAACAACCTCAATGTCCACTGGCAGATGAATGGATAAAGAAGATGTGGTACATATACAGAGTGGAATACTACTCAGCCATGAAAAAGAAAGAATGCCACTTGCAGCAATATGGATGCAACTAGAGATTATCATAGTAAGTGAAGTAAGTCAGAAAGAGGAACACAAACACCATATGATATCACTTATATGTGGAACCTAAAATATGGCACAAGGACTTCCCTGGTGGCGCAGTGGTTAAGAATCCGTCTGCCAATGCAGGGGACACGGGTTCAAGCCCTGGTCCAGGAAGATCCCACATGCCGCGGAGCAACCAAGCCCGTGCACCACAACTGCTGAGCCTGGTGCCACAACTACTAAAGCCTGTGCACCTACAGCCCACGCTCTGCAACAAAAGAAGCCACCGCAATGAGAAGCCCGCGCACTGCAATGAAGAGCAGCTCCCGCTCACCGCAACTAGAGAAAGCCCGTGCACAGCAATGAAGACCCAACTCAGCCAAAAATAAATAAATTTATTTTAAACAATAAAATAAAATATGGCACAAATGAACCTATCTTTAAGACAGAAACAAACTCACAGACATAGAGAACAGACCTGTGGTTGCCAAGGGGGAGGGGAGGTGGGGGAGGGATGCACTGGGAGTTTGGGGTCAGGAGATACAAACTATTAGATTTAGAATCGGTAAACAACAAGGTCCTACTGTACAGCACAGGGAACTATACCCAATGTCCTGGGAAAAACCATAATGGAAAAGAATTATTTTTTAAAAAAGAACATATATATGTGTATAACCGAGTCACTTTGCTGTACAGCAGAAATTAGCCTAACATTGTCAATCAACTATACTTCAATAAAAAAAAAAAGAAAGAAAGCCCCCACCTGTGCAAAAGCACTTGCACAACCCAAGGGGGAGCACCTCCCTCAGTTTCACATCCGAGGTGCCTCACTGCCTCAGCCGAGCCCCACACCAGAAAGAATGCCCGATACGACCACTGAAAGAACCCTGCCATAACCACGATTAGGGAAATGTTCTCTGGCCACTCCTCATTTGCAGTATCTCGTCAGGGGTCATCATTTTAAAGATGACAAAAACATTTCTGGACCTTCTTCCACATGTTCTAGAGTGATTCTGGCTCAGCTTAGGGGCTGTGGAGTCTTTTCCTGGCCCTGCCCTGGAGGCAGAGCCTTCTGTGGAGGGCTGGCCAAGGGCACCGGAACCCAGCTGCTGTTCCGAGCAGAGCCAGGCTGCCCCTTTGAGCTGGTCCAGGGAAAGGAAGTCCAAATGGAACTGGTCTGTTCCACACACCGGAAATCACTGGTTGCTCTGTTTCTTTCCTTCTTGAAAACAGCAGATGAAGAGAAAGTCAATAAATCATTCCTTCATGACTAGGACAATGTCTGAGGCTCAATAAATAGAATGAATGAATGAGTGAATAAATGAGTGTATGAACATATGAATCAGATAGAGGCCCCTGCCTTCTTTTTAGAGTCTCTCTTCTGAGCCAGATGTTCTGCTTAGATCTTTGCTGTTTTCCATTTGTACACTCTCCTCAATGTCCCTCCCAGGGTAAAGCCCTGTTTGATCTTACAGCTAATGACTAAAGCTGGCTGGGGCAGAGAGCCTGAGAACAAAATGTTTGCTCAAGAAAGTGTGGACATTCTACAAACTCACTTTCTTTCCCTCTCCCATTTTCTTTCTTCCAGTTTCTTTAAATCCATGAAAACAATCATCTTGAAAATTTTACAGTGGCATACACTCAGATGCACTTAGGATACTCGTGAATTCAATGTCACTATAACTCCTATGCCCTTTTTTTTTTTTTTTTTGGTTTGTTTTAAGTAAAAAAAAAAAACTTCGGGGGAAACCCAATCCAAATAAATGTAGTAATAAATATAGCTTTTCAAATGGCATGCTGAAATATCAGGTAACAAACAAAGTTTTGCTTGGTTATCAATCTAATTAAACTCGAATACAAGCAAGTGATAGTAGATAGTTCTACATTACAGTCCAGTTCATGGAGGAACTAAGAAGCAGAAAGCGCATATCTGTATAATTAAAACGGTTTCTGCATTCACTAAATATCTATATATTCCCTGGGCAAGAATTCGGGTTTCCTGAGAGGGTGCCATTAGGATTTTCACACTCCAGGTGGAGAAAACCGAAAGAACCACCGTGCTTCTCAGGACCTAATTTGACTATGGGTGTCCATGGGGTCTACGCCTGTGTTGTCACATGAAATGATCACTTTGTCTTGCCCCTCATAAATTTTCTAACATTCCTTCTCTTTTCAGTATTTGCATTTTATGAGATCAAACTCTTTTAAGTAACGATACACATTTTCCCTCCGCGACTAAACATTTCATCTAGCACTTATGATGCTAGTAACATATTCGATACCTTCTGTAATCACGTGTTTGAATCACTAAGGAAAGATGCAACGTACCCAGCCCTTAAAAGTCACTAAACCTTACCCTCCAAACTGCAAACAGTGGAGATCAAAAGTTGTCCATTTTATATGCTGCTCTTGCATTTTATCTCTGCATATTTTTCAGGTACGCTCTCATACACAGCAACACATAGAAGCAGAGAAGGGAAGCACCTTTCCATATGAGAAGAACCTTGGATTCTACTCCTGAACAATGGGTAGTATTGGGTGAAAGTATGAATTTACCAAAAGCCCACGAAGCAAATCTTTTCTACCTCTCAAAAATGTAGCTGGCATAACATCAAGGCTGTGTACAAGGACCTCCTCGGGCTCTTGTGCCAGGACAAAAAAATCTCTTGTGCCAAATGGGGAGGGAAATGTGCCCTTTGGGTTTGAGTTGACTTGTTTATAGAAGGAGGCAAACAGCATGGGTTTTAATCCCATGTGGGCTACTTTGCTGACTCAGTTCTGATGAGTCACACTGCACCTTAACTCATAAGGGTTGGTTTCCCATCCAAGAAGTGTAGTTTTTAATTGGTCACACCATTTTGCATGGCTGTTTATCCTCGGGTGATTTCAGTGTGGTATCAGATGTTCTAAGAATCTGGTATTAATACAGTAACAAAAACTGCCTCAGGTAATTGACTTGGCTTAACTTGTCCCATGCTGGTGATGGCACTGCACATCTTGAGTCTTCCTAAATTACCATAGGTGTTTGGTTTGGTTTCAAAGGGTATCCCTCTAGGCAAAGTGAATTGAGGAAGCTGAATTATCAAACAAAATTCTACAGTATTGTAGATGATTGAGTTTAACTCATAACAACTGCCAAGGTACCAAAAAACACCTAGGTATTATTATTAAATAAACTGCAGATAATCTGGCCCTTGGCTACCATTTCAACCTCTTCTCATGTCCCTCATCCTTCAGTCATGACCCTCAAATCACAATGGTCTTGTAACTGGTCCTAGAACATGGCAAGCCCCTTCCCATCACAGGGCCTTTGCCCTTGCAGTCCCTTCTGTTGAATGCCCTTCTCCTGGCTAGTCTCGATGGCTGGCTCCCTCTCATTCCTTAGGTCTCAGCCTAAACATTCCATCATCAGAAGGGCCAGTGGCCTCCTCATCTCTTGCCCCATTATTTTTCTAGGAACCTTGTTCATTTCCTTCATGGCAGTCATCATATTCAGAAATTAATTGACTTTCTTTGTTTACTAATTTATAGTCTGTTTCCTCCCTCCAGGAACATAGAGATCATATTTGTATTTCCAGTACCAAACATAGGAAGGCGCTTGCTATGGGCTAAATTGTGTCCTTCCCAAATTCATATGTTGAAGCTGTAACCCCCAATGTGATGGTATTTGGAGGTGGGACTTTAGAAGGTAATTAGTGTTTAGATGAGGTCATGAGGGTGGGGCCCTCATGATGGGATTAGTGCCCTTATATGAAGAGACACCAGAGAACTAACTCTCCCTCTCTTTCTCTTGCTCTCTCTGCCATGTGAGGACACAGTAAGAAGGCACCTATGTGAAAGCCAGGAAGAGAGCTCATGCCAGGAACCAACCATGCTGGCTTCCTGATCTTGGCCGTCCAGCCTCCAGAATGGTGAGAAAATAAATTTCTCTTGTTTAAGTCACCCAATCTATAGTATTTTATTATGGCAGTCCAGGCAGACTAATACAGCATTCAATAAATCTTTGCTGAATGAATGAATATATGATCTCCTGTATGTAAGCAACGGTTAACTACATTTTATAATCTGAATGGTCCTGGGATGATTTTTTAAAGTGTCAGTTGGCCAGGGTTTCATACTCTATTTTTTTAGTCCATTGTGATGCGGAGCTTTATTAAACACACGCCTATCTTTCTTTGCTACTCTTATCACAAATTCCTGTTACTGCTAAACTTCATTGAAAGATACATCCAGGCAAAGTCCATATGCACAGTTGGCTACCAGATCAGAAGTTGTAATTAACCAGGCTTATCCATCAAAGAGCTTTGATTTTATTTTATTTTTTAAAAAAATACTGGGCGATTGTTTGAATTGTTCAAAAGTTTCAGCACCAATGTAGACAAAACCACAGAGCTCTGAACACCTCCATGGAACTGCATGATTCTTTGTGGGATGAATCTATACAGGTTTACTCTAAAAACTTCCATGACTTTTCTTAGATTCTAAGGGAAGATAATTTTTAAATGGGTCTAATTTTTTTCTGGTCATCACAATCCTTATAAACATTCATTCACAATCCTCAGAATCATCTATTTACCTTTTAATATACTTTAAAATCTAAAACTTAAGATTTTATCTATTTATTTAAAAGAAAAGCCTATTGGGTTATTCTGGACAACATCACTGTGCTGGGGAAGGGTGACACAGGCCAATGTTATCTTTTTCTGGGCAAGAAGCTCAGGACTCTGAAATTGTTTCCCTGCTTGCTGGTCCAAAGAGCAATCAACAGTTTGTATATAACACGCACCCAGTCTTAGAATATGAGGTCACCTTCAGTACGTTTTGCAGAGAAAATGACTGTACTACTAATATCCAAATTACACCTATGGGCCTAAAGGCTTAGATATGCTAACTTATTACTGGCACGCTACCAAGAAAAATACACGGTATCAACAGATATTAACAGAATCATTACTATGTGCCAGGCACTGTCATCAGTATTTTAAACACTGATCTAATTTGATCCTCAGAACGACCCTATGAGGTAGCAACTATCATTACCCCATTTCACAGATGAGCAAACTAAGGCTTTAAGGAACGCACAAGAGACTTTCATCCATGTCAGTCTCACTGCACCAGAGTACTGGCTCTAACCTCTAACAATATGACCCAGCTTTCTCGGACCTTGTAGCCTCATTTATCAATCCCCATTTAATGAAAGTCTTACCCTTCTAGAACACTGCGATAATTGGCTACTGGTCAGCCTCAAATTTGTCCCTGCCATGGGAGAAAAGAAAGGGCCCTACTCAAGAAAACAAATAGTGTGAGTGATGTCTGAAAAAACTTGGCTTAAGTACTTAAGTGAACAAATTATTTTCCAGTTAAAATGCCCATTTGTAGGGGAAAAAAAAGCATGAAAATTTTGAATAATTCTTATCTACTCATTAAACAGTTGCCCTAGGGAAATGTATGCAATATTCACTTACCCTAGTTCAAGTTTCTTATATGCTTCAAAGTAATAAAATCATCCATGAGAACTGTAAGCTTCTTGAGAGTCCAATCATGAGAATTTTGTTCACATAACATATGTCTGGTACATAGAAAACTCTCAGTACAATCCTCCCTCAGAATCTGCTGGGGATTGGTTCTAGGACACCTCCCACCCCCACAGATACCAAAATCTGAGGATGCTCCAGTCCCTTATATAAAATGGTTTAGTATTTGCATATAACCTATGCACATCTTCTTGTAAACTTTGAATCATCTCTAGATTACTTATGACACCAAATACAATGTAAATGCTATGTAAACAGTGGCAAGTGAGGGGCAAATTCAAGTTTTGCTTTTTGAAACTTTCTGGAATTTTTTTGGGGTGGTGGAGTTGAATCTGCAGATGTGGAACCCACAGATACAGGGGGCTGACTGTAAATGTTTTGATTAAATAAGTACTACAATCCCTAAAATTTTCTTTAATTAGTTGCTACGCAAACCTCAGACTATCTCCCTGTGCATGTCTGTGCGTGGTAAAGTTTTATTAAATTGAATCCTTATCTTCAGCTGGTTTGTCATTATTTTCCAGATTTCTCCACGCTTTCTTCCTAAAAGGTGGTCTGGACCCTAATCATCTTTGACATTAGCGCTGCATTGGTAAGCACAGAAAATGAGGGAAAATTAATTCTCTCTTCTTATGATGCATGAATTAGTTCTGTATATAATGTAGGACCAATAGCTAATATCAGAGCTATAAAATTTCAATTGGTAAGTCTCTTCTGATGGAAATAAACAAACAAACCTGGTCATTGGAAGGGCAGGTGGGATTCAGGTTTTAATTTACAACCATTCAACGCGTGTTCTCTACAATTGTCAGTGCTGGCACCACTCAGCCAAACTTGGCTGGGTTCCCTAATGCTACCCAAACCCTCTCCCCATATCCTCTCCTCATCCTTCTCTCCCCATGGAGCTGGTGCTCCGTGGACTTAGGCAGGTCTGAGACCAGAGGTGTAAAAAGCCTCGTTTCTAATGGCAAGACACCACCTCTGACCCTAGGTCCCAGCATGGCAGCTGCCCACTTCAAGAAAAACTTAAACTCCCATCCAAAGAAGCCTGCCTCTCACAAGGTTTCCTCAATACTAAAATGTCACTTTTCTCTGCACCTTGCATGACTCTAAGTTCCATTTTTATTCCCACCCACAAATGAAGGTGTACATTCTCTAGGACCTTGCTATTCATATATCATCAGTATGATTTGGGAGCTTTGTTAGAAATGCAGAATCTCAAGCCCAGCCCCAGATCTAGAAGGAGAGAATCTGAATTTTAACAAGATGCTCAGGAGATTTGTATGCAGAGTGAAATGTGAGAATCACTGCCCTAAGAGACATAGGAGGGAGGGGGACGTTCTCCGAAGAGGAAAACAACAGACTTCGGTGCATGTCCTTTCTTCAAAATAAATGTCACTTGTTGGGTGCCCAAAGCGTCTCTTCCTTCTTCTTTGCCTTAGCCTGTGTGTGTGTGTGTGTGTGTGTGTGTGTGTGTGTGTGTGTGTGTGTGTGTGTGTGTGTGTGATGAGCACTTTAGCACCTATTTGATAGATTTGAGTGCAAACCTTTACTATCCTCTATTTTGTCGGCTCCCTGGGCGGCTTCATCTTTCAAATTTTCAGTTACTACCAGTTGGTTTCTTCCTTCGGATCCCTACACACCTTCTCATCTTTAATAAGAGGCAGTTATCTGGGGGATTTCTGCTTACAGGTCAGAGGTACAGAGTTGCAAGAGACTATCATTCTCACCCTAACAACCAAAACAAGCCACGTAAGCCCAGAATAATCAATGGCTTTTAAAACCCATCAGAGAGGGGCTCTCCTGGTGGCGCAGTGGTTGAGAGTCCGCCTGTCGATGCAGGGGACACGGGTTCGTGCCCCGGTCCGGGAAGATCCCACATGCCGCAGAGCGGCTGGGCCCGTGAGCCATGGCCACTGAGCCTGCGTGTCCAGAGCCTGTGCTCCACAACGGCAGAGGCCACAACAGTGAGAGGCCCGCGTACTGCAAAAAAAAAAAAGGCTGGAAGAGACCTCCAGTGGGTGCAGAAAGCAGGGGACAAAGTTCAAAGAGAAATCAAAAAGCTATCAGCTGGGCAGTAGAGCAGGGAGAGACCTCCCACAGTGTTCACTTGGTTTTGAAGAGTAGGCAGATCCCAAAAATCTTGCCAGGGCTCAGATCCCAGCCCCTGCTGAAGGGAAAGTCCTACCTCACCCTCAAAACATTTGAAAGCAGTAGTCAAGTGAATCAGATTAAAGCTACAATTAAGCCCAGATCCAGATCAAGTATAGGTTAGATTGGCTCAGCCTCTCATGGAAGGAGAGGCTTGCTCTTTTTGGAGGTAAATATTATTTACTTTGTATTTTACTTCTCTTTCCTACAAAGTATTCACCATGCAATAAGAAATTCAAGACCTATGGAAAAGGAAGCAAATGTGTCTCATGGTTAATATGAGAAAGAAACAATAGAACCAGATCCAGAAATAGCTCAGAGGTTGAAATTATCAAACTGGGGTATTAAAATACTAAATTCCTATGATATAAAACTATTAAAAGATCTCATGGAAAGGAAGGCAACATGCATGAAGGCAACATGAAACAGAGTAGTGGAAACTAGAGAAGAGAACCACATGGGAATGCTGGAAATGAAAGACACAATATCACAAATAAATTCATTATATAAGCTTAGTAGCTGACTCAACAGCAAAGGAAACTGAGCATCTGACAATGTTTGAACTAATTTCAAACAACCCAACATACATGTAAATGGTATCCCAGAAATAAGAGAAGAGGGACAACATGGCAGAAGAAATCACTGAAGTTTTATTGCCTAAGACTTACACAAACTGATGAAAAGTATCAACTCACAAAACCAAGAAACTCAGCACATGCCACGTAGACTAAACACAGAGAAAACCACACCTAAATAAATCTAGCCAGACTGCTGAAAAGCAACAGTAAGTGGGAAATCTGAAAAGCAGCCATAGAGGAAAAAAGACATAGATTTACGGCTAACATACCAAGAACAGGTGACTTTTCAGTAGAATCAATGGAGGCCAGAAGAAAATAGAACCTCTTTAAAATGCTAAAAGAAAAACACTGTCAAATTCCATATCCAGTGAAAATATATTTCAAATATACTTCAAAAGTGAAAATGAAATGAAGTCATTTTCAGGCAGAAAATTTGGGAGAATTCATCTCCAGCAGACCAACACTTCAAGAAAAGCTAACATTCACTTTTCAGAATGAACAGAAAGGAAACCAGAAGGAAACTCAGATCTGCAGGAAGAAGTGAAGAGTATCAGATAGGATACACACATGGGTAAATGTCAAAGACCTTTTCAAAGTAATATGTCTACATCTATATCTATCTGTGAATGAATAACATTTTAAAAGACTATTGCCTATTTAAAGCAAACAACAAACAATAAAAACAAACCCAAAATATTGTGACAGTTATAGCATATGTAAAGCATAAGATAACAAGAGTACAAAGGTCAAGAGGAGGAATAAATAGAATTATATCGTTGTGAGGTTCTTATACATCTATCAAGTTGTATAGTAGCATTTTTTAGCATATTATTTGAAGGTAAACTGTGGTAACTTAAAGATACAGAGCACAATCTCTAAAGCAGAGATTTCCAAAGTATGCTTCCCAGATACATATCATCAGCATCTGAGAACTCACGTGAAATTTTTGAGCTCTATCACAGAATAAGAAACTATGGGGGTGTGGCCCAGAAATCTGTGTCTTAATAAGACCTCCAGCTGTTTCTAATGCAGGTAAAGTTTAAGAACTACTACCCTACAACAGCTACTAGAATATACCATAAAGAAGTGTACTTAGGGCTTCCCTGGTGGCACAGTGGTTAAGAATCCACCTGCCAGTACAGGGGACACAGGTTTGAGCCCTGGTCTGGGAAGATCCCACATGCCGTGGAGCAACTAAGCCTGTAAGCCACAACTACTGAGCCTGCGTGCTGCAACTACTGAAGCCCGCGTGCCTAGAGCCGGTGTTCCACAACAAGAGAAGCCACCACAATGAGAAGCCTGCGCACCGCAACAAACAGTAGCCCCTGCTCGATGCAACTAGAGAAAGCCCGTGAGCAGCAACGAAGATCCAGTGCAGCTAAAAATAAAAATAAGTAAGTAAGTAAATAAATAAATAAATAAAAAGAAGTGTACTTAAACTCAGGAGATAAAATGGAATGATAAAAAAATTCAACACATCCAAAAGGAGGCAGGAAAGTAGGAGCAGAAACAAAGAACAAATGGGATAAGTAGAAAATAAATACCAAGATGGGAGATTTAAACCCAACCATATTAATAACTACCTCAAATATAAATATTTTAAACACTCCAATAAAAAGGCAGAGGGCTTCCCTGGTGGTGCAGTGGTTGAGAGTCCGCCTGCCGATGCAGGGGACACGGGTTCATGCCTGGGTCCGGGAAGATGCCACATGCCGCGGAGCGGCTGGCCCCGTGAGCCATGGCCACTGAGCCTGCAGTCCGGAGCCTGTGCTCCGCAACGGGAGAGGCCACAACAGTGAGAAGCCCGCGTACCAGGAAAAAAAAAACAAACAAACAAAAAACAGAGATTGTCAGATTGCTATAAAAGTAAAATCCCATAATATGCTGTTTACAAACATACAATTCAATTATAAAGACACAGGTTGAAAGCATAAGGGTAGAAAAACATATATCATGCAAACACTAGGTATAAAAAAGCAAGTGTGGGTATATTAATATCAGACAAAGTATACTTCAAAACAACAATATTACTGAAGAGAAAGAAGAAAAATTTTAATGACAAGGGAATAAAATCATCAGGAAGACCTATCAATCCTAAATATGTATGCAACTAAGAATAGAGTTCCAAAATGTATCAAACAGAAGTTGACAGAAACGGACAAACCTACAATCCTAGTTGGAGAGATTTTAATACTCCTATTTCAGTAATTATAGGACAATGGACAAAAAGAGATATAGAGATATAAGATATAGAGATAAAAGAGGTATAGAGAGATATATTTGAACAGCACTGTCAACCAATTTGACCCAAATGACTTGATAAAATATTGCACCCAAGAACTACAGAACACACATTGTTTTCAAACCCACAGGGAAGATTCATCAACATAGACTATATGCTGGACAATGAAAGATATCTTAACAAATGTCAAAGAACTAAAATAAAATAGAGTATGTCTTCTGACCCAATGGTAATAAATTAGAAACCAATATAAAAAGATACCTGGCATTACACACCTATTTGGACAAGCTGAAAAAAAAAATTTGTGACAATACCAAATACTGGTTGGGAAACAGAGAAACTAGATCTCTCAAACATTGCCACTGGGAACATAAAATGGTACAGCTACTCTGGCTAATAGTTTGTCATTTTCTTAAAAAACGAACAAACATATATTAGTAGATGACCCAGGAATTATACTCCTGGGCATTTATCCCGGAGAAGAAAGCTTTTTGTGTCTCCACAAAAACATGTAGAAAAATGTTCATGGTAGTTTTATCTCTAATAGCAAAAAAAAAAGAAAAAAAAATAGAACTCAAATGTCCTTGAGTGGATGAATAGTTAAAATAATTTGTGACACATCTACATCATGGAATAATACTCATCAATAAAAAAGAAACACTCTTGATACACACAACTACTTGAATGGATCTCAAGAGAATTATGCTGAGCAGAAAAAAAATTCAACTTCAAAAGGTTACATAATATATGATTCCATTTTTATAATATTCTTAACATGATACTATAGATGGAGAACATTTTAGTGGTTGCCAGACATTAGAGATGGGAGAAGAGAAGGGAACAGATATGACAATAAAAAGGTAGCAACAGGAGACTTCATAGTGATAGGACAGTTTTGCATCTTGATGGGGTGGTTGTTACACTAATCTACACACGTGATAAAACTGCATAGAACTCTACACATACAGATGCAAACACACACATAAGTGAGTGCATGTAAAACTGGTGAAAACTGAAAATTCTCTGTAGATTGTATCTATGCTAATTTCCTTGTTTCAATATTGTGTCATGTCATGTAAGATGTTACCCCCGGGGGGAAATTGGGTAAAGGATACATAAAAGTTCTCTATGTTATTTTCGTAACTTCCTGTGATTCTAAAATTATTTCAAAAGAAAAAGGAAAAAGTTATCTGGAAAATTAACAAATATTTGGTAATTAAACATTACCCTTCTAAATAACCCATGAATCAAAGAAAAATCACAAAGACTAATACGACATATTTTGACCTGAATGATAAGGAAAATACAAATACCAAATATTGTGGGATGCTGTGAAAGCGGGCCTTAGAGGAAATTCTTTAGCTTTAAATACTTATAATAAGAAAGATTTAAAATCAATGATATTACTTTGCATCAAAAGAAACTAGAAAAAGTAGAACAAATTAAATATAAAATAACCAGGAGAAAGGGAAAAAGAAAAATAAGAGAGAAAACTGATGGAATATTAGATGAACAGACAGCAGAGAAAATCAACAAATCCAAAATTGGATATTTGTAAAGATTAATACAACTGATAAGCCTCTTGGCAAGATGATTAAGAAAAAAAGAAAAAAGAAAAAAACGAACAAATGTTAAAAGAAGTAAAAGGGTTTATCACTGTAGATTATATAAACATTAAAAGGATAACACTATACCAATATATTCACAACTTTAAATGAAAGAGACAAATTTCATGAAAAACAAAATTACCAAAACTGTTAAAAGAAGAAATAAAAATTTTCAATAGGCTGAAATCTATTAAAATGTATTCATGGCAAAAACATTCCCCCAGAGAAAACTCCAGGCCCAAGTAGCTTCTCCTAATATTTAAGAAAGAAATGGTACCAGTCCTACTTAAGATCTTTCAGAAAAGAGATAGAATATTTCCCAAACTGTTTTATGAGGCCAGCATTACTTTGATACTAAAAGCTGACAAAGATTACAAGAAAAGAAAAACTACAGATGAATATCCTTCACAATCATAGACATGAAAATCCTTAACATATATTATTAGCTAATTAAATCTCACAATAAAAATACTACGTTGATCAAGAGAGGCTTACCTCAGGAATTCAAGGTTGACTGAATGCTAAAAAAAATTGTAATTCATGATATTAACAGAATGAAAGAGAAAAGCCACATGATTATCTCGTTGGATGCTGAAAGAGTATTTGACAAATTCAACATCCTTTTATGATAAACTCTGTCAGCAAACTAGCAACAGCAGAAAACTTCCTCAACTGAATGAAGGAACTACATCTCACCAACACGTAACATGATACATACTGACAAAACTCTGAATATTTTACTCCTACAATTGAGCATAAAGCAAAGATGTCCTGAAAGGAGACATCTATACCGTTGAATTCATCCTGAATCTGCAGTCTTATTTAACATTTCTATAAGTGCCTTAGGAAGATCTGCAAGTGTGTAGATGCTGTTGACGTTTTTCTGGTGGGGACAAGCCAAAATTCCAGCACTATCTCTAGTGCAGAGCATATTTCCAAATTGTAGATCGGGATTTATTGGTGGATTGAAAAATCAAGCCAGGGGCTTCCCTGGTGGCACAGTGATTAAGAATCCGCCTGCCAGTGCAGGGGAACACGGGTTCGAGCCCTGGTCTGGGAAGATCCCACATGCCGCGGAGCAACGAAGCCCGTGCGCCACAACTACTGAGCCTGTGCTCTAGAGCTCGCAAGCCACAACTACTGAAGCCTGCACGCCTAGAGCCTGTGCTCCTCGACAAGAGAAGCCACCGCAATGAGAAGCCCGCGCACTGCAACGAAGAGAAGCCCCCGCTCACCGCAACTAAAGAAAGCCCGCGCGCAGCAACGAAGACCCAACACAGCCAAAAATAAATTAATTAATTTTAAAAAATCAATTCAGTAAGATCAAAATATTTTTTAAAATTTACTAGACAAGACCAGAATATATCAGAAAGAAAATATCAAAGAGATATTATTTTGTAAATTTTTCATCTTAAGTACATTGGGTTGGCTTCTTCCTAAATGGTTTAAGTTTTTCTTTAAGCGAGCAATCGTTGCTCAGAGTGTGAGAGACAGAATAGTGGTCGCTTATTACTATAGCCCAGCCAAGTCTCGGCGGCTCTATGTTTAAATATGCTTCAGATGTGTGTGTGTGTGTGTGTGTGTGTGTGTGTGTGCACGAGGGTGCATGTGTGTGTACGTGTTTAGTCATGATGTAAAATGTATTTCTTACTGTGAACTGTGATTAAAAAAAAAGGTTGTGAGACTTCATCAATAGGCAAAAAGTGATAGATATCTGGGCAAGAAAGGTGTGGGTACATGCAGGGAGGGGGCTGTGGGCTCTAACTTCCTGCTAGGAAGGGTCTGCCTAACTCTTCCCAACGCACAGCATCAGACCACTGAAATGTTGAGCCTCAGTAGCACAGAAAAGAAAAATCTGGTCCTTCCCTGTGCAAAATCATGTTCTCTGTACACTTAGAAGAAACAAAACAGAGGAAAGGGCTACAAAATGTCAGGATTACTCAGCGCAGCTGCTCAGTGCTGCCTTGCACAACTCTAGAGGATGTTTTCACACAGACTGCAATGTGAATGGCTCCCCCTGGAGTTGAGCAGTGTGCAACCGAGACAACCCTACCAGGCAGCCGGAACTACAGTGATTAAGAGCACAAGCTTTGGAGCCCAGCAAACCTGGGGTCTAGTTCCAGATCTGCTCTCAGGCTGGGGCAGGTAATTTAACCTCCCTGAGCCTCAATTTCCTCAAGAGGACACGTTATATATTCCTAGGATTTAGTTCAGTGCCTGGCACACAGTGGTTCTCAATAAATATGTGTTAAATGAATGCAAAAATGAGCTAATACCTGCCCTATAAGGTGGTGGTGAGAAGTAAATTAACATGTGCAATTCTTCGGGATGGAAAGATGCACGAGGGGAAGGAATTATTTTATTTAAATCCATAAAAAATAATCATAAGCTATTGAGAAAAGAAAAACATTAAAAGTAATATAAGCGGGGCTTCCCTGGTGGCACAGTGGTTAAGAATATGCCTGCCAGTGCAGGGGACAGGGGTTCCAGCGGGAAGATCCCACATGCCGCGGCGCAACTAAGCCCGTGCACCACAGCTACTGAGCCTACGCTCTAGAGCCCGCCAGCCACAACTACTGAGCACGTGTGCCACAACTACGGAAACCCACACGCCTAGAGCCTGTGCTCCGCAACAAGAGAAGCCACGGCAGAGAGAAGCCCGAGCCCCACAATGAAGACCAGCCCCCACCTCGCTGCAACTAGAGAAAGCCCCGCGCAGCAACGAAGACCCAACGCAGCCAAAACCAAATTAATTAATTAATTATTTTTTTTAAGTAAGATCAGCTGGATATGGTAGAACTCTGGTTAAGTGGGGAGAATTCTTGATGCTTGAGAGTACATCTGGAACAAACAAAAAGTAGGAAATGATATATTTTGTTATTTCCAGTTGTAGGTCAGGTAAGGGCAAAAAGTATCAATAACTTCAAAGCATTCTAGGAATGATACTGAGCGCTGAGCCATGGAATCTGAACTGTTGGGGTTCACTCCTGGCTTGGGCGGGGCCGGGGGGCGGGTGGTGACAGCCGTGGGGACATATGTTCCTTCCTTCCCCAGTACTTATTTCCTTGTGGAACTGTGGTTTGGACGCAGTCATGACAACTCTTCACCCCTATTAAAGTCTCACAGTGGAGCAGGTCCCCTTAAACTGAGAGCACAAACCCAGGAGCGACTCCAGTCCCCTCCCGCCTGTGGTCCTGGCTGCCCACCTGTCCGGAGGCAGAAGGTTGGTAACAAAAGCCCGTAAAAATACATTGCAGGAGGGAGGGATGCTGAACCACCAAGTGGGGTCAGGCCAGTCAGCAGTTAGAAAAGGAGGCACTTCTCACACTTGCTAATGAGTTTGACGCTTGTGAAACATAAACAGGAAGTAGGAGCTCTCCAGAGCGACCTGAAGGAAATCCACTCCCAGCTTGGTCGAAGTGTGAATCCCAGTTCTCTAGGGTGTCAAGGACACTGCCAGTGAAGACTGACCCCACCCCAGCCCCCAAACTGCAGCCGAGGCTACTTCACCCGCGCCCGGCGTGAACACCGTTCTTTTCAATCCTTCCCACAGCCGGGTCACTGCGCAGCGGGGTGACTGACCCGAGGCGGGGTGGGAAAGGCTTACAGTCATCTCTCAACTCCCCGATCTTGCAGGGCAGGGCAGCACAGAGGTCAGTGAAATCCCCAGCCAGGCCTTATTTTAGTCATGAATTTCCACTGGCTCCCTCCTCCGACTGCATCAGCGCTGCTCACACCACGGGCTTAGAGTTTCAGCTGTTTTCCCTGCTCCAGGCAGAGTTAGAAGGTCACAGAGGCCGGACTTTTCCGGGGCGGGGGGGCGGGGGGGGGGGCCTCCGGCGGCCCAAGTGAGATTGCGGAGATCTGCGGCCGCTTGGAGGAGGCCTTTCTGCCCCAGGCTCCGGGCAATGGGTTAACTTCTCCCCTCTCCTCCTCTGCCCAGGCATCTTTGTTCATATTAAATTTTTTTAAAAAAAATTTAATAAAAACAGAAACACACACACTTCCTATCTTTTCTTTTTCTCTCCCCCCTCTGTCCGTCGGTGGCACCGATATAATTTTCCCAGGGCTGCCTTCCCCCTCCCTGCCCAGCGGAACCTCTTCTCAGACGTTCCCGTGAGTTCAAGGGCAGAATCCGTGCTCGATTCGCCCACAGTTTAGCAACGGGTACAACGCCTGGCACAGGGCAGGGGGCTGGCACAGGGCAGGGGGCTCAACAATCTGTGTCCAGTGAATGAACGCTAAGATGTCACTGTGATGGACAGTTTGTCCTAGTCTCTCTCTTCCCTCCTCCTCCGAGCGCAGACCGCACACAGCGCCCCCGAAGTCCCCGGCAGGAGGGAGATGGCCGACCCCGGCGGGCACACCGCAGCCCGGGGGCCTCGACCCCCCCCCCCCCCCGGCCAGGGCAGAGGGGCTGGCAGTCGGGAGCTCTGCGGCCCGAGCCCCGGCCACGTGAAGTGTCACACCCCGCGCTGCTGCAGGGCAGGCGCGGTCGCTGCGGTTGTGTAACGTTGCGGCCCGAGGGGCTGCGTCCTGCAGAGGACGGTGGGGGCAGAGGAGGGAGGGGACGCAGGGCACCGCGCCCGGTATCTTTCTGTGCTTGACTAGCCCAAGTGCAGGGCGGGGGGGGGGCACCCTGGGGGTGCGCAAGTGGGTGCTCGCCGGCTTGCAGGCTGGGCCCGGGAACGCAGCTCCGAGGGAGCCAGGGGCCCGCGGCGCACAGCCTCGCCGGTCAGGTGCGCACAGCGTGCTCGGCGGCGGCCTCGGCTGCCCCTGCGCTTGGCTGCCAGCCCGCTTCCCATGGGGTGACATCCGCCCCGCCCCTCGGCCCCTCCCCACGGCTGGCGATTCCTGGACGCGGGGCCGAGGGGTGGGGGCAGGGAAGCCGGCACAGAAAGAAACCCCAGCCTCTGGGGAAGGCGGGGAGGGGGGCGGGCGACTCCCTCCGCTGCGCGCCGGTTCCTCCGAGCTGGCCGCGCGGGGGGAGGAGGAAGAGGGTTGGGCTGGAGCTAGCGAGGGGATATTCCTCTCCCGGCTTGAGTCAGACGCGGGCGGGTCCGTCCTCCCCCGTTCCCTCCCAGGAGACGGGAACTTACTTCATTTCCCTGGGGCAGGTTCGCCCACGTTACCAACCTCCCCCCACCTCCCCGGCCCCTTCCAGCTTTCGCCCCCCCCACCCCACCCGGCTGGGCAGGACCTGGGCTGCGCTGCCACCCCCTCTTCGGGGAAAGGCAGCCGCAGACACCTGGGGGCCGGGGGTGGAGGCGGGGGCTCCCTCGCGGCCGCGGGAGCGTCGTCCAACACGTGAGACTCATGTGATGAAGCCGGGGGAGGGCGGGCAGGTCGCTCCTTCCCTCCCCGGCAGCGGCCAGACGTGCCTGGAGTCACAGGGTAGAACACGTAGCTCCAACCCACCCACTCGTTCCCATTTAACCCAGCCCGCAGCCTCTCCATTACTCCTCGGCTCGCCCCCCCTACCCCCCCACTCCGCCCTAACCGGCCCCCCCGCGCTCCCTCCCGCCTCCCCGCCCGCCCCACTTCTCATTCACTTGGCTCACACGGCGCAGACGGCGCAGGGAGCACACACTGCCAGTCTGTGCGCAGAGCCGGAGCCCGAGGCCGCGGGTCCACCATGCACGCCCCCAACTGAAGCCGCACCTCAGAGCCGCAGCTCCCGGCATCCCAGCGGATTTCAAGGAGCTCAGAGCCCGAAGAACCCCTGCAAAGAGACCCCCCGAAACCCTCTCCAGAACAGTCCTCACCCGACGCTCTGCCGCTGCAGACAGGAGCGCACAGTGGCCCCGGCTCGCCGCGCAATGGAGCGGATCCCCAGTGCGCAACCGCCCCCCGCTTGCCTGCCCAAAGCGCCAGGACTGGAGCCCGGAGACCTACCAGGGTAAGTTGGCACCCCCGGCCCTTTCAAGCCTCAACTCTAGTCCTGCGTTGTGCGCGGCTTGCAACTCGGAGTAGTTCTGGGCGCATCCGGGGTTCTTGCCAGCCAGGGCTCCTGCAGCCGGTGCGCAAGTCACAGCCCTTCCTCGTCCCTCTCTCTGCAGGATGGATTTTGCCCACATGTACCAAGTGTACAAGTCGCGGCGGGGAATAAAGCGGAGCGAGGATAGCAAGGTAAGATCACCGCGCCCCTGGGGACCCCAGCCCCTCGCACGCGCTGAGTTTCCAGTAAAAGTTTGCTCACTTTGCGGCCGGAGGGGGTATGCCAGGTGTGGGCTCTGTGCCTCTACTGAGTGGCCTGGAGAAGAAGGGGCGGAGGGGAGCTGGTTCTGGGTGTGACTCTGCTCCGCTGCCCCTACTCCTCGCGCCGCGGGGGAGGGGGAGGGCTCCTCACCCCCCTCCTCCCGCGCCCACCGTCTCCCCGTGCGCTTCGTAGGAAACCTACAAACTGCCGCACCGGCTCATCGAGAAAAAGAGACGTGACCGGATTAACGAGTGCATCGCCCAGCTGAAGGATCTCCTCCCCGAACATCTCAAACTTACAGTAAGTGAGAAGCTGGCCCCTCTCCAAACCATATCCTCTGCCCAGAGGGCGGGCGAGGGTCACTCGCCCCCTGCAGGCCCCACTGGGAACTGCAGACCCGATGGCCGGATCCGAGCTGGTGGGCGGCTCTGTTTAGGGGTACCCTTCCCCAGGGTCAGAATTTTCTGGCAGCCTCGTGCAAACGAGGTGAGAAACCGTTTGTACTTCTCCAGGTTGGCACCGACACCGGCTGGCCTTCCCTTGCAAGCGTTTAAGACTGTCCCTTCTGGCCATTTTCAGGGTTATCGCGTGTTCCCGAATTGAGCAAATCAAGCAACTCGCCAATATTTTACCCCCTTCCCCCCCGCCCCCCGGTCCCTTTTTAAAATAAGAGGACTTGTTTGGGGGTGTGTATGTGTGCGTGTGAGTGTGTGTGTTTTACGTGCTGTCCTTTCTTGGCAATAGCCAACAGCTTACTAGCTTGGCAGGCTTCGGTTGGGGAAAGAAAAAAGAATAGTATTTAGGGAGGAAGAAAAAAGTGTCGGTGAGCTGGAAGTTATGACAGGATGTCAGGAAAGAAACTAGGGAAAGCCTCTTGGCTGCCAGACACAGCAGAAGTCTCTCCTCGGGTTGACACCACTGCAGAGAAATGTTACCTCCGATTCCCCTGAGTTAAGGTCAGCAACGGCTGCTGGAAAAATTTATCTGTCAAAGCTTTCTCCTAAGCTAGCTGCCGTTTCCCAAAGGCCCCCAGAGATGGGTGACAGTTTGTTGTTCTTTCATCAAAATATATATATTGAATACATATATATATATATTTTTTGAAACTTCATCTATAAACTTAAAACTAAATTTAGCCAACCAGGAAAGGTTGTTTTTTTTATTTCCTTCCTTCAGAGACATATCTCATGGCTAATTAGTGTCCCAGAGGTGGGCTTTCTCTGCGCTCACTGCTGACCGAGGCTCTTTTTATTCCAGACTTTGGGTCACTTGGAAAAAGCAGTGGTTCTTGAACTTACCTTGAAGCATGTGAAAGCACTAACGAACCTAATTGATCAACAACAGCAGAAAATCATTGCCCTGCAGAGCGGTTTGCAAGCTGGTGAGTACCCAAGCCTGGCTCTCATCTCCTAAGAGTTCTAGCACAAATAGAGAGCCTGTGGGCTCAGCATCTGGTATGCGAAACATTCCTGCAACAATTGCTTATTCGTTGGGGGAGATGCCGTTTTCTCTTTCCTGAGAGGTCAGACTTTTTATTCGGAATGCTGCGCGTGCCACCTGGCGTGAATACGTTTTGGTCGAATGGTAAAATATTTCTGTGGCCTTTTGACTTAAGAGTTTCTGGATTCCGGGAGTTTTCCCCCCTCCTTTTGAAAATGCCAAGGCACCTATAATTTGCATCGTGGGTGTTCTACAGTTGTTCTTCTTAGCCCTGTTTCACTGGAGAATAAATCACGGGTATGCCCCAGTGTTTTCCTGTTTCTCTACTTCCTTATCACTCGGTGTGTGGTACGATCCTGGCAGGAGGACAACAGTTTTTCCTGCATTTCATGTGATTCCCTGAATAGCCACTAGGTATCTTGGTGAATTACACAATCTAACGAAACCACTGAAGTTTCATCATCTGTTTCTACTGACTTCTAGAGAATCCATAGCCACCTTCTAACCATCTCGTCTCACCCGTTCCAAATCATACTGTACAAACTAGGGAGAAATTCCTCTACCCACTCCCTCATTCCATTCTTCTCTGCCCTCCTTTCCAAACTAGTATGATGAGAATCACAAAAAGCTAGCAAGTGCTTCTGCCAGTTTCCTCACTGAAAGGAGGAAGATGATCATACCTGATTTCTTGGGGAATCATGAATGGAATACATGGAAAAGACTTAGAAATAGCCTTTAAAGATGACAGCATGACTGCAGCTTGTATAAGTCATTGAAAATAAGCTTACATTAGGTGACGCTGTTCCTTCATTCTCCTTTTTTGATGATCCGGTCACTCCCTATGGTAAAAAGATACAAATTGACTCTGGTTATAAACATACTAGGATGTTCATTGCTGTGTCACTTCTAATGTAAACTCAAGAGCAACCTATAAATTCAACAAGAGGGGAAACAGTCTGTCTCTATTAAATATGGTCTCTGTGATGGGATATTGTACAGCCATCATAAATCGTATTTCATCTCTGAGTGGTAGAATTATGGATGATTTTTATTTTATTCTTTATACTTTTTGCTGTCATTCACATTTCCCCTGATCCTATTACTTTTGGAGTTAGGAACGTAAATCAGCAAATGCTGTTAACAGAAAGGAAAGCTCTGGGTCTTTGGAACATAGGTGTCCAGGTGAACCACAGGGCCTTCTGAAATGTCTTCCTTTGGATCTGTGTTGATCCAGGTGATCTGTCGGGGAGAAATGTCGAAGCAGGTCAAGAGATGTTCTGCTCAGGTTTCCAGACATGTGCCCGGGAGGTGCTTCAGTACCTGGCCAAGCACGAGAACACCCGGGACCTGAAATCTTCCCAGCTCGTCACCCACCTCCACCGTGTGGTCTCCGAGCTCCTGCAGGGTGGTACCGCCAGGAAGCCGTCAGACCCAGCTGCCAAAGCGATGGACTTCAAGGAGAAACCCAGCTCCCTGGCCAAAGGCTCTGAAGGCCCAGGCAAAAACTGTGTGCCCGTCATCCAGAGGACTTTCGCTCACTCGAGCGGCGAGCAGAGTGGCAGTGACACAGACACAGACAGCGGCTACGGAGGAGAATCAGAGAAGACTGAGCTGCGTGTCGAGCAGCCGTACTTCAAAAGTGATCATGGACGCAGGTTCACCATGGGAGAAAGGATCGGTGCTATTAAGCAAGAATCCGAAGAACCCCCCACGAAAAAGAGCAGAATGCAGCTCTCAGATGATGAAGGCCATTTCACTAGCAGTGACCTGATCAGCTCCCCGTTCCTGGGCCCACACCCGCACCAGCCTCCCTTTTGCCTGCCCTTCTATCTGATCCCACCATCAGCGACTGCCTACTTGCCCATGCTGGAGAAGTGCTGGTATCCCACCTCTGTCCCAGTGTTATACCCAGGCCTCAACGCCTCTGCCGCAGCTCTCACCAGCTTCATGAACCCAGACAAGATCTCAGCCCCCTTCCTCATGCCCCAGAGACTCCCTTCTCCCTTGCCAGCCCATCCGGCCATCGACTCTTCCGCCCTTCTCCAAGCTCTGAAGCAGATCCCCCCTTTAAACTTAGAAACCAAAGACTAAACTATTTAGGGGATCCTGCTGCTTCGCTTTCCTTCCTCCCTACTTCCAAAAAAAAAAAAAAAACATGTGTCTGTGAGTGTAGCAGGATTGTTCCAGTGTGTATGCCAAGATCATCTGAGGCAGGGAGAGAAGATTCGGGGATGGGGGGGGGGGTGCGCACGTGCGCACACGCATATGCATTGTGTGCTGGTATGGGACATTAAAGCTCCTTTTGGTGTAGGGAAGACGTGAAGGATTGCCTGACGTCAGGAGATTTAGAGGGGACTGTCACAGACCTCTGGGCTTTTCCCCTCCCAGAGAATACCCCCCTCTGACACAGATCAGCTGGATTTTCAAAAGCTTCAAAGTCTTGGTCTGTGAGTCAGTCTTCACTTTGGGAGCTGGGTCTGTGGCTTTGAGCAAAAGGTACTTTCAAAGGAGGGCTTTCCAGAGTGCAGTTCCCAGCCAGCTCTTATGACCCCACCCTGCACCCTTGTATTGTCTCCGTGACTCACCACATGGGGAGAGGGCAGAGCTTTCTGAGCTTTCAGACCGAGCTTTCTGCAAAGTGGTGAGGTAGCAGACACTGGCATAGCACGGTGGTGGTTTGGGGAGATTTCCACAGGTCTGCTCTCCACCCCTGCCTCGGGTGAGTAAAGAGAATGTAGTTCCCTACTCAGGCTTTCGAAGTGATTTCGCTTACTAACGAACTGAAGAGGGCCCCCTGGTACAAGCCCCGCTGCCAGGGGAGGAGGGAGGGGTCCCCCGGGCCTCTGGCACCTGTTTCTAGTCTCACCTAGAAACAGTTTCTCTGTCCAGGGAACCAAACCAGGCTCTGAGAGATGCAGGCGGCGCCTAAGTTCCAAGCACCCCAGAGTGCGTAAAAGCTGAGTAACAAATTGCAGTTTCAACAAGCAAAGCCAGACTCGGCTCTCAGCTCTATCCTAAAACTCCTTTTAACCAAGCTTAGCTTCTTAAAGGCCTAACCAACCCTTGGCAAAGCAGCATCCTTTCTGCAGGCTAATTCCCCTCGCCCGACGGCGTATGGAGTGTCCTTATTGCTAAAAAGGATTCTGTCTTCTTCAAAGAAGTTTTATTTTTGGTCCAGAGTACTTTTCTGACTTGTCCAGCTCGCCCTGCACCAGCTTTTTGAAATGCACTATGCTTGATCACTGATCGTGTTTTAACTTTTTCTTTTTCTGTTTTTATTTTGGTATTAAAGTCGTTGCCTTTATTTGTAAAACTGTTATAAATATATATTATATAAATATATTAAAAAGGAAAATGTTTCAGATGTTTATTTGTATAATTACTTGATCTACAAAAGTGAGAAAAAAAATGAATGTATTCCTGTTTTTGAAGAGAATCATTTTTTTTTCTCTAGGGAGAGGTACAGTGTCTATATTTTGGAGCCTTCCTGAAGGTGGGAAATTGTACATATTTTTATCTATGAGTCAATGTTAAGTAGTTGTTTTAAAATACTTAATAAAATAATCCTTTTCCTGTGGAAGAGAAAGATGGTGTCGCGCATTTTTGAAAGAACTCTCCAGGGTGTGAGTGATATGGCCTTGTACTTCTGCCCTCACCTCTTGACTAAAGGCAACAACTAGTTAATCTTGGTGTGATTTCATTCAGCTTTTCCCATGCCTGTATTCAGACAGAATAAGCTTAGTCAATTTCATAGGTAAATATTTGTTCAATTGTTTTCTTAGACTAACCTTTGCCAGAGGTTCGCTATCAGCCTGTGCCTCTTTCCAGAGTTAAGGAAAAAGCCTATTTTTTTTCCCCCAGTCTGCTTTTGTCATGCTCCTTAAAACCTGATAGAAAATCAAAGTACGAAATGGTGGGCCTCAGTGTCTGGGGAGCTTGCTGCAGGGGGGGAGCCCGCTGAGAGAAGATTTAATGGATTATGTTGCAACAATAATTGCTGCTGGGGATAGCACCTCTACCGAGGCAGTTCTAACTTTTTGGAGCCTAGCACGATCTAATGGATTTGTCATATCCTGTCCAATTGCCTCTGAAAGCAACATTCCATGATTAGTTTCTACATCCTTCCTGGACTTCCTCTTATTGGGTGTGTTTGTGTGTGAATGAATATTGGTGTTCCTTGGTCAAGCGCTCTTATGAAAAAAAAAAAAAAAATTCCATGGGAAAAGAAGTGGGAAATGACCCCGTCGAGTGAGCGTTTCTGTCTGTCCCCTTCCCGCTCTCAGAGGTGTCCTGATGTTTCCTGATGGCCAGCGCCTGGCGCGCCACGCTCCAGATCCCAAAGCATCTTCCAGAACCCTCTGGCTGTCTGGAGCCCATGCAGGGAAACTGCCCCCAGGGAGTTCTCAGCCAGGCAGACACCACCTGCCCTTCGTGTCTGTTTGCTTCAAATGTCACCTTCCCTCTCTGCTGATGAGCCAACAGGCAAGAGTGAGCATTGCCTGGCTTGTGTGAGGTGCCCGCAGGCAGCCTGATGTCATGGGAGGAGTCAGGAGGTGAGCTGGTGGTCTTATCAATGAACTGGTAGTCTGGCATCGCCCCCTCCACACCTGTTTGTGGTTCATTAAAAAAGGATTCTGAGCCCCCCTCACAAGTCCTACAGCAGGCAGACGGCAGGCAGACAGCAATCGGTAAGGCCCTCTTTCTCCCAGCAGCTTAGGGCCTGGCCCTCAGGGTCTCCTGCCCGTTAAGCTCCTGAATTCCTCCATGAATTGCTAAGCTTTTCTGGCTAGACTTTATGGGTAAAAAACCTAAACAAATCAAGGGTATACTGGGGTTGGAGCACGGGGCTGACATCAAGGCCTGGCTCTTTGGGCCTGCCCCCCTCTCTCCAACCTGGGCCGTGACTCAAGGAGTAGCTGTGGAGACACAGGAAAGTGGTGCCTCACCCTGAACTAAAAAGGGTTTGGGGTTCCACACAGCCGCGACCCAGAATCCCACGACTGGAGCCTATGGAGCACCCCTCAAAGCAGCAGCCCTCCCTCTGCATCCTTTTCTGCTTCCAGTTTGCCCTTGATCTTCTTTCTAGGTCGGTTCCAGCAGGTTCCAAGTGGTTCGGAGGGAGATGCGGAGGAGGGGTTCGCACCCCAGTCTTTGGCCCCTTGGGGACAAAGAGAACCTCTGTTAACCAAGGGTGTGTGTGTGTGTGTGCGTGCGTGGGAGGGGCTGAAGCGCTGGCTTTGGGGCCGAGGAGAGGTGGCCAGAGGCAGGGGAGCGGACACTTGCGATCCAGCCGCCTTCAGACAGGGCGTGAGCCTCCGGCAGGCCTGGATGGTCTCACCCAGCGCTGACCTGCCTCGCCTGTTGACACAACGTCACGTTTCCGACTGCAGCCCTTTCATGTGCGGCCCGCGGCTAAATGCGGCTGCCGGTTCCTGGAAGCAGACGTGCCTGGCACCGCGTCAGCAGAAACCTGATCCCAGGGGAAGCTTGGCACGGTCGCGGGCTCGCTCGGCCCCCAGAATAGGGCCTGGCATCGGGCGCCGGGCAGCCCCCCTTCGCGCCCCGCGGGAGGGAATCCGAGCGCTCTCCCGGGGTAGGGGGGGAGGGCGGGAGGGAAGGCTTGCTGGTGCGGCGGAGCTGGATTTAGGCAGGGCATTGGAAAAAGAGCCTAATTAACTAGAAGCTAGAAGCTTCCCACGCGTCACGGCTCATTAATGAAGCCTAACAACCTAGAAGGAGCATTACAGGTACTGTTATAATTCACATTTTGGAGACAGATAAAGGCGCGCTCAGAGAGGGGAGTTAACTGGCCCAAGGTCACACAGCTTCTGAGGCACTAAACCATTCGTGGAATGGTGAATATGTTAGTTTCCTGCCTCTTAATTGGATCCAAGGGGAAGGCTTTCAGAATCTGGTTGTGCATAGTAGTAGTAATACCAATACTACTATTACTAGCAGCAGTTTGTAGCACGTATGATTTGCCAGGCACTCCTCAAAGCGCCCCATATACAAAAACTTAATTTTCACAGCAACCCCGTGAGGTAGGTTTAATTATTATTCTCCTTATATCGTTAACAAAGGTAGGCAAGGAGAGGCTAAGCGACTTGCCTAAAGTCACACGGCTCCGGCGGTGAACTGGAATTTAAACTTTGGCGATTTGGCTCCAGAGTCTATGCGCTTAACTACAAAACCCCGTTGCCCTTCTTGTTGAATAATAGTAATGGTAATCATAAAAATAATAATAGTAAAGTATAACAATTGCCTCAGTTACGACAATATTTTGAGTACTCTCCCTATGCCAGGCACTATATTAAGCAGTTTATGTGAATTATCTCTACTTCCTATAGCAACTGTGAAGGGTAGGTATTTAATAAGAGGTGAAAAAACTGGAGCTCAGAGAGGAGAAATCTGAGCCTCATCAGAGGTTACACATCGCGTGAAGGACAGAGCTAGGCCCTTTCTCGGGTATAGAAGTGCTTCTAAACTGAGCTGCTGTGACATCGGGCTTGGGCATGCATTATCTCCTTTAATCCTCAAAATAGCCCCATGGGGTAGGTACTATGCTGCCCCGTGGGTGGAGGAGATAACTGAAGCTCAGGGTAAAGTTATTCGCCCGACGCTTTATTTGCTTCCTGACAAATGTCCCCACATACCATCCTGCAGCCAAAAATGGGCCCATTCTCTAATTAAAGAACTCACCCTGCCCGACTACTGGGGCTTGGGGCGGGCTGGGCACTCAGGTTGACTACGCCGAGAATCAGAATCCGGGTTTGAGGAAATTCGATGTCAAATTTTCTGGGGTGAGAGGAGGGGCCACTCCTTCCTTCACATCTCCCTTAAGGTTAGGAGAGAGGCAGGTAGAGGGGCCTGGGGCAGTAGTTACCTATGGACCACTGGGGGTGAGGCGCTTCCGCTGGACGGAGGGAGGGAGGCTGAGACCGAGTTCCCAGCTCTCTTGCTGGAATGGAGGCTGGAAGGCCTGGAGACCAGGCCCCTGCAGCTCCTTCCCGTCCCTTGCAGCTTCCTGCAGCCCACGCACACCCTGGCCCATCTCTGCAGCCCTTGGTCTGCTCCCCAGTACGTGGCGGGTGAGCGGTCAGCAAGAGGTCTCTTCCCTGTGTGCAAGGGGCGGGGGGGGGGGTCAGAATCTCAGGCTGGAGCTTGCCGGGCTGCCAGGTTTCTCCTCAAGCCTCTGGAGCCCCTTCAAGGCTCCAAGAGACAGACCGCACTGAGTTCCCAAGTGGTTGCATATAAAGACTCTGTGTGAACCGGACCGGCATGTTCCCCAGAGACGCAGAACTCCCCCGAGGGCCACGTGGCATGGAGGGAGGGAAGGCTCTGGGCTGCTCACCCCCTCTTTAGCTGGAGCAGCTTCCTGTTTCTCTGTCCTAAATATCGTAAAGGTTTGTTTGAGCAAGAGTTCCACTGCTAAGAAACAGCACAGAATGTGTGCAAGGCCCCAAACTACAGCCCGTTCGTCAAGCACGGGCTTCACCTCACCTACCTCCTTCTCCGGGTTCCAGAGGGAGGCTGAGGCCACTCAAAGCCACATTCCCAACCCTTCGGCAACACCCCCCGCTATTTATCCCAAGCCATCTGTCTGGCCCGACTGCCGCAGCAGAACATGAGCTGGGTGAAGCCTCTCCCGTTGGCTGTGCAAAGCCACCGACGCGCTGGGCCATCCAGTCTTGTGATGTGACTGGACTGGGTCCCAGAAGGTTTCTTCCGCTCTACACGGGGCCCTCAGGGAATGAGTCACCAGCCTGCTAGGTAGGTGGGGGGTTGGCCTCAGGCTGTGGCCAAAGTGATGGGGGCAGCCAGCCTCGGCTACTCCTAAGAGCCCTGCCGTTCCACCCTGCACCTACCTGTAAGAGGGTGAAAGGGAAGACACGTGTGCTTATTTATTTGTTTGGAGAGCAAATCCGGTTTTTTTGGAAACCGCATTATGGATGGTATATGGAGGTAGGGCTCATGCAAGGATCTCTGGGGAATTCAAGTGGGGTAAAAAGGAGGGAAAAACTACTACTTTTCCCCGGGGCGCGGGGGGAGGGGAGATGTGTGTTTCTTAATAAAACGTCTAATATTTTTGCACCTTTTTTTTTTTTTTTTTTTTACTGTGGAGAATTGAAGACATCTGAGAAAGTAGACAGGAACAACACAAAGAAAAATGACCCAATTTTTACATGGGCAGAGGACTTGAACAGACATTTCTCCAAAGAAGATGTACCAATGGCCAAGGAGCACATGAGAAGACGCTCAACATCATTAGTCAGCGGGGAAATGCAAATCAAAACCGCAACGAGAAGCCGCTTCACACCCACTAGGATGGCTACAATAAAGAAAAAACATGTTGACGAGGACGTGGAGAACTTGGAACTTTCCTACATTGCTGGTGGGAATGTAAGACGGTCCGGCTGCTGGGGAGGACAGTTGAGTGACGTGGCAAAAAGTTAAACACAGAATGACCATATAACTGCGATTGTGCTCCTAGGTACACACTCCAAAAACCTGAAAACAGGTACTCTGACGAGGACATGAACAGGCATACTGCTAACAGCACTATCCACGATAGCCCCGAAGCGGAAACAGCCCCAAGGTACATCAACGGGTGAACCGATAAACACACGGTGTGGTATATACACGCAAAGGACTAAAAAGAAGTGCAGTACTACACGCTCTACACTACAACATGGATATGTAGAAGGACACAAACTGCGACATGGCTGAACCTCAAAAACGTTATGCGCAGTAAAAGAAGCCAGACACAGAAAGTCACAAATACTCTCAGTCCATTTATATGAAATATCAAGAACAGATAAGTCCACAACAGAGAAGTGAGACAACACAGACAGACGGTTTCCAGGAGCTGGAAGGAGGGAGAAATGGGGGGAAACTGCTTAACGGGACAGGGTTTTAATTTGAAGTGATGGAAATGTTTTGGAACTAGACAGAGGTGGCCGTTGCACAACGCTGTGAATGTTCTAAATGCCACTGAATTGTTCCCTTGAAAAGTGCTTGATTTTATGTGAATTTCACCTCAATAAATTATTTTTTTTAAGTAAACAGAAGAGCAGAATGAATCCTCTATGTACCCGCTTTTCAGCTTTAACAGTCATCAATTCACGTCCAATCACTTTCATCTGTAATATATATACTATTCTGCTTCCTCCATTCAAACATTATTTGGAAGCAAATCGGGACATTATATAATTTCATTTGTAAATATTTCACTATCTCTCAAAAATAAGTATTCTATTAAAAAAAATTACTACAGGGCTTCCCTGGTGGCGCAGTGGTTGGGAGTCCGCCTGCCGATGCAGGAGACACGGGTTCGTGCCCCGGTCCGGGAAGATCCCACGTGCCGCGGAGCAGCTGGGCCCGTGAGCCGTGGCCGCTGAGCCTGCGCGTCCGGAGCCTGTGCTCTGCAACGGGAGAGGCCACAGCAGTGAGAGGCCCGCGTACCGCAAAAAAAAAAAAAAAAAAAAAATTACTACAGGATCATTATCACAGCTAAAAAAAATTTAACAATACCGGAAGCGAAATTTTAAGAGCTAGAATTTGCTGAATAGAAGTACGACATAGTTTCAGAATCTAAAAGCACAAAAAGTGATCGGTGAAAAAAACTGTTCTCCTGTCTTGATTCATTCTCTTTAATCTTGATCCCTCTGGACCAGCCAAAATCACCGGAAATAGGCAGGTAGGTACTGTTTTAACTTATCTTAGAGCTTATCAGGGTTTATACATGCAACTGCAATGAGGGCCATCATTTGCCTTCTTTTTTCGTACAAAAATAGCGTGCTATTTATATCATTCTGCACACATTTTTAAAATTGAGGTGTAGTTGATTTATAATATTATATTAGTTTCAGGTGTACAAGCATAGTGATTCAGTATTTTTGCAGATTATGCTCCATTATAAGTTATTATAGTATAATAGCTATAATTCCCTGTGCTATACAAAATATCCTTGTTGCTTATCTATTTTATACATAGTAGTTTGTATCTGATAGACGCATACCTTTAACTTGTTCTCTCCCTGCACTTTTTTTTTACATCTTTATTGGAATATAATTGCTTTACATTGTTTTGTTAGTTGCTGCTGTATAAGAAAGTGAATCAGCTATACATATACATATATCCCCATATCTCCTCCCTCTTGCGAGGTGTGTGTTTTACTCCCGTCCTACCCCTAGGCTCTGCATGACATTTTTTTTTCTTAGATTCCATATATATGTGTTAGCATACGGTATTTGTTTTTCTCCTTCTGACTTACTTCACTCTGTGTGACAGTCTCTAGGTCCTTCCACCTCACTGCAAATAACTCAGTTTCATTTCCTTTTATGGCTGAGTAATATTCCACTGTATATGTGTGCCACATCTTCTTTATCCATTCATCTGTTGATGGACACTTAGGTTGCTTCCATGTCCTGGCTGTTGTCAATAGCCTGCACTTATTTTTAACCCATTATATCTTGGGGAGCTATTCCCATGAATACATAGAAAGGCTTGGAATTCTTTTTACAACTGCATATGATTTCACTGTATAGATATACTGTCATTTACTTGATCAGTTCCTTATTACGGACATTTGGGTTATTTCTGACCCTTCACTATTACCAACAGGGCTGCAGTGACTAGTTGTAACATATGGGTGTCACTTTGTATGTATATAATGATGTTTATGGGATAAACTCCCAGAAGTGGGACTGCTGGGTCATAGCGTGAGCATCTGTCATTCTGATGGGTATCACCAAAGCTGTCCTCCATGGGGCTGGGACAGTTCCCATCCCTTTAGCCTCCCAGGAGTCTTACTGCTCTGGGAGAAACATTGCAAGGGACGCCAGAAGCCCTGGAACAGGTATGTCTCGAGACGAGGTGATTCCACTTCTAGGAGTTATCCCAGGGAGGGATTCATCAGCTTTTCAAAGATTAAGCTACAAAGATGGACATCTCTGTGCCATTCATAGTTTAGAAAAAAACCTTGAAAATCAGGAAAGTGGCCTACAGGACACTGGTTGAATAATTCATGGTATGCATGCAGGTTGGAATGCTAAATAGTCATGAAAAAGTACAACTGAGAAGGTAAATTTATAATTGTTAAGGGGAGAAAAGTAGGTCACAAAACACTGCTTTCAGAATGCTCCCATTTTAAAAGCAAAGAGTAACATGTACACTTTTATTTTTTTTTTTTTGGCGGTACGCGGGCCTCTCACTGTTGTGGCCTTTCCCGTTGCAGAACACAGGCTCTGGACCCACAGGCTCAGCAGCCATGGCTCACGGGCCCAGCCGCTCCGCGGCACATGGGATCTTCCCGGACCAGGGCATGAACCCCTGTCCCCTGCATCGGCAGACGGGCTCTCAACCACTGCGCCACCAGGGAAGCCCAACATGTACACTTTTAAATGTTCTCTCTCTCTCTGCCTCAATTTCCACACCTGTAAAATGAGGGCGGTAATAATCAGCTCACTGAGCTATTGTGAAGAATAAATGAGTTAAAATTTTTAAGGTGCTTAGAACGGTATCTGGTACAGAGGAAGCTTCAAGTCAGGGCTAGTTAAAATTAGTGTTATCATTATTATCATTCTCACGATTAATTATATTCTAATTGCATAAGAGAAAGGTCTGGCAGACAGTACAACAACATTTTAACCATCTCAGCAAGACTTGGAGTTACTGTTACTTTGAAAATTTTTGCTTTTCTTTATTTTCTTCTCTTCTGTCTCTGTCTCTCTCTTTTACAATGAACATGTGTTATTTCTGTAATATATATTATTTCGTGAGGTGCAAAAGAAGGGAGAAGAATGGAATTCTGAGGTAGTCTTGGAAATCTACTCAGCAGAGCCCCAGAAAATGATGTGGAAAGAAAAGGCAGGAGGCTTTCTTGATCTGGCAGCTCAGCCTTGGGCAGGGCCAGTCCTGCACACTAGGAAGAAGGCAACTCCCTGTAACAGGCAGTTGGAGGGAAGGGGAAGGCGCTCCCTGACCACATGCACAAGGTTTTCAGGGACTTTAACAATTAGAGTGATGACAGAAACGTGCAAAGACAGCCAGTAGCCCATGAGGGTCTTAAGATGGGGGCGTGCCTCGCTGCCTGCTGTGCCCATAGGCCCCATTCTGAGACAGGGCAGAAATGCAGTCAATGTTTCCGGAATGAACAAGGCTCTGCTGTCTGAGCTTGGGAACGTTCTTTCACCTCCCCGAGTCTCAGTTTCCTCCACCACCAAATGGGGATATTAGTGATCTTGCAGAGACTGCTGTGAGGATAAAAACAAAAAGCTGTACATAGAGTAGTGGCACCTCACTCAGATGAGGGACCAGGCAGGTACGTGGCATTTGTTGAGTAAATAAATGAAAAGAAGGAATGACACTGACAGGAGCTTATTCACACTAAAGTGTGAATGACTGACGCCATTTTTTCCTAAAAAGCAGCTTTGTAGGGCATAAACGGAGAAGCTGGAAGAGATCTTGTATATAAGCCAGACTCCGTGCCATGCGGTGCGCTACGCACTCTGCGTGCATTTATCCCGTGTACTTTCCATTTGACGTGTACAGAAATTTAGTCACTTGAGATCAAGTGACTTACCCAAGGTCACACAGCAAGCAGATGGCACAGCCAGGATTTAAACCAACGCAAGACTCAAAAGTCCTTGCCAGAAAGCCCTGGATGTCAACATGGACAATGGCATGAGGAGGGAAGAGGGTCTGGGGCGGGGGGTCCCTCAGAGTCAAACTCTGCACTCTGCATCGTGCCAAATCACCCCAAGGGCAGACTGGACATGTGCTCACGGCACTAGGAAAGTAACCCCAGTTCCCTTCCATCTTCCCCCATGCTGGAAAATAATTCCACTTTGATATTTCAAAGGAAAGCATGGAGATAAATGCTCATGAAGCAAATCAAGACCTTATTAGTTTTCTCTACATTTAAGTTTAGTGTTGTTTTCTGTTTGCATGTCCTATGGGGAGGAAACACCATAACACGTATGTCTTAGGACATTAGGACTTAATTCCCCTGGGGTCTTAGGGCCGCTCCAGACCTTACCCAGCTCCTGCTGTGCTATGCCAGGCCCCCAAGAGTTTGAGGGGGAGGGAAAATAGGGACCCCGTCCCCCTGCTCCCCTCGGGCTCCCAGGCTGCGTGCGGGTGCTCCCCTGATCCGCAGCTTCTCACCACCCAGCCTTTAGACAAGGCGTTCACTGCCCAGGCATGTTCCAAGCCACCGGCTCGAGTCCCAGCCAGTCCAGGCCTGTTGCAATGAGTCAGCCTTTCACTGGGGAAAAACGTGGTGACTGGCCTGCAAGTCACTTTTTCCGGCTTGGCCCTCGTCCTGAGCTAGGTTTAAGGAGGCCTATCCTTTTTCCCTTTGGGATTCTACTGCCTATGAGGTGTTCCCCAGGGGTCCTGGGAAGCTCGGGGGCTGGAATTCCTTTATGGGTCGGTAGTTCGACTTGCATCAGTTGAGCCAGACAAAGGTCTCTCCACCCACACAAGGGAGAGTAGAGGCCACAAAGGTTAAAGCTGCATCTCCTACGCAGGTGAGTGCAGGATGGCCCCGGGGGGAGGGGTGGACCCGTCAAAATCCACGCCGCCGTCAGGCAGCGGTGGGAGAGCAACCGGGTACCTGGAGCTTGGGCTACACCTGGCCCCTCACCAACTAGAGTGCTTTTCTGCAAGATGATGCTCCCTCAGGCCCCTTGAATTTTAAAGCAAGCACTGTTACCTTCTGCGAACCCGCCTCCCCCAAGCTCCGTGCCAAGGGTCAGGTTTCAGAGCTGTTCACTTAACCAGCCTTTCTGACTCACCTCCAGCTTCCCCGAGGTTCCTGAGGCCTTCCCTGCAAAGCTATGCTGAGTGGATTCTCCCGGGGTGATGGGGTAGGAGGGAGAGGCCATGACCATTAGTCAAGAGGTGAGGGCGGGGTTTTGGCCCTTGGCGGATTCTGGAGCAAATTCTTTCTCTCCAGAGGAAATACTAATCTCTCTGATTCTGAGGGCCTTGCTTAAAAACTTCTCTTTGCTTTTGTGATTAGTGAAGCTTAATCTCTCAATCGTTCATTCACTCAGGCCACCACGGGCCTTTACTGATACCCTTTACTGACAGTCAGGTTCTGGGCTTTGGGGCTGCAGTGGTGCAAGGCCACCATGGGCCTTTACTGATACCCTTTACTGACAGTCAGGTTCTGGGCTTTGGGGCTGCAGTGGTGCAAAGAACAGTCACGCTCCTGCCTTCACGAAGAGGAGCATCTGAGGGAGACACAGGTACTGACCAGATCACAACACAAGCAGATACCAGCCATCCACAACAAACATGAAGGAAGAATACACGAGGGCAGACAGCAGGGCTGGGTGAGGTCTGCGGTGTTCAGAGAAGGCTCGCCTGAGATGGGATGGATAAGGAGGATGTCTGGTTGGGTGGGAAGGGGGTGAAAAATGGTGTGCGTTATGGGTTATACTGTGTCCCCCACCCCCAAAGAGAGGTTCGGGTTCTAACATCCCAACACCTCAGAAATGTGACCTAATTTGGAAACAGGGGTCTTCACAGAGGTAATCAAGTTAACATGAGGTCATGAGGGGGGCCCCTCATCCAATGTGACTGATGTCCTTATCAAAAGGGGACATTTGGACATGGAGACAGATATGACACAGGGAGGATGCCATGTGAAGATAATGGCAGAGATCAGAGGGAGGCACTTACAGGCCAAGGAATAAAAGATGGTCAGCAAATCACCCGACGCTGGGAGAGAGGGCTGGTGGAACAGAAGAAACCAACCCTGCTGACACCTTGATCTCGGACTCCCAGCATCCAGAACTTGAGACCATAAATTCCTGTTGTTTAAGACACCCAGTTTGTGGTCCTTTGTTACAGCAGCCCTAGCAAAGTGTGTTCCAGGCAGAGGAAATTCCAAGTGCAAAAGCTCTGAAGGTAGGCGGTGGTGAGGCAGATTTGAGAAAGAAGTTACCCCTGGCTGGAATGCAGAGTCAGACATTCCTTTATCTCTAATGAGAGGGAAGTGGATCAGTGTGGGTGCCTCCGGCGACGACAGGGATAGCAATAAAAATAATAACCACCTTAAAGATGTATAGCAGGTATGAGATAAGCCTGGAGAGGCAGGAAGTGACTGAGCTATGCAGAGGCTTCCTTGTCAGAAAGAGGATTGGAGCCTTTAACCCTAAGAGAGACAGAGAAAGCAATCCGAAATCGCAGGGCAGGTGACCCGGCATCTACTTTGAGCTGTGTTACCTTGGGCAAATTGCTTTCTGTCTCTGTGCCTTAGCTGTGTGATCTCTTATCTGGAACATTCCATGACCATGTGACTAGCAGTGTGCTTAAGGGTGCCATCCTGTGTGTCATGGGCAGGGTGAGGGGGAAGAGAGAAGACTAAAAAGAGTATCCAATATCATTTTTGTTCTCGTGAAGCTTATAATCTACTGGGGGAAACAACATGCATTCAGGCCAGGGCGCAATAAACGTGCTAAGTGCGGTAAGAGGACAGCCTCAGACATTCTCAGGGGCTGAAGTGGAGGCTCCCCGACTGGGGTCCTGACAGCTGGGTAGGCCCCTAGTGTCTGTGTCTGTGCTGTGCAACTCCATCTCCCCTTGCTGCCCTCCACCCCCTATAGCCGATTGATCCTGGGAAGAAACACATGACCCAAGGTGAGCCAATCAGAATCTTTCCGTGAGATTTTTTTTTTTTTTTTTTTTTTTTCATTTTTGGTTTGGATCTAGGGAAGAAAATTCAGTTTCCCTTTAAGGAAACAGGATGCTCTCGATGGCCATGTTTGCTGCCACATAGAGGGAGCTGGTTTGAGGGAATCGAGCTGACAGGCAGAGAGAGAGAGAAGAGATAAGATGGTAGAGACAGACAGCAAGAGAACACATGAGCGAGCCCCTTAGCTGCCCTGCGGCCTTGGCTGCACTTCTGCTTTTCCTGTGCATACGCCAGTTACCCCCAGAGTCATCACCCCACATTTCTATTTTTGCCTGAGCTGTTGGAGAGGAGTTTCTGCGGCTTACAATCATTATAGTTCTGACTCTCACTGGGTCTGCTGTGGAAACTGTTGGTTAATGAAGTGACAGAGACCCTGCACTTGGCCCGAGTGTGTGTTATCCTGTCAGGGACCAAGAAGCTGGCCCTGCCCTCCTAGGAAACTCTCACGGGGGTTGTAAGAGGCTGCCCTCGCTTTTAGCCTATGCAGGGCATTTGGGGCTCCGCGATGCCTCCATGAACTTTGCCTTATTTGTTTTGGCTCTGCAAACCCTAAAAGGCAGAAGTTACCACCCACTTCCCAGCTTACCGTTTCGGTAGAGCCCTTTGTAAACCCTCTGGTCCTTGAGACAATGCACACAAGACAAAAGCAAACCTGGGCCGTTCAAGCTCCGATCAGGGAAGGAATAATCGTCCTTCTTTCATGAATTTATCAGTAAACATTTTCCTGCCGATAAAGAAGGGAAATTACCAAAGCTTGGTGTGGAGTCTAAAGTGAGAGTTCAGGAAGGCCGGCATTATCTTTTATCTCCACGAGCCCGGTAACAGTTATACACACAGCGTGGTGAGATGTTTAATAAATGTTCGCTGAAAAAGGATAAGAATAGTCTCTTATTTATTAACTACTTACTATGTGCCAGGCACTGTTCTGAATGCTTTGTAGGTAGTCAGTTAGTTAACCATCACCCAGCCTGATGAGGTCGGTACTATTATGCCCACTTTAGAGATGAGAAGACTGAGGCAGAGAGAAAAAGTGGGTAACTTGCTGAACTCACACAGGTAGTAACTGTCAGAGCCACCTCCAGCTACCCATGTGCACTCTTAACCACTGGACTATATACTGCCTGTTTCTGAATGAATGAATGAAAGCACACAAGCTAGTTACAGACACACACATGTACATGCGTTTAAGGAGAGCTTACGGTGGAGCAGAGCAGATGGGGAGGAGAGCCATGTAGTAGTGAGACTGGGCGAAATTTAAGCTCCATAAAATTCTCCAAATAAGTGGGTCGTGAATGAGCCTTAAAGATGGGTAGGACTTTTGAATGTCAAAAGAAAGATAGGGACACTTCGGTCTGGAATCTCCTTTTTCTCAAGCTCACGTAGTAATTGTTTTCAGGACTTGAGAGCTTTCTCTGTGCCCAGCACCCTACCTACTTCATCTTCTGCATCTTCCCAGCCCCTCGGTGTCAGAGGCCTCCCCATTCACCCTTCTGAACTGCTCCCTCACCCTTGCAGACCAGAGGAAGGTCAGCCTCATTGGTCATTCTTTTCAAAGCCACAGAATCTTCCCTTGATAATGACCGAAGCTGTGAAACCAAAAATTGACCTACACTCATGGCGTCTACAGCCCAAAGAGTTAAGACCAGAAAGACCCAGAACTCTGGCCTGTGAGTAGGCCAAGACCCAGACTTGGACTAGATCCATCGATGAGGGTTGAAGGGCTTCAGTGGGGATGGCAGAGCCCCGGGTGGTCACTTTATCTGCAGCTGTCTTTGCTGGAGGACTAGATTTCACTCCCTATCTCTGCTGGAGATCTCTCGAGCACCCACTGCACCCTGGTGCGGAACGGCCTGCTTGTGAGCTTTGAGGCCCAGCCAACCACGAGACAAGAAAAGACACAGCCCGACTTCAAAGGGCTGCAGAAGACCAGGGCAGTCGAGCAGAGCCTGGTGACCCCACGGTGAATCTGGTTGCATCAGGATCAAGCCAGCGTAAGGCAGGATGGGGCCCTGCCCTGCAGGCTTGAGGAGCACCTAAAATGTCTATGGAGATTTGATAGGAATTTATTTTCCATGCAGCCTCATCTTTCAGGAGAACAACCTCTGGGGTCTTTCGGGGGAGTCCAAGGGATAAAAGTCCTTTTGGAGAAAAAGAGCCCTGAAAAAATGCACCCTCAAAACAGACTCATGCGCTTAGCTGTGTACCTGAAACTATCACAACACTGTTCATTGGCTATACTCCGATATAAAATAAAAAGTTAAAAAAAAAACAGACCCATAGATGCAGAGAACAAACAGGTGGTCGCCAGAAGGGAGGGCTTCGGGGGTGGGGGAAGTAGGTGAAGGGGATTAAGAGGTAAAAACCTCCAGTTATATAATGAATAACTCATGGGGATATAATATACAGCATAGGCAATATGGTCAATAATCTTGTAATAACTTTGTATGAGGACAGATGGTTACTAGACCACTCGTGATGATCATTTCACGAAGTATGCAAATATCAAATCATTATGTAAAATACCTGAAACTAACAAGCTATTGTACATCAACTACATTTCAATTTTTAAAAACTTTTAAATATTTTTAAAAAATTTTGCACCCTCACTCTTAGACACGCGAGGACTTTATAACTTTGGAGCATTTTCTTTGTTCCTTAAGCTATGCTAAGAGCTTTATTTGCACAACCTCACTTAGTCCTCAGGATACCTGGAGGTAGAGACGATGACACTCCTTAGTGTAAGCAATGGGGAAACTGAGGCTCACAAGCACCTTCCAGGTCATATAGCTAGCAAGGGGCAGAGCCAGGAGTCAAACTCAGCTCCGACTTCAAATTCCTTGGTCTTAACCCCGATGCTACCCATTCACCGAAACCTAGATATTTCACTCTCACCTGTTCGCCCAGCAAATATTTCTTAAGCACCTACTATGTGACAGGCACTGTTTTAGATGCTGGGGACACAGCAGTGTGTAAGTGAAACAGACAAACTCCCCTGCCCTCAGGAAGCATACAGTACATCAACAAAATCAAAACAGCAGCAAAAGGCAGAGACTTGCCTCCATTTTACTGATAAGGCAACTGAGGCAGGTGTTCCTCGTGGTGTTTATTCCCCGAATCCGTTCCGTCGTGTTCTGTTGTTTGACAAACAGTCCTTGAAAACTTACTAGGGGTCAGGTGCTGCTCTAGGCCTGGGGGCCCTAGGGGTAAACCAAACGGATGTGGCCCCTGCCCTCGTGGAATTGACATTCTGGTCTGATTTCTCTTTTCTGTCTTTCTAAGCTGCGGCTGCTGCTCAGGGAACATTGCGCTGTGCTGACCTACGCCCCTAGGAAGCTGAGGCAGAAGTTATGAGAAATAACCAAATCAGCAGGAGTGTTGGGGGATCACAGATGCCCTTTGCCCTCTCCCCTCCCCATGGTGACCCCTGACCCACAGTGTGTTAGCAGGAGCTCGAGGGTAGAAGTCAGTAGCGCTGGGCTTCCCTGGTGGCGCAGTGGCTGAGAGTCCGCCTGCCGGTGCAGGGGACGCGGGTTCGTGCCCCGGTCCGGGAGGGTCCCGCGTGCCGCGGAGCGGCTGGGCCCGTGAGCCGTGGCCGCTGAGCCTGCGCGTCCGGAGCCTGTGCTCCGCAACGGGAGAGGCCGCAGCAGTGAGAGGCCCGCGTACCACAAAAAAAAAAAAAAAAAAGAAGTCAGTAGCTCTGAGTCTTAACTAGCTGTGTGACTGAGCTAGTCATTTCAGCTCTCCCAGCTTCACCTTCCTCATTGTAAAATGAAAATAGAAGCACCTGACTAATGTTGGCAGATTTGCAAGATGATAATGAATTCAAATGAAATTATGGCTGTATGAGAACTTCTGGATTTATCTCCGAAGTCCTATATTCTAATTTAATGTCTTTCGGTTCTTCACTTCCTATAACCACAATGCTTCAGAAAGGAGCTCATAAACTCATTCACATGAAGGTGTAAATAACTGATGCGCTTTTAACTCTTGCCCCTCCCAGGCCTAGAGGCTTTCTCATAAGGAAAAACTTCTGATTCTGGCAAAAACGGGGTAACAGGAGCCAGATTTACTCTCCTACCTGAAACAAAAAGTACCCTAACGGTGTCCTAGACAAAACTTGATGATATTTATAAGAGTGAAAAAATACCCAGTGCCCAAGAAGGGAAAATTCTCAATGTCTGCCATCCAATCCGAAGAAGTCCCAGTTGGCAATATCCTTGACTAGAATATAAGCTCCCTGAGGGCAGGGATTTTTGTCTGCTTTATTCTCTGCTGTATCCCCGGTTCCTAGAAGAGTACCTGACGCATAGTAGGTACTCGGTAACTACTTGTGGAGGAATGAATGAGTGACGCAGCATGTCACACACCAGTGGGGAGAGTGCGAAGTCTGGGCAGAGTCCCAGAAATCACCCAGGGTTTAAGGTCTGCCAGACCGATCAGTTCCTCAAATCAGCCCAAGCATGGGAGACGAGACCCTCCAAACAGTGACAGCCTCGAGGGGAGGGCACCCCTAGGACAAGCCCTGTCATCACGGAGGGAGGAAGAGGAAAGCTTGTACTCGGCGATAAGCATCGTTGTGAACCACTGCTCCCCGCGGCGCCCCCTCCCTTCAGCCCGGCCTGTTTCCTGGAAGGTGAGACCCTGTTTTCTACACCCTGAACGTGGAGAGGTTTCATCACTGGCTGAAGGCAAGGCAACAAAGGTTGGACGTCAAGGACCCGGCGATAACTCATGTCGGAGTTGGGGTCAGGGGGAGGTGGGCAGCTGTCGATGTTACCCACACAGGTGGAAGGAATGTGCTCGATCATTTGTTAATCCTCTCATTCCGCACAAAGTGATACGGGTCACTGTGGGTGGCATCACTCCTCGTGGCTGCATGGAGTCTCCGGCGACAAAAACAAAAATGGTGGTGATTAAAAGAGTTATAAAAAGCCACCATTTCCTGAGTGATGCCTTCAAAAGGCAGTGTGCTGGAGGGGCTAGGAGCGTGGCCCTGAGCCAGTCTACTTGAGCTCCTCGTCTCAGCCCTACTCCTTACCAGCAGGGTGACTCTGGGCCAGTCACCTATCCTCTCTGACCTCCATTTCCTTGTCTCTAAGATAGGCTGTTGCAGTGAGTTAACACGTCTAAAGCACTTAGAACTCTGTGGCTATTTCCTTGCACTAGAACTGTATGGCTATTGCCTTGCCTGGTGTGCTGTTAAACACGTTCCAGCCTTAGGCTGAAGAGGAAATGGTAGTGTGGTTAAGAGCTCTGAGTTGTAACTTGGGCACCCCCTTTTCACTGTGTGACCTTGGGCAAATAACTTACCCTCTCTGAACCAAGTAATGCAAAGTAAACTAACTCCGTGGAGGTGGGGAATTCTGTTTTGTCCACTCCTCTCTCTCCAGGGCCTTTAAGCCATGCCTGGCTCCATAAATATCTCTCGAATGTATAAATGAATACGTAATAATCAGAACTAGCTACATAATTTGCAGGGCCCAGTGCAAAATGAAAATGCAGGCTTCCTGGTCAAAAAATTGTTAAAAATTTCAAGACAGCAATGGCTGAGTCTAAAAGCCAGTGCAGGGCCCTTGGAAGCGCGTGGTGGCCCCGCACGACCGCACGGGCCGTGTGCCCACAGAGCTGGCTCCCATAACGATCCCTACCCCACGTTGCCCACGTGACAATACAGTGAACACCGCACGCAGGGCAATGAGCACGAGCTTGGCCCAGAGCAGGCTCTCCGTGTTTGCTAAGAGCACTCTCCTCGGATTGAATGTTCCCCCACAGCCCTAGGAGAGCAGACAGGTGTGAGCCCATTTCACAGGTGAGGGAAGTGAGGCTGAGGGGGGCAACGAAATGACTCCTTCCCTGTCCCACTGGTTCTGATGGTAGGATTCGAACCCAGGTGGAGCCGACGCCGACTCGATGGTGAGGGAACGGTAAGTGGAGGAAGGGAGAAGGCCCAGAAGTCTGGGGGCAGCCGGCAAGGCGGAGTCCCGGGTTGGACCAGCAGCTCCTTCCTTAGGGCCGATTGTCCGATGCCCTCGAGATTTGTTCCTGTCGTTCAGTGGGGAACCCACGGGCCCGACAGGCTCTGAAGCTGGGAAACGGGGAGTGGCTCTGCCTGTCCTATGACACACCATGAGCAGAGGTGGGGGTCCCAGCCAGCCCCCCCCCTCCCCCTTCTGCAAGCCTAGCTCAGAGTCAAGGGAGGGCCTGGGCTAATGGGGCGGAGCCCAGGCTGGCCACGGAGGCTTGGATTTATGGGTTAAGATCCAGCCTCTGCCAGTGCCTCCATCCCTTCCCTGGGGTCTGGAAGGCCGCTGTGACCCAGGTCCACCTGCTTTCCCACCTCCCCTCCTCCCATGCTCCTCCCTGTTCACATGAGTCCCTCCTTGGAGCTCCTGTTAACCCACCAGGCCTTTCCCACCCCGGGGCCTTTGCTCTCACGGCTGGTCCTCCTGAGATCAACCTTCCCTGGGCTCTTTCTCATCCATCCAAAGCGAGCTCAAATGTCACCTGTGAAGAAAACCTTCCCCCAGCATCCCTTCTAAAACACCACTATAGGGAAGTCCCCACCAGTCCAGTGGTTAGAACTCGGCACTTTCACCGTGGGAGCCCAAGTTCGTTCCCTGGTTGCAGAACTAAGAGCCCGGGAGCCGTGCAGCGCGGCCTCTGGATTTACCCCCACTGACCCTCCATCTCCTTGCGCTGCATGCTCCTGATACCCGTCTGCAGGTACCTTCCTTACTGATGGGCTTATTTGCTCATGGCTGGAATCCTCCGTCAGAACATAGACATGTAAACTTGAGGCAGGGACTGTACGCTGGTGTCCCTCTGGCTCATCCAGGACCGTGGCCGCTATACGGTGGGGGCTCAGTAAGTAACTGATGAGTCAGTGGATGAATAAGTAGGTGTACAACCCTGTGCTCCTGAGTCTCAGTTTCCCCATCTGTAAAATGGGATTAATACCTGCTCCTCCAGGAGGATGTGTGGATTAAAATAAAGTTGCCATTGGTGGGGAGGGATAGCTTGGGAGGGTGGGATTGACACGTGCGCTGCTCTACTTAAAACGGAGGGGCTGGACCCTGGGTCTTGAGATGTTCCCCCAAGAGGCCCCACGAAGACCCAATGCAGGGAGACAGCCCTGGGGGCTCCAAGCGGAGGCCACTTTGGGAAGGAAGACTGGCCGGAAATTCTCTGAGGGGTTCCTCGTCTGGGGATTTCGTTGCTCTCTCCTCACCATCCCATGCCATCCACCCCCACGCACTCCCGCCCTTCCCAACCACACACCAAGAATAAACCTCATACCCCGAGAGCCTCGCTGTCACAGTTTCCTGCCGCTATGGTCACGGGCTGCTCTGAGGGATTTTCCAGCTTAGACAAATGCTTAGTGGGACCTGAAGCGATGTAACATAAGGGGTTGTGATGCAGACCCAGAAGCAGGAAAACCCCAGGCGGGCACCGACTGGAAACTGGAATGGGGCCCTCAGAGGGCACCTGGGCTGGAGGCCCCGGGAAGAGGAACCGGGCCTCCTCTCTGACCTTGCCCCGCACCCTAAGAGCAGCCGTCCACAGCCTGCTGGCAGGGAAGTCTTCCCTGGCCATCAGCCCAGAACAAGAAATCAACTTTTTGTCTGAAAAGCCTATGGCCAGTAGGTTCTCATGAGTTATCTCTTTTACATATAATAGTGTATATATGTCGATCCCAATCTCCCAATTCATCTCACCCACCCCCGTAACCGATCCACTTTGCTGTACAGCAGAAACTAACACAACACCGGAAAGCAGCTATACTCAAAAAAAAAAAAAATTTAAAAATTAGAAATTTTTAAAAAGAGTCTAAAGCCAGGCTGGATCCAAATGGCTTCCAGTTTAGAGACCTGCCCAGACCTTGAGGAAGTTCTCTTTTCTCTGCCGGCTCTTTCCCTTCACATGGTCACGCAGGACTCTGTTGTCCTGAGCTAACCCCAGCCACCTCACTGATACCCATCACGGTTAGATAGCATCCCTAGAGAGCGATCCCTCCCTTGGTCTTTCTCTTCTAATCTCTACTCCTGATATCTATCTTATTCTTCCAAACCTGTCAAGGGACCTGGTTCCTAGTCCTGCTTTGGCTCCGACTTAACTCAGTGACATTGAACAATTTCCAGCCCTTCTCTGAGCCTTGGTGGCCCATCTGTAAAATGAGGCCCCAGATGATCCCTTTCAACACTGACATTCTAAGGTTCAAGGTTTAGAGACTCAACCTCAAGAATCCTTACCAGAAGGTATGCCGCCGCCCCCTTGCTCCCCACCTTCACCCCGCCCCAAGAACTCAACAGATTCACACACAGCATGGGCTGCCTAAGGATTTAGAAAGGTCCCTGTCCACCTTCCTAGCTATGTGACCCTGGCCTAGTCTCTGTCGAATGGACACAGGATAAGATATTTGGAGGACTTAAAAGGCAAAGCGCCTGACACGGTGCCTCCTAACACCTAACAGGTGTGTGTGAACAGGAAGCCACTATGACTTTAGAAGAAGAGAATGACACAACAGAAAGTCTAAAGGAAAAAAAAAAAATGGCCAAAGAAGAATCCACTTAGCAAACATTTGGAGCATCTCCTACCTGCATTGGAGCTGCAAACATGAATGTGGAGCTCAAGAACTCAGAAGTCAAGGTGTTTATAGCGGACTAAACAGACTTGTCAACAAATGTTCCACAGTCTTCTGATTTCTCTGTTCCCCAATATCCATGGCTGTTGTGTACAGTTGTACAGGTTGTTCACTGCACAAGGGTACTGGCTCAGAGTTTGCAGGCACTGAAAAGCAGGCCAGGCTCCATTCTGTAAGCACGGGTCTACAGAACTATGTCTTCCTTGGGGGTGGGGTGCTTTCTCCTAATTCTCACAAACGTGTCACGTGGCTTGGCCCAGCCCTGCAGCATTCGCATTTGCCCTGCTCTGATCCACTCAGCCCCAAAAGTGATCATCTTAGGTTCAAAAGGATAACATCACCTCCCCAGCCCAAACACACACTCTCATGAGTACTCCATCATCCATAACTTGGCCTTCAAGTTCCTTCATAATCTTCCACCATCTCCTTCCCCCTTGTACTCCACATAGTACACAGACCACACACTGTTCCTCCACTTCCTTCAGCAAGCCATGCCCCCCTGCCCTTTGTACACACTGTTCCCTCTGTCTGGAACAACCCCTTTTCCCTGTTTGGACATCGAATACCTCCAATCTCCAGATCTCAGCTTAGACATCATTCTCTCCAAAAAGCCTTCTCTGAATCCTCTGCATGCCCACACCCTAAGAGACCAGGTTCTTCTTTATTATGGCCTCACAGCTCCTATGCTTCTCCAAAACACTTGTCAGAATTGTAATTAAATGATTAGTAGTATTCGTAGTGGATTATTGCCTTTCTCCCCTATGAAATTGGAAGCTCCTGGAGCCTGGGGACCATGTTTCTTATGTGCTGTACATGCTATCTATCTATCTATCTACTGACTCTATGCTGTAACCCCAGTACATATGGTTGGTGTTTAATAAATAATTATTGAATAAATGAATGTTGTTCAATGTAATGAAGGCCAGTGGAGAGCTGATTCCACTTGCCTGAGGAAGGAGCAGGTGCAGACAGGCTATCAATAGGGGGGGTCTCCTTGTTTCTGGGGGGCCTGGAAGGACAAGTGGAGCTCCCAGGGCACAGTGGCAAAAGGCAGGAGGACTGAGCACGGGGTCCCCGGGAGCCTGCAGAGAGGGGTCAGTTCTGGACCTGTGGCCAACACACAGACGTCAGAGGTCCCATCTTTTCCAATTTTCTGGGTGTCACAGAACACAGGCAGCCACTGTGCCTTTGCTGGTAACATTTATAAGAGATTCCTCAAATCTTCTGACTGGCTCAACATAAACCACATATGGTTCCAAACTCCATCATAAAACTGCAGTATGGTTGCAGGAACCCCGACATGCTGTCTTCACGTGGCTGCCAATTTGGGGGCAGACTGTTCCCTTGTGGTCCAGGGAGAGCAGACCCAGGAGGCCGTAATGAATGCCTTCTCAAGGCAACCTTAAAATGCTTTCAGCTGTGGGGCGGGCGACACGCCCCCCGCCCCCTGCCCCCATGGCACACAGCGTGTCCCAGTAGTGAATCTATCCCCAATGCACTACTTTGCACATGTTAAATTTAAGTTCCATTTTTACAAGATCGTGGACATTTTCAAACCTATTCACAATGGGAGAGAACAGTCAAGAGAACCTCAACCCAACACCCCAGCTTCAAGAACGATCAGTTCATGGACAGTTTTGCTTGATTTATATCCCTCCCCAAACTGGGTTAGTTTAAATCAAATTCCAGAAGACACAGCATGTTATCTGTAAACGCTTCCGTTGGCCACCGCCTTTCAAAACGCAAGTAATTAGAGGGGGGAAATGTTTTTAATAAAAAAGAAAGAAAATGACACATAATCCAATCACTTGGTGTTGATTTAAATGGAACAGCTCTGTCCGAAGGAGTCACCCAGGTTGGGTCTGAATCTCTGCTTTTGCATGACCCTGGGCAAGGTGCCTCTCTGAGCCTCAGCTTCCTTGCGTGTAAAATGGGTACAGTAAGTGTGGGTTTGCCTCACTGAGGGCTGCTGCATGGGGAGAGAGGTGGTTACTGTTGGCTGGTGCCTGGCGCTTGGAAGGTGCTCGTCACAGGCTGGGACAGCAATCCCTGATGGAGGGATCCTGCCTGGTCCAAGACCTACGATGAGCCTGGCACTGCGGCTCTGCAGAAGGCACAGCTGCTTCACCCACAGAATCAGAGCAGAATTGCTCAGGCAGGGAGGCCCTCCTATGTAGGAGGGAACACTTCTGCTTGCCTGTGGGCGTGTGGAATCTCGGATCCCTGGGCCATCTTAAATTGCTTCCAGAGGCTGACCTCAGTGCTGGGTTGTTGGCTAATCCACACCACTTGGTCAGGAGACCTTCGCCTTAGAATTCCACAGCCTTTGCTCTGGAGGGGAGGGAAGAGGCGGGATGGAAGGGAAGATGGGGCCTAAACACCTCTGTTTCAGGAATGGGAAAACACGCCTGGCTGGTGAACCACTGGGACCCAAGAGCTAGTAACGGCAGAGCTAGGCCCGGAGGCCTCGGTTCAACCTCAGTTTTCTCATCTGTAAAATGGGGAGGCTGAAAGTGTAGGGAATGACAACTGTGATGAGAGGCTGAAGGTACACCGGGCAGAAGGCCAACCCCTGGGTGCTGGTTGGAAAGTCAAAAAGCCGCTGAGTTGTTTATTGTCTTGGGATGAGGGCAGTTTCTAAGAATCGGGGTCATGAGTTTTCTCCCAAGAGAGTTTTGAAAGCAAATCTTGCAGGGACCCCTCTCCTTAGAGACAGGAGGTCACAGCTGAGGTATCTAGCCAGATGCAAACAACTTCCCTCTCTGTTCTCGTCACACTATCCTCCCACCACCTCCACCTTCTCACCGGCCTGGACTTGACCTTGCCCTAGACGGTCCTTCTGACAGGATTCGGGGCCACTCGCCTCTCCTCACCTCAGCTGGCTCCTTCTCCTCTTTCTTACCCTGGTGGGTTCGTGTTTCACTTCTCCCTGGGGGCAGCGGGTGGAGGCAGGGCGGGCCATACGTCACCTTATTTCTGGCAGCTGTGGTGGGCCTCGGGGACGGCGGTGTCTACTTTGGGTTCCACCGTCAGGCACGCCTCCCCACCTGACCGGCTCCGGTTTCCTCTTTTGCACCCTGGGGGGGGGGGGAGTCGTGTCTGCTTCACGGCATTTGGGGGTGGAAACTAGTGATCATGGTTGACACATGTTGGAGCATCTACTCTGTGCCAGGGTCAGTCTGGGATGGACCTCCTTGAAACCTCACGACGACTCAATTTTACACACAGGAAAACAAGCTCAGAGAGACCAAGTGACTTGCCCGGGATCACACAGGAAGCGAGGGGTGGAAGCAGGATTTGAACCCAGGTATTGGGCCTCCGGAACATGGGGCCTTAACCACATAACCACACCGTCTTCCTAAAAAGTAACATCTGTACAACGCACCTGGAACTACCCGCCACAAAAGCTGCAGACTTTCCGAGCATGAAAGCAGCTTGTCCATTGCACCTCCCCCCATATTTGAGAGACACCTACAGAGTGGATGCCCCCAGCCCCCCACTCCCGTGCTGCTATCTAATATCACGGCAGGAGGCGGATGACACCCCTGTATTTTTATTGGCTGTATCCCATTATCCTGATGATGGAAGTGGCCCCTCAGAGAGGCTAAGGGACTTGGGCAGAGTCACACAGCTAGTCAGGGGCAGCAGGAAGATTTCACTGCACGCTAATTCATTCAGCTGCTGAGCACTGCTGCGAACCAGCCTTCATGTCAAGTGCTGGGTACGCAGCGGGGTCCGCAACAGGACTCTTGCCCTCTCAGGGCTTACGACTGAAGGGAGGCGAGTAATCAACTGTTTGGTGACAGTCTTTTACAGCTAGGCTGATCCTGCCCTGAAAGCCTGTCTCCCTTGCACTGTTGACCTTGAAATCACAAACACTCAGAAGATGGCCAGATCGAATGGAAACAGCAGAGCAAAAGGGCTCTGGAGCTGGACCCCGCGGCCGCGGGTCATCTGGGGGGAATTTGCACGGCCTGCCAGGCCCCTGCGGCCTTGTAGCTCCTGATAACACCCAGCAGCTGCTGCCAGGCCTGTGGGCAAGAGGCTCCCCCCCACCCCCCGCACCAGGGCTGGCAAGGGCCTGGCTGGGGCCCTGAGTCACCGCCACCAGCTGAGCTCTGTCTGAACACTTCCCCTCCTGTGCCTGGAACACCCACTTGGAAACCAAGGTGAAAAGTAGGGGGGCGGGGAGCCCAGGCTGGGATTTGAGCCTGGCGTCTGCATCTCTGTGGTCTCTCTTTCTCAGGGTCTCCTCCTCTTTCTCCCTTCCTCAATAAGGGCACGTTCTTTCGAGCACAGCCAACCAGGTGGCTTCCTAAGCCTGACGCTGCTGAAGTCTCACCGTGAATTTTTAAAAATCTGCCGCCTCTCGCCTTCTTGGTCCCTCTCTCAGCAACTCCTCCTCGGGCCTCCGGGGCCCCTGTTCTGTTTGCCTTCTCCTGTCTCTCCCCCTCTGCTGTGCCTGCCCTGTAACGCTTCACTCACTTTGCTGGGGAGGAGAATCCCTTTCTCCCACCCTCTTACTTTGCTCCTCTTTTCTTTAAGAAACAGTCGCCTTTTTCCTGGACTTCAAAAGAGTATTCCCAGGCTATCTCTCCCTTCAAAAAACATTCGTTTCGTGTGCTGTGATGATATATCCTGGGGGGTGGGGGGGTGGATCATATACTCATGGCGGAAGGCGTATCAAGAATTATAAAAGTCAAGTACAGAGGCTGTGGGCAAGGCTCCAAGGATAAGTCAAGTCTCATCAAGCAGCAGAGGACACGTACAAGGGAGAAGCCCTGTGTTTGCAGGGAGTGTGGGCGAGACTTCAGTTATAAGTCACGTCTCATCAGACACCAGAGTGACAGACGTGCTCTAGTTACCCTCCTCTTGCCAAACGCAAAGACGCACCATTAACCCTGCCTACTGTCCATCTTCTGTAAAGGGAGGCTGAGCCCAGGGCAGCTTCCCTTTTGCGGGCATGTTCACTGATCTAGGCCACACGTAGGCTTCTAGACTCAGACTGCCTGGGTTTCCCCTTCCCACCTGTGCGGCTGAGACAGGTGACTAGCATATCCTGTCTCAGTTTCCCCACCTCACAGGGTTCTCGGCAGGACTGAATGAGTGAACACGTTAAACGATGGCTCCAGAAACGCTAGTTGTTGTTCTTGTCACTTATCGAGCATTCATTTGGCAGGAAATGTGTGCTGTGAAATGCAGATGCCCAGGATGCCTGCCCTAGAGTTAGGGGGAGTGTATGGCTCGTTTCCGCTGGGCTGTCGGGCTCATCTGTGGTTATAAACAGCACCCCTCCTTCCTTCCCCAGGGTTTCCTGATTTAGATCATAGGCTCGTATCACCTCCTTATTTCCGGAGCAGAGGCTGAGAGCGGATCGAGGTGGGTGGCTCGGGCCTGCAGGACACTCGGAGCAGGTGCCTGCCTGCAGGCGACACTCCTGCAGCTGCAGGCGGTGCCCGTGGCTGCGTTAGCAGAGTTTCTGATTGTCCAATGGCAAACCAGGTTTTTATGTGAAATCATCGTATTTTTTTAAAGGGGCTTTCTTAGGTTTTTTTTCATAGGCTTGATTTTTTAGAGAATCATCCTATTTCCAAAGTTCAGCATCCTATGAAAATGTTTCCAAACTCCCCTCTAGTCCAGCCAAGGCACACCTGTGTTTGGAGCCAGAAGGTGATCCATTTCCAACCTCTCGACCAGAGGAAGTGACATTCTATTGAGGGGAGCAAGCCAAGTAAACAGGAGTTACCACACAGGCGACAGGGTGGTGACGGAGGTGAGTCAGATGACTCAGAAGCCGGAGGAGGGGCAGCTACCTCAGCTGGCAGGTGGGAAATCAGGGAAGGCTCCCTGAAGAGGGTGACAACTCAGCTGATTCCAGAGACTCCAGTGAGAACAGGTTCCAGACATTATAAAAACAACGGCAGGCACTCTTTTCCCTGGGGCACCGTTGTTAACAACTTGACAAGCACCAGCCCATTTAATGGGCACAGTGACCCTACAAATCAGGATAACCACTGTTATCCTCATTGGCCAGAAGAGGAGATGGAGGCACAGAGAGGGTAAGAAACTTGTCCAAGGGCACACAGCCTGTGCCATGGGATCCACCAGCCGTGCTCTTAAGCCCGACTCTAGAACACTCCGAGGAAGGGCGGAACAGTCGGTCGCGAGACCGGAAGGCAATAGAGAGAGCAAGGCACGCTAACAAAACTGAAGGCGGCCCACCTAGGCTGAAGCTTGGGAGGCAGCAAGGGGACAGGAGTAGAGCCGGGCCGTGCTAAGGAGTTTGGGCTTCTTCTTGCAGACTAGAGGGAGACACTGAAAGACGTGAAGACCAACACAACTCCCACTCCTCTTTCCCCTCCCCCCATTTTATAGAAGAGAAAACTGAGGCCCAGACCACTTCCCTCACTTACCCAGGCTCACACAGCCCAGCCCTGAGGCCAAGCCCAGACTCCCGACTTCCACCAGGACAGAGCCCATCCCAGGGAGTGATGAACCCCGGGGCGGGGGGGAGAGAGAAGGGCCAGAAGTGGCTATCAAGACTTTACCCCGAAGATTAAAGAGATACCTGAACAAGAGAAAGTAATGTGTCCCAGTCCCATTCCCTGGCACGCCCCGCCCGGGGTGGACCTGAGCTTTTCCTCTGGCCTCACCCCTCCCCACCCACAGGCCTCTTGCGAAGGGAGATGGCTGGGAGATGACTCTTCCTTAGAAATCCTGGGTCTGGGCTTCCGTGGGCCCAGCAACTAAGAAAAGACAGCCAATTAGATGGCCTGAGTCAGGCCTTTGACACCACCACCGAGTGGTAAATAAAGTCACTGGAAACCAAAGCAGCCGGGTCTGTGAAAGGCCTGTCAGGGCGGGGCGGGGCCCCCTGCTGAGTCAATTCCTACCTCTGCTCCCATGATTCCAACCGGCCATCAATCGACTGGTGAACATACGGTGCCCAGCAAACCCGCCAAGATGTTTAGAACGTGTCCCAGCTTGATCTCAGGGCAGAGTGGTCTCACGGCCTTCTGAGGCCCCGGGCTGGTGGGCCTGTGCCAATTTACATGGGTGAATTCAAACCACTTGTTTGGCTCAGGTGGTTAGTGAGACGCTGAACGGATGTTACAGAATGCCGTGCCTACCTCCTGCCAGGCGCTGTTCCAGGAGCTGCGAGCAGGCGATGTCGCTGATCTCATGAGACTCATACTCTAGGAGGGGGACAAAACCAATGGATAAGTCATAAAATAAATAATTTCAGAGACAGTGGGGATGATTCTAGACCAGAATTTCTCAATCTTTGCACTATGGACGTTTGGGGCTGGATAAATCTTGGTTGTTAGGGGATGTGCTGTGTGCATTGCTGGGTGTTGAAAAGCCTCTCTGGCCTCTGGCCAGAGACACCAACAGCAAGCCCTCCCCCTGAGGTATGACGACGAAAAATGGCTCCAGACGTTGCCAAATATCCCCTGGAGGGCAAAATCGCCCCTGCCTGGTCGAGCGCTCTGAGACCAGAGCTCTTCGCTGAAAGCATAACACAATCCACGTGCCTAAAGTAACATTTTCTCGTACTCGTATTTAAAAAGCAAAAAGGATGCAGGCGAAATAAATGTTTAAATATACTTTATTTTACCCAGAATAGCTAAAACAGTGTCATTTCAACATGTAACGAATAGAAAACGTTATTAAAGAGATGTCTTACATCATTTTATTCTAAGTCTTCAAAACCGGGGGGATAGTTTAAACTCAGAGCGCAGCTCAACCCAGAGGGCCCCGCGCTAGACGTCCCACGCCTGCTGCCGGAACGCACTCCTCTCCAAGCTCATCGCGAAGACAGCCTGGCAACGGGGGGCCTCGTTCGTTCTTCCCGTGGCCCTAGTCAAGCAGTAGCAGCGCCACCTGGGATCGGGTCAGAACTGAGCATCTCAGAGGCCGGCTCTGAATCTGCATCTTAACAAGCCGCCCCAGGTGATGTGTGAGGAGCCCGGGGGCGAGGAAATCACGGCGCCCACCTGCCAGGCCCCTTGGGGGTGGGTGAAGCCCATGAACTGAAACCGCGCAGTTTAGCAGGCAATGCCTCTCCCTTCGGGGAGTCCCCGTTTCCCCATCTACCAAATGGGGTGAATGAGTGCTCTCTCCCGGGGATGGGGCTGGTACTTAATGAACGTGAGCTTCACCACACCCTCCCCCTCTTCTCTGCCCGCCGCGCCCCTCTACTCACAAGTGCCTTCCTTCCGGGTGAAAGAGGAGGCGGTTTTGGCTGCCGGGGATGCTGCCCCCGGAGGGAGAGCCTGAACGCAACTGCAGGGCCCGCCTCGGCGGGCGCAGCCACGTGGAGTGGCCGGAGGGCCTTGGGCAGGCTGTGAGGCCCTCACGCCAAACGGGGCACGTGGCTACGGGCAAAACGACTCGCACGCTGTCGCACACACTCAGCGAGCCGTCGGGAGGGCGTGTGTGAGCCGGGGATCGCGGCAGCGTTTGGGAAGCAGAACCCTGTCAGATCTGTCACCTATGTGGACGTCCTGTTCCCAAGGCCAGAGCGTTACATGACACGGTCACTGAGGAGCTAGAGGTTCACTGTTTTCCAAGTGCCCCCACACCCCCAGTCCCTGGCCTTCCTCAGGAAGGTGACATTCCGGGTCTCAGCTCTGCATCTGCCCCGGGGGCCTGGCCCCCACCCCTGCCCAGGATCCGGGTAAAGCCCAGCTCGCTGCTCTGAATGTCAACCCCTCCTGATTTCTAGTCAGGACACGTCCAAATGAAAGGAGCTTATCTCAGAGCCCTAAGGCTGATCTTGCCCGGCGCTCACTTCCTTTCCCTGTCATCAGGCCTCTGGGCGCGCTCCCTGGGCAGGCGGCAGCGGGTGACGAGGAGGTCAGGCCAGGGCCCCCGGGAGAGAGGATGCCCTGCACCTGTGCCACCTTGCTCAGAGGGGGGAGATTCAGATCAAACAAATTAGTAAGACTTTCAAGCAGAGATCAGTGACCACAGGGGCTTGAGGCAGGGGTGGAAGGAATCCCATTTGCCTAGATTTTGGCCTCCCAGGTAAACTAGAACCTGATCTTGGGCAGGCCCGGGTGCTGCACTGGGGCTCACAGCTGTGGGTTCCTCTAGGGGCGACATAGGTAAGAGAGCGGCTTGCTTCAACAATGAAGAAAGGCCCAGTGTTTACCCTGCCCCTGTTGTGATTCAGAAATATCACCCTGGACCATGTGAGGACTTTAAAAAGAGGAAAAAAGGAAGGAAGTAAGGAAGAGAGAGAGAAAGAAAGAAAAAGAGAGAGGGGGGGAGGGAGGGAGGGAGGGAAGGAAAATCTAGGACTGTAAGAAATGACCAGAAAAAGAAAAAGAGAAAGGAAGTAAGGAAAAAATAGAGGGGGAGAACAGATGCAGAGAACTAGATTCACTGCACACTTCATGTGACGGGCATTTTACTCTTCCTATTACTTTGCCTCTTCTCCTTCCTCCTCCTCCTCCTCCTCCTCCATATCAGGCCAGGAGAGTGAGGCCCAAAGAGGCCACTTGGAGTCAGAGTGCCCTGGGCTGCAGTGTCCACTACCAGCTTAGTGACCTCAGGTAGGCCATTTCAGGCCTCTGGCCCTCAGCTGCCTCATCTCTAAGACGGAGCAATATTAACGACTCTCTAGAGCTGTTGAGTCGATGAGCTAATAGACCTAATGCCTACTACATGTCTCACCTGCAAAACATGGTAGTTATTAGCATGATTACTGCTAAGTGAGTTGCTGGAGACCACACAGTGAGTGAAGAGCCAGTTTCGACTCTGCTCCACTGGGTCCAGAGCACACACATTTCACCACACAGGACTGACTCACAGACAAACCCAGGAAAGTAGCACCTGCACAGTAAACCCTCTCTCCCATAGGCAGACATTTGCACACAGGGAGTGGACACCCATAGTTTTTGCCTGCCCGGCAACCATTCCATTCCATTCTAGAAATGGCTTCCACCTCTTTCTCAGACTGTGAGGTTCTCAGTCTGTGAGATAGTCACGACGGGAGAGATTTCTTCAAAATGAAGTTGTTATGCCAGGCGAATGTAAGCCCAGAGCTACTGGGAAGATTCTTGGGCACCTCATGGGCCCATGAAGGTGAAGTTGAGAGATACAGAATAACATTATCATTTGGGCACCTGGATACAGCTGTGCCTGAAGCCATCCCCTGAATTTCTCCCCCTCTAGCTCATTTGAACCCAGTTCAACCAAGAGTCCCTGACTGACTAATGCAAGGCTGGTCTGATGCTAAGGCCCACGTACCTTCAACCACACCAGATTGACTCAACAGCGTACAGATGAAAGAGGAAAAAGGCAACACAGATAAATCAAAAACTTTCTCTTTCATCTTATGTACATACATGGCACCTCTGCTAATGGTTGCTAGATGAGTGTACAAAGGTGTCCAAGAAAGTCCCTTCATATTACCACTTATTAATCACTTAGTTACCGCATAAACATCATGATTCTTTGTGTCAGTACCATAGTGGTCTGCGTGAAACCTGTATCAATTCCAGGAAAATATATCCAGCCCCCTTTCCAGGCCCCCTATGAGAAAATAGGTTGGTGGAAGCTAAGTAAGAATATATATTTTCCTGCTCGTAGTTTGGGATTGTCCTTGCAGTTGAACTCCTCCAAAGTAAGCATCATTCAGCAAATATTTACTGTCCCCTTCCGTATGCCATTCTCCTAAGTTGTCTCAATCAGGATAATCAAGATAAGTAGAACCGTTCCACCATTTTTTAGATAGTTGGCATTCCACGAAACAGAAAACAAGCTCTCCCTGCTCCCTTCCCGAGGATAGACGGCTTCCCTCTTTTACTTAGAGACCATGACTTGGCAGTCAGGGTCTTGACCTCCGAGCCGGATTTAATTACCGGAGGCTTTATGTGGCCATCTGCTGGGGTGCTGAAGCGCCGAGCCATAAAGAGGGGTGTCTCCCACCGCACGCCACACCGGGGCAGCCCGACTTCCAGGTAAGCTGGCTGGTGACCTGGCCTGGCCACCCGTGAGGGGAGAAGATCAGAGATGTCAGGGGTGAGGGGCCCCCTTGACGCAGACAGTCACCCCATGATGACCTCACCTGCCAAGCCAGTGACTCACCCCTGCTTCTGTCCCGTCCCGGCCAGGTCCCGGCCAGATCTTGCTCATTTGGAATACCTGAGGGGAATACCAGTCTTCTGTATTTAGCGAAAACACACAACGGTGAGCTATTTTTAAAGGTGTGACGCTTTCTTACTTTCAAGTGGAGGTAGCAACCCTTGCAAAGCTAAGAAATGGGCCTGGGTTTTAAGCCACTCCTGCTTTAATAAACACGTGAGAATTCTCTCTTGAAAAGAAAAAGTCATAGAAGAATGGGGAGTGCTAAGGAGGTTTCCTTTTTTTAAACAATTTCCTGGTGATAAAAAATACATAACATGAAATGTATCATTTTAATCATTTTTAAGCATACAATTCAGGGGCTGTTAAGTACATTCACAATGTTGTGTAACTATCATCATCATCATCCATTTCTAGAACTTGTTCACCATCCCCAATAAAAGCTCTATACCCACGAAACAGTAACCTCTCATTCCCTGCTCCCCTTAGCCCCTGATAACCTCTGTGTCTTCGTATCTCTACTAATTTGTCTACTGTACCTCATATAGGTGGAATCATGCAAAATTTGTCCTTTGTGACCGGATTATTTCACTTAGCATCATGTCCTCAGGATTCACCCATGTTGTCACCTGCGTCAGCCGTTCATTCCTCTTTAAGGTTGAATAATAGTCCATTGTATGTATATACTGCATTTTATTTATCCATCTGTTAATGGACATTTGGATTGCTTCCACTTTTTGTCTCTCGTGAGTGGTTTACTTTTGTGTCCTAAATTTAAAGACTGCTTGTTTTCTTCAGTAGTTAAAAAGTCTTCTCAGCAAAGCCCCTCAGAGTTCACCTGTAAATTGGAGCTAAGGTGACCGGTTCTGACTACTTCTCAGGAGTGTCGGTCGTGAAGATGCAGCTCCTGCGATCCTGGGTACAAAAGTGCTTCCTAAATTCTAACATTTCCTACAAAGAGAAGCAGCCGCATAGCACAGGGAGATCAGCTGGGTGCTTTGTGGCCACCTAGAGGGGTGGGATAGGGAGGGTGGGAGGGAGACGCAAGACGGAGGGGGTATGGGGATATATGTATACGTACAGCTGATTCACTTTGTTGTAAAGCAGCAACTAACACACCATTGTAAAGCAATTACACTCCAAGAAAGATGTTAAAAAAAATGTCCTCACCTTGTTCATGTTATTTGCTTAGCAAAGTTCACCCCACCCACGGGGATAAAAGGAACCCTACTCTGGCCCGCTTTCAAATTTTAATACATCTTAGATGGAAATGGTCCGAATGAATGAGGTTCTCTTGAGGTGTTTGTATGTCCTGTCCTCTCTTCATTCTCTCCTAAGCAGAGTGCGATTAGACTGAAGCCCTACTATGGATCAGCACACGATTCTGTTAATCGCTATGTATTAATCTACCAGGTGTGGGATATGGACGAGTTACTTCACCTCTTTGTGTCTCAGTTTCCTTGACTGCAAAGTGGGGACCAAAGTAATACATCTGACTTCAGAGAGTTGTTGTATCAAATGTGGTAATGATTGTAGAGGGGGCCTGGCATATAGTGGGTATATGGTAGCTGTCAATGGTAGCTGTGTTTATATTATTATTATATAATTCTTATTCCTTCTTTAGGATTATTTTTGTCGTGACCTTCTCAATTATTATTTACACATAAAGATTAAATGCATGGTCGCAGTGCAGTAAAAATGCATCGGTTCCAGAGACTAAAGGTCATAGCCACCATTTTAACTGATGTTTTGAGAGGAGGCTTGATGATGGTTACGATCTCTGGTTTAGGGCTCATATCTGATTTCACTTCCAAGCTGGTCTCAGATTGACTGGATAATCTGAGCTCCCTTTTCCAGAATGGGACAAGACCTACCTACCCCCTAAGGTTGTAGGTTGTAGGGGAGATTGCGTTCACCTCTGTGCATGGTTGAAAGTGTTAAAGGCACGCTGGCTAGCATTATTATCACAATCACCCCCTACTCTCTTTGCCTGGCACATTCTAAGTGCTCAATACAAGCTTGCCAAGGCGAATTAAAACAAACATTCCTTCTCTGAAAGTGGCTAAAGCCAGAGAAGCTTTTGAAGATCATCATAAGAAAATACTCCATGGAAAGAAAGGTAAGAAAAAAAAGCAAAACGTTACAGGATTGAAAGTCAGTTCTGCCCGGTACGTTCTGTCTTAGGGCTCTTCTTTGGGCTTCGATTCCCGCCCCCTCCCCCCGCCCTCCCCCCCACACAAGGTTGTTTCTAAGACACTTGGCGAGAGTGCTTTGAGATCTTGATAATCCTGCAGAATGAGGAAGGTGGCCCAACAGGGCTCCCCCAGGGGAGAATCCGGGACACGCGACCCAGTCTCCTCGGGCAGGCATCCTAGAGCCAGTGGTTTCCTGAGTGGGCCGAGCTCCGGGTCACGTCTTGAGGGCTGCTGGTTGGCCTCACCAAGGCTGCCAGGATGCTGTCGTCTCCATGACAACAGAGTGCGGGCGAGGAGACGCAGCGAGCGAGTGGTGTCATCCTCGGAAACCAAAAGCCCCCGCCCCCACACGGGCCGGGCCCCTGGCCGCAGGCGGTGGAATTCTTCTGGGAAGGCAGCTGACATCGCGGGCGGCCCCTGCCCCGGCCCTGGCAGCGCTGATGCAAGCGCGGCCCCGCGCCCGCAGGCAGGCAGCCCCGGGGGAGAGCTGGCGCAGCGCTCCGTCTTGTTCCCTTCCGGCCGCCCCGCCCGGTTTTCCCAGTGAGGAGTCAACAGCTCCCGGGTGGTTCCTCACCGACAGGCCCAGTGGGGGGAAAAAAATGTGTCTTTGCCCAAACCAGTTCCTCCCCTCCGCTCTTCCGAGACTTCTCGGGAGAATCCGAGCATCCCGACCCGGGCACGTTCGGAGCGATGGGAAGGGCTCTCGCGGCTCGCAGCCCCTCCCCGGGGACGGCCCAGGTTGCCCGAGATACCTGTTGCCAGCTGGTGCCAAGGAAACCGCCCGGATCACGAGGGAACCTTATGTCTGTGTGGCGAGGAGCCGAAGGGCCTCCGGGGTGGAGGTGGTGCAGCCGGGGCTGGTCTCCATCGCCCTCTGCTGGTCAAACAAGAGGGTTGCTCTAAAGTTCACGCTGGGACCTCCCGGATACTGGGGGAGGGGCGCGGGGGCTGCAAATGCTGGAGACCACCCTCCTCACGGAACACAGAGGACAAGGGACCTGTCGTTAGTTTTGCAGCTACTCTAGGACCAAGTCGCGACCAGAAGTCGCACTGACACCTTCACTGCGCAATCTCTATGCTGTTTAAAGTGAGAAGTCTTCCCGTAAGGACTCCTTATCATTGAGATCACGCTTTACACGCCACCCCACTGGGAGGCCTTCCTCCGTCGCTCGATCACATCACATCACCAGTTCTAAGTGTGGTCTGGGACCGACCCTCTGTGTGTGTGTGTGTGTGTGTGTGTGTGTGTGTGTGTGTGTGTGTGTGTGCGGGGAGGGGTACCCAGAGTCAAAACTATTTTTATAACAGTACTGAGGGGGTATTTGCCTTTTTTACTATTTCTCTCCCATAAGTGTGGTGCAGTTTTCCAGAGTCCCCGTGACATGTGATGCTGCAAAAGAGTGAATTCAGGAGCCAACGGGAGAATCCAGACGTCTTCTATTAAGGCAGACATTTAAAGAGATTGGCAAACGTGTGTAACTATGTCACTCTTATTAATTCGCTTGATTTGAGAAAATATAGCTCCTTTCATAAAATATATGTTAATAGGTAACGTTTATCATTTTAAAGTGAATTAACAATATTTTTAAAAATTATTAGTTTTAGGTTCTAATATGGCAAATACTGATAGATATCACCCACATAAGCAAAGCTCATTCGGGTCCTCAACACTCTTTAAGGGTATAATTGGGTCCTGAGACCAAAAATTTGGAGAACAGCTGCTCTGTGTTAAAGGAGTCCCTCCCCAGGCACTGTCACGTCGCCCTCTCTTTTATTTACCTCACAGTCCTTTTCACTAAAGAAATTACCTTGTTTTCTTTATTGATGAAAATCAGCTGGAGATCTTGTTCCAATCCAGATTCGGATTCCGAAGTTCTGGGGTGGGGCTCAGAGTGCATTTCTAACAAGCTCCGGCCCACGGACCACACTTTGAGAAGCGCTTCTCTAGGGTTTGCTCCGTCCTTTCAGATGGTGCTTACTGGGGACTCCTTCAGTGAAAACAAATCAGGTGGCTGTTCAATGTCAGCAGTGAGAGAGAAAGTTTACACAGTTAGGACCACGTCCTCTCTGCTTGGGGCTAAAGGCCCTTGGAAGAAATTGAGGGTCAGCTAATTTGCAAACTGGGAGAGGCACAAGAACATGGTGTGAGAGCTTAAAAGGAACTTGAGCTGCCTTTGCAAATATCCATTGAACTTCAAACAGTAAACTAAGCAATTCAGTTAATGAGCATTACATCAGATTATGCTAGGGACTACACTACGGAAAGCTACTCCTAAAACAGAAGTTACCCTTCTTCAGCTCCAGTTCTGGAATCAGCTAGAATCATCTCCAAATCTCAAAGCACACGGTAGATAGTTGAATAATGGGAATTTCAGTTGTCATGAAAAAAACCTTTACTGTGAGAGGGGGAAATACTCTAAGTATGCCATGTAACATTTTTGCATTGGGATGGAAAATATGCTGAAAACCAAATTGCATGTAACTGTTTCTGCTGTCTAATTTGGGGTGGTAGTATAATTTACATCAGTGGAAAAATGAATCTCTGTAACTGGGTCTTTCCACTCAGAGAAGGGAAGAAAGAAGACTGACGTAAAACCTCTGCCAGTTGGGTGACACGGCCAGCGCAGGGATCACAGCCTCAAATTCTTCCAGAGGCCAGACGAGTCACGCAAACGTGGATTCCGGCACAGACTAACCATCTGGCCTGGCTACAGGGGCTGCCATGATTCTACTTTGGCTTCTTGCTGCTGTGTTTGACCCAGGGGCCTGTGTTATCCAATCTTCTCATTTTTTAGAGAGAACCCAGAAACCAGGGTTTTATGGGAAATGTATCTTTTTTTTTTTTTCAATGTCAGGAAGAAAATAAAATTAAGCACACCATGGAGCGAGTTTCTGTGCTGTGCAAACAAAGCAAATCTTCCCAGCAGATCTTTTCCAGAAGGAAATCTTCTCATTTTTCTTCCCTGCTCTGATATAAATGAGGCAGGGGCCAGGTTTAGGGGGGGCCTTTCTATGGCTGAGCACTGGTCTTTAGGTCGCACCTGATGGGGGTGGGTGGAGGGTAGAGTGCTTTGCTTAATCAAATGAGATTTCAGTATCGTTGTGGGAAAGGAGCAGCTCAGAGAGGGGGGAGTCTTGGGAAACAGAGGAGCAGAAAATGTGAGGGGGAGAAAAAAGGGAGAATTTGTGTGTGTGAGCTGAGACAGGGGTAAGGGGAGGGGCGAGGGTTGTACCTCTGTTGGGTGAGGGAGTTTTTGGAGGGTCACGGATGGGGACTTGAGGAAAGGAGGCTGGGTTCCACCTGGCAGGGGCTTTCAGTCACTTTCATGTCTAAGGAGCAGGCAAGACCCCAGCAAGTACCGTTTTTAGGGGCCTGAACCAGTTTGGGATTGGCCCCTGGTGCCACTGTTTGCCTTATCTGCAATTTGGGTGAAATCATTTTGCTTCTCTGGGCCTCAGCTTCCCTTTTTTTTTTTTTTTTTTTTTTAACATCTTGATTGGAGTATAATTGCTTTCCACTGTTGTGTTAGTTTCTGCTGTATAACAAAATGAATCAGCTATACGTATACATACGTCCCCATATCCCCTCCCTCTTGCGTCTCCCTCCCACCCTCCCTATCCCACCCCTCTAGGTGGTCAATGGTTCTGATGAACCTAGTGGGAGGAGAGGAATAAGGATGCAGACCTAGAGAGGACCTGGGAGGTGGGTAGGGGAGGGGGAAGGGGAAGCTGGGAAGAAGTCAGCTTCCTTTCAAACGGATAATAATAACATCTGTCTCACTCCTCGCGGGGTTCCTGCAAGGGGCAACTAATGCTATGTGAGCAACGCTTGGTAAAAAGAAGAGAACCAGATAAATGTGAGGTTTTGGCTGACGGTGGTTAGTCAACTGATCTGAATGACAATACCCGTGCAATAATAATCATCCCAATGATAATAATAGTAATAGCACACCTACTGTGTGCTGGTTCCCTACTGAGCACACCCAGGCACTATCTGATGGAAAGTACCTAACAGTGACCGAATATCACTACATCCATTACACAGAGAAGAAAGTAGAAGTTCAGAGAGACAATGTAACCTGCTCAACGTAACTTAGCTGGCAACTGGTAGAACCAGGTCTGAATGACTCTAAATATTATATTCTTAACCACTTATGTGACATGCTGTTTCAGTAATCACTCTTAACATTACGCTTGCCTGCATACTGGAGAATAGTAATCGTGTGGTTTTTTTCTTAATAATATGTTAGTATATAGAAGTAGTGCTTGTTCACTAGGTTTTGAAAAAAATCATTCTGGTCCTTCATTCAAACACATATCTAGTGAATACCTACCATGTACCAGGCTTGGCGCTCTGTATTAGGAACACTTCCAGGAACAGAATACAGACAGCCTCTCGCCTTCATTGAACTTACAAGGTAAGAGTAGAGAAAAAGTATTAAACGATTACAGTACCAGGTGCCAAAGGGAAGTGCTTTGGTCTGAGGGAGGAGGGGACATCTTAGGGGAGACCTAAAGAATCAAGAGGAGTCGGCCAAGGAAAGATGGGGGAGGGTGAGACAGGGTTCCACCAGGTGGAGGGAGCACAGAGCAAGTGAGAAAGACAGGGGGTAAGAGACTGAATGAGGCCAGGGAGGAAATGAGAATGCTCCTCCTTGCCCAGCGTGGAGGGTTAAGGGGTGGGAGGTGAGAAATGATGCTGAGGAAAGGGTCATGGGTCAGATCACACAGGACCTTGTGAGTCACGCTATCATATATAAATATATCTGTATACCTATGTACCTATGTATATATATGTTTTATTTTCTTTTCCTTAAAAACCAAACCAGAACCATGCCCAATACTGCTTTTTAAGCTTTACTGAGATATAATTGATGCACAATAGACCACACGCACTTAAAGTATACAGCTTGATGACTTTTGACGTTCATATATTCCTAGGAAACCATCACCGCAATCGAGAGAATGAATTCCGTCATCCTCCAAGGTTACTCATGCCTTTATAACCCCTCCCTCCTGCCTCCCTGCCCCCGACCCAGCCACTGGCAACCAGTGACCCGCTTCCTGTTTCTGTCGGTTTGTATTTTCTAGAATTTCATCAATTCAATGTATCATGTCAGTGAAATCATACAGTGTGTACACGCTTATCTGGGCTTCTTTTGCTCGGCATAATTCCTGTGAGATTCGTCCATGTAACTATGCTTTGTTCCTTTTCATGGCTGAATAGTATCCTACACTGTTTTCAAATCCGCTTTGATCACTTAATATATCAATATAGCTGGGCTCTAGGTCAGACTGCCAGAGTTCACGTACCAACCATGCCATTTACAAATGGGTGACTTTGAGCAAGACTCCTCAGTCCGTTACCCGGTTTCCTCGGACCCCCGTGACCGTGTCTGTGAAACCAGGAGCACAGAAGGGGCTGCTTGGAAGGCACGCCGTGGGTGTGGTACGAGACGCTGTGTGCGCCTGTGCCTATAGCAACTGCCCAGCGAAAGGCGTCAGGAGTATTATTACTGTTACCGTTCCCAGCTGGCACATTTTGTGAAAATGTCAGCTGCAGCCATGGAACACCGACCCTAAGGCTAGATAGCAGGAAACAGAGGCCAAGTTCCCTTTCTGGTGACACCACAGGCTCCAAGGTGGACCAGATGGGTTCTTGTACCGCTTTGCTCCCCAGACCCTCTTCCTCCAGCACAGTGACACCCAGAAGTGGGGTTCTGTTGGGAAAGAGCTTAATGAAAGAGGCTTGATGGGCGAGAGAAAAGGGAAGCTGGGTTCACTGTAATCAATTCGATCACGCAGACACTCATGGTTCACTGTCCCAGTTCCAGAGACCCACGTCTTCCTTGATAGCTTGCTCAAATAACAGATTAAATCATCTCTAACACGCAACGGCTGGGGTGTGTTTAAAAAGAAGCTTCTCCGAGGCTTGCCTCCAAAGAAGTGTCTGTCTTGTGTCCCGACCACGGTGATAGAAAGTCTGCAGAAAAGTATCTGCATTGATGCCATCCTTCCATTGCTGCATCTTGCCATTCCAGGGCTAGATGGTCAGTAGCAGAGGGGGCTATGCCTTCTAATAGACAACCACCTCAAGGCCCAGCTTTGGAGTCAGGTGAGATCTGAGTTCAAATCCCAGTCCCGCCACATATTAGCTCTTGAATCTTAGTTCCCCGATCAGGAGGGATCAAACCTGCACCCCCTGCCGTGGAAGCTCAGAGTCTTGACCACTGGACCTCCAGGGAAGTCTCTGGGCCTCATCTTTTAAATGGGGATAAAAATCATCCCTAAATTTATGGGTCGGTTGTGAGGGCTAAAAGAGAAAGGAGAAGAGGTTTGTATGGGCCTAAGCACAGTCCCCCGGCCTGGGCAAAACGGTACTCATAGGAAGTAGGGGGCTGTCAGAAACCTCTATGTGTTTGTCTTTCTTTTATGAATAAACACTTTCTCTAACTGTAAGCCTCTGTCTTTATGTCCCTCCTTAAATCACACCTTGTACAGCAGTCAGCCTGTTTTAGGCATGTCACCAGCTGGACGTGAGTTCCCACGAAGAGGAAACTGAGTGTGTATAAGCTGGGAATTAAGTGGGGCAGGAAAACTGTCTTCAGGAAGGGCAGCCATCAGAAAGGTGTATTTATTTAGCTCCGTTTCACCCCCAAGGACTCAGACCCATGGGGGGGTGGGGTGTCACCACGAGGCCGATGAGGAACTATGTTGTTATCAGAAAAGTCTGCAGAGGAAGTGGACCTCCTCGTGGCTTGGTCAGCTGCCTGTTGTGAATGCGTCCAACTGAGGCTTGGTGACCGAGTGTCAAAGATGTGGTCAAGGTGATTCCTGATGTAGAAAGTTGGACCAGACATTGACTTTGAGGTGAAGGCAGGGGAGGTGGACAGAATCGGGAGGTGGTGGGCAGGGCTGAGGGTTTCCCACGCTCTCACGGCCACTTCAGCACTTCCCCCTTTATCTGTGTTATACATTTGGGTTTCTGCAGATTTGAAAAGAAGATTTGGCTACTTCAAACCAAAGTGTGTTGTTGTTATTTTTTTTTTTAAAGCCGCTGTCCTGGATGACCTTTGAGGCCTCTTTGAACTTTAGGGCTCTAAGTCGATGATTCAGAATTGCCTGTGACCTCGACAACTGCACAGTTTGTCAAAGCTCTTTTGGTTGCAAGTGTCAAAACTCCTCGCAACTTGGCTAAAGCAAGACAGGGAAGGAGTGACTTGAGAAACTTGCAGGGCTGTGCAGGTAGTTCGCAGAACTGTGAAAGAGAGCTGTGACACCAGCGGCCTCAGGGACTAGGACCTGCAACTCCTTGCTGCCCAAGTGCTGGCTCTGTTCATCTGACTCTTGGCTCTCATTCCTGCCTGCCTGTTGGCCTCCATGAGCATGGCTGGCAGCAGCCTCAGCCATGGGAAAGAGAGAACTCCTTGTTCACAGCATGTGTGTATTTGATCTCAGGCAAGGATTATAATTGGCCCCTTTAAATCAATAGCCCAGGGACTTCCTTTGTGGCACAGTGATTAACACTCGGGGCTTCCAATGCAGGGGGCCCGGATTGGATCCAGGGTCAGGCAACTAGATCCCACATGCATGCCACAACTAAGAGTTCTCATGCCACAGCTAAGGAGTCTGTGGGCTGCAACTAAGGAGCCCACCTGCCACAACTAAGGCCCAGCGCAACCAAATAAATAAATAGCCCACTGCTTGATGGAGATGGAGTGCTAGGATTGGCCAGTCCTGGCTTACGTGGTCCTCCGTATAGCCAGGGCAGGTATGAGCCTTAGCAGACTAAAGGTAACAAAAAGCAGTGGCTCCTTGCAGCTTGGAAGACCTTGAGAAAATGTGTATGGAAAAACAAAAAAGAAAGAAAAGAAAAACGTGTCCTGAAAACTTTAGCAAAAGTCTTTGGATTCCATGGAGAAGGGAGTTCCAGTGAAGAGTTCCTATTTACTGGGTATTGATTTGAGGTCATAGGTCATACACAACGCATTGCATGCATTAGAATGCATTACATAATGTGTTACGTGCATTGTCATTTAAAATTGTCACCACAGGGACTTTCCTGGCGGTCCGGTGGTTAAGACTCCGCGCTTCCAATTCAAGGGGCTTGGATTTGATCCCAGGTCGGGGAACTAAGATCCCATGTGCCACACAGCACGGCCAGAAAACCCCAAATTGTCAAAACAATGACCTGAGGTGGACTTTTGTTGTCATTTTGCAGAGGAGAAACTTGAGGCCCAAAGATGTTCATTAACTTTCCCAAGAGCACACAGCTAGAAATAAGAGCTGGGTCTGGCTCAGCATCTGTGTAGGCCTGCGTTTTTTTGTTTGTTTGTTTGTTTTTGAATATTTATTTATTTATTTATTTATTGGCTGCATTGCGTCTTCGCTGCTGTGTGCTGGCTTTCTCTAGTTGCGGTGAGCGGGGGCTGCTCTGGTTGCGGAGCACGGGCTCTAGGCACATGGGCTCAGCAGTTGTGGCATGCGGGCTCTAGAGCACAGGCTCAGTAGTGTGGCTCACGGGCTTAGTTGCCCTGTGGCGTGTGGGATCTTCCCGGACCAGGGCTCGAACCCGTGTCCCCTGCATTAGCAGGCAGATTCTTAACCACTGGACCACTGGGTACGTCCAGGCCTGCGAGGTACGTCTGAGGCCTTCACCTCGGATGATGCAGAAGGTGAGGAAGTGGGTAACAGAGTTTGGATACAAATGGAACAGGGTTTTCAAACACAAATGCTGAGAGCAGGACTCATGTTCTGAGGCTGGTGAAAAAGAACACAGGACGGGGAGACAAGGGACCTGCATTTGAGGCCCAGCTCTGCCTCTGCTTACTGATTACCTGGAGCCAGAAGAGTCTTTTATTCCTTTTTTTCCCCCCCTTAACAATTTAGAAGTCTTTCCAATTCAAATGGTTCCTTTATTTATTTATTTTGGCCATGCCGCGTGGCTTGCAGGATCTTTGTTCCCCAACCAGGAATAGAACCCGTGCTCCCTGCACTGGAAGCCCAGGGTCCTAAACAGTGGACCGCCAGAGAACTCCCCAGAAGAGTCTTTTAAAAATGCAGATCCGACCATGTCATTCTCCTGTTCCCTATTCTCTGGAGAACACCCAAATGTCTCACTGCGATCAACAAGCTCTGGCGTGTCTGCCTTCCCCCCTGGTGCTGCTCTGTGCCTCTGGCCCCTCGTGACTCTGACAGTTTCTTATAGGTTTCAGGTTTTTTTGCACATGCATCCCTGAACTTGCAATACCTGTTCCCTGCCCCGATTTTGAACCAGCACCTTCTTTTTCCTTCTGGTTGCGGCTTTTACCCATCACCTGTTGGATGGAGGGCTCCCTGATTGCCAATAGGCCAGAGTCCTCTGATAAACATCCTTGCTTACAGCTTAACACTTACTTCTTTTATAAAAAATTGTTAAAATTTTAATTAAAGTATAGTTGATTTACAATGTTGTGTTTATTTACTGCTGTATGGCAAAGTGATTCAGTTATTCATATATGCATCTTTTTTTTTTTTTTTTTTTTTTTTGCGGAACGCGCGCCTCTCACTGCTGTGGCCTCTCCCGTTGCGGAGCACAGGCTCCGGACGCGCAGGCTCAGAGCACAGGCTCCGGACGCGCAGGCTCAGAGCACAGGCTCCGGACGCGCAGGCTCAGCGGCCACGGCTCACGGGCCCAGCCGCTCCGCATCACGTGGGATCTTCCCGGACCGGGGCACGAACCCGCGTTCCCCGCATCGGCAGGCGGATTCTCAACCACCGCGCCACCAGGGAAGCCCATATACATCCTTTTAAAAAAAATGTTCTTTTCCATCATGGTTTATCATGGGATATTGAATACTGTTCTCCGTGCCATACAGGAGGAACTCACTGCTTATCCATTCCATATATAAATCCTACATCTGCTAACCCCAAGCTCCTCCCCTCTGGCAACCACCACCAGTCTATTCTCCATGTCCGTGATTCTGTTTCTGTTTCATAGGTAAGTTCATTTATGTCGTATTTTAGATTCCACATGTAAGTGATAATATGGTATTTGTCTTTCCCTTTCTGACTTACTTCACTTGGTATGAGAATCTCTAGTTGCCTGTTTACGTTAACTTCTAAACACTTACACTTATTGCTCCGGCAGAGCACCTCTCTCTCAATGACAGTGAACCATATTCCTCTGTCGGGCCCCCGGGCTGTGAGCTCCATGAAGGGGCGGCCACCATCGCTGCCTCGTTCATCTGTATCCACAAACTGGTGTGACGCTTGGTACACAGTGATAGCCCACTCAGGATTGATTGAACAGCTCAGTGAAAGTCAGAGCACCCACTCCGGGCCTCCTCTTCCCAGTAGTAAATGTCAGATTGTGGAGGTGTCAAATTCCAAGACTTTAAGAACACCTGGGTAAAGAGGGGGCTCATGTCAGTGGGTGGAATTCGGTTGAATCTCAGAGGGTGTTTCATTCTATTTGAAGCCTGTGAAAGAAAAGGCTAGCTGGGGCCATCTGGCCTGGTAACAGGTGGACTCAGAAATGAAGAGGAGAAGTTCGCTGAGAAAGCAGCCCTGCCTGCAAAAAACTCACACTCCTTCCCGGAAGAAAGGCTGTCACTTGGTTCCTCTCTCTGCCTCTGACATATGCTTCAAGCCCTCGCTCCTAAATGTGGTTGATATTCAGAGTTTGCTGCCATGTGAGGAGAGCTGCTGTGAGAACTGAAAACGGCTTCTAGGAGAGCAATTAGCAGAAGGGAGGATTCGGCGTTGCCTTTAGGCCTGAAGCCTTTACGCGTGTGGCAGTGGTTCAGCTCTGGACACTGGGGGCTCAGAGCAAGACAGTGGTGCCAGCTGTATGCAGAGGAACGGGGTCTCCCGAGGTTTTGACCTTAACAAAGAGCCTGGGTCTGCTGGACGGGAGTGTTTGTCTTGGCTTGCCAGGCACATAGACCCTGGAGCTGAGCTGCGTTCGAACCCCGCCTCTGCTCCTCACTAGCTATGCAATCTTGGGCAAGTTTCTCAACCTCTTTGGGCCTCAGTTTCCTCATCTGTGAAATGGGGATAGTGATAGCATCTGCTTCTTAGCATTGCAGTGAGGATTAAACGAGTTAATTTGTGTAAAGTTCTCATGGCTGCTGGCCCATAAATGTTTCTAGTATTATGTTTTGAAAAAATCTCCTCAGTGCTTTGTCTGGTATCAGGCGACTGGACTAGTGTTTCTCACGGAGTGGGCCATGGACCGCCTGCGTCAGAATCACTTGGGCCAGAGACGATGTTCAAAATATTTAACCCCAGAAAAGGTGAGGACCTCCACAAGTCAGAACAGACAGCAGTTACAATTGGAGAGGCCCGTCCTATGCCAGGCATCAACCCAGCGACCCTGTGCTTTCTGAGCCATGCGGATCTGGGAAAGATCGGGGTAACTGAGATGGCAGGGGACACTCAGATATGGTCAGTGACCATCCTGCTTTTCCCAGGATGTGGAATTTTCATTGTTGAAACTGGGACATTCCTAGGCAAACCCAGGACAGTTGGTCACCTACCCTCAGGTCCTTTGGGGGCAATGTCTGCTTACCAAGTGGTTTAGAAATACGTCAGTGTGTTAACAACCAGTGGGGCCCCACCAGTGTCTACTGGCGGAAGGTCAGCCCTGCCTGGGGCCTCATGAAAATGCAGATTCTGGGCCCAACTCCAGACAGGTTGAACAGAATCTCCAGAGCCAGGAAATCTGCATTTTCAGTGTGCCCTCCAGGTGAGTCTGATGTTTGTGTGTGTGTTGCGTTATGTCCAGGGCTAGCGCAAGTAAGTGCTCGGTAAATATTTCTTTGAAGAATGGATACATGTCCTAGGGTCATGAGAAGACTCCAGTGTGATAGGGCTTGGGCTTTGTACCTGGATTAAACTCAAATCCTAGTTCTTTTCTTTATCAGTTGGCCGATCTCGGGTGAATTAATTGACCTCTCGGAGATCCAGTTTCCTTACCCAGAAAAGGACATAATAATAGTACTACCTTATACAGATGTGTATTAACCAAAATAATATACATAAGGTAATTAGCCACAGTGCCTGGAATAGAGTAGATGCTGAGTAGAAAGTAGCTATCACTCTTGCTGTGGTTACCATTAATAATTCTCTTTTCTTTAATTCAGCAAACAATGGCTGAGCTAGGTCTCAGGCACAGTGCCGGACACTGTGGTTTCCAAGATAAATAAGAAATGGGAATTCCCTGGCAGTCCAGTGGTTAGGACTCTATGCTCTCACTGCCGAGGGCCTGGGTTCGATCCCTGGTCAGGGAACTAAAATCCCGTACTCTGCATGGCACGGCCAAAAAGGAAAAGAAAAGAAAAGAAATGCCCTGCACCTTAGAAACACATAGAAGCAAATGTGCCAGACACAGCAGTGACGTGGCATCTTTTTTTTTTTTTTTTTTTTTTTTTTGCGGTACGCGGGCCTCTCGCTATTGTGGCCTCTCCCGTTGCGGAGCACAGGCTCTGGACGCGCAGGCTCAGCGGCCACGGCTCACGGGCCCAGACACCTGGCGGCACGTGGGATCTTCCCGGACTGGGGCACGAACCCGCGTCCCCTGCATCGGCAGGCGGACTCTCAACCACTGCGCCACCAGGGAAGCCCGTGACATGGCATCTTGCCCTACATACTGTTGGTGCCCCTACTGGCTAGCCCCCCGGCCAGGAATCAGGAAAGGGGACAGGTGACATTTAAGGATTGGGAATGCCTGGAATTTGCAAAATGTAAGCTCTTTCAGTGAAGATGTAGCCATGGGAAAGGGCCTTATCAGGAAATGGCTTGCAGTTCAGGGTGCCTAGAAGCTACAACCCATGGTGTAGGGGCAGGCGGGTGGCATGATGTTCATGGAAACGGCCAAGCCAATCCTGGGCTATGGGCACCATGCTTGTGGGAAACTGACAGCCAGACTAAATGTCTACATGAGCATTTGGTTGAGTGACTTGGAGTCCACCCATGTCTTCGAATGCACTGCAGTTCTTAAAAATGAAATGATAGGTTTATGACGGGGAAAGCTCTTCAAGATATATTTTTGAGCAAACAAAGCAAGATACAAAAGAGTATGATCCTGTTTTTGTGGTATTAAAATAATAAAAATGAGTACCTTCATTCAGTTCCAGCCCCATCATTTATTAGCTGCGTAATCTTGAGCAAGATTCTTAACTTTGATATGTCTCAGTTTCCCAAACTATAAAATCAGGATAATGAAAGTCACTTCTCCATTGAGTTATTGTGAGGATAAAAGAAACAATGACCCACATAAAGCATTGAGCCTAATTCTTAGCATGGATGACACTCTCAATAAATAATAGCTACTATTATTATATGTGCAGAGAAAAAAGTCTGGGTCCGTATACATCAAAATAGTAATAATAACTCTCTCTAGGTGATTGAATTATAAACGATTTTAGTTTACTTCCTGCCTGCCTATATATTCTTAATTGCCATAGTGAACATAAGTTACTTGCGTAAAAAGAAGAAAGAAAATGGGCTTTGATGGTTGCTCTGTGCATAAGGTAAGTGCATAGTAAATATCTTTATGGAAATTGAGTGGACATTCATATGCCCAGGTCATACAGTTTAGGAGACTTTATTCACATCAGAATATAGTTCTTTGCTTTTCAAATACTTCAACGAGGTGGGAAAAAATGTAGGACATAGAAGCAACAAGTTTGGCCAAATGCTGATACTTTCTGAAAGCTGAGTATTGGGTATATGAGTGTTCATGATACCATTCTGTTTCTGTGTATATTTGAAATTTTTTCATAATTAAAAATTAGAGAAAAAATATATAGTTCTTTAATTTATCAAGGATTACCACACTTCAAGTTTTAAAAGTAAATGGTTCCCTAAATCTTTTGGTATTGTTTCATAACTCACTTACTAAGAACTGAAACTTTCAAATTTATAAGCCATGTTCTATTAAAGATTCAACAATAAAGATCAGCCTTTACATCGATACCAGTTGTATTGGTGAGGACTCTTAGATACAAGTTGCAGATATTCAAATGAAACTGGTTTTAAAAAAAAAGATATATTTTACCTCTTATAAATAAGAGTCTTTCGGCTTTTTGAGGGGCCCAGATGATTTAATCATGCTTCCCTCTTTCTATACAATAAACTAGACGGCTGCCAATAGCCCCAAGGTTGCAATCTGAAAGAAAGAGATCTTTTCCAAGGGCTCTGGAAAGAATAGCAGGGAGGCTTCTGATTGATCAAGCCTGGGTCATGGCGCCACCCTTGGGAAGAGGTTGCAGGCAATGGACTGAGTATGTTTACCATGGAATAGAATGAAGAGTGGAACCCAAAGGGAAAGTGGCCAATCAGACCAAAAAACAAATGGTCATTATTCGTGAACCGTCAGGTCCCTTATTCAGAGAGGAAGGTTCTGTGTAAGGTTCTTTGACTTCACTGGGAGAACAGTGCTACATAAACGCAAGAAATTATGATTTTGCTGACAGATCTGGACCGCTATCCAGGTTCCCACCTTCCTGGATTACGAAGAGAAAAGAAGCAGAAGATAACTACTGAAATATTGCCTAGTGATGAAACATTAAGTTTGTGTGTCATACAGTAAATCTAGCTGTTAGTTCTTGTTCTACCACTTATAATCTTCAGGTCCCAGTTAACTTTTTGGTAAAATTAGAGAGTTGGCTTTGAAGATGTATAGCATCTCTTTCTCCTCAAAGATGCGATGATCCTGGACACCTCTACACCTAAACAAATTCCGCCAGAATTTTAAAGTAACTCTCATTTGCAGAGACCCATAGTTTTGCAAATAATATTGCCCTTCAATGAGGAGTTTCATAGAATGAGTTCCTAGGAAGCAAAGAACATTGTTTGTTTATTTTTAAGTACTTTATTTTTCTATTTTAGGGTTTTTTTTTTTTTTTTTTTTTTTTCTGAGTATACAGGTGTATGTTAAGTGGACCAAGATTTTTTGTTTGGGGCCACAGCGTGCAGCACTCGGGATCTTAGTTCTCCGACCAGGGATCGGACCCGTGCCCCCTGCAGTGGAAGCGTGAAGTCTTAACTACTCGACAGCCAGGGAGGTCCCGAACATTGTTTATTGATTACCCACTGTGCCAAGCCCTTTACATAGATTATTTCATTTGGCTTTCACAATAATTCTGAGAGGTAGGGAAAATAATGTGCTCCCAGTGATGTCCATGTCCTACTCCCTGGAACCTGTGTATATGTTGGGTTACATGAAAAAGAGGGATTAAGGTTGCAGATGGAATTAAGGTTGCTAATCAGCTGATCTTGAGATGGGAGTTTATCCTGAATTATCCCACGGTAATCAGAAAGGTCTTTACATGTCAAAGAGCGAGATGGAAGAGTCAGAATCAGAGAAGATATGATAACAGAAGCAGAGGTCAGAGTGAGGCAATCGCCAGGTTGAAAGACAGAAAAGGGTCATAAACCAAGGAATGCAGGTGGCCTCTAGAAGTAAGGAATGGATTCTCCCACAAAGCCCCTAGTAGGAGCACAGCCCTGCAGACATGCTGATTTTAGCCCATTGAGACTGATTTTGGACTTCCGGCCTCTACCACTGTAAGATAATAACATGTGCGTTGTTTTAAGCCACTCGTGTGTGGTAATTTGTTGCAGCAGTCCTGGGAAACGATTATAAGTACGCACAATAAACCTACTGTACTGAGGAGGACACATTCACAGAACACTTCAGTGACTTGCCCAAGGTTGCCCAGTCACTAAAGGGCAGAGTCAGAATTTGAGCTTGAGCATATTTGTCTTGAAAGCCCACACTCTTAACCACTGCGATGTAATCTTTGAGGACCATGTTTATGATGCAAGGTTGAGCTGTGCAGCTTACAAAGAAGCATAAGAACATAGGGCTTTAATCGTTCCTCGGGGAATTTATGAACCTGCAAAGGGTCAAGCAACCCGACAGAATCAATAATTACCTTTTATTGGAAAGACTGAGTGCCGGGCACTTCACCTATGTACTCTTTGTACTGTTACCTTTATCGTGAAAAGGAAGGCTGTTACCATCTCTTATGGGCTAAATTCTGTCACCCCTTCTCCGCCCCCAAATTCATATGATGAAGTCCCAAGCCCCAGTACCTGAGAATGTGTCTGCATTTGGACAAGGGCCTTGAAAGAGGTGATTAAGGTAAAATGAGGTCATATGGGTGGGCCCTAATGCAAAATGACTGATGTCTTTAGAAGAGGAGACGAGGGTCCAGACACACACACAGAGGGAATACCATATCCCCACAGGGAGAAGGTGGCCACTTACAAGCGAAGGAGAGAGGCCTCAGAAGAAACCAACCCTGCTGGCACATTGATCTTGGACTTCCAGCTTCCAGCACTCTGAGAAAAGAAAAGTTGATTGTTTAAGTCACCAGCCCCAGCAAACCAACACACCATTCATAAGTAAATGGACTTACTGTACATATCATACTAGAAGGCTTGTTTACTTGGGGTTTGAGGGGCTAGTTCTAAACCAGGACAGTGGAATCCAGGAGTGACTTCTCTACTATAGCCAATCAATTTCCAGCTACTTGAGCAGGTGCAAGGTCTGAGTGTCAACACTCCAGGAGGGTACTGTGACCTCCCTTCCTGTCACCTGAACTTCTCTTTACCCTCTCCATCTTCCAGACTCCCTGGTCCATTCAGTCTCTTTACTCCCTTCCTTCCACCAAAAGTCTGGCCTTTTCTTTCAGTGAATCTCTGTTGTGGCTTCTCGGTTTAGTTCTAATGATGGATGGGGTATGAATCTTAAAGACAGTGTGGGGAGAGGATAAGAATTCTGTACAGTAGTCTGGCCTTAGAGTGAATTATCTAGAAAGAAATCAGACTTTTCACATCACAAGGATTAAACTTCCATTAGTATATGTCTATACCTCCCCTTGCCTTCTCTGCCAGAGCGTCTATTCTATTATTTGAATGTATCAGTTAGATGTGTATCAGTAAGGAAAGACCAGATTGTGCTGCAGTAACAAACATCACCCCCCAATGTCATTGATTTAACACAACCAAATTTATTTCTTATGCTATGTGTATAATGTTGGCTGTAGCAACCTCTCTTTATCATAATCACTGGGGAATTCAAGTTGATGGTGGCCTTGTCTATTTCCTTGATGGCTCAGACAGGTAAAGAGGATGTGGAAAATCATACTGGCACATTCAAGCCTTTGCCTGGAAATGACATACAGCACTCCTGCTCACATCTCATCCAAAGCAAGCCAAATATTTACATCTTATGTCAAAGGAGGTAAAGAAGTGTGATCTTATCATGGGCCCAGAAAGAGAGAATACAAATAACTGCAATCAACCCTGATGAGGTTATCAGGGTGTCCTCATGGGGGTACTTTTGACTGCAAATAACCAAACATCTGCCAGAAGGGGCTTCAACAAGGAGGAGATTTATTATCTTATATAGCAAGGGGCCCAAATACCCCGGAGTTGCTGGCTTGGTTCATTCACTGGCCCAACACCATCACCCAGCACCCTGGTTCCTTCTGGTTCCTGCCCTGCCATTCTCAGCTTATTGCCCTAGCCTCATAGGCTGGCTCTCTTCATGGTCCAAAGATGGCTGCCTTCTCTCAGCTATTGCACACAGATGACAACACTCAGAGATAGAAAAGGAAATATAGCTCTGTCTCGTATCCTTTTTCTCAAAACAGTGCAAACCTCCCCAGAGACTCCCCAGCAGATTTTCCCCATCTCATCACCCGGAATTGTATCATGTGCTCTTGTCTAAACTAGCCACTTGGCAGGAGGCCTGAGAAAGCCAGGGCTGGCTTAAATGAAACAAGATTTATTTCCTAGGACTGCCTAGGTGGGCCAGTACTCCTTTTTTTTTTTTTTTTTTTCCTTTCACCCACACCACCATGTGGCACGCAGGATCTTAGCTTCCCGACCAGGGATCGAACCCGCCCCCCCTTCAATGGAAGTGCAGGGTCTGAACCACTGCACTGCTAGGGAAATCCAGGGGTTCAGTACTCCCGTCCCCTAAAATAAAGGGCATGGCCACTCAAAGGAGAATGAATCCAGCTGGGATCCTGTTTTTAAGACAGAAGGGGTGTGGAATCATAGTATAGTTGGGTAGAAAACTAACAGTGTCTGCTGCCCAAGGCTCCAGGAAGGGAGAGGTGAGTGCGATAAGGTGAGAGGGAAAACCATTCTGCCTTAAGCGTCTGATCTCACTGAATATTAGCATCAAATTTATAACCCAGATTTTCTTGTCCTATCTCACAGATAAGAAATGTGGCGTTAGAGAGACATAGGTTTCTCTGATTCCAAAGTCCTACTTAGTCCACTTGGCCTGGCTGTTTATCCATCAAGTACAATTACAGAGTGGAAAGTCAGAATTAATTTTTTTTAAAGTCCTTTGGGGAAAGCAGAGGAGGATGCAGCGAATCCCCACTTTCAGTTAATCAAAATGAGCCCTGTACAAATAAGCTATCCGTAATCAAACTGGCTAACGGCTGAACTCTCTCACTGACGTCAACCCAAGATCCCTTTTTAACTAGGGGCAAATTTTTTATTAGCTTCAGGGCCCTTAAAGTAAAAATTGACATCAGTTGAAAATTCAGCCCTGCCCTCCGCCTTTGCTGATAGACCCACTGATGAATGTCCTAAAAGCCCAAACTTAAGAATCCAGTTGGCCAGGTAGAGAAACAGGGCAGGCAGCTCTTAGGAGGCTCTGGGGAAGAACAGGGCAGGACCCACCAGTGTGCTGGACTTGCTTCCGTGTTGGACCCCCTAGCCTGCCCTGAGTTTGCTTGCTCCCTGACTTAAGTCTGGACACTTGACTTCAAACCTCTGGCCAGATCATAAAGAAGCCCAGGCTCTGGTCCTGCCCATACCTAATAGATAACACTACTCTTTACGGAGGCTCTCCTAAGTGCCAGGCACTGAGTTAAGCATACTGCTTGTACGACTACACGTAATTCTTATTCCAAACCCTCCAAGGTGGGTGGCTTTTCCAGAGATGCATAAATGGAAGCTCAGGGAAATTAACAGTGATTAAAAGTAATTAAGAGTGATCTGTCCAAGGTTGCAAAGAAGTGGTCAAGCTGGACTCTTATCTCAGGTCTGGTTGCAAACTTAATGCTCTGAACTGCTGCATCCTACTTCCTCTGCAGAGCTTGATTTTATTTTAAAATCCTCTTGAAAAGTTTACCAGGTGGATGTGGATATGACTATGCCATATCAGTTTGGAGAAGTTACACAAAACTTGTCCCAAGTTGCACAGCTAGCTAAAGGGTGGAGTCAGAATTTGAACCCAGGGCCGAATGTGTCTCCACACCCAGGGGTCCCTTCATCTGTGAATCGCCTCCCGCGCTACATGAGCCGCTGATCCCAGCATCACCCACCCCTGAGTGAACTTCCACCTGCTTCTTTATAAGAGAGCAACTGCCATATTTTAAAAATCATGAGAAAAAGGATTATGCTTGACATCACAAGCTGCTTTTGAGATATATACATGTATAAATTTCTCCTTCTTTGAAACAGCTGCAAGTTTTCTAAAGGAGTCTTCTGCTGTTAAAAATGCCGCATCCGTTTTCCCAAGGCCTCTTCAGGTCGGCATGTTTAAAGAAGACTTGAACTTGTCACTCAGCCCTCACTTTGCATGAATCATAACAGGACCCTATGTGGGGAAGCAGCTTAGTTCTAGGAACCGGTAATAGAAGCCGGGGTTTGTCACCTTCATGGGTGCATCTGAAATCCCACTTGGGTGCTTGTCCGGGGCCACCCATGACCCAGGGGGATCTGAGCAAATGGGCAACGGCCACCTCAGCTGACCGATGCCCGAGTCACACACACAGCTGCCTCTGTGGCCAGACGCCGGGCAGAGGCCAAAGAGTAAGGAATCTTCAGAGGGATGGCCTCTCCTCTGCTTCAAGACAATATTTCTAAATCAGGGATCATAAAATAATGACAGTAATAAAAATACCTGAACACTTACCTATGATTATTCTCATTGGTGTTGGTGCTAGTGTAGATCCATTACCTAGCTGATGGAACAACCAAAGTACCTTGTAAGTTGCAAGTATTCTTTTTTTTTTTAACCATGTTTATTGGAGTATAATTGCTTTACAATGGTTAGTTTCTCCTTTACAACAAAGTGGATCAGTTACACATGTACATATATCCCCATATCTCTTCCCTCTTGCGTCTCCCTCCCTCCGACCCTCCCTATCCCACCCCTCTAGGTGGTCACAGAGCACCCAGGTGATCTCCCTGTGCTATGCGGCTGCTTCCCACTAGCTATCTATTTTACGTTTGGTAGTGTATATATGTCTATGCCACTCTCTCACTTTGTCCCAGCTTACCCTTCCCCCTCCCCGAGTTGCAAGTATTCTTGTAATAAAGTGCAGTGCTTAACAGCTCAGGCTGTGAGGGCAAAGAGACCTGGGTCTGACGCCACTGTCACCTCTTGCTGGTCCTGTGAGTCCGGGAGGTTAGTCCAACTTTCTAGGCCTCAGTTTTCCTCATCTGGAAAATGGAGAGGGTAATATCAATAGCATGTGTTCCATAGAGGGGCTGGAAGGATTAAATAGGATCATGTATGTAAAGCAGTTAAGAGCATGCTTGTTGGTTCAGAATGGGGGTTCGGCAATTGGAGGTGATAATTAACTATTAGAAGTGAGATGCTGGGAAATTGCCATTTCTCTGCCTTCAGAAAAAGCTGGACTTCTAGGGCCAGCTGTTCTCTGCCTGTACTCTATAAGCCCCTAAAAGGATCTGAGCTTCCCATTGGTGATGATACAGAAAGAAAAACAAAGAATGAAGAATGAAGTGATCTCTAGAAATGAACTACAGTTTCTCGCCCACGGGCCAGAAAAGGTGCTCAGGTGTCTTGCTCGGCAGATTTTAGCTGGCGGAGATCTGCACGGTGGTGGCGGGATGGTAGAGGACACAAGGAAAGAATCTGTTTTCTCAGCTTTTCTTTTTCAATTTATTTTTTATTGAAGTAAATTTGAATTACAATGTCGTGTCAATTACTGCTGTACCACAAAGTGACTCTGTTATACATACATATATATATATATACATCCTTTTTCACATTCTTTTCCATTATGGTTTATCACAGGAATATTGAATATAGTTCCAGCTTTCATTTCTGCCTGGGACTTAGTCCTGAATGTATTTTCTCACCAGCAAGATCAAAGGGACGGTGCACCTGACATCACTCCGGGTGTCCTGCTGGACAGCAGGGAGAAGGGCACACAAATCCAAGTATTTTCTGCCGTAGCCACTTGTGTTTGAGAGGAGAGCAGGGCTTTCATCTTTGCCGTGTGCCAGGCCTTGAAATAGGGTGACAGATTGCTGCAAAATGGATATTCAATCGGAAATGTCAGTGGCCTGGCTTTCTGAAGAGTTGAGTTTCTCTATGGATCTGATTGTCTTTCAGGACAAACCCAGTAACCGTGTTCTGAGTTTCAGGGTCTCTTCTCTTTTCTCCTGACATCTACTGAGTACTAGCCACGCACCAGGACTAGGCTGCATGCCACAGGATATGGGGTAATGGACTTGACGTGGCGTCTGCTCTCAGGAGCGTCCAGTCCAGTGGGAGAGATGGCCACTGAGCAGATCCTTACACCCACATACTCGTCATCGCAATAGATACTAAGAAGGAAAAGGCCGGAAGGGGCAAGGGTAAGAATAAGGAAGAGGGACACTGTACCTGGTCTAGGGGTTCGGGGAAAGCCGCTCCCAGGAAGTGATGTTTGAACCAAGACTTGAAGGGTGAGAAGAAATCAGCCAGGCAAAGAGTGACTGGTGGGGATGTGGGTGGGGAAGTTTAGCATTTTCGAGAAACAAGGAAATGACCAGTGTGGCTGGAGCCCAGAACGCAGAGGGGAGAGTGACGTGACCTGGAGCCGGTGCGGGGGAAGGAGCCAGGGCTGGCCTACTTTCCTCTCACTTTGCACGGTTCCGTTTAGTTCTGATGTGTACAGTTCCCAGGCGGGAGGACCTGTCGTGAGGTTGCAGGTCTGCAGGCCAGCACGCTCTTCCAGGTCTAGCTCAGACCTCCTTCCCGTGCCTCGCAGAGCCCCGTGGCTGTCTGGCCCCAATGCCCTCCCTCCCCCATGGTGAGGCTGCAGGACTTTCTCCCGGGAGCTTGGCAGCCCCTGACTGCTGAGACCAGGGCTGTCCTCACTCAGAGATTTCGGGAGCCCTGCTTCAGTCACCCGGGTGATCTGGTTTCCTCTTCTTGTACTGCCTGTGATCTGATGTCCCAGTAAAGAGCCAAGTCCCCACTTCCTACTCCAGCCCCAGTACCTGGTCCCTTCGTAACAGTGAGAATGGCTGCCTTTCACACGGCCTTCCAAGCCGCGTCACTCGACCAGGGCTGAGGTGTGGCTCCTGCGTGCCAGGTTCTCTGCGTGTAAAGGGGAGGAGAAGTAGAGTCCTGCTCTGGAGCAGCGTGCAGGCCACCAGGCAGCATGATCGGCAGCTCCCCTCTGATCCCATCTGATCCCCACTGACATTAGTGCCCATTTTACAGATGAGGAGACTGAGTCAAAGAGAAGTTAAGCAGCTGGTCCAAAGTCACACTTGTCAGCAGTGGCAAAGCTGGGATTTGAACTCGTCTGATCCCAAAGCCCAAGTTCTTAACCAGTGCCCTCCCTTCCCTCCACTTTTTCCTCTTTCTCTCTGAAATTCTGGAAGTGTCCTTAGGCTGTGATTCTTCTACAACTGGGACTTTGTCTGTGGGTGCCTTGTGGCTGCTCCATGCCCCATGCTTTCCTGTGGCTGCAGCTCACCCTCCTGTTCTTTTTATTTTTATTTATTTAGTTTTTAAATTTACTTTTTAAAATTTTTTATTTTTTTTTTATTTTTTTGCGGTACGTGGGCCTCTCACTGTTGTGGCCTCTCCCGTTGTGGAGCACGGGCTCCGGACGCGCGGGCTCAGCGGCCACGGCTCACGGGCCCAGCCGCTCTGCGGCACGTGGGATCCTCCCGGATCGGGGCACGAGCCCGTGTCCCCTGCATCGGCAGGCGGACTCTCAACCACTGCGCCACCAGGGAAGCCCTCACCCTCCTGTTCTCACATGCAGGGTCTCTCTCTGTCCCTATCATCTGCTGGCTGAGTTCCCTCCTGTGGCCAGTACTCTGTGCTCTTTGGAGCCAGAGTGTCACCTACCGCCTGGGGTTCAGCCTCTCAGTCCCAGGAGCAGGTCTGTTCTTTCCAGAGCCGTCATCACCGTCATCAGTTCTTCTCAGGCCCTACCACTTGCCTGCTGTTGACCCTTTGATGTCCAGCTGGGTGACAGGGGACAGAGTAAGCGCTGTAGTAACCCAAAGAGTGACCAAAAGACCTGGAGTTCTCCTAAGAGTTGTGACTTCAAGGAAGTGTTTCTCAAAGGGGATGGCACATCTTTAGAGGATGTTTCCTGGTGACGGTGCTTTTGGTTTTCACAAGGATTGCAGGGGTTGCGGAGATGGAAATGAGGAAGTCTCACATCCTCCTGGCTTTGGGGGCCAGGATGAGACAGGCCTGCGGAGCAAAGAGTTGTCTTGTGTCCCCTCAAGATTTGAAAAGCCCCACCACTGACACAGGTGAGAACTTATTTTTCATTATCTGAGCATAGGTCCTAACTCTTTTTTTCACATAAACACAAACACCAGCATGTTTTTAATAGCCACCACGCTTCCCAGGAACGCTACTACTGTGTCAATGGAAGGAAGGCTCTAGCAGTTTACCCAGGGCTGGCCGCCATCTTGGAAAATGATGTCATTAATGGCAGGGTCACACTTGGGATCTGAGTCACCAGGGCCACATAGTTGCATCAGTTTTCATTTATAGCTATTTCATTCACGGAGATTCTGTGTGTGCTTATCTAGCCCTTATTTGGAAATAGCAAATATAAAGCAAAACAGTCAACAACATTCAGTCGAATATGGTCTAGTTCCTCTGAAATCCAGATGTCATCATTAAAAATAGGTGCAAACATTTGACTACTCACTGATTCTTGAAACATCTGAGCACTTTCCCATTATAAAATACATATTATCCTGTAAACTGTATTTATTTCTCCCTGATATGAGAAAACAATATATTGATTTTTAGAAATTTTTTGTAGGTAGATTATATCCTGTGTAAATTACAATTCAGGAGAGTAAGGACAATGTTACAAAAATATTTGTGTTAAGAAAAAGGGGTTACGGTGGAACTATGAACTATAGTTTTAAGAAAATGTGAATGACTTTTTACTTTTGGTGCCAGAATTTATACAGCAAATAAAGGATCGTCCCATCCAAGCTTCCTCGGCAACCAAGGACTTACTTTAGTGTCCATTTTTGCTCCAAAGACTTTCCTAGTCTTCTCTTGGAACTGTCTTCGGAGACAAGGCAGGATTTTATTTGCACACCCCCGCCCCCGCCGCCCCCCGCCAGCCCCCTTGAGAATTTTCTAGGGTTTTGCTCACCGAGGAAGATTTTGATATTTGAAAAGAGCCAACAGTTTTTCAGATCAAACTGTCACGACCAAGCTGGGTGATGACAGTCTTGGTCACGGGCTGTGAGATTTGGGGGCAGGCATTGTGTTTCATCTGTCCTTGCCTCTTCACCCCACCACTGGTACACGGCAATAGTAGATGCTCAGTACTGACCTGAACCGAATTTTCTCATATATGTGATATGAACTAAATCGATGCACACGTATCATACTGAATTTAAATAATACAGCAGTGTGTACTGGGGCAGAAAACAGAACCTGGGTTGTTTTCTGGGTGTCGGTGAAAACATTTAAAAGTTGGTATGTCACGGCACAGTCCAGTAAGAAGGGACGGGGTCTGTGACCAGCGGGTCAGTCCGAGTTGGTGCATTCCAGCTGAAAATCAGCCCTTTTGCTCCCTATCCGCTGTCTTGGGAATCCGTTTCAGAGGAGTAATGGCGCGTTTTGAAAGTTCTCTTCTCCTTACAGTAACCACTGTTAACAATTCAGCGACTCTCCTTTCAGACTGAAAATACAGTCCGCGCTCCGTATCCGCGTATGGGCGGGGTCCGCATCCACGCATTCAATCAACCACAGAGCGCGTTGAACCGAGCATGCGGACCCGCGGACACGGAGAGCCGACTGCGCTTGCGCCGTTTTAGAGACAGGAAGTGAGCGTCCGCGGACTTTTGTGGCTGTCAGGGGTCCTGGAGCCAATATCCCGCGGATACCGAGGGACAACTGTGTTTCCATGGAAGGAGTGCGTGTGTGAGGGAGGTGTGTTCAGGGAAAGTGAGAGAGAGTGTCATGTATTTCTTCCACTTGAAAAATGAGATTATATCACAGTACTGTTCTAAAACGTGCTCTTTGCCGCTTTCTGTATCGCAGCCCATTTAGAACCACGACGTTGTGATCAAATGCTTGGCTCTGGAGGAAATTCCAAAGCAAGAATGCCAGACGTGTTTGGAAGTAAGAAAGACAAGAGGACGATTTTAATTGAAAATATGCCTTCAGGTATGAGTTCTTCTGAATGCCATTGTTCCCTCCTCTTTTGAAACGTACTGGAATTTTGGAGCTGGTAGCTTTGAGTTCAACCTCATTTATAATTGGGGTCAGTGTTCTGAAGGATGAAATAGTGTGATGGTCTAAACACTAGAAGAAGAGGCCTCTTTAGACAGAGTAATCAGGGAAGGCGTCTCGGAGGAGGTGACCACTGAAAGGAGACCGGAGATCATGCAAAGGCCCAGAGGGAAGAGAGAGCTTGGTGTGCTTGAGGAACCACAGGAGATGTGAGAGATTTAGTGACCAACCATAAAAGACCTGGGAGGCAGGAGCCTGACCTTGTAGCGTCTTGTAGGCCTACATGAACTTCCTGATAAGCGCTTGGATTTTATTCTAAAGGGAGTGACATACTCTGATTTGTTTTTTTTTTAAAAATAAATTTATTTATTTATTTTTGGCTGTGTTGGCCGTTCGTTGCTGTGCGTGTGCTTTCTCTAGTTGCTTTGAGCCGGGGCTACTCTTCGTTGTGGTGCGCAGGCTTCTCATGGCGATGGCTTCTCTTTGTTGCGGAGTACGGGCTGGCTCTAGGCGCACAGGCTTCAGTAGTTGTGGCGTACAGGCTCAGTAGTTGTGGCACATGGGCTCTGGAGCTCAGGCTCAGTAGTTGGTGGCGCACGGCCTTAGTTGCTCCGCAGCATGTGGGATCTTCCCGGAGCAGGGCTCAAACCTGAGTCCCCTGCATTGGCAGGCGGATTCTTAACCACTGCACCACCAGGGAAGTCCCTCTGATTTCGTTTTAAACGATGTCTTTGGAGAATAGCAAGGGTCAAAGCATGGGGACCTGTTAGGAACCACTGTAGTTGTCCAGGCAAGAGAGGATGACAGCTTGGATGAGTGAGATGTTGTGGACACAGAGAGAAGTAAATGGATTCAAGATCTCCTGAGGTGGAACCACCAGGATTTGCTGATGAAATGATGTAATGTGTGTGTGTGTGTGTGTGTGTGTGTGTGTGTGTGTGTGTGCGCGCGCGCGCGCGTGCACGCAGGCTAGGATTTGGACCTGAGTAATTTTGTGTATGGTGGTACTATTTCTAGAAATAGGGAAGATGGGGGAAGAACAAGTTTAGGAGGCAGAGGGTTCAGGGAAGAGAGAGTTCCTTTTTGGTCAAATTCATATCGAAATGCCTTTTTGACACCCATGTGAGATACCAAGTAGGCAGTTGGATAAATACATTAAGAGTTTTAGGGTTGGGTCTGTCTGAGGAGGCACATTTCAGAGTAATCCACATTTAGATATTATTTAAAGCCAAGGGAGCTGACATTGGAAGGTGGCTGTATTTTCCAGTTTTTTAAACGTCTTTATTGCAAAGTTTCTGAGTGATAAAAAAAAGAACTTAAAGAGAGTTGAAGAGAGAGAACAATTCCAATTTTATCTATAGCCTTTGTCTTGCAACAGAACAAGTGTGCGGATTTTGCAGGCTCCTTTTTTAGCAGGGCCTGGGGATGGCACGCTTTTATGAGACATGGGACACACACACCACCTGCTGGTCATTTCTTGGCATTTTCTAACACGCCTTTCAGGGCAGAAAGAAGTTTTCAGTTCAAGTGTAAGGTGCCAGGGGAATACTAAAGAAATCAGGGTCAAGGTTGCTGCCCTCCGTAGCTAAGAGGCTCCCACTGGGAGACCACAGATGCCATGGGTGTGGCGGAATAGTGGGTTTGGAGCAGAGAGAGCTGGGTTTGAATCTCCCCTTTGCTTAAGCAAATGGCAAGGCTCTTGCCTCTAGACTGTAGAGCAGCATGTCCGACAAAACTTTCTGGGTTGTTAGAAATGTTCTACATCTGTTCCGTTCAGTCTGGTGGCCACTAGCCACCCCCTGGCTGTTGAGCACTTGAAATGTGGCTGGTGTCACTGAGGAGCCGACTTTTAAAATTCGAATTACTTTACATTTAAGTTTAAATAGCCACCTGTAGCTAGTGACTACCGCATTGAACAACACAGTTTTAAGGAGTCAGTTTCCTCACCTGTACAGTGGGGATGACAGCACCTATCTATAGGATTTTGTGCAAGTTAAATGAGATGATTTGAGAGTACATCTACCAAGATGCATATGGCTTATAACAGCCAGTTATAATGTGTGTTCAGATATACACCCAGAGGAGTCAGTAGAACATTCCACCTGCACACCCATCACTAAATTTTTCATTAATCTCCTGCCATGAATTAAAAAAGGAAAACAGGGAAGATTCATTAGTACCACAGGTCTGTCTCAAAAAAAAAAAAAAAAAAACCATTCTGTTTGGAATGAATCTGTCAATGTGGTGTTTTGTAATTTTTTTTGCTCTCTGTCTCTGAGATGGGAGACTGTATCAGCTTATGGTAAGAGAGCCATGCCAGTCAATGAATAATCAAAGGCAAAGCCAAGCAGATGATAAATCTTGGCCTCCGTCCTGTGAAGCCACCCACCAAGCAACGTTGAATAAATCTGTTCAGGCTTAGCATATTTTTCAGGGTAATTGGTTGCAGTTTTTTCAGACTCGTCAATTGGTTAACCTTATCTTGGGCTTATTCCAAGCTAATGAAACAGAGAATGAAGTAACTTCTGATTTTGGTTTTAAGTTTCACGGAGGGGAGTGTAGCATTAGACCTAGTGCCGGGAGCAAAAAGAAATGTTTGTTCAGGCCTCTCTACCCTGAATGCAGGGCAACATCTGGGTTTCTACCATTTACCTGGATGGTTCCCTTCTCCATGGAGAGGGCTACAGGTGACTTAGTGAGGACATCACAAAATACCATGTAATTAAGCTAATTATGGCTCCGTGGAGGCAGGGTGTTAGCATTTTAAATCATGGGGTGGGAAAGCTGTGAAGATAAACAAGAGGCACTCTCTAGAAATAGGTAACGGTGGGAGCTAAGAGTCACGAGATCTGTGTTCAAGTTCTAGCTTCTCCCCTTGGCCACTGTGTGACCTGGCATAAGTAAGATATCAGAGCCTCTGTCTTCTTGTCAGTAAATGGGCTTATTGCTTCCTACCTCAACAGATGGTTGTGAGGAGAAATAAGTTAATGCCTGTAAAGCACCAGCACAGTGTCTGGTTGTAAAGACTAAAAAAAAAATGCTGCTGGTGTTATGTCATCTCTTCTTTTGTGTGAGACAGCAATGCTTCTGAGAGAAAAACCCCACGACACAGCCTTTTTGTGTCCCGCCAATGTTTTCAGTTGCATTGTTTCTCCCCAAATTTGTATGTTGAAGTCCTAACCCCCAGTACTTCAGAATGTGACTCCATTTGGAGACAGGGTCTTTAAAGAGGTAACTACGGTAAAATGAGGCCATTAGGGTGGGCCCTAATCCGGTGTGACTGGTGGCCTTCTAAGATGAAGAAATTTGGATCTACACATGTACTGAGGACAGACCATGTGAAGACAGAGGGAGAAGACAACCATCTGCAAACCAAGGAGACAGACCTCCAAAGAAACCAGCCCTGCCGACACTTAGACTTGTAGCCTCCAGAACTGTGAGAAAATATACTTCTGTAGTTTAAGCCACCCGGTCTGTGGTAATTAGTTATGGCAGCCCTAGCAATCCAGTACACCCACTCTGCCTGGTCCTCAGTCATTCTTTTTTTTTTTTTAAATTTATTTATTTATTTATTTATTTTTGGCTGCGTTGGGTCTTCATTGCTGCACGTGGGCTTCCTCTAGTTGTGGTGAGTGGGGGCTACTCTTCGTTGTGGTGCATGGGCTTCTCATTGCGGTGGCTTCTCTTGTTGTGGAGCACAGGCTCTAGGCACGTGGGCTCAGTACTTGTGGCATGACGGCTCAGTAGTTGTGGCGTGAGGGCTCAGTAGTTGTGGCATGCAGGCTCTGTAGTTGTGGCTCGTGGGCTCTAGAGCGCAGGCTCAGTGGTTTGGCACACGGGTTTGGTTGCTCCGTGGCATGTGGGATCTTCCTGGACCAGGGCTCCAACCTGTGTCCACTGCATCGGCAGGCGGACTCTCAACCGCTGCACCACCAGGGAAGCCCCCCAGTCATTCATTTTTTTCCAGCAAATGTTTTTATGCCTACTGTGTTCTAGGTTCTGACGACACAAAGATGAAGAACACAGTTTCTATGCCCATGGAACATATCTCCTAGTTGAGCACACAAATGAGGGAATTCTTACCGACAGTACAAAGGCCCCAAGGAAGAAATGAGCTGGGAGGGTTGATGGAGTGGATGGATGAGGGCGAATGGTTATGAGATAAGGTGGGGAGACAGGCAGGGTGCACCCAGCTCACCAACTCTTAAGTTTTTATGTGTGTTTGATTCATGAAAAGCCAGCACTGGAACTCAACCCGCTGTCTCTGGCCACTGCTGTCCTCATAAACGCCACTGTGATTCTTGTTGAGTGTTGGGCGTGACGGGTGCTGTGATGCGCCACTCAGACCCTCCTTCCGGAAAAAAGAATTATGCCCCTCGGACTTGGGAATGAGGCCGGAAGAGATCCACCTGTTGTCATTCCACCTGGCGGCTTGCGTTAACCGAAGAAAACTGCCCTGCCTGGTCATGCTGCCTTCCGAGGTCGTGCTTCCTTCCAGAGCAACGCATATCCAGTGACTGGGAGATGCTAGGGCGTAACACTGACCCTCCTGCTGCAAGTCGAGACAGTTCAGGAGGGCCCGCTCAGCTTCAGAGCTGCCCATGAGATTAGCTGAGACCTTTGTTGAGAGAGCCTGGCGGGTCAGCTTCTCCCTCGGTCCAATCGTGCCTCTGTCCCTTGTCTTTCACAAGTCTTGTCTCCAAGACCTAACAGTCATCCTGCTGCTAATCTCCATCTCCGAATCTGCCTCTCGGGAGCCCCACCTGTGACAGTGTCCCTGTTGAGAACCAAGCACGGGTGACCAGCCAATGCAGAAGATCTTCAAGGCTTCCGACTCAGAGGGTGACCGTGCGTCGGGCAACTGTGGAGCCGTGGGAGACGGAATATGACTTTTAGAGGGGATCATGAATCTTCTGGGGGTGCTTGCTGTACTCCCACAATCCCTTCCCAGTGGTCCCTGGTGCTTGGGCCCCCACATGACCCTGCGTCTTGGCTCCAGCTGCCTCGAGCAGGGGCAGGTGCCCGACTCAAAGGCACTCTTCAGTAGGCAGGCCAGCAGCCAATGACATGGCGTTTTGCAAGCACCGTGTCTAACAGATGGCTCCTGTCTACGTCTCCAGACTCTCCTGCAATGTGGTCCCTACCTTCGCTTTCCAGGGAGGCTGGCTTCCTGCGGCTTCTCCTTCGCTCAGACATATCACATGGAACTGCCTCGGCCTGGAGCGAGAGGCATTCGCCCCTCCCCATACGCCTCTCCTCTTGGGTCCTCGCATGATCGCTTATCCTTTTATCTTTTAAAAGTCGCTTCTTTGAGGAACCAGACCCTTACCGCTCCCTGACTTTGTGTAGTTTCCTTCACATGACCCACCCCGGTTTGTGAATCTATGTCAGGATCGATGTGTGGGAGCCACGCTCGGCTCCCGGCAACTTGAGGGTGAGGGTCCCGTTCCGTCCAGCTCCCACCACGGTGCCTGGAACAGGGGCTGCGCCCCGCACGATTAGTTGAAAAACTTACACAGATTTTCTTCTTGACGGGTGACTGAATGAGCCAGATCAGTGCCCTTTTCTTCAGATTAGAAGTTTAAATTAGGGATTTCCCTGGCGGTCCACTGGGTAGGACTCAGCACTCTCACTGCCTGGGCCCAGGTTCAACCCCTGCTTAGGGAACTAAGATCCCGCAAGCCGTACGGCATGGCCAGGAAGAAAAAAAAAAAAAAAAAAAAGGAAAAAAATGAAGTTTAAATTAGAAAAATACACACAGAGAGAGTCAGAGTTGATGAGGCTTAGGGTGGGGCAGTAGTTCTCGAAGTGTGGTCCGGGGACCCCTGGAGGTCCCTAAAAACCTTTCAGGGGATCCACAACATCAAAACTACTTTCCTGTTAATTCTAAGGTATTCTTTTGCCTTTTATCGCCCTCATTTTTTATGAGTATATAGAATATGAAAAGCTCCTTTTATAGTTTCAGATTCCACATTGTAACGAACTTTTAAGAGACTACCACTTGTCAAGTTTTGGGAAAATACCAAAAAAGAATATCCACAACTCTCTGAAAAGTCTTTTAAAATCTGTCTTTTTTAACAATACATATCTCTGTGAGGCCAGGTTTTCTTCACATACTTTAACCAAAGAACATATGGCAATGTCATTCTGCAGAAACATATATGAGAATTCAGCTCTGTTGTATTAAGCCAGACATTGCAAGACAATTGAAAAAATGTGAAACAAGGGCATGCTTCTCACTGAATATATTCTATTGGAAAATGTAGTTATTTTTCATAAAAATATGTCATTTATACTAACACGAAATGAGTTCGTTGTGAGTTTTATTGACAGTTATAAAATTTCTCAATTTTAATTTCTAATATGATACATATCAATGAAAATAATTCACACAAACAAAAGCTCTTTGGGGTCCTCAATAAACTTTTAAATTGCAAAGGGATTCTGAGGCCAAAAAGTTTCAGAACCACCGGGGTCAAGTATTACTCAGAATTCTGAGTAATTTTGGATGCAAGAGACAAACAGCCGTAAGCCAAAGCCTGTCTCTCTTCACCTCTTGGTCCCTCACCCCTTAGTGTTAGCTTCATGCTCTGCAGGCTTTGCTCAAGAGCTGGTGATGGTGACTGTCTGCAGCTCCAGGTTTAAATCCTATTAGCTTAGCAACCTCAGCCCATCCTTTCCAATAGTTCCAGCAAAATCCACAGTGTAGACTCTCATTGAGCTGCCTCCCGTCCCATTTTTGTCCCCAGGCCAATCACCATGACTCTGCCCGCTCAGGTCTTGGTCTTCCATCCATCCCTGCAATGGTGGGTTGTGGGCAGTCAGTCGAATGGACCACGTGGACCACGGAGGGTGCCTCATCAGAGGAAGCTCAGAAAGCTTTTACCAGGAGAAAGGAAAAGGATGTTACATGGGCAAACAATATTTGTCAACTTGGGAAGATAAGAGTAGAAGGCTGAGAAAATCAGAATAGTAAGTTATCTCTGAGGAGAATTCGGAATAGGCAGACTTTAAGGGGTTTCAATTCTTGAATAAATAGCCCAGGCCCTCTCCTTTCTCTTCTCTCAAATCTTTCCTCTTATCTCCACCAGCATCTTGAAGGATCGTTTTAGAAAAGAGGACAGTAGACAGAGGGGAGGGTGTCAGGGAAACCTGGGCTGGTGAGACATGTTGGGACAGGATTGGTATAGAGGGAGGTGTTTCTGACTTCCTATCTCACTCTTGGGGCCTTGGTGATGTTGAAAAATGAGTAGCTGTGGCCTGTGCTGACTGGATAGAAGCATCTCCAGTGCTTTGGGGTCTCTCTGCTCCCCAAAACAAACTGGATCACGTCTCGTGCTCTGACCTCCAAACGTATCTATCCTGGTCCTGTTCCCTGCAGCCTCTGTGCCATATTAGGGGACACTGAGGAAGAAGAGGTAACAGTAAAAGAGTTAGCTCAAGACTGGAATTTGGAAGAAAGACTTGGGATTCAGAATCCTTTAGCATCCCTCAAAAAAATAAACAAACCCATGAAAGACGTTGCATTATTGCTGCAAAGGAGAACGCTCCCCACGGAGAGCTAATCCTCAAGAAGACTACCCTCTCTGCTCTCATATGGACAGGGCTTCACTGTGGACCTTTACATGCGAAAGAAAGTTTAGACTTGTTCGATGTGGACCCAAGACAGGAGAGAGGACCAGGGATGAGAAATAGAGGCAGAAATATTTTGTCTCAGTATAAAAGAAAGTATTGAATCCCATCATCCAAAGCTGGAATGGGATGCTTCAGATGTGTGTTTTGGGGGGACAGGTCACTTATGCACTGTTGCATGGCTTCATTTTCTTCTAGGTCATCAGTGTTGGAAGTGCTGAAAACCAGACTATGAGGTAAGCGCAAGATACATTATTATTTACTCTGAAGGACTCCTTCTCTTTCCTTCCCTCCCTCCCTCCTTTCTTGCGTGCCTTCATGAATATCAATACTTTATTTTGGTATAAAGACAGGAATCTGGAAAATGCACTGTATTTGAAATTTTCTTGTTTCTCCCTCCTGTGGCGGAAAGCCTTCTCTCATCTGTACAAATCCAAATGCTTGAAAACTGCAGCAGCAATACGAACGCACGACCGGACGGCCAACCAGAGGGAGAAGGTAGCCTGAGCCAGTGGTGTCTCTCGGTGTAGATACCCAGGGTCCTGCACGGGAGCTTCTCTTTCTGCTTTTCCTTTTCTGTGCTTCTTGCTCTTCAGAGAGGGCTTTTTTTTTTTTTTTTTTTTTTTTTGGCGGTATGCGGGCCTCTCACTGTTGTGGCCTCTCCCGTTGCGGAGCACAGGCTCCGGACGCGCAGGCCCAGCGGCCATGGCTCACGGGCTCAGCCGCTCCACGGCATGTGGGATCTTCCCGGACCAGGGCACGAACCCGCGTCTCCTGCATCGGCAGGCGGATTCTGAACCACTGCGCCACCAGGGAAGCCCCGGAGAGGGCTTTTGAAGTAGTTGGTGGGTCCAGTGTCGTGAAGCCTTTTCAGTGGCTTGGCTGGAGGGATCTTGGAAGCGGGCCCAGGGCAGGGGCTGAGTTATATCTCTCTCCTGATGGCTGTTCCGAGGGGCCGCAGGAAGCAGGCTGTTCTCCTCTTTCTTTGGAGTGGTTTTGAGCCAAACATCTGCATTTGTTTTCCAACCCTTAGCATCTGGGCGAAGGAAGGAAAGGGTGAGTCTTGTTTCAGGCTCCTGTTGCCAAAGGAGGACTGCGCTGGAGCAGCAGGTGGCAGTGGAGCCAGCAGGAAGTCTACAAGGCGCTCTGCACTTCTGCTAAGAGGACAAAGCGGGAGGGTGCCCTGGCCCAAAGCGGAGCCGGCGGAACAGGTACAGGAAGCGGAGGCAGGAAACTGCTGAGTCTCTTGCGGAGCGCAGGCTTCTGGCCGCCTGCCCTGGCCCCTGTCCTCCTCCATCTCCCTCATGCGCTCTCAGCAGCCTTCCTCCCAAGCCTTCTTCTGGCGCTGGGGCTCCCCTTTCTTCATGTCACCTGAGAGCGTCTCTGGGGTTTCCTTAGTGACCATGGGGGAGGGCTCCATTTCCTGAGGCCCAGTCAGAGGTAGACCTACCCTGGGTCTATCCACTCGCATCTCCCACATGACCTCATCTGTACATCCTGAAGACAAGACAACAGCTCCCATCTCCTCTTTACTGAAGGACCCTGAGTGTTGGTAAGATGTGTTAGTGCCCAGAGATTCTGATGCTTATTCCTTCTGGGTTCCTGGTACCCGAGTCTCCTAGGACCTGTGTTTCTATTGGATCACCTCACCCAGTTTTCTAAGGTCCTGGTATCTACGTAGGGAAGCTGCTTGTATGCCTAAGTTCCTCTGGCCCTCTGGAAAGTGGCAGTAGAACACAAAGCTGCCCGTTGGTCTCTTTAATAGTATCACCAGCGTGTGTTGCACGATCACCTGTAGGATAATGCCGGTAAGAACAAAAGCCTTCATTCCTTAAATACTTAGTACCTTATGTGGATGAGCTCCTTTACTTCTCTCAACAATATCATGACATAAGTACTATTATTATGTGCATTTTACAGATGAGGAAACCAAGGCTCTGAGAAGTTAATTGGCTTGCTCAAGAACACGTAGCTAGTTGAGTATAGAAAATGGAATTAAAAGCCCAGTCTGCCTGATACCAGTGTGCATAATCTCGGCCATCCTACAAAGTGCTTCTGGGTACTCCTAGTACTATCTCTATGAGGAGTTGTAAAGAGAATTAAAACACTGGATACAGAGAGGAAGATGGGAGTTGGACTCTGTATTAATTAGGGAAATGCTAGCTACAAGAATGATTAAGCCCCCGATTTCAGAGTCTTAACACAGTAAAAATGTATTTGTTACTCATGTAACAATATGATGAAGATCGTCCTTGTGGTGATTCAGGACCCATATGGTGATTCGGGGACCCAAGCGTGTCTCATCTCATGGCTCTGCCATCCCTTGAAGGCTTAGAGACCTCTGCGTCCAGGAGGAAGGGGAGAGAGAAGAAGTGACACGCCCGCTTCGTAACTGCTTTGGCCGGAAGTGGCACACATCACTTCTGCTCTCTTTATGTTGGCCCGTGCCAGTCGCACGCCCTCGCACAAATGAAAGGCATCGAGAAATGTATTGCCTCCCTGGGCAGCCATGTTGCAGCCACAACTCTTCTGCATGGGAGGGGGAGCATGAAATATTTGATAAAACGTTAGTTATTTCTGCCCTGGTCTCAACGAGTATAAGTTTCTTCTACCCCATAGCTTCTGTGGTTACATGATTTGATTTGTCTGGAATACATGGGAATTTGATGAGGGTTAAGGTCCTTTCAATAGGACGGTGTTCGTGTGAGAAATGATCAAGACAGAAAATGTCTGTGGTCAGTGTATTCTGTGGCCTGATGTCTTCAGCACCTGAAAAGTGAGTGTCTGGATCCTTTTCCGTACTCCAATCGGTGTGGTCCATTGCCGGATTCTAACAGGAGGGCAGCATGGACTCCAGAGGCGGCAGCCTTGCTTAGACTACATGACTCACTGCAGAGAGAGGTACCCAAAGATGTGGTTTTTACATACTGTTTAGAAGTAAGCATCTGAGAAGTGTGGAAACATGCCGTCCTGATTTACCCAGCTCTGTCGTTAAGCGCTGGCATTATCACCATCTGCCGAATGTGGAATTTGCTTAAAAATGAGTCACCTGGCACCAAAAATCAGTTCTGCACAGAACCTCCCCCATCGTCTCTTGGTATCAACAAAAAGTCTCTGCTGCCTGTAAGTTCTAAGAAGCCTGGGAGAGTGTGAGTCCCCTCAGGTGGCATTTGGTCATTTATCCTCCCGTGCAAAGGCATCAATTTCCTTGAACCTTGGCACACTGACTTTTCAAGGATGCTGCATTACGTTGCATGGACAAATGCAGTATTACTTCTAAGTTCCTATGAGTACTGGCTGAATTACACTCCTTTGCATCTCTTTCCCATCTCATACCCAGTATTTCCTTGATAGGTGGCAGTTTAACCAAGTAGAGGCATAATACAATTTGTCTCATACATCCAGAAACATGCTGACCCTCTCCAAAGTCCATTTTCTGGTGATTTCTTGTCTAGGTAAGTCAATGTCCCTTTGATATCCTGTAGCTTAAATAATGAAATATGAGGTTAACTACTATTAACGCATCTTATTCCAGAGGCTAGAGCAATGAAAGGGGGAAAACTGGTTTGTACATAAGCAAATATATTCATGTCAAATAACGAAGAATGCTCACAACTATCACGGTCCTGGTTTCTGCGACTGATCGTGTGGTCATAGCTGGTGTTTCTGACCACTGTCTTCCTCTACCCACCCCATATTCACTTTGCCCTCAGCAAGCACATTGTTCAGGGCTCCATGCCAGAGCCCGCACTTTCTTTTTTTTTTTTTCTTTTTTTGGCTGTGTTAGATCTTCGTTGCTGTGCACGGGCTTTTTCTAGTTGTGGCGAACAGGGGCTAGTCTTCATTGCGGTGCGCGTGCTTCTCATTGCGGTGGCTTCTCTCTTGTTGCGGAGCCTGGCCTCTAGGCATGCAGGCTTCAGTAATTGCAGCACTCGGGCTCAGTAGTTGTGGCTCATGGGCCCTAGAGCGCATGGGCTTCAGTAGTTGTGGCACTCGGGCTCTAGAGCACAGGCTCAGGAGTTGTGGCGCACGGGCTTAGCTGCTCCACAGCATGTGGGATCTTCCCGGACCAGAGATAGAACCCATGTCCCCTGCATTGGCAGGGGGATTCTTAACCACTGTGCCACCAGGGAGGTCCCACAGCCCACACTTTTATTCCTAACCCGCTTATTGTGTAACCCAAAAAACCATCGGTTTTCTGCAGGGCCTAGAACACAAGAAGACTGTGCCGTGGGATCAGGCTGCTGACTGGGTGGTGCTTGCAGCACCTCAGCAGAGGGAAACTGTTCCGAGCCAGTGGTACGCCCCCTACAGGTGCCTCCCAGCGGAGAACCTTAGGATTTGGAGGCAAAGCTGAGTCATCCTCAGCCAATAACCATTCTCCTTTTAAGAGGCCCTGGGCCACCAAGTTACCAGGAGATGTGAGGTGACCATAGGGACTAGGAGTTGTGCTGGCTTGCTCTCCATCAGTTGTGAAATATCAGAATATGTGTCCATCTTTAAGAGCCCAGACAGTTTTACCACAGGGATTTCTGTAAAAGTTATTAGGAGACCTGAGCTAGGACCCTAATCGGTGTTGCCAGCCAGATGGGTGACTTGAAAATCTACCTTCCTTGTCTGTAAAGTAAGGGTCCCATACTCACCAAGAAAGGACCAAGCAAACCTGGTACAGGGCAGGGTTCCATCCGGTGGATCTGTAAAGCAGTGGATTTGCTCCATAAAGGTTTTTACAAAAGGATTTAATGATCAAATACATTTGCTAAGCCTAATCATGTCTGTTGCTCTCTTACATGACTTAAAAAAAATAAATAAATAAATTTATTTATTTTTGGCTGCATTGGGTCTTCGTGGCTGTGTGCAGGCTTTCTCTAGTTGCAGTGAGCGGGGGCTACTCTTTGTTGCGGTGCGCGGGCTTCTCGTTGTGGTGGCTTCTCTTGTTGCGGAGGCTGGGCTATAGGCTCACGGGCTTCAATGGTTGTAGCTCATGGGCTCTAGAGCGCAGGCTCAGTAGTTGTGGCTCACGGGCTTAGTTGCTCCGCGGTATGTGAGATCTTCCCGGACCAGGGCTCGAACCCGTGTCCCCTGTATTGGCAGGTGGATTCTTAACCACTGTGCCACCAGGGAAGTCCTTACATGACTTTTTATCATCTTTGATTTTCTAATGTGCATGTGATGTGCAGGAGAGCATGTGTATCATTTCCCAAACTTGTCAAAAAATACATAATTTTTTCATATAAATATAAAAACTGGTAAAAACCCCTTCTTTTTTTTTTTTTTTTTTTTTTTTTTTTCGTTACATGGGCCTCTCACTGTTGTGGCCTCTCCCATTGTGGAGCACAGGCTCCGGACGCGCAGGCTCAGCGGCCATGGCTCACGGGCCCAGCCGCTCCGCGGCATGTGGGATCTTCCCGGACCGGGGCACGAAGCCGTGTCCCCTGCATCGGCAGGCGGACTCTCAACCACTGCGCCACCAGGGAAGCCCTAAAAACCCCTTCTTATTGCAGACACCTATTAATATCATCAGGAACCAGGCTTCCATGGAATATAGGGCAGGAAGTTCTGTTATAGAGTATTCTATAAAAATGATAAACAGCTGTTTAAATTGGTGAGTCCAATGTCTGGATTTATACATGAGAACTTTTATAGACAATAGACTTAGGTTAAAAGAAGCCAAAGATTAAATTGCATGTGCATATTGATGACAGGGAAAATTATATCTAAGTACTTTGAAGAGGAGGGAAAATAAGAGCTAGGGTGTATTTGAGAAGTGTGGGACTGTTTTTCTATATATTGAGGTTGATGATAGTCAGTTTAACCGATTAAGTTATCAAGCGTTAGACTCGGATGGGTATTTTTTAAACAGTGTCCCAGGTGGCCAAGGGTGAGGTCAGGGTTAAGGGAAGAATGAAGCAAGCTCTGAAAACCTACACTCTGCTTTAACGAAATCACCCCTGCCTTTATGTGGAAGCAGAGACACGGACTGTGGAGTCAGGAACCCTGACGTCGAATCCCACCTGCTACAGCCACTGGCAATGTGCCCTTGCTTGTCTCTGACCCCTGGCATCTTTCTGTGTCAATGTACAAAAGGAAGAACCTCCCTCTTAAGGCTGCAGACAGGATGAAATGAGATAATCCTGGCCAAGTGCAAAGCACAGTACCAGGCCCTGTGAAGTAAAATTCTTCCACTTGATGGGTTTCCATGTAAGTGCCTGAGCAAGGGGCCTCACAACTAAAAAGGCTTGAAAAACACAAGACTAGGTGATTTCTAAGGTCTTTTTCATTGTTAAGAGTCTGTGAGGGGGGGGGGCCTTCCCTGGTGGTGCAGCGATTAAGAATACACCTGCCAATGCAGGGGACACGGGTTCGAGCCCTGGTCTGGGAAGGTCCCACGTGCCGTGGAGCAACTAAGCCCGTGCGCCACAACTACTGAGCCTGCACGTCTGGAGCCCGTGCTCCACAGTAAGGGAAGCTACTGCAATGAGAAGCTTGCGCACCGCAATGAAGAGTAGCCCCCGCTCGTTGCAACTAGACAAAGCCTGCGCGCAGCAACGAAGACCCAACATAGCCCCAAATAAATAAATAAATTTTAAAAAAAGGAGTCTGTGATCCAACAATATAACAGGTATGTCCAGTGGCAGAAAATTTCCCCTGTTCTTGCTCCTCAGTTGTCACTTCTGGTCAAAAAGGAGAGAAAAAAAAAAAAAAGCATTTGTCATATAGTTCCTCAATCCTTGCTTTTTGCTAACTTCATTTAGTTCTTCTTCTAAATACGAGAACTGGCAGAAATGTCCAAAGGGCTGCACTTTGTCTTCATACAAAGGCACGCTGAACTCTTGATTAACTGAGGAGATGAACAGCTTCACTGGCTTCTGTTCTCAATGTAAAAATTGTCCACTTAAAAAAATACAGTTGGCGCTTCCCTGATGGCGCAGTGGTTGGGAGTCCGCCTGCCGATGCAGGGGACGCGGGTTCGTGCCCCGGTCCGGGAAGATCCCACGTGCCGCGGAGCTGCTGGGCCCGTGAGCCATGGCCGCTGAGCCTGCACATCCGGAGCCTGTGCTTCGCGACGGGAGAGGCCACAACAGTGAGAGGCCCGCGTACCGCAAAAAAAAAACCCCAAAACAAAAAAAACAGTTTACTATAGAAAGTCTACATACTAAAGAGTATCTAAAAATGGACACAGTTTCTTGATAGGAATATGCTTCCTCCTTTGCCAGTGGTACTCCCAAAGTGAATTAAATTTTTACTGGGGAACAGACTGTTTAAGACTTGACTGATAGTGAAGTCAAGAGAATTACCCATTGGGTGGGTAATTCTCCATTTGCCCCCAAGCCTTTTCTCCACCCTTCTAGACCCTGCTCTGCACCCTGGGAAGTGAAGCCCTATGGACTGTGTTTGTCACCTAAGTCATCTTGCCCTCTGGCTTCTGATTGGCCCATGGGAGGCACCAGCTAGAGGCTTGAGGGTGGAGGAGAGAGAAAGGTCTGGATATTTATTCTTCCGGACTTGGCTCGGTTTGGGCCATAGCTATATCCCTTTGTGACTTCATCCTCCCTTGGACAGCCCCTCTCCATGGTGCTAACTCTCAACCAGGCTCTGGTTACATCTTCAGGCCCACAGGTAGTCATGACTTTTCAAGGCACTAGTCCCTGGGCGCCTCGGTATCCCCATTACTTCCTTGAACCCTCGCCACCTCCAAAAATAACTACTCAAAGTCTCTTTAAAAATCCCACCCAGGGCTTCCCTGGTGGCGCAGTGGTTGAGAATCCACCTGCCGATGCAGGGGACATGGGTTCGTGCCCCGGTCTGGGAAGATCCCACATGCCACAGAGCAGCTGGGCCCGTGAGCCATGGCCGCTGAGCCTGTGCGTCCGGAGCCTGCGCTCCGCAATGGGAGAGGCCACAACAGTGAGAGGCCCGCGTACCACAAAAAAAAAAAAAAAAAATCCCACCCAGACTTCCGTGGTGGTATGGTGGTTAAGAATCCGCCTGCCAATGCAGGGGACATGGGTTCAAGCCCTGGTTTGGGAAGGTCCCACGTGCCGTGGAGCAACTAAGCCCGTGCGCCACAACTACTGAGCCCACGTGCCACAACTAGTGAAGCCCACGTACCTAGAGCCCGTGCTCCACAACAAGAGAAGCCACTGCAATGAGAAGTCTGTGAGCTGCAATGAAAAGCAGCCCCCACTCGCTGCAACTAGAGAAAGCCCGTGGGCAGCAACGAAGACCCAACACAGCAATCAATCAATCAATCAATTAATTAATTTAAAAAAATCCCAGCCAATGATTCCAACTATATGACATGCTGGAAAGGTCAAAACTATGGAGACAGTACAAAGATCAGTGATGGTCAGGGGTTTGGGGACAAGGGGATGGATGAAAAAGCAGAGCAGAGAGGATGTTTAGAGCAGCGACAATACTGTTTATGATATTATGATAGTGGATGCATGTCATTACACATTTGTTCAAACCTGTAGAATGTACAATACGAACAGTGAACCCTGACCTAAACTGTGGATTTGGGTGATCATGATGTGTTAATGTAGGTGCATCAAACGTAACACATGGACCACTCTGGGGGCGATGTTCTGGGGGCGGGTTGTGAGTGTGGGTGCAAAGGGGTATTTGGGAGATCTGTACCTTCTCCTCAATTTTGCTGTCCTCTAAAGAAAAAAATCTATTAATTGAATTCCCAACTGGAGGTACTCTTTCCGTGACTGCTGTACAGCTGTTGCGTATACACTGAGTAACAATGGCGTCATAAGAATGATGGCTGTGTGGACTTCCCTGGTGGTCCAGTGCTGAAAATTCTGCCTGCCAGTGCAGGGGACGTGGATTCAATCCCTGGTCAGCAAACTAAGATCCCACATGCCGCGGAACAAATGAGCCTGCACGCCACAACTAGAGAGAAGCCCGTGTGCTGCGACTAAGACCCAATGCAACCAAAAACAAACAAATAAAAAATATATACACACAAAAAAAGAATGATGGCTGTAGAGGAGGAGATAGGCCTGGGTAGCAAAACCAAGGCAGCCAATGACCATACCAGACTGTATTAGATGTGAGGGTGCAGTGCAGAGACCCAAAACAATGGTGGCTTCAACAAGAGCCATGTATCTCTCACACGTAAAACTCCATGCGCTCATCTTGTAGGACCTCCCTGGTGGTCCAGTGGTTAAGACTTTGCCTTCCAATGAAGGGAGTGCGGGTTCGATCCCTGGTCGGGGAACTAAGATCCCACATGCCTCATGGCCAAAAGACCAAAACATAAAAAACAGTTAGCAGTATTGTAACAAATTCAATAAAGACTTTTTTTTAAAAGTCCATTATTAAAAAAAAAACAAACCCAATACTATGCACTCATCTTTCAAGTGGAGATGATTGTGGGGCTTCCTCACTGGGTTGCTGTGAGGATTCACTGAGCTAATACATGAGAATTTCATGACCAAGGGGGCAAATCCTGCTTTGAACTGAGTAGCACGGGGCTGATTGCTGGTAAGAGAAGTAGAATATTTCCTTCCCCATCTGCTGTTATTTCCCATAAAAGAAAAAAAAATTATGTGAGACAACACCAAAAGTTAAAAAATTTCCCATTATTAAAAAAAAGCCTCGGGCTTCCCTGGTGGCGCAGTGGTTGAGAGTCCGCCTGCCGATGCAGGGGACGCGGGTTCGTGGCCCGGTCCGGGAGGATCCCACATGCCGCGGAGCGGCTGGGCCCGTGAGCCGTGGCCGCTGGGCCTGCGCGTCCGGAGCCTGCGCTCCGCAACGGGAGAGGCCACAACAGTGAGAGGCCTGCGTACTGCAAAAAAAAAAAAAAAAAAAAAAAAAAGCCTCAGTGCAGCAGCTAGCATGTAATAAATGTAACTTTTATTGCTATTGTCAATGTCCACCTCTCTCCTTACCTCCCTGCACCTGCCACGGTCCACTCATTCTTTTGATTCTGTTATGTGGAAAATGAAGTCCTTTAATGATATGCTAATCCAGCTTTTGATTTTATTCTGTTCCAACTCTCTTGTTAGTTGGTTTTGGAGGACGGTTTTGGGCAACCAGAGAGAGATTAGTGGCAAAAGGAAGGTGGTCAAATAGCAATTGAGAACTTAGATCTGGGAAGTGTCCCACATTGGTGATCACTTGGTTCGAGGCTTTGCGGGACCTAACATTTCCCTAAAATTATTTTAAAACATCTATTGTCTATTTTAAACGATGAGAGCATTTAGCTCCTGCCGTGCTAAAACACGCCTGCCTCTTTCAACGGGGTGGTAATGTATGCAGTGGAGGCTGGAGCCTGGGGTTGGGGGGTGAGGGCCAGTGTGAGGGGTGACATTGCCAGGCCCCTGAGGACAGGATTCTGATGGAACAAGGTAGATCCCCTGGATGCTGGCATGGGCCGGCCACTTCCTCGGTGCACAACCTAACCCACCTCCCGATCTGGGAAGCAGAAAGCAAGAAAGGACTGAGCTCGACCCTGAAACAACTGAGAAAACCAGGAACTGAGATTTTATTTTCTACGAGGAACTGAGATTTTATTTTCTACCACGTGGCAGGAGAAGGGTTCAACAAAGGTCCAGTTGAAAAGTGGATCGATAGAGAAAGGTCCACTTGCTGCATGTGGGCTACCGTGGCTCTGAGAACTTACACTCACCGTGTGGTGAGGGTTTTTAGGAATGATTGTTTGTAACAATAATACAAGCTGAGACTCGCTGAATACAAATGAGTGCCAGGCCCTATGGTAAGAGACTTACATTGTAGGGAGCATCGTCTGATGCTCCCTACAATCCTGGCAGGGAAGTACCATGATTATTCACATTTTATAGAGCAGGGAAGCTCCAATGCAGGGGTCCCCAAGCCCCGGGACGCACAGCAGGCGGTGAGCTGCAGGTAAGCGAGCGGAGCTTTGTCTGCCGCCCCCCCCATTGCTGGCGTTACCTCCTGAACCACCGCCCGCCCCGCCCCTGTCGATGGAAGAGTCGTCTTCCACGAAACCAGTCCCTGGTGCCAAAAAAGTTGGGGAGCGCTGCTCTCATGGGTTCCCAGGAGTGAACTCACAGCAATGACGTGACCGGCCCAAGTTCACGAGGCTGGTTTCAAATCCAAGACCCCTTGGCGTGGGGGCCATGCCTCAACCCCTGAGCCACACTGTCCCCTAGATCCATCACTTTGAACATACCTTGCCTTCTGCTGTAGTTAGTTTCAACGTACCTTATTTTTGGAGACTAGGTTGCAATGTCCTTTAAGGCAGGAGCTTGCCTGATTTGTCTTTTTAAACTTCTTATTGAGGTATGACTTCCTACCACAAACACAAATAAGTGTATGCAATCCCCTTTGTGTGTTAGTTTCTGCTTTACAACAAAGTGAATCAGTTATACATACACACATGTCCCCACATCTCTTCCCTCTTGTGTCTCCCTCCCACCCTCCCTCCCTATTATGGTTTTCATTTTATGACAACTTATACCAGTCTTCCACTTATGGAATCAACATACAAGTTTCTTTTTTTTTGGCCACGCCCTGCAGCTTGTGGGATCTTAGTTCCCCCACCAGGGATTGAAACCGGCAGTGAAAGCATAGTGTCCTAACCACTGGACTGCCAGGGAATTCCCACAAGTTTCTTTTTCAGATAAACTTATTAAAGTCAAAAAAAGTGAGAATGAAAGTCTTAATAGAATGGATGGTAGTTGACACAAATCATGGAGATGATACCTGAATGAATGGAATTTGGAAAATGTTGAAGTACTGTGTAAAGCAGTATTTCTCGGGCTCTAGGGCGCAGGCTCGGTAGTTGTGGCGCACGGGCTCAGTTGCTCCACAGCATGTGGGATCTTCCCAGACCAGGGCTCAAACCCATGTCCCCTGCATTGGCAGGGGGATTCTTTTTTTTTTTTTTTTTTTTTGTGGTACGCGGGCCTCTCACTGTTGTGGCCTCTCCCGTTGCGGAGCACAGGCTGCGTACGCGCAGGCTCAGCGGCCATGGCTCACGGGCCCAGCCGCTCCACGGCATGTGGGATCTTCCCGGACCGGGGCACGAACCCGTGACCCCTGCATCGGCAGGCTGATTCTCAACCACTGCGCCACCAGGGAAGCCCTAGCAGGGGGATTCTTAACCACTGCGCCACCAGGGAGGCCCCAGGAAGGCTTTATTAATTCCCTCTTCCTTGCTCCCTCCCTCCCTCCTTCCTTCCTTCCCTCCCTTTTCTTTTCTTTCTTAAAAAGGAAATACAAGTAGAAGTTATAAGGACTCAGTGTCTTACCTCAGTGGAAACTCTTCCATCCCATACCCTGTGAGTGAGTTCACATGTTGAAGATCAGAGGATACAGGTAACCAAGAAAAAGTAAGAGGAAGTAAATTGTTACTGTTTAAAAAAATACCGAAGCAGTATAATCCAAAGCCAAAAAGCATTTAGGTTTTCTCGCTCTTTTTAATTGTAAAAAATGTCCAAGCTTTGTAATGATTTATGTCCTTGAGTAGATGATAGGGTATTGGCAGTATAGAATTTGAACATTTATCATATATACAAGATAATAGCAGCTATTCAAAAATGTTTATAAATGATGAAACAGTCTATCCCTTGTTAAGTTTGGGCATCGAGCCAGACCATTGGAGGGCAGTTTTCTTGGATTGTCTTGGTCTCTGAAGGAGACCTTTTATTAAATTCTGCTTTGGCATCATGCTCATGGCTTGTGTTGGAGAAAACCATAAGAAACAGCTGAAAGTAATTCACCGATATATTTGCTGTAGAGATGCTGTGGAGGAATAACCATTATATCAGCCAATAAGCCCTTTATGAAAACTACGGTGGAAAGTTCCCTCAGGCATCAGTGCTAGCAATTCTGATTTTGTCTTGAACAACTGACGCACTGACGGGTGTATGTGTGTGTGAGTGAGTGTGTGTGTGTGTGCATGTGAAATCAATTAAAATATATTTAAATCTTATATTCAGCGGGCAGAATCCGTATTGAAACTGTGTTTTCCTTTCTGCTTTGGCCACCTTTGGCCACCAAAGTTTAGTACTTGATTTGCTGCCTACCTTTTAAAATTGTTACAAGACTGTAGAGCATGCTTTATCTTGTTATTGGACCTTGATTTTCCATTCTGTGTATCTTTAAGCGAGAAAGAAAATCTTGTGCAATTGTATGCATTTTTTTAAAGATGTTGGGGGTAGGGGTTTATTAATTTATTTATTTTTGCTGTGTCGGGTCTTCGTTTCTGTGCGAGGGCTTTCTCTAGTTGCAGCGAGCGGGGGCCACTCTTCATCGCGGTGCGCGGGCCTCTCACCATCGCGGCCTCTCTTGTCGCGGAGCACAGGCTCCAGACACGCAGGCTCAGTAGTTGTGGCTCACGGGCCTAGTTGCTCCGTGGCATGTGGGATCCTCCCAGACCAGGGCTCAAACCCGTGTCCCCTGCATTAGCAGGCAGATTCTCAACCCCTGCACCACCAGGGAAGCCCTGTATGCATTTTTAAAAAAGCAGCCTCGAGTCTATTTTAGCATTAGCCTAGGTGCAGTCTTAATAATGAAAATACCATTTCCATGTCCTTTAATCCGTATGAATAACAAATTATTCTAAATGATGTGCATTTTAAAATTTCAGATCACTGAAAAGTCTAAAGACTATTGGCATTTATATCCTGCACTTTTTCTCTTAAGTCTCTCAGATTTTTTAGAAAATATTGGATCAATAAATAGCATTCCCCGATTCCCTTCCCAGTTCAAAACAATTGGGAAATAATACACAGCAGAGAGACAAATGGACATTAAAATGTCATCTCTGTTACTGACAAAGGTGACTGCAGACAGTGGCTTCAGAACTGTGTCCCAAAGGGCTTGCTAACATTCCACTAGAATTAACAGATTTTCCCACCCAGGCTCTGGTGTGGGTGAATTTCAGGTCTTTCCAAGAAAATAGATCCCAGCAGGGCCTGAGCTGCCCTCCTCATTCCTTCTCCCAAAGCCACCAATTAGAGAAGTCATTCCTTCCCTGGGGTGGGGGAGGAAGGGGAACAGAGAGTTAAGAGTGTCCCTCTGTTGGGATGTTGCTGAATGGTTGCCATTGCTATATTAGGCAGGACAGTTTCTGGTTGAAGTGTCCCACACATTGTAAGATCTTCAGCATCCTTGACGCGTGGCTCAGTTATTTAACAACCAAAATAATGCCCACATATTTCCAGGTGCACCTCTTTACCCCATAGGGTTGAGAACTTTGCTTAAGAGGAAGTTCCTCCATGGAAACAGGAGGCGTGTGTGTGTGTGTGTGTGTGTGTGTGTGTGTGTGTGTGTGTGTGTGTGTGTGTGTGTGTGTGTAGGGGAAAGGGTGGAAGGGGGCAGAGGTGGAAGTTCCTTGTTAATGTTAATGCCTTTGTTATTGTTAAACTTTCTATTAGCCATCCATTTTTAAGCTAATTCCTTAGAATGCTAGTGAGGCACTTGGTGTCATTCTGGTCCTACCTGGTGTCCTCAGGAGGGAATGTCAGCAATAGCAAAATAAGACAGTCAGCCAGCCTTCAGGTTTGCTTCACTGGCTTCTAACCCCTCCGGTTGGTACTCCTCATATGATATCTCAGGGGTTGTCATAACGGAACCCTGGGTGGCTTCAATCCTGACACAAAATCCTGCAAAGCTAAAGCAAAAGAGCAGCGCAGGCACGGAAGGTACCAAGGGAAAGCTTGTGGAGGAAGTGGGGGAGGCTTTTGCCTCTCCCATCAGCCTCCCTAAACAAACAAAACAATAAAGACAGTAATCTACTCCATCATGGTCCCAGTTTTAACCATCCGAAGGAACCAACAGTTAACATTTTCAACTTCCATTTTCATCCTGAATCCATCACTCACTCTCAGAGATGGCCATTTAAAAAAAAATTTTTTTTTTTTTGATGTGGACCATTTTTACAGTCTTTTTATTGAATTTGTTACAGTATTGCTTCTGTTTGTTTGTTTTTTGCCACGAGGCATGTGGGATCTTAGCTCCCCGGCCAGGGATTGAACCCTCACCCCCTGCATTGGAAGGCGAAGTCTTAACCACTGGACCGCCAGGGAAGTCCCGAGATGGCCATTTTTAATGATTTTTAAGTTCTGCAAGTAGGTAACATTTATTTTCAACAATATACATCTTCATGCCCTGTTTTATCGACTGTAGATGGTATCTGTTGCCTTCAGGCCATGAGTTTTGAAGAACTCAGTGCAGTTTCTTTACTACCTTTATACCCACCACTCTCCCTTCCCTCTTTGGGTATTATTTTGAATTCTTATAACGGTGATCTTCGTGACCTAAAATTATATAATCAAACCTCGGTTTATTTTTGAAATTCAGACAGTTATCTGTTGACACTCCCGGGTGAAGGAAATGGAAATTAGCATATGACCATGTCTGTCCAGCTCTCATCTCCACCATGCTTTCCAGTTTTTATTATTTTTATTTTTTACTCGCAAAATTATGTCTTTTCTTACCCATCTCAAGACTGAGTCTAAATTTTGCATTTAATACAGCTATTACAATGTTTTCATTATGCAGTCACTATTTACCACAGAGCTCAATAGTCTGATTGAGTCCATAGAGATGAAGATGTGATCTTGTGCTCTTAAACTTCAGCCGTTTGGCAGGAGATGTCTCGAGCGTCAGTGTTCAAGGGTACCTTCCTTGCTTGATTTTTAGCTTTCTTCTCTTCTTCTGGGTCGTACGTAACCACACTGCTTCTTTTTGTCTTACACTGTGTTCTTTCTTGAATTTTTTTTCTCATTTTGCTTGAATGTCTCCTTATAATTATTTTGTCGTTCTGTACTTTGGTTTGTTTTACTGCACGATAAAACCGTAAAGGTGCCCTGTAAGCATCTGAATGCTTTAATCTCTCCAGGAGGTCACTGTGGCGTAGGTAAACTGTAGGTGATGTATATTCCTGTTTTGCTGGCTGAACTTCACCGTTGGATTTCCCATGAGAAACTGTACATTGGAATGTAAGTTTGTTAGAATGCCCTCATTAAAGCGGTAACCTCAAATCTGCACTTGCTGAGTTAAAAATATTAAAACAAACCATTTGCAACTTTGGTAGCTATTGAAGGTAAGGAATTACTTACAGCAAAGCCCACCCTGCCATTCTGTGCTATTGGCTGAGAACTCCAGCTCTGACAGTCTTGCTCATGACCTGTTATTCTCGGGCTCAGCTGATAGCACTGAAGATTCCCGAGAGTCGTCCTTGAATGTAAAATTCAGCTCTCCCTCCTCTCCCTCTTTTTACACCCAGTCTTTAAAACCCGCGAATTTTATCTCCTGATTTATTGTTTTCCTTTTAACGTATCTTTATGAAGGCGTACTTTGTGTAGAGGAAAATGCACAAATCTTAAGTGTACAGATCTGCAGGCAAACAACGTTCCTATCACTCTGGAAAGTTCCTTCATCCTTCTCTCTAGTAAGTTATCCCCACTCCCCTCAGGTAACCCCTGTTCTGACTTCTATCACCATAGTTTATTTTGATCTGTTCTAGAACTTATTTAAATGGAACCAGACCTGTGTAGTCCTCTGTGTCTAGTTTCTTTTGCTCAACATGATGTTCTTGACATTTACCCATGCTGTTGTTATCAGGAGTTTGTTCTTTTCTACAGATGAATTTCATTTCAGGAATACACCAAAATTTGTTTTACCGTTCTTCTGTTGATGGGTATTTGGAGTTTTTCCTTGCTTTTGCCTATTATGAGAAAAGCTACTACGAGCAGCTGTGTACAAGCCTTTATATGCACACATGCTTTTATTTCTCTTGTGTGTATTCCTAGGAGGGCCATTTGCTAGTTTATAGAGTAAATGCATGTCAAACTTTATAGGAAGCTGCCGTATAGTTTTTCCATAGTGGTGGCAGCATTTTATACTCCCACCAACAATGTATGAGAGTTCCAGTTACTCCACATCTCCCCGCCCCCACACTTGACAGTTTTTAGTCTTTTTAAATTATAGCCATTCTGATGTGTGTATAGTAGTATCTCATTGTGGTTGAGTATTTCTTTTGGAATTGTATTTTTATTTAATTATTTTTTTAGAATTTTATTTTAAAATTGAGAGTACATGCCTACTAGCATGTGTGAATATTTCTTCATGTTGCCTGATTTGTCTTGGCTGGGTATAGAAATCTAGGATAGAAAATAATTCATTCATAATTAGAAAACATGACGTCACTGACCTCCCGACTCCATGTTTGCTGAAGAGCAGGCCAGAGACAGTGTGGTTCTTTGCTTTGTAAGTAACCAGTTTTCTCTTTCTGGCGCAAAGAAAATGGATATTTCTTGAAGGATTTTTTTCTTTTTCTTTTATCTTAGAGATCCGAAAGTTCAACAGTATGTTTCTGTTCATGAGCTCCTTGTTATTCACGCCATTTGGCCCTTGGGGACCTTTTAGACTCCCAAAGGGTCACACTTTTCTTTACCTTGAGGATATTTTCCTCTCTTTGAGAGGATTATTTCCTCCTCTCTGTTGCGGCTGCCTCTGTTTCTGGTAGTGTCCTAGTGCATAAAAGTTGTGACCCAGTAGACTTACCTTCTATGTTCTTTAACTTTTTTATTTTTTACGTAACCACCCCCATTTTCAGCATCACTCACCAGTACGGTACTTTTTTTTTTTTTTTTTTTTTTTGTGGTATGCGGGCCTCACTGTTGTGGCCTCTCTTGTTGCGGAGCACAGGCTCCGGACGCGCAGGCTCAGCGGCCACGGCTCACGGGCCCAGCCGCTCCGCGGCATGTGGGATCTTCCCAGACCGGGGCACGAACCCGCGTGCCCTGCATCGGCAGGCGGACTCTCAACCACTGCGCCACCAGGGAAGCCAGTACGGTACTTTTAAAAAAAAATCAGGGTGACCCTGCAGTGACACATCATAATCGCCCGCAGTCCATAGTTTACATTAGGGTTCACTCCTGGTGTTGTATATCCTGTGGGTTTGGGCAAACGTATAAGGATACGTATCCATCATTACAGTATCACACAGAGCTCTTTTCACTGCTCTAAAAATCCTCTGTGCTCTGCCTGTTCATCCCTCCTTCCCTTCAAGCCCTGCTGATCACTGATCTTTTTTACTGTCTCAGTTCCGCCTTTGGCAGAATGTCACATAGTTGGAATCACACAGTATGTAACCTTTTCAGGTGGGCTTCATTTACTTAGTAATGTGCCTTTAAGGTACCTCCTTGTCTTTTCGTGGCTTAATAGCTCATTTCTTTTTAGTGCTGAATTATAACCCATTGTCTGGGTGAACCACAGTCTATTTACCCATTCACTTACTGAAGGACACCTTGGTTGCTTCCAAGTTTTGGCAGTTGTGAATAAAGCTGCTATAAACATCTATATGCAAGTTACTGTGTAGCCGTAAGTTTTCAACTCCTTTGGTTAAAGACCAGCATTTAAAACATAGATTTTTCAGTCTTTGCTTTTTGCTCTACATCATAGGGGATTTTTCTCAAGATTATCTTCTAGGTTGCTGTCTTGGTCCTCACCGTACCTTTTCTATTATCCAGCCAGCCCATCCAATAATTAACTTTGGTCAGATTCTTTTTTTTTTTTTTTTTTTTTTTTGCGGTACGCGGGCCTCTCACTGCTGTGGCCCCTCCCACCGCGGAGCACAGGCTCCGGACGCGCAGGCTCAGCGGCCGTGGCTCACGGGCCCAGCCGCTCCGTGGCACGTGGGATCCTCCCGGACCGGGGCACGAACCCGTGTCCCCTGCATCGGCAGGCGGACTCTCAACCACTGCGCCACCAGGGAAGCCCCTGGTCAGATTCTTTTATTTGGCTTATGTCTTTCTCATATCAGCCTATATTATTTTATGGATGTAAAATATTCTCAAGTAATTTTGATGGTCCTAATCACTTTTTATTAAAAACTTAAACTTGTGTTCCCTGAACATTTTTTCTTCCTTCATGGGTCAGTTGTGTTTGTTCATCTCGATCCTTCTCTTCACGGCTTTGGTTTTCCATAATTATCTGGTGCAGCTGGTCTAAACGTAATTTGTGGCAGTTTGTATTTTCCAAAGGTGGGCACACGAGACTATCCCATCTCATATACTCTTCTTAAACCTGATGCTGACACTGCTCCATCAAGAAGTGGGTCTATGTTCTTTCCCCGTGAATTGTCTGCAGTGGAAGTGATGCTATACGACTTCCAAAGCTAAGTCATGAAGACGATTCAGTATCCGCCTGGCTCTTTGTCGGGATATGTCCCTTTGGAGCCCTGAGCTGCCATGTAAGAAGCCGAACTGCCCTGAAACCACCACACTGGAGAGACCATCTGTAGAAACCACACAGAGATACCAAGCGGCCCCTGGTGGTCCAGCCCCCATGTTTGAACTGCTCCAGTGCTGAGAGGTGCAGACACAGCTGTCCCCAGTGAATTCTGCCTCAACTGTGGATTTGTAAGCACAATAAATATAGTCACTGTTTCAAGTTTTTTGTCGTTTGCAGCCCAGCAATAGATGGCCAGAACACTGCTGTTAATCCCGTGACGGCCTCCCAGCTGCCCTTGCCTGTGGACTCTCACCCTCAAGCTTCTCTCATCCTTGGGAAGGATTGCTCTCTATTCTTTTCTCTCTTCACCAAATTCCATTTTGCTTCTACCTTTTAGAATCACCCCCCCCCCCCCAGTTTTAGCTCTGCTCCTGGCTCCTTTATTTTGTTTTCCTTCATAGTTGTGGTTTCAGTGGTATAAAAAAAAAATCTCTTTTATCTTCTCAACAGACCTTGGGAGGCTAAACTCTGTGCACCATTGACCAGAAGACTTGAAAAAGTAACACACACACACACACACACACACACACACACGTATGTTTTCAAAATGGAACAAAAACTCTTGAGTAGAAGTAACAAAGAAAAGTTTTTGGTCATTCACACACAGTGAATTTTTAAGTTCTGGGCTGAGAACTGAAGGAGGAAGTGAACGTTCAGCGTGATGGAAAGTAAGGTTCCGGTATGAAAAGACTCCTTTATTTTTGTAAGAACACTTAACATGAGATCTATCCTCTTGGCAAGTTTTCACTGTATAGTGTATTATTGTTGACTGTTGGTACAGTGTTATGGTGCATATCTCTTCTTACTTAACTAATTCTTCTTCACGGAAACTTTATGCCTGTTGACGAATAACTCCCCATATCCCCCTCCTCCTGGCCCCTGGTAACTGCTATTCCAGTCACTGCTTTTATGAATTTGACTGTTTTAGAAACCTCATAGAAGTGGAATCATGCAATACGTGTCTCTCTGTGACTGACTATTGCACTTGGTGTGATATCCTCCAGGTCCACCCATGTTGTCACATATGGTATAATCTCCTTCTTTTCAAAGGCTGAATAGTATTCTGATGTATGTATATACCACATGCCCCCAGTCAATGGAAGAACACACGGAGAAGCCAAGAGTTTTCCATGAATCTTCAAGAGCCTGCTTGCCCTTACCTCCTTCTGGGGAAAATATTCCTACAAGGGGCTTTCTTCCAAGAGTTGTCGTATAATTTGAAAATTGAACTCACGTCTCAGGTCATGTGTCATTGGATCAGAAATGGCCCCAGAGCTGTCTGAACATGAGAAACTCCACCCTCTGAGGCTGTATGGGGTGTGAAACTGTTCAGAAGAGCATTCCACTCTGCTCGGTGAAGAGCTGACCAATCATAAGCCCTTTTGGGGGAACTATATATTCTAAATGAACAAACATAAAGATGGGTACTTGACTCGGGCTATCTCCTGAGCCTCAAGTCTCCATGAACATTGATCAGAGAAGCATTGGGAGGTAGATAGATTGCATGGCTGGGGAAAGGTACCATGCTACCTCAGATTCCCTTGTATCCTCGCAATAACCTCCAATCTCAAAAGGAATCTCTGGGCATATTTGCCAGGGACAACGTAAAGGAAACAGACTAATAGGGTGAGTGTAACAACCAAATTTAGAGTTTCCGATTTAGTTCTCTATTCAGCATTCGGGCTTTGCAGAGGGCAACACACCTGTCATTGTTTGCAAAACACAAAGTGATTTGTAAATGGAGCTGAAGTCCTGGTTGAGGAACAGTGGGTGTTTGTTTCCGTGTGACCATCTGCCTCAGAGGCAATTGTTGAGAGGTGTCTTATTTAGCATACAAAAATCTGTGTGGCACTGGATACCTGATTAACTAGACTCTTGAGGGAGGGAGTCCTGAAAATTTGCATTTTATGTTTCCTGAAGTTTGAGAACCCGTAAGATACAGGTAGCTTTCTCCAAAAGGTGTGTGTGTGTGTCTGCCATATGCACATCTGTGTGTCAAGGGGTTGTGGCAGCCATTCTTAGAAGAGATGGGGCCAATGCCATTGTCTAGACAAGAAGGTGAAATCAGCATTTTATATCCAAAGGCTCAAATGACTCTTTGAGAAGTTCCCTTTGGGAATAAGAGGGAAGCAAGTGATGTCAGTTCCACCAGATTGCAGAGCCCACACAGAGGCAGACCCTTTGAGGAGGGATGACCTCATGGGAGGATGTCTGTAAGAACTGGGTTCAAATAGTGTGGAGTGCGGTGCAGGGCTCCGTGGGTCAAGGAAAGGAACAGACATAATCTACCTTTCTTCAGGGATGCACTGTCTAGGGCATGGAATTGGGCAAGCAAGAATCCACTCCCACCATCAGCAACCCCACTTGACAGACCGTGAGCTGGGCTATTTACCTGCCCACACAGGTGTGGCTCTATGGGTGGTCGACATATTGGAATACGTTTGTAATGGCGGCTCATTAGCCACTGGCTCAATCCTCCGCCCACTCCAGCGTCCCCTCTACCACGATGACTCTGACCTGGCTTCCCCACCCTCCCCTCCAGTATCCATGATCTAATGAGCAAAGGTTAAGTTCAGGAACGATGGGGGTCCCAGCACCCTACACTGGCACTGCAGCTTGCTTGTCTTCTGATCGGTTGATGCCCATGGTACCCAGATGGTTCAGTATTTTGGGCCACCCCATGGAGTGGGTGGCTCATTTCTGCCAATGACATCAAGTAGTAGCTTGGCACATTAGCAGCTCTGGTCAACTCTGGATCCCCTTCTTGGATCATAAGATCCCCTCTAGAATCCTGCATGCCAAGGGAGAGGGAGCCCTTCAACAGACAGATACCAGACTCCCTTCTCATCTTGATATATAAGGCTGGGAACGGGTCCTAATTCAGTTTCAAAAATAAAGACATAAAGTTGCTGCTAACCCAGGGATCGGGAAGCAATTCATACTGGTTAAATAAGCATAAGGAATTATTATTCTTATTAAATTACCACATATGTCACAGAAAGGTTACTATGAACAGATCATCAGGGACTGTGGTTTTCCTGGTCCATTTGAAGTTCAGACCAGTAGAACAAAGACTTCAAGAGGGTTTTATTTTTTTTTCTGTTTTTTTTCACTGAGATCCCAATGCCTAGGACCTAGGACAGTGCCTGACACACAAGTGAGTCCTTGATCCATTTTTGTTATTATTATTATTTTTACTACCACGATTACCATTACTAAAGAAAACTCACCAAACTGTCTAATAATGATTATCGCTCTGGAGAGGGAGTGAAGCTGGGGTGCCAGGGAAGGGATAGTGATTCATATTTTCTACTTTATACACATCTGGGTTGTTCGAAGTATTTACACCAATCAGAGGCTACTTCTATTATATATATAAAATGTAAATTATTTTATAAAAAATACCTCTCATGTCAAAATTTATTTCCCCAAGTGCCTTTATCTTCTCTTACAAGCAGCCAGTACAATAATAATGAACCCTTTTAAGAAAAATCTGAAAGGTCGATTCAAGTGTTTCTGTTCCACAGCATATTTTTGGCCCCAGAGCAGTATGTGGAACCCCATGTTATTAACGTTTTCTTTGGATGCCCTGAATCAGTCTTCCCTCAGCACGTCGGCAGGGCAGACCGCCTGCCTGGGGCTGGTCAACGCCGGGGGCGTTTTGGACGGACGTGTCTCTCCTGAAAGCTTCCAGGCCGCCTTTGAACTTGGCTTGGCAGCCAATGAAAATCTCCCGGAGCATCCCAGACGATCCTGCTGCGCCGGAGAGCACTGTTCCCTCCTCTCGCAGCCAGGAGGAGCCCTGCAGTGCGCCCGGCAGCCGCCAGCTGGAGCTCAAAGGCAGCGGCGCCGCTCCGAGACCGCGGGGAGCCTCGCAGCGCGGGGAGCGTCTGCTCCGCCCGCCCGCCCGCCCGCCCTGCCTGCGCGCATCCCGCCTGCCCGAATCAGAGGCATCCCTTCCGAAGCCGGACGGAGTTCACCTCCATCTCCCTTTTCTACGCTTGTCTCTTTATTCCATCACCAAAGGTTGCTTTAGGGCTTTAATAAAACCAAACTGAAATGTCGGAGGAGAGGGATCCGAACGTGGAGAGGACTGGAAACTGGCGTTACTTCATTCGCTGGGAAACATTTACAGATTCCCCCTACCAGGGGTCAGACCCGCAGCTGGAGGCTTGGGACGCCAGGTTGAGTAAGACAGTCCGTGCCTTCAGAGGGCCTCAGCCTGGTAAACAATAGTAGGGTAAAAGACGGTTTCAGGGAAACCATTTGGTTCTGCTTTTGGCTGAAGCACCAAAATAGTAGATGTCACATGTCAAGGAGATGTGTCAGGTTGCCGTGCAGGACGTGCAAAAAGGAATGGCTTGGAAGTGCTGAACCCCTCCCACTGAGGGAAGGAAAGGGACCCAGAGGGGGAAGTTAAAGGAAAACGGGTTTGGAGAGAGAACCGTTGATGAGTTGAGTCCTTTAGTTCTCATTAACTTCAAACTAAGGAAAGGGGCTTTAAAGGGACCCCTTGGAGAGGCCGCCTGGGAAATCGAAAACGTGTGGCACTGGGTTGACTAGCTGTTCTGACTGAAGAGAAAAAGGTGTTACCACACTGGGGGCAATCTTATCCCCCCAGGTTGTGAAGGCAAATTTCAGTGAGTGTTCTCAGGGGACCAGATGTGGATCCCCTGGGGAGAGAACTGCAGAGGGGCTGTCTTAGGTCTTGTCTGTGGAGACCTCCCGGTGGAGTAAGGAGATCTCAGCAGAAAAAAGGCTCCTGAGTGCTCTGATTCTAAAAGAAGGAAACCTTAAGCCACCTGCTGAAATAGAGATGCATTTGCCTGAATCCAGTGAACTGCAGGTGAGATATTTCCAGTACTCCATGAGGGAAACCATCAGCCTGAACTATCTGCCACGCCCAGAGAGAGCCAGCACCTACTATGGCCTTGTCGGGCCAGTCAACACCTTCCAGCCCCCCACACCTGGCTCCCTGTGTCCACTGGGTCTGTGCTTCGTGGGTAGGGTGACCATATGCCCCAGTTTGACTGGGATGGTTCCGGTTTACATCTGAAGTTCTGGCATAATTCCTGACAGCACCCCCAGTCTCAAAAGGGTCCTGTTTGGATGATAAATTACATGCTCATCCTATTGATGGGAGAATCGAGGTAGCCACTTAGGCAGGTGTTGTGAATTGTGTCCTCCAAAGTGATATGTTGAAGTTCTAACCTCCACTGCCTCGGGACGTAACCTTATTTGGAAATGAGGTAATCAAGGTGAGGTCATCAGGGTGGGCCCTCATCCAGTATGACTGGTGTCCTTATAAAAAGAGGGAATTTGGACACAGAAACAGGCATGCACCCAGGGAAAATGCCATATGAAGATGAAGACGGAGATGGGGTGATACCTTGACAAGCCAAGGCATGCCAAAGTTGCCAGCAATCTACCGGAAGCTGGGGAGAGAGGCCTGGAACAGAGGCTCCCTCAAATCCCTCAGAAAGAACCAAGCCTGCTGACACCTTGATCTCAGACTTCCAGCCTCCAGACTGTAAAACAAGACATTTCTGTTGTTTAAGACACCCAGTCTGTAATCCTCTTTCACAGCAGCCCTGGGAAGCGAATACACCAGGAAACAGAAGCAGGCAATCTTGTCCTATATCCCTTCCCAAAGGTCCAGTCTCCAGCTGGCTCAAACTAGGCAGCAGGAGAAATTTTACCTGAAATAATTTTTTGTCAGTTTCTTAAAACTGAATATATTCGTTACCGAACCTGAAGTGTATGCAGCCATTTAAAGTGACAGCAGGTGGTTTTTTATGGTGTAAGAATAACGGGTGCAGGGGAAAAACCACTGCACGGAGCAATGGCCCAGCAAGGGGGTGGGATGCTGGGTGCCGCAATAAAGGGGTGCGTTTCCTGGTGAGAAGATAAGCCCAATAACAGACCAACAGTAATTTGTTTGCTTTTTAGGTACCGCTGTGCTGCAGTATTGAACATGTCAGTGATAAAATACTCCTCCTATCTGGGGTCCACTCCTGCCACTCGCACCCTTGTCCCAGATTGGATTTGAAGGACAGGACAGTGGGAAATAGGAAGACACACAAAAAAAACGAATGTCGAATCTGGTGGTTTTTCAGCTGTGGGCAGTCTTGTCCCCGAGGACTATCTGGCCACGTCTGGAGCCCTTTTTGATTGTCATAACGGGGCGAGGGTGTGCTGCCCGTGCCTAGTAGATGGAGTCCAGGGAGGCTTTTAAAGATCCTGCAGCACACACAACAGCTGCCCGCGCACAGAATTTTCAAATGCCAGTAATGCTGAGGTTGAGAAACCCTGGCTTCAACACTGAAACCCCTGTATGTATCCTAAGTGCTCCTAAAGTGGCTGTGAAGATAGCCGAGAGAGAGGACCCCCAGGGCGTGTGGCTGTAGAATGGGAGTGCTTAGGAGGGGACTGGGTCAGTCATTTCCTGGGCGGCGTGCGTCATTTCCTGGGCGGCGTGCGTCATTTCCTGGGAATTTCCACGTGAGGCTTTGGGATCTCAGATGTGAGGAGTAAGGACGGTGGGTTTAAAGGAGCGCTTTCTGTGGACAGAGCCCTGCTCTGAGGCATCGTTGTGTTGTGTCATTTGACTCTCGTGACAGCCCTGAGAAGCAGATATTATTTTCATTTAGGCTCAGAGAGGTGAAGTAATTTGCCAAAAGTCAGAAGGGAGAAAACTGGGATGCAAACCTGCTCCTGCTTGACTCCAAAGGGCAGGCTTTTGTTACCGCCACACTGGATTCACCTCTTGGTGGGTGTTGAGCCCAAAAGGACAGCTAAGCCAAAGGTGGGGAAAAGGAAGGATTTATCACGTGCAACAAGTAAGGAGGGCACCGGGGATCTTTTCCCAAAGCAGCGTCTCCCTAAACAGCAAATGGGGACGTTTTAAATTGAGTACATGCATATTCATAAAGGGGCTTGAGCAGAAGAGAATGCAAGAGAGAATTGGGGCAGAGGTTGCCAGAATCCAGGCTTTGGTTGATTAAAGTCACTGAGCGTTGGAGAAGGTCAACATCATCATTTCCTGCGTTCTGACCAGTCTGGGATCTCAGCATGTTGTTACCATCCGTCCTCCACCGGGGTGGGGCCTTAGTTTCCGCAAAACTTCGAGATCTGTGTCAGGTTGTTAGGTATATCCCTTGTGGAGGAACTAGGACTCTGTTTTGTTGCTGAACTATTGTTTCCTTGACTGCTTTTCCTTTGTTCCTGTCTGCCCTTGTTTTCTTCAGATCATTAGTTCCTGAGACCTGCTCAAAGATAAACATTGTGACTTAGATCACAAAATGGCTTAGGCCAAAAATGGCTTCTCTTATGTCAAGAAAGCCAGGCCTAGTTCTCTTTCTCCGGGACCGCCACCCCCTTCCCTATCTGCTTACACTTTTACCCCCAAAACCATAACACTGACCAGTGATCAAATACACCAAAAAGCACTGATGACCTGCATGAAGGAGAGATCTATTGAAAAAAGTTAATGCTTCTATCCAGTACCTGTATTCTCTTCTTTTTCTATTGTTTCTTCTGCTTTGTTGCATTTTATTTCATTTCCTTATCTCACTTGGTTCCTTTCATAGACAGTTGCAACTAAAGCCCAGAGGAGGGAAGTGACTTGCCCAAGGTCACTGTTTAGGTTTTAAAGCCAGAATAAGAACTTTTTATTCAAGGTAAGGCTTTTCCTTGCCAGCTGAGTGCTCTTTGCATCACCCCAAGCATCCGTTTAGTATCTGTTTTCTACCCTTGGAATTCTCAAATCATTGACTTTTCTTACAACGGGGATGACGAGTTCAGTTTTACAATAATGATGAGTGTTCCTTCTAAAGAGAATTCCCTAACTGGTTCTTGCTTCCCTTTTCCCAAGGTTGATGCTCTCTTTTTAAACGACAAAGCTGACATTCTGCCCCTTGTCCATTTTGAAGGGCTCTCTCTAAGACCTGGCCTGACATCCATGGCTAAGGAAAGATTCTGGCTCCTTGACTGACTTGGCCAGGATGCGGCCATGTCCTGTGGAGAAGGCTCAGGTGCTGTCATTTTAAAATGCTGTGAAACTGAGAATTAGACCAGTGGGAACATATGGAATGTGTCACACCCATCTTATTCCTTGTCCAAAACTATTATCTCATTAGACGAATGTGAGGCTGACAAAACAGACAGCTAAGAGATGAGATCCTAACCACTCATTTTCTCAGAATGACTTTATTGGTTTAAGTAGAAATGGTCCCTCTTCTTAAGATTACAACTGAAAATCGTGTCCCTAGCTGTGATATTTCCTCCTCTGTGCCTCAGTTTTCTTCTCTCTCTCTCTCTCTTTTTTGAGATTGACACAACACAAGCTTTATTCAGTGGCCAAAGAATGGTGAATCTGGAACTAAGTTCACAGATCAACTTCTCACCCACCTGGGGAGAGTTATTTATTTTATTGTATTTATTTATTTTTTAATTTCCTTAACGTTTTATTTTATATTAGAGTATAGTTGATTGACAATGTTGAGTTAGCTTCAAGTGTACAGCAAAGTGATTCAGCTCTACATATACATGTATCTATTCTTTTTCCAATTCTTTTTCTGATAGCCAAAACTAGAATGGTCTTCAAGGATGCGTCCAGCTCTGATGCCAAAGAGTTTTCCGTTTCTTATACAACAGCCGTATAGCAAACACATGGGTTATTCTGATCACTTGCCTTGTCCTCTTCATCCACATTCCCAGGACAGTGGGATTCCTGACCTTTACGCATGACTTGGGAATGTGTCTGAGCCCATGATCCTGCATTCCCCTTTTTACTTTTGCTTATTTATTACTTTATATATTTTAAAACATCTTTATTGGAGTATAATTGCTTTACATTGTTGTTTTAGTTTCTGCTGTAACAAAATGAATCAGCTCTATCTATACATATATCCCCATATCCCCTCCCTCTTGCGTCTCCTTCCTACCCCCGCCCCATCCCACCCCTCTAGGTGGTCACAAAGCACCGAGATGATCTCCCTGTGCCATGTGGCTGCTTCCCACTAGCTATCTATTTTACATTTGGTAGTGTATATATGTCCATGCCACTCTCACTTCATCCCAGCTTACCCTTCCCCCTCCCCGTGTCCTCAAGTCCATTCTCTACATCTGTGTCTTTATTCCTGTCCTGCCCCTAGGTTCTTCAGAACCTTTTTTTTTTTCTTTTTAGATTCCATATATATGTGTTAGCATATGGTATTTGTTTGTCTCTTTCTGACTTACATCACTCTGTATGACAGATTCTGGGTCCATCCACCTCACTAAAAATATCTCAATTTTGTTTCTTTTTATGGCTGAGTTAATATTCCATTGTATATATGTGCCACATCTTCTTTATCCATTCTTCTGTCGATGGACACTTAGGTTTCTTCCATGTCCTGGGTATTGTGAATAAAGCTGCAATGAACATTTTGGTACATCACTCTTCGAATTATGGTTTTCTCAGGGTATATGCCCAGTAGTGGGATTGCTGGGACATATGGTAGTTCTATTTGTAGTTTTTTAAGGAACCTCCATACTGTTCTCCATAGTGGCTGTATCAATTTGCATTCCCACCAACAGTGTAGAAGGGTTCTCTTTTCTCCACACCCTCTCCAGCATTTATTGTTTGTAGATTTTTTGATGATGGCCATTCTGACTGGTGTGAGGTGATACTTCATTGTAGTTTTTGATTTGCATTTCTCTAATGATTAATGGTGTTGAGCATCCTTGCATGTGTTTGTTGACAATCTGTATATCTTCTTTGGAGAAATGTCTATTTAGATCTTCTGCCCATTTTTGGATTGGGTTGTTTGTTTTGTTGATATTGAGCTGCATGAGCTGCTTGTGTATTTTGGAGATTAATCCTTTGTCAGTTGCTTCGTTTGCAAGTAATTTCTCCCATTCTGAGGGCTGTCTTTTCATCTTGTTTATGGTTTCCTTTGCTGTGCAAAAGCTTTTAAGTTTCATTAGGTCCCATTTGTTTATTTTTGTTTTTATTTCCATTTTTCTAGGAGGTGGGTCGAAAAGGATCTTGCTGTGATTTATGTCTTAGAGTGTTCTGCCTATGTTTTCCTCTAAGAGTTTGATAGTGTCTGTTCTTACATTTAGGTGTTTAATCCATTATGAGTTTATTTTTGTGTATGCTGTTAGGGAGTGTTCTAATTTCATTCTTTTACATGTAGGTGTCCAGTTTTCCCAGCACCACTTATTGAAGAGGCTGTCTTTTCTCCATTGTATATTGTTGCCTCCTTTATCAAAGATAAGGTGACCATAGGTGCGTGGGTTTATCTCTGGGCTTTCTATCCTGTTCCATTGATCTAGACTTCTGTTTTTGTGCCAGTACCATACTGTCTTGATTACTGTAGCTTTGTAGTATAGACTGAACTCAGGGAGCCTGATTCCTCCAGCTCCGTTTTTCTTTCTCAAGATTGCTTTGGCTATTTGGGGTCCTTTGTGTTTCCATACAAATTGTGAAATTTTTTGTTCTAGTTCTGTGAAAAATGCCATTGGTAGTTTGATAGGGATTACATTGAATCTGTAGATTGCTTTGGGTAGTACAGTCATTTTCACAATGTTGATTCTTCCAATCAAGAACATGGTCTATCTCTCCATCTGTTTGTACCATGTTTAATTTTGTTCATCAGTGTCTTATAGTTTTCTGCATACAGGTCTTTTTTCTCCTTAGGTAGCTTTATTCCTAGGTATTTTATTTTTTTTGTTGCAGTGGTAAATGGGAGTGTTTCCTTAATTTCTCTTTCATATTTTTCATCTTTAGTGTATAGTATGAATTCCCATTTTAAAAACTTAACTCTAGGTAAAGTTCAAAGGGAAGAGTACACCCACAGGACTTTGTACATGATGGACTAACTCCAGAAGAAAATGCCTCTTCAGTTAAAATATCAGATAAGGATGGTATCCTTACCCCTATTTTACAAATGAGAAACTGAGCCCCTGAATTGCTAACCAAATGTCCTGAGTCGCTATGTTCCAGAAATAATAACTAGCATTTAGTGAATGTGAATGCTGCACCAGGCACTATAATAAGAGTTTCATGTGAACTCATTTACTCTTCACAATAACCTTTTGAGGCTGATGACAATATTACCTCCCTTTACAGTAATTAGAGACACAGAGAGTTTAGACAGCTTGCACAGTTCACACAGCTGATAGGTAGAGGAGCTGTGATCAGAAGGTTCATTCTATACTATGAACACTATACACAATAAGTATATCATCTTGCCTTTCATTACCTACTTAATCTAATTTACTATTATTTTATTTAATTCTCACTTTAGTGCTATGAATTAGGTACTATCAGTAGTGTGCCAGTAAATGTCTAACAACTGGCTCTCCAGGGAAGGAAGAAGCCTAAATTGTAGTGTTTGCCAATTTCCATGGTGCAAACACTCCCAGAGTGGTTAATTTCCAGCTACCAATGAGAATCGATGAACCCAGAGTTGGGAAGAAATGTTCTCCATTATATGGTATTTCCATGCTATGGATACACTACTTGTAAATAGCTTCAAGAATATAGCCAAGGTCTTCCCTGGTGGCGCAGTGGTTAAGAATCTGCCTGCCAATGCAGGGGACACGGGTTCGAGCCCTGGTCTAGGAAGATCCCACATGCCGCGGAGCGGCTAGGCCCGTGAGCCACAACTACTGAGATTGCGCGTCTGGAGCCTGTGCTCCACAACGCGAGAGGCCGCGACAGTGAGAGGCCTGCACACCGCAATGAAGAGTGGACCCCGCTCTCTGCAACTGGAGAAAGCCGTCGCACAGAAACGAAGACCCAACACAGCCAAAAATAAATAAGTAAATTTATTAAATATATATATATAGCTAATAGTAAACTGTATTAAAGTGATTAGGAAATAAGTTTTGAATATCTATTTGAATATTTATGCCTTTCTTTTTAATGAAAGGTATTTAACTATAAATGAACAAAGGAAGCTCTAGAATAATGCCTACAACGTGTTCCCATTTTTATGCTTAAGAGAAAGTTCTGTACCCCGTATATGTGTATAAATGTTTGTTTGGTCAAAAAAGAGTAAACTCTTAAAGTGGGTTAGTTCAGAGATGGGGAATTGAGGATGCCAATAGACAGATTCCCTTTTTCTTATCATACCTCTCGACTAGTTGATGGTTTTACAACCATCATATTGTGCTTTTATGTTAAAAAATAATTTGTAAAGTTTTCTTTTCTTTTTTTTTTTTTCCTGGTCCTGCCGGGTGGCTTGTGGGATCTCAGTTCCCTGACCTGGGAGGGATTGAATTCGATTGAACTTGGGCAGTGGAAGTGCTGAGTCCTCAGCACTGGGAACATCTGATAAAAGGGTTTTTGTGTTGTTGTTTTTTACTGTGAAACTAGAATCGGGAGGTAAGAAGTGACTTTTCTAGTAAATGGTTTTAGAGGTGAAGGAAATTATGATAATTGTAAAGGTTGAGGAATGTTCAACTTTTCATTTTGAAATTAGTTTGTTGATTTGTTCATTGTCTTTCCCTCTAGAACAGAAGGTCTGTGGCAGCTGACACCTAAGTGTGTCCAAAGTCTTGGGCCCAGCCACCATCATGACTCCCTCACACTAGTGTAAGAGCTTCTAGCCCATCTCACTGCTTTTGCTCTTTCCCTCTGTATTAATTTGCTAGGGCTGCCACACCAAAGGACCACAAACTGGGTGGCTCAAAACCACAGAAATGTATTGCCTCACAGTTCTGGAGGCCAGAAGTCCAAGATCAAGGTGTTGGCAAGGTTGGGTCCTTCTGAGGCTGTGAGAGAGAATCTGTTCCGGTGCCTGGTGGTTTGCTGGCACTTCCTTGGTTTTCCCTGGCTTGCAGCTGCAACACTTCAGTCTCTGCTTCTGTTGTCCCATGGGTCTCGCCCCTCTTGTGTCTGTGTATCTTCTCCTCTTCTTGAGGAGAAGAAGTCATTTTGGATCAAGGGTCCACTGTACTCCACTAAGACCATCTTAACTGATTACATTGGCAATGGCCCTGTTTCCAAAGAAGGCCACTCTCTGAGGTACTGGGGGTTAGGACTCCAACGTATCTTTAGTGGGGACACAATTCAACCCATAACGCCTTCCTACAGTCAATTCTGCATGGAGCAGCCAGAGCAAACTTCTAAAAATATAAACTGGTTCACTCTCTGAGTTCCCCATCACATCAAGACCTGAACTAGGGCCACCATATACCCTACTTCCTCTGGTCCCTGCATCTTTCTCCATCCATATCTCTTAGTATTAGTATTCTGAGCTAACCACACTGACTGTCTTTCTCTTCCTAGAGCATTCCATGTGCCTTTCCCCTTCAGAGTCTTTGCTGTTCCTTCTGTCTGAAACGTGCTTCCACCAGATGTGTGCCTGGTTCTCCTTCTCATGTCCTCCAGGTCTTCCCATCCAAGCCCACCTCCTTTGAGAGGTCTGCTCTGACTCTAACCCCAGAACAGGGGCCACTCCTGTACCCTCTTGTTCAGTTTTCTTTATAATGCTCAGTACTACATGGCATTATATCTTATATTTATTTGTTTATTATGTTACATATCTCCCCGCTGGAATGTAAGCTCCTCAGGGGAAGGGATTTTTTAAAATTTGAAAACCTTGCAGATATTTTAATGTACTTTTTAGTTAAATTAAACTTTTGAACAGGTGACTCATTTACATGGTTGAAAGTGAAAATGATATAAAAAGATATCCAGAGAAGGCTCGTTCCCATTTCTGCCTCTGACTATCCAGTTTCCCTGACCCCCATAGAAAACCATTTTTACTAGTCTCCCAGTATCTCTTTATGCAACTACAATATGTATTTGTACATATGTACATATATATTCTTGTTTTCCCATCTTATACTGAAGATGTCATTTAATACATAGTTGGCCCCTTGCATTTATGTTCCTTCAAAATATTTCCTGGACATCATTCCATATCAGTTTATATAGAACTTTCTCATTCTTTTTTAAGCAGCTGTATAGTATTCCCTTTGGGGAACATACTAGAATTATCACTTCCCTACTGATAAATACCTGTGGCTTCCATCTTTTGTTATATACGACAGGGATTTCCATGCTGTATCCCCAGAGTTTTGAAGTCTTTCTGCACAGAGCGGGCTGTCAATAAACAATTGTAGAGAGGATGAAAGATGAATGAACCAATATGAATGAGCCAAGGAGGGTAGTAGGAAAAGAGCCCAAGGGCGGCTCGCAGGTACGCGGTGCTGCACGGAGGCCCCACCAGGTGGCGCTATAGGCGGCGGGCGCGCCTGGCCGGGGGGTGAGGGTGGGGGCCCGCCGCTCTTGTCGTGGGCGCAGACGGCAGCGCGGGGACGAGCGTGGGGGGTAGGGCGAGTCATATGACCTGATCGGTTTCCTGGCTTCGGCCGCCGCCGCCGCCAGCCCGTCCCCGCCAGCGTTGCGCCGGGGTCCCGAGGAGCCGTTGGGGGATCCGGGCCGAGGCCCACTTGTGTGGAGGTCGTCGCCACCGCTGCCTGCCCGCTCGCCCGTCCGTCCTTCCTCCCGGCCGCCATCATGCTGGCCCTCATCTCCCGCCTGCTGGACTGGTTCCGCTCGCTCTTCTGGAAGGAGGAGATGGAGCTGACGCTCGTAGGGCTGCAGTACTCGGGCAAGACCACCTTCGTCAATGTCATCGCGGTGAGTGCCCTCCCGCTCACCTGCCCGGGGCGCCGCAGCCCGCGCGTCCGGCGCGGAGTCCGCGCGCAGGCCCGGCTTGGGGGTCCCCTCTGCGCGGCGGGGCTCTTGGGAGTGTGTGTGTATTGGGGGAGGGAGTAGCCGTGCTTGTCACCTCCCCTAGGGTCAGGACTTGGAGCTGCGCGTGTGTTGGTGGCTGAAGTGTAGCGCTGAGATCGGCAGCTGAAGGGTTAATTCCATTTAGTTGTCTTCTTCCAAGCGCCGTGTTCTTATCGCGGCCGGGGTTTGGAAATGGTGGAATTGGGCTTGTCATATTTTTAAGGTGCTTGGGGGATTGGGGTTTCCTTCGGGTTTGGTCTGTGAGGGCAGCGGAAGGGTTAATTCCAGCTTGTCACTTTCCTGAAAGGTGGGATTTGGCGAGTTCGTGTGTCCCGTGAGAAAGCATGAAAAATGAGATCTTCTCAACTAGCCACTCGGGACGAAGAGCCCCGATGTAGGAAAGCAGGGGACCGGTGGGGACTCATTCCTGAATTCTGTGGGCAGCTTCTCCGCTGTAATTCAGTTACTGGTTTGCACTCGTTCCCCGAGGGGCCAAGATCAAGTTGATTGTGCTGCGCTCACCGATAAAGCTGGGGAGAGACATTTCCAGCCAGTCCAAAGTAGTGCACAGCTTTTATTTTATTTTACTTTATTCTGTACTTTATTTATCTAGTTGAAGTATAATTGATTTATAAATGCACAGCTTTTATTAAGCCGAGCAGTTAGGAGGTCTCTGCATTTCTAGAGCTTATAAATGTCCTCATCTAGAGGGTAAGATCTGCAGCCAGCGTAAAGTTAACTACGTTGAAAAAGCGGGGTGCTTTTTGTGATGGTGCTTCTTAAAAGAAGGGAGGGGAAGGTCTGGGCAGGAACTTGGCTTGTTGCACGCCCAGGGAATGGGTGTCTGGGAGGGAAATTGCCCTGGGAACCTGTATACAATGTGGTGTTTATTCAGCAGTGATTGAGGGGAAGGAGGATGATTCAGTTTTGCTTGTTTGGTTGGCTGGGGAAGGAATACGAGCGACAGATTCTCGTCAGTCTTTATTTACAGCCCAGGAGTTGCTGTGACTCAGTCTTAGCTGATAGGGGCTTGTGCTTGTTCAGCTACTCCAAAGAGAGATGGCAGCAGTTCCTTCACTGTTTAGATGATGGGTGAAAAAATAGGCGACTAGCTGTCCAACTGGTTGGGTTACTGGAATTATTCAAACACGTCTTCCTCGTTAGAGAACACAACTTGTGTAACTTGTGACTCTTAGTCCTTGCAGTTACAGAGCAACAGGAATGAGTAAGACTTGGAGAAATAGAGATCAGCAGAAATACAAACTTTCTTTGAGGAATGTTGCATGTAAACCTAAAGAAAATTGGCCTACTTTTTGGGCTCTTTTTGTATAATGTGATGGGGGGAGGTGCTTGAGATAACAATTTTTTCAACAGTCATAGAAAAGTGGAATGTGTATCTAGTACCACTAAAATTAGTAAGGAAAACCTTTGGGCTAAGTATCCATATTCGAACTTTTCTAGGATGTGGAAAAGATCAGCCTGAGTGCCGCTGAGCTCATTTAACAGTAAATTTTCTGATATTCCTTTGAGATAAGAATTGGTGTCTCCTCCTAAATTCTATCTTTGTGACAAGACTGAATTAATTTATAGTGTATATAGGTGTATTACTACAGTCAGTCTTGTTTGTTGCAGAGAAGTAGTTATTCTTGGGAAACCTAAAAAAAGTTTAGTAAATCTTTGAGGAACTTCTAAAAATATAAGCTCGATTTTCATGCTTACGTTCAGTAGACAGTGTAGCTTAATATAATGAGCATGAACTTTGAAGTCAAGCACCCCTGGGTTTGCAGTCTGGCTCTGCCACTTAGCAGCCTTGTATCCTCTTTCAGTCCTTGAGTTCTCATCTGTTAAGAGGAGGTAATAATAGGTTTCTTACAGAGTTGCTGTGAGTACATGAAATGACAGATGTTAAGTGACTCGCATCATGCCTGCCTATAGAAGGTGTTAGATAAATGGTAACTGCTGTTATTATTTGTAGTGGGTATACTCGTTTAATGCAGAAATGATATTTTGAAAAATATTCAGAAAGGAATTAGCTGGGGTCATTTCCGTCTTTGAATTTGTGTATGTATCCAAATGTGGACTGCTGTAGTGGATTCCTAGATTGTGCAAGTAATCACATCATGTCCTCCCCCTTCCCCCCTTTTTTGCATGAGATTATTTTAACATCTGGAAAGCTGTTGAACTCAAAGTGAACTATTATTTTAACGTTAGACTCTTCGTTGCGTTTTGTTTTGGCCGCGCGGTGCGAGTTGGGGGATCTTAGTTCCCTGACCAGGAATTGAACCTCGATCTTGGCAGTGGGCGCTCTGAGTCCTAACCCCTGGGCCAACAGGGAATTCCCTATACCATTCTTTTTGAATGATACGATGTGGGTAAGTTCTGTTATGAAAAAATCGTGACGGTAATTGCTCATGGCCTTTAAGATGCTGGAAAAAAGACACCTCGGTAAATTTCATGCCTTTTTTTAAACCTCAGATTTTAACCTAATCTGTGGTTCTTACAGGATATATTGAAGGTGAGGAAAAAGTTATTAATTAAAAGTGAATTTACAGAGGTTTAGATGGAGACAGTGTGTCCAAAAAAGTAAATTTAGCTTTATCTTAAAAAAAAAAATCAACTGCATTATTCTTTGTATAAGGTGTTTGATTTATAGACTCAGAAATTCAGAGGTGTTGACTCCTACGTGTTACTTTAGAAAGTTGGCCATTTATTTTTCAAATTCAACAAGTAACTTTCCAGGTAGGAAAAGCTTCAGGTGAAGCCAATTTTCTTAGGTAAAAATCAACTTTTTGTAAACATCAAATTAAAATGTCTATATTTTCTGCCTTAAAAGTTAAGAAAACTTTGAGTGATGTCATTTAACTTACTCAAAAGGTTTGTGAAGCTGAATTACTTATATGCAGGGTTTGGTCCATTCTGAAATTAGGCAGTTTGCTTACGGAGAGTTTCAGTCCTCAAATTCATGTTCTTATGGTTTCAAACCCCAAATGATACTTCATGTTATCTAATGTTTTATGTAGAGACACTTAATATACATAGTGTTCTCTTTGTTTTGAGCATTAAAAAACAAATAAGAAACACATCTAGTCTTTAATTTTTTTGATTAGTGTAAGGAAATGAAATACTGCCCATTGCTAAGTATTATGGCAGTTATTACATAATAAAGCATGTGTCTTGTATGTGTAATAATGTATGTTGAGTAATCTTTATTTTTAACTGCGACCCTTAGATGGGTTATAGGATACTTATGAAGAAATGTTTAATAGGATTTACCAAAATGTTATGGGATAAATTTTATAGACATTGTGTAGTTTTGAAATTAGTAGTATTATAAAAATTTGTCTACATTTTTGTGAAGTGTCAATAGCTCAAAGGTTAATCCAAGGAAAAGTTTATTATTGCAGAGAATTAGGAAAAGGAGATATTTGGAAAGATTGTAGAAATCTGGACCTAGAATAATTTTTTTAAGAGTGTGTAAAAACCTTAATTAATTGGTCTAATTTTATCCTCATTTTATAGATGTAGGTAGGAGATCCAGAAAGGTTAAGTGAAATTCCTAAGTCTAATTAGTAGCAGAGATAAAATTAGAACCCAGGGCCAGTGCACTTTCTACTTATCTGTCTCTGTAGATCTACCTGAGGTTAGAACCATAGAGCTGTGAATTGGGAGCTCTTAATCCTTGAAACATCTTTTCTGAATATAAATATACTCTTCTTAGGAATCTGGATAGCATTTTAGATCCAACCTTCTTAAGCATATTGATTAACATTTGAGGAATATATACACACACACAGTGTTTGTGTGTCTTTGAGGACATGAATTAGAGGAAAGAATGATAATCTATGGAAAGTAGCAATAGTGGAATATTATAATACTATGTTTGGACATTTAAATAACTGGCTAAGCGGCATTGTTGGGTTATTGAACTCTGCTTAATATCTTTTAAGAGCAGAAATAGTTCTATGATCAGAGTGCTTCTTGTTGAATTACTTTGGGGTAAGAAGGGCAAAAATAGTTTTTAAAGAAAACATGCTCACCTGTAAAGTTTAGCAAATCTGAAACTTGACTGTAGGAGCTGGCCTTCCAGTGAGGTCATCTTCAGATACAGATTCAGAGTTGTGGAACAGGAGGCATACTGCCAAGGAGCATTTCTTCAAAGTTCTTTACCCCCTTCCCCTTTCCCATTGTGTTTTCCATGCAGGCTTAGAATCTCAAAGCAAAATGTTCTCATTAAGAAGCTGTTAAGGGCTTCCCTGGTGGCGCAGTGGTTGAGAGTCCGCCTGTCGATGCAGGGGACGCGGGCTCGTGCCCCGGTCCGGGAAGATCCCACATGCTGCAGAGCGGCTGGGCCCGTGAGCCATGGCCGCTGAGCCTGCGCGTCCGGAGCCTGTGCTCCGCAACGGGAGAGGCCACAACAGTGAGAGCCCCGCGTACCGACGAAAAAAAAAAAAAAGCTGTTAAGAGTGCATTAAGGCACTTTAAATTATTAACTTAGAGGATATTTCACAACTTAAAGCACTGCGTTTCTCAGAGATAAAGTGGAATGTCAGTGAACATGGATACAAAATGCATTGCGCCTATTAAAGAATAGTTATTTACGTATTATTTTTAGAAGATCTTTTTTTCCTAATTATCAAAATAGCACAGTGTCATTACTAGAAATTTGAAAAGAGTACTATAAAATAGAAGAAACCACTTGTTATCTCCACTATCCAAAGTTAACTACTGTCAGCATACCAGAGTATTTCCTTTTCATCTTTTTTTTTAAAAAAAGTATATATTTAAACGGCTAAAAAGTCTTGAGATAATGTTTATAATGTTTGTATCCTGGTTTGTTTTCTTTTAATTACGGTGTACACATTTTTTCTGTGTCTAAAACCATGTTTAATTCCTTCATAATTTATCCTGTTACAGCATATCTTGTGAATATACCATAATATATTTGATCATTGCCTCATTATTGGACAGTTGAGTGGTTTGCAGGGTTTGGCTGTTGTGCATCAGTTTGATCTGCATTTCCTGATGATGGGTTCCAGAGTTGGCGTCCCTGGGTCAAGGGTATGAACATATTTCATGTCGAATGGCCAAATTGCTTTCCAGAAAGTATGCACTCCTACTGAGAAGGTCTTCTGAATAAAACTTGGACTTCATTTAAGCACTTTGTCCTGTGGTATTTTTAGGGCATACTTAGTTTTGTTGGTAAGGTAAAGTTAACCAGCAGTATTTTTAAACTCTCCTATCAGATAATTGCTCTGTTTCTTTGTTTAATGTTATAAGAAGTACCTATTTATGCTTCAGCAACTGCTAAGATTGAGACGATAGAGAACATAATTCCTTTTTCAATTTTCTTTTTTACTGAACTTTGCAAGCAAGCCATATAAATACAGCTCATCCCCTTTAGCTGTCACAGCCTAATTTGTTTTAAATTTCCTGGTGGATTGCATTAGGGGTTTGTATTCCAGAATTACGGCATGTTTCCGTGCAGTCCTTACCTAATCTTGCCCTATTACAGTGGGATGCTGCTCATTTTTTTGGGGGGGGGTGTATTAAAAGCAATTTTTCCTAAACCAGTGTCTAAGAAAGTTTGCCAGGTAGACCACTTTTTGAAGCTATAGCGTATGAAATTTTAAAGTTTTTAACTTGAGTATCATTTATACTTGTAAAAGTTGATTCATGTCTTTTGAGCTCTTGTATGAAAAAAAACAGGAAAAAAATATTAACCTGTCTGCTGAATAGGTCAAAATCAAACGGTAATTTAAGGCATTTAGTTTTTCTGAGACAGGACAAACCAAAATTGAAATCTGTAATGGAGTGATTTGAGTTAGTTTCTTTCTTCAAAGTAAAAAGCACAAGTCTTACATTCTATTGTGCTTTTTTTTAAAGGTTACTTTTTTTTTTAAATAAATTTTATTTATTTATTTATTTATTATTTTTGGTTGCGTCGGGTCTTCATTGCTGCGCACGGGCTTTCTCTAGTTGCGATGAGCAGGGGCTTCTCTTCATTGTGCGCGGGCTTCTCATTGTTGTGGCTTCTCTTGTTGTGGAGCATGGGCTCTAGGCATGCGGGCTTCAGTAGTTGTGGCTTGCAGGCTCTAGAGCACAGGCTCAGTAGTTGTGGCGCATGGACTCAGTTGCTCCGTGGCATGTGGGATCTTGCCAGACCAGGGCTCCAACCTGTGTCTCCTGCATTGGCAGGCGGATTCTTAACCACTCTGCCACCAGGAAAGTCCCGTTATATTGTTTCCTAAATTAGGTATTGGATATTGTATTTGGATCTGATTTCATAGTTTGCCCAGTTTTATATAATAGAATAAGATTCTTATTTCATATCCTGACAGAAACTTTTTTTAAAAATTAAAATATTAATAAAGCTTTAGGGTTCATTTAGAAATTATCTGTAAGAATACTGTATTTTTTAAAAATTATAATACTGGCAAAATAATTTTAGGATTCACGTATCTAAGTAGTGACACTTCTCTTGAAAATTGAGGCCTTTCCTCCTAAACTGGGCTAGAAAAGTAATCATTTGTTGTTAAAAAAAATTGTATGATGATTGACAAAATGATTCTAAAAATGTCTTTTGTATCAATTTACTTGATGACAGTTACTTAAGCATCTACTAAAATAGTGTTACTGTAAGAATATATTTTGAGCGTAAATTTGTTGGTGTATGAATGTGGTATGGTTGAGTTTATTTGGAATATGTATAAGTGGCTACATGAATTAGAATGCATGGAGGTTGGGAGTTGAAAGCCAGACTGTTTAGGTCCAGATCCTGACTCCTAACACCTGTGCTATTTTTGGCAAGTTATTTAACCACTCAGTATCTGCTTCCTTACTTGTAAAATGGTAATAATAGTAGTTTCTACCTCATGGAGTTATTACGGGTTTATACTTCTAAAACACTGAACAGTGATCAAAATAAGGCATGTGTTAGCTGCTAGGTTACTATAATGCGGTCTCCTTGAGAACAGGAAATTCTCTCTTTTTTGTTCACTGATGTGTTTGTTTCAAGTGTCTTAAACAGTTTCTGGCACATGCTGGGTGCTAACGTGTATTTTCCAATGGACAAACATTACAGTTAAAATATAAAATTAAGAACAAATGTCTTTATGAACCCATATTCATATTTCAGTATGCAAAGTGTAGCATAATGTTAGGAATGAGAGTTTTGGAGTCTGACAGATTTGGATTTGAATATTGACTTGGCTATATATCACTTGTATTAGCATCTGTGTGTTTCATTTTTTCCTCCTCTGTAAAATGTAGATGGTCAAAGAACTGCCTCCTGGAGTGGTTTTCAGAAGTAAATGAATGTATGTGAAGTGCTTAGCACTGTGCCTGGCACATAGAGGGCGCTCTAAATGGTAACTGTTATGTGTCAGGAGTAACGTTTGATGTAATCATCAGCCTTTATGCTCAATTATCGTTTAGATTTCTCTAATTATATTTAAATATTTGTAGCTTTTGTTTAGGAAGTAAAGTTTGGTTTTGTTTAATTCTTGGAAAAGTTTTGCGTTGAATTTTTTTGATAGCTGAGATGGGCTGGTAGAAAAAATGTTTTAGCCTCCTGAATAGGCTAGTTAGTTTTGATGGACCTACTCATATAATTCTTCCTTTTAGAAAATGAGGTTAGTAGATCTATATACTTCTCCTTGGACAGTGTGTGTGTGTGTGTGTGTGTGTGTGTGTGTGTGTGTGTGTGTGTAATTGTATTATTTATTATGGAAAGAATTTACAGGGAATTGGAAATACGAGTTGTTCTTTTGTTTGTCCCACCACTGACTAATGGCAGGACTGTGGACAAGTCCTTTAACTTCTCTGTTCTTTGGGTTTGATGCTTGTGAAGAGTGAATAAGCACTGACCACCTTATTGTTTGAGAATTTAGTGGTGCTTTCCTATGCCTGGAATTGGAACTCTGACTCATAGATTAGAGAATAAAATAAAAGTGTAAAGGCTCCAGTATAAAATGCCGGTTGGAAGATCCCAGCCTCTTGCTAGAAGAAAAACTGAGATGGTTTGCTGCTTTATTTAAGAGGTGGAAAGGTAGACTGATCCCAACAGGAAGAAAAGAGTGATCCTTTTGAGTAGTACCTGCCCTCTAGAATTCAGGTGTCCTGTACAAACGTATGCTTAGATGAAAATTTTAAATTTGTATTACACCATCGTAGTGCTTTTTGTGTATGTTTGTTGTAATTTTTAAACCAGGATTTAAGATCCAGGTGGATTTTAGTCACTGTTGACAGCTGTAAATTTGCGAGCCCCAGCAGGCAGTATGCTGTGTCTGTGTTGGCCTGTTCCCCTAGATGAGAAGTGGGCTCTGCAGACTGCATGCAGGCTGGGCCAGAAAGGGCTTTTGGCAGAGTTTCCTCTCCTACGGTGGCTTAAGGTCTGGTTTAGACACTCATCACTAGGCTACTTTTTCTTTACTTTTTTCTTGAAAGCTCATTTTGTCTGGAGAATGGTTTAACACAAATATATAGATTTGATCGTTTCTGAATAGTTTCTCTCAGAGGAAAAACTGGGAAATGGAGGAAATTCATTTTTTTCTCCCTCTAAAATCTACTTATTTCACTCCACTAGCTGTTGGTTTCCTTATTTTGATCTTATTATTTCTTCATTCAGTGGCTGAATTAAAAAACTTAAAATGTTTAAAAAAATACACAAAATCCATATTGTTTAAAAAAGTACTGTGGATATACAGATTGGAAAAAATAATCTTTAATACCATTAAGATTTAATCACTATTAATATTAAGCTGTATATCCTTCAAATTTTTTCCTCTCCCTTTATATATACAAATATCGGCTTTTTAAAACTTTATGTATTTGACATATAATATATTAATTTTAGTTGTATAAAATAACGATTCTGTGTTTGTATATACTGTGAAATAATCACTACAGTAAGTCCAGTTAACATCACTGCCATACATAGTTAGAATTTTTTTTCTTGTGATGATTACTCTCGTAGTGACTGTAAATATACAGTACAGTATTCTTAACTATAGTCATTTTTCTGTACATTACATCTCATGACTTATGTATGTATTTTGTAACTGGAAGTTTGTACCTTTTGATCTCCTTTCACCTATTCCAGCCTCAGTCTGTTCTCCGTCTATGAGTTGGGATTTTTTGTGTTTTGTTTTAGATTCCATATATGTGTCTTTCTCTGTCTTACTTCTTTCACTTAGCATAATGCCCAGTACACGCTTTGTTGACAGCATTGATGGGATCACGCTGTACATACTGAGTGGTCTCGCGTAGTCTACTTGGTTTACCTACTTTGATGGCCAGTAGGCAACTCACATTCAGTCAGTTCAAGATGGAATTCCTGATCCCTTCCTCTCAATCCAAGGAGCCAACATCCACCCTTATCTTAAAAATATTTCTTTAAAAAAGAAAAAAAGGATGTTACAGGCTTTAATTAACCCTTATGTGTACATTTTGGTTACAGGCATGATTTTCCACTGTTGAGTGATTGAAATGTTGGCACCTAAAACTTTTATTTTGTAGTTTTCTTTGGAGTTCCAGGAATCGGGCCGAATGATTTGACCAGCGTTAACCCTTACATTTTCCTGTCATCCTGTGTACGGTCGGTATCTTCCCCAGTCAGGATTGAGCGTATCACCTCCATTGTAATTTTCACCACACTCACCACCGCCAGAGGTTATCTTGCTTGTTCTCTTCATCTGTTTTCTGAATGTGAATTCCATAGGGGCAGGGCTGTTTCCTGTTTTCATTGGCGCATCCCAATGCAAAGAACAGTGCCTGGCGCACAGTAAGCTCTCTAAATGTTGAGTGAATGAATGAATATAACAGCAAAGTAGTGTATCTATCCTCTTAGACTCAAACTGTGTGCAAGGCATCATGGTAGGAGATGACTCGTAAATGTATCAGACAAGGTTTTTTGTGGTAGAGTATTTGCCTCACAGTAGCCATGTATAGGATAGAAATATTAAGTGCCTTAAAATTGGCACATAATGTTATGGGAATCTCCCCACCCTCACGGAAGACATCTGGGGAGTTTTAGAAAGGCAGTTTGCTGGCTTTGGGTGGGACTGTGTTGAGAATGGCCATGGAGCTGAGCTTTGAGTAGGGTGGTTTTCATTCATTCAGTGGATATTTGAAGCAATGTTCTAGGCAGCATACGTATAATGAAGAACAAAAGAGATATGGTTCCTTCTATTGTGGAGTTTCCAGTACCATGAAGGAACAGTAGGAGAAGCAAAGACACAATTGAGGGCAAGAACTTTTGTCAGATTGACTGTAACCTGCAGGAGGGGAAAAAAACCCAAAAGGTTAGAAAACTAGGTTGAATCAATTAACACAAAGCCTTGAGGAAATTTGAATCTGTAGGCATGGGGAGCCATTGAAGGCTTTTGTTCATGGGAATGAAGCCCTGTGTTTCCAAAGCATTAATTCAGTAGCAATATAGAGACCATCAAGAAGGAAATTGCTTACAAGATTATTACAGAAGTCTAGCTGAGAGGTAATTAAGTGGGGTGCGGAGTAAGAGAAAGTAGTCAGCTTTATTATGGAAGTGGAGTGGGTACAGTTGAGCAGTTGGTTCAGATGTACAGGGCAAAGGGGAATTTGTAGTCACAGACCTTTTTAAGGATGTAAGTGAATGGTGGGGAATGTGATTGTGTGATCAACAAGTAGCACATATTGGGGTAGAGAAGGGGGAATGGCTGAAGAGAAGGGGATAAGTTGAATATAGAATGTATTATATAATTAATGATATAAAGGGAATGCTGTTTGGGAAGGGAATTAGTACTATATTTAGGTACAGTGGCACTAAAACTGAGAATTGAAATTTCATCCAAAGTCTTGCCAGTGTTTTGTATGCAAGGACCGAGCAGAATATCCACTCCTTCAGAATTGCAGTTGGACTATCTTTTTTAAAAAAATTATTTATTTATTTTATTTTTGGCTGAGTTGGGTCTTCGTTGCTGCGTGTGGGCTTTCTCTGGTTGTGGCGAGCGGGGGCCGCTCTTCGTTGCGGTGTGCAGGCTTCTCATTGCGGTGGCTTCTCTTTGTTGTGGAGCACGGGCTCTAGGCGTGTGGGCTTCAGTAGTTGTGGCACGCGGGCTCAGTAGTTGTGGCTCACGGGCTCTAGATTGCAGGCTCAGTAGTTGTGATGCACGGGTTTAGTTGCTCCGCGGCATGTGGGATGTTCCCGGACCAAGGACCGAACCTGTGTCCCTTGCATTGGCAGGCGGATTCTTAACCGCTACGCCACCAAGGAAGCCCCAGTTGGACTATCTTGATTTATTTTTGGTGCTTAGGTGCATTAATCTGTGTCCAGAAAGCAGGCCTTCCATAACAGGTCCTTTATGCAGCTGAATGAAGGCTGTGTGTTCAGAGTGACTCATACTCTTTTATAGTCTTGGAAGCCCTTGCTACTTTGAAGAGGAATGTTTCTACTCCTGGAACATGTCTGGTTTAGTGTCTTTCTACTGAAGAGAAAAGTTGGTATGTGTTAACTTGTTTTCTTTAAACATAAAGAGTATCCGATCTGTTGGGATTTTTTTCTTAGGTGCTGGGTAAGCTTGTAGATAGTATTAGGCTCAGAATATCATTTTTTCTTTCTTGTCAGGGTACATTACTGATTATTTTACTGTGTGGCTATGAAAACAAAGTGTGATCCTCAGTTCTCATATCTCAGGCAGTTTGATGTCTGCTTAGAGACTCAGTGCAGTCTGTCGTGGACTTCGAGTGCTTCAAGTACTCAAAGACATCAGTTCATCTTGCAACATGTGGACATTACCATAAAACAAGACAGGAAGTGGCTGTGCCACCTACACTATGTCATTCTGAAGGGTGGTTAACACAAGGAATGTTCCTAGACCTCCTATTTCTATTTTTTAAAAAATTTATTTTATTTATTTATTTTTGGCTGTGTTGGGTCTTCATTGCTGCGCGTGGGCTTTCTCTAGTTGCGGTGAGCGGGGGCCACTCTTCGTTGCAGTGTGCAGGCTTCTCATTGCGGTAGCTTCTCTTGTGGCAGAGCACGGGCTCTAGGTGCTTGGGCTTCAGTAGTTGTGGCATGTGGGCTCAGTCGTTGTGGCGCACGGGCTTAGTTGTTCCACGGCATGTGGGATCTTCCTGGACCAGGGCTCAAACCTGTGTCCCCTGAATTGGCAGGCAGACTCTTATCCACTGTGCCACCAGAGAAACCCCATCCTACTATTTCTTAATCCTCCTTTTCCTTTATTTCCATCGCACAGGGCATTCAAGAAGAATCTTTTCATTTATTTAGTTAATGAAACAGTTGACTGTTTCATGAAGTGCTTTCGCATACAATGCATTGTATGATTTTTTTTTGGCTCCTTTGTTAAGTGGATATTCATGATATAGGATAAAGAAAGAAACCTATAGGAACCCCTATGACACAGTTTTTAGATAGATCTGGAATTCAACTCCAGTGCTCAGCCTGAATGTTATTCCATAAAGAAGGTGAACTATGATGAATCCAAGTTGACAGACAAATCCTTTAGGATTTTACTTTGCCACCTGATAAGTACAGTTCTTCCAAGTCCTGTGACAGACTAGTTTGGAAATTGGACATGACCTTGTGGTGTCCATATGCAATTTTAGCTTTCTTTGGCTGTTTGTTGCCAAATACTTTGTCTGCTTTACTGGTTGTTTAAATAGCCCCTATTTTATCGTTTCTAGGAGCATTTATAAACCTTAGTGTTTTGTTGTATTTTTGTGAGACTTAGGAGGGGGTCTTAAATTTGCCAGTGTGGGTGTGGGGAGAAGGATAGAGGAAGCAGGCCTTTGGAATCCATGTTAGACTGTGGTAATGAAGGAGAATGAGACACCCAAGATACCAACACCTGCCCCCCGCCTTGTATTTTGGCCTACAATACAGTTTTTATCTCCCAGTGTTCCTTTTCCCTTAGATGACACTGTCTTACACATTGTTTAGGTCCCAGATCTGTGAAAGCTTGCCGCACCTCTTCTCCCAGGCAAAGTTAATTGTCCTTTGCTCTGTTGTCATAATACTTTGTTCAGAATTGTATTTGAGCCAGTTATCTGTTCATCTGTCCCTACTTCCAGACTGTAAACTTATTATTATTTATGCCCCCTAAGTGTAGCTCTGGCCCTGACTCAGTAGGTGCTTCATAATTATTGACTTAATAGAGTGAAGCAGTGTCGGGTCATGTTTAAGTGTGTTGGCTCAGACAGGCCTAAATTTGAATTCTAGATCTGTCAAAGCTCTGTGACGCCCTCAAAATTTTAGTTTGCTCATTGGTGATTTGGGAGTGAGACTAGGTACCCCAGGGACTCATGGTATGAGGTAAGGTAATCAGCACAGTCCCTGGCATATAGTGAATGCTCCATAGTTAGTAATTATCATTGTGGTTGATGTGATGTTTAGCGGTTAGGGCAGGGGCATGTGCTCCAGTTAGATGGTAGGTGAAATGGAAACCCCTCACTCCTCAAGTGAGCACTGAGTAGGAATTCAGTTTCAGCAGGGGATGAAAGGCTCCTGAGTGTCGGGGTAGAAGTGTAATGGGCGCTGGGGACCAGTTTCTGATTTTTTTTTTTTTTTTTTTTTTTTTTTTGTGGGACGCGGGCCTCTCACCGCTGTGGCCTCTCCCGTTGCGGGGCACAGGCTCCGGACGCGCAGGCTCAGCGGCCATGGCTCACGGGCCCAGCCGCTCCGCAGCACGTGGGATCCTCCCGGACCGGGGCACGAACCCGCGTCCCCTGCATCGGCAGGCGGACTCTCAACCACTGCGCCACCAGGGAAGCCCCAGTTTCTGATTCTTGATGAAGGTTTTCCATTATTGTGAGGGACTAAAATAACAGACTGTCCTTTGCTGTAATCCACTGTAGATGTGCTAGGATGTTTGGAGCAACCGTTTGAAAAATTTGCTGGTTTATTTGGTTTGTCTTTCTGTTTGTAAATTTAGTTGTGGTTACTAGTTTTGGCTTGGTGGGAGAGATTCTGATTCCTCTAAGTTGGTATTTTCCTGCACATGCTAGTAGAATACTCGCATAGTATCTATTTACAGCCTCTCAGTTGACCATTGAGTGTGTATTTTGTTGTTGCTTTTGAGCATCCTAACGTTGCCTTCAAGCTTCTGGACAAATGATGACCCTTGCCTATTTATCAACAAATAACCCTCAAATGCCTGAAGTATTATATTCGAGTAGTGAATAACATTAGGGCTTTGAAGTTTAGACTTGGGTTCAAATCCCAGTTTTGCCACTATTTAGCTGAGTGTGTGACCTTGACCTCTAACTTCCATTTCTGTAAAGTGAGGCCAATAAATCAAATGGTGTTGTGTTGCTATTGTTATTTTTATTGTTATTAATAGGGTAAGCCAGCAACATGTATCCTAGCTAATAACTAATGTATTCTTGATGTAGTAATCACATATAACTGGAAAATGTTACTTCAGCCTCTTCCTGCACTTTCAGTTCCCTGCCAGGCTTCCCACCCAGGTGGTAGTAAGTGGGGTTGTAGACAGCTACTGAGTGAATAATGCTATTAGCATCTTAGAAGGCTCTGCAGTTTGGAGCCTGAGCAGTGCGCAGTGACTCAGTGTTGCATGACTGTCCATCATTTTAGAGCTGCGTTTCAGTATGAAGCAATTCTGATAGCACTGACTGGGCTAGTGGAGTAACTTTACAGTGTTTAATGTTTCTTTGGGGACACCCAGAGCGCCAGAGGGTGAAGAATAGCCATTGCGAGAGAGCGTATTCAGATCATTTCGTGCAGCCATGCCACTGTACTGCCAAACTGATAAACATTGAATAGGAGATGCCTCCGCTGATACACAAATAAATAGATAGTTAAAAGAATTGTTGTATTCTAGTTTAAAATGTTTTTAGGGAATTACTAACTTTAATATTTTAAAAAGTAAACAGCGCTACTAAACATTTTACAGTGGGGGAAGACAAAGCAATCCACGTGATGTTATTAGTGGAGGAGATAAGTTTGTAAATCCACAGGGCCAGAAAATGTTACAAGTAGGCAGTAAAGGACTAATAAATTAAAATCCATGTTTTAATGTATCCTAATGATAGGTCCCACAGTTTGCTTTCTCCAGAGTCTGACATCAGAATTGTGTTTATAAACATTTTCTTGTCTCCACTACTTCTGTCAAGAATGCCTAGGCTAGGGCTTCCCTGCTGGCACAGTGGTTAAGGATCCGCCTGCCAATGCAGGGGACACAGGTTCAAGCCCTGGTCCGGGAAGATCCCACATGCCGCGGAGCAACTAAGCCCGTGCGCCACAACTGCTGAGCCCGTGTGCCACAGCTACTGAGCCTGTGCTCTAGAGCCCGTGCTCCTCAACAAGGGAAGCACTGCAATGAGAAGCCCGCGCACTGCAACGAAAAGTAGTCCCTGCTCTTCGCAACTAGAGAAAGCCCACGCGCAGCAACGAAGACCCAGTGCAGCCAAAAATAAGTAAATAAAATAAATTTTTTTTAAAAAAAAGAATGCCTAGGCTAGTCTTCAAAAGATAAGGGAAGATTGCCTGTCTGTTTCATGAAATAATTGTGGAGCATGGTTTTAGTAGCTTCATTTATCTTCCAGATGGAAATGAGAACTGATAAGAGATCATGCATATGCTGTCATCAGGCAAGATATGCTGTAATCCTAGGTTACATTTAGAGGATTTTTCATTCAAACATTTAAGGGTTCCAAGTAGCAATAGAAGTCATGGATTAAATTCTAAACTAGGAGACGGTTTCTTGGTACCTTCTAAGCAATGTCTTTGACATTTGTTTGATTGCAGATCTAAAAAGCCACTAATGGATATTACAGTTTCATTGAGCAGTGAAACTTGTTTGCCTGGAAATAGATCGAGGCAGACTCAGACAATTGTGTAAAACGTTGCCAACAGTTAGATTTCTTCATGGCCTAGAAAAACTCCTGTATAACTTCCCTTAAAGAAATGGAGCTGAACAGGAAGCAAAAGTAGTTAATGGATGATATTGGACCTGGGAGTTCTGAATGTGTCAGTTCAATTCCTACAGGGTGTCCTGTCTAAGAGAAGTTAGGGCAATATGCGATACAGACCTTGAGGGGCTCCTAGTGACTTTCCTACTCATATTCTTTCAGAGGTGGCAATGGTCATGGTATCATCTTCCTATACAGGATGTGATAGCTTGTTTTCTTCACTTTGGGGACCATGTATGGCAGTTTTAAATATAATGCTCTTTTGGTGCCTCAAGAACTAAGCTTCATGGATAAATTCCAGCACAGATTAATCTTGTCTTTAATTCTCTATTTAGAGAATATTGGAGTAGGTTTTCACACTGCTTAAAACTGAAATGTGGGTACAGTCAGAAGAGAAAAGACACCCTCGGGGAAGCAGCTGTATGTGTGGAACTGATTTGTTGTATTCTGAAAATTAGAATAAATGGTTCCTGGGGTACCAGGAACCATCGAGGAGTTATCACCAGTAACCTCCTGGCAGGGGAGCTTGGCATGCCCCCACTCCCCTACCCTTCCCCACCAATCTCTATCTGGGCCTAGAGATTTCTATTTAAGAAGACTTAAAATTACTTATTCCATTTCTTTAAGAAATAGAGGAGGGCTTCCCTGGTGGCGCAGTGGTTGAGAGTCCGCCTGCCGATGCAGGGGACGCGGGTTCGTGTCCCGGTCCGGAAAGATCCCACATGCCGCGGAGCGGCTGGGCCCGTGAGCCATGGCCACGGAGCCTGCGCTCAGCAACGGGAGAGGCCACAACGGTGAGAGGCCCGCGTACCGCAAAAAAAAAAAAAAAAAAAAGAAAGAAAGAAAGAAATAGAAGACTGTTAAAGTTTTTCTTCCTTGGTAAGTTTTGATTGTGACTTTTAAGGAATTGGTCCATTGCACTGGAGTTGTTGAATTTATGTGCATAGAGTTCATAGTAATTCCTTATTATCCCTTTAATGTCTGTAGAGTTTAGTGATATCTCTTCCTTCATTGTTGGTATTTATAATTTTTGTCTCCTCTTTTTTCATTTGTCAGATTATCAGTTTTATTTATCTTAGAGAACCAGCTCTTGGTTCCATTGATTTACTCCTATGGATTTTCTGTTCAGTGTTATTGCTCTTACTATTTTCTTCTGCTTGTTTTGGATGTATTTTGCTCTCCCTCCCGCCCTCCCCAGTTTTATTGAGATATAATTGACATAAGCATTGGGTAAGTTTAAGGTATACAGCATAATGACTTGACTTTCATATATTGTGATGAAATGATTGTCACAAGTTTAGTTAATACCCATCACCTCTAGATACAAAAAAAGAGGAAAATTTTTTTCTTGTGATGTTAAGTCTTTGTATTTTACTCTTAACAACCTTCAAATATACCATACAGTAGTGTTAACTGTAGTCATCATGTTGTACATATCTTTTTTTTCTAAGTTAAGTTGTTAATTTGATACCCTTCTTCTTCTTTAATATAAACATTTGAGTCTTTGAATTTCCTTCTAAGCATTGCTTTAGCTGCATCCCACAAATTTGGATGTGTTTTTTTTTGTTGTTTGTTTGTTTGTTTTTTGTGGTACGCGAGCCTCTCACTGTTGCGGCCTCTCCCATTGCGGAGCACAGGCTCCGGACATGCAGGCTCAGTGGCCATGGCTCACGGGCCCAGCCGCTCCGCGGCATGTGGGAACTTCCCAGACCGGGGCACGAACCCGTGTCCCCTGCATTGGCAGGCGGATTCTCAACCACTGCGCCACCAGGGAAGCCCTGAAGTCTGTTTTGATATTAATATAGCTTCTCCACCTTTCTTTCGGTTAGTCGTTGCATGGCGATACTTTTTCTAGCCTTTTCCTTTTAACCTACTGTCATTATATTTGAAGTGGATTTCTTGAAGATAGCATATAGTTGGGTCTTTTAAAAATATATATATATTCTGACAGTCTGTCTTTTAGTTGGTGTGTTTAGACTACTTACTTTTACTGTAATTATTGGTATATTTGGATTTAGTTGTACCATTTTGTTTGTTTTGTTTGTCTCCTTTGATTTTTGTTCCCTTTTTCCTCTTCTGTTTTCTATTCATTCTTCAATATTTTAATTTATTGAGGTTTTGTCTGTTACCTTTGTATGTCTCCTTTAGTGGTTATTCTTGGGATTAAAATATACATACTTTACCTAGTTTACTTAGAATTAGTACATTATCACTTCATGTGGAATGTAGAAACCTTACCACCATATAGGTTCATTTACCTTCTTCCCTTTATGTTGTACTTGTCATATCATATCTACATACATTGAAAACCATACCAGACAATGTTGTGATTTTTACCTTCAACCATCAACCATTTTATAGTAAAGAGAAAGTGAATACTTTATTGCATTTACCCAGATATTATCATTTCTATTGCTTTCCCTTAATTACTGAAGCTCTAGGTTAGTTTCTTTTATGGCTGAAGAATTTCCTTTAGTATTTCTTTTAGAGCATATCTGCCAGTTGCAAATTCTTTTAGTCTTCCTTCCTTTGAGGATGTCTTTATTATCTTCACTCCTAAAGGATGTTTTCCTTGGATATAGAGTTCTAGGTTGACAGTCCTTTTTTTTTCACCCAGCACTTTTGAATAGGCATTTATTATTTGTGATGAGAAATTCATAATCATTCATTGTTATTCTCATGTCATATATCATTTCTCTCTGGCTACTTTCAAGATTTTTTTCTTTGTCTTTGGTCTCAGCAGTTCAATTATGATGTATCTGGGTGTGGATTTCTTTGAGCTTACTCCACTTTGGGTTTGTTGCATTTCTTGAATCTGTAAGTTTGTCTTTCACCAAATTTTGAACATTTTCAGCCATTTTCTCTCTCTCTCTTTTTCTTTATTGTATAATTGACATCAAACATTATGTTGGTTTCAGGTGTGAAGTAAGATGATTCAATATTTGTATACATTGCAGAAAGATTACCACAATAAGTGTAGTTAACCTCTGTCACCTTACATAGTTGCCAAGAAACTTTTTTTTCTTGTGATGAGAACTTGTAAGATTTACTCTTAGCAACTTTCAGATATTTAATACAGTATTATTAACTTTTGTCACCATGCTGTACATTATATCCCCATGACTTACTTATTTTATAACTGTTTTATAACTGTTTTGTAACTTTTGACCCTTTCACTCACTTCTCTTACCCCCCCATCCCGCATTTCTGGCAACCAGCTGTTTGTTCTCTATCTATAAGCTGAGTTTTTTTGCTGTTTTGTTTTGTTTTTAGATTCCACATATAAGTGAGAGCTTTTAATATTTGTCTTTCTTTGTCTGACTTTTTTCACTTAGCATAATACCCTTGAGGTCCATCTATGTTGTTCCAAATGGCAAGATCTCATTCGTTTTAAAGACTGAATAATGTTCCATTGTGCGTGTGTGCATGGGCGTGCACATGTGTATATGTCTATTGATCTATCACATTTAAAAAATCTTTTCATTCCTCACTGGATACGTAGGTTGTTTCCATATTTTGGCTGTTGTAAATAATGTTGCACTGAACATAGGGATGCATATTATCTTCTTGAGTTAGAGTATTCACTTGCTTCAGATAAATACGCAGAAGTGGAATTACTCGATCATATGGTAGTTCTGTTTTTAATTTTTCGAGGAACCTCCAGACCATTTTCCAAAGTGGCCAATAGTGCCAATTTACATTACCACCAAGAGTGCACAAGGGTTTCCTTTTCTCCACATCCTTGCCAACTCTTGTTATTTGTTGTCTTTTTGATAATAGCCATTCTAACAGGTGTGAGGTGATATTTTCTTGTAGTTTTAATTTGCATTTCTGTGATGATTGGTGATGCTGAGCACTTTCTCATGTGCCCATTGGCTGTCTATATGTCTTCTTCAGAAAAATGTGTTTTCAGATCTTCTGACCAGTTTTTAACCAATTGCTTGTTTTGCTAGCTTTTGAGTTATATGAGTTCTTACATTTTGGATATCGGCCCTTTATCAGGTACATGAGTTACAGATATTTTTACTAATTTGGTAAGTTGCTTTTTCATTTTGTTGATGGTTTCCTTTGCTGTGCAGAAGCTTTTTAGTTTGATATAGTTTCACTTGTTTATTTTTGCTTTTGGTGTTAGATTAAAAAAATTGTCACCAAGACTTGTGGCAAGGAGCTTATTACCTGTGTCTTCTTCTAGGAGCATTATGGTTTCAGTTCTTTTTTTTTTTTTTTTTGCGGTACGTGGGCCTCTCACTGTTGTGGCCTCTCCCGTTGCGGAGCACAGGCTCTGGACGCACAGGCTCAGCGGCCATGGCTCACAGGCCCAGCCTCTCTGCGGCATGTGGGATCTTCCCGGACCGGGGCACGAACCCGTGTCCCCTGCATCAGCAGGCGGATTCTCAACCACTGTGCCACCAGGGAAGCCCTGGTTTCAGTTCTTTTATGTTCAAGTTCTTAATTCACTTTGACTTAATTTTTTTAATATGGTGTAAGATAGTGAGTGGTACAGTTTCATTCTTTGGTCGGTAAACCTGAACCACTATCCAGTTTTTGGTAGTCCAGTTTCCCCAGTGCCATTGATTGGAGTGTCTTTTCCTTATTGTATGTTGTTAGTTCCTTTGTCATAAATTAGTTTAATTCTGAGTTTTTTCTGTTCCATTGATCTTTGTGGTTTTTTTAGGCTCATACAATACTGTTTTGATTACTGCAGCTTTGTAATAGAGTATGAAATCAGGCAGCATGATGCCTCTGAATTTGTTCTTTTTTCTCAAGATTGTTTTCACTCTTTGAAGTGTTTTGTGGTATCATTCATTTTCTCTTATTCTTGGATTTCAATGATATGAATGTTAGACGTTTTTATAGTCTTATGGATCCTTGAAGCTCTGTTTACTTTTTCCCCCAATCTTTTTTTCTGTTTCTTTCGGCTTGGAATAATTTCTCTTGATCTATCTTCAACTTCATTGAGTTTTTTTTCTGTCACCTCCATTCTTCTATTAGCCCATCCATTGAGGTGGTTTTTGTGTTTTTGTTTTGTTTTTGTTTGTGTGTTTTGTTTTTAATTTTGGTTTTTCTATTTTTCAGTTCTAAGAGTTCCACTTGGTTCTATTTTATGGCTTTTATTTACCCGCTGAAACTTTCTATTCCATTCATTTCAACAGTGTTTGCCCTTCTTGGTTATGGTTATGATAGCTAGTCTGATATTTCCATTATTTGGGTTATCTTGATGTTGGCATCTTTTCAGTGTCTTTTTCCCTTGCTACTTGAAATTTTCTTAATTCTTCACATATTCACTTATTTTGGACAGTTTGAATATTATGAGACTCTGGGTTTTGTTTAAATTCTTTGGAGAATATTTTGTTTTAGCAGGCATTTGGCCCAGTTAGGTTCAGGCCGCAAGCTCCAATCAAACTTCTTTGGTCTTTGGTTCTAATGTCAGTCCAGTTTACAGTAGTACTGTTTGCATCATTCCTGCCTGTACACTACTGAGGGGTTTAACCAGAAATCTGGCTAGTGGCCTACCTCATAGTTTAGTTTTCAGGGCCTTTGGTAAATTGTTTAGGGTCAGACCCACATATCACAGTTTCAGGATGAGCCCAGGAGTTCAGATACAACTTATGGGGTTCATTTCCCTAGTCCCTTCCTTTATGAATCTCCCTGATACTGACTCACAGGGCTCTCCGCCTCCCCCCTTCCTGATCCTCTGGCTATAAAGTTGTGGGTGGTTGGATGGAGTCAGTCTCCTTGCTTTGCTGTGCCCTTCCCTCAATTGAATCTCTCAGGAGCTAAGTGGTAGGAGAGAGGATAAAGACCCCCCCCCAAAAAAAAAAAAGTCAACAGGGATTTCTCCCTCTATCACCCCCAGTGCTCTCCTCATCCACCCCACCCCCAAGTACTTTCCACAGTTCCTATGGTTAGAGAAGATTCCTCCTCTCAAGGTACTTGCTTGGCCATAGCTGCTGTTAGGTGCTCACAGCTTCAAGACTTGTTTTGTCTGGGGGCTATGGCAGGAGAAAGGATAAAACCTCGGGGATTTCTCCCACTTTCTCTGTCCTATTACCCACCTCCCTGCCCGCCCCGGCCCCATCCCCCACCACAAACACCCATACACAGTCCTCCTACCAAAAAGAGAAGGCTCCTCTCTAAGCTTTTTCTGTTCATCCTTGGTATACATTTCTGGCAATTGGGCTGCCTTTGATCCAGGCTCTGGGAGATTGAGAGGGAAGAAAAAAAAGCAAAAAAGCAACTAGGAAATAGCATCAGATTGCGTATGTTGTTGTTGTTGGTGGTGGTTTTTTTTTTTTTTTTTTTTTTTTTTTTGTGGTATGCGGGCCTCTCACTGTTGTGGCCTCTCCCGTTGCGGGGCACAGGCTCCGGATGCGCAGGCCCAGCGGCCATGGCTCACGGGCCCAGCCGCTCCGCGGCATGTGGGATCTTCCCGGACCGGGGCACGAACCCGTATCCCCTGCATTGGCAGGCGGATTCTCAACCACTGCGCCACCAGGGAAGCCCGGTGGTGGTTTTTTTTGAGGATATATTAAAAAATTTTTTTAATAGATCTTTATTTGAGTATAATTGTTTCACAATACTGTGTTAGTTTCTGTTACACAACAAAGCTAATCAGCCATATGCATACACATGTCCCCATATCCCCTCCCTGTTGAGCCTCCCTCCCATCCTCCCTATCCCACCCCTCTAGGTCATCACAAAGCACCAAGCACATCTCCCTGTGCTATGCTGCTGCTTCCCACCAGCCAACTATTTTACATTTGGTAGTATGTATATGTCGATGCTACTCTCACTTCACCCCAGCTTTGCCTTCCCACCCCATGTCCTCAAGTCCATTCTCTATGTCTACCTCTTTATTCCTGCCCTACAACTAGGTTCATCAGTACTTTTTTTTTTTTTTTTTTTTAGATTTTATATATATGCGTTCACATACGGTATTTGTTCTTCTCTTTCTGACTTCACTCTGTATGACAGACTCTGGGTCCATCCACCTCACTACAAATAACTCAATTTCGTTTCTTTTTACGGCTGTGTAATATTCCACCATATATATGTGCCACATTTTCTTTATCCATTCATCTATTGATGGACACTTAAGTTGCTTCCATGTCCTGGCTATTGTAAATAATGCTGCATTGAACATGTGGTACATGACTCTTTTTGAATTATGGTTTTCTTAGGGTATATGGCCAGTAGTGGGATTGCTGGATCGTATGGCAGTTCTATTTTTAGTTTTTTAAGGAACCTCCATACTGTTCTCCATAGTGGTTGTATCAATTTACATTTCCACCAACAGTGTAGGAGGATTCCCTTTTCACCACATCCTTTCCAGCGTTTATTTTTTCTAGATATTTTGATGATGGCCATTCTGACCGGCGTGAGGTGATACCTCACTGTAGTTTTGATTTGCATTTCTCTAATAATTAGTGATGTTGAGTATCTTTTCATGTGCCTCTTGGCCATCTGTATGTCTTCCTTAGGAAATGTCTATTTAGGTCTTCTGCCCATTTTTTAACTAGATTGTTTTTTTGGTATTGAACTCCATGAGCTGTTTGTATATTTTGGAGATTAATCCTTTGTCTGTTGTTTCATTTTTAAATATTTTCTCCCATTCTGAGGGTTGTCTTTTTGTCTTGTTTATGGTTTCCTTTGCTGTGCAAAAGCCTTTAAGTTTAATTAAGTCCCGTTTATTTGTGTTTTTATTTCCCTTACTCTAGGAGGTGGGTAAAGAAAGATCTTGCTGTGATTTATGTCAAAGAGTGTTCTTCCTATATTTTCCTCTAAGAGTTTTATAGAGTCCAGTGTTACATTTAGGTGTTTAATCCATTTTGAGTTTATTTTTGTATATGGTGTTAGGGAGTGTTCTAATTTCGTTCTTTTATATGTAGCTATCCAGTTTTCCCAGCACCACTTATTGAAGAGGCTGTCTTTTTTCCATTGTATGTTCTTGCCTCTTTTGTCATAAATTAAGAGATTGCTTGTGTTTTGAGTTCTGATTTTGTTGTCTAACCTATCTGCTACACTTACTTTCAGAGTCCTCATTTAGCTGCTGCATGCATTCTGTCCATGGTTTTTAGTTACATTCAGTGGAAGGGACAGGGTGGAGTGTGTTTACCTAATCTTAACCAGAACACTGTGAACTACTTTTTAACATCACATTTCCTGGACTCTGTGATGATGATGATAGCAAATATTCAATGCTTCCCCTGTACCTGTAAGCAGTGCCCGAAGCAGGCATTGTTCTAAATGGTGTGTGTATTTTAAATCATTTAACTTGAGGTAGAGACTTGGTTATCTTCATTTTACATTTGGAGAAAGTGAGTTTCAATAAAGACTAGGTTTGGTTTTTTTTTTTTAATTTTTTGGCTGCATTGGGTCTTCGTTGCTGCACACAGGCTTTCTCTAGTTGCCAGGAGCAGAGGCTACTCTTTGTTGCGGTGCACGGGCTTCTCATTGTGGTGCCTTCTCTTGTTGCAGAGCACGGGCTCTAGGCGTACAGGTTTCAGTACTTGTGGTGCACGGGCTTAGTTACTGTGCAGCATGTGGGATCTTCCCGGACCAGGGCTTGAATCCGTGTCCCCTGCATTGGCAGGGGGATTCTTTTTAATAAATTTATTTATTTTTGGCTGTGTTGGGTCTTCATTGCTGTGTGCCAGCCCTTTCCAGCTGTGGCGAGCGGGGACCACTCCTCGCTGCGGTGCGTGGGCTTCTCACTGGGGTGGCTTCTCTTGTTGCGGAGCATGGGCTTCAGGCACGCGGGCCTCAGCACTTGTGGCTCGTAGGGTCCAGAGCGCAGGCTCAGCAGGTGTGGTGCACAGGCTTAGCTTCTCAGCATCATGTGGGATCCTCCTGGACCAGGGCTTGAACCTGTGTCCCCTGCAATGGCAGGGGGATTCTTAACCACTGTGCCACCAGGAAAGTCCCCTCTTATTTTGTTTTAAGAGAGTTCAAGATTCATTTTACCATTTGTAGGTTACAAGTTGTGATTTCCATCACAGTTTTTTTCTTAAGACTAAAAGGCTTTTGTTACGTATGTAACTCATTGATGTGTAGCATTTGGTTGGTTTTAGGAATCCCCTTTTTAAATTTAATAATAGAAGCCTATTTTAGGATTTGAAGGAAAGTTTTTCTTTTTATAATCTTTTTAAAATTTTTGAATAAGCTATACATGCACACACAGAAGGGCATACAGTGAAAAATAAGTCTCTTTTTCATTTTAGTTCCCTAAATACCCAGTTCTTCCCAGAAAGAGGGAAAGAAACTTTTAAATATAGAAAGTCACTTATTTTCTTCAATATAACTGACATATAGCACTGTATAAGTTTAAGGTATACCACATAATTATTTGACTTATATACATCATGAGATGATTACCATAATAAGTTTAGTGACATCTGTCATCTCATATAAAATTAAAAGAAAAAATATTCCCTTAGAACGCTTAGGATTTACTCCTTTAAGTTTTCATATGTAACATCCAGCATCATAATTAATTATATTAATCATGTTTTACATCACATCCCTTGTACTTATTATCTCATAACTGGAAGTTTGTACCTTTTGACCACCTTTATCCAATTTCCCCTCCCCCCACCGCTCACCTCTGGTAGCCACAAATCTGACCTCTAAAAAGAGTGTTTGTTTTTGAAGTATAATTGACCTGTAATACTATGTTAGTTGATGAAGCACAGTATAGTGACTTGATATTTCAGTACATTACAAAATGATCACTACCATAAGTCTAGTTACCATCTGTCACCATACATAGTTATTACATTAGTATTAACTGTATTCCCCCACACTTGTATGTTTCATCTCCATGACTCATTTATTTTGTAACTGGACGTTTGTACTTCTTAATTTTCCTCACCTGTTTCACTCATCCCCTCCACCCTCCTCCTCTCTGTTTTCTCTGTATCTGTGGCTCTGTTTCATTTGTTTTGGTTTTTAGGTTCCACATACAAATGAAATCATACTGTATTTGTCTTTTTCTGTCTGACTTATATTGCTTAGCATGATACCCTCCAGGTCCATCCATGTTGTCACAAACGGCAAGATTTCATTCTTTTTTATACCTAGTATTCCATTGTATGTATATATATATATGTACATGCACGCACTATCACACCCATCACACCCCACATCTTTTTTATCCATTCATCTCTTGGTGGGCACTTAAGGTTGCTTCCTTATCTTGGCTATTGTCAATAATGCTGCAGTGGACATGGGGTGCATATATCTTTTCGAATTAGTGTTTTTGTTTTCTTTGAAAAAAACCCAGAAGTGGAATTGCTGGATCATATGGTAGTTCAATTTTTAATTTTGGGGGGAACCTCCGTACTATTCCATGGTGGCTACATCAATTTATATTCTCACTGACAGTGCACAACAAGGGTTCCTTTTTCTCCACATCCTTGCCAGTGCTTGTTATTTGATGTTTTTTGATAATAGTCACTTTGACAGGTGTGAGGTGATATCCTATTGTGGTTTTGATTTGCATTGCCCTGATGATTAGTGATGTTGAGCATCTTTTCATGTGTGTGTTGGCCATCTGTATGTGTTCTTTGAAAAAATGTTTATTCATGTCCTCTGCCCATTTTTAATTGGATTGTTTTTTGATGTTCAGTTTTATGAGTTCTTTGTATCTTTTGGATATTAAACCCTTATCAGGTTATCATTTGCAAATATCTTCTCCCATTCAGTAGGCAGCCTGTTTTGTTGATAGTTTCCTTTGCTGTGCAAAAACTTTTTAGTTTGATGTAGTCCCATTTGTTCAGTTTTGCTTTTGTTTCCTTTCCCTGAGGAGACATACCCCCCAAAATACTGCTAAAGACTGATGTCAGGGGACTTCCCTGGTGGTCCAGTGGTTAAGACTCAACTCTCCCAATGCAGGGAGCCCAGGTTTGTCCCCTGATTGGGGAACTAAATCCCGCATGCCACAACTAAAAGAGTCCTCATGCTGCAACTAAAGATCCTGCATGCCACAACTAGAAAGATCCCACATGCCTTGACAAAGATCCGTCATGCTGCAACTAAGACCCAGCACAGCCAAACAGAAAAATAAATATTAAAAAAAAAAAAGACTGATGAGAAAGAGCATATGGCCTATGTTTTCTTCTAGGTGTTTTATGACTTTAGTTCTTACACTTAATGTAGCTGTCCAGTTTTCCCATCACTGTTTATTGAAGAGGCTATCTTTTTCCCTTCATGTATTCTTGCCTCCTTTGTCATAGATTAATTAATCTAGTGTGAAATCCAGCAAAGGGCATGTGTGCCCATGGTACCGAAAGCCAAACTCTGATAGTGGTAGTTTGCAGCAAAGTAAGGATATGTTGCAGGGCGCCAAGCAAGGGAGTAGGAGGCAAGCCTCAGATCCACTCCAACTTGGTCTTTGAGTTAGTTTTTTGTTTTTGTTTTTTTAAAGGGGGGAGAACAAAGAGGCTGGGATTAATCATTGTCATGGGACATTTCTTATTTGGAGTATTGGGAGTCTGGTTTATGATTATCTGCCAAGTGGTCCATAGGTTGGGGGTCTGTTAGCTCATCTTGCGCTGGAGAACCACCTGAGTTTGTACGTTAATGATGATATGATGATATCTATAATAGCAGTTTTAGTACATTATCGATGTCACTGACAACAGCAGTTTCAGTCATCCAACTGGTTGATTAGTATTAAGTTAGCACAGGATTGAGGTCAGAGGAGACAAGAAAGGGAATAAAGTATAGGATAGAGAGATTAATGATAAACTTGGTAAGGGGACTTGGTTTTAGGGAGACCCAGTTTCACGTGTGGATTCATTTCTGGGCTCTGTGTTCTGTCCGTTGATCTATGTGTCTGTTTTTCTGCCAGCACCATACTGTTTTGGTTATTGTAACTTTGTAGAATAGCTTGAAATCAGGTAGTGTGATATCTCTAGCTTTGTTTTTCATTTCAAGATTGTTTTGGCTATTTGGAGTCTTTTGTGTTCTTATACAAATTTTAGAATTATTTGTTCTACTTCTGTGAAAAGTGCCATTGGTATTTTGATAGGAATTGCATTGAATCTGTAGATTATCTTGGGTAATATGGTTATTTTAACAATATTTATTCTTCCAATCTTTGACCATGGTATATCATCTTACATCTTGTGTCATCTTCCATTTATTTAATCAGTGTCTTACAGTTTTCTGAGTACAGTTCTTTTACCTTCTTAGGTAGGTTTATTCCTAGATATTTTATTCTTTTTTTTAAATTTTATTCTTTTTTTTTTTTGCTGTACACGGGCCTCTCACTGTTGTGGCCTCTCCCGTTGCGGAGCACAGGCTCTGGACACGCAGGCTCAGCGGCCAAGGCTCATGGGCCTAGCTGCTCTGCGTCATGTGGGATCTTCCTGGACCGGGGCACGAACCTGTATTCCCTGCATCGGCAGGCGGATTCTCAACCACTGCACCACCAGAGAAGCCCGATATTTTATTCATTTTGATGCAGTTGTAAATGGGATTTTTTTTTTGCTTGCTTTTTCTTTCTGATAGTTCATTGTTAGTGTGTACAGACACAATAGATTTCTATATATTAACTTTGTATTCTGCAACTTTACTGAATTCATTGATGCATTTTTTTGGTGGTGTCTAGAATTTTTTATATGTACTATCGTGTTATCTGCAAACAATGGCAGTTTTACTTCCTTTCCAGTTTGGATTCCTTTAATTTCTTTTTCTTGTTACTTTCTTTATTGAAAAGGTATTTGTTACAAAGGAAAGTAAAAATTTAAAAAGTAGTCATTGTCTAGAGACCAACCAGTAGTAATAGTATCAACACCTGAAAATGTGACTTGTATGCTAATTCCCCTGACCCTCATGCTCCTGACTTCAGAACCTGCTTCATCCTACATGTGAAGATTAGTAGACTTTTTTCATGTAAAGATACATTTATTACAGATTTATAATGGGCTCTTGATGTTCATGGGAAATACATCCAGACATATTAATGACTTGACAAGTTAGCAAATACTGTATTTGCTAAAGTTCTCCAGCACTGTTTTCTTTTGGGGCCCTTTTTTACAGTTATTGCATCATCAGAATTTCTGACTGAAGATGCTGCACTGTGGTGTGGTTGCTCAGTGATTGACTAGGGATGCTTACTAGCGAATTGTTCTGTAGACTAGCAAATTAATTTTCTTCAGCAGTTCTTTGGATGTAGATTTAGTAAAACCCTTACTAACGTTCTGTTAATGAAAGTTGTAGTGAACATAGGAAATAGTCACTTAGAGACCTTTTGAAGTGAATTTTCATCAGGAATAGAGGTTAGCAGGAATGAGAGTTTTCAGGCTCCTAATTGAAATTGTGGGTTTGAGAACATTTTAATCCTCAAGAGTTGTCTTTATAAAGGAGATTGCTGCATAGTAGCTTTATTGGTATAAGCAGGCTGTAGGGATTAATTAGTTGTTTAAAATGAGTTGAATTAGAGTGACAGGTGTTTAATTAGTTAGTTCGCTATGTCCTTATGCTTAGTAAAAAGTTTTTATCTAAAGAATTCTCATCTGTTATATTCAGATTTCATAGCTTCATATCAAAGAAAACATAGTGTCTTTCATCTAGTTTTAATGTTGCTACCTAAAAATAACTTTTAATTCTTGTTGCTACTATTTGGGGTGTATAAATAAAACCTAACCAACAGTTAACTTGAAAAATAAACTATTCACCTGAAGTCCCTCCCAAGGCAAAACTGATTGCTTGCCAAATTACCATAAATTTACCATCAAAAAAGGACAAAACAAAAAAACCCTGGCAATTTCAGTCCTAAAACCTGGAGACTTTCCTAACTGGACCCTTTAAAGGAGTGGTCTTCAGTCCACAAGTATATCAAGAGGGCCTCTGACAGCAGAGAGACAATTCTTGAGTGGTTTATGAGGACCAGTAGAGCAGTTAAGGGTTAAATATTACGTATTATTCATCCGAGTGGGTCTGGAGCCTTAACTATCACTCCTTCAGAGAGGCTTTCCTTGGGTACTCAGTCATCCTGTATTATCTCCTCTGTAGGATATATTTGTAGTGTGATGTTTTTATATTTGTTTCCTAGTTACTTTTCTTTTCCTTCTCTCTGTTGTTGAATAAGTGAGTGAATAAATAAATGAATGAATAAAGGCAGAGGCAAAGTAGCTTTGTGGGTTGATAAAACCATAAAGGAGGGGGTGAACAATAATAGGTGTTTGTGAATCATTACAATACAGATTCATTATCTGTGTCTGCTGTTGATGATTGGATCATCTGCGAAGCAGGCTTTTATAATTGGCCTGCCAACATTAGAACATCTAGACCAGAGTTTGTATGTGCCTAGCATGAGAGCCGCAAGCACTTCTCCCTCATCTGTGTGGACAACACAGATGAAAGAAGAGCCCAGCACTCACTGTGCCCGGGTGGAAGCCGCTGCCAGTCAGTTGGAGTTGGCAGACCAGATGGAAAACATTGGCATCTAGACCACAGTCTACACGATGGCCTGTCCATGCCAGAATCTAAGGATGCCTTTATCTTTTTGGCGAGTGTTTTTTGAAGAGTTAGAAGTTTTTTTGAGTCAGTATTGTTGCAAATTACGCCATTTTTTTGAAGGGTAATCCTGGAAATTTATGATTTTGCAGAAAGTTTTTATTACTTGCTTTGCTTCAGAAAAATGACTCTTCAGTTTGGTTTATTTGGAATGATGGCCCATTTTCAGAATCTGGGCCATTTGGAGATGAGAGGCCTTAATTGGTTATGCCCCTAAGAAACCTAAAATTTTTAAATTTTGCATGCTACTTAATTTTTTCTGGTAAGGACTGAAGAGAATCCCTTCCTCTCAGAACAAACAAAAAACACAAACAAACCCACTGGGATTTTGAGAGATGTTATTCCTTGGTTAGTAATATTTAAATCTCAAATGAATCTTAACATGTGCTTTTAAACTGACATCCTGTGGGAAGGAATTTTGTCTGTAGTTGGAAGTAACTCTGGCACATAAAACCAAGAACAAATTACTGTCTTTGGGGAAATTATTTAAGGAAATGTTGTCCAAAATGTTCTAAATAGAGAGAAAATGAACATTGTATGATCCTTGAGATACTGCTGTAGTGAATGGTCTTTCCTAGCCCCTTACAAAGAGGTTGTCGGGATATATCCTTAGATACGATGTATGTGTTCACAGTGGTAACTACCTGTATGAAACATTTAGAATGAAAAGAAGAAGAATATGTGTTAAGTGGGACAGTTTTCCCCAAAACTAAGAGGAACTTAGACTTGGAAGAACACACTATGTTTAATTCATTTCCCAGCTTATAAATAAATATTAAAACATTGGAGTAGATTTTAAAATGCCTATTTTAAAGCCCAGAGGCTTTTTCCTTATACTGAAACTATAAAACATGGATTTTTCTATTAGAAGACATTTGTAAGTTAGTATTCTTTTAGAATATTAAAGGACAAAATAAGATGAACAATGACTTGTTCCTGAACTAGTTGTCATAATTCCTTGTGATTGAATGTATTCATGAATTTCACTACTATTGTAGTAGGTAATTTATCTTCTAATTCTAGTTGTGTCCTAGATATGATATACAAGAAGATGGTATTTGATTATTCCATTTAAGAAATCTTTTATTTGGAAACAATTTCAAATTTACAGAAAATTTGCGGGAATAAAAGCATTCCAAAAAACATTTATATACCCTTTATTGAAGTCAAGCATTTTACCTCATTTGCTTTATCACTCATGCACTGCGTGTGTCACCTTAGGTAAGTAAGATCTATGCACCATGGCCCTTATTCCTAAATAAATACTTAGTTTGTGTTTTCTAAGCTTAGGACTATGCCCTTGCATAACTAATGTAGCTGCCAACTTCATTATGTTAGAAAATGATACCTCATATTTTATCTCTTCCTATTTTGTCACTTGACCCGATAATGTTGTTTATAGTGTTTTTGTTCTCCAGTGCAGGATCCAGTCTAGGGTCAGGTACTGCATTTAGTTGTGTCTTTTTAGTCCCCTCTATCTAGTCTGAAACATTTTTACAGCCTTGATCTCTTATGACATTGACATCTTTGAAAAATTACCACCCCCCCCTTTTTAAGAGAATGTTCCTCTGTTTTGGATCTTTCTTCATGATTAGATTTAGTTTATGCATTCTCAGCTGAAATACTATATGGGGGATATTGTGTCCTCGTAGTAATACTTCTGTAGGCACATGAAGTCCATCTGAGAAGCTCATGTGAAGTCAAGATGTTGTCTGATTTCTCTTGTTTTTCCCTCTGCAACTGATGCGTGGTTTGTGGCGTACACATTAAGATCATGGAAATACTCTACTCCTCATCAAAACTTCCCCTGGATCTACCTTTCATTTTAAATAACTTAGCAAAAAATAGGTTGCCATTCTTTTTTTTTAACTGTTGTAAGTTGAAATGTAAGTAATATTATCAGTAATTCTACTTATTAGTGAAATGTAAGAACCATAATAATGCTACAAACTAGGAAAATGGGTATTGATAATGACAGTTTTCCATTTAAATTAAAAATTCTTGGAAAGAAAAATGACTAACTTGTGTATTTATTGGCCATATCCTCTCATTTGTCACATGTGTAAATTTTGGCGGTTAAACAATTGAGTCATAGTGGGAGAAGACCACTCCGCTTAACATGTGAAAGTAGTTTCTTCTGGCTGAAAGGAGAAATTTAGTATGAGTATTTTGTTGTGCTCTTTATTTCCTTCCGTCTTTACAAAGTAGCTGGTTAACTAAAGCCTTAAAAAATAAAAAGATTCTTAGAGAAAGAAACTGTGAGACATTTGTCAAAGCAGGTATTTTTCCACTTGTGTTTAAAGTTTATTGAATTGGATTGGACTGCTACTACAGAGGATCAGATTAAGGAAAGAGAAACTTCTACCATGTTGTTAATAGCTTGATTTCTGCATTTGTTCATTTAAAAAAGCAATGGTGGGCTTCCCTGGTGGCGCAGTGGTTGAGAGTCCGCCTGCCGATGCAGGAGACGCGGGTTCGTGCCCCGGTCCGGGAAGGTCCCACATGCCGCGGAGCGGCTGAGCCCGTGAGCCATGGCCGCTGGGCCTGCGCGTCCGGAGCCTGCGCTCCGCGGCGGGAGAGGCCACAACAGTGAGAGGCCCGCATACCGCAAAAAAAAAAAAAAAAAAAAAAGCAATGGTAAAGTCTGATCTGTTCCATTTGGAATCTCTACTTTAAAACCCTGAAATGTATGAGTATTTCACTGTGTTCTCACTAGTGTCAGATATCATGGTATATAAGCAGCTAGTGCTGCATGGTACATCTCTGTACATTAACTTGTTTACAAAGAATAGACCCCTCCCCCATTCTTATTGTCTTAGAGTACACTCAATGAAGTGTCCTTTCACTAATGCAGGTCCACTGCCTCATGTTTTCGGCCTTCCTGGTGTTAACTTTTACCTTAGTTGTTCTCTTTCCTTCCCCTTTTCTATTTGTCTCATTCCTACCATCTGCGGTAATAAATTTAGGTAAGCTCTGTGTGCTGAAGTTGACACTAAAAACTTTATGGGACAAGGTCTGCTTTTAACCTTTGGTATACTAATGAATTTTTGGAAAAAAAAAAGCCACATTTTTCCTACTGCTGTAGGCATTCATCTCTTGCTTAACTATATTTTAAATGAGGGGCCTATGAATAAAACATAAAACCATAAATGTTAGAGCTCGAAGTGATTTTGGAAATACTCTTCCAAGTACCTTTTTTTCTAGTAAGAAAGCTTAATCCTGAGGGTAAGATGACTTGCATGTGGTTATTAGTAAGTAGTGTAATTGGTGATAAGATTCCTGGACCTTGAGATAGTCTTTTTTTTACCATCTTATTTTGCTTCAATTTTATCTTGTCCCAAGCCAGATTCCAAAGATACTACCTTGTGACTTTGGGTACACATTGATAACTGCAGTTCTGTCCACTGTCACAAAATCACACTGAGTGCCCCTTGTGATCTTGAATTTGTGTTATTAAGTGAAGGTCAGTTTATGTTTCATATACTGTTTAGGAAGGCAGGTATGAAAGCATATTTTTACTTCTCTTCACAGATCTTAAAAATGATGGGGGGCTTCCCTGGTGGCGCAGTGGTTGAGAATCCGCCTGCCGATGCAGGGAACACGGGTTCGTGCCCCGGTCCAGGAAGATCCCACATGCCGCGGAGCGGCTGGGCCCATGAGCCATGGTCGCTGACCCTGCATGTCTGGAGCCTGTGCTCCGCAACGGGAGAGGCCACAGCAGAGAGAGGCCCGCGTACCACAGGAAAAAAAAAAAAAAAAAAAAGATGGGACTTTGCGCAAATGACTTAACCGTCTTTGCCTTGGTTTTCTCATCTGAAAAATGAGGATAATGCTACTTACTTCATAAGGTTGTTATAAGGATTAAGTAAGTTAATATTGATTAACATTTACTAAGTACTTAGAACAGTGCTTCACGTTAAGTGTTTGTTAAAATAAATAGCATGATACACAATTAAGTAGTACTTTTAAAGCATCTACTTGTTTCCTGAATTGCTAGTCTCAGCAGAGTGGCATGTCGACAGCCTAGAAATAAATTCTGTTATTTAGAGCACAACTGCCAACTTAGTGGTTTAGTCATTCAACACAAACTTTGAAAAGTGACGATTAAGATTTGATACGAAGAAAGAAGTTGAAAATGCTTCCAAGTCTGTAAAGTTGTTATACCACAAAGTCCATTCATCAAAGCTAACGAATGATTTTATTTTTTCTCCCCCTGGTACGCGGGCCTCTCACTGTTGCGGCCTCTCCTGCTGCGGAGCACAGGCTCCGGACGCGCAGGCTCAGCGGCCATGGCCCACGGGCCCAGCGGCTCAGCGGCACGTGGGATCTTCCCGGACCAGGGCACGAACCTGTGTCCCCTGCATCGTCAGGCAGACTCTCAACCACTGCACCACCAGGGAAGCCCCATAACGAATGATTTTTGAACATTTTGCTGTACTCAAGACATTTGGGGATGAAAAACCTGAAGATTTGATTACCTAATTTTCAGCCATTGCAGGTTAGCAGTGCCAGGTGAATTAGGGGAAGTTATTGTTAACATCTGCCAGCAGTGAGAAGTAATGGTGAAGAGAGAGATGAACATTTATGCAAGTTCAGGGGCAGCCGTGTATACTGCAGCCCCCTACATCATTTTATCATGGGCTGGTACTATAATTGATGATCATAATCATAAAATTTTACTACCAGAAGGGCCCTTAAGGGTTATCAAATTTAGTTTTGTTTGTTTTTTTAAAAAAATATTCTAAGTATTTTCACTTTTTTTTTGTTGTTGGCCACACCGCGTGGCATGTGGGATCTTAGTTCCCCAACCAGGGATAGAACCCGAGCCTGCTGCAGTGGAAGCACAGATTCTTTTTTTTTTTTTTTTTTTTTAACATCTTTATTGGAGTATAATTGCTTTGCATTGTTGTTTTAGTTTCTGCTTTATAACAGAGTGAATCAGCTGTACGTATACATATATCCCCATATCCCCTCCCTCTTATGTCTCCCTCCCACCCTCCCTGGCCCACCCCTCTAGGTGGTCACAAAGCACCGAGCTGATCTCCCTGTGCTATGCAGTTGCTTCCCATTGGCTGTCTGTTTTACATTTGGTCGTGTGTATATGTCAGTGCCACTCTTCCACTTTGTCCCAGCTTACCCTTCCCCCTCCCCGTGTCCTCAAGTCCATGAATAAGGTTTTTAAGGCTGAAAAATACTGCATCGTAGGACTAGACCACACTTTATCTGCTCATCTGTAGGTGGACACTCAGGTTGCGTCCACTTTGTGGCTGTTATGAATAATTCAGCTGTGAACGTGGTTATACAAATATCTCTTCAAGTTCCTGCTTTCATTTGGGTATATACCCAGAACTGGAATTGCTGGATCATGTGATAATTCTATTTTTAATTTTTTGAGGAACTGCCATATTGTTTTTCATTCTCCAACCCCTGACCACCACTGATATTTTTACTGTTTTCATAGTTTTGACTTTTTCATAATGTGATATTGTTGGAATCATACAATATGTAGTCTTTCCACATTGGGTCTTTCATTAAATATGCATTTGAGGCTCCTCCATGTCTTTTGTGGCTTAATAGTTAATTTCTTTTAGTACTGAAGGATACTACATTGTCTGGATGTACCAGTCTATCCATTCACTTATTGAAGGACATCTTGGTTGCTTTCAGGTTTTAACAATTATAAATAACGATGCTGTAAGCATTTAATATGTGAGTTTTTGTGTGGACTTAAGTTTGCAAGTCCTTTGGGTAAATACCAAGGAGTGTCATTGGTGGATTGTATGGTAAGAGTACGTTTGGTTTTGTAAGAAACTGTCAAAGTGTCTTCCAAAGTGGCTGTACCGTTTTGCAAACCTGTCAGCAATGAGTGAGAGTTCCTCTTGCTTTACATCCTCATCAGCATTTGGTGTTATCAAAGAATACCAGATTTGGGCCACTCTCATTGCTTTGTGGTGGTATCTCATTGTTTTAATTTGCATTTCTGTGGTGACACATGATGTGGTGCATCTTTTCATGTGCTTATTTGCCATCTGTATATCTTCTTTGGTGAGATGTCTGTTAAGATCTTTGGCTCATATTTTAATCGGATTGTTTGTTTTCGTATTGCTGAGTTTTAAAAGTTCTTTGTATATTTCCCATAACAGTCCTTTATAGAATATCTTTTGCACATATTTTTCTCTTACTCTGTGGCTTGTTTTCCGAGTTCCTTGGCATTGTCTTTTGCAGAGCAGAAGTTTTTAATAAAGTTATCTTATTATTTCTTTCATAGATTATGCCTTTGGTTTTACCTTTGCTCATTTTTTAATCAGGTCATATTTTTTGTTCTTGTGTTATGGCTAGTTTTGATATGTGTAGTTTTGATATCATGATTAGATCTTCACACATATAAATCGTATATGTGAAAGTTCTGAAAATTATAATGTCTGTATGTATAAATAGTGATTATGGTTGTGTTAACTTTCTTCCTTTCTCTCTCTCTCTTCCTTCTTTCCTTCCTTCCTTTCTTCCTTTCTTCCTTCCTTCCTTCCTTTCTCTCTCTCTCTCTCTCTCTCTCTCTCTTTCACAGCGTTTTGAGATTAGCCCAAACTCCACTGAACAGAAGGGGAAAAATTTAAAAAGTAGAACACTTTTGGGGTTATGTAGAAGAAATTAATTTGTAAAATTGGAATTCATTGTGCTTGGTACAATTGGTGCTTGTAGACAGTTTTGGAATGAATGTGTGGCGAACAATTGGCCAGTGTAACGGCCTTGAAAATAGTTCCATTTGTTTAATTACTCCCACGTTGATACATTTCATAATCCTGAGCTGTACCTAATAAATAAGAGATCACTTGAGAAATAAACATTTGGCGAATAAAATATATGAATATGTAAATATATAAAATCCGTATCAATTGTGACTCATTAGGTGAACTTCATAATTGCAGTCAAAATAAAGAATATGACAAGAAAGATGGAAGACCTGTGAGGAGAGAATTATGATACTTCACTGAACGATATAAGGGATTTGAATGTTTGAGTGGACAAACCATGTGCCTAGGTGGAGAGACTTGGTTAAATATCAAGAGTTTATAAAAGGCAGTTAGTATTTTAACAGAATTATTAATTTCTAAAGTTTATTTCAAATGCGAGAGATGAAACACATTCCTGAACGTTCCAACTTCTTGATCTGCTATATAGAATAATATATAGGATAAGCTACAGTAATTCATGTTGTCCTAATTTATTTCCAATTAGAGATAAACAGACTAATGGAAAAGAATCGAAGACTCAGATATAGAACTGTCTCTATATGGAATTTGGCGTATCACATCAATCTAGTTAGGAAAGTGTGGATTTTTAAATGAGGAGTGAGGGCTTCCCTGGTGGTGTAGTGGTTAGGAATCCTCCTGCCAATGCGGGGGCCACAGGTTGGAGCCTTGGTCCAGGAAGACCCAACATGCTGCGGAGCAGTTGGGTCTGTGCACCACAACTACTGAGCCTGCTCTCTAGAGCCCCCAAGCCACAACTACTGAGCCCACGTGCCACAACTGCTGAAACCCGTGCACCTAGAGCCCGTTCTCTGCAGCAAGAGAAGCCACTGCAATGAGAAGCCCGTGCACCACAATGAAGAGTAGCCCCAACGTGCTGCAACTAGAGAAAGCCTGTGCGCAGCAATGAGGACCCAACACAGCCAAAACTAAATAATAAATAAATAAATACATAAATTTTAAATGAGGAGTGAGGTGATTATAGGTTATACATTTGTAAAAAGGACCTTTCTTGCATTGTGTAATCAAATCCTAGATGGATGAACATTTTCAATTTTAAAATATAAATACTGTTAGGAGATATTTAATTTTAGTCCTCTGACAAAAAGGTCAGAAACCAAAAAGAGAATATAATTGATTACATAAGGGAGGATCATGTTTATGAAGAAAACATTTTATAAGCCTTGTTAAAAGACTGACTCAGAAAAGCAACAGTGAATTTTAACAGTATTGTCAAAATAATTTCAGTCCTAAAAATAGAAAACTTTGAAATTTTACTTCTGATTTACTTGTACCTTGTATGCAAAAATTCACGTATAGGTGGACGAATTAATAAGTGTTCATATGTAGTTGTACAGTATTTCTTAAACTTAAAAATACGTAAAAAATTATAGTAGTTTCAGAAGTATCTTTAATGGAAGACTGTGTCTTTGAATGAAAAAAATAATGCACCTCTTCAAGATTTATGGCTATTAGGAGTGTTTTCTTAAGGTATATTGTTATCGTCACTAAAAAATTAGTTATTTGCTAAGATGGGTACAGAGTAATGTTGATGTGAAAGGTTTGCAGTGTTACATGTTTTAATAAACAAAGATTAGTCTAAAAATGTTTTCTTTCATTCAGTCAGGTCAATTCAGTGAAGATATGATACCTACAGTGGGCTTCAACATGAGGAAAGTAACTAAAGGTAACGTCACAATAAAGGTACGTCAGCTTCTTGCCCTACTCGATTTACATTGTTAGCAGATACAAACTAGCCATTTTTCTGTTCGTTTCTTTGCGTTTTACATGAGTATTGGCAGTTCTTAATTAATGAGTGGGCATGTTCCAGAAGAGTGTAAATCAAGTTTTTTTCCTTGCTTGCTCTAATAGATCAAAATGGATGTGTTGAAATGTTAAGTGCCCATAAAAAACTTAGCATATGTGTTGGCAGAAGTATTCTTTGGGATTTGGGTGTTCCTAGGAAAGAAAAATCCCATCTTCAGAGTATTTGGAATGTGATATTATTACATTATTTCATGAATAATATTTTATGTTGAAAGATAATAATTGTTTATAATGTTGGTAAGTTAGTATTATATTTGTGGTAGCAAATGTGGTAAATTAGTTTTCCCTTTCTTTGCTAATAAGCCCTAAAATTAAAACTATAAAATAGTAAAAAGTTAGCTAGTTTAACATACTTTTGTTTCTAGAATAAGTTTGATAGGTTTGAATTGTGGACTGTTTTTAGATTTATGAGTAGTAGTATTTTTGGCTTCCTTGTTCATGGGGGGAGTTTACTTCTATAGCCTGAACTTTATTGCCATTTTACCCAGTTCTTGTGATTCACAGAAGCTGTTCACTCAGTTCTTTCCGTAGCTTATCTAATGAAGCTTCTAATTTTTCGTGTGTGTCTTCATGCATGTTTCCAGTGTCTATGGCTAAATTGGAAGCCTCCTAAAGATAAATATCATGACTTCAGACCTTTACATAGCCCTGCATAGTAGCCATAATAGTGAAATTACTGTGGGTAGTAGCTTTCATATGGATAAAGTAATTATATATAAGAAAAGCACCTAGGTAGGAATGTTTTCTGTTATGCACAGAATAACTAAAAGCGATCAGATGTTAATATGTACCCAGTCAGACAACTAAACTTAAATAGTTGCTGAATGAACTGTTTTTTTCTGTCTTGGACTTCAAATATGGATAATGGCTGATGATGCAGATTCTAAGAGTGCTGTTTCAAAAAATAGGTATTTTCAATATTGGAAATTTATTGGTTAACAGGCAAAGGAAGTATTGCACAAAAACTAAATCCTTGCTCAAGCACCACCTATTAGATCTAATGTAAACATATTCAGTATGAGCTTCAAGTTTAGAAGTAGCCCCAGGAACTTCCAGATGAAGAGCTTGTTTGACCTCAAGTTTTCCAAAAGCAGTTTGGCTCTAACATTGTGGAAATGAGCATATCTGCTTGATCTTTCTCCCCTCCTGCTGCTTTTTTCTTCAATGTGTTATTTGAAGTATCTTTATTGAGAACTGTCTATCTTGATTTGAAGATTTGGGACATAGGAGGACAACCCCGCTTCCGGAGCATGTGGGAACGGTACTGCAGAGGGGTCAACGCTATCGTGTAAGCTGCTTCCACGCCCCTCCCCCCTGTCTCCCCGCTTGCAGTCAGTTTAGGTTTCAAGGGAAAACGCTGTTTTTCATACTTTTAAAGGCTCAATTTTTATTTCGGGCAATAACAGTCTTTCTTAGATATTTTCTTAGTGTAATCCCATTAACATCAGACTTTAAAAATAGAATGATAGAATGAGAGTTTTGTTTTTTATGTAGCTAAGAGCTAATGAATATAAATGTTTGACTGTCATGTATTAGCCCCCTAAGAACAGTCTACCTATCTATTTATTTTATTGAAGTATAGTTGATTTTCAGTATTGTGTTGGTTTCAGGTATACAGCATAGTGATTCAGTAGTTTTAATTATGTTCCATTATAGATTATTACAAGATAATGGGTATAATTCGCTGTGCTATACAGTATATACTTGTTGCTTATCTAATTTTATATATAGTAGTTTGTATCTGTAGAACAGTCTTATTAAAAATTATTTTGGGGTGCCAGCCTTTTAAAATAGAGGACTTTATTTTAATGAACAGTTACAGTAGTATAAATTAAGAAAATTTAAAAATCTGTTCATTGTGATCATCACAGAATATGGTGGAGACATATTGAGATCACTTTATTTTTTTTTAAAGTTACATGATAGATGCTGCAGATCGTGAAAAGATAGAAGCCTCTCGAAATGAACTACATAATCTTCTAGATAAGCCACAGTTACAGGGAATTCCAGTGAGTATGGAGTACTGGTTAATTTTACATTATATAAGTATAATATTTATAATTATATTATTATAAGTATTATTATACATTTTTATTTATTATGTTTGAAATCAGTAAAATGTCTTTTGTTTTAAAGCCTGGAAGGGTTACATTTACTGAGTATCTGCCACATACTGTGCAGTGTGCTCTTTATTCATTTCTTAACCAGCTGTTTATTGAACTATATGTAGTAGCAGCAGTGCTTAGTCCTGGGGAAATAGTAGTGAGCAGAAGTGAAAAGAAACATGCTTCCTACAATCGTGGAGCTTATGGTTTAGTAGGAAACTAGGTAGATGATATGAAATCATTTGAATAATACGGCTGTGATCAGTGCTACAAGGGAGAGATACAAGGGGCTATTGAGTTGTAAGTTAGAGGGGAGACTTAATGTAGTTTGAGGGAAGAAGGAAGGATTCTCCGAGGAAATGCTGCTTGTGCTGAGATGTGAGGGATGTGTAAGCATGTGAAGGATGTGACAGCTGGAGGAAAAGGGAGTTGCAGACAGAGGCTCTTTGTTAGGAGGAGGTAGGGCACTGGGAGGAGGCCAGTGTTTGTAGAGCACAGATCAGAGTGGGGAGGGTGGGGTAGAGTGTGGCGAGCTTTCGTAGGCCACTAGAAGAGGCTGTGTGGGGTGGGACTGGTTGTTTTTATTTATTTATTTATTTATTTATTTTAACATCTTTATTGGAGTATAATTGCTTTACAATGGTGTGTTAGTTTCTGCTTTATAACAAAGTGAGTCAGCTATACATATACATATATCCCCATATCTCCTCCCTCTTGCATCTCCCTCCCTCCCACCCTCCCTATCCCACCCCTCTAGGTGGTCACAAAGCACCGAGCTGATCTCCCTGGCTGTGTGGCTGCTTCCCTCTAGCTGTCTGTTTTACACTTGGTAGTGTATGTATGTCTATGCCACTCTCTCACTTTGTCCAGCTTACCCTTCCCCCTCCCCGTGTCCTCAAGTCCATTCTCTAGTAGGTCTGCATCTTTATTCCCGTCTTGCCCCTAGGTTTTTCTGATCTTTTTTTCTTCTTTTTTTTTTTTTAGACTCCATTTATATATGTGTTAGCATCGGTATTTGTTTTTCTCTTTCTGACTGACCTCACTCCGTATGACACTCTCTACGTCCTTCCACCTCACTACAAATAACCCAATTTCATTCCTGTTTATGGTTCGGTAATATTCCATTGTATATATGTGCCACATCTTCTTTATCCATTCATCTGTTGATGGACACTTAGGTTGCTTCCATCTTCTGGCTATTATAGAAAGAGCTGCAGTGAACATTTTGGTACATGACTCTTTTTTAATTATGGTTTTCTCAGGGTATATGCCCAGTAGTGGGATTGCTGGGTCGTATGGTAGTTCTATTTTTAGTTTTTTAAGAAACCTCCATACTGTTCTCCATAGTGGCTGTACCAATTTACATTCCCACCAACAGTGCAAGAGGGTTCCCTTTTCTCCACACCCCCTCCAGCATTTATTCTTTGTAGATTATTTGATGATGGCCATTCTGACCGGTGTGAGATGATATCTCATTGTAGTTTTGATTTGCATTTATCTAATAATTAATGATGTTGAGCATTCTTTCACATGTTTGTTGGCAATCTGTATATCTTCTTTGGAGAAATGTCTATTTAGATCTTTGCCCATTTTTGGATTGGGTGGTTTTTTTTTTTTTATATTGAGCTACATCAGTTGCTTGTATGTTTTGAAGATTAATCCTTTGTCAGTTGCTTCATTTGCAAATATTTTCTCCCATTCTGAGGGTTGTCTTTTCATTTTGTTTATGATTTTCTTTGTTGTACAAAAGCTTTTAAGTTTCATTGGGTCCCATTTGTTTATTTTTGTTTTTATTTCCATTTCTCTAGGAGGTGGGTCAAAAAGGATCTTGCTGTGATTTTTGTCACAAGAGTGTTCTGCCTATGTTTTCCTCTAAAAGTTTTACAGTGTCTGGCCTTACATTTCAGTCTTTACTCCATTTTGAGTTTATTTTTGTATATGGTGTTAGGGAGTGTTCTAATTTTATTCTTTTACATGTAGCTGTCCAGTTTTCCCAGCACCACTTATTGAAGAGGCTGTCTTTTCTCCACTGTATATTTTTGCCTCCTTTATCAAAGACAAGGTGACCATAGGTGCGTGGGTTTACGTCTGGGCTTTCTATCCTGTTCCACTGATCTGTATTTCTGTTTTTGTGCCAGTACCACACTGTCTTGATTACTGTAGCTTTGTAGTATAGTCTGAAGTCAGGGAACCTGGTTCCTCCACCTCCGTTTTTCTTTCTCAAGATTGCTTTGGCTATTTGGGGTCTTTTTTGTTTCCATACAAATTGTGAAATTTTTTGTTGTAGTTCTGTGAAAAATGCCATTGGTAGTTTGATAGGGATTGCATTGCATCTGTAGATTGCTTTGGGTAGTAGAGTCATTTTCACAATGTTGAGTCTTCCAGTCCAAGAACATGGTATATCTCTCCATCTATTTGTATCATCTTTAATTTCTTTCATCAGTGTCTTATAATTTTCTGCATACAGGTCTTTTGTCTCCTTAGGTAGGTTTATTCCTAGGTATTTTATTCTTTTGGTTGCAATGGTAAATGGGAGTGTTTTCTTAATATCACTTTGAGATTTTTCATCATTAGTGTATAGGAATGCAAGAGATTTCTGTGCATTAATTTTGTATCCTGTTACTTTACCAGATTCATTGATTAGCTCTAGTAGTTTTCTGGTGGCATCTTTAGGATTCTCTATGTATAGTATCATGTCATCTGCAAACAGTGACAGCTTTACTTCTTCTTTTCCTATTTGGATTCCTTTATTTCTTCTCTGATTGCTGTGGCTAAAACTTCCAAACCTATGTTAAATAATAGTGGTGCGAGTGGGCAGCCTTGTCTTGTTCCTGATCTTAGTGGAAATGGTTTCAGTTTTTCACCATTGAGAACAATGCTGGCTGTGGGTATGTCATATATGGCCTTTATTATGTTGAGGAAAATTCCCTCTATGCCTACATTCTGCAGGGTTTTTATCATAAATGGGTGTTGAATTTTGTCAAAAGCTTTCTCTGCATCGATTGAGATGATCATATGGTTTTTCTCCTTCAGTTTGTTAATATGGGGTATCACATTGATTGATTTGCGTATATTGAAGAATCCTTGCATTCCTGGGATAAACCCCACTTGATCACAGTGTATGATCCTTTTAATGTGCTGTTGGATTCTGTTTGCTAGTATTTTGTTGAGGATTTTTGCATGTATGTTCATCAGTGATATTGGCCTGTAGTTTTCTTTGTGACATATTTGTCTGGTTTTGGTATCAGAGTGATGGTGGCCTCGTAGAATGAGTTTGGGAGTGTTCCTCCCTCTGCTATCTTTTGGAAGAGTTTGAGAAGGATAGGTGTTAGCTCTTCTCTAAATGTTTGATAGAATTTGCCTGTGAAGCTATCTGGTCTTGGGCTTTTGTTTGTTGGAAGATTTTTAATCACAGATTCAATTTCAGTGCTTGTGATTGGTCTGTTCATATTTTCTTTTTCTTCCTGGTTCAGTCTCAGAGGTTGTGCATTTCTAAGAATTTGTCCATTTCTTCCAGGTTGTCCATTTTATTGGCATAGAGTTGCTAGTAGTAATCTCTCATGATCCTTTGTATTTCTGCAGTGTCAGTTGTTACTTCTCCTTTTTCATTTCTAATTCTATTGATTTGAGTCTTCTCCCTTTTTTTCTTGATAAGTCTGGCTAATGGTTTATCAATTTTGTTTATCTTCTCAGAACCAGCTTTTAGTTTTATTGATCTTTGGTATCGTTTCCTTCATTTCTATTTCATTTATTTCATGTATTTCTGATCTTCTGATTTCTTTCCTTTTGCTAACTTTGGGTTTTTTTTGTTCTTCTTTCTCTAATTGCTTTAGGTATAAGGTTAGGTTGTTTATTTGAGATGTTTCTTGTTTCTTAAGGTAGGCTTGTATAGCTATAAACTTCCCTCTTAGAACTGCTTTTGCTGCATCCCATAGGTTTTGGGTTATCGTGTTTTCATTGTCATTTGTTTCTAGGTATTTTTTGATTTCCTCTTTGATTTCTTCAGTGATCTCTTGGTTATTAAGTAGTGTGCTATTTAGCCTCCATGTGTTTGTATTTCTTACAGATTTTTCCCTGTAATTGATATCTAGTCTCATAGCATTGTGGTCGGAAAAGATACTTGATACGATTTCAGTTTTCTTAAATTTACCAAGGCTTGATTTGTGACCCAAGATATGATCTATCCTGGAGAATGTTCCATGAGCTCTTGAGAAGAATGTGTATTCTGTTGTTTTTGGATGGAATGTCCTATAAATTAATTCCATCTTGTTTAATGTATCATTTAAAGCTTGTGTTTCCTTATTTATTTTCATTTTGGATGATCTGTCCATTGGTGAAAGTGGGGTGTTAAAGTCCCCTACTATGATTGTGTTACTGTCGATTTCCCCTTTTATGGCTATTTGTATTTGCCTTATGTATTGAGGTGCTCCTATGTTGGGTGCATAAATATTTACAATTGTTATATCTTCTTCTTGGATTGATCCTTTGATCATTATGTAGTGTCCTTCTTTGTCTCTTGTAATAGTCTAAGTTTAAAGTCTGTTTTGTCTGATATGAGAATTGCTACTCCAGCTTTCTTTTGATTTCCATTTGCATGGAATGTTTTTTTCCATCCCCTCACTTTCAGTCTATATGTGTCTCTAGGTCTGAAGTGAGTGTCTTGTAGACAGCATATATATGGGTCTTGTTTTTGTATCCATTCAGCCAGTCTGTGTCTTTTGGTTGGAGCATTTAATCCATTTACATTTAAAGTAATCATCAATATGTATGTTCCTATTACCATTTTCTTAATTGTTTTAGGTTTATTATTGTAGGTCTTTTCCTTCTCTTGTGTTTCCTGTCTAAAGAAGTTCCTTTAGCATTTGTTGTAAAGCTGGTTTGGTGGTGCTGAATTCTCTTAGCTTTTGCTTGTCTGTAAAGATTTTAATTTCTCTGTCAAATCTGAATGAGATCCTTGCTGGGTAGAGTAATCTTGTTTGTAGGTTTTTCTTCCATCACTTTAAATATGTCCTGCTACTCCCTTTTGGCTTGCAGGTTTCTGCTGAAAGATCAGCTGTTAACCTTATGGGGATTCCCTTTTGTGTTCCTTGTTTTTTTTTTCCCTTGCTGCTTTTAATATTTTTTCTTTGTATTTAATTTTTGACACTTTGATTATTATGTGTCTTGGCATGTTTCTCCTTGGATTTGTCCTGTATGGGACTCTCTGAGCTTCCTGGACTTGATTGACTATTTCCTTTCCCATATTAGGGAAGTTTTCAACTATAATCTCTTCAAATATTTTCTCAGTCTCTTTCTTTTTCTCTTCTTCTTCTGGGACCCCTGTAATTCGAATGTTGGTGCATTTAATGTTGTCCCAGAGGTCTCTGAGACTGTCCTCAATTCTTTTCTTTCTTTTTTCTCTATTCTGCTCTGCAGTAGTTATTTCCATTATTTTATATCTTCCTTATCGGTTCTTCTGCTTCAGTTATTCTGCTATTGATCCCTTCTAGAGAATTTTAAATTTTGTTTATTGTGTTGTTCATCTCTGTTTGCTCTTTAGTTCTTCTGGGTTCTTGTTAAACGTTTCTTGTATTTTCTCCATTCTATTTTCAAGATTTTGGATCATCTTTACTATCATTCCGAATTCTTTTTCAGATAGACTGCCTTCTTCCTCTTCATTTGTTAGGTCTGGTGGGTTTTTGCCTTGCTCCTTCATCTGCTGTGTGTTTCTCTGTCTTCTCATTTTGCTTAACTTACTGTGTTTGGGGTCTCCTTTTCGCAGGCTGCAGGTTTGTAGTTCCCCTTGCTTTTGGTGTCTGTCCCCAGTGGCTGAGGTTGGTTCAGTGGGTTGTGTAGGCTTCCTGGTGGAGGGGACTCGTGCCTGTGTTCTGGTGGATGAGGCTGGATCTTGTCTTTCTGGTGGGCAGGTCCACATCCGGTGGTGTGTTTTGGGGTGTCTGTAGCCTTATTATGATTTTAGGCAGCCTCTCTGGTAACGGATGGGGCTGTAGTCCTGTCTTGCTAGTTTTTTGGCATAGGGTTTCCAGCACTGTAGCTTGCTGGTCATTGAGTGAAGCTGGGTCTTGGTGTTTAGAGGGAGATCTCTGGGAGATTTGAGCTGGGAGGTCTCTTGTGGACCAATGTCCTGAACACTTGGCTCTCCCACCTCAGAGGCACAGCCCTGATGCCTGGCTGGAACACCAAGGGCCTGTCCTCTACACAGCTCAGAGTAAAAGGAAGAAAAGAAAGAAAGAAAGGAGGGAAGGAGGGAGGGAGGGAAGGAAGGAAATAAAATAAAATAGTTATTAAAATAAAAAATAATTAAGAAAAAGAATTTTTTAAGTAAAAACAAAAAAAAATTGGACAGACAGAACCCTAGGACAAATGGTAAAAGCAAAGCTATACAGACAAAATCACACCCAGAAGCATATACATACACACTCCCAAAAGAGAAAAAAATATATATATCTTGCTCTCAAAGTCCACCTCCACAATTTGGGATGATTCGTTGTCTATTCAGGTATTTCACAGATGCAGGGTACATCAAGTTGATTGTGGGGATTCAATCCGCTGCTCCTGAGGCTGCTGGGAGAGATTTCCCTTTCTCTTCTTTGTACAGGGTCTCAGCTTTGGATTTGGCCCCGCCTCTGCGTGTAGGTCGCCTGAGGGCATCTGTTCTTTGCTCAGACAGGATGGGTTAAAGGAGCAGCTGATTGGGGGCTGCGGCTCACTCAGGCCGGGGGTGGGGGTGTGTGTGTGGGGGTTGGGGGCAGGGAGGGGCACGGAAGCGGGGCGAGCCTGCGGTGGCACGGTGTGACGTTGCACCAGCCTGAGGCGTGCCGTGCGTTTTCCCGGGGAAGCTGTCCCTGGATCTGAGACCCTGGCAGTGGCGGACTGCACAGGCTCCCGGGCGGGGAGGTGTGGAGAGTGACCTGTCCTTGCACAGAGGCTTCTTGGTGGCGGCCACAGCAGCCTTAGCGTCTTGTGTCTGTCTCTGGGGTCCGTGCTGATAGCCTCGTCTCACGCCTGTCTCTGGAGCTCCTTTAAGCAGTGTTCTGAATCCCCTCTTCTCGCGCATCAGGAAACAAAGAGGCAAGAAAAAGTCTCTTGCCTCTTCGGCAGCTCCAGACCTTTTCCCGGACTCCCTCCCGGCCAGCTGTGGTGCTCTAATCCCCTCAGGCTGTGTTGACACAGCCATCCCAACCGCTGATGGCAGTCCTCTCCCAGTCCTCTCCCAGCTATCCGAGCCTCAGCTCCCAGCCCCGCCCGCCCCGCGGGTGAGCAGACAAGCCTCTCCAGCTGGTGAGTGCTGGTCCCCACCGATCCTCTGTGTGGGATTCTCTCCGCTTTGCTCTCTGCATCCCTGTGGCTGCGCTCTCCTCCGTGGCTCTGAAGCTCCCCCTCTCCGCCCCCCACAGTCTCCGCCCGCGAAGGGGCTCCTAGTGTGTGGAAACCTTTCCTCCTTCACAGCTTCCTCCCACTGGTGCAGGTCTCGTCCTATTCTTTGTCTCTGTTTTTTCTTTTGCCCTACCCAGGTACGTGGGGAGTTTCTTGCCTTTTGGGAGATCTGAGGTCTTCTGCCAGCGTTCAGTAGGTGTTTTGTAGGAGTTGTTCCACGTGTAGATGTATTTCTGACGTATTTGTGGGGTGGAAGGTGATCTCCGCGTCTTACTTTTCCGCCATCTTGAAGCTCCCTGGGTGTTTTTAAATGATGAGATTTATCATCTAAGTTGTTCTGATGTCACTTTAAGAATGGGTTGAAGGCGGACACTAAGGAGGGCAGTTTTAGGAAGCTGTTGAAGGTTTCTTGGCAAAATAGAGTACCATGGATTGGGGTGGTCGTGGATAAGGTTGTGAGAAGGAAATAGACTGGAAGAATCTTTAGGAAGACAGGCCACCAGACTTGGCAGTGTTTTAGATGGGAAGATATAAAGAATAATTCCTAGTTCCTGGCTCATTTAGTTAGATGGAAGGTGGTGCCATTTGTTGAGCTAAGGGATGCTGAAAAGGACTAGGCTTTATTACTCTCATGACCAGTTCACGAGTGTCAGATCCTTGAGGTATGTTGTGTCAGTTAATCCTCACAATGTATTGAGGTCGATGGTGTGATTCCTCCTTTGTAACAGTTGTTATTCACTCAAGATCGCATGGTCATTAGCGTATTGGCACAGCTAGGTTTTGACTCCACGTCTTTCTGACTTCAAAGCCTATTCTTCTCCTTCTGTGTTAACAACTAGTTCTACATACCATAAGTTAAAAAATCAGTCTTATCTTGATCACTGTAAGAGTTACTAGTTGCAAGCAATAGAAAGCTGATGTAAGTAGAGAGGAATTTATTGAAAGGATATTGGGTAGCTCACCGAGTAGGCTGCCCATAACCATGTTCAGAAAATAGGCTGGAACGAGGGAGGCTCAGCAGCTGCTACGACCACATCCAGACTTACACCATCGAGTAAGTCTGGTGACCTCATGCAGTTTCTGAACACCAGACACAGTTGCTCCGATTGGAAAGTCATTTAGTTGATGCCCCTTCCCTAGCAGAATGGATTTTCTATCCCCACTTTCTTGCAGTACTGGCTCTGCATTCATAGTTTTGGTTGATCCTAGATTATGTGTCCATTCTCTAGCAGAAAGGAAGGCTGGAAAAGAAATTATCTACAGAAGCAAGAAGCTTTACTGGGAGGCAGGTTCATAAGGTGGAAGATTTCTTAAATGTAGGAAGAGGGCTAAGATGTCAGGCAACCCCCAAACTGACAACTGATCACAAATGACCATGATGCATTTTTTAAAACTGACACAGGTCCAGGTTGAGAACCTGGGGTGACTTAAATAAGAGTGTGGAGAGGGGTAAGAGTTGGGGAGGGGAGGACGGGCTGACCGAAGGTGCTGAGATTTGGCTTTTGGCTCTCTGACCCCTGTGATTTAGCATTCCCCGGAGAGCTCCTGGTGACCCTTGCTCTCTGCCTCTGTCCTTGGCTCTTTCTCCTTTGTGAGAACTAAGAGTCTAGGGCCTAGATATAGAATCAGTCGCCATGTTTGGAGTCAGGGGTGGGGGTAGGGGCATGTATTAAGTGAGAAAGAGATAGGTTTGACAAGTGTTTTACAAGATGACAAGGTAGACGTGGTGTGTACTTTCTTAGGAGTGGTCAAAGATGCAGTTTCTTAGAGAACGTTGACTCAGGGTAAGGGTGTTATCAAATACGTTATATGTACTCATAGGTTTTTGCTTTTCGTAAGGCAGAAAGGATGTGCCTGGGAAAGATAGAGTGATGATTGGGACACCCCTCTCCGCTTTCCTTGTTTTTCAAAGCACATCTGCCAGTCAGATGGCAATGTTTATTCTCAGAGTTTATGGCTACTGCATTTATCCTGATCTCCAGGCTTATCCATTATCTTAGAATACTTATACATTATAATTTATAGGATGGGTGTAGAATTTTAAAGGCTTATTTACATGTTTACTGTTAGATTAATGACTAACAGATAAAAATGGCTGAAACTCATTCCTCCACCCTTGGTTGTTAAGATCATATTCACTTCTTGGTAAAGATTTATTAAGAAATAGCAGAATGCATACCGTAGACTTAGAATATTTCAAATAGAAGTTGGCAGCCGCATATTGAATTAAGGACATCTGCATGGTAGGAGTTAGAGTATATGCTAATTTGAATGATTAAATGAACGAGATAGGACACCAGTCACATAAATATACTTTAATTATGGCATGACGTAACATTCTGATTTTAATGTCTACAGATACGCATATGATATGCTTCTGTGACATTTTCTTATGTAAAATTTACTCAGTATCTTTTCTTTTTAAAGGTGCTAGTACTCGGAAACAAGAGAGATCTTCCTAATGCCTTGGATGAGAAACAGCTAATTGAAAAAATGTATGTCTTAAGAATGAATGATGCTTTTTAAAAAAAAATTTGGTTCTAAATTATACTGTTTTGCTCACTGCTTTGTTTAGCATTGCTGTATTATTCAGTAATGATCATAGTCATGTTTTGGAGTAGATAAACTTGACATACTAGAAAAGTGAACCTGTAAATTGTTTTTTTCCTCTTAAACATTGTTTTTTAAAAATTAATTAATTTTTGGCTACATTGGTTCTTCGTTGTGCCGCACGGACTTCTCATTGCAGTGGCTTCTCTTGTTGTGGAGCACGGGCTCTAGGCGTGCGGGCTTCAGTAGTTGTCACACATGGGTTCACTAGTTGTGGCGCACGGAGTTAGTTGCTCTGCGGCATGTAGCATCTTCCCAGAACAGGGCTTGAACCCTTGTCCCCTGCATTGGCAGGTAGATTCTTAACCACTGCGCCACCTGGGAAGTCCCCATAAAATTTTAGTATTAGTAAAATAATTTCTTCTGTATAGTAATTTAAAAAACAAGCAAAATTGAGCAGCGAGTGAAAAGATTACAGTTGTTTTAAGCACAGACTTATTTTCTTAATTCTGCTTTTTATAGGAATCTGTCTGCTATTCAGGATAGAGAAATTTGCTGCTATTCAATTTCTTGCAAAGAAAAGGATAATATAGGTAAGAAATGACTGGTGTTTGTGGAAGAAGTGGGTATCATTAGAAGGGATGTGTCATGCTTTTTACTATTTATTATCTCCATTTCTGTTTAAGTGATTTCCCTTATAAAGTACTGTTGTTGCTTTTGCCTCAGGAAAAAGAGTACACATTATACCTTTTGACAACAAATATAATATCCTGAATCTGCTCCATGCTCTTTAAAGAAGTAAATGCAAAAGAGACATGAAGTTAAGCGTTATGTGATATCAATTTATTGTATTAATTTTTGCAGGGCTAGTGTCCAGCTGAGCACTATAACCGGATGATGTTTTTGAAATAAGACTTTACAAAAATTGGTCTATAGGCATTATTATGATTTTGCATGTATCAAAATCAAAATATATTACTGCAGTATGTTAGCACTCTAAAGGATAAGCCCCGAATACCCTTTATCTACTTAATATCTGTATTAGTTTCCTAGGACTGCCCTAGCAAAGCGCCAGTCCTGCTTAGCTGCTTTCTCTTGTCAGTCAGAGTGCTTTTCCTGGCTATTATTGGCCACTGTGGCTTCAGTGGCCACCTCTACGATGCTATCTTGGCAGTCTCCATCTCTTCCTCAGATCTGTACAGCTGAAACTACTTGCTAGACATCTCCGTGTGCTACCTTCTCCATCTTAGACTAGGTGTGCTTACTGCCGAATTCTTAGTCTTTTTTTCTCAAGCCTCTTCTTCCTTTAGCTACTGTTAGTCAGCAGCTCCATGACACACACACTTATTCAGGCCAGAAGATTATTCCTCACCCGCTGCATTTGGTCAGTCCTGTTAGGTTCTGTATTTTGAACATGCTCCTCGTTTTATTCCTCTGCATTCCTACAGCGCTTGATTTGCTTCAGGCCTTCGTCCCTTTCCTGTTCCTGTTGTGATAGTCTCTACACTGGCAGCCTTCCAAGTACCCCCTCGGTTGCCATTGTTGAACTTACTACAATAAACTTACAGTTTAACAATAAACAGTATGGTTTCCCTGCTTAAAATTCTCCAATGACTTCCTGTCGACCTGAGAATAAAATCCAAACTTCTGAGCATCTTAGAATGGCATACAGGGTTATCTGGCTCCCTCTAGGCCTGTGGTTCTCAACTGAATACAATTGAGCCCCGCAGGGGACGTTTGGAGATAATCTGGAGCCATTACTTGTCACAGCTGAGGATGGGGGGTGGTGATAATGGCGTCTTGTGGTCAAGGTTATAGATGGTGCATAATATTCTACTATGCCCAGCGAAGAATTATCCAGCCCCAGATGTGAAAAGGGCGAGCTTGAGAAGCCCTGCTCTAGCCTTAGCAATGAGTGGCGCCCCCTCACCCGTCCCTGTGCTTCAGCCACATCTCATCACTTGTAATCCGGCCAGAGCTCCGCATAGTTTCATGCCTCTGCTTGTTCTACGAGTGTTGCTCTTTCTTCTGCCTGGAACTCTGTGGAGGCTGTCCTCCAAGCCCAGACGACTACCTGCGTGATTTCCAGCGCACTGAAAGCTCCTCGAGGGCAGAGAGTGGTTCTCCCGTCTCTGCGTCCTGGAGCTTCACGCACAATACCCGATCTTACAGGCAGTCGGTAAACTTTCGAATGAATAAAGGAAGGCACAGGCTGTTCTCTACACAATTTAACTTTTAAATTGGAGACTCTTCAGTCTCTCGTGTTTCCAGATTAACCTTTGAAGGTCAGGGAATGAAGAATGGTAGGATAGATACAGATATCTATATAAGTATAGTAATATAGAGCGAGAAAGGAAGAGGGCAGGCCCAGCATATGCTTTGAAATAGCTGCGTTTTACATATTCTCTGATATTTAGTTTCTTAACTTTGATATCTTAACATCTTCACTTTTTTTCCCTCCATCTTTAGATATCACGCTTCAGTGGCTTATTCAACATTCAAAATCTAGAAGAAGCTGAAGCATCTCCTGAAGTCTTCCAGTCCTTCCTGGCTATAATCCTAGAATTATTGTCCGTTCCTCTGAAGTACTTCCCAGAATATGGTCCTTCCTAAACCCAAGAAATTGCCTTTTTCAGAGTTTATTTCTCATGTGCACTGCTGAAGATGTGTATCCTTAATCCTTCATAAAGAATCAGCTAGAGTTGTCATGATAAAGTCAGCACACAAAAAGGCTTGTAATACATACTTGTCTTAAACAGTGTATAGAGCTTTTTTTAAAAAAAAACAACACACTTTTGACCATCTTAAATCAAGAAAAATTGCATATTTCTGTTCTGGTCTTTCTGGGCCAGGTTTTTATATTGGTTTTCAGTAAATGTCTGTCTATGATATTTCATTATAGAGTCCAGTAGCTTAATACTGATACTGATTTGATACAGCATGAAGTTTCTAGTGCCACACACAGTATTTAGAAAACCTTTAGCCTGACTCATGGGGGATAGAAACAAATTGTTAACGTATCTCACAAATGCATGTGAAATGTATAATTACACCTTAGGAATTTAAAAAATGGTCTGCAGAGAGTGAATAGAGGCACCAGATCAATGTTGTCATTGGTTCTTTACACTGGCAAGATCTTGGGTGATGAATTTTGAACACATTCTGCTTTCTGGGAGTTCTTCTTCAGATAGCAGTTGGGGGTACGGGAGGAACTGAGGCATGCTGTTTTGTATCTGTCCAGATCATTACTTCTGTATTTTTTCTTTTCTTTTTCCTGGTTCAACACACTTTTTTAAGGGGTTGGGAATTGAACATTTTCTCAAGAGCTTTCCTGAATTTAGAGCATTCCAGCCAATACAATAAAACGTGTTAAGAATGTCAGACTGTTCAAACACCTGCTTGTTCTTTCTCTCTCTCCAGTCGTTAAACCAGTGCTGCTGCATGACACTCTGACTCTTGACTTTTTATATTCAGTCATAAAGTTGACTTTCAGCACAATAGATACTTATAAACAAATAAAAGTTCTTATTTTTCTCTCTTACCGATGTAAGGCGTGGCACTCTTTTGTCTGGTGCCATTAGACATCTTGTTTATTGTGACAACTCGAGACCTGCCTGCTTTATCTGATGTAATCATGCACAACGGCTGCAGGTTGTTGCATAATCACACAGAGGTGAGCAGCTGATGCTCTCTGTTGTTTGCTTCTGTGATGCAGAGATGTAGTAAAAACTTACCTGAACATGTTTTGTAGTTTAGTGACCTCCATGCACATAAAGGGACATATGAAAACTGGAGCACTTGTAAATTGTTATGTAGCCCGCTGTAGTAGCTGAAACTCTATGGTACACTTGCTTATGTGTTGCCTCACACTATGTGTGATTTTGTTTCTTTTGTCGAGCAGCACTCATGGAGACAGTGCATTTCCAAACGCGTTGAGCACTCACAGTGCAGTCAACAGTAAGTTCTTTTAATGATCGACTGCCATGGCCTTAATGATACTCTGTACAAAATACTGCACTGTGTTGCACAGACACTACTTGCTTTTCTCCATTCACATTCTCATGAGTAGAATCTTGGCTTTTAAAATTCTGTCCTTATTCTTTGAAGCATGTGGCATACTTCCCTGATGGGATGGATGGTTCTGTAAATGAAGGGATATTTCAACTTGCTCCCGTACTTCAGCACCCTCAGTGGTCACTGTGAACCATTACAAAGAATGTGGCAATTTGCTTGTGCCTAAAAGGAGGAATCAGAACTAGAATGTGTGACTCTGTGGGGACCGCATAGGTTCGTTAATTGACCTACAGCTAAACCGTAATGTGTTTGTGTGTCTGTTCATTGCTTCCAGCGTTTCAAGACATCCAGACACTACTACCAACATTTTCCTGTGCATTAACCTCTGCATGTGGAACCTAACAGTTACTGAACTTTGTAAATATGTGAATTTTTTTTATTTAGGTGGATGCGTTTTTTTGTCTGTTTACTGCTCTTCTCAGCTTTATCCAATAAACTTGCATTTTGAGGGTTGTATTGACGGTTTTAACTTAAAATGTGCATCATGATGGAAGGTGCTGACTCTTTTGGAAGGGGGTGAAAAGAAGGTTACTGTGAGCAGGGTCTGTAGACCATGTGCTAGAAAGAAATCATCTCCGCTCTTAAAGAATTGGGTCTGTGGGCTAGTTAAAATAGGAACAAACTTTTAAATATCCACAGAATTGACGTTGGGATGGGGCAGGGGGCTGGAGGAAATGCTACCACTTGTAAACTGTCATGATACACCAAATTTAGGACTTTTTAAAAATAAGTATTGAGTTAGTTAAGCATTTTGTAATCTGGTTTTTAAAATCATAACAAAAATATTAATAAACTGAAATTACAAGACATGTCTACTTGCTGACTTCAGTTCCAGAACGAAAAGATTTAAAGTATCAAACCTGGTAGTTTTCCCCAAAGAGGCACACTTTTAAAGTAAAACATTTGACCTGTTTTGGATAGTATATGTTATCTTTTGTACTATAAAAGTGAACGTTTATCCCATCAAAGCTCTTGGGGAAATGATTTTATGTATTTTTACTCAGAGAAGTTCAACTTGGCTCTTCCTCCGTCTACACACTGTCCTTCTGTACAGCTAGTTGGATGTGAGATCTTGCATTTCTAGGATAGAAGTACTTGGATATCAGGTTTAAATTCTTTTATTGAATCAGTGGAGCCATTTAGTCAAGCTCTCAGTTTGCTTGTTTTCTCAACAGCTTCCTATAAAGCGATTTTTGAAAGAGGAATGAGCGTGTTGAGGGCGTGGCTGGGGAGAGGATATACGTTTAGCTTACTTCACCCTGATTCTGAGTCTATGTTTGCTTTCAAAATTTGAGACTTCTAAAATTAGTCCCTTTGGGGACTTCCCTGGTGGTCCAGTAATTAAGACTTCGCCTTCCAATGCAGGGGGTGCGGGTTCGATCCCTGGTCGGGGAGCTAAGATCCCACACGCCTCGCTTCCAAAAAACCAAAACATAAAACAGAAGCAGTGTTGTAACAAATTCAATAAGGATTTTTAAAATGGTCCATATCAGGGCTGGGCTTCCCTGGTGGCGCTGTGGTTAAGAATCCGCCTGCCAATGCAGGGAACATGGATTTGAGCCCTGGTCCGGGAAGATCCCACGTGTCGTGGAGCAACTAAGCCCGTGCGCCACAACCACTGAGCCTGCGCTCTGGAGCCCGCGAGACACAACTACTGAAGCCTGCGTGCCACAACTGCCGAGGCCCACGTGCCTAGAGCCCGTGCTCCGCAACGGAGAGGCCACCATAATGAGAAGCCTGCGCACCACAACGAAGAGTAGCCCCCGCTCGCCGCAACTAGAGAAAGCCAGCGCGCAGCAATGAAGACCCAACGCAGCCATAAATTAAAAAAAAAAAAAGTTCCACGTCAAAAAAAAAATCGTAATAAAGTAAAATTAGTCCCTTTGATTCTGTCAAGTAAATTGGATGTATTGGACTGTGTCTGCTTTTGTGTTTACTGTTTTTGACTGAGGAACTAATTGCCTTGTGTATTTTATTCATGCAGGATCCAGTTACCCTGAAATCTTGTTGCTTTGGTCATTCCAACCTCTTCAGGGGCTGGCAGATTGAGAACTGGAGCAGCTAATTTACTGTAGCCAGAACCATATCTGTAATATCCAATTGGCTGAATGCTTTTCTCTAAATATGTGCCATTGGGGGAACCACCATGTTCAGTACGTGCAATATTTTCATTTTGTTGCAAACTTTAAAGGTTGTACCCTCAGCAACATGTATATCAGTGAAGATAACTTGAAAAGGAAGACAGTTAAAGCAAACACTAGGCTTGCCCGTCTTCCCTTCAGTTTGCAGTTCGACAAATGTACAAACCACGGCAGGTGCTTCCTGTTGATTAGTAAATATCCTCCACACAATTTCTGTTTAAAATTCAGCTATTAATAAAAGTGAGTACTTTTGTAATTGCTGCCTCTTGAATGTTCTTAGGGAAACAGAAGCAAGTCATTGACATGCTAGACAGACTCAATGGAAAGTTCCTTAGTCTGAGCAACAGCAGTAGTCATTCATTATTCCGTCTCATTAACAAGCTCTCTCTGTGTAAGGTAACTCTATTTTAAAATCCCAGGGTAGCTGGTGATTTAGGTAATGCAGATTTCCTGGCAGGAATCAGGAAGGGGAGGGGACATTGGCCTCATTTTACTGGGGCTTGCAGGTCTTGCATTCATAAAAAGGTTGTGGGGCTTCCCTGGTGGCACAGTGGTTGAGAGTCCGCCTGCCGATGCAGGGGACGCGGGTTCGTGCCCCGGTCCGGGAGGATCCCACGTGCCGCGGAGCGGCTGGGCCCGTGAGCCACGCCCGTTGGGCCTGCGCGTCCGGAGCCTGTGCGCCGCAACGGGAGAGGCCAGAACAGTGAGAGGCCCGCGTACCGAAAAAAAAAAAAAAAAAAGGGTTGTGGTGGGGAAAGAATTGTCAGGTTAAAATGCTCACTTGGTTCTGTCAGCAGTGCTGGATAGGCGTTTAAGAGAATGAATTCTTTGCTGTTAACTGATGGGGTTTATTGTGTGACCCCTGGTGAGTTGCTAAACCCCCTCTGGCTCCGTAGTTTTCTATTCTGCAAAATGAAGAGTAGAGGATTTGTAATATTATTTCTCCTACTCACAGGCTATGGTTCTAGCAGCGTAGAGATTTGGCTGGTGGTGAAACAGAAAGCAGGGAAGAGATGCAAAAGCCCACTGGTCCTAGCGTCCTAGTGATCGTGTTAGTGATGCGTGTGTTCCTTCTGGTTGAAAATAATCCTGAAACCACAGAAGTGTTTACATTTTGTAACTTTTAACATAGTTAAGGGCTGGCGGTCACAGACATTTTACAGAATGATGTAACAACTTACATTTTGTTTGAAGGAACTGCTGTAACCACATGGGCTTATGCTTTGAAAGCCATTTAAAAATTGTAAAGCGGGGCTTCCCTGGTGGCGCAGTGGTTGAGAGTCCGCCTGCCGATGCAGGGGACGCGGGTTCGTGCCCCGGTCCGGGAGGATCCCACGTGCCGCGGAGCGGCTGGGCCCGTGAGCCATGGCCGCTGAGCCTGCGCGTCCGGAGCCTGTGCTCCGCAACGGGAGAGGCCACAACAGTGAGAGGCCCGCATACCACACACACACACAAAAATTGTAAAGCATTTCTCCCAGACTGCAGAAAAACGTGTATTCTGGTATACGATGTGTAAAAATATAAACCACAGATATACTACCAATTTGGGGGCAAATGTTTAGAGTGAGTGTTTTAACACTTTATAACTGCTGTGTTGCTAAGTTCTGCTAAAATTTATTTAGAGCTTGGAGAAACGGGGGGCAGTTAGAAAATAGTCCTTTTAAATAGCAATTGGGGGGGGAATCCCCCAACCAAATCAACGTGTTCCCTTTTGAACATGGGAAGTAGAACATCAACAGATTGCTCATTATAGTATATCTCCAACCAGCTCTTATATAATCCACAGCTTTGGCCTACCCTCAGTTTTGTACAATTTGTATCACATAATGTACAATCTTGTTTCTACGTTTTCAGAGTCCATCATTTTTATCTGCTGTTACGCAGTACATGAATTAGATGACTCCTTTTTCTATTTGTATCATCCCCTAAGGAAAAAGAAATTGTCATACCATGAGCCAATTTATGAAATTGCTAGCTCTCCTCTCCCTTCAAAGAAGGGTTAAAGAACTTATTCCTACTTTTTCTGGACGCGTCAATAACTTAAGGGCTGGGGCATGGCACGTGAGTGGTGATGAAAATCAGTTCTCGATGGAAAGTTGTGGTGTTTGATTTAGTGGTTTAGTAGCTAGAACACGTGGGCAAGGGACTCCCCTGGTGGTGCAGTGGTTAAGAATCCGCCTGCCAATGCAGGGAACATGGGTTCGATCCCTGGCCCGGGAAGATCCCACATGCCGCGGAGCAACTAAGCCCGCGAGCCACAACTACTGAGCCTACGTGCCACAACTACTGAAGCCTGTGCACCTAGAGCCTGTGCTCTGCCACAAAGAGAAGCCACCGCAATGAGAAGCCCGTGCACCGCAATGAAGAGTAGCCCCCGCTCGCTGCAACTACAGAAAGGCCGCATGCAACAACAAAGACCCAACACAGCCAAAAATAAATAAATAAATTTATTTTTTTTTTAAAGTGTGGGCAAGAAAGCTCATCACTTTTTTTCTAAGTTCCATTTATTTTTTGAATAAGTTGATTTTTCATATGTATGTCACATGATTCAAAAATTGAAAATACATAAAAAGACATAGGAGCTCAATCCCAGCCTTGACTGAGTAACCACTCTTCCACTACCACCTGGTCTTACAGGCCACCCTTATATCAATTTCTTATTTATCTTTCTAGTGTTTTCTTATACAAAATACAGGAAACAAATAGAAATATATACTTTTTTAAAAGTCTCTTGTATAGGAGGTATTTGAACATAGCTTCTTTCCACTTGCTATGTACGGGTGATATTTCCACAGCACTATGTAGAGAATTCCTCATTTCCTTTGACAGTAGTATCGTTCCCATTTCACTTGTGTGGTTTTCACTGTGTTGGGTTTGCATAATTTACTTAACTGGTCCTTATTGATAGACATTTGGGTTGTTTATAACCTTTTGCTTTTTTTTCTCTTTTATTTATTTATGGCTGGGTTGGGTCTTCGCTGCTGCACGCAGGCTTTCTCTAGTTGGAGCGAGCGGGGGCTACTCTTCATTGCAGTGCGCGGGCTTTTCATAGCGGTGGCTTCTCTTGTTGCGGAGCACGGGCTCTAAGCGCTCGGGCTTCAGGAGTTGTGGCTCGCGGGCTCTAGAGCGCAGGCTCAGTAGGTGTGGCGCACGGGCTTAGTTGCTCCGCGGCATGTGGGATCTTTCCGGACCAGGGCTCGAACCCATGTGCCCTGCATTGGCAGGCGGATTTCCAACCACTGTGCCACCAGGGAAGTCCCTTTTGCTCTTATAGACAGTACTGCAGTGGATTATTAAGTACATGTGCTGCAATCCACAGAAACATATTTGGGTCAAAGAGTAAATGCCTTTGCACTTACGCTGCAAATTGCTGCATTGCCCTTCACAGGGGATGTACTAGTTTTTATTTCCACCAGTTTCTGTCCCCTGTGTCTTGCCAACAGAGTGTGTTGACAGACTTCTGGACTTCTGCCCATAAAATAGGTAGGAATGATAATTATATGCTGTCCAATTTTAAAACAAATGTGAAATATAGCTTTTCTTACCTATCTGAGGAAATAATGTACTGAATTCTGGAGTTGCATCTTTACCAAATTAATCATGGGGTTACAGGTATATCCCCCCTCTTTTACTTAAGTTTATTCTCCCCCCACCCTCTCCCTTTATAAAGCAAGTATATATTGCTTCAGAAAGAAGCAGTAATCAGAGTTTTAAAAGTGATTATCACATCACTTGATTTTTTTTTGAACATTATTGCTTTCGATAATAAATCACATAACTTCTTAGAGTAGAAAAATCCCTCCTTTAATAGACTAATTTAGTCCTGATATTTAATATAGGAAGCTCTGGGACTACCGTTTACGGTCATCAAAGGGACAGAGCTTTTTTTCTGGCTTTGCAGTTTTAGGAAACTAGTGCTTTGATTCACCCACTCAGCCTCACAAAACTTATCCCCAAAACTGTAATGTCTATTTATTTACAGTGGAGGATATCTTTCAAGGCACTGAAATAGAGGTAAGCAGTCATCTCCTTCAACTATCAAAGTAAGAGGGTGATTGAATTAGGATGACCTTTTGGGATGTAACCCAAATCACAGAGATTTAGGACCGTGATGTGTGGAAGCTGGAACAGGTTGAGTTAAATAGAACTGGAATTAGACAAGGATTCAAAGCTTTTTCAACTGTTCTTAGACCGTGGTAACTTTTAGCCCTTGTCCTATTTTATACTCGGTTGACTTAGACACATTTTTCTCCTAAAATAGTGCTTTGAAAATTGGAGGGGCTTAGTTATTTAATTCATCCAACAGACCTCAGCCTTATATGTTCCAGGTACTTTTACTAGATGCTGGTCTTAACACAGAGTAGATGAGTAGTAATAATAGGCCTCACCATGTATGTGGCACTGTTGTAGGTATACTATATACAATAAAGAATTTAATTCTCACAACCATATGTGGTAAGTACTGTTTTTTATCACCCTCATTTTACAGATGAGAAAACAGGTCCTGAAAAGTAACTTCCCAAGGTTACTCAGAGGGCAGCGCTGAGATCTGAACACCTGGCAGCTGGACTTCTGAGTCTGGGTTCGTAGCTGTTATCTCTTTGGCGTCACCCATTTTTACCACGGCGCATTTCAGTGTTCTTTTTAATCAGTCCCCTGATTAAAAAGAGATTATGTGTGAGATTATGTGTGGAAGAACCTATCACAAGACAGTCTCTTAAGGAGTTGCTTTTAAGGTTGGGTTTTCTAGTTAGGTACGGGTGGTGTTCCAGTCTTAGCCACGTTTACCTTCAGGGGAGTCTAGTCTAATCTAAAGGGCTAGCGCAAGATTTTCGTTGTTGTTGAGTTTAATTCAAGAAGGAGATATTTTCTGAACCTGGCCCCTAAATCCTAGGCTGTGCCTTGCAGGACACTACTGTCAGCATTGTTGGGTTGGGAAGAATAGAGAAGGACCAGTCTTTCTTTGCTTTGAGGGCCAGCTGCTTACAGTAAATTTCTGGGACTAAAGTGTGAGAAAGCAGGGCAGTAGCTCTTTTTCTGCCTAGAGCCAACTAGCTTGGAGGACTTGAGACCCCCAACCTGACTTCTTCCCTTATGGTTTATGGAACAGAGCATGTAAGGTTTGCTGCGAAGATTAAATGAGTACACGTGAAAGTAGTTTGAAACTCTCCAGACATATACAACTGGCAGGTATTGTCAGTTTGACCGTGAAAAGCATCTTTCAAAAGTTAGATGGTTTTCTCTGGTTATGAGAAAAGATTTGTTTTTATTAGACCTTGTCTCTAATGTGAAAACAGGAGCTATTATCATTGTGGTCTGTAGTTGACTGTGGCGAGTTAAGATTTGCAGTAAAATAACTTAGGGAGGAAACATACAACGTGGTCCTTAATATTCACATTCAGTTTGCAAGTTCCAAGAAGGCAGACCTGAGCCTTGAGGATTAAGCGCTGATGTTGGACTTTCAGCAGGGTCCCTAGGTGCCTTTCACAGAGGAGAAGAATCTGTATAGGGAGAAGACCCACGCTCCAACTCTTTACACTCTTTTCAATGCTTGGGCAGGCCTGTCTCAGGATTTTGGACAGGAATACGGCTCAGCCAACAAAAAGGGCCTTACTGTGTGCCCGCTACCTTGTGTTAGAATCAAATGTTTTTTTGGGTTCCTTCTCAGTCCCCATTATACCTCCTCTGTGTTGCTAAAAGTCCTCTGACTCTGAGAATGTGATGAGCATGCCACGTGACAACTTTAGCATCCTTAATCACTCCCTTGGTCACTCAGCCAATCTCTGATTTGAGCCACCCATCAGGCCTTGCTTCCCAAGCTTTTCGGGAACCTCGGTATATAAGAGGCACGTGGTCTAAGCTTATGGAGGGCAAACCTTAGCAGACATTTCCAAATGCAGCAAGCAAAAGAAAACAAAACCCCTAAACTGCTGAGTCATCACATGAAAGAAGTCGACCTTCAGAGCTGACATCTGCCACCTTATTAATTATGGGAAGCAGATACAGAGGGGTAAAGCGATTTGACCAGGAATCTGTCTCACACCTCAAAGGACAGGTCACTGCTACACTGTACAGGAGAGGTGGTGGCAGTGGGAGGGGCAGGAGGGGACATGATTAAATAGATCTAGTAAAAATACTTCCGTGGTGGCAGCGGCAGCCTTCACTCCTCTCGCTGTATCTTTTTAAAAAAGATCCTATTTCCGAGACAAAGGCAATATAACCTAACAATATTTCCTGAGATTGCCGGATGCTAAGAATTGCTCAAGAACACTTGTTATACACACTTTCTCGGGACACTCCATTGGAGTTCGATAGGTCTAGGACAGGACCTGGAACAATCACCGTGCGCAATTCTTACAAGTTAGGGTGTTTCAATAAAAAAGTGTTAAAAGACTACAAATTAGGATGTTTTAACAAAAAGAATTCACGATACCGTTTTGTGCAGTCTTAAGCTTCATGATAGTATCCCTACCACATAACATCCCCTACCACGTAACAGACAAATTAAAAACCCTGTCCTACAGAAATGTCCTTTTTCCTCCTCGTTCCTTACGTCCTTTATCTGTCACCATCCCTAACATAGAGCTGGAGTAGTTTTCCTCCATCCTAGGTGCGCGAGACACAGGCTCTACGCGGAACCGGTTGGGCTAGAGGCCACGTCCCCGTCCGGCGACCGTTCGCTCCCGTGCCGTGCTCCCATTGGCTGGAAGTTCCCTCGTCCGGAGCCCGAGCGGTCCCTACTCGCCACGCCAGCCCATCCGAATACGCCCGCCCAGGGGGCGGGGCCAGGAGGGCGGGGCGGAAGGAGGGGCGGGGCCTGGCGGCGCTGGAGAGGAACGGGTGGCCTATGGCGCGGGAGGGAGTCCGCTGCCGCGCTCCGCGAGGCCAGGCCGGGGCCGGGCCAATCCGGGCGACTGGGCGGGCGAAAGTGGGGCCTGGCCGGCCGGGCCCTAGGTGCTGGGGGTGTGGGGACAATGGGCCAGTTCCTGGTGCGTCACGAGGGAGTTCCTTAAAGGGGAAGTGAGCGGAGCTACTGGGCGGACGTGGGGTGCGGTGGTCGGCGGGGAAGGCCCCCCGCGTTTGTAAATAATGCCCGCGGCGCCCGCGCGACCATGCAATGGCGAGCGCTCGTCCTGGGGCTGGTGCTCCTCCGGCTTGGCCTCCACGGAGTGCTGTGGCTCATCTTCGGGCTGGGGCCCAGCATGGGCTTCTACCAGCGCTTCCCGCTCAGCTTCGGCTTCCAGCGCCTGAGGGGCCCCGACGGCCCCGCGTCTCCCGCCTCGGGGCCCGCGGGCCGGCCCGGGACGCCCGGGGGGCCGTCGGTGCCATCGTGGCTTCAGCCGCAGGTCCCTGGGGCGGCGGCGGGGCGGCGGCGGGCTCCGCGGCGGCCCGGGCCGGACATCTGCGGCCCGGGCCACTGGGGCTACGTACTGGGCGGCCGGGGCCGCGGCCGGGACGAGTACGAGAAGCGCTACAGCGGCGCCTTCCCGCCGCAGCTGCGCGCCCAGATGCGCGACCTGGCGCGGGGCATGTTCGTGTTCGGCTACGACAACTACATGGCGCACGCCTTCCCCGAGGACGAGCTCAACCCCATCCACTGCCGCGGCCGAGGACCCGACCGCGGGGACCCGTGAGTAGCCCGCGCCTGCCCGACGCCCAGGACCGTGAGCCGCACGCGTTTCCTTCCGTTCTCCCGGCGGGTGCAGCCTTCCGTCCTCCGGGTCCCCCCATTGGCGCCCGGGCGTTTAGGGTCCTGGGGGCAGCGCCCACCCGTCCGGCGCCTCGGCTGACCCCCTTTGAGGTCGGCCTGGACTGGGGGGGGGTGCGTGGACGGCCCGGTGGCTGTCCTTCTCTTGCTTCTCCCGGAATCTCTGTTACTGGACAGCTGTCAGCGCAGTCTCTTTTGCAGTTGGGGAAACTGAGGCCCAGAGACCGGAAGGGACAGTGGCAGTACCGAGGGGTGGCTTGGGGGTGGCTTAGACTTCCATCTCCAGCCCTTTCTCCAGGTGAACGTCAAATCAAAATGAAATCCCTTGTAAACGCAGCTTCGAAACGGCGCCTATCTCCCCGCACCTAGCCAACTCCAACTTTACTGTATAAAAATATAAAAATTCAGGTGTTGATCCTGAGAAGGGACTTTTAAAAGCCATCCAGTGAGTTTGAGGCAGAGCAGGGCTACAGCCTTTCTCCTTTATCACAGGGGCTGCTCCTTAGGCTGAGGATGGTTAGGTGAAAGGGAGAGAGAGAGGCTGGGTGGCCCAGATTTGGGGTCCTGATGCTCAAGATGACATTCCTTGCTCTGTAGGGTCTGTCGCATAAATTCCTCCATGCTGGTGGCAGGGCTGTCAGGGAAGATCTGCCAGTCTTCCCCTTCCATCAGATGTGTTTGCAGAGGCTGAGCTGCAAGGGTTACTGCTGTTGGCATCAGAGTCCAAGAGGACAGCACACCCAGCTAAGGACCTAGCTGGAGGGAACCGGTGTGCCTTGACACTGACCCTGGTTAGGCTGGATATGACTGCCTTTCTCTCAGCCACTCCCCTCAGTTGGCAGTGGAGGAGTCGAGCTGCTTGGTCCCTTTGGACATTTGAGGCCTGTGTTTTCCTACACCTGATGAAAAGCAGCAGAGTCCAGTCCTTAGGTCCTAAAAGGGAAGCCCATACACTAAAGAGACTTAAAGAGTTTTAAAAATGGTTGGATTCTCTACAGATTCTTGTCTTAAGTTGCATTTGGAGAGCATGATTTTTAGTGAACTTAGAAAGACTTGGCCTTTTTAAAGTTGTAGGAAACTGATGAGTTATATTTTTCATGTTTCACTGTATCAGGCTTTATACATAGAAATGTATTTTCTGTCTCAATTCTTTTATTTTTGAGAAAAATTTTAAGGTTTTTTTTTTTTTTATTATTAAATTACTAGGCCTTTCCAGATTTTAGGAAATTGAGTTGTTTTGCTTAACTAGTTTTCTTTACTTGGGGATGACATCTGCTGATGATGTTTGGTTTGGTTTGACTGTTCAGTGACAGTCTGGATAAGTTGAGGTCAGGTTGCTTTGAGATATGTTGCTTTGGGAAAGATGGAGTTAGAGATATTGAGGGGATGCCGAGTGGGAAGGGTTGTGCCCTTTTGGTTGGTCAGCCTTGGTGTCTTTGAGGAGGTGAAAGAGCTCTGGGGTTATGGTAGCCTTGAGTCGGCCCTCACACTGGCTGCTTGTAAAGAGTAGAAAGTTAATTTTTCTTATTCCTTTTCCTTTCATTTAACTCCTCTCAGACTTTACTGTTTTAAGGAAAAGAGCAGGCCACATTTACATCCCTGAAATAAATAACTGGTAATAAAGAATCTTTCAGGTATTTATTTTAAGCAAATATATTCTAATGATTACTGTCAAGTGAATTCTAATGATTCATTTAAAAAAGAGTAACTTAGCCATTAGAATATTATGTAAAAAGTACAGAAACAAAATATGAGTGCTAAATGTGCCTGTCTTTTCTTTTTAGTCACATTTACTTGAGGCCTATCTTGCATGTCTTGTTTGACTGGAGGTAGGGTGACGAGTATTGACATGAAGTAAATAAAACCGGAACACTTTTTTAAAAATAGCAAACGTTTCTGTCCAGCTCCAGATCACTATGCAAACTCAGTTCCTCTCACATCCCCGTTTTGGGTTGGAGGGTCCAAAGTCAAAAGTTTCTTCAAGTAAGTCTGGATATTAAAATTTTGCAGTCTCATGAATAATAACATTAGTTCAGACCTTGGGTGCATGACCTTTCTTTGTTTTCTGCCCAACCATATTGCTGTTCAAACAAAAAAGCAAATCTAACCAAACCGATGCTGGCCCCCAAACCGACTCGTTCCTAGGCACCCCTAGTTTAAGATGGCCTCCTCTGCATCCCCCTTTTTTGGCTTCCTTCAGAGTCAGGCTCAAGTCTCTTTCCATGACGCCATTGAACTGTTTGAAGATGACTGTCCTTGATCTACTCAGTTCTTCTTTCGGTTCCTTTCCTTTGAGCTGCTTTTCCACGTTTTAATATCATGTGAGACTTGAGTACTGTTTTGTGTTCACCTTCCTTTCCCTTTGTCTTGTCTCCCCAGATGGTCAATCCCTGGAACACAGGGACTGTTTCTTATATTACCTCTGTGCCTACACAGCACCAGGTAGATTTATGAACAGCTGTTACAGGTTAAGTATATGTGGAATTTTTTTTTTTCTTTTTTACACATGTGTTTCATTTTGAACATGCTATGTTAGCATTATGTTAGCCGCGTCGCCAAAAATTTTCTGTGAAATGCCATAGTTTTCTCCAGCTTCTCTGTTTGGGGGTAATAAGAACCTTAAAAATGCAGCGTGGGGTGAACGTCACGAACAGTCACACAGGGTAACTTAAGTGGAGAGCCATCGTGGTTCGGAAGCTGGTTACGTGGAAAGGTGGGCACTTTTGAACCCAGCGTTGTACCTGAAGTTTGAGTTCTCGGTCAGGCTGGCCGTAGATCAAGAAGATTTGCACAGGACAGACAGATCACAGTCTCGCCTGCACGGTGGGCTGGCCTCAATGGACGCCCGATAATCTGGCGCTGTTAGGCCCACAGGCTTCTGCGGAGTCTCCTGTTTCCTTCCTGCCCTCCCCAGTTTTCTTTTTTCTGTTTTGGCACATTTTGAAAGAGTGTGTAGCAATCATCTGGTAGAAAAGAATTTGGAAGTGTTTTCACGAACGCCTTAGATCTTTGAGTGGATTTGTCTGAGTGGAGAGAAGGAACCACCAGTTACTACAAGCACGTTTTTTCTTGTGCCAGCTCTTAGAATTGTTCTTTGTCGTGGCTGCTTGGGCGTTCTGTTGAGAAGCATTTTAGAACTGGGTCCGCTGTAGTTACAGCCTGAAAGGAAAAGCACAGTAAACCGTGGGGAGGAGTGCGGCACTCCAGATTACTCATCCCTTCCAGGGCCGGTGCAGGTGGAAAGGGTGACACGCCGCAGAGGAGGGCGCTCCTCAGGGGAAGGTGGCCCCACGGGGTTCACCCAGCATCCGGCCTGGAGGCTAAGTGCCGAGGGGCCCGTTTTGTGACGAGGTGGGTTGTCGGAGCCAGCTCTTGGTTTCTGAGCAGCAGAGCAGTGGAGGTAAATATTTAAGCTGAATAGAACGTTCTTGAGTGGGCAGCACTGAGGATATCCTCGTCTCCTTTGGCCTTTCCCCTCCAGCTTTTGACACCTCCTCTGTCCTCTGTGGCTGGTACTGCCCTTGAAGGGCTGAGCTGAACCCACAGCTCTCGTCTTCAGAGGACCTTCTGCAGTCATGTTCAGGTATTTGGAAAGAATGGGCAGCCAGAAGCAGCAGGTGCGCTTCTTCGGCCGTGCAGTGTGCTGGCTTCGCTGCTTGCGAGAGACACGTGAGAGCCCTGGTTCCTAGATTGCCCCTTCTAGATCGTTGGTTTCAAAAAAAGGAGGTAAAATTTTGCCGCACAGTCTTTGTCCTAGATTAAGTGACGTAACCAGCATAAAACAAAGGCTCAGGTAGAATCGGATGTGAGGTGAGTTTCACGTGGGGCCCACTTGGCCCCAGCTGAGGCGCACAGGAGGCCTCTCAGAGAGCAGGGCGAGTGTCAAGAACACGGAGATGCTGCCCGCAGGGAGGTGCGACAGGACCCATCAGAGAGGCCCACGGAGCAGGTCACGTGGTCTGGGGATTCGCTGCAAGACGTCAGAACGACGGTGGATCAGTTGTTGAAGATAAAACTAGGGGTTTTTCATAAACATAATCTTGAAACAGTCATCCTCTTTCTCTCCTTACTTACCTCTTTTTCATTTCTCTCCTTACTTTCAAATCTTTTCAAGCTTCTGCAGTTGCTTTCTGGGTTTGTGGGAATGGGACAGGAGTAACTGAACTCCCTAGAATTTGTCAGGCTGACTTTATGACCTGCACTATTTCTCCATCCCCACCTTTCCCAGATGTATTAGTATTATCTTTGTGTATTTAGTGCTGTAAAGAACTGTCAGTTATCCTCGTTGCAGCCCTGAAGTGGGTGTCTTAAGATTGTTTCAGAGTGGGCGATTGGTGTTGATTATGGGGCAGGAGGTGTGTGGTAGAAGCATTAATGCAGCAGCAGTTCCGAGAAGCCCTGCCTTGGTTCATGGTAAAACAACAGCTCCTCACAATTGGTGGAGATTCTGGTGGGGATTCTTTGGGTGGTATGTTAGGGAAAAAATGATACAAAGCAGTTAATTTATTCCCCCACCCCAAGGACAGATGAGTGGTACTGAGCCTGTATCTGAGGTATTTATTTGCTGCTTTGTGTGTGTAATCTGCGGCAGTGTCTGATTTCTGTATTAAAGTTTTATTTGCAGGTCATGTGACAGGGCCTCTCCTTTTTCATTCCTAATGATTTCGAAATCAGAGCTTTTTGAAGCTGGACAGAAAGGTCATTTGTGCTGTTAAAAATGTATCTTGGAGAGGGCAATGACTCTTGTTTCCCATTTCCTTACCTCCTGTTTTGTGTTCTTTCCACTGTCGTATAAGCGTGTGTGTCTCTGCTGTTCTGTGACACTATCAAGACTGTCCCTTGTGAGGTAGAAGGACCATTGCCACACTGAGCCACCCACAGTACTCCCTGAATCAATAAGTTCCCAGCAGTCTTCGTTTCTGATGAGTGTTTAGTTTTATTGTTCTTTTTTCTCTTTTAAAGTACCTTTGTTTCATTTTAATTTTCTTTCCTTTTCAGTTCAAATCTGAACATCAATGATGTCCTAGGGAATTATTCACTGACTCTTGTTGATGCGTTGGATACACTTGCAGTAAGTGTTCAGCTTTATTATTATTTTTAAAAATTAATTAAAATATTTTGGAATTAATTACCCTTACTTTCCCTCAGGGATGAGAATTCCAGGAAACGTGATTCTCAACATGTATTCATAGCTCTAATAGCTATTGTTTATTTTAATGAGCTTAATGCTGAGAGCAAGAAAAACATTGAACGTTAGATGAGGGGAAATGTGATTCCGCTAAAAAAGCAGAGGAGAAAGTGTGATTGTTGGGCTTCCCTGGTGGCGCAGTGGTTAAGAATCCACCTGCCAATGCAGGAGACACGGTTTCGAGCCCTAGTCTGGGAAGATCCCACATGCCGTGGAGCAACTAAGCCCATGCGCCACAAGTACTGAGCCTGCTGTGCTCTAGAGCCCATAAGCCACAACTGCTGAGCCCAGGTGCCACAACTACTGAAGCCCATGCTCCTAGAGCCTGTGCTCCACAACAAGAGAGGCCACTGCAATGAGAAGCCTGCATGCCGCAACTAGAGAAAGCCCATGTGCAGCAACAAAGACCCACCGCGGCCAAAAAATAAATAACTTTTTTTAAAAATTAAAAAAAAAAAAAGGAAAGTGTGATTGTTTTGGGGGAAACCTGTTTTTTTGCGGGGTCCCCACTAGTTTATTCCTTAAAGGAACCAGGAATCCTACTGTAGTTAGGATTTCAGAAGTAAAAGACAGGATCTCAGGATTTTAAGATCTCCACAAGACAAGATCCCCTGAAATGTGCCCAAGCTACTGGCTCCCCAGAATCAAGTCTGAGCCCTGGTTCTAGCCCCTGCTCAGAGACCCTCTGTATAAACTCTTGTTCTATTTGCATTCCGTGTTTTGTGGACACTACCCCCTCCAGGCTTGGGCTGCCAGCTCAAGGGCAGCCTTTACATGCTCAGCCCTTGCTTTCCCTCAAGGCAGCTGGAGACCTCTAGACAGATAAGCCAAAGCACATGGAAGGCAGTCAGGCACCATGCTTGGATCTTATTTCCAGGCTGCCGTGTGTGCTTGGTGTGCCTCACGACCCTTTGCTGTAGAGTACAGCAAGGGACTATATTCCAGCGTAGCGTTGAAAAATTTCCTTAGTAAACATGATTCTGCTACCTCTTTGCTCTCCTCCGTTGTCCGGCACACCTTTACCATTAGAAAATTTGTACTGCAGTTGATTCCAAATCCTGCATTTTAACTTTCCTTAAGCAGAGCGTGAAGCTGTCAGGAGTTAGAATTGGCTAACGCTAGTTAAGTTTGCATTACCACTGTCCGAGATCTTGCTAGTAGAATTACCAGAACTTGGGAAGAGCTGGAGCGGTCCTTCTACATTCCCCTAGGCTCATGGTCTAACAGAGAGTCCGGGGTTTCCTGCCAGGCTGTAGTTGCACAGCAGTTTAGTTTCCCAATCTCTCCTTCTGCAATGACTGCTACTCCCTGTCAGTCATCCACCGTCACCGATCAAAATGTGCCCGGACAGGTGTGTTCACCCTGATTAGAGTTAACTTGTTGAGGGGACCAGCGGCTGACTCAGGCTACAAGTGTTGCTTTAAAAAAAATCCCAAGACTCATATATAGCTTATGAAAGCACACCTTTTCCCCCGACCTCTCTCTTTTTGCCCCATTGTGTCTTTTTATCCGTCTGCCCTGCTCTTGAAGTACAGAGACCTTGTCTCTGTTACAGTCACCGCACTCTGTCCACACTGCATGGTGTCTGATACATGATAGGAGTGCAAATACGTGTTAAGAAAATGAATTTCTAGTAACCTGGCGCTTCCCAACACAGATTCCAAGGGTGTTCTCCCTCAAAGAAGAATTCTGTTGCCAAATGCACTTGAGAAATTCTACCAGTCTGTCCCACTACTGGAGAGCCACAGTGCACACCAGCAGTTTAAAGGCTCTGAGAAGTTCTGAGAAGTAAAGAAACGCAATCCAGCTTTTCTTGAGCCTGAGTGAATGATTTCAGAGCCTCGTTGCTCTGTTCCGTAGCTGTCTAAACTGGCAAATTACAATATATCATTGAAAGCTCCTGGTTTCCTTTGCCATCCTCGACGTGATCTGAGATCACATCAGCCCCTGCAGTTGCTAACAGATTTCGCTGCTGGTGAACATCTGTAGGGAAACAGACCCATCTCTGTGGTTTTCATTGTAGAACATCTGGTCTTTAAGGTACACTTCAGGCTTATTTTTCAGGTGTTACTTCTGTTGACGTTTCCCTTTTCTTTTGCTGACATTTTAAACAAACTTTAACGGGTGTGCTTTGGAAACACTTGGACGATGGCAGTCCCTTGACTGTTCGATGCAACTTGCAGCATGATCGCATAATCTTTTAAAAAGAAAGAACCCAAAGCCAGAAAAGAAACGTCTGTACTTGCTCTGCATGTAACAGCAAAATAACAATGAGGGGGAGAAAAAGAAAAAGAGATGCACTAGATCAGTAAACACTAGGAAATAAGACATACTTGAAATAAATAGTGTCTGAATGAAATTGTTTTTTCTTGTTTTTTTTTTTTTTTTTTTTTTTGGTGTGTTTATGATGTCATTATAGTGCCAGGATTGTCATACAATTTTAAACAGCATGAAAGCATTTCTATTCAGGTTATTTTATCAAATTTTATGTCCAGTTTGCACTTCATATAAGAGAGAGGAGCTTGGAATTATACCATATCCACACACCCAAAATAGGAATCCTAATTCTAGAACATTTCTTACGAAGGACCTAGAGCTGGTTATTTGTACGTTTTGTTTGTTTTGCATGTCATTGGTCTTACGCTGCGCTCCAAAAGATAATACCACTGTATCCCAGAGTGTTCAGACATCTGGGTGACAAGCAAGGGGTCAGTTTTCCAGATGTTTCAGTCTCCTGGGAGCTAAGCGCCCAAAGCTGTCGCATTATTTGAGGAGCAGAAGGAAAGCCATGTTTTTCGCTTCTTCAGTTTGGGGATTTATTGTTACTCATTTCAGGCATTTCCAGAACTATAATGCCTTGCGTGCTAAACAAGAGCAGACAGAAGTTGAGGGAGAATGGGGCAGGAGGGTGAGGGCTGCTGCTGATTTCATGAGGAGTTACTGACGCAGTTTTGCCATTTGGAGATAGGATGCTTGCGTTTGTTGGAAATGGGCTTTTGCCGTCTGTCCCAGAATGTGTTCTAAGAGATAACTGTGCTCTTCTACCTTTTGTGTTTCTACTCCCACGAGTGGCAAAACCATACGTACAGACATTCAGGTGAAGTGGCCCAGTTCCTGCCGTCATGCAGCCTCAGTGTCATCTCAGGCCGTTGTAATGGTTTGTCTTCCTCTTTTTAAAGATAATGGGAAATTCATCCGAGTTCCAGAAGGCAGTCAAGCTAGTGATCAACACAGTGTCATTTGACAAAGATTCCACCGTCCAAGTCTTTGAGGCCACAATAAGGTAAAATAGCACATCAAACAGATTGAAGGCTGCTTGTGGGTGTGTAAGGAGAAAACTCCTGGAGGGTCCACCAGCCCCGGGGTCCAGATAGGGAGTCCGTGCGGACCTCGTGGCCACTGTGTCCCCTCTTCATCGGCTTTTGGATTGATCAAAACTGAAGCAATTGCCATTTCAAGGTAATTATATTTGGGGCCAAATAGAAAGACACATTGTAATGCAGGTTTGAGATAGATGTCCCTTTAAAGGAGTTTTTCATTATTTCCCTTTATGTCTAGTCTCATTTCCTTCACTGTGTCCTGGGAAAGCCCCTGTGTATTTCTGAAGGAATCCGAGTTTCCCCTGTCACCCACGGCCTGCAGAAAACCACTGCTGACCACTTGCGTCTCCCTCCCTCTCCCTCCCTGTAGTGTCCTGGGCTCATGTTTTATATCTTGCCTTTTGAGTTCGATAGATTGCGACTGCTTTCCTATTCCATTTAAACTTTGAAAGTTGTATCACTGCGTAACATTCTAGATGGAGCATTTATTTAAAATTAAAGTTATGAAAACACTTGTTCTGAAAAATGTCACAATCCGCTTCAGCTCATTGGAGGGGGACCTGAACTCGTGGCTGCTGAGGGGCTGAGATCTAAGCTGGTGGCGCCTACCTCTCGGTCGGCTCATTCTCTCCTTCTCCTCCCCTTTCCCACCTTTTGCCTGTTTACCAGAAGTTGGAGACTTTGACGTTGCTTGGCAGCCAGAGCTACAAACGTTACTCAGTGTTTGTTGTCTTGCTCTTTTCTGGTTCCTATTTGGCTAAGCTTTTTCCCCACGTGAGAGAAACCAAGAGTAGTTTATTAATACCAAAAGGTGATATTTATTCTGGGAATGATTAGGACACTCCCTTCTGATGAGATGATGGAAATGACGAAACAACATTGTTACTACTTTAAGGGGGCTTATTTTCAGTAGCCTCAGAAGAACGGTTCGCTTTCCCCCTTTCCACAATGCTGTCAGCTAACAATTGATCGTTTACTATCACGGCTGGAAAAGAACTTCAGGGGGTCATGAAGTCCAGTCCCTCTGATTGCAGGCAGTGCTAAGCCCATAGGGAATTCAAGCCTGCGCCTGTCATCCTGAGCTGGATTGTACAGATTTACAACCAATGTGATTTTATTCTCCGTTTGTTCTTCCTGTCATTAGGGTCCTGGGAAGCCTTCTTTCTGCCCACAGAATAATAACTGACTCCAAGCAGCCCTTTGGTGACATGACGATTAAGGATTATGATAATGAGTTGTTGCATATGGCTCACGACCTGGCCGTGCGGCTCCTCCCTGCCTTTGAGAACACCAAGACCGGGATCCCCTACCCTCGGGTAGGTAGACGGCGTTAACAACTCACCCCCTTCCCGAATTAAAACTCTTTGTTGATGAATTTATTTGCGGGAAGGAGTGGGGCTGATGCAGAAGAGGAAAGCCATGTCCTTGAGAGAATTTGGCCCTAAATCTGATAGAAATGGTTTTTCATTCATTCAGCATTTACTGAACACCTGTTGTGTGCTGGACATAACAGTGACGTATTTGACTTAATCCTTCCCCGTAAGGAAGTTATGTTCCTGTGCTCTGTATTCTTAACCCTTTTTGCAGGTGGGATTTATATCCCCTGCTGCAAAACAGTGGGGGCACTTTGTCTTCATTTCTGACTTGGGTCCATTTCCCCACACGTACGCTGTAGGAGCTCAGCGAATGTTCTTTTGAACACTTCATGTGGATCTTTCAAATAAAGCCTGTACAGACCAGTAAGTTAGCTGCTGATTTAATTGCAAGGTCTGGAATGAGATTCTGTCTTTGTGGCATCTGATGTACGGAGTCCAGAACCCCTCTGAGATCTGAGTCAGCCTTTGGGTCAGCAACCAGTGGAGAATTGCCAGACCACTGAGCCCCAGTGATGAAACAGGCTGTCACTTTCTCGCTGGGTTCCTTTCTCTCCCAGTCCAAGATTTGTTAACGTTTGCCGAGCGGGACTGAGTTCATAGCAACTCACTTAAAATTTCTACATGATTCCACAGCTTGCCTTTGTCCCCAGTGCCAAAGCCTGGTTCTGCGTAACCATGAAGAGAACCTGCTGGAAAGACGCAGATTAGTGAATAGCGTTATAATGATTCCCCCAAGACTTGCTCTTATTAATACCACAGGGCTCTGGTGTTCGTACTGTCTTGTTTGTGTCTTAAACTTACTCCCATTTTTCTTTGGGATGTAAAGTGGGAGGTAGCGGGCTGACTCCCCCTGTGGTGAGCTTGGTTCATTCGTGGAGTGTGTTCGCTGTGACCTGGTCTTCTAGCCCTGTGGGTTCCTTGAATTCTGCCACAAATCCTTTGTCTCTTCCTGTCCCCAGGTGAACCTAAAGACAGGCGTTCCTCCCGACAGCAATAATGAGACGTGCACGGCCGGCGCTGGTTCCCTGCTGGTGGAATTTGGGATTCTGAGTCGCCTGCTGGGCGATTCCACGTTTGAGTGGGTGGCCAGGCGAGCTGTGAAAGCCCTTTGGAACCTGCGGAGCAGCGATACGGGATTGTTAGGTGTGGGGCACCTGTGAGGCCCTTGGCGCTGCGCACATCGCCCCCTTTCCTTTCCTCTTCTCTGGGGCCCTCCCTCCTTTCCACTCCTTCTCCCTTGTACCATTGAACCTGAAAATTGACAACTCAGAGCCAAGGGCCCTCCCTCAGTGCCCGCCACGTCTCATTCCTCCATGTGGCTTTTCGCTGAGAGGGAGGCTGGAAGCTTTGACGGGACAGAATAATGCTCTTCCTATTTGAGGGCTCCCTTCTGATCTGAAGCCCTTGGCATATTCCACCTGAAAATAATTGTTAAATGCTATCAAAAGAACTGTCTCGGAGGCAGATTATATTGCTTCAGTATAAGGTTCCAAAGATAGGAAGTTAGAGTTAACTGGTGGAGTGACTTTCTCCTTTTAAAAAATCTCGGCATGTGGTAGTAGGTTAAAAGCCCAGATTAAACCTGTATTAGATTTTATATTTTTCCCTTGAGAATTTTGATCAAGATGTTATTAAAAAATTATTATGGAAAATTTCAAACATATCGAAGTACGAAAAAGTATAATGAATAATGAACCCCTCTGTACTCGTTATTTATCTTCAATGATTATCAGTATTTTACTAGCTCAAGATGTTATTTTAAAATAGGTTGTTTGCCTCTTGTAACTGTCTTATTTTGAGAAATATTTTCTTTTTGTCATCGGGAAGGAACTGGATTGGTGGTCCTGGAGCCTAGAGTGTCATTGCAAAAGCACTGCTTTTTTTTTTTTTTTTTTTTTTTTTTTTTTTTTTGCGGTACACGGGCCTCTCACTGTTGCGGCCTCTCCCGTTGCGGAGCACAGGCTCCGGACGCGCAGGCTCAGCGGCCATGGCTCACGGGCCCAGCCGCTCCGCGGCATGTGGGATCCTCCCGGACCGGGGCACGAGCCCGCGTCCTCCGCATCGGCAGGCGGACTCTCAACCACTGCGCCACCAGGGAAGCCCAGCACTGCTTTTTAGAAGTGATCTTCGATTACTGTTCCTTAAGTTCTTCAATTTATTTACAGATTTGTTGTGTTTAACAATATCAGTAGAAACAAAATAGTCGCCCCGTCACCCCAGTACCAGTGTCACCCCAAACTGTCAACTTTAAAATTTTCCACAGGCCCTTGCAGCCTGTCCTGTGCAACTTTTGTATACTTTCAAATTATAATGTAGATATTTGTGTTCTGCCTTTCGTTTGGCAAATCATACAGGTGGTTTCAAGTTGTTACCTTGTTTTCACTTTCATTGTCTTTAAAAATCTAAATGACAGTCCATTAACTCTTCTGATGTTGGACATTTGGATTATTTCTGTTTTTCTTTTTTTTTTTTTCCATTTTACAGATAATGTAAATTATATAATTCATCATTCTCTGATGAACAACACCCTTTAGGCTTTTGAAATGCGTTGTCAATCTGGAAAAGCAACACGACAAACCTATTTTTCTTGTGCATGAAATGTTTTCCCCATTTCTGTGTCAGTGTGGAAACACTGTATGTTCAGGAAGCTCTGGCCACCCATGCTGCTGATAGGACTGATAAAGACGTGAGGGCCACGCCTTCATCCCTCCTCTTTTCCGTGAGGGACGAAGGTGCTGAGGAGCAGTGGGGCTGAAGTAGGAGGCCCCCCTGCCCCCCACCCGGGCCCTGACGAGCTTGCTTGTTTTCACAGGCAATGTTGTGAACATTCAGACGGGCCATTGGGTCGGAAAGCAGAGTGGCTTGGGTGCCGGACTGGACTCCTTCTATGAATACCTCTTGAAGTCTTACATTCTCTTTGGAGAAAAAGAAGACCTAGAAATGTTTAATGCTGCATATAAGAGTATTCAGAACTACTTAAGAAGAGGGTATGTCTCCTCACCATCTCTCTTACTGTCCCGTCAAGCAGATAGAACGTATTGTGAAATGTACGCATTTTTCTCAACCTAGATTCACAGGGTCTTTCGGTCTCTGCCCTCATTTTACTGCCTCCTAGTTGTTTGTTAGTCATTTGAGGGGGTAGTGAAGAGGTGTGTTAGCTATTTACTGCTGCGTAACAAATTACCCTGAAACCTAGTGGCTTAAAACAGCAAACATTATCTCACCCATTTTCAGAGGGTCAGGAAGCCAGGAAGCCTCTGGGCTGATCCAGGGGCTCTCACGAGGGCATCCACAAGCTCTTGGTGAGGGCTGCAGCCTTGTCACAGCTCAGTCAGGGCTGGAGGGTCCCCTGCTAGGCTTCAGTTCTTCACGTGCTGTGGCTGGAGGTTTCAGTTCCTTGCCATATGGGCCTCTTTGTAGGCAGCTCATGGCAGCTGGCTTCCTCAGAATGAGTGATCTGAGAGAGATGCAAAGAGCGCCACCAGAATGGAAGCCATATGCTTTCATGCGCTAATCTCAGAATGACAACCAGCACTTCTGCCGGACACCGTTGGTCACATAGACCAGGGCTGATGTAGTCTGTGAGGCTACTGCACAAGGGCTTGACAGCCAGGAGGCAGGGGTCGCTGGGGGCCGCCTGGAGACTGGCTGCCACGAGGAGTGACACGTCCCTCTGTTTCGCTGGTTTTAGTTGCACGTAGAGCTGTAACGCGGCACAATTGTGTTGGTTCTTTCACTTTCTAAAGAAGTTAGGATTGGTCTTTATACTTGATGAGAGAAAGGACAGTTACCACCTTTTTTTCCCCTCTGTGTTTGTTTAAAACAGCTGTGTTTGCTGCTTGTCAGTTGTGCATTCAGGATGGCAGAAGAGAAGTGCCATTCGAAGCTGCAGCGGCTTCGACCCTGGTGCCGCCTCTGTCTTCCCTGGGTCTTCCCTTGTGCACACATGTGTGTTAAGTGGCCAGTGCAATGGATAGCTACTGCCCAATTGATAGTTGCCTGCCCATTTCTACCCTGGCTGTTGTTGGATCATTCAAGTGATGTGTTTTAGAAAGAGGCTGTTTGGCCAGAGTTCAGTCCTTTTTGATTTTTAGAGCCCCTAAATTTACTAAATTAGTAGTAATCCCTGAGCTTCTTGCTCTGAGGTGTTCCTCCAGGCCCATGGTGTAGGATTTTATTAGAGAAGAGACTCTTTTTTTGTGTGCAGAAATAACCAGACTTCCCCACTCACGTAAAAACTGACCCATGCTATGTACCAAATTACGTGGAAGTATTTCTCAAACCTGATCGTCAAAGTGCTTTCTGCAAAATGCAGTGAAATCCCAATGTGTTACCATGGCTGAGTTTAGAACTTTTATCCTTTGGTAAGTCTCATCTTATGCTAGAGCCTTGTATTGACAGGTAGAGGCAGTCTGTCTCCAAAGGTTTAAAGAATGAGTGAGGAGAAAAGGTTAACGTTGATTCCATCTAAGTGAAACTGCCAGGGGCTGCTGGGGGGACAGAGCCAGAGCTGTTTCTCTTTCTTCCCCTTTGGCCGCTCTGCGTGGCTCCTCAGTCGGGAAGCCTGTAACGAGGGGGAAGGGGACCCGCCCCTCTACGTCAATGTGAACATGTTCAGCGGGCAGCTGATGAACACGTGGATTGACTCTCTGCAGGCGTTCTTCCCAGGACTGCAGGTATTTCGCAATCCTGTTTGCTAAGAAAAAGCAGTCATTGGAAAGGGCTTCCCCCCGCCCCCACCTCTGTTTTCTTTCTATGGTACCAGAACATTCTCTGGCTCCTTCAGATTCGGGAAGTGAAGAGCACAGTACGTCCCCATTATCCTCTTTGGAAATTACTCCACAGTAAATCAGTGCAAAACCATGCCAGAAAAGTAACGGTGTGTGATTTTTGGATGGTTCATGTCTCAGTTGTCCGTTCTTCGTTCATGAGTACAGCTAGCCTCTTGTCCTATGCAGTTCTCAGGACTTTGGCATTGATGGCCAGATGGGGTGTGTGTGTGGGGGGTCTGTCTGGGATGCTCCTTTTGGGTTGGTTTTGTCTCCAGCCACGCCTGTGGGTGGACATGACCAGTGGGGGGAGGGGGGAGCCCAGGGCCCGTGTCACGTCTTGCCACTCTGAGAACAGTGTCTTAGCCTGGTGACCTGCACCTTCCCTGTAGGTTCTGATAGGAGACGTGGAAGACGCCATCTGCCTGCACGCCTTCTACTACGCCATATGGAAGCGCTACGGGGCCCTCCCCGAGAGGTACAACTGGCAGCTGCAGGCCCCCGACGTGCTCTTCTACCCGCTGAGACCCGAGCTGGTGGAGTCTACGTATCTCCTCTACCAGGTACTAGAGTTTGTTGCGCAGTAGTTTGTGTTGAAATGCTGGGAAGACCTGTAGCAGTTGGTTCGTAGGGAACACTTGGTGACAGGTGGGGAATTGTGTTATTTCACGGCGGCCGTTAGAGTGACCTCCGGCCCCGAGCCTCGTTAGCGCTCAGTGTCTTGTCCTGGTTGCACGGGACAGGGGAGACGTCTGCGGTCACGTATGCGTTTGCCCTGCATCCTGCAAAGCTGAGCCGTATCTTTACTGCAGGGCTTGTTTCTCACATCCTTCAATCAAGAGGAAGACGTGGTACTCTCTGTTTTCCAAATTTATTTGACCAAAGAACTCTTGTTGGGGGATGCATTTCTGTCCTCATGTACTGTGGAACCCTGGTCTGGGTAAAGTACTCAGACAGAAAGATTATTTTTCTTAGTTGGAAAGGGAATCACCTGGGATTGTCTGAGTGCCTACTTTTGTTTAATCCTTCAAAAAAACATGCAGTCTTCCTCTTTTGTGAAATTACTTGAATGCCAGAGGAAGTGTCACTTTAACCGTGAAGAATCTTCTCCCCGATGGTTTAAGGCCGATATTCATACCTCTGCGTGCCACACATATAGACTCATCGAGAGTTGTCAGCCATTCGCAAATTCAGCAGCACGAGCTGCTCACTTTCCAAGAAGCTGGCCTTCCGTGCGTTCGGCAGACGCGTGTAGTGGGCAGGCCCTCCCGAGGAGATCTGATGATCTCTGGTAGTAGTTTAGATTTATTCCATAATTTTTTTTAGCACCGAATCCTTGCCATTTGCTTCTGAAAAAGGGAGAGATCCTGTGCAACTGGTAACTGACCTCGGGTGTAGAGAGGCCTTGGGGGTTGTATGTAAGCTCTCAGGGGTGGGGAGGTAGCCTCTGATTTTGCCTCCCGGATCCCAGATCCCAGGGTAGAGTCCGGCCACTCACGCTCCGAGGGTGAGAGACGCGGGTGCTGGCTGAGTTCTCCTCTTAAGCTTAGGTCTGTTGCCTTTGGGTTCATGCCTCTTTGTTTCCGTCACTGCTTCTTTCTTCTTGCAGCTTCTTCCTCATATCGCCTCCGTTCTTAGAATCCAGAGAAATCTCCGGCTTTATAGCCTTGCCTTCTGGAGCTGCTCCCTGTGCGCTCTTAATCCAGACACAGCTGACCCTGTGGTCATTGCCTTTTGCTGCTGCACGGCTGGCTCTGGGCACGAGTTATAGGTGATCCCCAACTTTCAAACTAGTCTTGGGATAAAAGTCTCACCTTCCCAGAGAATTTTTTTTTTCCCCTAACAAAACCATCTCTGAGCATGTGACAGAAGAGGACGCAACCCACGGACTGAGTTCCTAGGGTGCTTAGAGAGCACAGCATGTGGAGGCCTCTTTAGATACTTCGAGAGTCTCCTTGTCCCCTAGCCCTTCTCCCGGTGCTGTGGATGGAACGGGGGGCAAAGTCCTGTTTCCCTGCGCTTGCAGCTTAAGTTTCCAGTGACTTCTGAGGCAACACAGAAACTGGATTTGTTCTCAGATGTGGGACTGTCAGTGAGGCGTTGCTTCATTTCTGATCATGGTGGGGATCACGAGAGCCAAAGGCAGGGAGCCCCTGGGGCAGATCTGCTCGCCCCCCTGTTCAAGTTAAGCAGATTGGAGGTGCGCTCTGATGTGAACCGACAGAACACCTTAATCCTGTTAACATTCGCGACCCTTCAGGATAAAGTGAACTGGCCCGTGCCTTCCTTTGGACAGTGATTCATCTCCTCGGGACCGTCCTGCAATCACCGCGATGTGTGTTGACGGCGTGTCTTCCAGGACCCCGCTGGATCACCTTCTCTCGTGTTCTCTCTAGGCAACGAAGAATCCCTTCTACCTCCATGTAGGAATGGACATTCTGCAGAGTCTGGAAAAGTACACAAAAGTCAAGTTAGTTTCCTAAGTTCCTTCCTTTTTCTGTTGGCCACTTTTGATTTCTTTTGAGTTGTGCTGAGGTAATATTATTCTATTTTGCATTTTACTTTTTAGAACAGGTCGTTAATGTTAATTTTGTAGGGAAATTACTTACTTTTTGTGTAGTAGAACCTAGCCATTATAATGGGAATTAAAAAATTTTTTTCACCTTTATTCCTGTAGGGTGGTTCCAGCAGACTATATGAGCTCTTTTTTAGCAACTTATTTCCCCTGTTATACAAATAATATATATACTAAAAAGTTTAGGGAATAGAGAAAATATAGAGGTAGAATATTATCACTGTAATCTCCATCTGCAGAGATAACTACCATCAGCACTTAAGTGTATAGTTTTATACTCTTTTATATATTTGTATATAAATCTATATCGTGTGTATATATGTATATGTATAAAAACTCTTTCAGTTTTGCGATGTGCTTTTTTTACCTAGCTGTAATATCACGAGTATTTTCTTACAAAATACTGTCTTAGACTATCAGATAATCGATTAGTCAGTCTGTACAGGTATCGGGACACGAAATTTAAATCAGTCCTTTTGAGTTTGTTGCCGGTGATTTTCTTGGTGTCCTGTTATGGTTTTGGCAAATACTCTCCTCCACCCCCATCGCCCTTCCGCTACCATTAATTAACCTGATGATTCGGCAGCCAGACCACTTTTATTTATTTATTTATTTATTTATTTGCGGTACGCAGGCCTCTCACTCCTACGGCCTCTCCCGTTGCGGAGCACAGGCTCCGGACGCGCAGGCTCGGCGGCCGTGGCTCACGGGCCCAGCTGCTCCGCGGCACGTGGGATCTTCCCGGACCGGGGCACGAACCCGTGTCCCCTGCATCGGCAGGCGGACTCGCAACCACTGTGCCACCAGGGAAGCCCCCAGACCACCTTTTAATGAAGTTTGCAGACAATCTAGGCTGAAAAAGGACAGCCCTTAAACCTATCCTGATTTGTTTCTCACGTGGTGTTTGATGCCGTGGTTGCTCTGTTAATAGGCTACTTCTGCCTCTTAAATTGATAAGCAGGTGGGAAGGAGCAGAGATGAGACTCACTGGATGACTGTTTCGTAGGTGTGGCTATGCTACGCTGCATCATGTCATCGACAAATCCAAAGAGGACCGGATGGAGAGCTTCTTCCTCAGCGAGACCTGTAAATACTTGTATCTGGTATGTATGTTGTAAGATTAACCGAGGAGGTGCTCCATTCTGCTGACAGCAAGCCTTCCTCTGCCTTCCAGCTAACTCACGCCACCAGGCGCTGCTCCAGGCTGGACGTTTCGCTGGCCCAGGGGTGCAGCGCTCTCGGAGCAAAGGGACGTTGCTGTCTGCTCCGTGGTTCCTGACCTCGTAGAGGAGGCACTGCCGAGCGCACACGTAGACACTCTTTGGGTTACACGTTGTGTGAAGTGCAGGTAACGGTTCCTGGGGCACCCTCGTTAGCGTGGTGCTCACGAGGCTTCCCTGAGGAAGGCTGCAGAGTCTCAGCTCTTACTTCCCCTGACCTGGGCGCTCTCAGTGAGACCCATAGCCCGGCCGGCTCTCTGTCCATACACACGTCCTCACGTGTTCAGGGAGAGACTGAATTTTTGGATCTGGAAGGAACCTTCGGGATCATCTAGTCAGTGTTCACTGTTCCCCTCAGGGGAGCTGCCAGAGGCCAGGTGACTTGCCGGGGTTCTCGGGGTGACGACATGGCAGAGCCGAGGCTTGAGCCCTGGGCCCGATTCCTTGTCCGGTGCTCTTTCCACTTGGCTGCTTGGCCACGGGCGTGCATGGCATCTGTGTAGTGCACCTGGCCGCTCCCCTCCCCTCTGTCACTGGCTCGTATGGCTACACGCAAAAGAATACTTTCTCTGGGCTCAGAGGGTCGGGATTTCCTGGTGGGGAAACAGCGTGGAGACTTGAGGCCGAGGTGCGAAGATATCCACCCGTGGTCCCCAAGCCCCGGGGTCAGCTGGATTGGAGTCACACTGTTAAGATTACAGCCATGTTCATGTTGAATGGGAATTTTCAGAAGCAGGCTCAGGAGCCTCTACTGTCGACGAGTGTCTCTAACGGTCCTGTACAAAACCGGGTTTCGGAAGTCCCGGCGTAGTCCTCTCAGACGACACTGCTGCCGGCGCTGCTGGCGTCGCTTCTCGTGGCAGGCGGAGGGGAGGGGTGCCCGCCCGCCGGCCGCGCGGTCCTGCCTCCAGGTCCTGTGGGCACCGAGGCCTCCCGCACCGCGCAGTGCGGCCGGTCCGGCCGGCTGCCGAGAGCCTGGCGGGCGTCCCGTCGGGCAGCCGTGGGGTGCGGGGTGTTCACGGGGCGAGTTCTGGAGCGAATGACTGGAGGACACCCCCAGGGTGTTCGCGGGGAAAGAACTCAGGGTCCGGGGGGCCGACGGAGGGCGAGGGCCCAGGCCGACCCCGTTCTCCTCCTGGGAGCCGTGTGAACACAGGGCAGCTGTGCCGAGTGTGCTTCCTCGTTTGTAAAATACCCGAGGTGCCTGTGAGGTTTCCTCCGTCTCTAAGAGTTCTGCGTTCTTCCTCGTGCGTCGTTTGCCTCACGCCCGGCTTAGGGGTTCCTTGTAGATGCCCCCGCTGTGCCCTCCTCCACCTCCCCACGCCCGCTACGGAAGGAGGGACTGCCGGGGTGCCCTGTGCCCTCAGAGCCCACACAGGAGTGCGCCACGTGGTGGCACGTGTGTCAGGCCCTGGGGACCTGGTGAGGGATAAACCACGGACCTCCTTCCCTCCAGGCTTTTCCAGTTTCGGGCCTAGGTGCGCGTGAGCCGGGGGTAGTTCCAGGATTCCAGCGCCGGAACTCTCTGGAGAGCGTTGGAGGCGTCGTCTACGGCTTTCACAGATGAGTGGCGCTCGGGTCTTAGCCCCGGGCTTCCTGATCTCTAGGTCTGGGCGAGATCGGGGAAGTCCAGGCGTCTGAGTTTCGACACAAGTGGGGATTCCGCCCCGCAGCCTGAGTTGGCCTGAGAGCCAAGCAGGTTCTTGCCCCTAAGTAGTCTGAACTCAGCCGCCCCATGAATTGGTTCCAAACCTGCTACAATTGTATCTGTCTTCTTTTCTTTTTTCTACTAGCTCTTTGATGAGGAGAATCCAGTACACAAATCTGGAACCAGATACATGTTTACAACTGAGGGACACATCGTGTCTGTGGACGAACATCTTCGGGAGTCACCCTGGAAGGAGTTCTTTTCTGAAGAGGGAGGGCAGGACCCAGTGGGGAAGTCCGGGCCCAGGCCCAGACCTCAGGAGCTAAGCGTCATCAACTCCAGCTCCAATGTAAGTTGCTTTCTCCACGGGTGGTTTGCAATTGGAGGAAGAGAAAATACTACTCATCACATTATCATCCAGAGTTCCTGACAGAATATTCATGGCACGCTGGGGTTGGGTAATTTGAGAAGAGTTTCAGAAAGAGGCCATTTCTGTAGCTATGGATAAGACCCTGAAATTTATATTAGGCCATGGAGTGTAGATTAAGCGAACAAAGCGTGATTGAGAGGAAAGGGAGAAACAGGAGAGATAATAATCGTAGCCAGCATTTATTTGTAGAGCTTACCACATGCTGAGCACTGTGCTAAGTGCTTAAGTACGTTAACTTCTCATAGCAGCCCTCTGAGGGGTAGGTATTGTAATATCCCTACTTCACAGACAGAAAAAGGGAGGTACAGAGAGGGTCAGGTCACACGGTGGAGCCGCGTGGTGGAGCCCGGATTTGTACTGAAGGAGACACTCGTCTGATAGACCCGGTTCCGTTGTGCCGGGCACTGGGGACGCCGTGGACCGTCCCGTAGTGCACGGGACAGGCCCGAGGTGTTGACAGTGCCGGGATGGGAGACCCCGGGGGAGGCCATCCAGTCACATCTGAGGAATTAACACACGGCGTCTGACCTCAAAATTCAAATTGTTCCTCGTTCATTTTCTCTCTAGTGCAATCGTGTTCCTGATGAGAGGCGATATTCCCTGCCCTTAAAGAGCGTCTACATGCGACAGATTGACCAGATGGTTGGCTTGATTTGATCTGCTCTCCCCTGTGTGGCCTCATCTGAAACTGGACCTAAAAGCAGCTGAACCCAGGCCAGGCTGACGCCCAGTCCGAAGTGGAGGAGGATGGGAGTCTGGCTGTCCACGATGGTGTGGGAATCTCTGTCCAGTTCCGCAGCCGCATCTGGTAGATTCTTGGATACTTTAGCGTTTCTCTTCTGTTCAATAAAACGCCCTGCTTGTCTTAAGGGTATACTTTGAAGTGAGAAGGTACATAGAAGTTGGCTTCTTACGACGTGCTGATGTTACTGTGCACCGTGGATGGGCCTCTTTGGCTGGATCTTCAGACCTTCCTACTCTGGAACGCGTCGAGTCTTCTCTGCCGGCGCTTGCGTGACCGCCGCCTGGCGACCTCTCTGCCAGAGGATTGTGAATGAATTTCTGTGCAACAGGGCCTGTGGTTCCCCTGACATCCCTATTTACTGCATTTTGTCATCCTCTCTCTCTTATTGGATAATTAGGCTGTCTCCCAGGTCTCCACCCGCGATTGTCAGTCACATGGGGAAAAATCATCCAGTTACGCGTTTGCGCCCCGTGCGGTTCGTCGCGGTGTTACAGTTTATTTGCTCACGAATTTATCCGAATTCTAACAGGCAGTCTCTTAAGTTGTTGCCTCACAGTTTAAGAGCTTAACAGGTAGATCTTTTGAATGGTGTTCTACATTTATCGTGAACTCACCTGAGGATCTCCCATAGTTTCAGAACCAGGTGCCTTTGAAGGGAGAGAAAAATACCTACGATCGTCTGAGCTTTCATCTGTCTTATATTTACTAACCAAGGAGTATCGGTTCCGACCGTGTTTGGGTTGGAATTGTTTTGTCTTTGTTTCCTGCGTCTAGTGCCAATCAGCTGAGTCAGGGAGAAAGAAATGATCAGATGACTTTCTGGCTTCCTTGAGCCGTTTCTCTGTGTAATGCACGCTTTTGATGAGTGCCTTATCCTCTTTTGGTTTGGGCCACTGGATGTCACAGCTGCTGCTATGATTTTAACAGCCTTGTTTTGTATTGCTACATGGTGTGACAACAGCGGAAGGGGGCATGGGGTGGATATCAGGTAGGTTCTGGAAACTTCTTGGCCAGTCCTTGCCTTTCAACCTGATATTTTAAGCAAGCATATATAAACAGGAAGTTGTGCTAAAACGCCTCTTTTCTTTGTTGGTATCATTTCCTTAGTGAGCACGGAACTGTGTCTCTTTGAACTTGTGCAGAGGGCTCAGAGAAAGCAGAGGTGGGTGTGAGCTCTGAGCTTTGGCTTCCCTGTAACATCAGAGGTTGAAATGAACCTCAATAGAAAAGGTAGGAAGTCTCTTAAAAACCTCCAATTTCACCTGTCATGTGGCTCAGGCGTCACTGCTAGGACACGTCAAATGATTTTATTTTAGTCTTTTTAAAGCTAGAAAGGAATGCTGCGTAAACCATGGCATTTTCAGTCAAAAGGGAGGGATTTTATTCTTCTTGAAAATTTAAGTGTTGCTGTCTTTAAAATAGATATCTAATTCAGTTCTCTGAGGTTTTTAGAAGAGGGATTTTCAGTAATCAATGTCACCTCTGTCTTTTAAGCATTTACTGTGCAAATGTTTTAAAGGGAAAAAAAGAATCAAATGCTTCTATTTTACATGTTTTCTTCATTTCAGAAGCATTCTGTTCATCAACACTGTCTCATCTACCGAACAGAAAATTTTCTCTGAGAATACTATATATATTTAAAATAGTTTCATTGCCTCAGTAAAACCAAGATATCCCCTTCTAAGTACACACACCTGCACGAGCATCCCTGCACCTCTTCTCCAGGTAAACCAAGGTGGGACGGCTATAAATGAGCTGTTGGGGAGGATGGGGCACCTCAGGGACGAAGGCGGGCCCTTTGTGATCACGCTGTTCTGTTATCGCACCCCAATGCCCCCCCTCCTCTGGGCTCAGCTACCTGCCCGTCTCCCTCCGGCTCTGGAACAGGGACCTGGGCCTGAGGACCACAGAGGCGCCTCACGGCTACAGGCTGGCGTGAGACGTGTTTTGTATTAAGTCTCAGACCCTCTCGGCTTCCAGGCACTGGACTTGTACCAGCTGTGAGTCCGAGGGTGAGCGGCCTGTTCGCAGCCTCGTTGCGCAGCTTCCAGACTGCCCAGGCTAAAGTTGGATGCCGTGCAGTCGGTGACTAGATGCCAGAATGCCCGTCTCGTGGCTAGTTACAGAGAAGGTCCTTTGAGCCACGTTCAAAACTTGCTTTCTCTTTAAAGGTCAGAGTGTCAACAGCTGTGATATATCCTTCAGGGTCTTTGCCGTTTCCTCTGTTCTGTGTCGTGAGAGGTGAGAGATCAGGAAGGCGAGGGCTGAGGAGGGGAGTGTCAGGGAAATTCCCTTGTGACTTGCCCCGGGAGCGCCCGGATTCCAAACATTCCATGCTTTGGATCAGCCGACAGCTTGCACCATCCTTGCATGCCTGTGTGTAGCTAATGTCTAGACTCCGCTTTGGGTCCCACGATGAAAGCGATTTTGCCAAACCTTTGTGGGAAGCCGCCTTTGTGGGTGGAGTCTAAGTCTCCCACCACAGAGCTCTAAATCGTTCCAGGGCAGGCTTCGCCGGCTGGGATGCTGTGAGTGAGGAGCCCCATTTCGTGGAGGAGTAGGTGACGAAGGAAGTGTTGGCTAGCTCTCCCATCGTTCTGGCCTTGGTGGAAATCCAGCTTCCATGTTCAAAGCTTCCCTTCGGAGCCTTCAGAGCTTGTGTCGGAGCTTGCTCTGTGCGACTGAGTCCCCAGGTTCCGAGGCTGTCCTGTATCCTGGGGCGCGTGCACGGCAGTTCCGTAGTTGTCTGTGTGTTTTTGCGCCAGGGTGGTGTCTGTGCAGGTGGAAATTAGCTCCCTGGCTGGATACGTGCAATCTGAGGGTCTCAGCTTGATTCCTGTCTCGCCTCCCTGCTGTGGCCTCCGCCAAAGAGAAACATCCCTCTCAGCTTATTTTCTTAGCTCAGTTTACTGAATAATTACCAACTGTAATCCTTCACTTTGGATTTTGTAGACAAAATATCAGAAATTCTTTTTTTTCTAGAGGTCTTTCTTTCTGCCGACTGCACATTTAATGCTGGTGACCAGGTCGGGCCAGGTGATGGCCCCAGCCCTAGAGTGGCTGAGCAGGGACGTTAGGGAAAAAAAAAGTCTTGATCTTTCTTTCCTTTTCCATTCCCAGACATCCAGCCCCTTCTCTAGTGCCTGTTCCTGCAGGGCAGGGACTCTTGTGAAAGTGAGAAGGTGAGTGGCTGGGCAGTGTGTGTCCCCAGGGTTTGCAGGGCTCAGGGTTGCAATTCCCACTTGAATTTACATGTGAATCCAGCGAGAATGTTAAGTACCTGTGGACCTTCCCGATTTGTTACCCCCCCTTCCCTCTTACTGAGAGGCAGAGAAATAATATTTTTAAAGGTATTTTGTTTTAGCTTTAAATAGCAAAACACAGGCTGCATTTTTATTTATTATGCACAAGAAAGGTAAATATGTTTTTACACACACACACAAATCTAGAGTTGGAAACTCTGGGAAAAACCTATTGAAATATACAAATGCTTCTCTCTGTAACGTGCAATATGCTTTGCAACTTTAGATGATATTTTATGTTTAATCTGTAAATAAGAAATGTATTTAAATTAAAAGGTAGCTTTTTGTAAAAGGACCAAATGTTCTTTTATAAGTGTTCTAAGAAATATCTTGCTCTTTGAAATTTATTAGGATTTTTATGAGTAATTTTTATTAAAAGATTCTTTTTTTTTTTTGAGTTGTCATTTTGTTTCTCCTTTATATACTCACACATACACATTATATAGAGGATAAACAGGGGAGCAGAGTCTATAAAACAGGATGAATAAAAACTTTATTTTGTTTTTTTACAGCTAAGCCCTGAGTAATAGCACTTGAGGCTTGTCTGTCATACCTTCATTTAGCCGTGTCCTTCACGTACGGGTCAGAGCCACTTTTCATGACCTTTGTCCCGTCCCTACCCTCTTTACCTGAGCCTCCTTTCTTCCAGGCCTGACTCACTCTCGATTCTTGCTGCCATTTACCTGAGTCTCTCTAGAGCCTGGAAGCAATTCTTGGTGTTACCTTAAGCAAGGCAATTCCTTCCTCCTAACGTTTTACAGGTTAAGATGGGATTAGTGGTCCAGGGGAAGCGCGACCCAGGAGGGTTTCAGAGGGAAGGCCTCCGTGCCCACTGCTGCCTGAGTCTCGATGGGATCCTGAAGGGGCTTGCTGGCTCTGCCCCTGTGACATCCTGGCGTCCCAGCTCTGTGTTACTGCCCTTTTGATGGGGCTTTATAAAAACCCTGAATTGCAGCAGGGTCAAGGGCAGTCTCGGGTTTGGAAGCGCCTGCTGATCTCAGAACACACGCCACTGTAGGGCAGGGTGAGTGTGTGTATGGAGTGCCATGGGTTTGTAATCCTCTTGACTTCAAGTCCAAGCAGGCCCAGTATGCCAGCGGATAGCTGAAGGGCCATAGATCACGCCTCAGCCCCACCTTCACTCTCCAAGATGCGGAGCCCTGGTAGCTGGAGCCCTCGGTCAGCTGTGGAGCGAGTGGACTGGAGCATCCTGTGTGGACACCGCTGGAGGGTGTTGGGTTGAGGGTAGGGACTCCGGATCCACGCTCTTTGGGGTAAGTCCTAGCCACTGATGAGCTTTGTGCCCAGTTACCCAGTTATACCATCCATTTTCAGTTTCCCCATCCGTTACATGGGATGGTGATAACAGTCCATATGCACAGAGTGGACTGAGTGGATCATTATGTGTAAAGTGCTTAACATGGCACCTGGCACACGGCAGGCTCTGTGTGTGTGTTTCCTTTAATCATGGCCAAATTGGATTTGACACCCAGGACAAGCCCTGCGGTCTTTTTTTTTTTAATAAGTTTTTTTTTGGCCGTGTAGGGTCTTCGTTACTGCGCGCAGGCTTTCTCTAGTTGCGGCGAGCAGGGACTACGCTTCGTTTTGGTGCGCGGGCTTCTCATTGCAGTGGCTTCTCTTGTTGCGGAGCACAGGCTCTAGGTGCGTGGGCTTCAGTAGTTGCGGCATGTGGGTTCAGCAGCTGCGGCACGCAGGCCCTAGAGCACGCGGGCTTCAGTAGTTGCGGCGTGTGGGCTCAGTAGTTGTAGTGGGCGGGCTCTAGGGCATGCAGGCTCAGTAGTTGTGCCTTGCAGGCTTCAGTAGTTGTGGCACATGGGCTTCAGTAGCTGTGGCTCATGGGCTGTAGAGCGCAGGCTCAATAGTTGTGGCACAGGGGCTTAGTTGCTCCGTGGCTTGTGGGATCTTCCCAGACAAGGGATCGAACCTGTGTCCCCTGCATTGGCAGGCGGATTCTTAATCACTGCGCCACCAGGGAAGTCCAGCCCTACAGTCTTTAAACAGGGACCCCAGGGAGGGATAAAAACTGGGACTGGCTCGGAGAGGCCTGGGCCAGAGGCTTTCCCCACAACTCAGAATAATCTCCGTGCCTGTGTGGGGATGTGGGAAGGAGGCACGGAGGCCAGTTTGGGGTCCACATGGCCTCCACACAACGGAAATGCCCTTTTTGAAGAGCTTGGTCCTCCTCAAATATCCACCTTTCCAAGGCAGGGATTTCTTGCGTCATGGGGCCCATGAGGAAGCCGTACTCTGAAGGGAGCAGGGCGAAGGGCATCTTCAGTAGCAGGCTGATCACATTCTTGGAGAAAAACTGCCCGCTTATTTGAAAAGCTTGACACCTGCTTAGCGAGAACACCAGAAGGGAGCCAAGAGCCAGCTTCCATTGCTGTAAAACCCATCTGGGCCACCCTAAATTGATTTTGTGGGTAAATAAGGACATTTTAAAATGAAACTGAAAGTTACTCTCTTAAATATATTTATTTAAATCTAAAAACCACTGCAATTTGTTACCTAACATCATCTATTTAAAAGTACTTTCAGGGCTTCCCTGGTGGCGCAGTGGTTGAGAACCCACCTGCCGATGCAGGGGACGCGGGTTCGTGCCCCGGTCCGGGAGGATCCCACGTGCCGCGGAGCAGCTGGGCCCGTGAGCCGTGGCCGCTGAGCCTGCGCGTCCGGAGCCTGTGCTCCGCAACGGGAGAGGCCACGACAGTGAGAGGCCCGCGTACCGCAAAAAAAAGTACTTTCAAACAAGTTCTTCTTTATTCCTTTTTCACCACAGAATTTTATACTGATTTAATATATTTCAGTCCTTTAAAGTTTTGCTGCCCACCTACTCAAACTGTGCCACAAAAACATACATAGTTTGATGAATAGAGGTCTAACAAATTTTCTGTGATCGTAAAACTAAGTATTAAAAAATTTCTTCAGGATTGAACTAACATTACAATTACTATATAAATAGCGTAAAATGTATTTTGCTAATTATTAAAAAGGTAAAATTCTTTTGGAAAAATTTCCTTTTATTAAATAACTGTTTTTTTTTTCTCTCTCTCCCTAATTGAATTGTATGTCTTTGGATGAACACTACTTATTGCCAGAATGAGACTGGCTTTAGAATCAATTATCATCCTGTTTTTCACGTTTATAGATGTAACCTCATTCACATACACAAGTGGATAGAAGTACAAAGAGTTGTTATAGCTATTATATATATAAATATCTATAGCTATAGATATCTTAATTCTTTGAACTTAGCAATATGCCAAAAATTACCCAGTAGTTTATGATCAGAACTTAATTTTTCGAATCCATTTGCTGACAAATAAATTGGGATCTCTTTCAATTTTGTTGCAAGCAAAGAAGTGGAAACCACTGACTTGCAGAAAGATTTGTTGTTCAGTTATTAGAGTCATTCACTTTTGCACTTTCTGGTGTGTATTCCAGAAAGGCCTTCCAAGATTTGTCAAATGATTATTCTTTGTACCTGTTAGTTTTCAATTTAGAGGCACCTTGTGTAACCTGAAATACTCAGAAGTGCTGGGAAATTTTAAAACTTTGTTAACTGCAACATTATCTCTGATAATACATTAAAAAAAATAAGTGCCTTTATCTTATGACCTCCCTTAAATATGTTTGCATCGAAACCTTGAAGCTGTAGACTTATTCAATTGAGAAAAATGTATCCATCGTTTAACATAATTGGCTAAGCTGCTCCTTGTTTTCAAGTTAATTGGCCCTATCAGGCTTATTTGCTCACCGGACATGTCTGCTTTCATTTTTCAGTCCTAATAGTTGTGGTGATGCATGTCCAGTAATAGACCTCTTCCTTCCGAGTTCTAGGATGGAGAGATGCTGGCAGGCAGTCACGCTGTAGTTTGCTGCAGGAATGGAACGTATGGAGACAACCTCTGGAGCAAGACACTGTTTGCCAACAAGGAGGGAAGGGAAAAGGCAGGTTATTACATGAAAAATAGTTCACACGGACCCTTTGGTGCCCCAGAATAAAAACTCGCCATGGCTGTGCAACCAGAGTGGTGAGATTCTGGGTTTGTGAGAGGCGTGCCCTCTGATAAAGTAGAAGAGGGCATTGTGGGTGTTGAGAACTGGTAGATCATAGGTCAGGTCTCAGGCTGATCGATTTTAGGTGAAAGGATCAATACAAATGCATATTTTTACCCTGAGGACATGGAAATGGATTCGCTGAGAGCCAGTGGTGTGCAGACTTCAGAGCGCCTCCAATACTCGTGGAGTGTCTGTGAAAACACAGATTGCTGGGCCACACCCCACAGTTTATGACTCCGTAGGTCTGGGGTGAGACCTGAGAACCTGCATTGCTAACAAGTTTCCAGGTAAGGCTGATGCTGCCAATCTGGGGACCACAGTTTGAAAGCCTTGCTTAGAGCTTTCCCTGCAGCCATGCCCCTTGGAAAATCTTGCAGTAGGAAGGACACCGTCGACTTTTCTATGTCTTGCGAGGGTTGATCCAAGTTTTAGAGGGATATCCCTTTAAGAAAAATAATACAAAGTTATGAAAGTGAATGTAAAAGTGAATATGTATGTAGGGTGAGAAGTCTAGCAAATCGCAACTATTAAAACGCTAACAAATAATAACATAAAAATCCATAAAAATTACAATGTTTTAATTAAAATTACCTGATTCAGCTCTTTTGTTCCTACATGTTTTTGGTTACATACCCTTTGCTTACTCTCTGTCCTTACATTCACATTAATATGTAAATTAATTAATGTATGTAATTTTGTGGCTCACATCTGTACGCCCCTCTCCTAATACACACCCTCAACCCTCTGGTTATGGAACCTCAGCTTCCTGGCAGCCAGAGCAAAGAGGGAAAGTCGTTGGGTTCTTGGCCTCTTGTTATCTAACCAAGCTGAGCCTGCTTCTTCAACAGGAGACATGTGGTTCTGAGGCAGACGAGTTTACGTGGATTTATGTAGGGGATATTCCACTATACTCCTGATTGCATTTTATAAAAACGACTAAGACGTAGCGGCCAGTATTTACTGCTTACATTTTTCTGCCTCAAACATAGCAAGCTTTTCCCATGCATTATCTCAGTGAACGCTTAGACTAAGCCAATGGGAGAGGGTCCATCATAACTCCCATTCCGCACACGAGGAAACAGGTTCAGAGAAGTGGAGGGTCAGCCCAAGGTCACCCGGCCAGTAGGTGGCTTTGGCATCCAGATCTTAAACCCTAGCTGTATCATTCTACTTGGCTTTCTGGATCCGTAGATATGGAGGGACAACTTCACTGTGATGTTTTATACAAGGGACGGGAGCGCCATCAGGTTTGGGCATCCTTGGGGGTCCTGTAACCAACCCCCGACGGATACTGAGGGATTGACTGTATATTCATGGGGGCAGTTTCTTGGATTGGCTTCCTGTAAGCTGACTCATATTGAATGGTGGTCTATAGTTTTTTTAATGAGCTGATAAAAATCTTAAGATAGGGCTTCCCTGGTGGCGCAGTGGTTGAGAGTCCGCCTGCCTATGCAGGGGACACGGGTTCGTGCCCCGGTCTGGGAGGATCCCACGTGCCGTGGAGTGGCTGGGCCCGTGAGCCATGCTGGGCCCGTGAGCCATGGCCGCTGAGCCTGCGCGTCCGGAGCCTGTGCTCCGCGCAACGGGAGAGGCCACAACAGTGAGAGGCCCGCGTACCACAAAAAAAAAAAAAAAAAAAAAAAAAAAAAAAAAATCTTAAGATAAAAATTATATAGTGATTGAATTTATAAAACAGATGACCCCACGTACAGACAAACAACCCAGAACTCGTAGCTCTGGTGAGGCAGGGGTGGTAACAGGCACTCTCCCCACTTGGTAGTACACCCTAACTTCCCTGCTTCCCCAGCCAGGCCGGTTTTACAAGATCCAGGGTCCCCTGGAAACCACTGAGACAGCTGCTTGCTCTGCCTTCTCCACTAGTAAGGTGGTTTTATTTTTCAGGGTTTTGATATGTCCTGTGGTCTGTATCCCGACCCCCCGACCCCCAAATGGCCTCAGCCTCAACCACCACTCTCAGTTGCCTGTCTCTCCTCAGTAGGCGGGCTTCAGAGTTCTAAGACATGATTCGGATTATCAACGTCATTGCCTCCGCAATGTGTAAGCCTGGTTCTGGGGCAAGAGGGAGATACAGAAGCACAGGCTTCTGCCACTTAAGTGCCCAGGGGAAAACGACTTATCTTCAGTTTACACAAGAGTAGGGTTGCTGTCAGAAATGCATGAAGTCAGGACTCAGCTACTTACTAGCGAAATGCAAAGCCAAAGTACTGCACACCCTTGAGTTCTGCAAAAATTAATAATGCCAAGGATGGTAAGGATGTGAGTGAAGGGGGCATCTTCACACGGCCGGGGGGAATGCAAACTTGCAGAACCGCTCTGTGGAAGAGTTTGGCCTCACCCAGCAGAGTCCGACGTGCCCTTGGCTCAGCAGGCTGGGCTGCAGCTTCTGGCTGCAGCAGGCTGTGCAGTGCGCGCTCGGGGCGCCATGGAATTGTGCAGTGGAGTGGACCCGGCAGTTCCACTCTTCAGCAGGCCATCTTTAGCAGGAGTCCGCAGACTATGGGACCATAGCCTGAATCGGGCCTGCCATCTGCTTTTGTTTTCTTTCGTTAAAATTTCGTTGCAGCACGGTTATGTTATCTGTTGTGTTCTGTTGACATCTGGTCCCGGTTGCTTTCCTGATACAATGGCAGAGTTGGATAGCTGCGAGAGACAGAGACTGACTGGCTTGTAGAGTCCCAAATATTGACTGTATGTCCCTTTACAGAAAACGAACGTGCTTCCACCTCCAGTCTGGAGGATTCCCTTGCATGTGGGAATCAGGTGCCATATTGAGACTGTTGATAGCAGCATTGTTTGCCACAGTGAAAAACTGGAAAGGACCCAAACGTTCCTCAAAAGGAGTTGATTTGTATCAATACAATGGATTATTATAGAGCAGAGAAGCTCCATTTACGTGCAGTTCAAAAGCAACTCGAACTGAATGTATACTTAGAAATTCAAACACTTGTGGAAAGCTGTAAAGAAAAACAAGGGAATGATTCTCATAAAAGTTAGTCTAGGGGTCATCGCTGGAGAGGATGTGCTTGGAGAGGCACACCAGGGTCCTGGCAATGCTCTTAGTTGCATGAATGCTCACCTTATTTTTATTCTTTATGCGGTCCACATATTTTAGATGTTCTCAGTGTTCATGTCAAATTTCATAATAAATTCGTTGTATGTGAAACTGGTTTCCCAAATCTTGAAATACAAGTCATAATTCAGTTCTGGTACAGCATAAAAAAAATGGCAAAATATTCATCAAAATAGGGGAAAATAAAACAATGTGCATCATTTGGTGGAGAAATCTACCAAGTATTTCGGTCCTCCTCCAAACCTTTGAGTTCTGCTACACCTATGCCAGCATTAGTCTTTCCTTGCCTTTCATGGTCACAAACAAAGACAGTGGTTTGTGGTCAGTGGGTTGCAGCCCAGTTTTTTTTTCTTTTCTTTTTAACTTTTTTTTTTAAATAAATTTTTATTTTATTTATTTATTTATTTTTGGCTGCGTTGGGTCTTCGCTGCTGCACGTGGGCTTCCTCTAGTTGTGGCGAGCGGGGGCTACTCTTCGTTGCGGTGCGCGGGCTTCTCATTGCGGTGGCTTCTCATTGCAGAGCACGGGCTGTAGGCGCGTGGACTTCAGTAGTTGCGGCACATGGGCTCAGTAGTTGTGGCGCACGGGCTCCAGAGCGCAGGCTCAGTAGTTGTGGCGCACGGGCTTAGTTGCTCCGCGGCATGTGGGATCTTCCCGGACCAGGGCTCGAACCCGTGTCCCCTGCATTGGCAGGCGGATTCTCAACCACTGCGCCACCAGGGAAGCCCTCTTTTTAACTTTTTATTTTACATTGGAGTATAGTGGGTTAACAATGTTGAGTTAGTTTCAGGTGTACAGCAAAGTGATTCAGTTATACATATACATATATCCATTCTTTTTCAATCTTTTTTCCCATTTAGGTTGTTACATAACATTGAGCAGAGTTTCCTGTGCTCTACAGTAGGTCCCTGTTGGTTATCCATTTTAAATATAGCAGTGTGGACATGTCAATCCCAGACTCCCTAACCATTCCTCCCCCACCATCCCCCCGGTAACCATAAGTTCCTTCTCTAAATCTGTGAGTCTGTTTCTGTTTTGCAAATAAATTCATTTGTATCATTTTTTAAAAATTCCGCATATAAGTGATATTATACGAGATTTCAGTTTGTCTGTCTGCTTTACTTCACTCAGTATGACAATCTCTAGGTCCATTCATGTTGTGCAGCCCAGTTTTGAATGGGTGTCCAGGAGGGAAAGCCTTTAAGTAGTGTGGCCCCACTTTGACAGTGATATTTGAAGAAAATGCACTTGTTTGCCCAGCACAAAGCCAGTGAAACTCAGTGCAACGCTGAATCTCAGAGCGTCATCTCCCAAACACCTGCTTCAGACCCACCTGGCTGATGGAGGGGTGCGGAGCGGGAAGGCTGGTGGCTGACAGGAGGGATCAAATTTTCATGGCCCTGAGGAAAGGCTCCCAAGTATAGCCTCAGGTTTTAGGCCTGAGCCTTCAAAAACCATCCACTCTGCAAAAGGGGCGGTCTTCTACCAACGGGCTTCGAAAGATCCTGTGTGATTCACATTCTACAAGCTATAAATTGTTGTATGTACTGCTTACTTCCACAAGAGAGCACTATTGCTTCACTTTTCCCAGTGGTGCTTTTAGAAAAGTATCGTTTTAGCTACCAGTGATACAGAAAAAAAAAAAAATAGTGTTGTTATGTTTTAAACAGTGTGGAAAAATGTCATTTCATGGTCCTTTGGAATCTTGTTCTGAATTCTTGGCATGGGCTGCTCATTGAAATATGAGTGAGGGTGAAAATGACAGTGCGGACAGTGGGCATCTCTGTAGAGACTTCCTCCCAGGATCAAGCTCTTTCATATACATTATTCAGTTAAGACGCACAGTGCCGTGTATCTTGGGGTTCCTGTTTTCCAGAGAGTATAGCTGGGGAAACACCACGAGTTGCATAGTCAGGTGAGGATACTTCAGAACAAGGGGAAGTAAGAACAGGGGAAACGTAGAATCTTCCAAATTGTTCTTTTGGAAGCCCAGCAGGCCTTCCTCAGTGTTCAGGTGGGTGATTTGATTTTCATCTCAACTTGCTTTTTCAGCTTGATATGAAGTTGGGCACGGACATAGTTCTAGAGAAAGCTTGGGAAGGGGCTCTCTCAGTGCCTTGGGAGTTTCCCAGATGACTGCTTCCTCGGACTGTCCTTCCTCACAGCCTCTCACAAGGAGCCTCAACTCTGGATACTAGAAGCTTCTGGGTCCCGTGGAGCCTTACCTCCGACAGCTTTCTGCTCCTCCCTGCCCTGCCTTGTTTCCATCATCCCATTTGGCAGACAGAGGGCAGTATTTGGAGTCAAAACTGTGGGTTTGATTCTGGCTTCGTATTGCTGGGCGAGCTGGTAGTAAACCTCTGAGTCTCAGTTTCCTCATCTGTGAAATGGGGCTAATCGTACTCATCTCATAGGGTTTGGCAGGGACTCAAGCAATTGTGTGTGTAAAGGGCCTGACACGCAGTGGATGCATCTGCTTAGCAAATTCTTCCTCCGTTTCTTCCTCTCGCCCTTGATCAGCTGCTTCTGTGGTTACGGGCCCTGATTCTAAGAGAGCTCAGGGAATACTTGTTACTGACCTAATTATGTTCAAGTACAACCCAGCAGTCCTTGGGGCAGTGGTTCTCACATTTAAATAAGAATCTCCAGTTAAATTTGGAGATGCTTGGCCAGGTGGGTCTTTGTGGGGATCTCCCTCAGGAGAGCATGGCTGGCCGCTGGCCCGCCTGCCACCTGCAGCCCCGGTACCTGGCTGGGTCATCCCGATCGCCCTTACCAATAGGGGTGTCATCCAATCCTTGGCAGGCCCGAGTAGAATAGAAGGGCAAAGTCACTCTCTGCTGAGTAAAGGCGTCCATCTTCTCCTGCGCTTGGATATCAGTGCGGCTGGTTCTCAGGTCTTTATAAATCATCTTCAGGAACTTAAACCATGGGCTCTCGAGCTTCTCAGGCCTTCAGACTTGGACTGGAACTACCCCACCGGCTTCCTGGGCCTCCAGCCTGCGGTCGGCAGATCGTAGGACGTCTCGGTCTCCATAACCAGGTGATACCAATTGCTCACAATAAATATCTTTCTATGTACCTTTAAAAAAAATCCCTTGGTAGGATTGCTAAACAATTCCTGAGTCAGAAGCAGCTTTTCAACAGTCTCTCCGGGGGGTTATGAGGTCGGTGGTCAGAGGTTCACAGTTGGAGAACCACGACTCTGGGAGTTCACTGGTGGGGAGCCACACCACGTCCTGCATCTCAAGGCTTCCCTTCAGGGACTGACTGATTAAAATTCGCGAATCTGCCTCTTCCAGGCGGCTCCCCTCTGTACCGTCCCGTAGACCCCGGGGCACTCGGTAGCTGCCGGCAACGCTGGATATACCATTAGACACAGCATTCCTGCAGCTGTCTTTGGCTGCAGGAAAGCTTGGTTCTCAAGCTGTGGTTCCAGAAGCAGCCCCAGCAGGCCCTGGAAACGTAGTCAAAATGCAAATTGAGCCCCGCCCCCAGGATTTAGGGACTGGGATTTTCCTGGGGGTGGGGCCTGCCGTCTGTGCGTTAAGGGGACCTAGGGGTTATGCGGTAAGTGGCAGGTCGCCATCTCGGGAGGGCCAGTGAGGCTTCCTCCCAACCTGCTGGGACAGGTCCCCGCATCTCTCCAGTTCCTGCTGGAGGCCCGGGAGCTGCGGCTTGTTCTCCGCCCTCCTGAGTGCGCAGCTGCTACCGGGTGTACTGATCATTTATTCTCCCCTCCAACACGCCCCATCACCTGAACCCTTTATGACTTCCGGTTGAGAGGCAGGTTTGCTGTTTCTGATTCATTCTTTCTCTTGTTGAACAAATAAAATATTCAACAGCTATAATGTGCCAGGCGCTCTTCTGGGTACCGGGGATATACTGATAGGATTGTGCCTTTGCAGAAATAAGTAAATTTACGCTCTGATGTCAAAGCGTGGTAGGAGATTTGAGGGCAAAGTAGGGTAAGAGGATAGAATTTTGGGTGGGGGATGAAGTGGGAGGGGGGAGGAGAAACTGTGTTCTGCTGTATTTTGCTGCCCTTTTAATCCTTTTTCTGGGAAGGGAACCCTGATCTTCATCCCTATTCATTTAAAAAGATGCCTCTCTCCTCATCCATGGTTTGCGGGGTGGGGGTGGGGGCATGTGACCAAAGTCTGGCCAGTCAGAGCATTCATCTCCCTGTCCCCAACAGTGGATGCTTCAGCAGTGGGCTCCAAGCTACCCTAAGGAGACTGAGCCCTGAGGCTTTTCCGAGAAACTAGTGCAGAGAGAAAGAAGTTTAAAACCCCCTTTTAGTAACTGCTGAAGTTACTGAGCTGTGAGGATTTTAGGCTTGAGGTTTTCAGAGGCTGCCACGCAGGATGAGCTTTCCTGAGAAACAAAGCCCACACAGAGAAAGTGGAGCTGAGATAAGGCGAGAGTCCTGATCATGTTGTTTGAGCTACTAGATCTAGCCATGCCTGAAGCCTTTACTCCTGGGATTTTCAGCTGGATGAGCCAGTACTTTACTTTTTCGGCTAGAATCTCGTTCAGTCCCTTGAGTCATGATATCAAACTCGGGAAACATGGTTCAACTCCCAGTCCTGCTACTTTCAGGCTGATTGAGTCTTGACCTCTTCTGTCACAAGGGCTGGTGGAGAGAATTCAACAAGGGCAGAGAATTTGCCGGGCAGCTGCCACAGCCCTTGGCCCATAGTAGGAGTTCAGTAAGGGTTGGCTGGATTGCAGAGAATAAGTAGCTGTCAAGCTAATTTCTTTTCACCTTAGCTTGTGTTCATACTTTGCGTTTCGGAAACACGTGACTGAATTCCCAATGGGGGGGTGAGCGGCTGTGCTATTTTTCATCTCTATTCTGACGGTCCAGATGGTACAGTCAGTGCAATCCTTCCTTCTTCGTCCCCCCCACCCGAAGATGCACAAGTTTGCCAAGGAGAGACATTTTTCTTTTTCTCAATGAAATACAATTACATGGAATTCATGGCATTGACGATGTTCATTGTCTCAAATTACACTGTTTCCTGGTGCTGGGTTGAGAGCTGTATACTAAAGTACCGATAAGGATATTCTCTTTCTAACCCAAACTGTATGCAGATAGATGACACCTTCTAAGGGCAACAATTTCTCTTTTCTCAGAATTATGAGAAATCAGTCATTCTGAGGTTAATCTACTTTGCATGTACTCTTCACACATCCATCAATTTCAAAATAGATTTCAGTGAGCAAAGAAGTAAAATTCTCTCAGCCCAGACAGCGAGGCGGTTTGATTTTAGTAATATGCAAAGCAGGGGTGAGGGAGGTGAGGGAGAAGAATTGCCAGGCTTGGCCCAGGGTAAATGGCTGGTAACTGGAGGAGAGGGGAAGCATTTCCTCGAGCTGAGAACAGTGTGGGAGGGGAACCGCCGGGGGTTGGGGTGCTGGAAAAGCAGTCTGGACCGACCAGCCCTTAGACTGGGAATCTTCCAGAGTAACAGAAAGAGGCCATTTGGAGCCCTTGGGGCTCTGCCACTACCATTACCGTAGTTACCAACCATCTAGGGCAGCGGTTCTTAACTTTTTTTTTTTTGCAGTATTGCCCTCAGCTAAGGAGCCTCTCAGACTTTTGTTTTCTGATCCTCTCCAGCCGTCCAACAATGAAACTTTAGTACCGCGGGTCGGCTAGACACCTGTTTATGTGCTGTCTGTGTACCTGTGCTTTATGTATAAAAATAATACGGTTTTGTTTGCCTCCAAGAACCATTCCGCTCTCTTGGCGATTTTGTTCGCATTAAGTAGTCATGATCTAGGCTCGGTTCTGAGTACCTCCCTATATTAGCTGATTTAATTCTGCTGCCACCTGAGGGCAATTCTCTGGAGGAGGCACAGCTGTGCATGTCTAGCGGCCAGCGCTCTCGATGGTGCTTTGTGGGTGTGGAGGGGGTTAGGAATGGGTGCTCCTCCCCGGAAGGGAGAGCTGGGTGGGGCTGCCACAGAGTCTCCTGCTATCACCTTGCAGAGTACCTGTTTGGTTTATTTTCAGAAGTTTAAAAAAGTCCCCCCTGGTCTTGGCTGAGGCCTGGTTCTGGGGATAACCTCAAGGTAGAGACCCGCGTCTCCTCTGGCTACTTAATCGGTACTTCCCTAATATTTGTGTTGGCCTTTCCACAAGTGATCTTTCTAAATGTTTAATTCTTTCTTCACTGTCTGCATCTGCTTCTTTGTGCTCTCACTGGTGTCTGGCTCAGTGGAAACCATCAGGTCCTCAAACTCTGCTCTGTCCCCTTGGCATTGCAGAGGGTGAAGGGAAAAGGGCGTGGGAGCTCCTGGCTGCAGCCCTCTAGCTGTCCGAGGCGAAGCGGCCACTTCCCTAGCGGCCCCTAGCGGTCCCCGTCTGCTCGTATTCACGACCCTGTGTAGTTCCCTCCCCGTGTGCGTGGGCTGGATGTAGGCGTCTGTCTGTAAGCTCACAGGGCTCCTTGGTGTAATCTGCTAGGCAGCTCCTGAGCCCAGTGGGTGAATCACCAAGCACAGCGAGGAACTGTGACATTGCCTGCAAGGGCTTTTGCAGGGTGGGCACCTGTCAGCAGGTGCTTTGATTGAATGGAATATGGCAGCAATGGTGGCTGTTCCTTCCAAGTTTAGGAGGTTATCAATGACTGTGACTTCTGTCTTGCTGGCAGTCTTTCTTGCCTTCTCACTTGCTTGCTCTGGTGTGCACTGCCCTGTGTGATGAGAAACTGAAGAAGGCCACTGGCGAACGGCACAGGAGGCTCTGCATCCTGCCAACAACCACCAGGGTGAGCTTGGAAGCTGGTTCTTCTCCAGCTGAGTCTTAAGATGACTGCAGCCTTGTGAGGGAACCAGGGCCAGAGAACCCCGTTAAGCCTCTCCCAAATTCCTGACACACACAAACTGTAATATAATAAAAAGTTTTAAAGTGTTTCAAAATGCTAAGGTTGTGGGTAATTTGTTACACAGCAGTATCTAACTAATACAAAAGTCCTGGGAGGTGGAAACGGAGGCAGAGCCTGTGTTGTGCTTCTGTGAAGCCTAGTATTCTGTGGTAATCATTTTCCCCAGCCATTAAAAACTAGTCATGAACCTGGTTTTTCATAAGTACATCAGAATTCATTTAGCTATTCTCCTATTATTGGTTATTCTGGCTGCCTTCATTATTTTCTATGGTGAATGATGCTACCAAGAGTTATATATAACCTTTGATCCACATCACTGTTCACTTCCTAGGATTTTTTTTCTAGAAGTGGAATTATTAGGAAATAAACATGTTTATGATTTTGGGTATATATTGCTTGACTGCCCTCTGGAAGGCTTGTATCATTTTATAATCACACCAACAGAGTATGATCATACATTTATAAAGCTTATTCCAGCCTGAAAATCTTCCTTTCTGTTTGATTAAGAAGGCTTTGCATTTGTTTCTGGATATGCAGACTCTAGCTTGGCACCTGACATGTAGTAGGGTCCGTTTAAAAATTAATAAGTGATGGGAAAGACTTTGTGAGTGCCGGATAATCCTTGTTTCAAGATTCTTTGTTTCCAAGACTGTCAGCTCATTGGACATCTACTGCTCTTCAGTTTGTGACTTCTTTTTTTTTTATTAGTTAATTTATGTATTTTTGGCTGTGTTGGGTCCTCGTTGCTGCACATGGGGTTCCTCTAGATGTGGCAAGAGGGGGCTGCTCTTCGTTGTGGTGTGTGGACTTCTCATTGCGGTGGCTTCTCTTGTTGTGCAGCACGAGCTCTAGGTGTGCAGACATCAGTAGCTGTGGCACGCAGGCTCAGTAGTTGTGGCTCACGGGCTGTAGAGCACAGGCTCAGTAGTTGTGGCACACGGGCTTAGTTGCTCCGCGACATGTGGGATCTTCCCTGACCAGGGCTCGGACCCATGTCCCCTGCATTGGCAGGTGGATTCTTAACCACTGTGCCACCAGGGGGGTCCCAGTTTGTGACTTCTGACCAAGTGGGTAGAAAAGTGCAGTGGATCAGAATGCATGCATCAGAATCACCTGGAAGGCTTGTTAGAACACAGATTGCTGGGCTCCACTCCTAGAGATTCTGAATGAGCACATCTGGGATGGGGCCTGGGAGCCTCTGTTGAGCTCCTGGGTGACGCCTGGTCCATGGACCATACTTGTAATAGAACTAGAGTAGTGGATGTGCACTACTATTTGGTCTGTTCCTCATCACCCTCTTTGAGTACCGCCTCCTCCCCACACTCTGTGATTTAGGTGGGGCTGCCAACCAAGGGTGCCTGATCATCTCTGCACCAGGGTGGAAATGGGTCTCAGGTTGGTCTGAGAACCAGGGAGTGGTCCATGGCTTGATGTATGACCTGGACAGGGCTATTCAGAGTGTTTTGGGAGGGATTTAGATGGACACTAGAAGAGGGAGGAAATTTCCCTTCTTGTGAGGCTACAGAGGATCAAGTGAGCCTTGAGCTTGTCTGAGAATGAAGTCAGCAAAGGGAATGCAGAGCCAGGGAGATGGAGGAAAACATTCTCTTCAGGACAAACTTCGAGCCCCATATCTAGTCCTGCCATGGACTTCCTAGAAATTGGAACCAGTACACTCCTCCTTTGCTGAAGCTTGTTTGAGTTTGATTTCTGTCTTTTACAGTTAGAAGAGAGTCCTGGTCCAGGACTCCTATAAGCTGGAATGTGGGAGGATGCTAATGTTGTGGACATAAGCAACAATCCCCTGGTCATGGGAGTCTCTCTGTAAACTCACACGCAAAAGAAAACTTTTGCACTGGATGTTTGTTAAGAATGGCAAGGCAGAGTTTATTTGAGTTACTGCAACTGCGGGAGAGAGACTCCAGTGTAGAAAGGAGCCAATGAGCAGAGTGAGGGGGGGTCAGTGGATGGAAAATAAATAAGAGAAAATTAATTAATGACAAGGGTGGGGAGATTCTTGCTAAACGGACATAGTATTCTTTGCTAAAACTGGGGTCAGCTGGCCAAGGATGTGGAAGGTCAAGGTCAAGGCCTAGTTGATAGGAGGGCTCAGAGGACCCTGAGTAAAGGTTGATCAAGGAGGGAGTCCTCGTCACAGAGGAATCCTAAGGACAGTCTGCCAGCGTGGCTCCTAAGGGCGTGGGCACAGGAAGGAATCAGGACACTGCCTGCAGGGATTCTCACAGGGTGGACCCTGTCAGCAGAGATCTCTGCAGATGGTCAGAAGTTTTGTCAGCCCACTTTTCTGTCTCAGGTTTGCCCAAGAAGTGCCTGCACAGAGAGTAGGTTCAGCGAAGGTTTGTGGAATGACCCTCTGCTTACCTGAGGCTGAGGAAAAGGTGGCCTGAGTCCCCTTCAGGAGGGGACAAGTTTTTGATTCCACAAGAAACAAAACTGATGATGTAGAAGCTTCTGGAAGAAAGGCTCTATGAGTTTAATTTGCAGAGACTGATGGTGTGCAATTGATCTGAGTTTTTGATAGAGGAAGGGTTTGATGGGAAGAGAGTGCCATAGGTTCCTGGGAAGCAAGAACAAAGGACAGAGGTAGTTATAGGTACTGAAGACAGAGACAGAACCACGCTGGGTCTTGAGGGGCTCTCTGGAGCCAGAAACATGTTTGTTAATCAAGCAGCGTGATCTCCATTTTGTGCTGCTCTCATTCCCTCCAGATAACCACCTCTTCCTCCTCTTGGCATTTTTCTCTTAATATCCTCACCCCATGCAACACCTCACTGGTCCATTCCTTCCTTCTGTTTGTTTATTTGTCTGTTCAACAAATATTTACTGCTAGACATTTGCAAGATTAAGTGTTAGGAACCGATGGTGATTTGAGAAGCAGATATACTCCCTGTTCTCATGGGGTTGCAGTCGAGAGGGACAGAGAAACATTAATCAAATAAGCACCCAAATGCGTTATTAGAAATTCCCAAAGGAGCTGAGAAGCAGAGCCATGCACAGCACCCAGCTCAAGGTTTTCATTGACACAACTTTACTACTGACTGCCTGCATGAATGGATCTTAACCAGTTCAGAAAGTTGAAGCTACACATAGCTGTGCTGTTTGAGAAAATCTGTTTATCCAAATTGAGACCTCCCAAGTAGCTCCCAGTAGGGTAAATGTCTCTTTCTCAGGGCAGTAACTTTCTTAACTAGACTCATCAAATGACATTTCAAGACTGTGTCAAAACCCTTGCCTGGCTGTGTCTGCCCATCCTAAATGATTGTTATGAACTTTGTCCATGACCCATCAGACCTTGCATTAGCTAGTGGCAACCTGCGGTATAGCACTGGAGCTCAGCTCGTTGCTCTGTGACGACCTAGATGGATGGGGGAGGGAGGTCCAAGAGGGAGGGGATATTGGTGTACATATAGCTGATTCACTTCATTGTACAGCAGAAACTAACACAACATTGTAAAGCAATTATACTCCAATTTAAAAAAATGCTCACAGACACACACACACACACACACACACAAGAGCCACCTTAAACCAGTTCCCCCAAACTTCTTAAATATTCCAGCTGTGTCTCCCCACTCTGAGATGTTACTACAGTTTTGACAAGGCTGTGCTCTCCCTTGTTGTGAGAGCAATGAACTTGAAGTTGGAAAGATGATGATGATGCTCTGAAGGCGTGGACTATAATCCTAAGACACCTTAACAGCAAGGAATTGGGACCCAAAGTGGAGGTTTCCTTGGAGAAGTAATGCTTGAGCTGAGTTTTAAAGGATGTACAAGAGCGAATATGGTAGAGAGAGAGGGGAGGATGAAGGGGGGCAAGGAATAGGAAAGGAAGAACATGCAAAGGCCCTGGGGCAGGAGGGACCGAAGAGCTTCAAGGGACAAGTACAGGTCAGATTGGCCAGAGCCCAGAGGGCAAGGGCCTCACAGTGAGAGTTTAGGCTGGGAAAGTAGGAGGGAGCAAACCACACAGGGCCTTATCAGCTGACCAATTTTGTGATAGTGTCCTTCATCTGGAGAGCACTGAGAAGCCATTGACAGATTGTTTTTAGTTCAATTTTTATTTTCATTAGTGCTCACCATCCTCAGTCAGCAAGGAGAATTAATTAGGAGGCCACAGTGTTTATCCTGGGTAGAAACAGCCAGAATAGCTTGCTTTAGGGGATGAGAGGGCTAGCAGAGAGATGGCAAGAAGAAAGTGGATGGATCTGGGAAGTCTGTAAAACTGAGGGCTGGAGAAATTAAGTCACTTGACCAAACTCACATAGTGGCTATTGAAACTTATATTAATAAATTTTAATATATTAAAATATGTTTCTCAGTGGCATCAGCCACATGATGAGTGCTCCGTAGACACGTGGGGTACTTTATTGGACAGGCAGATTTTAGATCATTTCCATTGTCACAGAGAGAGTTGCTGGACAGTGCTCACCTAGCATCCAGGTCTCTTGAAGTTCCTTGCCTAAAGCATGGATGGCTTCCCTGCTCAGTTTGGCGACTGAGTGCTCAGGGCCTGAGGTCAGCAACTGTAGGCTGTGCTTGACCTGCAGGCGCTCCCCAGGTGCTCCTAAAACAGAGGAGAGTCCAGAGCAGCTGTGTTATTCCTGCCCTCTTCACTACAGGATAGTGACTGAGGAGTCTTAGCAGCTGTGTCAAAGATGCTCCTGTGAATCTCATCACAGAGCCACCGGGGCTGCATGGAGACCCAGAGAGACCGAGCACGGATCCTTCTTCATGCACAACCAGCACTCGGGTTTGCCCAGCTTCTGAATATATTGGCATGCAGCACACACATCTCACGGCTGGAATTGCCCATTCCTGAATTAGATAAAAGATGTCAGAAGAATAATAAAGTTACTTTTGGCGAGGACATATTATCTATAATGAAATAAAATGGGATTGTAGAAACTACAACTCAATCTTCTGTCTCAGAGGTTTATTAACTCAAATCCCCTAGTATCAGTAGCAGGATCTGGGAGTGTAATAAAATGGACTCATTTTTCACATTTTTTCCCCCTGGAGTGCTGGTGGTGTGAAAAGAACAATATTAAAAACAAACAAAAAAACAAAAAACCACACGAGCATTTGTTTACATTTCCCCTGCTAATTTAAGACTGATTTTTGTCACGATTTTTGTAACAATCCTGTTGTTTTGGAATAGTGGCTTCCATCTCACTTTAGTTTAGAGCCAAGATAGCAAATCCATGGCATATGTCTTTGCTCCCCCATCCCTTGCAGACATCATTAATCTATCACAGAACTCTTTCCCTATGATTTCAGACATAGCCTTAGAGTCCTTCTCTCCTCAGCAGTCCTAGGACGGGAGAGAATGGGTCAGAAACCTAGTTGCTATCCTTGGGTTAAGGACATGTATTTTATCTGAAATGGAGGAAGATAAATATTCATTTCTCAAAACAGTGGTAGAAAATTGTTCAGAGCTGTTTACTTCTGTGAAAGAGGGGAACATTCTTGCTATTTGGGGGGTCATTAAAGAGGAATGGTTTATCCCAGTCAACCCGGCAGTGGCTAAATTGTCGTAGTAGCATTGCAGAGAATCATGGGAACCCTCAACATGGTGGGGAACGTATTTCTCAGCAATTCCACAGGCTTTTTTTTTTGTCCTGGAAAGCTCATTTATTTAATATTTTACAGCCAGTGCCCTATTGATGAGACCTAGGGCTGTTCCTCACCCAAATTTGGCAGAAAGCATGTGGTGTCTCAGATCTGGTTCTGATTCCATTGGCTTTCCTGTAAAGCACCCGCTGGGCATCTCACTAAAGCAAGCAAACTGACTCAGGTGGAATGAAAGATTTCTGGAACTTGGGAGACTCATGAGTGAGCGAATAAATGAACATAGCCCAGTGTTCCCCAAAATGAGTTCCAGGGAACCATTCTCCAAGTGTTAATAGGAGTTACAGGTTAGAAGAGTTTCATGGTCAAGCATGTATTGGACGCGCTGGGTTACCCAACGTGAAGTAAGCCTCTTTAATGGAGGACTTCTCAGAGCTCTTGTGTATCATTGCATCTTGTGATTCACCAACAGCGTGATGCAACATGCAGCATGTTCCAAACATGTCTGATCACAGGATCCTTCCTACGTTTTAAAAAAATATATATGAAATATATGAAACATCTTGCAAGACTAGTATTCCAAGAAACACATTCTGGGAAGTACCACCCTGGTCCAAACTCCTCATTTTACAGATTGTGAGAAATGAGTCCCGAAGAGGTTAGCATGACTTTCTCAAGGTTTTGTTGGATGGTGGTTAGGCTGGAATTCAAACTTGTCTGAGGTCGGTGCTTGGGCCACCACATCTCCACTTCTTGGAGAGTTGGAAGTACCTTGTATCTCATCCTTCTACAAGAGGCCCTGGGTGAATGCTCCCCCTTCCAGGCAGACTATTAGTACATAATATAAGGAAAGTTGGCCGAAGCGGTCTCGGAAACATGCTACTAGGACCATCGGGTTGATGGTTTGTCACCAGCAGAGGCTCCAAGTTGGGGGGGGGGGTCTTTGTTAACCTTTTTCATGTCATTATGAAAATTGAGTGCCATTATTTTTGTTCCCGAATAGCACTGCGTAATCTCATCAATTGATCCAAAGCCATTTTGTGGAGTCTGGCTATTCTACTTGTGGGCAACAATGAGTGGCTTAAATTGTGAGTCCCATGAAGGTACAGAGGCGATTTGAGACATTCTCGTGGGCCTTATTAAATCATTGCAGGTGCTTAATTAAACTGTATGTTATCGTCATGGGAGGCCCTCAGACAAATCCCTTACCTAGGCCTTGAGACCCCTGATGACCCTATGTAATGATGTCTTCATTTCATACGTGATCGATGGAATTAATGAACCGTAGCTAGTTTCTAACAATCTTTTGTTGGGGTCTCCTAAGATTTCTGTGTCTTTTCCCACAGAGAGGCTGCATATCTATCTGCACAAAATAAGAGAATTCTTAATGTTTGCAAGCCCTCTACTGAGCACGCCTCAGTTTAAAAATCACACTGGCTTGTTATGCCTACTCTTCGGGGTGTTCTCATACATATTAGGGAGAAGCTTGGGCTTTCTATCCCAAAAAAGGCCCAGGAGAATAGTGATTGGAGAGCACCTCAGCCTCACAATTTCTTCCCAGGGAAAAACACTACAAGGCATCAGATTACCCTTCTCCTTGGAGCCCAATTGTTCCTGAAAGATTTTCTGTCCCACCTCATTGCTGCGTGGGCTCTGCATGCCCTGGGGACCAGTGACGTTCAGACTATCAAGGAAACCAAACTTTCCCGGAGGAGCAGGGAAAATCTGGATATAGCTTAGCAGGGCTTCTGGCAGGCAACGATGAGAGAGGAAAGCCATTTTGCTGCTTGCTGATTCTTGATGTCCCGCAATTTCTGTCTTGGTGTGGCCAAATGGGCTTGAAGTACTGTTTAGACCAGAGAGGGAAACAGCCCAAGGCTGGTGATGTCAGGACAATGCTCGTGGCCTGGCTTACACCGCTCTGCTCTCCAGACTTTGATAGAGTTTGTTGGCTCTCACCAGGTTCATAGGTCACCTGGCATTCTGTTCTCTAGCTCTAGGCACTACGACAGTGTATGAGTTGCTGTAACATGTAGTGATTTATGCTCATGGATTCTGTGGGTCAGGAAAGCAGACAAGGTATAGTGCCTCCTAGGTGGCACATCGGTGTTCCAGGATGTCAGGGTCTCAGTTGGGAAGACTCAAAGTTTGGTGGTGCTACAACTGCAGGGGGCTGGACTCTCCCGAAGGTTCATTCCTGCACATTTGTGGTATCTGGATGAAGATGATTCAGGTCTGGACCTGGCGTGGCTTCCTTACAGCGTAGCAGCTTCGGGGTAATTAGACCTGAGGTAGAAGCTGCCTCACCTGCTATGACCCAGCCTCCAAATCCATCAGCAGCAACTCTGTTCTACTCTATTGGTTGAAGCACCTGCAATCCTGCCTGGTTTCCAGGTTGGAGACTCACGGTGCAGGCCATCTTTGGCCAATGCAATTCTTCACCTGCCTTACGGGTCCGACGGGAAGGGGACAGGCTAAAGGAGGGGTGACAGCTTCCAGTGCATGAACTGGAGAAGTGCCCACGTTACCCACTGGTGCTCCGAATTTCCTGGAGTCCTCTCCCTTCTGTAACAGGGAGATCTCCACAGGGAGTCGTGAATCTGAAGCCAATTAGCACACTAGCTAACACGTAACAGTTTTTCCTAAGTGCCGACTCATGGGAGGCAGTTGTCAGCCTTTATGTAGCCTTTATATACTGTAGACAAAGATGCCCTCTGGATATTTGGAGGGGCAAGCAGAGCCCCTTTTGCAGTGTACTTACTGCACGACCACATGTAGCAGTCCTGGTAACTAGTACTGATGTAACTGGCTTTATCTTTCAAAAAGCAATCAAAGCTTTTAGCAGCCTCCGCGCCTCCTGGTTGCCTCCCCGAGTGGGCATTCCTAGCTGCCCTTTTCACTGCACCCACGTTCTTCCCGTTCCCAAAGTTCTGCCCTTTACCTGAGACATGGCGCTCTCTGTTGCAGTTCACCCACTTGGTGAGGAGAGGGCAACTTTGCAGGAATGCTGATGGCTTAATGGAATGAAATATGTGTTTTACATATTTTGGAACAATTTTTAGATTTTTAACTTCAAATGCACTAGAGATGTCTTCTAAAAATTCAAGGAAACAATATAGAAAGGTAAAAAAATAGTAACTCAGAGCTCTCTTTACTTGTGGGGATTTCCAGCTAGACAGTAGACCTGTGTGGAAGTAGGGTAGAGGGTATGTGTGGGTATGTGTGTGAGAGAGAGAGAGAGAGAGATTGAGAGAGAGAGAGAGAGATGTGAAGAATTGCCAAGTAAAATATAGGACCCTCAGTTAAATTAGAATTTCAGATGAATAATGAATTTCGTGTATCTCAAATATGTTAACCTAAAATTTTAATTTAACTGGCATCTTGTACTTTATTTGTTAAATCTAACAACCCTATTTCTGTGATGTGCGAGGGGGAAGTATATGGTGTGTGTGTAGCTGGGGCATGCGTACATGGTATGTGTGTGTACATGGGTGTGTGTATGTATGTGGTGCGTGTGTGTATTATATGTGTGGGGTATGTGTCTGGGTAGGGGATTGGGAGGGTTGGTCAGAAGAGAGAGGAGATATAGGAAACCTGAAGGTGGTTTTGTAAAGTTGCCCCCGAATCAGCCTTGTCACGTACAGTTTTTTGTTTTTGTACTTTTAATACTTTGTTGTAACTTATTGGTTTACATGTCCAGATCCCCACCGGACAGAGAGAGTCAAGAGCTGAGTCCTGTCTGTAGTCCCTGCGTGTGGCCTAGGGTACACATTTAGTAGCATACACGTAGATCTGGGCGCTCTCAGACTTTAGAACAGTTAGTATCTTAGGCTTTGGGGGCTTCTGTCACAGCTGGGTGGCACATAAACAACAGGAACTTATTTCTCACAGTTCTGGAGGAAGTCCAAGATCAAGGTGTCAGCATGGTTGGGTTCTGGCGGGAGCCCTCTTACTGGTTCCTAGGCGGTGCCTTCTCACTGTGTCCTCACGTGGTGGCAGAGGTGAGGGAGCTCTCTGTGGCCTCTTTTATAAGGGCACTAATCTCACTCATGAGGGCTCAACCCTTGTGTCCTAACCAACGCCCAAAGACCCCCCATCTCACACCATCACCTTGGGGGTTCGGATTTCAACATATGAATTTTGGTAGGATACAGACATTCAGACAACAGCAGCCTGGGGTTTAATTCGGGTGCATCGCTCTCCCTGAATATCAGCCGTGAAGCCGTCCACTACTTGCTTTGAATATCTCGTCTGCAGTATGTGGCAGAGGAGCCTTTGTTTCCCAACGTTGGGCCATCAGAGTCACCTGGGAAGTTTGTTTAAAACACAAGTTTGTGTTGGGCTTCCCTGGTGGCGCAGTGGTTGAGAGTCCGCCTGCCGATGCAGGGGACGCGGGTTCGTGCCCCGGTCCGGGAGGATCCCACGTGCCGCGGAGCGGCTGGGCCCGTGAGCCGTGGCCGCTGCGCCTGCGCGTCCGGAGCCTGTGCTCCGCAACGGGAGAGGCCACAGCGGTGAGAGCCCCGCGTACCGCAAAAAACCCCACAAAAAAGAAACCAAAAAAACCCACAGGTTTGTGGGCTCCACCCCTCCAAGAGGTGCAGGAAGCCTTGAGTGAGAGGGGATGATGTTTAGGAATTGAAGGAACAATAAGTGTTCATGTTTAATTATCTCCTCTTATAAAAGGAAAAAAATAACAGAATCAGACCTATGAGCTATTCTGTGAATGAATGAATGTGTGTGTGTGTGTGTATGCAAATCACACTCACACACAGGTAACACAACACAGTGTGAAAAGTGAACCTTGGTTCACTGATATTTTATAAAGATTTTTCTGAATTCATGTTGGTGTTACCGCTAGTGAACCACTTGCCTTGAGCAAATGTGAAGTCATAAAGATCAGCCTGCAGTGAGCTGGGCTCAGAAATGTCTGTAAGGAAAATGGAGGGAAACAAAGAGTTTATTTTCCAGTAGTAAAGCCCAACTAGGCTTTTCAGAGCAAAGATGTAGCTTCAATCTGATAAAAGTACATCTGTACTGACTTTAGACATAGAGGGCTTCCACTGGTGGAATCAATTCTTCTAAAAGTAATATTAAAAATTTACAAAGAAAGAAGCCATGAGGTGGGAGAAAAGTAGCATTTGATTCTTTGAGTTCAAAGTTCATGAGGTTAAAAATTCTTTTAGATTTTTCTTTAGTGTTGTCTCCAGAAAGACCAATTCAAAAACAACAGGATTACTCAAAAGAGGTTGCTCAAAAAAAAAAAAAAAAAAAAATCAACTCTGAATACAGTAAAAACCATTGAATCATATACTTTAAATGGATGAATTGTGTGGTATGTGAATTAAATACTGATAAAGCTTTTATAAATAAATTTTAAAAAATCAGGAGAACCAAATTCCATAAGCACTGAGCTCTCTGTAAGCATCAGGTCATTTTCACTGGAAATTAACAGTCTGATGATAAACCTTCCAGCAATTTGTCTTCTAAGTATGACCTTGTTGAAGAATTTATAATCGATGTAAGTGATAAAATTTTTTTAAATGCTATGAGATGGATGGTACTATTGAAAATACTAAGAGAGTAGAGTTTTAGAAAACATTAATGGCAAAGAGATGTCAAATTATTATCATTTTTCTTTTGTTATCTCCATTTAATTTATTACCTACTGCCTGCTTGGGCTTAGTGGAGGGGGGAAGGGTAGCTAGGGATGAGAAATACTGACCAGTGTGCTGCTGTTAATTTTTCCTAAGTGTCATTTACTGAAATCTGTAAGTTGAACATGGCTGCTCTTTGAAATGCCCTGGTCCCTCAGAGGTCAGTCAATTTCTTAATCATGTAACAACAGTGGAAGCCACTGAAAAAGAGACACAGGCTACAGAGAACTACCCGTGCTCCCTTCCACAGGGTACAAAATATGGAATTCGATGTCTCCTTCACATACCTCATCTAATAACACTGCACATCTGAGGGCCTTGGGGGAGGGAAATGAAACGTATTTTTAAGCGAGCAAAAAAGAAGTCCTAAATGATCATTGTTAGATGAGCAACAGAAAAAAATCGAGATCTCAACAGCACCTGATGAAAGGCAAATTACAGTGTTCACATTGATTTCTTTTCCTCCCTTTTTTCAAGTGATTTATTACCCTTTGATATTACAGTCAGTTAGCTGGCTTGCTGCAGCATAAATATTTGATCTTGGCGTAATGCTTTTCACAACTGCTTTTTGCTATAGCCAGGCGTCTTTGCTTTTTGCCTCCATCTTTCCTTGATGCAAACAAGGAGGTAAACGTTCAGTGTGTGAAGAGAAAGGAAATCATTGACCTGTAAATTATCCAAGCCAGGGAAAGCCCCAGGGGTTAAAAAATATCAGCAGGGAGAAGCTCCAGATCTGTATTTCCCAGGTGCTATATTTGGTTTGTCCTTTTGCAGTTTTTGTGTCTAGTTGCTGGAGAGAATCAGGATAGTATGGTGCTTATTTTGTCTCTAAATTGCAGTCTTTTTGTACTTTAGTTCTGATTAAAGCGAGCTCTACAAGGAGGGGACTAGATTTTCGACAGTCATTGTGCGTGTCAAAATTCAGATCCAGTAGAGTGGCTGGGACAGTGGATACATTTGGCTGCTCTGTGGGACCATCTGCGGTGCAAATTCTCCCCAAAAGGGTGCCACCGTGAGAACCTGGCAGCCAACACTCCTAGCAACCTGGGTTTGAGAGGATGGGTCTGGTACGAGGGAGCTGGATGGGGCATTGGCAGCCTCCACTGCACCCAGTGGCTTGAGTTCTGTGTTCTGAAGTCAACAAACCTCGTCCAGCTTCCATAAGAGATAAGCTTCCAGACACCATCGCAGAGTCTTTTCCCCGCTCTCTGCTGCGTTCTCCTTTTCTCCAGGTTAACTTGGTTTGAACCAATGCTCAGAAGACATGGTTTAAAGTCTCACAGCCTCCCTCACCACTCACTTCTGCAGTCACTCTTCCAGCTTGAAATCCACATCCTTGCGGGATGTGGTGATGGGGGAGAAGGGGGGGCAGGGGAGGGGAAGCTACATCCCTTTACGCATCCACAAAGCAGGGAGTGTGGTGTTTCCTGTCTTCTGGGGTGTTGGGCGGAGGCCGTGAGTGGTGCTTGAGGACGGCTTAGCACAGTGCCCGACACAAGCCCATCATTCAGGGCATAATAGCTATTATTGCTTCTCTTTAAGAAAATGGTTTGAAATCACCCATGGTGGCTCCTGGCCTTCCCCCTGGCCCAGAAGCCTCGTCTTTCTGTTCTTATTCGTCTGGTCCGTTGCCTCGCTCTGACCTTGGGTTTCCAAAACGAGGCTGTGCATCACAGCTCGATGCTGACGAGACTCCGTATTAGTCAGTGCTGCCACTTGCCTTGGGTGATTTCCTTGAGCTCCCTGAGCTTCACTTATTTCCTGGGAAAGAATTACCTTCCTCACAGCGTGCTAGGGTCAAATGAGACGGCGTGTCCGGGGCTGGCATACAGCACCTTGTGACGCGGTAAACGATTACTACCATTTTCCCCATCTCAGGTCCTCCTTCTACCTCACTCCCATCTGTTGCTTGCTTTATAAATTCTCCTTTGCCTCAAGTCTCAGTTCGCATGTTGCTTTCTCAAGAAAGCCTTCCTGGATCGCCGTATCTGAAAGGCATACCTTGCTGTTTCTCATGCCATCCGCTGGGCTGTGATGACTTACTCTCTATGGTGGGTACCTATTCACTCTCTCCCCTACCGCTCTCTGCAGTGTCCCTAGCGCCTCGTGCATAGGGCACCCTCAACATATAGTCACTGAATGAAGACATCGTAATTGTTATCACTGTGACAGAGAAGCCCGAAGCAGGACTCAAGTGAGTTTTCCATCCCTAGAGTTTTCAGACACAGAACACTCACCCTCGTATGGCTCTAAGTAAACTCCCAAGCGCCCGAGTCTGTGTTTCTGTGACTGCAGGGCTGAATCCATGGTCAAGTGACAGGGTCCACTGCACAGGGCCTTCTGCATGGAAGTAGGAATCTGAAATTCTATTCCCACAGCCTAAGCCTTCTCTCTGTCTCTCAGTTTCATCCTTCTCTGTTTCTCACCCATCCACCAGCTTTCCTGCTAAAAATGGCTCATGTTTGTTCAGCACGTATCATGTGCCAACCACCTGCATGACGCTTTATGTGTGTTTTCTTCCAAATCATCACAACCACCCTTTGTGATCGAATCACGAGTGTTCCTAGTTTACAGAATTCCTAGTTACAGTTGGTTCCAATAGCGCTGGGCTCTGACCGTGGCTCTTGAACAGAGAGAGAGAGAGCAGGAAGCCAGGAGAAAGCAAATATGGGCAAGAATGGAGATGCAGGATAAACTGGCAATGGATATAACACTGATCAGACATGAGTCAAGAAAGCATGCTGCCAACCCCAAATCCAGGAAGCTCAACCTGCTTCAGGAGCCCGCGGTGCCCGGGAACCGGGATCAAGCACAAGTCGCCAGTCCTGACGGCGGACCCACAAAGGCATCCTCCCCAAGCTCCATGTGACATGGAGATCTCGGCCATTTCCTGCTGGGGCAGCCTCCTGCAATTAGGTCCCCATGGCATGTCCAACCCAAGGGTTGTGGTGAATTGGGATTGGGAAAGTGGAGAAGGCAGGGAGAGGGAATGAAAACAGATTCTGCCCGGGCTGGGGTGGGATGGGATGGGGTAGCATTCAGCGGTAAAGGCATCCACAGCTACAGAACATATTTTCAAAAGCATCCTCGCCAGGGCTGTTCTTTGAAAATGGGACCGAAACCTCTCAAATGTCAAGAGGTGGTGTTTTTGCCAAGGCCACGGAATGCTGAGGGCTGCAAGGAAAGATTGTTACTACAAAAAGGCGCTAAATTCTGGAGTACGGTTTGACTATACCTGAGGTGTTTCTGACATGGTGTGTGCGGGGGAAGCTCTGCCTGTCTCTCTATTGCTATTATTATCTTGTGGTCTACAGGTTAATTTCTCCCACCACGGGGCTCCTTATTCATCTTTCCAATCCCCCAATTCCCTCTGGGATTCAGTCGCTGGCGAGACACTCCACTGCTAATAACAGTTGCCCCCTGAGTCCCTGACTATTACTGATCAAATTCCTGGCCATAGCTCATCGTCAGGTTTAATCACACTCTAATCATTTGCCGGAGTGGCGTGCGGGCAAACTTCAGATATTTCTGAGGCTGAGTCTGTACAGCACGGATACGTTCGTGCTCTGTAGAAACGCATCTCCTGCAAGCGTTTTCCCCAGTGCGCGTGGGAGCTGAAGAAAGTGGGAAGCATGGTTGCATTTCAGGCTGCCTCACGTGACCTCTCGTGATGCCTTTGCTCTTCTCAGCTGCCGGCATATCTTTAATGCCGTATTTCATACGGTCCATCTCCCAACCTCTCTGGCTGTGCTTCATTTGTTTTGCCGGCTTCTTCTGAATATTTTATAATCAAGTATTTACCAGTGCCTCTGGAGCTCATCGGGAACTCTATCGGTGGGGTTCTTTCTCTGGATATCAGTTCATCAAGCAGTGCTGAGCTCTCAAGACCAAGTCAAGGCCATGTTTCCTCTGCTCAAACCCTCCAAGGGGTGTCACATCTCATTCATTGTAAATCCAGTGGTCTGACCAAGGCACACAGAGACTTGCATTTTCTGGCCTCTGGCTATCTCTCAGATACCATCTTCTCAACAGTCTCACTGGACTAGCTCTACTCCTGCCCTATTGATCTCCTTGCTGTTTCTACTGGATTTCTGTTGCTGCATAATAAATTACTATAATTGTAGCCGCTCAAAACATCCCCCCCACCCATACCCCATGTGTTATTATCTTACAGTTTTATAGGTAAGAACTAAAGGTGGGCTGAGCCACTTTTTCTGCTTAGGCTAACATCAGCTTGTCTGTTGGGCTCTTTGTCTGGGGGCTCTGGGGAAAAGTTTACTGCAAAATTCATTCAGCTTATTGGCAGAGTGCATTTCCTTGTGGTTGGAGGACTGAGGTCCCCGCTTCCTTGCTGGCTGTCAGCTGAGAGCTACTCTTAGCTCCTGGAGGCCACCCCAATTCCTTGCCATGCAGTTTTCTCCATCTCCAAGCCAGCAAGTGTGCCTCAGATCCTTGTCATGCTTTGAATCTCTCTGACTTCCTCTCCGGCATCCAGCCAGAGAAAATGCTCTGCTTTTAAAATACTCAGGTGATTAGGTTAGGTCCACCTGGATAATCTTGCTCAGTAAACATCAACAGATTAGTAATCTTAATGACACTGGCAGAATTCCTTTAACATACAGAGTCGTGGGAGTCATGCAGGGGAGGGAGGGGAACTCTGCCTCCTAAATTATTCCTCGAACATGCTGCTGTCAGTCTCACCTCAGGACATTTGCACTTGCTGCTCCCTCTGTCTGGAACTCCTCCCCAGAGAGTCCCATGGCTGGAACAACTGACATATTATGTATTTACATGTCTGTTTGTTTGTTATCTCTCTTCCCTCACGGGAATAGAGGCTCCCTGAAGATGGGGGCTTTGCCGGCTTTATTCAAGGGCGGCATCCTCAACTCCTAAAATAACTCCTGGCACTTAGCAGATGCTCCACACGCATAAATAAATGAATGCATAAATGATCTTCAGCTTTCTCAACTCCTCTCCTCTTCTTCCTTTTCTCTCCAAGATGTCTCTGAATTTTAGAAGTCCCATAAAAATGCTCATTAGGAATGGCTTTTTCCTCTCTGAATATAACAGTGAGCAATGAAAGGAATCAGGAAGCTCTGCTTCTCCACTTGATCTACATAAGCACAGAGTTTAAAGAGGAAGACTCTCTTAGCTCTGTTTACCAGACTTTCTTACCTTTTATACATTTGTCTCTTCTTTATCTGGCATGGTTCCCATGCAGTCCCATCTTTATGCCTCCGTTGGGGGTTGGAAAGGCCTTGAAGATGTTTGATGTAGCTTCCCATTCAATGAGAGACTCTCCTAACCTGGAATGTTCTCCCTCTCCTTGCCGAGAACATCCCCACTTTTCAAGGTGCATCTCAGGTCTCACAGGTTTTGTGCATTCTTTGATTGGTACAGTTCCTAGGGAGATATTTTTCTTTTGAACTCATTTAACATCTGAGCCAAAGGCACTGGAGGCACAAGGGCAGGATTAGGTGCACCGGTCTGTTTTCCGGTTTGTCATTTTTAAAAGCGTTTGAGCCTTCATTCAAAGGAGACAGCAGTCAAAAACCTAAAGTTCTGATTTTTCTTAAAAATAGGCACCCCAGCACTGTGCTCTCATTTCCATATGGCAGCAACCGGGGCTGGAGAGGAAGCCGCCCCTTAGCTGGGGTGTGTGTCCCTAGTTCTTCACTCCCCACCCCTCCCTACTGTTTCTCTCCAAATGAAGTCTGAGTCTTGTTGCAATTTACAATCATGGCTGTGCTGCTATTTTTTCAAGTGAAGAAGTATTTTTCTGTATCTCTGTTTTATCAAAAGGGGAAAGTGAGTGAGAGGTCCACCCACACTACCTTATTATTTTCCATCACCTGCCAGGGCCCTATGGGGCTTTCGAGTTTTGCAGTTTCTTCCGTCTCTAAGCTGTGTGAGGCTGGAAACAGCCCCCCCCCTTGTTCATTACTGTGTTATCAGAGCCTGGAGCATAAGAGGTGATCAGTTGATAGTTACAGAAGGAATGAATGCCTGGTATCTGAAAACTGGGCAACTCATGTAGCACCTCCATAACACTGGACTTGACCTTTGTCTTTTTATGTGTGAATATCCTTCCACAAAATCTGCCTGTGTTGTCCCTCCAACTAATTTCTTTAAAGCCGGAAACCATGTCTGTATTCATTTCCTCTTGCTGTTGTAGCAAATTACCACAAACTTGGAGTCTTAAAACAACAGGAATTTGTTCTCTCACAGTTTTGTAGAACAGAAGTCTGAAATCAAGGTGTTGGCAGGGCCACGTTCTCTCCGAAAAGTTCTAGGAGGGGATTCTTGCTGACCTCATCCAGCTTTTGATGGCTCCATGCGTCTCTGGTTTGTCAGGGTATCACTGTTTGTCAGGCAGTCCCTGCCTATGTCTTCACATTGGCCAGCACAGGGCTCCTCCTTTTTTACGTTTCTGTCTTCATTTCTGTCTCTCAGAAGAATATCTGTCATTGGATTAGGGCCCACGTGGTTGATGCAGGGTGATCTTACCTCGAGATCCTTAATTCAATCACATCTCCAAAGACCCTTTTGGCAAGTAAGCACATTCACGGGTTCTGGGTGGGCATATATATTGGGGGCCACTATTCAGTCCACTGTAATATTCCATGGTAATTTCTATTCTTCATTTGAAAAATTTTGAGAGCTTGCTGTTTCTAAGGCTCTGTGCTGGGCCCCGAATGGGGAGAGATACTGATTAAGCAGATAGGATCCTTCTGGGAGGGAGAATAAGGAGTATATGCAGGGAACTATTACATCATGACATTCATGAAATGTACTCTCAGAGCATACAAAGCAGTATGGGGTCTCAAAAGAGAAAGGTATCAGGGAATCAGGCATGGTGTTTAAAGAGGCAGAATTTAGCTGTGCCTTGAAGGAGGAGTAGAATCTTGAAAGACAGGAGAACACTTCTGTTAGGGTGAAAAGTATGAGAAGCCCAGAGGTGGAGAAACACCACATAGAACAATTACCTATTTTGATGAAACGTCAACTATGCATCTCTGAATGTCCTTTGTCTATAGTAGTTGCTCAAGAAACACTTCCCTGGCTAGAAGCACTCATGAAACCCCCCACGCCTTTGGTGTCATGTTGGGAACAATATCAAATTGATCAATTTATAGTTTTCTGAAAAATTGCGGTTCATGACAGTGAGATAGGAAATATAAACAACCAGTAAATTAATGACATTGACATTATGCACTGGGAGGTAATATTTGCTGCCGAAGCCCAGGGTTGGGGAGGGGGATGCTGCATATTGGCAGTTTAATCTCACAAGGATGCAGCTCAGCTACAGGGCTCTCCAGTTTTCGCTTTCTAAAATCGGACACTGTGGGCTGCTAATCATCCACTCGGAACCCACAGTTTCTTCATTGTTTCCAGATTTGATTAATATTCCTGCCTTCATTCACCCTCCTGGTGGTGAGACATAGCGCCTGGAATTACACCCACCAGGGGGTTTCAGGCCACAGAAAAAATTTCTTTTCCAGCAATGAGGAGCTTGAAGGAAATTTCCTGAGAAAGCTACCTGATCACATCACAAAGGCTGTGCCGCCCTGGGGTGGAGCAGGAAGGAGGAGATTAGGGCTCCCTGGGCTGCAGCGAGACAAAGGGGGCAGTAGGCTAGCCAGTTTCAACAGAACCAAGGAGTAGCCTATGCGAGGAAAAATATTTGTAGTAGATGCTACCTGCCTGTGTTGAAACGAATGATTCTGACCTTTAGAGTATTTGTTAATACAAAGTTAACTTCATTTAAATCTTGGTTAAATGCGGCTTTATTAAATATTAGCAGACTTTCAAAATGTAGACGTTCTAATAAGATTTTGGATTCAGTGACTTCACTGAGTACCGATGACGGGCTCGGTTCCTTGAATTCGGCGATGCCGGCCCTGCCTGAAGTTGACTGCAGCATGTAGAGTCTGAGAGCTTCCTGATGCCGTGGTACCCAGAAGGGCATCTCATCCAACTACCATCAGCGCTTGAATCCATCTCGCTCCTTGTCTGCGTCACCTGGCCTGGCAGTGGACCAGGTTCTCTTTGGACACCCTAGTGATGGGGCACTTTTTACCAGAGGAGGGAACAGTTCTGTAGGATGGCATTTGTTTTCCTTTTATTTGATCTCCAACAACATATATTTAAAATACTTAGAAATAGAGTCACAGATGTAGAAAACAAACTTTTAGTTACCAAGAGGGAAGGGGAGAGGAGGGCTAAATTGGGAGAGATTGGGATTGACACATACACACTACTATGTAAAAAATAGATGACTAATAACGACCTCCTGTAGAGCACAGGGAACTCTTCTCAATACTCTGTAATGACCTATATGGGAAAAGAATCTGAAAAAGAGTGGATATATGTATATGTATAACTGATTCACTTTGCTGTACACCTGAAACTAACACAACATTGTAAATCAACTATACTCCAATAAAAATTAATTAAAAAATACTTAACCCATTTTTTAAACAAAGAACTAATATAGGCACGTTAACCTCTCAATATGAAAAGACCATATTGTGAGACATTCTTTCTTTGGCCTCCCAGTCACTCTTTCCAGTGTATTTCATGTATATTTCCAGAGGTGTTCTTGCCTTAGGCAAAGGTGTTTGTGAATGTGTGTGTGTATCCAGTTTTATCAACTCCCATGTCCTTTTTTTTTTTAAGCTCTAATGAGCTCATACAATTCACAGGGCTCTGTACCTTGCTTTTTTTTTTTTTTCACACTTTATCTTGGAAATTATCTTACATTAGCATATATAGTTTTACTGCATTCATTGTTTTCCATCTGTATAGTTTCCACTGTATAGCTCTTTTATCGTTTATAACCATTTCTCTATTAACGGCAATTTAGGGGTTGTTTAAAAAACACCCAGATATTTTTCACTACCTCTTCTTGTTTTCATGTATATTCTTGGATCTTTCCCCAAATTGATCCCCGGTGCCAGTCTTTGTAACCTGTATTCATCCTTCAACCAGTGTCAGCTCCTTGGAGAAGCCTTCCCAAATTCCTCTTCTTGCTTCCCAGGGCATTTTGCACACACCTCTGGGACAGCACTTGGCACAGTTTAGCTTTGCCTGGGGTGCGTGTGTGGGTCTGGACTTCTATTAGGCCAGGCTCTGCCTCTTAACTCAAGGGTCAAGTACAGTCCTGGGTCTGGGCCACTTGAGGGCCCAGGGGCCACTCAGACCTCTCCTTTAAGCAGGGGATCTGGGGGGTAGAGGAAGATGGGTGGCGTGGTCATGAAAAATGTCTATGGCTCGACTCCTTTGCCATTTTAAGAAGAGAGTTCCTCCTTAAACCTCTTTTAGATATGATAGTTAAGACGGTTGTTTACATGCCTGGCTGTGCCTCAGAAGAACTTAGTGAAATGGGTTACGATACAGATGCTGGGGCCCTTCCTGGAGAGAATAGTGCAGTAGTCCAGGGACGGGTGTCAGCCATCTGTATTTTGAACAAGGTCCCTGGGTGATTCTGATATGCGAAGCCAGGTTGGAGAAACTCTCTCCGTTTTGGACAAATATATGAAGTGCAAGGACGTGAAGAAGTGAAATTTCAGTACAAATAGAAATACATGCTCACTAATACTCCGTGGGGAGAGATCCACGCAGGCTGCGGCGATAGAAAAGGTGTCACAGAGAAAATGAAACTTCACCTGGGCCTGGGCCAGTGGTACCCAGTCTGTGGGTTTTTGTGGACTTGAGGTGTGGCCTTGTACAGATACTTCAGTACGCTTTTAAAGGGAGGCAGTAGGGATCAAGAACAAGGGCTTTGGAGCCGGCTGCTTTGCTGCTTTGCTTTAAGTCATGGTTCTACTACCCCTGGTTGTGCGACCTCAGGCGAATAAGTGCACACATCTAGGCCTCATTTTCCCCACCTGTTAAATGGAAACAACAACAGGTCTCAAAAAAACAAAAAAAAAAACAACAGCTCTCACTTCAGAAGGTTGTTGTGAAAATCAAAGTAGATTAATTTATGCAAAAATCTTGGCGTCTCTAAGCCCTTGATAAAGGTGATCTTCTAATAATATTGAATACTAAACACAGACCAGGTTCCAGTCTCAATCTTTTACTCAGGGAAGTCAGATGTGGTGTACAGGGTCTAGGACCCGGTGGCAAAACAAGACAGAGGGCTGTGTTGGAGAGAGGGGCTGACATACTTTGTGAGCTCCAGTGAATTTTCTGCTGTGAGACTCTCAGCTGTGACTGACCACCTGTTTAAACTGCAGGCCGAAGGAGCCCCCTTAGCCCTCTCTGTACTGGTTTGTTTTCTGAGTGGGCAGCCTGTGCCGCTGGGTAAGCTGGGAATAGGTCAACATTGGCTGCAACCAAGCAATGGCATGATATTTCCCCCAAATCCTATTAAAGAAAAAAAAAGAAACAGAATGTGGATGAAAGTTCTTTTCCTTCTATATCTGCCTTGAGCCACAGCTTATCACCTAATTTTAGATGAAGCTTTAGGACTGTGGGAACGAGACTTTTCTCTTACTCTGTTTCAGCGAGGGAGGCAGCACCAGATAGGAGGCAGCTAGATGGTGCACTCCAGCTCCCTTCCTCATTATCTCTCCCCAGCCAGTGGCAAAGCCCTTCTCTGAAAAGGATCTGATAGCTGTCTTGTAGACCAGGTGTGGCTTGTGAAAAATCACTCTTGATATACGTTGAGCTCACGACTCACTGTCTCAGGGGCTAGAAATAGGTAATTGGTGTTGAAAGATGAGAGAAAGGAAAAGAGGAAGGAAAGAAAGCAAAAAAGGAAAAAAGAAACCCAAGGAAACAAAGGGTAAAAAAACTCAAGAAAAGTAAAAAGGAAAAGAAAGAACACAAACAAGAAAGAAAAGAGAATTTAGAGGCTTCTCATCTCCTTCCACTTAGATATCAGTTAAGCCAAGAGCTGTCTGGCTGCACCGATGGCAGGCATGTCACTGTGCACTGCAACCTTTGTTTAATGAACAAAACATCATTTGTTCCCAGGTCTCTGCTGATATCAATCAATAAAGTTGTTTCTCTTACCAAGCACTACAGGTGATACTCGGAGATGTACAATAGTGCTAACTAGCTGAAAAAACTATTATTTTTAAACTTTAATGAGGTACCAGACAAGAAAGGCAGTTAATTTCTACCTAATGATCTGATGCGGTCCTTGGAGATGTGCGACCGGGTTGCATCGCTTTTATTGAACAAGGCTGTCAGTATTGTCTGACCATGTGTCTAGCAACAAGCCAATGATTGGATGCTGGGACTGCAGAAAGACGTGTTTACACAGTCATTTTATAGCACTCAAATTCTAAAGTGTTGGGTGAGAATGGGAAAGAACAACTATTTATTTTTAAAGGGAAATCCAATTGGGTGAAGCCAATTTTATGGAGCTTAGATGTGAGCAATAAAAATGTAAGCATGTTCTAGGTTTCTTACACAGTTGTCTAGGGAAAACCCTTGATCACTTTTCTGAGTAGTGGCCCATTGTGGAAAATTGCTGATATGTACTGTAATTTCTTGAATGCCACCCGTTACGCTGGGCATTAAAAGATACTTTTAAATTATCCATATATAATAAAACATACTAGATAACTCTAGATGAATAAACTTTTAAACAACTGTGACTTTTGGAAGGAGGACGCCAGGATGGCATACGGGCTTCCACTCCTCGTTATATATGCAGACATTACTAATTGATCACGGCACGTTTCCCACCATGTCCAGACATGACTTCAAAGTTCTCAACCCAGCACTTCCGGCAGAACTACTACTTGATTGGAGTTGTCATGTGAGGTGAAGCTTTTTGCCATCGTTGATGTAGATCATAAGAAAAAGTTACCTTTCTCTTCTCTCTTTGCTGGTTTTTGGTTTGTTTGTTACCTTATGGAAATGCTTAAGGATAAACAGCCTGGGCTTTGTATTTCTGGCTGAATCACTAAATGGCTCAGTGCTTTTTATGCCCCTTTGAAAGGTGGGCCATTTTAGAAATTCCACTGGGGAATTTGAAAGAATTGCTGAGGCAAGTCTTCATTTGATGTTTTGAGCTTTTTACTCCACACCAGATATTGACGGGCGCCAACTCTTGGAACAGATGGAAAATTGCATATTTCAGGAGAGAGAGTAAATGGATTGCACCACGTGAGAATCCAGTCCTTTAGGGGGAGAAGGTTTTCTCTGATGGCAAGGAAACATCAAGGCACCCCAGGGATGCTCTGGTGGATGTACTTGGTTTCTTCCTTCTTGTATCCTTTTTTTTTTTTTTTTTTTTTTCCTTTTGCGGTACGTGGGCCTCTCACTGTTGTGGCCTCTCCCGTTGCGGAGCACAGGCTCCGGACGCGCAGGCTCAGCGGCCATGGCTCACGGGCCCAGCCGCTCCGCTACGTGTGGGATCTTCCCGAACCGGGGCACGAACCTGTGTCCCCTGCAGGCGGACTCCCAACCACTGCGCCACCAGGGAAGCCCCCTTTCTTGTATCTTGAGCAAAGGCTGTCAAAGGACCACCCAGAATAGAATAAGTGATAGGAAGGAATACTTAGGCTATAGTTTTCAAACATGAGATGTGAAATGTTTTCATTAAAAATGCCTTCTTCCCAGGCTGAAAAGACACAGTCCTCTTCTTTTGTTGACACATGATTATTAGCATGTTCAGGATTACTTGAATTTGTTTTGTAACTGACAGGGCACAAAAGGCATCAGAACTTTTTGAACCAAGAAGCAATTACAAAATTCAATAATGCAGGAAAAGGAAAGCAAATAGGCCTTGTCTATTAGTATACAATGGCACTAGAAATAGACAACTGCAATTTCATGGCTGACCTGTGCTGTAATTTACCCCTGGTGGTTCCCTTACTGAAATTTTAATTCTTGAGACTCTACGTTTGTCCCAAAATAACCTATATGTGAAAACCATGACACAGCCTCTCTCAGTAAGAAAGAAAGACAAGGTGATAGGCATAATCTTTATAATCCCTTCTGTGGCATAGCTGAGGAGAGCAAAGTTCTAGAGTGCTGGAATCCTGGCTTGAGTCTTGGCTGTGTGGACTTGAGCAAGTTATGGAAGCTCTCTGAATCTTAGTTTCTTCTTCTGTAACTTGAATAAGCATACTTGAGTTAGAGCTGTTAGGAGAAGGAGAGATGAATGAGGGCATGTGGAGTGCCCGGCACAGAGCCTGATACATTGAAACGGCTCAGTAATTTTATTTGTTATTTTTTATGGCTTTGGATGGCAGTGTTCTTTCTGGTTTAGAAGGTATTTAGAAAAAATGATCTTGGGATAGTGGAATGGAAAAGCGTCCACAATTATGCTCCTGTGTTTAGATTTTAAACTCCTGACTGTAGCACTTTTTTCATACTTTCTTTGATCAGTAACAAAAATGGCTCCATTCTTCCTCCCTCTTTGTATCCACACCCTTTGCCGTGTGACTTAAAACTCCTCCTCCTGAAATTCCACTCCTCCTCGGATGGGACTCACTCCCAGCCGCAACTCAGATTGGGACCTGAACCCACAATCCCTGACATAGGAGGGGACTTGAACCCCTTATCTTTCGACTGAAACCACTCACTCAGTGTCAGGACCTACTGAAGCGCAGGTTCGTTTGTCTTGATGCAGAAAGAATTCAGCGCGGGGCAAAGTGATAGACAGAGTGTGAGTTTATTAGCATAGGATGCTTGTGAGAGATACAAGCGGGCAGGCAAGGGAACACAGCCCCAAGAACAAAGAGGACTACATTTTTATAATCAAAGGGAAAACGGGGAGGGGAGAAGACCACCTTCTTTCTCATTTTTGGGTAGACGTTAGGGCTTACATCATTAGTCCTCTTTAACCCTATATGGTCTAACCAGGACTGTCATGTTGCTATTTATTTTATTTTATTTTTATTTTATTTTATTTTTTTTTTAACATCTTTATTGGAGTATAATTGTTTTACAATAGTGTGTTAGTTTTCCCTTTACAACAAACTAAATCAGTTATACATACACACATGCTCCCACATCTCCTCCCTCTTGCATCACCCTCTCTCCCACCCTCCCTATCCCACCCCCCCAGGCGGTCACAAAGCACAGAGGTGATCTCCCTGTGCTATGCAGCAGCTTCCCACCAGCTATCTAATTTACATTTAATAGTGTATATATGTCCCTGCCACTCCCCCACTTCGTCACAGCCCACCCCTCCCCCTCCCCATATCCTCAAGTCCATGCTCGAGTACGTCTGTGTTTTATTCCCGTCCTACCACTAACCTCTTCATGACATTTTTTTCCCTTAGAGTCCATATATATGTGTTAGCATACGGTATTTGTTTTTCTCCTTCTGACTTACTTCACTCTGTATGACAGACTCCAGGTCCATCCACCTCATTATAAATAACTCAGTTTCATTTCTTTTTATGGCTGAGTAATATTCCATTGTATATATGTGCCACATCTTCTTTATCCATTCATCTGTTGATGGACACTTAGGTTGCTTCCATGTCCTGGCTATCGTGAATAGAGCTGCAATGAACATTTTGGTACATGAGTCTTTCTGAATTATAGTTTTCTCAGGGTATATTCCCAGTAGTGGGATTGCTGGGTCGTATGGTAGTTCTATTTGTAGTTTTTTAAGGAACCTCCATACTGTTCTCCATAGCGGCTGTATCAATTTACATCATGTTGCTATTTAAATCATACATATATTAGCAAAAGGGTGGTAATATATACTAAAATATGGTAATTCATCTCGGGTTTCAGTATAATGTCTCCTTTCACCTAGTTTCTTTCCTCTTTCACCTATATTCCTGTCTTGGCTATGTGCAGAAATGCTGCTCTTCAAGGACCATTAACTCCCCGACTTCCTGTAATAAGATTCAGACCCCGTACCTTTGTCTTGTGTTTTAACTATTAGGACTTGTGACTTGATTGTGCCTGGTGCTTGAATATGGCTGGTCTTCCTTTCAGGTAAAGTAGATTGTTGCTAGGCTACTGGATTCTTTTCTTGAGTGGTCATTAGCTTGTAACAGTCTCCCAGACTCCTTTAAAATTCCCTTTCTATCTTTACTCCCTTAGTGGGATTTTTAAACTAACTATCGAATCTTACTCTATCCCTATTTACTCCCATCACAAAAGAGGCCTATCTGCTTGCCCTTTGTTTCTGAATTTCTCACATGACTTTCTTTGGCCAATGAGATGTTAGCAGACATGATACAAAGAAAGACTTGATAAAGCTATTGAGTGTTTCTGCAGGTTCTGAGTCATTCCACAGTTAAATTCCAAGTATTCACCACATTCCTATTAGGATTCCTTTGAAGGTCAGTTCCAGTTGGTGCCAAGTCTCATGAAGTCCAGCACAGCCCTGAGCCACTTCTTTCAAATCATCTCATGCCATGTCTGCAGCCTGTTCTGGGGTTCAAAGTGAACGGCATCACCGAGAAGTGTTGCCAGGCGCACATATGTGGCAGGGATGGCAGTTCATATATTGTAAAATAAACCTAAACACAACACAAATGTAGTTTCTGCGGTGCAAAGTTAGATTATTTCCTTGGGAAAATGGTTTTGTGAGCCAGTAATTCCAGCCAAGAGCATCTGATCTCTAGTCAGATCTCAGGTATATAATGAAGTCCAGCCAAGAATAGCAAAGCTGCTTAGCCGACCACCACGAATTCATGAATAATAAGTAATAATTGTAACGTGCTACCGAGGCTTTGTGGTTGTTTGTTATGCAGCAGTATTAAAGCAATAGATGACGGTTACACTTCTATATATTATAGCTCAAATTCTCTTGTGTAGCAATTATGGCTTATTTGTCAGGCTCTCTAGATGTCATGAGAACTCATTGAAAATAGGGATGATATCTTATTTACCTTGTATCTACAGGGCCCAACACGGTACCTGATAGGTAATAAATATTTGTCTCCTGAAGTTCTGGCTTTATTAGGACATTCCTTCACTTATTGGTATATTTGTTCCTACATTTGTACTTTGATCAGTGAATGTCTCCTATATGCCAGGCATTGTGCTGGGCGCTAGGAGTACGAATGTGCACCAAACTGACATTTGAAGAATCACGTGAATCAGGAATGAGAACCGTGTCTATGTACATACCTTAAAATGTGAATAAATAAATGGATGAATGAAATAACCGCTTATCAAACTCCCGCTGTGTGTCAGGCCTGGCGCCCTCAGGGGAGGGCATGTGAGGTAAAAGAAATGATGGGGCCCGTGATGGGAGGACAGATGTATTAGAGAGTGAGAATGGAATGGAAGGGTTTGGGCTGGGGAATAGTGAGAGAAAGTTTTGAAATATAGTTCTGGATGGCTGTGGTTGATAGACCAAGGGGTTTTTGGATTATGGATGAAACCATGAGCAGGTACCCAGGCCAGGCAGGTAATGTAAATAAGTGAAGACCAGATGTGAAGGGAGATAGAGTGGCAGCGACCACAGCTGGAAAACACGTGTCTGTCTAGAGACCGCGCCCACCCAGGTCTAGCTCAGCACTTCTTAAACTTCCGTGTGCCTGGAGGTGACCTGAACACCTTGTTTCTGGGGCTGTAGTTTTGGGACGGGGGGTGGAGGGCTGAGATTTCCTATTTCTAACAAGCTCCCAGGTGATGCCATGCTGCTGGTTCCCTCTTTCACCCTCCGAGAAGGAAAATCTAGTCGTGGTTTGCCACGTGACAGTGCAGATCCACCTTTGCCAGCACATTGAACCTCTTCAAGAAAACCCATAAATCTCTGTTTTATCTGAAATACTCAGATTTTTCACAGTAGTAACTAATGTTTGCAAAGATACTTATAAAATGGGCAACCTCTCTTTGACTACTTCCTGGAGTTAGACACATACACTATCCTGATTCCAAACGCGTAGGCATCCTGCCTGTTGATGTCACCATAGTTTGGACTTTGCATTTCTTGTGTTTGACCTCGCGGCTATATGCTTTGCATTTCTTTTTAAGCTAAGAAGATTTTAAGCTTCTTAGGGACATGGATTAAATCTTCTTATTATTTTTCCATCTACTAAAATATGTGGCAGAATGTTTCATACTCAGTGGGAGGTCAATAGATATCAGTAAACTACCTAATGGAGATAAATGGTGTATTTCATAAAGCTGAAATGGATTTTCATATACTATCAGTAGGAGTTTTATTTTGGAGTGGGCAAGAAGAAAGAGTTGCTTAATTTTTATTAATCACCCTCATTTCTTAGAAAACATATTAATAGCTTAGGAATGCTTGGTCTGCATGGGAACAACTTTAATATAGTAAGATGGTTATGATGCATCGTAATTGGGCCGTGGAGGAGGGAGGAGAGTGCTGTCCCGCTGAAAGCAGTTGGGTTGTTGAAAACAAACAAACAAAAAGGCAAAATTCAGTAAAAGGCCCAATATTCTTAATGATTTTTGAGCCAATCCTGAAGGACGAAAGTGCTTTCTCGTAAAACCTAATGGGATTGAAGGTGACCCAGTGGAGCAGAGTTCATGGAGGTGAAAACATCTTACTTCTGGATTCTGAAGACCTTTGGAGAGTCCACCCTGGGCAGATGCCATTATAAGTTGTCAGATCCTGAAGGATTACTTCTGAAAACCATCAACCCTGCACTGAAGGCTCGACACCCCTTTGTACATGCATGACACTCAGAGATTGCTAACTGCTTTATTAGGTAAATTGACCCTCATAGCCATTCCGGTAGGTCAGCATGGAAGACGTGTCAAGAAAATTATCCAAAACTTGACAATAGGCAAAAAGGAAGATGACTTTCTTTCACTACAGCACAAACATTGTCTACAAATCCTCCAGGGTTTATCTAGGTCTACAAGGGTGTAGACTGTCTATTGACTAGGCCAGAGGTCAGAAGACTCCTGTAAAGCACCAGATAATAAATATTTTAGGCTTTGCAAAACATATATATTATCTGCTAAATATTCTTCTACTTTTCCCTCCCTCCCTCCATCCCTCCCCTCTGCCTTCCTTCCTTCCTTCCTTCCTCTTTCCCTCTCTTCCTTTCTCCCTCTCTCCCTCTCTCTTTCTCTCCCTCTCTATTTCTCTCTCTCTCTCTCTCTCTCTCTCTCTCTCAAAAAGTCTGAAAGCCAGGACCAAATTCATAGGTAGGACTGTGTATATACTAAGGGCCCATCCATGCTGGGTACTGCAAATATCAGCTTTGAGATGTTTTCAAGTCAAATTTTCGTCATATCTGAGGTTTGAGTTGACAGGCATTGATGGATATGGAAACTATGGTGGGTTTATTGTTCTAGGTCAGCTTCTGAGGCATCTTGAAGGGACCAGATGTCACTTACCTGGGAGTTCTGGGTTCTCCTGTCTGGCTACCACCACACAGCCAGGGCTACTAGCACACACCTTCAATTTTCCAGCTCCTCTTTCCCTTCTGAGATTGAAGGAAACTTGATACCACAGTGTGTGAGCTCTGTGTTCTTGAGGTACATTGAAGGAGTCAGATGATCCAATCCAGAGGAGTAGAGGAGTTAATTGCCTGAGGAGAGAATTCTGGTTATCCAAGGAAGGGGTAACATGGGTCAATTTTCCCTCCCTCCTTCCCCCCATGGAGTGCTTATAGCACGGTTTATCCACACAGCCTGTCTGAAGACATCCTTCATGGCTGAGTGACAGGCAACCGGCTATATCTTTTTATGCCTCATTGTGAATCAGTGACCAGTGTGGTACAACATTACTTTGCACTGTTTTCATCCTTCCTTATCTGACCCTTTTGCCTCACTCTCACTGTCCTGAGATTGTACCTGCAAATAGCCGCCAGCACTTAATCTTTGCCTCAGGCTCCGTTTCCTAGAGAACTCAGGTGAAGACAAGGGTTCCTTCTTACACACACCTGGTGTTCTTTCTCAGGACTTGAGGCTTTACTGGCCATTTTGATTTTAAGCAACAAAAAAGAGAAAACAGACACAAAACTACAAATAGGATACTCTTTATATTGGTTAGGACTGAACTTAGTTACCAGTAACAACAGCAATAATAACAACAAAACAAAAAATAAAATAAAGTGGCTTCAGCAAGTGAGAAATATCTTTCTTTCCCATATAAAACTCTGGAGTTAGGCAGGGCAGGCTAGCACAGTGGTCCTTCTCCATGAAGTGCTTAAGGATGCAGCCTATTCCCAGCTCACTGTATACCGTCCTTTAGTGTATGGCTTTCAGCTTTATTCTCCAAGGCAACATTTGCTTCCTAAGCATCAGTGTGAAGCAAAAAGAAAAAAAAAACCACCAACAAAAAGCCAAGATTGTGCACCAAATGTTTTTTGAGAAAATTTCTGGAACTGCCACAGGACATTTCTGTTTATATTCCATTGGCCAGAATCTAGGTCTACAACTGCAGTCTAGCAGCTACAGCTTGCTACAAGAAAGGCTGAAAAATGTAATCTCTATTCCTGGTGGCCATGTGCTACGAATTCTATTTCTTTTGAAGAAAGAGAAAAGGACTATTGGGGAACAACTAGAAGTTTGTCATATACTTCTGTATTAACTCCATTCTGTTTTTCTCCCTCTCTGGGATACACTTGGCAGTGGTGGATATTTTGAGAAGGTGGTGTACAGGATCCAAGTTAGGATAGATTTGTTTTCCATGTTCTGGTGAATTGTATGTTGAAATACATGCATGTGTGTGTATTGTGTGCATGTGTGTGTATGTACAGCTTTTTTCCCCCAAAAGAATGACATACATAACCTCTTGTCTTGAAACATGGTAAAATATTACCAGTACTGCTCCTTTCTTACTATGTCTTTTCTTCCTTCCCATCTTCATACCTTTTTATAGTTGTGCACAGATATACAAAGAATGTCAGGCCTAAGTCAATGGATGTTTTCATTTACAAAAAAGGAAAGGAAAAGCATAGTACTAATTAATTCTTGTTAGTGTGTATATTTCATTAGCTACTGCCACCATGATGTTGCATAACAAATAGCTCCAAACTCAGTGGCTTAAAAAATAATATCACATAACAGTATTATGCATAACAATATTACCACAAAGTTACCAACTTAAACAATACATGCTTATTATCTCATAGTTTCTTGGCTCAGGAATCTGGGCACAGCTTAGATGAGCCCTCTGCTTTAGCATTTCTCATGAGATTGCAATCAAAGTCTTGGCCAGGGCTGAGGTCTCATCTGAAAGATAGACTGGGGAAAAGATCCACTTCCAGGCTCACATGATTATCAACAGGATTCTGTTCCTTGTGGCCTATTGGGCTGAGGGCCTCATTTCCTTACTGGCTGTGGACCAGCAGCTGCCCTCATTGCCATCCCAACATTTTCCCCCAAAGCATGCAAGTGGAGAATGCAATAGAGAGAGGATCTTAGCAAGATGGAAGTTACAGTCTTATGTAACGTAATCACAGTAATGACTTTCCATCACCTTTGCTGTATTCTGTTGGTTAAAAGCAAGTCACAGGCCTGACCACACTCAAGGGAAGGGGATTACACAGGGGTATGAACGCCAGGGGGTGGGGATCATTGGAGCTCATTTTAGAGTCTGTCCACCACAAATAATTTGTTTTCACAGCTCTATGGTTGGGTGGTGTTGAATGCTTTGCTTCACATAGGAGCCTGCAGGATTTGATCTGCTCATGTGTGTGTCATCCTCTTTGGGGAATGTGGGCCAGCTGGGGAATTTTCTTCCCATGCTGATGGGAGGGGAAGAAGCTGGCACAAGAGAACAAGCTGAACTACACATGTGCATTTCAAATCTCTGCTTGCATCACATTTACTGATATCTCATTGTCTAAAGCAAGACACACGGCTGAGCCCAAAGTCAAAGGGTAGAAAATGCACCCCAACTTTAGAGATAGATATGAAAAGTGTGAGTCTACATGGAGGATGAAGAATTGTGCCCAACAATTCAATTTACAACAGTGTGAAAACATAGAGAAGCAGTATTATTTTTGTGAAAGTGGACTTGTAACTCAGTCTACACATTACAAGTGACCTTGTTTAGACTACATGGAGTACTGGAGACAGAGTTATTTATTTGAATAGATAGGTGTATTCGTATGTGTATGTTGCTTACATTACTGGCCTAAAAAAGTCCACAAAATATGGGTCAAATCTAGCCTACCACGTGCTTCTGTAGAGTTTGCAAACTAAGAGTGGTTTGTACACTTTTAAATGGTTGAAAAAGAATATTTCATGACACATGAAATTACATAAAATTCAAATTTCTGTGTCCATAAATAAAGTTTTCTTTGAACATCGCCAAGCTCATTCATTTACATATTACCTTTGGCCGCTTCCACACTGCAATGGCTCTGTTGAATAGTTACAACAGAGATTATATGACCTGAAAATTCTTAAATATTTACTATCTGGTCCTTTACAGGAAAAGTTGGTTGACTACTGTACAAATCTACAAAAGTACCACATACACATGTAAAAATAAATATGCATATGTATGTATATATAAGTGAAACATGAGCTGGGTAGCACTTAGTTACAATTTAGAGGTGTAAGAGAAATTGGAGATTGTCTTTCAAGTATGATTATTGTAGAGATGTAAAAACAGGCTCAGAGAGCTAAAGTAACTTGCTGAACTACATTATATTAGTGGCAAAACTGAGGAAAAAAGCATATTTCTTAATTAAAAGACGTTTCCTCTGCGATATACTGTCACCCAGCATTTTAAACTAATGCCATTTATAAAAATGAATTTAAAATAGGATGGGCCAAAGTATCACATCATCTCATTTACATTTGCTACTAAATTTATTTTCATTAATATTGTGATCTTTTTTGATTTAATGTGACTAATGTTCCTCACATGTCTGGGAAAATGTATCAATTATGGGGTTAATTAATGTTGATGTTTAAACTCAGAATGAGATCCTATTAATCGAATGCATCTGTTTGATGGGGGTTTAATTAATAAGGTTCTGAGAACTTCTTCTGATAGATTCCACTTCATTCTAATGAACCCCATGCATCACTTTATTAAGCCTTAACTGTTGCTACCTTTTCTCCCTGCACTACTAATCCATGTATAATTTGTTCGTATAGTTCCCATAGTCAATAGTAAAGCCTTTATTTCTACAGCATGTAATTGGGCTTAGGAATATCCACTTTCTCTAATTCAGTGCAGTGCCTGCATAATGCATGTCATGCAGGACGATGCTTAGCTAGAGAGTTGTTAAGTGCTAAAAGGAAAAAAATCAAATCGGCAATAATGAAGTGTGGGAGTAATGTAAAGCTAAAAACGGTATTTACTAAAAGAGTCATTAAGCCTTAAGTTTAAAAAATGCTTGCTGTAAAGTAGCACAGGGATAGAAATTACAACTTTTAAACAACAATTGATTTCTTCTTCTGCATCCTTTAAAAATAAATACATAATTATTTATTGAGATTTGACATACAGTACAATTTACAGATCTTAAGTATACAGTTTGAGGAGTTTTGAAATATGGTGTTTCCAGGTAACCATGGATCCAATCAAGATAGAGAGCATTTCCAACACTGCAGAATATTTGCTTGTGTTTCCTTCCAAACAATCTCCCCACCCAGAGGCAAGCACTTACTGATTTGTATCACCAGAGATTAGTTTTTCCTGTTCTTGAATTTCATATCAATGACATCTACAGAACATAGTTGATTTATTCTGACTTCCTAGATTAGATCTTGTTGAAAATCAATTGACTGTATAAGTGTTGCTCTATTTATGAATTCTATATCTGTTCCACTAATCTATTTTTATTTTTTTTAAATTATTATGTAAGTTTCAGGTGTATAGCATTATAGTTCAACACCTGTATGTGCTACAGGGTGATCACTACAAGTCTAGTAACGATCCATTACCATACTTTGATTTATCTTAAAGCCAGTACCATATGATTTTGATTACTTTGAATCAAAAGTTATCCTTGAAATTGGGAAATGTAAGTCCTCCAACACGTTTTCTTCACTCTTAAGGTTGTTTCGGATATTCTAGCTCCTTCTATATACATTTTAGACTTAGCTTGTCAATTTATACAAAGGCCTATTGGAATTTTTGTAAGAAGTCAGTGAATCTTAGATAGACTTGGAGGGAATCAGAATCTTATTTTTCCAGTCCATGAATATGGTATATTTCTGCATTAATGTGGGTCTTCTTTCATTTCTCCCAGAAAGTTTTTGTAGTTTTCAGTATAAAGATCTTGAACATTTTTTGTTAAATTTATTTTATGTATGTGCTACTTCTTGTGTCAGTTTTGGCAATATGTCAGGTAGCAGATATAATCTTTGGGTGACTCAACTCATGATTCAGATTCCATGGAGGATTTCTGATTCCTGACTTAGGTAATATGCCCACTCATTCTTTAGGAATGGGCTGGGGATCTTGACTGACAATCTTTGTAAGACTGTATCCAGAAAGAGGTGGGAGGGTACAGGATACATGGGGTACAATAGGGTCTCTGTTACTCAGAGAATGGGGAGTATACTCTTGGAGAGCAAACACAACAAACATCTATTACCAGTTATTGTGCTAAGAATTTTACATTATCTCATTCAATCATATAATATTTCCATTTTACTATTATAGGCACATTTTTGTGCATTTATAAATTTTGCCTAAGACTTCTTAAAGCTGTTCTACTAAGAATCATTTGCATGTAAGCAATTAATGTGCCCAATATAAGTTGTTCTTTTCTGTTCTAAAGCTGGTCTCCCACTAGTGGTACTTGGTAACACTACATAGTTTATTTTTCCTTTATACAAGTAAAGCAAACTAATAGTATCAGATTTTTTTTTTCTTTTTTTACAAATTCCAGTAAGCTCTCTGAATGACATATCTAGATTAGGAATTCAGGTGCTGCCCTGGAGTTCTGGCTCTACAATGCTTACCGATGCAACCTTGAGTCTGATGGTTCACCTCTCTTGGTCTTAGCTTCTTCATCTAAAATGAAAGAATTGGACTAGATCAGGTGTGGTAGGCAGAATTCTAAAGATGTTCCCCAAGATTCCTGTCCCTTGACTGTTAAATCAAATACGAATCTAGGTACTGCTGTGAATGGATTTTGCAGATTAAAGTTACTAATCATCTGACTTTAAAACAGGAAGACTTTCCTGGATTATCTGAATGGACCCAATGTAATCACAAGAGCCCTTAAAAACAGAAGAGGAAGGGAGAAGAGAGATGAGGCAGAAAGGGAGGTCAGGGAGGTTGGAAGCGTGAGAAGGAATGGACCTACCATTGCTGGTTTTGTAGGTGCAGAGAGAGGGCCATGGGTCAGGGATTGTGAGTACCGTTGGCAGTTGAGAGCCACCTGTAGCTGACAGCCAGCAAGGAAATAAGGATTTCAGTGCTAAAACCATAGGAAATTGAATTCTGCCAACAATCTTGAGTGAGCTTGGATGCAGATCCATCTCCAGAGCCTCCAAAAAGTCTTGCAGCCCTGCTGCACGTTGATTTTATCCATGTGAAACCTGGGGCAGAGAATGAGCTGAGCCCCACTGTATCCAGATTTCTAACTGTGAGATAATTAATGGGTATTGTTTTAAGCCACTAAAACTGTGGTAATCTGTTCTGGCAGCAATAAAAAACTAATAGCTCAGTGTTACAAATTCAGTCTAAAGTGGCCGGAAAGAAATATAAATGGGTACACATGTATTACTTGGGCTGGGTATAAAATGATGGATGGTAATTGACACTTTGCGATAGTGTTTGGGGAGGCAAGAGGGAATGGGGACTGTGGTGTACTTGGGGGTTCTATTTGAAAGGAACCATTACTACACAGATCCAGGATATTCTAAGATGGTGGGTTGCAAGATGTGATTATTCACTATCAGCCAGAAATTCAGATTTTAAAGTGGAACTTCCTGCTTTTAGACAATTGACAACGAATGCAATTTATAAATACAAACAGAACAGGTCTGGGAAACAAAACTGATGGTTATCAGTTTGCAATTTTTTGATAAGATACCCTGAACTTATTAAATCTTGCCAATAGGGAGAAGCATAATGTGAGGTTTATAGTTAAATACTGCAGAGCCAGTTCTGAATTACTACTGGATGGTTATTTAAGTGTTAAGTCTCTAAAACGGGGCTAATCATTCCAGTTTCATAATGATGTGAGGATTAATTGAGAAAATGAACATAATACCTTTCACATGAATCATCAGTATATAACTATTATTTTGTTAATTGAAGTATAGTTGATTTACAATGTTGTGTGAGTTTCAGGTATACACCAAAGTGATTCAGTTTTATATATCTATATCTATACCCGTATATATATATATATATATCTTTATTTTATTTATGGATTTACCATGATTAATTTAACCAGTATTCTGTTGACAGATATTAATTTTTTAGTATTTGTTATGAACAATGGATGAACAAAGTCTTTTCACATAGTGAGTATATCTGTAAGATAAATTCCAGAAAGTGAAATTGCTGATAGTGCAAAATTATCCTCCAGAGAGTTGTATAAACTCCAACCAGAAATGAATGAGAGTGTGTATTTCCCAATAGCCTTGCCAACACTGTGTATTTTCTTTTTTTTTAATTTAATTTTTATTTTATATTGGGGTATAAGTGATTTAGTTTCAGGTGTGCAGCAAAGTGATTCAGTTATACACATAGATATATCCATTCTTCTTCAGATTCTTTTCCCATCTAGGTTATTATAAAATATTGAATATAGTTCCCTCTGCTATACAGTAGGTCCTTCTTGTTTATCTATCATATATATCGTAACTATTATTTTTATTTTACTGGTACAGTGGTGAGTGCAGGTAGAATTGGCTATCACATTCACAAGATGCAGTAGGCCTTGAACAAATACTGTTTTTACTCAGCCATACAGAAAGACACAGGACAGGAAGTGCAGGCCCCACATCATCTTTATCTCATGAGGAGGCCCAGCAGCTATGCACGGACACAGCATCATTTGGCACTTCACCAACAAGGGTGTGTAAGAACCCCTTATGCAGAACAAGAACCTTGTATGTGTGGGTCACTGACAGAGAGCAGATGAGGCCTCTGTCTGCCACCAGACTTTTATACACTTCTAACCACATAAGCCTATGGTCTTCCTGCTAACCCACAGCTCTACAGACCAGGCTTTCAGAGCAAAGAAGGCCGACATATATTTATTTCACATTTATCTCAATTCTAAATAACTTCCAAGGAACTGAGGCTCAGACCTTTATTTCCCCAGGCAGGCCTACCTCAGTCCACAACTGATATAAACTCTTTACGCACAGCTAGTAGCAAACCTTTCACAGCAGCATATTAGTTTCCTGTGGCTGCCATAGCAAATGACAACAAACTTGGTGGCTTAAAACAACAAACATTTATTCTCTCAGAGTCTGGGAGGCCAGAAGTCCAAAATCATGGTGTGGGCAGGGTCAAACTGTTCCCAGGTTTTCTGGGGGAGAATCCTTCCTTGCTTCTAGCTTCTGGTGGCTCTAGGCATTCCTTGGCTTGTGGCTGCATAACTCCAATCTCGGCTTTGTCTTTACAGGGCTTTTTCCTCTGTGTCTGTCTTCTCTTCTGATTATTATATGGATGTTTGTCATTGGATTTAGGGTTCACTCACCTAATCTAGGATGACTTCATCTTGAGATCCTTAACTAATTACCTTCACAAGGACTATTTTTCTCAAAGTCACATTCACAGGATCCAGGAGTTAGGATGTAGACATTTCTTTTGGTGGGGGTGGGTCACCATTCAACCTACAGGCAGGTGGCAAGTATATCAATACTCCCATTTTACAGATACGTGCTCCTGTAGTCAAGGATACACGTACACAGGCAGAGAGATCATGCCTTTGGACCAGGAGAAAGCTAAGTGGCCTGGACACAGATTGAATCACGATATTGGCTCTTCAGCCTCCACCTTTACTCTGAGTGGAAAATTTGACTCCATAAGGAAGACTTCTGTTAAAAAAAAAAAAAAGCTATGGCGTTAAGTTTCCCCTTAGAATGTACCGTGACAGCAATTCAGCTGGACTTAACATGTGGGCGACTGACTGAGAGGTAGTCCAGTTGGCCTCTCTGGGCAAGTTGGTTTGATTTTGGTTTTAGAGCCTGGATCCAGGAAGCATGACTCTGAACTTCTCAAGTGTCAGTAGGACAGTCAGTTTATACTTGTTATCATCGTTGATCATGAATGTTTTCCCCAGGAGCTGCAGAGGACAGTAAGCGTACAGGCTTGCTCAGACAAGCAGTGGATCATTCTTTGCTGGAGGAAGAAATCTTTCAAATCCATCTTCTCTAGCCTGCACCCGGGGAAATCAGATTATAGACTACTTGTATCCACTAATGGCAGTGGGCTGGGAACTCCATAATGGTGCCTCATACAGGCTTAGAGTTGGGAGAAAACAACAGAATGTTGCTTTATTACCTTCTTCCTTAAAAAGCAGATGATTAGCACCTCATGTGAAAACTCACTTGACACCCTAGTCACCAGGCGTGCCTTTGTCCCGAGCTAATGTGCTAGTCTGGTGTGTATCTATGGTTTTATTTCCTCTTCAGTGTGTAGTGTAATGTAATTCTCTCTCAGTCTCAATTTTATGAAATAATGGGGCAGAAGGAGATGTAGTGAGGTTGTTAAGTCCTTCCCCAGCCTTGAGATACTCTCAGCTTTTACTCTTCTTAGCTCATCAAAGGGATTTAGCTGTGATTACCTAGGTAATTCAGACAAAATACCTATTTTCTTGCTTTTACTATTTAGACCTGCCTGTGACTGCCTGTTTAATGAAAGGCAGTAAGTTTGACAATTTCATTAAATGTAACACCTTATAAAACACATAAGACATCGGAAGCATCAATGCTGCATGAGTATTTAGTAACGGGAACTAACGCTTTATGACATTTCGCAAATTATAAAGCGCTTTTTACTGATTATCTTGTTTAATCTTGGTGAGGCTGATGATGTTTTATCTGTTTTAAAGAGGAGGTGAGTGAGGATCAGAGGAGTTGGACATTTAATAGATCGTAATATCTGTGGTGACAGAGCTGGTTGATATAGGGCTAGGGCTTGAACCTAGTCCCTCCTCCTTTCTTTTCTGCAATGGGAGTCCTTTTAATCCAGGTACACTTGTTCAGGCAGTTAAAAAGCAAGGACCATGGGTAACTGATTTGTTCCAATTGTGAAATTTTAAAGCTAGTTGGGCCCCCTATGGATCACATACTTGTAACACTTCATTTGGCATAATAGGGCTGGAGGTACTGCTTCCTGAAGTCCTTTGGAAACTCCAGGCTTAGTTAGAGAGATCCAAATTTGCAAAGACAAGTGCTTTGGCCTCTTTAGAGAGAGCTGAAGAAGCTGGAGTTCAGAGAAGGTGAGAGGCTTGCCCAGGATCACACAGCTGGCTTGTAGTAGATCTGGGAATTTGGATACAGATATCATATCACCCAGTCCTATGACTTGTAGCTTCTTACTACTGTTGACCCGAAATAGACAGCCAGATATTTCTCCAGCAAAGATGGGCTTATTCTGGATCAACAGAGAATTGCCATTCAGGGTCTACAATCATGGCAAGCCATGTTCAAGTTTTCTCAGGGCAAGGGAAGAATGCTTTTAAATCGAGGAAAAGGAAGTTGGAAGGGTGTTAGTAAACAAAGTTTCCATGACTTTTCATTAGCTGAATTGACAGGAAAGGAGTCTTTCTTCTTGTTGTTTGGCTCTACTATTAACACGGGGCATGAGAGCTCCCCCTTGTGGTCTACCAACTCTATTTAATTGGGGTTTCTGTTTATTAAAATTTTACACTACTTAGGGAGAATGTCACTTAGCAGTTTACTTTAGGATTCACATAGGTTTTCTTATAAAGCAGTTTTGTAAAAGTGCTGATAGGGCTTCCCTGGTGGCGCAGTGGTTGGGAGTCTGCCTGACGATGCAGGGGACGCAGGTTCGTGCCCCGGTCCGGGAAGATCCCATATGCCATGGAGTGGCTGGGCCCCTGAGCCGTGGCCGCTGAGCCTGCGCGTCCGGAGCCTGTGCTCCGCAACGGGAGAGGCCACAACAGTGAGAGGCCCGTGTACAGAAAAAAAAAAAAAAGTGCTGATAAAGTAGCAAGGGCAGGCAGTTTATGGATTTCTGCACAAGCCATAGACTGCTCTCCAGAGCTAAGAAGTTGCATCATCTGTGATTCTCTCAGAAGTAATTAAGTACCCTAAGAAAGATGTAGAAATATTGACTGTCATATCTGGCCACACAGCGACTCTCAATAAAGTCCCCAAAGTAGAAATAAGATAAGCCATATTTTCTGACAAACCTAGAAATAATTAATTAATTGAGGTGTAAATAGATAAGCAGAAACTTTACCAATTGCAAATTATAAATGTCTTTTTTTTTTAGATGTTGGAGGTAGCAGTTTATTAATGTATTTATTTATTTTTGCTGTGTTAGGTCTTTGTTTCTGTGCAAGGGCTTTCTCTAATTGTGGCAAGCAGGGGCCACTCTTCATTGTGGTGCACGGGCCTCTCAGTATCGTGGCCTCTCTTGTTGCGGAGCACAGGCTCCAGATGCGCAGGCTCAGTAGTTGTGGCTCACGGGCCTAGTTGCTCCGTGGCATGTGGAATCTTCCCAGACCAGGGCTCGAACCCGTGTCCCCTGCATTAGCAGGCAGACTCTCAACCATTGCGCCACCAGGGAAGCCCCTATAAATGTCTTTATTGGATAATTCCTTGTCAAAGAGAAAAGTCAAAACTACATATGCTGAGTATTTAGAAAATATAGAAACTGGAAAAGCCTCATATAAAAAGTAATGGGATGTAGCCAAAGTTGTATTGAGTCAAAAATTCGTAACCTTGGGCTTCCCTGGTGGCGCAGTGGTTGAGAATCCGCCTGCCGATGCAGGAGACACGGGTTCGTGCCCTGGTCCGGGAAGATCCCACATGCCGCGGAGCGGCTGGGCCCGTGAGCCATGGCCGCTGAGCCTGCGCGTCCGGAGCCTGTGCTCCGCAACGGGAGAGGCCACGACAGTGAGAGGCCCGCATACTACAAAAAAAAAAAAAAAAAAAAAAAAAAAAAAAAAAAAAAAATTCGTAACCTTAAATATCGTGCTAGTTGAATGAGAAAAAAAGAATTAAAGAGTCACTGCAAGGAGTTAACGTAAGTCTAACAAAAACCTAACACAAGCATAAATATACATTTTATATATACTAATTACTTGTTATTAATTAATTATTATGTAACTAATTAATTAGAAGAAAGAAAAATGGTAGAATTGTTACATCTGAAAATTTTAAATTTTATTTTATTTTTGTTTTTTTATATTTTTTATTTATTTAAAATTTTTATTTTAATACATCATATTAACATACTAAGGAATGACAACCATATGATTATCTCAATAGATGCAGAAAAAGCTTCTGACAAAATTCAACACCTATTTATAATAAAAACTCTCCACAAAATGGACATAGAGGGAAACTACCTCAACATAATAAAGGCCATATATGACAAACCTACAGCAAACATCATTCTCAATGGTGAAAAACTGAAAGCATTTCCATTAAGATCAGGAACAAGACAAGGATGTCCACTCTCGCCACTCTTATTCCACATTGCTTTGTAAGTCCTAGCCATGGCAATCAGAGAAGGAAAAGAAATAAAAGGAATAGAAATTAGAAAAGAAGAAGTAAAACTGTCACTGTTTGCAGATGACATAATACTATACGTAGAAAATCCTAAAGATGCCACCAGAAAACTACTAGAGCTAATCAGTGAATCTGGTAAAGTTACAGGATACAAAATTAATGCACAGAAATGTCTTGCATTCCTATACACTAACAATGAAAGATCAGAAAGAGAAATTAAGGAAACAATCCCATCCACCATTGCAACAAAAAGAATGAAATACTTATAAATAAACCTATGTAAGGAGGCAAAAGACCTGTACTCAGAAAACTATAAAACACTGATGAAAGAAATCAAAGATGATATAAACAGATAGAGAAATATACCATGTTCTTGGATTGGAAGAATTAATATTGTGAAAATGACTCTACTACCCAAAGCAATCTACAGATTCAGTGCAATCCCTATCAAACTACCAATGGCATTTTTCACAGAATTAGAACAAAAAACATTACAGTTTGTATGGAAACACAGAAGATCATGAATAGCCAAAGCAATCTTGAGAAAGAAAAACAGAGTTGGAGGAATCAGGCTCCCTGACTTCAAACTATACTACAAAGCTACAGTAATCAAGACAATATGGTACTGGCACAAAAACAGAAATGTAGCTCAATGGTACAGGATAGAAAGCCCAGAGATAAACCCATGCACCTATGGTCACCTAATTTATGACAATGGAGGCAAGGACATACAGTGGAGAAAAGACAGCCTCTTCAATAAGTGGTGCTGGGAAAACTGGACAGCTACATGTAAAAGAGTGAAATTAGAACACTCCTAACACCATACACAAAAATAAACTCCAAATGGATTAAAGACCTAAATGTAAGGCTGAACACTATAAAACTCTTAGAGGAAAACGTAGGAAAAACAGTGTTTGAGATAAACCACAGCAAGATCTTTTTTGACCCACCTCCTAGAGTAATGGAAATAAAAACAAAAATAAACAAATGGGACCTAATGAAACTTCAAAGCTTTTGCACAGCAAAGGAAACCATAAACAAGATGAAAAGACAACCCTCATCATGGGAGAAAATATTTGCAAATGAAGCAACTGACAAAGGATTAATCTCCAAAATATACAAGCAGTTCATGCAGCTCAATATCAAAAAAACAAACAAGCCAATCAAAAAAATAGGTGGTGGGGCTTCCCTGGTGGCGCAGTGGTTGAGAATCCGCCTGCCGATGCAGGAGACACGGGTTCGTGCCCTGGTCCGGGAAGATCCCACATGCCGCGGAGCAACTAAGCCCGTGAGCTATGGCCGCTAGGCCTGCGCGTCCGGAGCCTGTGCTCCGCAACGGGAGAGGCCACAGCAGTGAGAGGCCCGCATACCACAAAAAAAAAAAAAAAAAAAAAAAAAAAAAAAAAAAAAAATAGGTGGAAGATCTAAATAGACACCTCTTCAAGGAGGGCATACACATGGCCAAGGGACACAAGAAAGGGTGCTCAACATCACTAATTATTAGAGAAATGCAAATCAAAACTACAATGTGGTATCACCTCATACCAGTCAGAATGGCCATCATCAAAAAATCTAAAACAATAAATGCTGGAGGGGGTGTGGAGAAAGGGGAACCCTGTTACACTGTTGGTGGGAATGTAAATTGATACAGCCACTGTGGAGAACAGTATGGAGGTTCTGTAAAAAACTAAAAATAGAACTACCATACAACCCAGCAATCCCACTACTGGGCATATACCCTGAGAAAACCATTATTTAAAAGGACATATGTACCCCAGGGTTCATTGCAGCACTATTTACAATAACCAGGAAATAGAAACAACCTAAATGTCCAACAACAGATGAATGGATAAAGAAGGTGTGGTACATATATACAATGGAATACTACTCAGCCACAGAAAAGGAATGAAACTGGGTCATTTGTAGAGATGTGGATGGACCTGGAGTCTGTCATGCAGAGTGAAGTAAGCCAGAAAGAGAAAAACAGATATTGTATATTAATGCATATATGTGGAATCTAGAAAAATGGTACAGATGAACCTATTTGCAGGGCAGGAATAGAGACGCAGACATAGAGAACAGACATCTGGACACTGTGGGGGAAGGGAAGGGTGGGACGAATTGGGAGATTAGGATCAACAGGTATACACTACTGCGTAAAACAGATAGCTAGTGGGAACATGCTATAAAATGCAGGAAGCTTAGTTCGGTGCCCTGTGACGATCTAGATGGGTGGGATGGGGTGTGGGTGGGAGGGAGGCCCAAGAGGGAGGGGATATAGGTATACATATAGCTGATTCACTTCACTGTATAGCAGAAACTAACATAATATTGTAAAGCAATTATAGTCCAATAAAAAATTTTTTAAATTTAAAATTTTATATTGGAGTATAGTTGATTAACAATGTTGTGTTAGTTTCAGGTCTATGGCAAAGTGATTCAGTTATACATACACATGTATCTATTTTTTTTTCAGATTCTTTTCCCATTTAGGTTATAACAGCATATTGAGCAGAGTTCCCAGTGCTATACAGTATGTCCTTTTTGGTTATGATACATCTGAAAATTGATTCTTTAAAAGCTAATGAAGAAATAATTCAGAGCTAATAAAATCAAGGGAAAAAAGTGAGAGAGAAAACAAATACCTAAATCAGAGATGAGAAAAAGATAAATGGTAGAAAAGTAGTATAACCAAAATAGCAGTTAAAAGGTTACAAGAGAAAATAGCCAGTGAAAATAAACTGAAAAACATGGATAAAATGCATGTTTCATCAGGAGAATGTGAATTTCTAAAAATTGACTCAAGAAGAAGTAGAAAATACGTATTTTAAAAATGTCCATGTCCAGATGGTTTCATGGACAGATTCTTCTCGAACTTTAAGAAACATAATTCCTAGTCAATTTAAGCTGTTGGAGCAAAAGTAAATAGGGACATGGATCCATACTCTTCTTAAAAAGAGAAACATGGTAACACTGCTTCCAGAAACAAAAGATAGAACCCACAAAAAGAAAACTACAGAAAGTTCTCTTGTATGTATATATAAACAGTTCTAAATAAAATATTAGCTAATAGAGTTCCACAGTATATTAAGATAATAATATACCCTAATCAGGCAGAATTTATTCCAGAAATGCATTATTTTTCCTCATTCTGGTTCTAGGATCCTAGTATTGGAGGAAACATTGACCTAAACCAACTAATTGTGCTCTTTCTTCTGGGAATTTGAATTTAGAATATAGTGATACAAGAGGAAGAAATGATAGGTGCTCTCTTGTTTGGGTGGCAGAGCTCCAATGAGCTAGAAACCCCTAGTTTCTGTTACCTAGATTCCCGCAGTTTCCCTGGTTCCTATATATTTCTGAATCTCTATTCTTCAGATTTTGCTTCTGTGAACTAATACATAATTCCAGTAAATTCTTTCTTTGTTTAAGCTAATAAAAATTGATTCTGTTGCTTGCAACCAAACCATCCTAACTGATTCAATACCAAATAGACAGACTGTTGTAGGTTGGATAAAGATAATTGTCCTGAATTCTTCAGATCTCCCTCTTACCCCGTGGCATGTAGAACTGGTGGAATATACCTACCTCCCCACTGATGTTGGGCTTGACCACGTGACTTGCTCTGGGCCAGTTGAATGGTAGCTGACACGATGTGAGCAGAGACCTTTGGTGTGCTTATATATTTGGCCTCTAGCACTTCTGCCAGTTACCATGAAAGGAACATGCTCCGGTAGCCCCTGGTCCAAGGAGAATGTGGAAACATAGGGAAAGTCTGAACCCTGCCCAAATTCTCGAGGCAAACTCAGCCAACATGCAGCCTGACGAAGAAGAAAAGTAAATGCTTGTTGTTGTATCCAACTGATTTTTAACATAAACTTTTAATTTTAGAATGGTTTTAGATTTGCAGAAAAATTATGAAACAATAGAGGAATCCCCATATACTTCACACTCATTTCCTCTGTTATTAACATCTTACTTTAATATGGTACATTTGTCATAATTAATGAACCAATATTGATATATTATTATTAACCAAAGTCCCTGTTTTATTCAAATTTCCTTAACTTTTTCCTGACTTTCTTTTTTCTGGTCCAGGATCCCATCCAAGACACCATATTACATTTAGTTGTCATGTCTCCTTGGGCTCCTCTTGGCTGTGACAGTTTTTCAGACGTGCTTTGTTTTTGAGGACTTTGACCGTTCAGAGGAGTGCTAGTTGTGTATTTTGTAGAATGCCCCTTAGTTGGGATTTGTCTGATGCTTTTCTCATGACTAGACTGAGGTTATGGGTTTTTAGGGGGAAGACTACAGAGGTAATTTTCCATTCTCATCACACCACATCAAGGGTTTATGTTAATAGTATGACTTGTCAGTGTTGATGTTAACGTTGGTAACCAGACTGAGGTAGAGTTTGTCAAGTTTCTGCTATAAAAAAACATAAGTTACTCTCCACACCCAGGCTCATTTCTTACTGTACCTCTTAGAAGGAGGTCCCCATGCACAATCCATGCTCCACCTTCTTGAGGGTGGAGTATCCATATAAATTATTTGAAATTCTTCTGCGTGGGAGTTTTGTCTCTTCTCCCCCAATAATTTATTTATTCAATCATTTATTTGTATCAGTATGAACTCATGTATATTTATTTTATACTTCAGGCTATGATCCAACATTCTTTTATTTATTTTCTTGCTGAAATTGTTCCAGCTTTGGCCACTGGAAGCCCTTTCAGTTGGCTCCTGTGTCCATTTGACATATCCTTGTCATTGTGGGGCTTTCCCCCCTTTTATTTATTATTTTTTTATTTTTTTATTTGGGGTATAGTTTTTTACAATGTTGTGTTAGTTTCTACTGTACAGCGAAGTTCCCTGTGCTATACAGCAGGTTCTTATTAATTATCTATTTTATACATATTAGTGTATACATGTCAATCCCAATCTCCCAGTTCATCACACCACCACCCCCACTCTCCCCCCTGGTGTCCATACATTTTTGGGAACACATCGTTACTTTCTGGGACTACAAGAAATTCCAGGCTTATCTTTTATATTTCTTTCCCCAGTCTTAGAATCAGCTCTTTTCCAAGGACCCCTGGTTTCTTTTATTGGAGAAAAATTAGGAACCAAGATCTGGGTGCACGGTGTGCTTGTTGCTCCTGAGGCATTGTTGCTTCTGGGTCCTGCCAGCTGGTAGAGCAAGGAAATATATGTGTATTGTAACCTGGGTATATACACATATCCTTAAACATTTCTGTAAGTAATCATCTCTGTCTATATTAAGCTAAATATGAGTCTGTACTCATGTCTCTAACTGTCATCCATTACCACATGGATCTTTCTAGCCCACCTGCCCTTGCTTACCTGTAGCCTCCCAATCCAAGAGTGAAAACTTGGTTTTCGCCATTTGCCATTCATTTACTTAATTGACCAGCTCCAGCGAATGTATATAGCAGTATCAGAGTTATTAACCCATACCACCATACTCCCATTAGGTCTTTTCTAATGTTACTTAGGTCAGCATCTACCTTCACATTGCTTCGAGTGACATTGTTTCCTACATTTGCAATGCAGTTCGATTCTGTTGTCACATTCTGCATTTCATCTTGGGATCCCCTGACCCCCTAAATGAGTTTTTAAAAAGCATTGTCATACAATAAGTCTCACTCTTTTTGCTGTAAAACCCAAATCTATGGGTTTGACAAACGCATAGTATCATGTATCCATCTTTACAGTATCACATGGAATACTTTCACCACCCTAAAACATCCCCCTGCTGCAGCTTTTATGCCTTCTACAACTTCCCTGGAGCCCCTGCTATCACCAATGTTTTTATCATCCCTGTAGTCTTGTCTTTTCCATAATGTTGTATAATTGGAATCATATAGTGTGTGACGTTTTAAGACTCACTTCTTCACTTAGCAATATGTATTTAAGATTCATCCCTATCTTTTCTTGGCTTGTTAGCTCATTCCTTTTTAGCACTTAGTAGTATTCCATTGTTTGAACATACCACAGTTTATTTATCCATTCACCTATTGAACGACATGTTAGTTGCTTCCAGTTTGGGGTGGTTATGACTAAAGAGGCTATAAACATTAATGTACAGGCTTTTGTGTGAACTTAAGTTTTCAATCAGTTGAGTAAATACCTAGGAGTATGGTTCTTAGGTTGTATGGTAAGACTATGTTTCGCTTTATAAGAAACTGCCAAACTTTCTTCTAAGCTGGATACTCCATTTTTGCATTCCCACTAACAATGGAAGAGAGCTCCTGTTGCTTGGTATCCTTGCGAGCATTTGGTGTTGTCAGTGTTTTGGATTTTAACCATTCTAATAAGCATGTAGTGGTATCTCGTTTTAATTGGCAATTCTCTAATGACAAATGACGGGAAACATCTTTCACATGCTTATTTGTTAGAAGTACATATTCTTTGGTAAATTGGCTGCTCAGATCTTTTGCCCATTTTTTAACTGGGTTGCTTGTTTTCTTACTATTGAGCTTTAAGATTGCTTTGGATATTTTTAATACAAGTCCTTTACCATGTTTTTGCTTTGCCAGTATGTTTCCCTAGAGTGTTGCTTGTCTTTATTTTTTAAAATAATTTATTTTATTTTATTTATTTATTTATTTTGCGGTACATGGGCCCCTCACCATTGTGGCCTCTCCCGTTGCGGAGCACAGTCTCCAGACGCGCAGGCTCAGCGGCCATGGTTCATGGGCCCAGCCGCTCCGCGGCATGTGGGATCTTCCCGGACCGGGGCACGAACCCATGTCCCCTGCATGAGCAGGCGGACGCTCAACCACTGCGCCACCAGGGAAGCCTATTGCTTGTCTTTTGATGCTCTCAAGAGTGTCTTTTGTAGAGAAGTTTTAAAATTTTAATAAAGTCCAATTTATCAATTTCTTTTTGGTGTATCATGCTTTTGTATTCCATCTAAAAACTCACCACCAAACCAAAGGTCAACTAGATTATCTTCTATGTTTTCTTCTACAAGTTGTGTAGTTTTGTGGCAAATGATCTACTTGGAGTTAATTTTTGTGAAAGATGTATGGTCTGTGTGTAGGTTCATTTATTTTTGCATATGGACACCTGAATTTTTCAGCACTGTTTGTTGAAAAGACTATTCTTTCTCCATTTGCATTTGCTCATTTATCAAAGATCAGTTGACTACACATGTGTAGGTTTATTTCTGGGCTCTCTATTTTATTACATGGATTTATATGTCTATTTTTTCCTCAATAACATGCTATCTTGATTTCTTTAGCTTTATTAGCAAGTCTTGAAACTGCATAGTATCAGACCTCCAATTTTGTTCTTCTACTTCAGTATCGTGTTGGCTATTCTAGGTCTTTTGCCTTTCCATATACACTTTAGACTCAGTTTGTTGATGACTTTAAAATTAGTTTGTTGTGTTGTATTTATAGGCCAAGTTGGGAAGAACTGATATTTTAACAATATTGAAACTTCCATTCTATGAACATGAAATATTTCTTTATTTGCTTAGATCTTCCTTGACATCTTTCATCAGAACTTTGTGGTTTTCTGTTTATAGATCCCATACATACTCAATTAGATTTATACCTAACTATTACATATTTTGGAGTGCTATTGTGAACGACATATAACATTTTTTTGAACTCTACTTGTTCATTCCTGGTATATAGGAAAGCAACTGACTTCTATATTAACCTTGTATTCTGTGACTTTGTTATACTTGCTTATTAGTTCCAAGAATATTTTGTTGATTCCTTGAGATTTTCTACCTATACAATCATGTCATCTATGAACAAAGGTAGTGTGTTTATTCCTTCCCAATTTGTGTACATTTTATTCTTTTCAAGCCTTATTGCATTATAGGGCTATATGTATGATAATGAACAGGATTAGTGAAATAGGACAGCCTTGCTTTGGTTCTGATCTTGGGGAAGAAAGAATCTAGTCTTACATTGTTAGGTATGATGTTAGCTTTAGGCTTTTTGTAGATAATCTTCATCAGGTTGGGGAAGTACCTCTTTATTCCTAGTTTGCTGAGACTTTCTCTTTTTTAAGCATGAATGGGTGTTAGATTTTGTCAAATGATTTTTTCTGTGTCAGTAGATAGAATCAAATAGTTTTTTCTTAACCTGTTGATAAGGTGGCTTACATTTATTTTCCAGTATTGAACCATCCTGCATACATAATATTTTTTATGCATTGCTGGGTTTAATTTGCTAATATTTTGTTGAGGATTTTTGTGTCTGTGTTCATGAGAGAGATTGACCTGTGGTTTTCCTTTCTGATAATGTTTTTACCCAGTGTTGGTATCAGGGTAATCCTGGCCTCATAGAATGAGTTAGGAAGTGTTCTCTGTTCTTCTTTTTTTCTGAAAGAGATTGTGGAGAATTGGTATTTTTTATTCCTTAATATTTGGTAGAATTCACCAGTGATATGTCCTTGGCCTGGTACTTCATTTTTTAGAAAGTTATTATTTATTCAGTTTCTTTAGTAGATGTAGGCCTATTTCAATTTTGTATTTCTCTTTGTGTGAATTTTGGTAATTTGTGTCTTTCAAGGCATTTGTCCATTTCATCTAAGTTATCAGTTTTTCTGGGTGTGGGGTTTTCATGCTATTCCTTTTTATCCTTTAAATGTCCAGGGGATCCATAAGGACAACCCCTATTTCATTTCTGATACTTGTAATTTTTGTCTCTTTTTTTCTTGATTAGCCTGGCTAAGGATTTATCAATTTTACTGATCTTTTAAAAAGATCAGCTTCTGGTTTTGTTGATTTTCTTTATTATTTTCCTATTTTCAAATTCACTGATTTCTGCTCTAATATTTACTACTTATTTTCTTCTGCTTCCTTTAGGCTTAAATTGCTCTATTTTCTTTAGCTTCCTACAGTGAAAGCTTAACTAATTGATTTTAGAATTTTTGTCTAATATATGCTTTTAATGCTATAAATTTCCCTCTAGGTACTGCTTTCGCTACATCCCACGCATTTTGATAAGTAGTAGTTTCATTTTCATTCAGTTTAAAGAATTGTTAATTTCTCTTGAGAATTCTTTGATCCATGTGTCACTTAGAAGTGTTTTTTTTTTTTAATCTCTATGTATCTGAAGATTTTCCTGCTATCTTTCTATTATTGATTTCTAGTTTAATTTCATGTGGTCTGAGAACATACTTTGCATGATTTCTTGTCTCTTAAGTATGATAAGATGTGGATGATGTGTATTATGGTCTAGAATGTGGTCTATTTTCATATATATATATATATTTAAATATTTATTTATTTATTTGGCTGTGCTGGGTCTTATTGGTGGCATGCAGGATCTTTAGTTGCGGCTTGCGTGATCTAGTTCCCCAACCAAGGATCAAACCTGGGCCCCCTGCATTGGGAGAGTGGAGTCTTAACCACTGGACAACCAAGGAAGTCTCCATGTATGTTTTATGTGATCTTGAGAATATGTATTCTTCTGTTGGAGGAGACATTCTATACATATCAATTAGATCAAGTTGAGTAATGATGCTGTTTAGGTTACTATCTTTACTGACTTTATTGCCTGCTGGATCTATCAATTACTGAAAGAGGGATGCTGAAATCTTCCAGTACAGTAGTGGAATTGTCTGCTTCTTCTTTCATTTCTAAGATTTGTCCCCTCCCCAGGTATTTTGATGATCTGTTGTTAGGGGCATATACATTTAGGATTTTTATGTCTTCTTAGAGAATTGACCTTTGAATCATTATAAAATACATTTTATCCCTTAGAATTTTTCTTGTTCTAAAGTCTGCTTTGCTTGAAGTTAATATGGTTACTCTAGCTTTTTTTGATCAGTATTAGCATGACATATCTTTATCCATCCTTTTATTTTTAAGCTTTTAAAGTTATTTTTTTTATAGTGGGTTTCTTATAGATAATAGATAGTCGGTGTTGGTTTTCCTTTTTAAAAATTTCCTGTGAACTACTAGAGCTAATCAATGAATTTGGTAAAGTAGCAGGATACAAAATTAATGCACAGAAATACATGAATGATGAAAAATATGAAAGGGAAATTGAGGAAACACTCCCATTTACCATTGCAACAAAAAGAATAAAATACCTAGGAATAAATCTACTTAAGGAGACAAAAGACCTGTATGCAGAAAACTATAAGACACTGATGGAAGAAATTAAAGTTGATACAAACAGATGGAGAGATATACCATGTTCTTGGATTGGAAGAATCAACATTGTGAAAATGACTGAACTACCCAAAGCAATCTACAGATGCAATGCAATCCCTATCAAACTACCAATGGCATTTTTCACAAAACTACAACAAAAATTTCACAATTTGTATGGAAACAAAAAAGACCCCAAATAGCCAAAGCAATCTTGAGAAAGAAAAACGGAGCTGGAGGAATCAGGCTCCCTGACTTCTGTCTATACTACAAAGCTACAGTAATCAAGACAATATGGTACTGGCACAAAAACAGAAATATAGATCAATGGAACAGGATAGAAAGCCCAGAGATAAACCCATGCACATATGGTCAACTAATCTATGACAAAGGAGGCAAGGATATACAGTGGAGAAAAGACAGCCTCTTCAATAAGTGGCGCTGGGAAAACTGGACAGCTACATGTAAAAGAATGAAATTAGAACACTCCCTAACACCATACACAAAAATAAACTCAAAATGGATTAAAGACCTAAATGTAAGACCAGACACTATTTAACTCTTAGTGGAAAACATAGGCAGGACACTCTATGACATAAATCACAGCAAGATCCTTTCTGACTCACCTCCTAGAGAAATGGAAATAAAAACAAAAACAAACAAATGGGACCTAATGAAACTTAAAAGATTTTGCAAAGCAAAGCAAACCATACACAAGACGAAAAGACAACCCTGAGAATGGGAGAAAATATTTGCAAACGAAGTAACTTACAAAGGATTAATCTCCAAAATATACAAGCAGCTCATGCAGCTCAATATCAAAAAAACAAACAACCCAATCCAAAAATGAGCAGAAGACCTAAATAGACATTTCTCCAAAGAAGATATACAGGTTGCCAACAAACACGTGACAGTGTGTTCAACAGCACTAATCATTAGAGGAATGCAAATCAGAACTACAATGAGGTATAACCTCACACCAGTCAGAATGGCCATCATCAAAAAAATCTACAAACAATAAATGCTGGAGAGGGTGTGGAGAAAAGGGAATGCTCTTGCACTGTTGGTGGGAATGTAAATTGATACAGCCACTATGGCAAATAGTATGGAGGTTCCTTATAAAACTAAAAATAGAACTACCATATGATGCAGCAACCCCACTACTGGGCATATACCCTGAGAAAACCATAATTCAAAAAGAGTCATGTATCACAATGTTCATTGCAGCACTATTTACAATAGCCAGGACATGGAAACAACCTAAGTGTCCATCACCAGATGAACGGATAAAGAAGATGTGGCACATATATACAATGGAATATTAGCCATAAAAAGAAATGAAATTGAGTTATTTGTAGTGAGGTGGATGGACCTAGAGTCTGTCATACAGAGTGAAGTAAGTCAGAAAGAGAAAAACAAATACTGTATGCTAACACATATATATGGAATCTAAGAGAAAAAAAAAGGTTCTGAAGAACCTAGGGGCAGGACAGGAATAAAGACGCAGATGTAGAGAATGGACTTGAGGACATGGGGAGGGGGAAGGGTAAGCTGGGACGAAGTGAGAGAGTGACATGTACATATATACACTACCAAATGTGAAGTAGATAGCTAGTGGGAAGCAGCCGCATGGCACAGGGAGATGAGCTTGGTGCTCTGTGACCAGCTAGTGGGGGGGTAAGGAGGGTGGGAGGGAGATGCAAGAGGGAGGGGATATAGGGAATATATATATATGTATAGCTGATTCACTTTGTTATACAGCAGCAAGTAACACAACAATGTAAAGCAATTATACTCCAATAAAGATGTTTAAAAAAAGTTAAAAAATTTACTATGAAAAATTTCTGTCTTTTAATTGACGTATTTAGACCATTCACATAAATGTGACTGTTGATGTCTGTAATGGCTTTCCATTTGTTGTTTATTTTTCTCCCTCTTTCTTCTGCCTTCTCTTGTTTTAATGAAGCATTTTATGTAATTTTAACTCTTAGAGCATCCATTACACTTCCTTTAAAAATATTTAGTGGCTGTCCTAAAGTTTATGATATACGTTTTTAACTTAGCCAAGTTCAACTAACACTATGCCAATCTACATGTAGAGCAGGACCTTATAAGAGAGTATTCTCAATTCCTTCTTCTTATTTCTTGTGATATTGCTGTTCTTTATTTAATTTATCCACACACTACAATCACCCAGTACATTTTTGCTATTATTATTTGAAAGAAAAAGTTATATTTTACAGTAGTAAAGAATAAGAATAAGAAAATATTTTATTTGGTGTACGTCATTAACTTTGGAAAGTTCTCAGTTACTGCTTCAAATATTTCTTCTGTTTCCTTCTGGTAGTCCAGTGATCATATGTTACACCTTTTGAAATTTTCTCACAGTTCTTGTATGTTCTATTCTGCTTTTTTCTTTCTTTTTGGTCTTTGAGTTTTAGAATGAGAAATTTCTATTGACTTATATTCATGCTCACCGATTCTTTCCTCACCTGTTTTGAGTCTACTGATGAGTCCATCAAAAGCATTTTTCATTTTTATTATCATTTTTGATTTCTAGAGATTCCTTTAGATTCTTTCTTAGCATTTCTGTCTCCCTGCTTACATTACCCTTCTGTTCTTTCACACTGCGTACTTTTTCTCACTAGAGCCCTTAACATAGTAATCGTAGTTATTTAAAATCAATAGTCTGGATATTCCCACATCTATGTCATATCTGAGTCTGATTTTGATGATTGCTTTGTTTCTTCAGACTGTTTTTTCTTGTCTTTTGGTATGCCTTGTCATTTTTGTTGAAAGCCAGACATCATGTACCTTGGCTAATAGAAATCAAGGTAAACAGATTTTAGTGTGAGGGTTTATGTTAATATGGCTAGGAGTTGGGCTATGCTTAATTTTTGTTGTAGCTGTAGGTATCAGAGGTTTAAAATTCTTCTGGTGTCCTTGTTCTTGTCTTTCCCTCTTGACTTTGGGGTTTCCCAAGTACCTCACCTCAGAGACAGTCTGTGTCTTGCATTGCTTTAAGCTGTAATCCACTGTAATTATACTGGAGCCCTGTTGGTGTGGAGGTGCCACTTAAAGAATGTCTCTCACCATCTGACTGTACAAGGATTGAGCCATTAGACATTGTACTCTTTGACCTTTAACACACCCCAAAAGGATTTCAGGGTGGAGATCAGGAATGAGGCACTCTGTGCTCTGAAAACACTGGCAGAACAGGCATTCAGATAGTTAGATATTTTTAGAAGAAATTTTTTCTGACCCTGGATTCTTGCATCTTCTCATACTAGAAAAGCACTAAAAGCAGTAACCAAGCTATCTGTTCCTTGTGACCAGCAGCAAACTTCTACGGAGATGTGTGCTTGGTTGCACATACCCACTTTGCCAAAATCACATATATACTGACCTCCCACCTTACATCTTTGGGACAGTTTCTCAAAGCTATCCGAAAGGCCGTCTCCTGGGCTATAGTCCTCAGTAAGACACTGAATAAACTCAACTCACGTGTTTTACGTCGTGTGGGTTTTTTTTTTGTTGTTGTTTGTTTGTTTGTTTTTTTCAGTCGATAGAGGTTAGGTGGATGAGGAGGAGCCTTTACTCTTCTGATTAAATCTGTCTTTTATTGGGCCTGTGTCTTGGGGCTGCACACTTCACAAGTTTTTCTCCTGTGATGTAGCTATACTTTCCCTTTGCCCCTTACTCTCCTCCCTGGCTACCATGTTCCCAAAATATTTCCCTGAAGCTCTGAACCCTGTTACTAACTTTTTCCCCCCTTAGTGAAGTAGGAATGCCTAGTGGGAGCTGGAGTTGGAGGAATGTGCTTCGAGCTGGGGCTAAGCCTCTGGTACTCTTTTCCCCTAGAGAGAAGGCCTTTGTTTTGGAGGAATCTTTGGGCACATTTCTTTTGCACATTACTTTTGCCCTCTCTTGGACAGAACCACAAAGGGGTCTTTTTCAGGTCTTCAGCATGAGCAAATGATGTGTGTGTGGGGGGTGGTTCAAAAGTTAAAGTCTGTGAAAATGTGGGTCTCGCTGTGCTGCATGGTGGGCCCAGGAGTTTATCATTCTCACACTGGTTCACATTTGGCTGCTAGCCACTCATCAAAACTAACCGTTTAAGTGTTCCTAGCAATTTATGGTTTGTGCTCTAGTAAAGTTTGAGCTGTGTCTTTATAGATAATGTCTCTCTCTCCAGGTTTCTTTTAATCTCAGTTCTTTGATGTGGTCAAGGATAGTTGTTGATTTACAATTTTTCTGGCCTTTTCTTCTTGTTGTAAGAACAAGAGTGATGACTTTCAAGCTCTTTATATGTCAGAGCTAAAACCAGAAGTCTGTCCACTGAATTTTGGACTTGTTTGTTATACAGCATTCTTGCAACAATAGTTGACTAATACATAGGACTAAGGAAGCAAGAAGACACATCTTCATCTCAGTAGATGCTCGTAAAGCATTTGCTTAGCTTTAACATGCATTCCTGATATAACTCCTGAAGTAAAATGGCTATAGAAAACACCTTCCTTAACAGAATCTCAAAATAATAACCAGAATCATGTGTAATGCTTGAAGACGAGGAAGTTTCCTTTATCTCAAAAGTGAGGCCAGATGCTTGCTCTTATCCCTGCTTTTGAACATTTTTCTGACAGTGATAGCGAATGTGGTTTTATAGGAGAAATAAGTAAGAGGAATTGGCTTCGGAAAAAAAGAGGGGAAATTATATCATATGATCTTGTAATAAAAACAACAATGAAAATCAACTAACAACTCCAGAAACAATAAATTTTTAGTTGTGTGTACAATAACCAAAATAATGTATAAAAAATAACTTTCTTTTAAACATCAACAGAAACCAGCTACAGAATGTATTGGATAAAAGATTTTTTTCCCCAGTCATGTTGAAAACATAAGTTATTTGGGTATAAACTTCAGAAGAAATGCTCTGAATATTGGTAAAGATAAGAATAAAATTTTGCTGAGTGATCACAAAGGACACCTTGAAAAGTTAAGAGATAATTATTTGGGTGGGGGTAGGGAGATTTAATTTTATAAAGAACTAAATTATCCCTAATGTAATCTATAAACACGAAGTTCATGAAAAATTACCATGGAATTTCCTCCCCTGATTTTGACTAATGATTCCAAAGTCTCTTGGAAAGAATAAACATGTAAGATCACCATTAATTGCTGAAAATGAAAGGAACAAGGAGAAAATATGTTCTATGAGTCATTAAAATATATTGTAAAGCCATAGTAATTGAACTATTATGCTAATGGCATAGAAGCAGGCAGAGTAAACAATGAGATATAGTGGAACACAGTATTAAATCCAAAAGGCAGTTCAAATTAATGGAGGAAAATATTCTATAATTTATGCAAAAATGATTTTTTATGTGGGAAAAAAATAAAATTGGCTCCCATTTTCACCTTTTACAGCAAAATAAATTCCAGGTAGCATTTAAATATGAAAAGAATTCTAAAAAAACTTCTTAAAATTATGGATGCAAGTTTCTATAATATTGGAATAGGATAATTTTTATGATAAAAATAAATATGCTAGAAATAATAAATAAAAATTCATAGAGTTGATTATGTATCAAAAGCAAACACAGACACACACAACCACACACACTTTTGTACAGAGAAAAATGCATAGACAACTATAAGAAACAACTTTTAAACACCAAAAGGAGTATTTATAGAAATTATTTTCATGTTACATTTTGGGGGACTGTGAGGAGAACTCATGGTGCTGCATGAATCATGCCTTATTGATTAGGTATGGCAAATGTGTGGTGGTGCCTGCGTGTCCCATGGCAGACATCAATAATCAATCACAGCTCTCTTCCCTGCTGAGCCAGATGTAGTCTCAGGATACTTGTGGTTTTCTAGAGAGGTATTATCAACTGATCACAAGTGACACACATGCTGCCTCCTTATAGATCCCAGCTATGATTAACCTGGTGGAGTGCTGGAAAGATAAGTTCCATCCCCTTGGTAGAACCAGTGTAGGTTTTCTCAGTAGTGAGAGAAAGAGACCAACAACAACAGACATGCAGTGCTAATAGGAACCCCAGGCAAATAGTTGCATAGAGGCTTAAGAATAACATTTAAGGAAGATTAGCATCTCAGTGAGTTGATGTATGCTTTGGAGCAGGGAAATAATGAATGGACGGAGGAAGAGAGGAAAGGAAGTTTCAGTGGAAGGTGTCATCCACTCTGTACACATTCATTGATAGGAAGTGCATTGTGTATATGGCTTTGTGCTAGGCATTTTGAGAGATACATAAATGAATATACAATAGTGTTCAATTTCAAGGAGTCCATGGGCACAGCGTAGACATCAGTGAGAGTGAGAAGAGTCTCAGAGAGAGGTTCTCACAAGATGTGAACACTTCAATGAGTTTACACATCCCATGGATCAGTCCTAAGATTTGCACTTCCCGAAACCCTATACTATCTATTTTCTTTTTATACTTGGGCTGAGTCAGGGGCCTTCACAGGCTAACAAACTCTGTAAGCCCAAGAATGGTTAACCCAGAGAATCACTGCCGTACTTTGAAATGAGAAACACATTACGTTTCATCAAATCTAAAAAAAAAAATCCACTGCAAACGATGCTATTATTTTATGTACTACTGAATAGTTTCTAATACCAGTAACAGTATGTGTGTGTGTGTGTGTGTGTGTGTGTGTGTGTGTGTGTGTGTGTGTTGTGGGGAACTTTGATGAAGTTTACTAGTCAAAATCTCTTTTAAAAAAATCTGTATACATTTTACAAATATTATTTCCAAAAATCAATTTAGTACTTAAGAAAATGCATAAAAGCACAGGACGTATTGGGAGAATGGCAAGGGACCACTTTCCCTGTATTGGATGTTCACTGGGCACACCCTACCAAGGGAGGGAGGATGCCAAAGAGGGTTGGTGCCCAGTCCTAGGACCTCGAATTCTGAGCTCAGTGGTTTGGCTTTTGTGTGACAAGGAGATGGGTGCAGGGAGGGGGGCGCTGTAAGTCCTTTTTAAAAGATAACTTGCACTTTCACAAGGAAAGTCTTCAGTTGAGTCAGAACTTGGACTCAGTGTTAGAGACAAAGCCTTCCCCTTTTGGAGAGAGAAAAATATTATCTCCTGCTTAGCAGGAGATGTTTTAGATCTGAGAACGAGCATGTTGGATACACTGAAATCAGATGCTTGTGCATAATTCAGTGCTACAGGTTTCACTACTGAGTTCATCTTCCAGAGTGAGAGTAAAAGATTTATTTTGCTTTTGTGACAATGTGGGATCAGTTCCACACACGTTAGTAGAAGAAAGTACCTCCAGGATGATGGGACACGGCATTTGAAGATGGCTTGCAATAGGACATTGCTTACTGAGCCATGTAAGTGACAGATTGAAAATAGAAGCAGAAAAAAAAACTGAGACGAAGGATTTCTTAAGAAGGTCTTTCCTTTTAGACACACTGGATTTAGAATGATCAAATTGGGAAGGGAAATTTTTTAGGATATATTTCTCCTGCTGCAGAATTACCCACACCTGTAGATCACGGAGCAGTTTGCTCTATTTATTTATTCAGCAAATATTTACTGGATATAAACATTATGGCGGTCACTGAGGACAGAGAGTGTGTTTGACATTGTAAATGTATTACACCAATAAATGTGAATTTGCTAGTATCCTAAGTACTATGAATAAGAGTTACATGGTGCAGTAAAAGCTTTTAATAGGAGAATTTGATCTAAGCAGGGAGATCAAGAAGGGCTTTCCTGAGCAGGTGGTGCTTAAGGTATTTGAATAGGAGTCAAGTAGTTGACGAAGGGAAGGGAAAGATATTCATGGCAGAGGGAACAGCATGTTCAAAGGCTCTGTGGTGTCAGGGAGCTAGGGGCAAATTATGGATGGAGAGAAACCCAATATGGTTGGAACGAAAAGAGTAGAGGGATAAGACGCATGCCATGAGGTTTTGGGAAGAGGTAGAAGGTGAGCCGTTTGTGCTTTGTTGGCTGGAGAAATGATTTCTAAATGCTACCCTTCGATCAATGAGAAAACCATGGAGAGCTGATACTATCAGATTTGTGTTTAGAAAGATTTCCCATTTGTGCTCTGGAGATGTGATTGGAGGGAGTTAAGAGCATGTGTGGGCCAACTAGTTAGAAAGGCTACTTTATACCTGAACGCATCAGAATATCACCTGTCTGTGCAGGTCAGATTTCTACCTTCATTGCTACTTTGGATTAAGACAGTAGAGCAAACCTTTAAAAAGGACTATTACTACTATTGTGTAGCAAAATCCATCTTTCAAACAAAATCTTAAGCTTCAGAAGAAAACAATAAATACTGAGGTGCTCTTGCTCAGGTGGGGGTGGCATGGTGGCGGACAGAATCTGACTGTGATGATTAATTTTATGCATCAACTTGGCCCAGATACTCAGTCAGACATTATTTTGGATATTTCTGTGAGGGTGTTTTTGAATGAGGTTAATTTTTAATTTGGTGGACTTTGAGTAAAGCAGATTGTCCTCCATGGTGTGGGTGGGCCTCATCTGATCAGTTGAAGGCCTCAATAGAACAAAAAGACTGACCTCCCTCAAGCAAGAAGCAGTTCTGTAGCAGCTAGTCTTCATATCTGAACTGCAGCAGCAGCTCTACTCTGGGTCTCCAGCCTGCCAGGCCACCGTGCAGAGTTTGGACTTATCAGCCTCCATAATTGCATAAGCCAATTCCTTAAAAAATTTTTTTCTCTCCCTATATATATGTATGTATTGCATGTATGTATACACACACACACACACACACACACACACATATATATGTATTCCTGTTGGTTCTGATTTTGGGAGAACCCCAACTGGCACACGCCCTATCCCTTCCCCACCCAGCTCACCTCCCTGCACTGCAACAGTGGGTACCATTCTTATGTTCCTTAGGGCTGACTCTGAAAGCCATTGAGTTAAGGCTATGAGAGGTTGTTGGGGAAAAGAAGGAAGGTCAATTTACTGGGACTTTATTTTTTTTATTTTTATTTTTTTTTGCGGTATGCGGGCCTCTCACTGTTGCGGCCTCTCCCGCTGCAGAGCACAGGCTCCGGACGCGCAGGCCCAGCGGCCATGGCTCACGGGCTTAGTTGCTCCGCGGCACGTGGGATCTTCCCGGACCAGGGCACGAACCCGCGTCCCCTGCATCGGCAGGCGGACTCTCAACCACTGCGCCACCAGGGAAGCCCTACTGGGACTTTATTGATCTATGACGCTCTAGCATCCCTCTGAGATCTGCACTCTCTGATCCCTTCCCTCTCCTAGTCTTAAAATACATTAAACAGTGATGATTAAAAAATGGAGGGCTTCCCTGGTGGCGCAGTGATTGAGAATCCGCCTGCGGATGCAGGGGACGCGGGTTCGTGCCCCAGTCCGGGAAGATCCCACATGCCGCGGAGCGGCTGGGCCCGTGAGCCATGGCCGCTGAGCCTGCGCGTCCGGAGCCTGTGCTCCACAACGGCAGAGGTCACAAGAGAGGCCCGCGTACAGCAAAAAAAAAAAATAAATAAAAATAAAATAAATAAATAAAATTCTGGGGCTTCCCTGGTGGCGCAGTGGTTGCGAGTCTGCCTGTGGATGCACGGGACACGGGTTCGTGCCCCGGTCCGGGAAGATCCCACGTGCCGCGGAGCGGCTGGGCCCGTGAGCCATGGCCGCTGAGCCTGCGTGTCTGGAGCCTGTGCTCCGCAATGGGAGAGGCCACAGCAGTGAGAGGCCCGCATACCGCAAAAAAAAAGGAAAGTAGTTTTTAAAAATACGAGTAGAAGTAATTTTACTCCTAACTTTCAATTTTAATCTAAGCATGAAATTGTACAACAGAGCCCAACTAAGGATGAATAGAGGAGATAGACTTCTCCGGAATGTTAATAAGACCTACTATCTTCCTGGGCTGGAAAAATAGGAGCAAATACCTCATTGCTTATATTTATAGTGCTTCTTAACAATTTTGGGTCTTGGGTATCTTTCATAATCTGATGGGTATTAAAGTCATGGACGCTTTCTCCCCTCAATGTCTGATTAAAAATCATACACATAACATTTTGCTGTGATTTTGATGTTCATGAATGCCATCTTAAAAATTCCTGAGTGGGGAAATATCATTTATTAATAGTTATTTGGTTGGTGGGCAGTGTGATAGAATGAAAAGAACTCTGTACATGGAATCCCAAGACCTGGTTCAAGCTCCAGCATCGTCGCAAGCTAGCTTGAGATATGCTGAGCAAATGCCTTCAAATATGTAAGTTCCACTTCTGCCGCTGTGCCATGGGATGACGATAGCACGGAAGCCCGCCATGCTGTTAAATTAGATCATGTATGTACAGAACTCTGCAGACTTTAAAGGGCTGTATGGATGTAAGATGATGGTGTCTGCTCATTAGACGAACTTGACAGTCAATTAGGCAGACCTTGCTTGAATCACTGGACACGGGAAAGATGAGCTTTGATGGAGAGAACAAAATGCTCGGAGTCTTTGCCACAGGGGCCGGGTGTACAGGAAGTTATGGGCATGGAAACAGACAAGCAGCAAAGGAGAAAACACATGAGTACTGACAGAAGGATGGAAAGATGCAAAAAAGTAACATCTTTTCATTGTTTTTCATGTAATTGACTACAGTTCAGCTATTTACAAGAGGCCACATGGATATAGCAGCCTGGGTGAGATCAGAAATGAACGTGTCTGGGATTCCTGGTTCCACAGAGTAGAAAAAGCTTAAAGATGGGTAGATGTTTTTCCCGTTGCAGAGCACAGGTTCTGGACGCGCAGGCTCAGTGGCTATGGCTCACGGGCCCAGCCGCTCTGCGGCACGTGGAATCTTCCTGCACCGGGGCACGAACCCGTGTCCGCTGCATCGGCAGGCGGACTCTCTACCACTGCGCCACCAGGGAAGCCCAAGGTGGGTAGATTTTGAGATCTCCTTGTGTCCACAACTTTGAAAGGCCAATTGAGAACCCAGTCTGTAGATACTGCGTCTGCTTCTAGGTGCTTCCCGAGCATCAGAGGGTAGAGATGTCAAATGAAACAGTGGCTCTTCTGGAGGATTGCAGTCCTTCTCTAATAAGCTTCCCTGTGGCTTTTTAGGGCTTGAGCTGGTCTTCAGTTTGAAAATGAAAGCAGTGGTACCACCTTACAATTGAAAGGAGATATCTTCCTCTCAGGGAGCTTTCACGCTGGTGATCATGTTTGAGGCCCTTGGGACTGGTTTCTGCTATGGTTACTTCACAACTGAGAAATTTAAGTATGAGATGGGCTGACTTGTCTACAATTCCACTGCTAGCTTTTAAGAGGTATCTGTCTAAGCCTGAATCTTGTGCCTTTTATATTGTGCTGAGACCCACCCCTGAGAGGTAGCATCATGCAGGATTAAGAACTCAGATTCCAGGGACTTCCCTGGTTGTCCAGTGGTAAAGAATCCACCTTCCGATGCAGGGGATGCGGGTTTGATCCCTGGTCAGGGAACTAAGATCCCATATGCTGTGGGGCAACTAAGCCCGTGCGCCACAACTACTGAACTTGCATGCCTCAACTAGAGAGCCTGCGTGCTGCAAACTACAGAGCTCAGGTGCTCTGGAGCCCGCACCACAACTAGAGAGAGAAAAACCGCACACAACTAGAGAGAAGCCTGCATGCCACAACGAAGAGCCTGCGTGCCACAACTAAGACCACATGCAGCCAAAACCAAAAAAAAAACAAAATAAACATTAAAAAGAAAAACCCTCAGGTTCCAGCAGTGAACCCATCGAGTCCCAGGTTCCCCATTTACCAGATGTCTGACCAAAGAAAAATCACTCAGACTCTTGGTACCTCAGTTTACTCTTCTATAAAGTGGGGGTACTGACTTATACTTTCCTCATGGAGTTATTGTGAGGATTAGAAGAGAGAAAACATGAATCCAGAGGGTCTCTGGTGGAGAGTATTTGGAGAGTGTGGAGTAGTTGAAATTTGGTATAATCCTAGGCACTTAATAAGCATACTGGCCCCCTTTAGCCCTCCAGGAATGGTGCTTATGGCTCATCTCACATGGCTTGAGATCTCAGCTCAAATGTCACTTCCTCCAAGAAGTCATCCCTGATTGTGGATGGCTTCCCTTCACTCCCTGCCCAGTTATTCTCTCTTGCATCATTCTTTCCCAGGTAGCCCTTATCACAATCTGTAATTCTCATTTTATTGACTTGCCTACTTGTTCATTGGATGGCTCCCTCACAGAATGTCAGCTTAAAGAGGGAAAGGATTTTGTCTGTCTTCTTTACCTCTCCTATCACACTGCCTAGCACAGTACTAACTGTATAAAGATATCCAATAAGTAATCTTGCGTGTATGTTGTGAGCATCAGGAAACTTCTGGCTTATCCAGAAGTTCATGTGATGGGGAACAGGACTGGAACAAAACTTTAAGATTCATGGCACTAACCCACCTCGATTAATCACCATTCTGTGACCTTTCTCCCCTGAAATGTGATTTTATTAGCAGGATGCTTCACCTCCTTCGAGCTCTGTGATTAACTATCCCTACACACCCTACACTACACACCTAGCAGCATCTAGCATCCGGTCTCCCCATGTCATGATCTAAACGGAAGCTTTCCTTCTCTGCCACAGGCATGGATAATTTAGTGCCTTTCTTCTTCTGATGGATGAATGGAGCTAATGCTGAAAGTTCCAGACAGATCCAGCGGTGGCCATCTCATCCTCCATTTCAAATCCTATTTGTAAACACCACTATTCTCTGCACCTTCTAATTATAACCTGATTAAAGTAGAGCATGTACCTATGACAGAGGGGACCACAGATCATGGCAACACGAGCTCGTTTGCCTGAAGAGAGATTACACCGGCTTTTATACTACAAAAGGAACAGGTGCAATAAATTACAGCGCTACCTTGAAATTAAAATTTTTATTCAGAAACCAGTGGCGCTGAGGAAAAACCACCTGAGATGCAATTAGAAGGTGATAAAGTGTGAGGAAGTTTAATTGATGTTGGTGGTTGGCTCCGTTTGCCATCTTAATTCTGAATTTGGGCTCTCCAAAGGCATTGCGTGCATATGAGGCTTTGCTGGAGGACTTCTTGCGGGACCTGGCTGGCCGCAGGTTGCTGACCTTCGCTTTTGGGGGCTGCTGCAGAAGATTTGCCTGGTGGAATGCAGTCACCTCTTCTGCAGAGAGGATAGCAAACTATCCACCAAAGCTAGAAATAATTATTCTGTCTCGGACTTCAATAGGAATAGCAAATGTAGCTCCAGGTTGTTAGACAACTTTAAAAAAAGTATTTAGGTTGGGTTGGAGCCCGAGGGAGGATGAGGGGGTAGTGAAGATGGAACGAGGAGAACTGGGGTTCAGTTAGGCTGTTTCTTACCAAGTTTCTTAACTCAAGTCAGCTCTCATCTGTAACATGAAGGACTGGGCTGGATGATTTCGGAATTCCTTTCTAGCTGTTTCTTCCCAGGGCCATGTATAGTCAGGTGCTCTGTTCGGTGGTCATCTAAAACAGTTCTTGGGACTTCCCTGGTGGTCCACTGGGTAAGACTCCACATTCCCAATGCAGGGGGCCCAGGTTTGATCCCTGGTCGGGGAGCTAGATCCCACACGCCACAACTAAGACCCAGTACAGCCAAAACAAACAAACAAACATTAATAAAACCCCAGTTATTATTTTATTTGACAGATGTTTAAACTGAAAGGTGAGCATAGGGGCTGATTTTTGACTTCACCAAGGGGGTTTTGTACTAGGCATGAGGTGGGATATCCTCTATCATGGGGACGTAGAAATTTCTATTACCACTTATGGCATTTGGGGGGCCTGGGGGAGCTGTGAGGTGAGCTTCAAATCCATCTACTTAGCTGGATGGAATTTTCCAGGTAACACATTCCCATCTCTTATTACAGGTCCCTTTACAGGCTGTCGAAACCAGTTCCAGGCAAATTCCTGGTCATTCTGGGGGTGACTGCTCAGTGAAAGCTCTGTGGCCACAAAGATCCTGTTGGCCTGTTTACCACTCGTTCTCCTGCTGGTACATAGTACCTGCTTAATTATTTTTTGATTTAATAAATGAATAAATGATGGAGCATGATAGACGTGGGGAAAAAAGGAGGAGGGCTTGGGTGTCTTATTTTTGTTTCCATTTGTTTTTTAAAAATTAATTTATTTTTGGCCGCGTTGGGTCTTCGTTGCTGTGCGTGGGCTTTCTCTAGTTGAGGCGAGTGGGGGCTACTCTTCGTTGCGGTGTGCGGGCTTCTCATTGCGGTGGCTTCTCTTGTTGCGGAGCATTGGCTCTAGGTGTGTAGGCTTCAGCAGTTGTGGCACGGAGGCTCAGTAGTTGTGGCTCGTGGGCTCTAGAGCGCAGGCTCAGTAGTTGCGGTGCATGGGATTAGTTGCTCTGTGGTATGTGGGATTTTTCCGGACCAGGGATCAAACCCGTGTCCCCTGCGTTGGCAGGTGGATTCTTAACCACTGCGCCACCAGGGAAGTCCTGAAACATTTTATATTTGAAACAGGTTTTAAGTAAAACCAAAGGTCCCGATCTAATGCAGCACCTCAGAGTTATGTTCAGATTCAACTATTTTTAAAGAAGGGAGTTAGGGAAGATACTGGAATTGGCATTAAAGTGGGCTTCTATGCAAACAATAAGAAGGGGAAGTAGCACCTTCTGATACAGATAAAGAAGGCCTTGCCTAAAGAGAGAGATGTTTTGTTTATTTTTCTGCTCCAAAGGGAAAGACTAGGTAGAGTAGATTCTAGGAGAGAGCTGGAGGGAGTGGGCAGAAACTTTCTGGCTGTTGATTGGTTGTGTGCTGAAACCACAGAGCAAGGATGTTCTTTTCCTGAGCTCAAACTGCTTAGAAAGGTGAAAAATTCACCTGTAAATGGGACTTAACCAACAGCAAAGAGAAGGTGCTCCGGAGTTCTTGAAACTAAGCTACGTTTAAGCCCTAAACGATGTGTAGGGTCTGGGGTTATGACTCTAGACTGTGGATCAGGATGAATTAAAAGAAATGTTTTAGTCAAATAGTAAGTGCATGAAGGAAACTTACTAACTTGTATTTTAGAGTCTACTAACATTAGAGTTGCTTTTGAAATAGTGATTTAATATGTGTTTCATCCAAATTTGATGTATGAAATACACATCGGAATATATATTTGAATTTACATTGATTTATATTAGATATATATATTTGAGTTCCTATATACAGACATATTTAATTTCATTGTCAAAATAGGTAGATTTAACAAAGCGTTATCATTGTAATACCACGTCCCAAATAAGAATTGAGTTTCGATGTCTGTCTCTGATAGATTACCTGGCAGAATACTTAAAATTTAGGATCACTTAGAAGGAAGAAGAAAATCTAGCTTAATTACTAGCACTGAATAATCGAAGTAAGGAAGTAGAAGTTCAGGTAGTGATGATCCACCAAGGAAGAGAAATGATCTCTGTTCTCTTGCATTTTGGAATCCATTATCGTCATTCTCGAGATCTTTCAGTCTACGTGTATACTTAGTGCTGGTCACAATTTTGCTAATGTCACAACCTCTGCGCCTATCTTTCTATCTTTGCTTATTCCTTTCCCCCTTTATTCACTACCACGTTTATCACAGTGCATAAAGGAAATAGAATTTTTAGCATTGTTTTGTTAGATCCTAGATCAATAATCTGGTTTTTATATGGATTATTGACAGTTCTGACTGTCATACAGAATAAAGGGGGTCCAGAAGACCAAAGACTATGTTCTTGGCTGCATCTCACCTCCTGACAATTCTATATGATCAGGTTATTGCATGCTAACCTCTAAGTAGTCGTTTTAGAAACTGTGTGTTGTAGAACAGGGTGCTTTAAATCCAAACGTGTTTCCTCTTCCGGAGAAGTGAGCGACACCATCGCAACCATTCAAGCTAAAATGTATGAGTAATAATCCAACCAAATGAATAATTTAAGGCCAGTGTGGACGTTGCTTCTTAGTTTGTTTTGATGTATTTCTATTGGTTTTGTTTTTGGGGTTTTTTTGCTTCCAAGTCTATTGGAACGCTTATACAATGTAGAGTCGTCAGAGACACAGAGTGAACTGGTGATGCTGGTCAGTACGACGATCAAAGGGATCGTCGTTTATTATCTAGGTATTAGATTCATAGTATCTAGGGATACTATCTCTAGAGGGATATTATCAAGCAGAGTTTCAGTGACAAGCTGAAGTGACAGAGCAGAGCTTTGGTCTTTGGACTAGTCTGGTATATAAAGTCAGAGTACGATTAGCGGCAAGAAGAGCTTTGCGCTGAATCTTGTGGCTGGTTGAACCGGAGACTTAAACATTCCCCTGGTCAGGGGAAGAAATTGGCTTTAAAAGATCTTGGGAGTAACCTGAGCCTTCTGCTGATGGACAAGAGGCCCCAGCCATGGGAACGTATGTCGTCCCGGGAACCAGACAGATCCTGAGTAGGCTGACAAAGAGAATATGTGCATGTGTGTGTATGGGAGGGTGGGACACTTTTCCAGGCGATACATCAGGACAGAGGTTCAGAGCAGTCAGTGAATTGGGGCATTTTAGATAGGGTCCCTGTTATGGGTCCCCAAGTTTCACTGATTCGCAAGAAGACCTCTCAGGACTCAGCATAAAGTCGTATTTACATGTAAGATTTAGTGCAGGGCTTCCCTGGTGACGCAGTGGTTGAGAGTCCGCCTGCCTTTGCATGGGGCACGGCTTCGTGCCCCGGTCCGGGAAGATCCCACGTGCCGCGGAGCGGCTGGGCCCGTGAGCCATGGCCACTGCGACTGCGCGTCCGGAGCCTGTGCTCCGCAACGGGAGGGGCCACAGCAGTGAGAGGCCCGCGTACCGCAAAAAAAAAAAAGAAAAAATAAAAGATTTAGTGCAGCGAAAGGAGACAAAGCAAAATCAGCCCTAGGAAAAGGCATGTAGAGTGGAATCTGGAACCAGGTACGAATTTCCAAGCGTCCTCTCCCTGTGGAGTCGCGCAGGACACGCTTAATTCCTCCAGCTTGGAGTTTCGACGCATGCGCGGATGTTGTCCACGAGGGACGCTCGTTAGACACTCAGTGCCCAGGGTGTTTGCCGGGGGCTGGTCATGTACGGCCCGAAAATCCCAGGCTCCCCGAAGGAAAGCAAATGTACAGCATAAACCACATTGCTTGTACCAACTCTTGAGGCACAGAGAGCCACTCTCATCAGGTAGGAATTGGTGGGAACCCTTCTGAAATCCATGTTCCCAGATGCCAGCTGAGGACCACCTTTGCAAGCAGGTCTTCCTGAGGGTAGCAGTCCCAGGCTTTCTATGTTAAACTCTCTTCTGCACAGTCACCTAAGGCTTGATTCTATCAAAAACTGGAATGACTGCCCTCCCCCATGCATAAGGGAGAGTCTTGCAGAGACGGGCTGTCTGCAAAGAATGTCTGGAGATGATTTTTGCTTCGTGCTTCCTAGTGGGGTGAGAAGCAGAAGCCTCCTGGAGTAGCAGGCCATGGTTTTCTGTTTAATGTCACTGATCATCCTCCAGGAAGATTGTCTCTCACCAACCACACTCTTGTAGGTTGTAGGGAGAGATTTCCAACCTTGTTGGAAGGAAGCCCATGGGTTCCCTCATCACTGCCTCCACACCCATCTTTGCTCTTAAATCTTTAAAGGCAGGATCTGTATTGGATTCATTCTTGAAACCTCCAGAGTTCCAGAAAAGGGACTTGCACAGAGTAAATAGTAGGTGCCTAACAAATGTTTACCAAGTCACTTAGCGGGGCTGTCATGGCTCAGCCGCAAAGGTATCACCCAAAGAAGATTGTCAAGCTTAAAACCTGGTGCCCCCAAACCCAGAGCTTCTTGCCAGTTTAAGACTGCAAAGGAGAGAGAACTCCCAGCTGAGAACTGAAGTGAAAACGTAAGCAAAGGAGGCTAAAAATAAAGAGCAATGTGGGATTCCTCAATTCAGACAGCCTGTGACAGCACCAAGTGTCAGGTAGCTCTGAATGGTGAAGAAGAGGAATAAATTTAGAAGGTTTAATGAGGGGGGAATTCTATAACTGCTTGATAAGCATAAGAGAACAAATGGAGTGCGATTTTCTCAGACAGGAGTGTGGTACCCCCTTCTCCCACTCCTCGAATCCCTGGGTGATGCGACACGCTTTCTTACTTCCTACGTACCCTCAGGTCACCCATCCCTGAGAGAGCCCAGCCAGCGAGCAGGAAGCACACTTTCTGACCCTGAACCCAGAGTGGCTGCTGGGAATGACCCCACCTGCTGAGACTCCTGGTGTTAGGACACAGAGTCATCAGGCAGGGGTATTAACAGTGGAATCAGCCTTTGTGTCATTCTTTGGTTTTCAAGGCTTTTTAGCTGTATAAACCTCACAAAATTTATGCAGAAGTGCAATATATGAGGCAGGTAAAGCAGAAATGCTGATTGAAGTTGAGGTTGTTAACTGGTCCCCTTCCTCCACTAGCCTGAAATTACTTCCAAGGAACCCCTGGGGGTCCTGGAGGGCGGGGCTGCTGTGTGCAGGTGGCCTCAGAGCACAGTTTGAAACGACTGATCTGCTCTGTCTCATTTATAGATAAGGAAATTGAGGTCTGAGGCGAAGTGATTTTCACAATGTGAAGGAATTAGTAGCAGTTGCTTCGTTCTGTATTCAGCCCCCCAAAGTAACTTTAACTTGTTCACCAGAAATTACACACGAAGAGTTATATGGGAGACCACAGCCTTTGCAAACCATCTTGGGATAGATGATTAGAGATATCGGCATTGCTTGTTTATGGCAGGTATTCTGCTGGAACTAATGAGCCTGCTTGTAAGGCTGGAGGAGGGGGAGGGGAGGGGAGGAGGGGGAGGGGAGGAGGGGGAGGGGAGGGGAGGTGGGGGAAGGGAGGAGGGGGAGGGGAGGTGGGGGAGGGGAGGGGAGGGGTGAAGGGAAGGGAATAGGCAGAGGCACAGGCAGTGTGACCTGCATGCGATGTAGACTCTCGGAGTGCATTGCAACTTCAGATGCCACCAGTGGCCCTTTTAATACTTAGAGCTTCCGTGAAACAGGTCAAATGCTTAGACATGTGGATCTGGATTAAAGTAAATCTGACTGTATGACCCAGGGTGGGTCACTTAACCTTTCTAAGCATCAATTTCCTCATCTGGGAAATGAGTATAATGATAATTTACACCTCAGGATTTTTGTGAGAGTTGATGAGATGAGCCTAGCATAGGAAGTTATAATTTAATAAAAGCTAGCAGTTATATAACTATTAAGTAGACTTCAGACAGTGCTCAAATATTTGCAGGGATGGAGAATTTGCTAGCTTCATTCTTCCTTTGGTTCAGAAGAAACACCATGACTTTAATTCGAGGTGGGATGAGATGACTTTAATTCGAGGCTCAGGTCTGTCACTTTTTTTTTTTTCTTGCTCTACGTGGCCCTCTCACTGCTGCGGCCCCTCCCGCCGCAGAGCACAGGCTCCGGACGCACAGGCCCAGCGGCCACGGCCCACGGGCCCAGCCGCTCCGCGGCCCGCGCGATCCTCCTGGACCGGGGCACGAACCCGCGTCCCCCGCATCGGCAGGCGGACTCTCAACCACTGCGCCACCAGGGAAGCCCAGGCCTGTTAATTTTTAATAACAGGGTTTCTGGTTGGCAAACCTCCCAGGATTGCTGTGAGGATTAAACAAACGAGTGATAAGGGGTGCTTGGTAAACCGTAAAGTGCTCTAGCAATTTATTTTTATTGTCCCCTGGGGACAATAAAACTCAGAACAAACCTTGGTCCTCTAGCACAATTATCCTCAAGTGTGTCCAGATTTGGACATAGGAAAACTAGTGTCCTGTAATTGTCTGTGAATCCTAATGTGTATTCTAGGTAAACTCAATATCCTGTGAAAAGTTGAAAGGTATTCCTAGGGAAAAAGAGCTTCTCACTAAATAAGTCTGGCAAACACACTGTACTGCTGCCCTCTTAGAGATTCACAAGGCCTTTTCTATATTAAAGGGTCTGAGAAGTCCTGCCTTAAAGAAATCTGTTGGATTTTGTTTTACCCAAGTTCCTCAGATATGTTTGCACTCAGAGCCCTTCTTCGGGGAATATCCTTTTTCATCTTGCAAGGCACCGTTTTGGAAATGCTGCCAACCTTTTGACCTATTTGAAGAGGCCTGCAGTGTCTTGAGTTTTCTCCCAACTAAATATCATTCCTTTAACTACGGTGCATGGTTTTGAGTCTCACGATCATTTTTATTTTTTCACATGTCCCATGCATTTATGTTTGCTTTTGTCTCCTCTGTACTTGAGCACAGGGTTCTGGGTATGGCCTGGTAATCAGACTAGACTAGGATAGACACACTCTAGGTCTCTAGGCTTTTTGTGGAAAGAGGAACTTGGAAGTGGGGAGGGTCATATAGGTTATTACCAGTCTTGCTTTTCGTGTTCTCAAGGTACAGATCTCTCCAAATGCTACCACGTCCCTTGGGGTTGCCCCAAGTTTAGACCTCACATGGATTTATCCTGGCAGAGAAGCAACGGCCCTGTCCCCTCTGCCTGGAAACCAATGGCCCCTAGAGGGCAACGTAGTCACAGAAAAAGACTTTAGAAGCCTGGTTTCTCAGGACGTTTTGGGTGCTAAGCCTACCCAGAAGAGCTGTACTCTTTCAGCTTATTTTTACTTTTTTCACCGAATGCCTTAGGAAATGGTCAAAATGTCAGCTGGAGCATAAAGGCAAGCCCCGAGGAAAGGTGGAGCTCCCGGAGGATAGACTCAGCAGTGCCTCCGAGAGGAATAGGGTCTTATGTCAGCCCCACTGGGTGGTGGCTGCAGCTCTCGTGTCAATCGTTGTTTTGTATCTCTCGCTATTATGATATAATGCTTCTGATTTAGGTCTTCAGTTATTAGGAAAGATTCATCCTTCTCTTGAGCTGGAGCAAACTTCCTTAAGCAACAAATACTCTAATGTTCCTGGACTCTGGGTTTTAGAATGTGATCAAAAGTTTAATGCAAAGGGAAAGTGGACCTTTTATTTCAACAAGTAATGAGCTTTTGTCTATCAGGGCGGAAGCCCTTGTCCCAGTCATCCACGTGGTGGAGAGAAAAGGTTTAGCTGGTGCTGAGTCACGTTTCTCGCATCTGCTACTTACCAATAGGGTAGACTTGGGTTCGTTATTTCAGCCCTGGGTGCTTGAGTGCCATTGGTATATATTGACATGAGGCGGCAGTGTCTACCTTAAAGGCTGGCTGTGAGCATCCACTCTAAGGACAGATGTGAAACGTCTTGTGTAACAGTGGCTCTCAAAGTATGGTCTCTGCACCAGCAAAATGAGCATCACCTGATAACCTGTTAGAAATGCAGATGCTCTGGCCCAATCCCGGATATCCTGAGTCAGAGACTCTGGGGGGAGGACCCAGTGATCCGTATTTTAACAAGCCCATGAGGTGGCCCTGAGGCATGCTAAAACTTGAGAAGTGTTGTTGTATCATAAGTGGTTTATCGATGCTCAAAATATTAGCATTTTATTATCGTTGTTATGAATTGTTGCTGGGAGGACAAAATACACAGTCCCTACTTAGGAGATGGACAGTCGTGTTGGAAAATCAAGGTGTTGAGTGTGATATAGCAGAACAAGAGGTGTGTTTTTGTGACGATGAGAAAATTAGAAATTTTAAGATAAGAGAAATGGATGCATGTAGGACAGGAATGGCCTGACAGAGGTGGGCGTGAAGGATGCAGAGTATTGAAAAGGCAGATGGACTTGAGCAGGGCGTTCTGGTTGAGGAAACAGCAGTAGCGACAGCTATGGCTTACTGGGGAGAATAATCAAAAAGTATTGAGATGGCAGCTGCCTAAGTCAACATCTATTTAAAATTTCTGACCGTCCAGCATACGCCAGATACTATACTAGCACTGGGGCTCTGGAGATGAGAGAGACCTGGAGCAATGAAGTCTTAAAGACACCTTAAGAATATGCAATCATCCTCATCCTCATCATAAATACCTTGATGTGTTGAGAACTCGGGTATTAGACACTGTTCTGAGTAGTTGACGTGAATCTGTTCACTTAATTCTAAGGAAAACCTGATGACGTTTGTATTCTTCTTCTTACCATTTTATGCATGAAGAAACTGTGGCTTAAAGAGGTAAAATATATCTCACTGCAAGTCATGCAAGTGATTAAGTAGAACTGGGAACTGAACCTGAACCCAGTTCTGTCTGAGATTCTAAGTGGCTTTTAAGTAAGTGGTCAGTTCTTCTTCAGGGCCGGAGGGATTGGATGCAGAGCCAGAAATGCTCACCCAACACTGCATTTGCTCCTCAATATTCCCCAGCCCTCTGTGCAGTGCAGTGAGGCCACATGACTAATTCAAGCCCAAGAAACGTGAGAAGAAGGGACATGGGTCACTTCCGGACTCAGGCATTGAGAAACCTCTCCGTAATCCCTCAGCCTCTCCTCCCCTGCAGTGGTGACGTCCAGGGCAGATATGTGTTCTAGGTGTACAGTTGCAAGGTCATGGAGCCTTCGTTGGCCTGAGAGGCTGAGTCACTTTGTGGAGTAGAGTCTTCTGGGTATCTTGGCTGGATATGTAGCTTAAGCAAGAAAGATCCTTCTGCCAGGGCTGTGATCTTGGGGGGTTATTTCTTACCTCAGCATGGCTTAGCCTATGCTGACTAATACAGTTTATAAAAGGGGATAAAGTTAGACATATAGAAGAGAGAATTTTGAATTTTGGCCTGAGGATATTCCCATGTAGTTTGTAGGCAGAGTGAACCATGGAAAAAAATTTTTTTGGTAAGAAATGTAAACTTTTTTTGTTTCTTTTAGGAACTGAGTTAAAGGTAGACAAAACAGTGTATATATAACATTTTTTGAGATTATCCTGTTTTGTTTTGTTTTGAGGTACGCGGGCCTCTCACCGCTGTGGCCTCTCCCGTTGCGGGGCACATGCTCCGGACGCGCAGGCTCAGTGGCCATGGCTCACGGGCCCAGCCGCTCCGCGGCACGTGGGATCTTCCTGGACCGGGGCACGAACCCGCGTCCCCTGCATCGGCAGGCGGACTCTCAACCGCTGCGCCCCCAGGGAAGCCCGAGATAATCCTGTTTTCAAATGTTCTTTTCCAGTTATCACCCTGAAAATAATCCATCTCAGGTCTGGAGAATCCAATATTTGGAGGCTAATGCTAAATTTTCCTGGCTTCTTCATATATACAGAATCAACACACACATATACACAGACATATATGTGCTCACCCAAACAAGCAAAGCAACAACAATGAAGAAAGAACAATTCTGTTCTATGCTTGCGTGTCCTAATTTTCAGTCTGGGAAAATATGATTCCTTTAGACATTTTCTCCTAGCTGCCCCGAGGAATGTCTTCGGAGTTCAGTCCCACAAGCTGCACTTGATCTTGAAGTCCACGTTTAGGCCTTTCTCTCTGCCTTTGGCAGATGAAACGCGACAGCACTGCTCTCTGGTAGTCTGGCTGCCAGCATGTGTAAGATATACCTCTTTTAGTTTTTCCCCACCTCCCTGAAAAAGAGGCTGAGAGCTCTTTCAGACCTTTTCGATTCTTGGTGTGAGCTTGGAGCTCAGCTGAGGTGGGTAAGATCCCAGAGCCAGTTGAGGGAGTCTTTGTTATTTATTTTTAATGTCAAATTATAGCAAGAACCTCCAGAGCCTCTAGGGAAATATCTTTGAACAGAATATAGTACTGTGGTGAATCTTTCAGCCAGGTAAAAGTTCAAGAGCCAATTGCCGAGGGCAAGTGAAAGCGAGTGTTGGGAGAAGGAGGTATTATTTAAACATTTGTAGATAGAGACAAACATGTATTCATTTATATGAGGATCTATAATCGGGAAAAAACACATCTCAGCAATGAATATATTCATAAAGAAAAGCAATGTGGAATCAATAGTGGTTGTTTACTTGGTTTTCATAAGGCCAAACCTCACTGAGATATAGAATGCTAAGAGGTAGCTGTGTTATGAAACAAATATGCCAAAGGAGAGTCTAAGGATGGGGCAATCTCTTGTCCAGTGTCTAAATTCTTGGTTCTATGGCCTTGGAGGGTCTGGTATAGAAGGTTGGGTGTGTTTGGGCCAGCATGACAAAGGCTCCGAGAAGGTAAGGCGTCAGATCTTGGGTTGGGAGATCGTACACACGTCACTTAACATTAACGGGCTTCAGTCCCCTCATCTGAGACATGAAGATTTGGTCATTTATTCAACAAATATCTACGTGCCTTGAATTCCTCAATGCTTGGGAAACAGTGGGTGAATAAGATGGTGTGGTCGTGCGCTCACGTAAGCAAACGCTTGAACCAGCTAGTTTGTTAACTAGTGGTGCTGTGGGGAAAAAAATCAAGTTGAAAAGATAGAAAATGACCGAAGGGTAGAGATGTAATTTAGGCTGGATTTGAATGACAAGAGGAGAGAGCCCCACTAAATTCTCGGGAGCAGAAATAAGCCGGGAATGCGATGAGTAGAAAAAAGCAATGTGAGTAAAGCAGAAGGGGCCAGGGCAGGGCGGGGGTGGGAGGTTTGGACGGAGAGACAGGCAAGCAGCGAATGACACAGGGCCGCGTAGTCTGCGGGGAGATGTTTGGATTTTATTCCAAGCACAAAGGGGCAGCCATTAGCAGGCGTCAGCAGGGAGTGATGTGATCAGATTTGCGTTTTGCAAGGCACCCTTCTGGCTGCTTCTCAAAAATAGATTATTGAAGAGCCCAAAGTAGGAGCAGAGAGACAAGTTAGGCGGCTCTTAAAAGTGTCTCAAGATCACCTTTGGATCAGGGGAGGCAAAGGAATTTTTAAATGATGCATCCTAGCGTCTGCCTAAATTCAAGCAAATAACACACCCCCAAGCCCACCTGAAACTCATAGGGCCCAAGAGCGTTGGCTGTTGGAGGTGCATCTTCCATTTCCTGAATCAGAGACGAAACAAGCAGTTATCAAACTCATTATTAGCAAGTGTCTCATTAATTGTGATGTGAATAGAGATGACTGCTTTTCTTAGGTATTGATTGAGCCAGGAAACGGAAATCGCTTGAAGAGTTAACACCGAAGGTTTTGCACGGAGACAGCTGGATACCGAGGTGGTGGCAGCAGCGCGGATGTGAAGCAGGGGACAGTGAGGCAACCAGAGACCAGAGTCGTGGGAAGACGCGAGCGCTCCAAGGCTGGAGGGACGAAGGGAGGGGATAGCTCAGCTGGAGCCCAGTGATCCGGTCCCTTGAGGAAGCTGGAACCGTGGAGGGCTTGTCCGGAGTGAGCGAGAGGCACGAGGGCAACGCAGGCACTGCCAGAGACGCTGCGGAGAAACGCCCTGCCGCTCTCCCTTCCTGCCTTTCAGTGTCTCGCCAACGCTTCCCGTTGGACCAAGCCGCGAGAACCAAGCCCAGGTGGGAGCCTGGACAGCACAGCCCGTAGGCTTCAGTGTGATGTAGACCAGAGCGAGGGGGTAGGGAAGGGAGGACCTGGGGACAAACAGGCCCAGGACAGATCCCAAGCCCTGCCTTCTCGCTCTGAATTCAGAAAGCGGGGAGTGTGCCATTTCGAGTTGGGGAAGAATGGACAGTGGATGTAGGCAACCCCGACCTACTCTGAATCGTCTTGGTGTCATAAGAGCTTATTTGTCTGTGACGTGGCAGTCCGATGCAGGCATTCCTGACTGGCGAGTGGTTTTTCGCCACGGAGTGACTCAGGGCCCTACCACCTCTTAGGACCCAGCGTCCCCACCAGGCAGCCAGCAAGTGGGGCAAGAAAGTGTGGAGAAGCCCCATCAGTTTCTTGATTTAATCCTCACAACACGTCTGTGAAGGGAGCATTGCTCTGCAAATGGGGAAAGTGGGGCACAGAGAGGTTCATGCAGCAGCCCAAAGTCACACAGCTAGTCAGGGATGGAATGGAAATGCAAGATGGAGCTGTGCAAGAACGGTGAACCACAGCGAAGTGGCAGATGATCTGTTGCCGAGAGTGGCTTACATCTCAAAGAAGAGAAAGAGATCTGGAAAAATAGCACCAAGATTTCCGAATTAATAGGATGAAATTAAATAGGGGTATACAGCGAACAACACGGGTTTGAACTGCTTGGATACACTGAGATGTGGATTGTTTTCAGTATGGTCCTACACGATCCACGGTTGGTTGAATTTGTGGATGCAAAACCTCAAATAAGAAGGGACGGCTCTAAGGTATATGCACATTTTTGACTGGAGGACGACCAGCTGTATGTAGATATCGGCACTTAAACTCAGATAAGCTACTGTGAAAAATGTAACATTTCGACTCTCCTTTGGAGCTTTCTTTTAACTGTGTAGATGTATACTTGTGTTCTGTTTCCAGGCTGAGTCATTTTGAGAAGTAAACAAGGTATAAATTAAAAATAAATGCCTACATGCATATTGGATGAGAAACACCTGGTTTAATATCAACTTAGGAGAAATAGACTTAAAGGTTTTAGTTGACTGCAAGCTTATTATGAATCAGCAATGTGAGGTGCTTTTCAGAAAAGGACTTCATCTTAAAGTCACATCAATAGCAGCTAAGCATCCTAAACAAGGTGGGTGAAAGCCCTTCTCTGCCTTGGTCCAGCCTCAAGTGTTTGGTCCCGAGCATCGTATCTGAGGAAGGATGCTGACAAAGTAATGTGTATCCCACAGAAGGCAACAGTGATGGAAAAGGATCTTAAAAGCCGTATCCTATGGGGATGGGTTAAACTCAGGAGCAGGAGAGTTAGGGAGAGTGTGGTATGGAGAGACAGTAGTATAAGCAGTAGGTTTTCTCTGTAGGGCTCCAGGGGATGGAGTCTAGAGCTGGAAGCTGAAGAAGCAGTGATTCCAACCCAATGCGAAGGAGAATTTTCTAACAAAAATGGAATGAGCTAAGTGTAAATGACCAGCCACTGGAAACCAAGACTGAATAGAGCTCGTGAATGGTTAGGGCAGAGAAAACTCCTTAACACGGCTTGGGAGGCCCTACGTGCCTGGTCCCTACTTTACTCTCCAGAATCCGTGTTTGTTCTGCAAAGCTCCTCCTCGTCTCTGCATTCCAGCCCCACGGGGCCCTTTTCAGCTCTTCATCTACAAACTGACTTGTCCTACCACAGGCCATTTGCATATGATTTCTCTCTGCCTAGGATGTTTCCCCATTTCTTTTTTGATACTAGACATCGTAACAGGTGTGAGGTGATCTCTCATTTGTGGTTTTGATTTGCATTTCCCTGATGATTAATGATTTGATATTAAATACATTAGTAATGTAAAGCTCTTTGAACAGTGCCTGGCACATGGCAAGTTCTCTGTAAGTTTTAATTATTTTTACTGATATTAATATAGAGATTTTTTTGGTTATGGTTGTACTCTAGGCAATGTACTAGATACATAAATACAATATCATATTTAATCCTCACATTAAGCCAGTCAAGTAGTGATGATATCACTTTCACTAGAGATTAAATGTCTCGCTCAGGTTCCCAGAGCCAGGAGTTTGGGGTTGGCAAAGAGAGAAAATGGAAAGGCATCCCAGGCAGTGGGAATGGCCTGGCCTGTTGCGTGGAGAGTCACTGCAGCCTGGGATGTGTGTGCGGGGCTGTTAGGGGAGTGGGGAGTGTGAACATCATCTCTCATTCCCTCTGTTTCTAAACTATGGTTCATTCCCAGAGTCCCCAGCTGTACTCTGGCCCCAGTCCTCTCCCTGCAGGTTCTCGTTTCTCTACCCTGCATTGAGACCGGCTGGTCTGCCTTACGTATTTGCTCGTGACAAGTCACACAAAAAGTCATGTCGCTCTTTGGAAGCAAACAGGAATTGCTCAATTTCTTTAGGATGAGGAGGAATGGGATGCCCTCTCCTGCAGCACCTTAGCCCCGAGAGAAAGCCAGCGTGGTAACAAGACCACAGCTCTCTGCGAGATTTATTCTGTTGTGCTCGGGCTGTGGAGTTTCACGCATCGCTTTTGAAACGTCCCTGGAAGAGAACCAGGGTATTGTCGACTCCTTGTAAGTACAGCTATATTTCAGTACTGGCTGACACGATAGTACGTAAGTGGGCATATGTGCACAATGTATCGAATTTCCAGTTAAACCTTAATGATAATTAGTTGAACTGGATTGTCCCACAGGAAATGAAGATGTCATGAGTGTTGCTTTCCTTCAGTCTAACGCTATAAAAGGTAAAGCAACTTGGGGGAACACGTTTTTGCCTTTACTTAGTCTCCTCATCTATTCTACCTTCATAATCTTTCCCATGAACTAATGTGCCCCAAGATTTCCCAAAGAATAAGCACTCACTCGTGTGTAGAGCCTTAAGGACACAAACAGGCCCTACGAAAAGAGCCTTAGCTCTTTTTTTCCTGCCTGCTGAAGAAGGTAGCCAGCTTCCAAATGAGTGTACCACTAGAACAGAAATCCGTGTTTATTAAGATTTCTAAACATCCATTAAGTAACCAGTTATTTCAAGCAATTTTTATGACAGTAAAATCGTTTGGACTATCTCTTCTTGTTTTTTTTTTTTAAACATCTTTATTGGAGTATAATTGCTTTACAATGGTGTGTTAGTTTCTGCTGTATAACAAACTGAATCAGCTCTACGTATACAGATATCCCCATATCTCGTCCCTCTTGCATCTCCCTCCCATCCTCCCTATCCTACCCCTCTAGGTGGTCACAAAGCACCGAGCTGATGTGGCACGGATATATATACACTACCAAATGCTAAATCGACAGCTAGTGGGAAGCAGCCGCCTAGCACAGGGAGATCAGCTCCGGACTCTCTCTTCTTAAAGGAGGATTCTCTCTCCCCACCTCTCTGCTGTGTTAGGTCTTTAAGACCTTTGCACGGCTCGGCATGTGGAACCTCCCCCCACCAGGGATAGAAATTGTCCCCCTCTGCGGTGGAAAAATGGAATATTAACCGCTGGATCACCAGGGAAGTCCAAGACCTTTGGAGCTCGTAAGCTCTGAAAAACACTATGCCTATCCCCACTTTAATTGCTATGTTTGAGTCAAAGTACAATAAAAACAAAACTAAACCTTTTCCCCATTTTTAAAATTGAAGTATAGTTGATGTACAATATTACATAAGTTACAGGTGTACAACATAGTGATTCACAATTTTGAAAGGTTATACTGCATTTAGAGGTACTACAAAATACTGGCTATATTCCCTGTGTTGTACTGGTAGCTTATTTTATACATAAGAGTTTGCATCTCTTATCCCCCTGCCCCTATCTTGTCGCTTCCCCTTCCCTCTCCCCACTGGTAACCAGTAGTTTGTTCTCCATATCTGTGAATCTGTTTCTTTTTTGTTATATTCACTAGTTTGTTGTATTTTTTAGATTCCACATATAAGTGATATTATACTGGATTTGTCTTTCTGTCTGACTTATTTCACTTAGCGTAATGCCCTCCAAGTCCATCCATGTTGCTGCAAATGACAACATTTTGTTCTTTTTTTATAGCTGAGTAGTGGCTGATAAAGAAGTATTCACATCTTCTTTATCCATTCATCTGCTGACGGGCACTTAGGTTGCTTCCATATGTGTCTTGGCAATTGTGAATAATGCTGCTATGAACATTTGGGTGCATGTACCTTTTCAAATTAGTGTTTCTATTTTTTTTTTAAATTTATACCTAGGAGTAGAATTGTTGGGTCATTAGGTAGTTCTATTTTTACAAATTTTAAAATAAGTAGGAAGAAATCGAACAAAGTCTGATTATCCCCCATATGGGAACTCATGTAGACAGGCTTCTGACTTCTGGGTGGACTTGGGAACGTGCATGGACCACTGACAGTGTCTGCTACACTCTGTTTTATTATCTGTGGTAGCATTTATTCCTGTTGTAATTCAGCAGTTTTCTGCATAATTATTTTCTTGCCCCTTTCCTTCATTACACTATAACTTCCATGAAGGCATGGAACATATCTGATCACTATTGTATCCCCAGCATATAATGCAGAACCAGAGCCTGTAATATAGTATCTGCTCAATCAGTATTTGTTGGAAAAAAAGTTAATATTTTAGTGATAAATATTATATAAAAAGGATATTTCTAAGTGCTTTACAGGTAATCTATCATAAACTCTTTACAACCATGCTTTTAATATAGTCATTTTATTGACGAAGACATTGGAGCACAGAGAGGTTAAGAAACGTAACCAACATCACACAGTAGTAAGCATCCCTCAGATAGGAAGCTTTACATTCTATGTATGACTTTAAATATCTTTCGAATGGTCTCAGTGTAGTTGGAATACTCTGTTCCATAGTAGCTGTCAGCAAGGTAATTGACCTGGGGCTGAAGGGAGTGTATGTTCTCTTTAGTGACACAGTCAAAAATACTCAAGATCCCGACTGCTTGAGGCAAATTAGACCTCAATTTCCTTTTTGTCCTTCAAAGTTTAAAAATTCCCAGTCATAAAGGAAAGCTGTAGAGTTGTACTGCTGTAGAATTGCAGGATAGGTCCAGAAAGGTACATGGTGGGAGAAAAAAATTCTTTCTAGTAGGTGAGAGAGAAATGAGACCTGTGGCATGGCTTACACCTTTGGAAAAGAACACTGGCTGGTTATGTAATACGATGTTGCGGAGTCTCAGATCCTGATCTGGTGCCCTCTTCACTAACGTGAGTGGTTCTAAGTTCCAGAGTCCTTGGGTGGTGGCAGCTGCCGCAATCTTTCCCCATATCCCTCCACTCACCTGTTACTAGCTGGGACGTTCTATTTCAGGAATTTTCTGAGGAACAGAAAGCCCAAGTCAAACCTGCTTAAGCAAAAGAGATTTTATTGGCGGAGACGGTGGAAAAAGTCCATTGGGAGGACGAACTTTACCCAGGGGCTCCAACGATGTCGTTGTGAACCTGGTGCTTCTCTAGATCTGCTTTCCTCTGTGAGCAGTTAGTTCAGGCAGGCTCTTCCCATGCAGTAGCCCGTACTGCTTCCAGCCCTGCAACCTATCCTCTCAGCAAAAGCAGTCAAAGCTGCTTCATTTGGATCAGTTAGCATCATGTCAGCTGCTGTAACAAACGCCCCCCTACCATTAATGGTCTTGGAGCAATACGAGTCTATTTTTCTCTCGCATGATGGTCTGATGCTGGTGTTCCTGACTGGCGAGTGGCTTTTCTCCTTGGAGTGAGTGATTCTGGGTCCCACCATCTGTTAGGGCTCAGAGTACTGTTCATTTGGTCAGCAAGAGGGTAAAGAAAACGTGGAGAAACCTCATCAATTTCTTAAAGCATGTTAATTCTGCACCTTCTCACCTTCCTTCAGCAAGAATTGGCTCCATGACTCTATGGGGGGAGAAAGAAAGATGAGAAAAGTGGCCACTGACTGAATAACTGCTTCCTAGTATCAATTCCACATCATGGAAAAGGTGGTATGAATTTTTTTTTTTTTTTTGGTTATACAATGTGATTTCTTAAAGGTGTACAACATGATGGTTTAACATCCATATACCTTGTGAAACAATTACCACCATGAAGTTAACTAACGTATCTATCATCTCACATTGTTACTTTTTTGTTCTTTGGTGAGAACACTTAAGATCTACTCTCTCGGCAAGTTTCAAACATACAGTACAGCGTTACTAACTATAGTCATCATGCTGTACATTAGATCCTCAGAATTTATTCATCTTGTAACTGGAAGTTTGTATCCTTTGACCCACATCTCCCCATTTCCCCCCTGCCACCATTCTACTTTCTACATCTGTGAGTTCAACTTTCTTAGATTCCACATATAAGGAAGATCATACAGTATTTGTCTTGCTGTGCCTGGCTTATTTAGATGAGCATGACATCATTCAGTTTCACTCCTATGCAAACAGAATTTTCTTTTTTTTATGGCTGAATAATATTCACATATATATACGTATATATAATATATCACATGTTTTCTTTATCCTTGCTGTGCCAGCAGACACTTAGGTGGTTTTGCATCTCGGCTGTTGGGAATAGTCCTGCAATGAACACGGGAGTACAGATATCTCTTCAAGACACTGATTTCATTTCCTTTGGATACATACCCAGAGGTGGTATGGCAGGATCAACTGGTCCTTCTATTTTGAAGTTTTCAGAGAACTTCCAGATTCTCTGAAATTAAGTCTTGGGCTGGTTTGGGTCATGCCCTTATTCTTGAGTTAATAACCGTGACTAAGGAGATGAAATGCATTCATTGATTCTCTCTTTCATTCAGTAAATATTTATGACAGCTGTTATGTGCCAAACACGCTTCTCAGCTCTGGGAAAACAGACCGAAGTCCCAGCTTGCATGGAGTTTATACTCTAGTGAAGCCAAGTGAACGAGTTACATGTCTAGCATTTTAGATGGTGCTATGATAAACAATAAAGTAAGAAGGAGGATAGAGAATAGTGGGGAGTTGCAGACTGGAATGTTAGACTGAGTATTACAGAAGGCTTCACTGAGAAGTTGACATCTGAACAAAGATTTGAAGAAGATGAAGGACTGAGCCACGCAGATACAGGGGAGGAGTGCTCCAAGAAGAGGGAATGGCTAGTACAAAGGTCCTGAGGCAGGAGCAAGCCTGGCTTGTTTGTGGAAAAGGAAGGAGGTCAGTGTGACTGAATAAAAGTGAGCTTCCGGGAAGGAAATAGGAGGAGAGGACAAAGGGGTAAGAGAGGGCAAATCAGGTGGAACCTCACTGCCCATTGGAAGGACTCTGGCTATTACTGAATGAGATGGGTGGTCTTGGGAGGGTTTTGAGCAGGAGGAGTGACATAATGTGAACTATGTTTCAAAGTTATTCCTCTGATTACTCTTTCAGAAAGAGATGGTAGAAGAGACTAAGAAAGTTATAGGAAAGGCAAATGCATTCCTCCAGTGATGAAATGAGGTTGACACAGACCAGGAAGGTGAAGGTGGAAAGAGAGTGGTCAGATTTTAGGTATCTTTTTTTTTTTTTTTTTTTCGGTACGTGGGTCTCTCACTGTTTTGGCCTCTCCCGTAGCGGAGCACAGGCTCCGGACGCGCAGGCTCAGCGGCCATGGCTCACGGGCCCAGCCGCTCCGCGGCACGTGGGATCCTCCCGGACCGGGGCACGAACCCTCATCTCCTGCATCGGCAGGCGGACTCTCAACCACTGTGCCACCAGGGAACCCCTATTATTATTTTTAATAGCACATTTTTACCCCACTCTCCCAAGGGATTCTACCTAGGGCTCCAGGGCCTCAGCCAAAGTATTTTTTAAAAAATATTTATTTATTTATTGGGTTGCACTGGGTCTTTAGTTGTGGCAGGCGGGCTCCTTAGTTGTGGCATGTGAACTCTTAGTTGCAGCATACATGTGGGATCTAGTTCCCAGACCAGGGATGGAACCCAGGCCCCCTGCACTGGGAGCACAGAGTCCTAACCATTGCGCCACCAGGGAAGTCCCTAGCCAGAGTATTTTATGATGAAATAAGGATGACGATGAGGCAAAGCCCTGTGGGTAGGTGAAGTGTGAAGCTGGATGGCTGTGGTTTTCACAGCCTTAGTTTTTGTCGGTCCCACACCTAATCCTTCCCTTCTTCCTCTCCCCTTCTCTTTATTAGACCTGGGGAGGCAAGTGACCTCAACTTGGTTAAACAGAGGGTTCTGCTATCTTCCGTCAGAATGACTGGTTCAGGACAAGCACATACCCAGTAGGGACACTCCGAGTCCCTGTGAGACAGTTCATGGATGGATTATTGAAGGAGGGGGTATGTATTCTCGTACCCGTGGGTAGCAAGGGTGATGGCCCACCGGTGGTGTATTTCCCCCTTCGTGAAGAGAGTTTATTTGGAATTGAAAGATGACAGCAAAGCAGAGGAGAGCTTGGGTTACGTGAACCAATAATCCCCACCTCGTTATCATATCAACTCATTCATTCCTTAACATTATTTGGACTGCGTTAATATCGTTACACACACCAAGAGTCCCTGTGAGTTGAGCACAGTTTCAGGGTCTAATGGGGGACAAAAAGCTGCCCCAGTGCTTCCACTTCTCCTATTTTAACTAGGTTGATCATTTTGTTATTTTGAGGACCAAATAATTACTATCTAACTGGGACACTGTGACACAGGACAGGTACATTCTGATAGAGAGGATGTAGAAGAAAAAATTCTAGAGCTGTAGGTGTAGTCAGCCTTTCTCAGGCTTGAAGTACCCAGAGTTCAACTGAAGGGCACTGGCTACCCTAGTGGGTGAGGAGGAAGGTGGAATGGAAGGACTATATATGCTAATATTTCCTGTATCAAAGTTTTGGAGGCAGTTGTGGTAATGTTTCTATTGGAGACAAGAAAAATGAGAATGATCTAAACTGCAGCAGGAGCATTTACATTAGGTATTTATTTTGCAGAAGTTTCTCTGAGTGTATTATTCATGGAGTTTAAAACGTTTCACTCTTGGGAGACATTTAGGAAAAATGAAGAGACTGGATTGACTTGAATGCAGCCATGATGCAGAAGCAGGGAGAAAGATGTAAGGGTAGGGTGACAAGTTGTCCTATTTAGCCTGGGACTGAGAGGGTGCCCAGGATGTATGACTTTTAATTTTAAAACTGGATAGTTCTGGGCAAACAGGGATGAGCTGGTCACTTTACTTGAGGTCTTAAGCATCCAGTTCATCAATGAATTTATCAAGCACCTACTATTTGCCAAGTATTGTCTTAGTCTCCAAGGACCCATAAATGAATAAGACATAGTCTTTTCCCTGGAAGATCTTTAGAGTCATGAAGAGAAATTCAATCCCTCATAAGAAATGCTATGACCGTTCATGGCTGTTTCACTTACAACATCTGAGTTTTGGCTGATGTGAAATCGTAACGCAGGCATTGGGGTTGTAAGGTTTCCCATGCATCTAAACATGCCGAACAATTACTGGGATTGGTTGATTAGGCAGAAGTAAAGTTCTTTTTTTTAAAGCATTTTTTCTTTTTAAAATTGAAGTATAGCTAATTTAAGATGTGTTTGTTTCAAGTGTACAGCAGCGATTAAATTATACACGTATATATTGTTTTTCAGATTATTTTCCATTATAGAGTATTACAAGATATTGAGTATAGTTCCCTGTGATATGCAGTAGGTCCTTGTTTATCTATTTTATATATAATAATGTGTATATGTTAATCCCAAACTCCTAATTTATCCTCCACTCCCCACTTTCCCCTTTGGTAACCATAGTTTGTTTTCTATGTCTGTGACTCTATTTTTTTTTTTTTTATTGGAATATAGTTGACTTACAATGTTGTGTTAGTTTCAGGTGTACAGCAAAGTGAATCAGTTATACATATACATATATCCACTCTTTTTTAGATTCCTTTCCCCATATGGGTCATTACAGAGTATTGAGTACAGTTCCATGTGCTGTATAGTAGGTCCTTATTAGTTATCGATTTTATATATAGTAGTGTGTATATGTCACTCCCAATCTCCCAATTTATCCTTTTCCCCCAGTAACCATAGATTTGTCTTCTATACCTGTGACTCAACTTCTGTTCTGTAAATAAGTTCATTTGTACCATTAGATTCCACATATAAGCGATATCATATTATAATTGTCTTTCTCTGTCGGACTTACTTCACTCAGTACGACAATCTCTAGGTCCATCCATGTTGCTGCAAACGGCATTATTTCATTCTTTTTTATGGCTGAGTAATATTCCATTGTATATAGGTACCACGTCTTCTTTATCCACTCCTCTGTTGATGGACACTTAGGTTGCTTCCATGTCTCGGTATTTCTATTTTGTAAACAAGTTCATTTGTATCATTTTATAAGATTCCACATATAAGTGACATCATATGCTATTTTTCTTTCTATGTTGTACTAAAGAAGTGAAGCTCTTTTGATTAGGAAGTGTAGTTTGATTACCTGTATGAAATAGACATTATCAGTGCCCTGCCTGGTTCCCATTTACTGGCTGGTATATCTATCCCATACCTTTTGTGAGTGTTGGCTGTTAATGGCTCGAAAGAATTTCTCTTGGTCCACGGGAGCTACTTCAATGGCAAATGCTCGGGAGGATATGGTCCCATAGCCAACGATGTGATATAAAATCTTGGTCCTCCTGCCTTAAGGGAAGGCAGGGCTCTGGCGCTGCTATTCCCACCCCGGAGCTTCCTGTAGAATCAGGCTGGGGCTGCGCTGAGGCTGAAGCCACTTATTTGTTCTGCCCTTTCTCCTGCCTCCCTCACTTCCTTACAGATTATGCTGTCAAAAAAATCCTTTGCACAAGAATCCCCATTTCAGGCTCCCTGTTTCCAGGGAACCTCGCCAAAGATATTGTCTTAGAATAACTAGGAGAGTTGAGAGGACAAAAATTCAGCAGTCAACTATGTCTACTAACTTCTCACTGAAAACTCTGTGAAATGTAAAATTTAAGAAAAGGAAAAAGTCGAAGTTTCTTTTCCATTTTATCTAGTCACGTGTTGTTGTTTTCTTGATGAGGAATGATTTTACCTCCTTAACCTTTTAATTAAAATATGAGTGAAGGGCTTCCCTGGTGGCGCAGTGGTTGAGAGTCCGCCTGCCGATGCGGGGGATACGGGTTCGTGCCCCGGTCCGGGAAGATCCCACATGCCGCGGAGCGGCTGGGCCCGTGAGCCATGTCCGCTGAGCCTGCGCGTCCGGAGCCTGTGCTCCGCAACGGGAGGGGCCACGACAGTGGGAGGCCCGCGTACCGCAAAAAATAAATAAATAAATAAATAAATAAAAATATGAGTGAAAATCTAAGCAAGAAAACGTTCTGATAAAGTGAGGCAACCTCCCTGTTTTTCATATTTGAAGATGGACAGTGTCTCCAGTGGCAAATCATTTCTCTGGTTTGTTTTTCCAGCAAAGGGTCAGAAACGTTCTGAGGATTAAAAGGAACAGCCCAAGAGTGATAGTAAAGAGAACGATAATATTAGCAGTGGCCAGAGGAGGGGGAAGGGTACGGTATAAAAGTTAAGAGTATGAGTTTTAGAGTGACAGGCATTTGGCTTTCTAATACCTCTAAGTATCTTTTTCCCCCAACTGGCACAATGGCCAGTTAATGGTTAACAATTAACAAGAACAATTAATTACAAGAACCCATCGGGTTCTTGTAAGGAATTAAGGCGATAATACACTTTGACTGTTAAAGTAGACCCTGACCCATAAGTGCTCAGTGAGGGGCAGCTATTGTGAAATGACTAGGAGAGAAGAATCCTTGTAAACAAAGAGGGTCCCAAGCAGAGGCGTGCTAGGCCTGCCCACAGGAGCTGATAGTTAAATTTTCAGGCACTTTGTGAGCCTGTTGCTAAACACAGCCATCTTAGAAATCAGCTATGGAGAGAGTATTTACAACATGACAGTTCGCAGAGGCTGCGAATCAGGGCTCCCGCCTCCAAGCGCCAGCTGTTAATCATTTACCAGCACAGCAGGGGGTCCGGGATTGCTCGGAGCCGCTCAAAGCTGTGTCCATGGTCTCAGTGGATCACGCTCTTCTGAGGTGGGTGTGCTTCCGTTTGCTTTCTGCTCCTGTCCTGCTTGCTCCAGATTTCACCGCCGCCGCTCTTTGCCATCTTTCTGCTGTCATATTTCACTCCTTTCTCTCCAATCCTGCCCTTCCTTCAAGGCCCAGACCAAGCATCATCTCCTCCAAGAAGTCCTCCCTGACTACTCCTGCCCTCCCTCATACCCTCTTCTCCACACTCTCCACTTATCACCCGCGTCACTCATTTCTTATGTTCACACTCTTATGTGTCTGTCCAGCCTCTTTGAGAGTTCTTTAACCTCGCTGAAGGCAGGGACCTCTGTTTCATCCAATCCCTCCTTGTACAGGATGCAACTCAGTAACAACCAGGGTCCAAAGACCTCAGCCCCATGAGTCAGATAATGCAGCTGTGTGTCAGTTTCCTTAAACGAACCTCAGCCAATCAGTTTCCTAGTTTGCAAACTGAGTAGGTGGAATTCATTTCTACATTCTTTGCCAACACCCTTCTAATAAATCCCAGCTGGATAGAGCTAACGTTTCCACAGTGAACCGTGAATGCTTCAAGAACTTGCAGCTTAGATGTGTAATCATCCAACCTAGCTACCTCATAGGATCAGCTATACATAGTAAGTTTTCCACCAAGGCATATCATTAACCGTGGCAGGAATAGCGCCTCCAGGAAGGTATTACACATAAGACCAATTATGAGAGACACTCTCTGAGTCCATGAGGAAGTCCAATGTACATACATCAGTAAATCCCACGCCCAACCCACTTCTGTTTGTATAAATTTGCTGTACGATTTCAACCATTTAAAAAACGATCCCATCATGGCTTCTGAATGAGTCAGGGTTCCCGGAGGGGTGATGCAGGAAATCACAATCAGAGCTGCTTGGTGAATCACATCCTTTGTGAATGGTCTCTCACGGGCAGCGAAATATACAGCCCCCAAATCACACGCTGATCAGTGTGTCACCTACCTTGTCAAGGCCACGAGTCACAGGGACTTCGGACCTGGAGGCCAGAGCAGAGATCAGAACGGTATTGAGTAAGACGCTGGCTCCGTGGAACGAGGTCTCCTTTCCTTCTTCTTGGGTAGGAAAGATCATTTACTCTGTATTTCGGGCAGATCTACCTTCTGCCTCTCTCCCCTTTGTGAGAGGTTTCCTTATGATGAGGCTTCTGCCCTGGAAATGTTAACCTTTGCCTCCAGCTGTTTCTGAAGTTTTGAAAATAAAGCCTTTGCCAGGGACGTGACAGTTGGACACACTCCCTCACCTTGAGAGTCACCAGGCTGCAAGGGACATTTTCCTTATACACCAGCTGGAATCATGACATTCCCTGGGCAAGAACCAGAGGCTCCCAGGACCACACTTCCTAGATCTTCCACGGTCTAACTCCCTGCTTCCTCAACCCCTTTTTTGCAAGGCTCTCAAAATGCACACTCTCTGCAGAAATTCCTGGGCTTTCTCATTCTCCTTTCTTCCTGCATCCCTATCTGCTTGTCTACTCCCGTCCTCTCTCCTTTCTTTCCTCCTTTGCCTGCCGGTACCTGGCCCTGATGATACAACTTAGATACTACCCAGGCCTCCAGGAGCTGAGCTTTCCGCTGTTACCCTGGGCCGACATCCACTCTGTTCTTTACATATCCAAAGCCTTTGGAGAGCCCTGCTCAAGGTCTAACCCGACCACCACGAAGGCAGTTATTTGCACCTTTGTCCCCTCATTTAATTAAGCACCAGCTCTGTGTTAGCCTGTGTTAGGTGTTCGCCATTCAGTAAGGAAAAGGATAAGGTTCCTGTTCTCATGGACCTTACACTATCGTGCGGAAAGAGAAGAAGAAACAAAAAGTAGATTAGAAAACATCAGATCTCAGCAGTGGTTCCAGAATCTCTATATCTAAGGGCTCCGTGGTGGAAATTTGGTGGTAACATCCTTTAGAAGGCATTGACCTTTTCTTAATCGGATTTTACCTGGTAAGGTTTAATGTTAAAAGCTGATGAGATGTTGTTGATAGGACCTGGGGGGAGGGAGGAATCAGGAGTTTTTCATGGGTACAGAGTTTGAGTTTTGCAGGATTAAAAGGGCTCTGGAGATGGATGGTGGGGATGGTTGCACAATAAAGTGAATATACTTCATGCCACTGAAATGTCTACTTAAAAGTGGCTAAGATCAGATGCAAATTATTACATATGGACTAGATAAACAACAAAGTCCTACTGTATAGCACAGGGAACTATATTCAATATGCTGTGACAGGGACTTCCCTGGTGGTCCAGTGGTTAAGACTTTGCCTTCCCACGCGGAGAGTGTGGGTTCGATCCCTGCTCGGGGAAGTAAGATCCCACATGCCTCGCGGCCAAAAAACCAAAACATAAAACAGAAGCAATATTGTAACAAATTCAATAAAGACGTAAAGAAATACATTAAAAAATAAGCCGTGATAAACTATAATGGAAAGAAATACGAAAAAGAATATACATATGTATATATATATAACTGAATCACTTTGCTGAACAGCAGAAGTTAATACAACATTTTAAATCAACTGTACTCCAATAAAATAAATTTTATAAAGTGGCTAAGATGGGAAATTGGATTTTACCACAGTTAAAAATAATCATTAAAAAACAAATAAATGGATAAGAGAAAAAGTTTGTAAAACTTTCCATATACGATTGAGAAAATATCAGTTGTCTATCTCCAAAGTGATTATTGTGGGAACCGACTTCTTTGTACCCCTTGTCAGAGCGTGCTGAGTACCTGGAGAAAACAAAGCAGGGAAATTTGTTAAGGAGTGACTGACTGGTAGTCATGGAAACCTCTCCAAGTTGATGACAATAAATGGACAGATGCATGTCGGGAAGGAACCCAGCGTGTGCTGATAACGAGAGCAGAACTGACCACAAAAAAGGAACAGCAAGAGGGAATAAGCTTGGAATGTTCCAGAAACGGAAAGAAGAAGCCTGTGTAGCTGAAGTGTGATGGGGCTGGAGAGGTGAGCAGTCCTTCTGGAACACAGCTATGGCCATGTGTTTCCATTTCATCTATGGCTATGCGGATGCTACTAGGGCTTAGTGGAGTAGTTGAGTCAGAGAACGTATATCCCCCCAAATCAAAATTGTTTGTTGTATGGCCCTTTACAGAAAGAGTTTGCTGACCTCTGCTTAGGGGGTTGAAAGCAGGGGAATGGAAGTTTAGGAAGATCACAGTGACACCAGGTCGAGTATTTGTGGCTGACCTTCCAGCTCTCTCCTGTGTTGGTCTAAGTGCCACTAGACTGAAGGCCCCGACTCGACATTGCTCCCCTGCAGGGCTGGGCAGAAGAGAGGTCAGGCAGATGGAGGCTAGTGGACTTGTTTCAGGCCCTGGAGCTTGAAGTAGCCAAGCGAAGCTTAGAATCCCCCTCCAGCTGACTTCACAGCCCAGCTACCTTTGATCAGAGAAACAAAATGCCACTATACTCTACAATTCTGGAGCAAAATGAAGTAAATCGGTGAAGTGCTGGTGGCATAGAGAAAGTGTAAATAAAAGGGGATTTTTAAAAAAAAATAGTGTTTTGGTAAAAAAATGACCAGGAGTAGAGATGACTTCCGAAAATCATTATCCCATCCTCCAATCTCTAGGAAAGTAGTGTGTACACCAGCAAGAGAGATGAGGATGAGTGATAATTGATGGATGCGGAACTATATTCAGAAATTCTCATTTGTTTTCTTCAAGTCAGCAGAAGATGGTGTTGAGTAGCTTACATCACCACAAGAACTGTTTTCAAATAGTCTCCCTGCCAAGTTTGACACCCTCAGTGCTCAAAATGTGCCAGGGAAGGAAGCTGAGATTATCAAAGTGAAGAAGAAAAAGAGAAGCTAGATGTTTGAACCACGAGAAAGAGTTTTTGCCAGGCCTAATCCAGCAGGTAGCATTGAGGATGAGATTTTCCAAAAAGTGAGTTCTGGCTAGCTGCGGCGAAATCATGAATCACAAAAAAATAACTTTGTGAGCTGTAAACAGTTTTAATTTATACAGGTGACATTTAAAATGCTAATCAGACCTTAAGATAATTGCTGGAAGTTTGGAAGCATCTGCTGGGAATTCTTCCAGTTTCTGTGGAAGTGATTCAGAACACAACCAGATCGGTGAAGGTGTTTCTGGCTTGGCCGACTTGGGTTTTGACTTCTCCAGAGCCAAGGAATTTGAGGGATTGTCATTTGTGGTGACACTTTTGGTAATTGAAGTCAACAGCTTCCAGTTTGTAAACAGAGAGTGAGAACTCATCCCAGTGAGGGAAAGTTTCAGTACAGCTTTTGTGGTTTGGTAACTGTGTCAATGAGGATGCACTGATGCGAAGAAGATGAGCCCTTTGACCAAGTCTGATGTTGTGTGTTGATTGTAGACCACTTAAAAAAAAAATCACACAGCAGTTCTTTTTCCCCCTATTGGCAATATATTCCACAACTTTTCAGGTATTGTGTTTGTCCGACAATCAACAAAAGTTGGAGGGCTTGCCATGTACTGGACTCTGCTCCAGGCCCCAGGACAGGGGAATGAACAAGAGTGATCAGGTCCCTGCCCCATGGAGCTTACAAGGGGAGGCAGTAATTAACACACAAATCTGATACATACAGATATAAGGTGGTAGCAGATCCCTGGGACTTCCCTGGTGGTCCAGTGGTTAAGACTTCTCCTTCTGATGCAGAAGGTGTGGGTTTGATCCCTGGTCAGGGAGCTAAGGTCCCACATGCCTCACGGCCAAAAAACCAAAACGTGGGACAGAAGCAGTATCGTAACAAGTTCAATAAAGACTTACAAATGGCCCACATCAAAAAAATCTTTAAAAAAACCCCAGTAGATCCCTGATGAGTATTACAACCAAAATAAAGCAGGGTAATGGGAATAGGGTGAGATGTGAGTGACTTGAGGGGTGGAAGTTGAGAGACGTCAGTAAGGGGAGACCTCATGGAGCAAGCTGCATGTGAGCTGAGACCTGGCTGACTAGAGAGCTCCATCCACCTGAAGATCAGGGGCCAGAGTGTCCCAGGCCGAGAGCACAGCAAGTGCTCCTACTAAGAGCTGACATAGAGGGATAAATAGGACTCATAAGTTTCCATAAATCCTTTCTTGAAACCTGTTTGAAGACAGTATCATATGCTCTTGTCTCCAATGTCCCTGAAAATTTTGTTGCCGTTTTTTGTCAAGGGCCTAAGGTTTAGAGCCTTTTTCTTGTAGTATGGAGATCAGTCTTGCCGTGTATGGATTTTCCCACTCTCAGCTCTTTTCCTTCTGTTTTGTTATTTTCGTGAACTTTGGACTAAGAGCCCTAGGTTCAAGTCACACCTCTGAGACTTAATGAGCTGTGTGGCTGTAAGCAAGTTACTTAATCTCTCTGAACTTTAGTGGCCTCATAGACTCATGAGGGCAATAGTGGTGGTACCTGCCTGCTTCCTTGGGGTCGATGTAAATCCCATAATGAATGGAAAGTTCTAGCCCAGGGCTTGACGTATAACACTTGCTCAGTAACTATTAATAGTAGACACGTTTACTTAATTCCCCTGTTTTCAAAGTGCTTTCACATTCTTACAATGCCCCGGAAACCTGGTGAGATACATCGAGGCTCAGGGTCAACATCAGAATCAGGGAAATTAGCACAGTGACCCTGTGCCGATTGTCAGGGCCTCAGACGTTGCTAATCTTACACGTAGTTGTTTAGCTCTTAATAGCTGTCCCACCTGTGGGAAAAAGTAAGGGGGTGACCCGTGCAGCAGCACACTTTCAAGGATGACCAGTTCTCCTTGTTTACCTGAACTGAGGTATGTCTGGGATGTAGCTCTTTCAGTGTGAAAACTGAGGCAGTCCCAGGCAAACTGGGACGGTTCATCACCCCAGGCTTCCCTGGAAGCCGCTGAAAAGCTAGAGGTGAAAAGAAAATGTCTTCAGGGATGCTGGAGCACGTTTTCTGTCTTTGGCTGAGGCTATTGCTTTCTAATGCTGGGTTGGGCTTAAGAACCGGGACTGTGCAATGCTTGAAAAGAAGCACATGCGTTGATAGAAAGAGAACGTCTAGATTGTGATGTAAGCCAGCCTGTAACCGTGCAGTGCATTATTCAGTACTGCGGCCACCAGCCACATGTGGCTATTCTTTGGAATGTGACAGGTTGTGATTATGAAGTGCACCCTAGATTTCTAAGACGCAGTACCAAAAGAGAAAGAGTAAAATGTCTCCTTGATAGCTTTTATATCGATTGCTTGCTAACATGATACTCTTTTGAATATATTAGGTTAAATAGAATAGGTTACTAAATTTCCAAAAAAGGCAGCAGCATAGCAAGAATTTTTGTTTTCTCTACCTGCAGCCCCGAAGTCACTGGTAGCTGCACTCAACGTGGGGTACCAAGAGGCCAGGGAAAAACAGTACCCAGAAAAGCCTCTGCTGCAGATCCTCTGTGAAGCCATCTTGAGGCCAGTTAAGTTCTGCATCGTAAGCTCTAGCTCCTCAGACTTGGCCTGTGGACCCGCTGTATTAGCATCACCTGGGAGCCCATCAGAGATGCAGGCTCTCAGGCCTGCTGAATCAATCTGTCGTTGAACAGGATTCCCAGATGAGTCATATGCACAGAAAACTTTGAGACCCTGTGGTCCAGACTTAGATCAGTGGTTCTTACACTTCGGTGGGCCTCACGATCTCCTGAGGGGACTGGTCAAGACTCAGGCCCTCCCTTTCCTACTTCAACAAGCAGAGGTCTCGGGGCGCTTCCTTGGCCCTCCAGGTGATTCTGATACACACCGTGGGCTGAAGGCCGCCGGCTTAAATACTAGATATTTGCAGCAGGTGAAGGCAGACGCTGCAGCAGTCTGAAATCTCCCGCAGTGCGTCCGGCGTGAAGCTGGGGCGTGGATGTAGGTTTCTCTGCCATCACTTTGAGCTGCTGAGTCACGACAGACGCCGGCCCTACCTGTAGCGAAGAGGTCACCGTAGTGTGAGCCAGCCTGTCCCCCAAGAAGTGCTGCGTCTCTATGAGTCATCCTTCAGGAAGCAGGGTGAGTTAGCCTCTGGAAGGAGTGACGGGGAGGGGGAGGGTTTTGGAGGTGGAATGGTCTGGCTTTGGCCTACCTCCTTCACCCCACTCTGAGTTCTGCATTGATGGGCCTCGGGGTTGAATTGAAATGCCCTGGGGGTTGGGGTGGGAGGTCACAGATAACTCAAGTGTTAAATGGAACATCATAGGATCGACCCTGGTGGGACCCAGGGCCAAGGGAGTGTTGAATATGACAATGGAAACAAAGTGCCGAGGTGAATATGAAGTTACAAGTTGCCTTTGGAGATGTAGCCCTTGCGTTTCAACTCTGGGCCCATCTCTGGGTTTCAGTGCAGCTGTGGCTGGTAGTTTCGCGTCAGCTCAAGCTTGTTTTCCACTGGCACTGTCTTATCTAAGAGTTGGCTTTCCGTCTAGGCTTTCTCCAGCCTGGAAGATTGCAGAGTAACTCCTCAAGAAAGAGCTCTCAGTCAGTGGGACGAGAGCCCATGAATAAATGCTTCAGACTGTGGTCCTTCGGGGCATTTCTGGGCTACTCAGGTTGAGGGGGGAATCGAGTTCCCCTTGCCTTCAGTGATCTCAGTAGTGCAGCACCCTTACGTTCGTGTCTCCTTTTCTGTCTTCCTCTCTTCACCCCCTCATCCCAGCTTCCTTGGTTCATCTTCCAAATAAATTAACTGCCACCCAATCCTTGTCTCAGGCTCTGCTTCTGAGGGACCCAAATCGAGATAGGAGCACACCCTGGTCCCTTTGTCTCTTTCCCCAGCCCTCTGTAGTATCCCTGTACCTCCCCTGACCATTCCTTTTGCAACCAGTGTCATGGGTTTGTACCCTCGCTTACAAGCTTCCCAAGCCCTCAAGCGGTGTATTTCTATTGCATGTCTTTTTGTTCAGAGTGTGACCTGTGCCGTAAAGACAGGCCAGTATGCAAGCCAACTGGAGGGAGATGCTCAGGTGTCCGCTGTTTTTGGTAGAAAATGCTGACTGATGATTTGAGAACGTGCCCGGCGGACCTTCCCCTACTTCTCACGGAGTGGCCTCCGACCTTGCTGAACGCAACCCCACCCCACCCCCCACCCTACCCCCGCTTAGAGGCTGGGATGTGTCACACCAACCTTCCTTCCCTTGGGGTCAGACCTGCGTTGCAGTCTGACAGCTCCCCCGTCTTCTCTAGCTCCCTATTTTCTCACACAAGGCGTGTCCCGTAATAGAATCCTTGTCTGTTTAATTGCATCTTGGTGTTACCTTTCAGAGGAGCTGGACTAACGCGTGGAGATTTATGTCCCCATACCCCTTGCCCTCTTTTTTCCTCCTCCTGTTTTCTTTGTCTGTTTTGATTTTTTTTTGAAAAAATAACATGACTCTTTCTTCCATTGTGTTGGTTGCTGTTTTCTGTTACCTCTTTGTTCTAACCTCCGTATCAATGTTCCATGACTTACACCTGTGGTCTGGCTTTAATCACCACGAGGTGGTTGGGGTGGGCAGTGGAATCCCATGTACAGGGTCTATAGTGAAGGAGCAGCTTTCCAGCTTGGGGAGCACTGCCTCCTAGGGGTCTCAGTGTGTGCATTTGTGTTGAAATGCAGTCATGAAATAGGGGGTCCTAGGTCTCTCTATTTTGATTAAGATATACAGGGAACTAATATTTTTGAAATACTTGCCATGGACCAAGCACTGCCCTGGGTGAGGTGGTTCACCCGTTTTTTTTTCACTGAATGAAAATGAGCCACCATGAGAAGTAGGAGGTGTTATTCCCATTTTACAGACAAGAAGACTGAGGCTTCACAATCTTTGATGACTCAACCAAGCCCCTGAATCCAGTCATTGCGTTTCAGCTGAGGGGCACAGAGGACTTAACAGATTGTTCTTAAGTGGAATTTGTTCCGTGGCTCCTGAGATTTATGGGGCACATAATGTCCCAGTGAGTAAGTGTGGAAACTGAGGAAGGGGCTCCCTTGACTCTGACACATCCAAGGTCAGGACTGGCAGGTGCATCAGAAAGATCCGGTGTCAGAGCACACAGAGAATTGTGGTTGTGTTCCTAACTGGTTTTTAAATACGGAAGCCTGGAGGTGAGTTGAAAGATGAAGGTTTCTTCTAGCTGAAAAAAATAAAGGCTGTATGTGTCTGGCTCATTGGAGCCAATTCTCTGTTCTTCTCTGCATACTTGGGGTTTTAAAAATGCACGATCGACCCTGTTTGCCCAGCCCGGATGTTTTATGCGGTTTCATGTGGTCCTTCTGAGGCCTGCTCTATCATTAGGGGCTGTTTCCAAAGGCGCCATGTGAGAAATGACGCAATACCCAGAAAAAGGGCCCTGTGTTGCCTTTTTTAATCTGCTGTAAGCATCCTCATTTGTACAGATTTGATTCCTAATGATCCTGTCCTCATTTTCATCTGCTTCCTGAGCATGGGTCAGACGTGCAGTGAGGAAGAAATCAGACGGGAGATGCTTTACTTGCTGTGAGCTTCATCCTTTCCTAGTTGGGTCAGGGTTGGCGGGTGGAATCCAGGGCTGGTTCCTTCATTCAGGGACCTTCTAGGGCAGACACTTGGGATGTCTTGTGGAAACTGATCCAAGAAAGGATCAGAAGAGAGGGCTGCAGGTAAGGGGGGAGGTTCCCTGTAGGTTAGTGTACCATGGTGGGCCACCAGATGTGCTGTGTTTGGGAGTGGTGGTTGATTGAAAAATGGGGAGCCACTGAGTTCTAGTTACCTTCGGTTGGGTGAAGTATGGGGAGGCATCTGTGAGAGAAGGAGGTCTGTTTTTAGTGAAGAGAAGCTCGCAAGTGTTTTATGAAAGTATCTTTGATCATCCATCTGTCTAGTCTTTTGTCATCTATTCATTTCTTCACTCCGATATTTAATAAGCACCCGCTGGGCTGTGTGCTGGCAATACAGCAGTGAACCCAACAGGCGCAGCTCTGTCTTATGGGCCTTGCATTTCCGTAGACTGATGGGTTTGTGAACAACGCTTAGTTCTGTGCAAGACACAGAGATATAGGTAAATAAACTCCATCTGGAGCTTGTCCCTCATAGAGTAGCTTTGGAATTTAATAAGAATGCCAAGTCATCTTAACGTTATTTGTGTTTCATCTAAACATATTTTACAACATAAATGGGGGTGTGTGAGATCTCCCATCTCCAGCCACAGTCATTGGTCTGAAGGAATGGACTTTGGTCTGAGCTGAACCAATCCTAATTCTTCCCTAGGATTTTTTCCTACTGAATTCAGGAGAGGGAGACTCTTGACTTTCTGGTAAAGGATGTAAGACTGACTGCAGACCTATGTTCCTTGTTATAGGAAGAATGAACTCTGAGAGACCAGAGCTGACGGAGGGAGGGAAGGGGCAACACAGTTTGGGGTTACAGGGGGGGACACGGACAGGAGGGGAAGAGGGGCTAGGACAGGGAGAGAGGAAGGAGGTACAGGAGAAGGGAGATGGGCTGGGGGGGCAGACAGATGGGGGGGTTAGGGGGAGAGAGAGAGATAGAGGGCATGGTAAGGAAAAACGATGGGGAAAGGGGGCAGGGAGGAGGGGACAGAGAGAGAGGGACCCATGAGGGATACACATACACTGGTGGGGACAGAGGTAGACAGAGGGGGAGAGATAGGAGCTGAAGGGTCAGAGTACAGAGGGGGAGAGAGACAGGAGGGCAGAGGCGGGGTGATGGAGGGGGACCTGGAGAGGGAGGGGACACACACCAATGGAGGCGCATACGTGAGCAAACACACGGAAACACACACACACACACACGTCCAGGGAGGTGGACTGAGGGAGGTGCTAGGGATCCAGAACCAAAAGCCTCAGCCTCAGCTCTCAAGGCGCTCAGAGTCTGGCAGGCAGGCAGGCTGACAGGTCGCCGCGGGCTGTGATGCAGTGTGGTCAGTGTATGAGGAGGCTTGCACTGGGGTAGCCTGGAGGGTTGGGGGAAAGCTTTTGGAGGGAGAGCTGGGTCTTGAGGAGGGAGCTGGAGTTTGCCACGATCTCGTTTTTCCTAGTAAAGCCCAGGGTCCCCCAGGTGTGAAGGTCAGGCCTCCTGGTGCCTTCCTGTAGGTCCCAGAGGTGCCCACGATGTGTCTGGGAGGAGCGGGGTGAGCTGGCCAGGGCTGGGTGGACACTGCTGAAGCTGTGTAGCTGTCATCCTGAGGGGATTGGCCAGCTGAGCGCAAGCGTTTGCTGTTCTACGTGCTAAGCAGACCCCAGGGTCCGAAGAAAGGGCTGCTGACCCTCACACGTCTCCTGGTCTCCCCGCTCCCTTCTCCCCGAGGGATACCTGAAGGCCACGTTTCCAACCCAACCACTTTCTCTGCGTGAATCCACTGTCAACACACAGCTACTAAAAAAGACGAGACACAAACCACTCCCCTGCCTCCAAGTCACAATCCAAGCAGGTTTGCCATCGTTGTCTGGGCAACGCAGTGGTTTTCTAGTTGTTTTTTCTTCTTCTTCTTCAAGTTTGTAGAATAACTCACGATTTTTGAAGTGTGCAGTACAGATTGCATGTCTAATTTATTGAACTCATCCAGAGACACTTGAGATAATTACACAGGGAAATTCCGTTTTCCGAGGAAACCTAGATGCCAAGAGGGTTATTTGCCAGGTGCTCTGTGCCCTGTGGCAGGGGGATGGGGGCGGGGAGAGCACTTCATGTACCTGGTGGCATGATTCCAAGGCTCAAAAGCCCGAATCTTCTCGGTGATTCCAGAGATATGAGACAGATGCTATAACATGTTTTCCAAAATTCAGATGAGGAAACATCTACCATGTTCAGTTATGTAAGGTTATTTTCGAGCTTAACATTTATCTTCTACGTTGTTGAGTTTCTAACATACAGATGCCCACTATATCTTGGAGATAGGTTGCAGATTGGAATAATGTTAAAACATCATTTTAGATTGTTTCCATCTTTGTAACCTTTCGTGAAGGTCACATATATACAGGAAAAGGCACACATCATCAATACACAGCTCAATACATTTTTCACCAATTGGTTCACACGTGTCACCAACTCCCAGGTCAAGAACCAACCTTGCAGGGAGTCCTCCAAAAGCACCCTGGGGTTCCCAGCTCTTCCCATGTCACCTCCTAGAGTAATCAGGTCCTGACTTGTAGCACCAGAGATTAGCTTTGCCTTGCTCTATACTGTACTTGCAAGGTGTTTTTTTTTTTTTTTTTTTTTTTTTTTTTTTTAAGACTTGTTCATGTTGACTGTAGCTGTAGTTTATTTGCTTCACTGTCTGGTATTGCATGTGATGAATGTGCCATTATTTATTTATCCAAACCACCATGAAGGACCATTTGGGTCGTTTTTGCCTATTAGGAGGAGTGCTGCTATGAGCATTCTTATTCCCAGAAGACATGATTTGGTACATTTAATCTCACCATTTCTGTATTAGGGTTCTCCAGAGAAACAGAATCAACAGGGTATGTGTTTTTATTTTAGGGAACTGGCTCATGTGCTTGTAGAAGCTGGCGAGTCCAAAATCTGCGGGGTAGTCCAGCAGCTGGAGACTTAGGAACGAGTTGTGGCTTGAGTCCAAAAATGGTCTGATGGCAGAATTTCTTCTTCCTTTGGAAAGGTCAGTCTTTGTTTTCCTAAGGCTTTTAAGTGATTGGATGAGGCCCATCCTGTTATGGAGAGCAATCTGCTTTGACTCGAAGTCCATTGAGTTAAATGATAAACAAAACCTTTATAGAAACATCTGGGATACTGTTTGATCAAATATACGGGCACTGGGGTCTGGCCAAGCTGACACATAGTATGTACTATGACAGCTGCTTAACTGAGCATCTGCTATGTGATCTCACCTATGCTGGTACTAGGGTGGGTAAAAGGTGGTAGGGGTGCCCTAAATTATAGCATATGAATAGACAAATTTAAGGTATAGCGAGGCCAACAGACGAAGAGATGATTGCCCCTGAAAAAATCGTTTATTACTGAGAGTTCCCAAGGGGAGGGGGTCTGCCGTGCCGGGGTGGGGGAGGGGCGCACAGGGTGGGGGAGGGGCAGAAGGAAAGGAAGGAAATATTGTGAAAACTTTGTGGTTTCTGGGAAGAGGAACAGGTGAGGCAGGGTAAGCAGGCTTAGGGTTGGCCAGTTTGAATAATTCTGGGAGGCTCTGGGACATGAGGGCTGTCCCTAGTTCCCTGGTAGCTGAGCCTGGGGTGATAAGAGCAGGTGGCTATTGGCCTGGAGTGTGCGAGTCCCGTACTGGAGGTGGTTGGGGGGTATGGGTTCTGGATTGGTTAGTTGGCGTTTGAACAGTATACCGTTGGCTAAGGTGTTGACTATCTGTAGGAAGTGGCTAGCCCTGAGAAGGCAGCCCCTCCAGGGTCAGCAAACTCCAGATGTCAAATCATTTGGATACAGGAAATAAAAGCTGTGGTTAGTATGGGTGGAGAGATGGGGGAAGATAATTTAGAGGTGGGATGGTGAGACAGAAGTCTGGAATAGGACTCTGGATACTCAGAGTGTGTCATTAATGAATGATTCTTAGCACATCTTGATACAATGATACCCACTTTACTAATGAAGAGACCGAGGCTCAGCCGGTCCCTGGTACTGAGGAGCGGAGCCAAGGCTTGGATCCAGGTGTCTCTGACTTGGCCTTCGTTACCTTTACATTTTCCCCCCTTCTGGGACTGTTCAATACATTTTATTCCTGCCTTCGAAACCTCAAAGGGTTATCAGATGGTAATGAGTTTTTAGAAGTGAACACACCTTGTAACCAGTGAAAGCTAGAGATAGAAGGTAAAACTTTTATGAGGTTATATTACAGGGATGCTACTGTGATTCAACCTTGAAATATATAGCTTCAATGTACAGCATCTCAGAAGCGTGAGGGATGTTTGGAGCTCATTTGGGCCCCGTCTCTGATCTCAAACAGGTGATGTCCAAAACAACTTACTTTCTCCTGGAGGGTGGTCAGTCTTCCTTGGTAGCCTCTTCATGTTATCGCGATGATGAGAAAAAGATCAATGGGTGTATATTTCACAGTGACTTTGCTTATTCAGTTTACTTCTTCAGTGTACCCAAGAGCACCCTGGGGGCTTGAGTCTCATTAACGAAGCTTCTGGATGTACCTAATTTACCCGAAAGCCGTGGCTTGAGATCTGGCTCATTGTATGTTACAGATGCCCCAGACTCGTGTGGTTCGTAAAATAGTTTCCCCCAATTCAGAGTTCTTTGCCATAGGAAGCGGTGGAAAAGAGCCCTAAGCTAAAGGGAGGGCCCCCAAGTCCTAGTACTGTTTCACTGCAAAGTAACCCGTTGATCTCAGATGCCAACTCGATCGTTTTGAGTGTCGCTCTTCTTGCTTGTAAACCGAAAGAAAGGGGCTAGGTGGTTTTTAAGTCCCTTTCAGCAAGGACAGGAGACATTAGAGCACTGAGGATTTGGACGGCTCTGTCATTTTGATAGAGGGGCAAAGTAGTGCTAATAAAGATGAGAAGCTGGTTGTCTTTGGTGTTCGGTAGTGAATACAATGGAGGAAGATTTACATGAATAGCTGAGGTCGTCTTTCACTCTCGTGCCAGCTGTCTGCTGGCTCCACTTGGTTACCCCTGGGTTACTATAAATTAAACTTAACCGCTTTTTCCTGAGAATCGTGCTCTGTAAATCAGCCCTGGAAGAGAGGGGCTGTGTCGAGAGGGATTTTCATGGGATAGTCTAACCACTGGAAGCACAGTGCATTACCTGGCAACTGCTTCCGAATATGAGTTTCTGTCTTGGCCATTGTTTTCTTAATAATCCAGAGCTGTCAAGGAAGCTAGCTCGTGTGGCTTGGATTCCTGGCTGCTCTCTCTGCCTGGTAGGGACTTACTTATCCTGTTTGCCTTTTGCCCCCGCTGAACCCTCTGTGGTGTATGTGGCATAATGAAACTAGCTGACCGATACCCAGATGATAAGATCATTAAACACCTCCCCCCCAATTTTTTTAAACTGGAGATCATTTTATCTAAAACCAAACTGTATATTCGTGCTAGTGTTAGTAATGTCGTCTGCATGGCCCTCCAATATGGACTGGCCCAGCCGCCGTGAATTGATGGTAATTCTCAGTGTTCCATGTCCCTACACTTGCAAATAATCGGTTTTTGTCGTAATTATCTAGTTAAAAATGTGCAAGGCGTCGGAATGTCACCTTGAAGGCTCACAATGGAAAAAGACAATGAGACTTCGGTGCCCTCCGAGGCTGGTTTCCTGAGCTTGAGGAGTTAGGGGCGTTCAAACAGTTGTCTCATTAAAACTAAAGTTGGTGCTGGTATTTCCACGTTAATCTCACCTCCTTCCTCACCCTACCCAACACATCAGTGCTGAGCTCAAAAGAGACTGATGACTCTTGGACTTTGCCAGAAACTTCCTAAATTTACTCCCAAGTAGGAAAGAAAGGTAAAGTTACCTCCACGTGGCTCTTCAAGCCACAACGGCTTCACAAATAATTGCAATGGCCTGTGAGTGAGCAGGGATGAGCTCATTTTAATGGGAACGAGACAGCCCCCTACAAGAATAAGGGTGACAGCCTTAATCACTTCTCTGTGGGGAAAATGGGCAGGATTAGGCGGTTCACTACGGAAATGCAGACTTGTTGAGAAAACGCTCATAACAGAAGATCGGGTGCTGTTGATGATGTGTGTGCCTCTTCCAAGGAATAGCTGCTTCTCGGGGTACCTCCGCTCTGCTGAAGGCAGCATGACGCCAGGATATCTGCACTCAGAGGATTCTGTTATAAGGCATTTCCTGAATAGCCAGGACCCTGGGTTTTCCAGCTCGCCACGGATGCTACAGGCCAAGCGAAGTGAGCAGTACTAGATGGGCATAGGTTGGGGGTTTGTTACCCTTCTACAACTTTCCATCTGTGTGATAAAGAATTCGAGTTGTTGACGTCATTTTAAATAGAGGGATGCAACACGTCTGACCTGGAGAAAAAAAAAAGTCACTGGTTGGAAAGAGCCTTCCGAGCTTGTTAGCATAGGTTTATGTTTGGTGGTGTCTTCATTTGGGTTTAGAAGATGTAGCTGACGTAGTCTTTGCTTCACACATGTTCTCTAGGTGCCAACTTGTACATACAGAACCCCTGTGACTACCTGTGCACACCTGTGACTCTAGCTGGGGGCAGGGTGCTGCAGAGAGTGTCTGCTTAGTTGTGTGTGTGTGTTTTGGAGGGGGGGCAAGCTGGCGGTGCTGGAGGGACGGTCCAGAAGCAGTCTTCGGCACACGGCACATGGTGAGTTGGTGAAGAAGTACTCCAGCGCCCTGTTTCTTGGTCAGGAAAGTCTGAGGCATGTTCCTCCCTGTCTCCCAGAGTTCTTCAGTGAACTTGAGCTTCGTTGCACACCGCAGTAACTGGGTCCATAGAGCACCTTGAATTTCTTCCTTCCCATCCTCCCTCCCCTTCTCTACTCCATCGCCAGTGTTTCCCAAGTGAATGAATTCGAGTCCTTGCCGTAGGTCTGCTTCTGGGGAACTCAACCTAATTGAAGGGGTGAGATTGCCATAAACAAGACAGGTTAATCTTCCCAGGACATAATGCAGCTGTTCCCACACAGCACTCTGGTATCTCAGGACGATTACTCAGTGTGATACAGCATATTCTAGTTTAGTTCAGGGCGACGGTTGAGATCATGGACTCAGTTTCTCTTGGAGAGGAGAGTGAAGTGATGGTGGACTTGGGCGAATGCTAGATTGCGCTGCAAAAACATGTTAACCATGTCACAGCTTAATGCTAGGTATATGGTTCTCCTTGGTGACGTTCTTGTAAGGGTGAGTCAAGACATTGGTCTGTTTCCATCTGGGGGAAGCTGAGATGCTAGGCAATGGAGGAAATGAGGTGGAGGTGGTGGCAGGCAGTGTTCCATTGAGCTGGGGTCATAGGGGTAGATGGGGATGAGCAAATCCAGGAAGAAACATAAAACAGGCCAGTCTATCTGCAGGCAAGATTTGTGTTAAACCTATGTGCAGAGGACCTCATAGTAATGATCAGAATAAATGCCCAATTTGATTTCTAACTGTCAGATATTTACCATGTTTGTTTGCCCCAACTCCATAACAATTATAAAAGTCGATCCAAGAATAGGCCAGCGAGTGCAGCTAGTCAGTCCTGTAACTGCTACCTGACCCGCTGCAGAAACAGTCCAACCCGTCATTTGTCACTTTGCATCCTGTCATCTGAGGAGACAAAGGGTGATGAGACTGTATTGTTTACTTTGCAAATTGCAGGGTTGGCAGAGTGTGGGCCCAGTTAAAACCTGGAGCTTTGGAGTAAATTGAACACATTGTTATGGGATTGTTGATACTAGGTGCTCTTATCAGGGGACACAAGAGTAAAAGGAATGCAAAACGCGACCTGAAACACAACCATAAAGAAACATAGGAACTGTTGTCGTTTCCAAAATGTTAAACTCCTGGGGAGGGAGTAAGTACGCACAGAGGATTTTGAGAAAGTAAACCACGGGTTGAACTTCAGCATTATTGCATGTTGTTTGTGTCGCTTTGTGCAATTGTCTAACTTCTCAACTTGTCTCCTGCCGCCCAAACTTGGGAGGATACTAGCCCCTGGGTCTGAGATTTGAGGTGAGGACTAAATGTGACTTAGCAAGACAAAGTACTTGGCGTGGTCTCTGACGTGCGACAGGTGCTTAATGATGGTACCTGTTGGGACTTACGTCCTGATGTGTGAAACAGGGATCAGGTCTTTATGCATCGTTTGCACAAATAATTGTAGAGCCTCTGCTGGGTGCTGTGCATGGTGTTAGATGCTGGGAACAAATGATGAGTGAAAACAAGCTCAGTCCTTGTCTTGAAAGAGCTCAGAGTCTGGTCAAGGAGACAGACCAGAGGCTGGTGAACATTCTCTTAAAGGGCCGCATGATAAATACTGGAGGCTATGCAGGCCATGGGGCGTTTGTTGCACTCTCCCAATTCTGCCGCAGTAGCCTTAGGTGATATACGGAAATGAACGGGCATGGATGTGTTCCAATAAAACTTTATTTACATGAAAAAAGTAAAAGGCCAGATTGGTTCTGTGGGAAGGAGTTTGCTGACCATTGAGAGAGCCAGTAATATACAGACATTAATAGCTAATATTTATTGAGAGCTCACCTTGTATTTGTTTATTTAACAAACACATGCAGCAGTTACTAGGAGCCAGACAATGATCAGATCACTCCACGAATATTGGCTCATTTAGTCCTCATGTTAACTCCATGGGGCTGGTACGACCTGCATTCTGTAAGGTGGAGTTGGTACTAGTAGTATTCACATATTACAGATGAGGAAGCCAAGTCACTGGGAGGTCAAAGAATCATGAGACGAGGCTGGGCTTCAAACCAAGCAGGCTAGCGCCAGAGTCCGGGTCTGCAACCGTGCACCAGACTGCCTCTCTCCTATAAACACGTAGCTGTGAACTCTGATAAGCGCCTGAAGAAGTAACAGGAATGCCTGCTTCCCAGGTGGTTGTGACCCTCCAAAGACGTGAAAATGCTTGGTAAGAGGAGCACAGAGGGTTCCAATGCTGGATGGAAAAGAGGGCAGATAGGGTCTGAGGTGGTTTTGGAAACCATCTTGGAGGCTTTTGTGGGTTGAATTGTGTCCCCTTCCTGAAAGATACATTGAAGTCCTAACTTCTGGTACCTGTGGTCTTATTTGGAAATACGGTCTTGACAGATATAACTAAGACATAGCTTAGGAGAAGGCAGTACTGGAGTACGGTGAGCCCTTAATCCCATCTGACCGGTATCCTTGCGAGAAAAGGAGAAGAGACACAGAAAATGGCCGTGGAAGGTGACAGAAGCAGAGATTAGAGTGCTGCAGCTGTAAGCCAAGGAAGGCTAATGACTGATAGCCACCGCCAGAAGCTAGTAGAGGCAAGGGAGTATTCTGCCCTACAGGTCTTGTAGGGGGAATGACCCTGGCAGCACCTTGATTTCAAACATCTAGCCTCAAGAGTTGGGAGAGAATAAACTTCTGTTTTAAGCCACCGAGTTTGTGATACTTTGTTATGACATCACTAGGAAACCAATACACAGGTAATTCTGACTCACAGAGGGTAAATATGTGTGTGTGTATTGGGGGAGAGGGGTTGAACCATTGGATAACCGTATTCATTCACTTCTTCATTTACCATTCAAAAAGGAGGCAGAGGGGGCTTCCCTGGTGGCACAGTGGTTGAGAGTCCACCTGCCGATGCAGGGGACGCGGGTTCGTGCCCCGGTCCGGGAAGATCCCACGTGCCGCGGAGCGGCTGGGCCCGTGAGCCATGGCCACTGAGCCTGCGCGTCCGGAGCCTGTGCTCCGCAATGGGAGAGGCCACAGCGGTGAGAGTCCTGTGTACCGCAAAAGAAAAAAAAAAAAAAAAAAAAGAGGCAGTCTTATATAGTAGTTAAGAACCAGGTATACGAATCAGACAGATTTACATTTGAATTTCAGCCCTGCCGCTTCTATGCAGGTGACTTTAACAATAATAACATCTAACATTTAAAGTTGATGAATTGGGGTATCCATGGCTTTGTGTCTTCAGCTGAATATGTGTTATCTCTATTTTATAGACCAGGAAACCAAGGCACAGGAGGAATAAGTTCCGTGCCCAAAGTTGAATAGCTACTAGTGGTTGTGGAACGAGAGGCCAGGTACTTGGGTTCCAGAGATTCTTCTGTTAACCACCGTGAAATACTTCTGGGTTTCCTTAAGTGCTGAATGAGTAGGCTCACAATACCTGTCACAGAATTTTTATGAAGATTCCAGTTAAAAGAATTCAGGCAACAAATGTAGAGAATGAAAATCAGTTATTCTTTAAAACTCTTTATCACTAAATAGCCACAGGAAGTTGAAAAAAACTGGTCCATCGAGGACGTGTGTACCGTCACCTGACTTCCCCCAATGATAACATAACTGTAGGACAACATCAAATACCAGGAAGTGACACTGGGAGAATCTACAGAGTTTATTCATATTTCATCAGCTCTTACATGCACGTGGATGAGGGCGCATGTGTGATTGTATGCAGTTTTTTCATATGCTGAGTTTTGTGTAACCACCACAGTCAAGGTACAGAGCCCCCCTCTCACCATGTTAAAAACTCCCATAGGCCGCCCTTTGATATTCCTTCCCACCCCCATCCCTAAGCCCTGGCTACTACCGATCTCTTCTCCATCTCTCTAATTTTGTCGTTTTGAGAATGTTATACAAATGGAACCATACTGTGTGTACCCTTTTGAAGCTGGCCTTTTCCACTCAGCACAGTGGCACATACTTTTTGAGCGTTTCCGTGTGCCAGGTGCCATGCCAGAAACAGTGGGTACAAAGATGTCAAACCCCTCACTTTAGCTTCAGTTAGTGAAGTTGCTGGCTTGATTTGTTATTGGGGGCAAATGGCCTCAAATTTAAAAAAAAAAAAAAAGGGATCCTTTTTCTGGTGGCCAATTTTGCCTCTTTTCCTATTGGCTTATATTTGCAGCCCGTATTCTTTCTGAAGCCAAAGGTTCTAAGCATTGTTATTAAGGAGTCCGTGGAGAGAGTGGGGGGAAAGAATCTGCGGTGGCAATATTTTCATCCAGACACCTCCACAAACACCCAGTTACCCTTTATTGCAGTGGTAGCTTGAACTGAGACCTGCAGGTTGCCGTCTATTGTGTCTCCACCCTCCCCCGTCACAGGTGCATAGTTTGGTGCATTTACGTACACAGGTTAATTCCCCGTGCCTTGATCTACAGCAGGAAAGTGGGGAAAAAAACTGAGGACTCTAAGCTGATATGTCATCTATTCAAAATGTACGGAGAGAACTTTTCAGCTATGAAAGTACAAGGCAGAGAGTGGAACAGCTTATTGTTTTACAAAAAGATTAATATCCTGGTACCCTGGTTTCTAGTTGCATCACTGTCACTAAGCATCTTTGTGCTATGAACAAGTTGACTCCTTTGGATCTCCTTTGTGGAAGGAGGGCTTTGGACCATTTGAGCTTTAATGTGTTTTATAGACGGAAAAATAGTTGTTTCCGTGTTTTGTGATCCTAGGGTTGATATAGTCATCGCATCTCAAGACGCCGAAACAGATGATTTTTAAAAAGCCATCAGAGCCCTTGATTGTACTGTTCATTACCCAGCCCCTAAACCTACTTATTTTACTACCCACCTATTTTGACTTACTGTGCTCCCCTGGAACGAGTGTCCCCACTTCTATCAAAGGCTGACGTCTCCCTGAATGCTTTGGGAACCAGCCCCTTTCACTGTTTCTCTTTTTTTAATCATCGAATTAAAAATTTTTTAAAAATTATTTTTGGCTGCCTTGGGTTTTCGTTGCTGCGTGCGGACTTCCTCTAGTTGCGGCGAGCAGGGGCCACTCTTTGTTGCGGTGCACGGGCTTCTCATTGCGGTGGCTTCTCTCGTTGCAGAGCATGGCGTGTGGGCTTCAGTAGTTGTGGCTGGTAGGCTCTAGAGCGCAGGCTCAGTAGCTGTGGCACACGGGCTTAGTTGCTCCGCGGCATGTGGGCTCTTCCCGGACCAGGGCTCGAACCTCTGTCCCCTGCATTGGCAGGTGGATTCTTAACCACTGCACCACTAGAGAAGTCCCCCCTTTCACTGTTGACGTCTTTGATCTTGCATTTCTCCTCTGTCTTCTGCAACGTTTTCTTTTGCTGCTGACTTGTTGACTGCAGCATATGAATGAGCTCTAGCTATCACTCGTCTTTAAAAATAGACAGCCGTCCTCTGACGCCAAGACCTCCTCCAGCCACCACCCCGCGCTTCATATTCCCTTGACGGAAAAATTTTGAGAGCCGTGCGCACCTGATGTTTCTGGCTCCTTACCCGCGTTCTCCCTTAAACGCCTCCAGCTTGGCTTCAGTGTTAATCAAGCCAATGAAACCGGGCTTGTCCCGAACAGCTTTCATGGGCTCAGATCTAGGAGGCCCTTTTCTGTCTTGCTTGGTGACTTTGCATCACCGATCTCCCTTCTTGAATCATCCTTGCCTTGGCCTGTGCTATGGCACACGTTTTGAAGCATTCGTCCTCATTCTCCTTTGCTGGCTTCCCCTCCTCAGGGGTAGAGTAGTGGGGAAAGAAAGAAGAACATGGCGCATGGTGATGGACCCAGTTTTAGACTCCAGTTCTGCCTCTTACCTAAGTGGGAACTTGGCTGAATCACTTCGTTAAGCCGCAGTTTCTCAGCAGTCAAAAGGGGACAAGAACAGCTACCTCACAGGGTGTGAAGAGGATCTCGTGAGATAACGTATAAAGGCATGGACGTGCTGATACTGTGCTTAGCACAGCCTTTGGCACTGTCTGCCTGTATTTATTCATATGTCTGTGCTTTGGCCTCTGAGTTGAAGGCCAATGCTATGGTCTGAATGTCTGTGTCTGTCCAAAGTTCATATGTTGAAACCTAATCCCCCAGGCGATACTATTTGGAGGTGGAGCCTTTGGGAGGCGATTAGGTCAGGACCGTAGAGCTCTCATGAATGGGATTAGTGCCTTTATAAAACACGGCCCCGGAGAGAGCTCCCTTATCCTTTCTTCCACGGGAAGACCCAGAAAGGATATCCGTGAACTGGGAAGTAGCCCTCAAGAGACAGAGAGCCGGACCATGCCGGCAACCTGACCTCACACAACCAGCTTCCAGAACTGTGAGAAATTAGTTTCTGCTGTTTATAAGCCCCCCCCCAGTCTCTGGTGTTTGGTTAAAGCAGTCTGAACAGAAGGATAGCAAGCATCCTATCTTTTCTGCACAGGAGATCCACTGAAAGTGCATAGTGGGTCCCAAGCCTCGCCGACCATCTGGTGTGCTCACGATCATGTGGCTTGTTCCTCCTTTCTAGGGCCTTCTGCAGGCCTCTCCCCGAGGAACCCAGTTCCCACGGGTGTCCCCTGCCCTGAGGTTGCCTGATGGAGTACCCATTTCCAAACAGAGCCTTGTCATGGCTCCTGAGGCTGGCTGTCATACTAGAGAGGAGTTTGATAAATGAATGCCAGCTGGGGCCAGGCTGATGAATCACGTTTGCAAGCGCCGTCACATTGGCATTTTCACAGAGGTCTTGGGGAGAGACGAGGCTGGAAAGCTGAGGATCGTTGCTCTCCTGGTGGAAATCCCAGCCTTGTGGCAGGTTGGGGTGGGGATATTTGGGGGCCAAGGGGCCTTCCTAGAGCTTATAAATCATGTAACAAGTGGTTGCTGTCTCAGCTTCTGCGTTCCCAGTCCCTGCATGCTCACAAAAGGCACTAGGGAAGTAATTTGCTGGTGATTAGGATATTTCCTTTGAGTAATAGAAAACATCTTCACGTGCATATGTGTTCTTCATTTGGTCCTGGGGAGTTGAAGTCAGAGGGGTCTGCTACAGTTACAGGTAAAGGAGTGATGCAGCTCTTTACCCAAAGCCAGCCAACCCTAAATGCTTAATTATTCAGCACTTGACTGCAGCCTATTTGCTCCAGCAAGAGGAGAACCCAGGAAAAGCTATCCATTTCTAATCAATTTCTCTTGGAAACTGAATGAAAAAGGAAATACCCAGCATATGTCTTAAGGACATGCCCGATCCACCCTAGGCTTATTGTTGTTGTTTATCCCTGACTAACGTGTGTATATATGTGTTTATATACATAACGTTGTATTTTGGAAAAATTTTAGACTTGGAGAGAAATTGCAGTGATACTAGAGTTCCTGTATACTCTTGACCGGGCTTCCGCTCATACTAAATATATTCGAGACTTACGGGGCCTTTTGGCTCCAAAGAAGAAAATTGTTCACGTATCAAATCTTTTTTGAGAACCTGCTATGTATCAGGAACTGTGCTAGGTACTAGGAGTAGAACAAAGGCCCCATGTCCCCTGGCTCCAGGGGTCTTACAGTCTAGCAGGATGGTTTTTAAAGGGTGGTCTTGGGGCCATCAGCCTCACATGGGAACTTGTTTGAAAGGCAGTTTTTCAGGCCGCATCCCATACTGGATTCAGAAACTAGAGGGGTTGGGGGTCCAGCAATCTGTATTTGAACAAGCTCTCCAGGGGATTCTGATAGATGGTCAAGTATGAGTGTCTAGTGGGGAAAAACAAACACTAAATGAATAATTATAACTATGACATGATTTCCCCGTGGGAGACAGAGAGCTGCAGGAAGTTGGGAGAAGCCTGCCTGGCTTGGAGTGTAGGAAAGGCCTGGCTGAGGAAGGGGTGTTTAAATGGCCATCGGAAGGATGAGGAGGAGAGAGCCAAGTGGAATTGATGGCATTGTGTCCTGGGCTGATGCACTGCCTCGAACCAGGTTAAGACAGACTGGACAGGCTACATCTGGACTCTCCAGCTTCTGTAAAATTGCAAGTCAGAAAAATTAGCTTTTGGCCTGTAGCCAGCTTGATTAGAAAATCTAATTAACCAGTTCCCTGCGTTTCCTCAATATTTCAGTTAATCGGGTTAAAAAAAAAAATCAACTCTGTGTTGCATTTAGAAGTTTCAGTAGTAAAAAAGGAAGAGCTTTGAGATAAGGGATGAGAAACCCATTGCAATGCTGACGCTACTTCCATGAATTATCTCTATTGGCCTGTAGCGCTCCCTTGACTATTCTGGCCTCGTTGTCCTTACTTGTAAAATGAGAGAGTTGGACCAGATCCTTCCAGCCATTTCCTTTCTGATTTCATGATCCAGAATTAGTTATAAATGTCATTGCACTGTACTTTCTAAAAGTACATTTATATTCATTTTGATATCTAATATCAAAATGATATTAGATATCTTTGATAGCTAATTCGACACCTTGCCTACTGGTAACTTTCAGAGAGCTTTCCTATTCTTTTCTCTGAAATTATTGCCATACGTTTATCCCACAAGGATATATTATTGCTCTAATGATCTGGTACTTACCAGGTAATGAAATGGCCAACTGTAAGCAGATTATTATTAAGAGCAGTCGCTGTATGGAATGTTTTTGTCATACCGTTAGAAATGTTACTTACGTTTTAGTAATGCATAAGAAGTTACATGCTGAGGAGAATGAAAATAGAGCAATATCCTTCCATCTTCTGCTGAAACAAGTATTAAACCTATGGGTTTATATAGAGTCGAAGGAGACTAATTCCATGGCCTAGAGTTTAAAGCCGCACATTGTCTGAGTTCGCAGTGTGCGCTGCTCTCATTCCTCAGAACTCTTCCTTCGGGGAGAGTTGAGATTGTCACTCCGAAGCTGGATTAGGCGGCTGCATTTCTAAGCTGACCATGCTGACTTACCTTGTCCCACGCAGTCCCCTACTGGGGAAAAGTTTCATTTTGAGAATACCAGTTCTGATGGGCAGAGAGTTTTTATACACAAAGTCAGGCACGTGATAGGTCCTTAATAAGAATAAATTAAGTTGTTTTCCCTTAAGCTTTTGCTTTTCAACTGAAGCATAATTGATTTACAGTATTGTGTTTCAGGTGTACAGCACAGCAATTCATCTCTACATGCCTGTATATATATATATATATATATATATATATATATATATATACAAGCTAATATATATATATTGTTTTTATAGATTCTTTATCCTTATAGGTTATTACAAAATATCGTATATAGTTCCCTGTGCTATACAGTAGGTCCTTGTTGGTTATCTGTTGTATATATAATTGTGTATATATATTAATCTCAAATCTCCTAATTTTCCCCTCTCCTACCACCCTTTCCCTTTCGGTAACCATAAATTTGTTTTCTATGTCTGTGAGTCTCTAAGAATAAATTAAGTTTTAATCAAACTGTATTTAGACCACTGTTGCCCCATGTGTACGTGTTTGGACCTCAGAATTTTTATTTTTTTTAACATCTTTATTGGAGTATAATTGCCTTACAAGGGTGTGTTAGTTTCTGCTGGATCACAAAGTGAGTCAGCTATACGTATACATATATCCCCATATCCCCTCCCACTTGCCTCTCCCTCCCTATCTGACCCACCACCCCAGGTGGTCACAAAGCACCGAGCTGATCTCCTTGTGCTATGCGGTTGCTTCCAACTAGCTGTTTATTTTACGTTTGGTCGTGTATATGTGTCCATGCCACACTCTGACTTCATCCCAGCTTACCCATCCCCCTCCCTGTGTCCTCAAGTCCATTCTCTATGTCTGTGTCTTTATTCCTGTAGTGCCCCTAGGTTCTTCAGAAGCTTTTTTTTAATTCCATGTTTATGCGTTAGCATACGTTATTTGTTTTTCTCTTTCTGGCTTACTTCACTCTGTATGACAGACTCCAGGTCCACCCATCTCACTACAAATAATTCAATTTTGTTTCTTTTTATGGCTGAGTAATATTCCATTGTATATATGTGCCACATCTTCTTTATCTATTCATCTGTCAGTGGACAGTTAGTTTGCTACCATGTCCTGGCTATTGTAAATAGTGCTTCAATGAACATCGTGGTAGGTGACTGTGTTGGATTTACGGTTTCCTTCGTGTATATGCCCAGTAGTGGGATTACTGGGTTCTATGGTCGTTCTATTTTTAGTTTTTTAAGGAACCTCCATACTGTTTTCCATAGTGGCTGTATCAATTTACTTTCCCACCAACAGTGCAAGAGGGTTTCCTTTTCTCCTCACCCTCTCCAGCATTTATTGTTTGTAACGTTTTGATGATGGCCATTCTGACTGGTGTGAGGTGATATCTCATTATAATTTTGATTTGCATTTCTCTAGTGATTCATGAGGCTGAGCATCCTTTCACGTGTTTGTTGGCAATCGGTGTATCTTCTTTGGAGAAATGTCTATTTAGGTCTTCTGCCCATTTTTGGATTGGGTTGTTTGTTTTTTTGATATTGAGCTGCATGAGCTGCTTGTGTATTTTGGAGATGAATCCTTTGTCAGTTGATTCGTTTGCAAATATTTTCTCCCAATCTGAGGGTTGTCTTTTCATCTTGTTTATGGTTTCCTTTGCTTTGCAAAAGCTTTTAAGTTTCATTAGGTCCCATTTGTTTATTTTTGTTTTTATTTCCATTTCTCTAGGAGGTGGGTCAAAAAAGATCTTGCTGTGATTGATGTCATAGAGTGTTCTGTCTATGTTTTCCTCTAAGTTTGATAGTGTCTGGCCTTACATTTAGGTCTTTAATCCATTTTGAGTTTATTTTTGCGTAGGGTGATAGGGAGTGTTCTAATTTCATTCTTTTACATGTAGCTGTCCAGTTTTCCCAGCACCACTTATTGAAGAGGCTGTCTTTTCTCCATTGTATATTCTTGCCTCCTTTATCAAAGATAAGGTGACCATAGGTGCGTGGGTTTATCTCTGGGCTTTCTATCCTGTTCCATTGATCGATATTTCTGTTTTTGTGCCACTACTATACTGTCTTGATTACTGTAGCCTTGTAGTATAGTCTGAAGTCAGGGAGCCTGATTCCTCCAGCTCCATTTTTCGTTCTCAAGATCGCTTTGGCTCTTCAGGGTCTTTTGTGTTTCCATACAAACTGTGAAATTTTTTGTCCTAGTTCTGTAAAAAATGCCAGTGGTAGTTTGATAGGGATTGCATTGAATCTGTAGATTGCTTTGGGTAGTAGAGACATTTTCACAATGTTGATTCTTCCAATCCAAGAACATGGTATATTTCTCCACCTATTTGTGTCATCCTTAATTTCTTTCATCAGTGTCTTATAGTTTTCTGCATACAGGTCTTTTGTCTCCTTAGGTAGGTTTATTCCTAGGTATTTTATTCTTTTAGTTGCAGTGGTAAATAGGAGTGTTTTCTTAATTTCACTTTCAGATTTTTTATTAGTGTATAAGAATGCCAGAGATTTTTGTGCATTAATTTTGTATCCTGCAACTTTACCACATTCACTGATTAGCTCTCGTAGTTTTCTGGTAGCATCTTTAGGATTCTCTAAGTATAGTATCATGTCATCTGCCAACAGTGACAGCTTTACTTCTTCTTTTCCGATTTGGAGTCCTTTTTTTTCTTTTGCTTCTCTGACTGCTGTGGCTAGAACTTCCAAAACTGTGTTGAATAAGAGTCGTGAGAGTGGGCAACCTTGTCTTGTTCCTGATCTTAGTGGAAATGGTTTCAGTTTTTCACCATTGAGGACGATGTTGTCTGTGGGTTTGTCATATATGGCCTTTATTATGTTGAGGAAAGTTCCCTCTATGCCTACTTTTTGCAGGGTTTTTATCCTAAATGGATGTTGAATTTTTTCAAAAGCTTTTTCTGCATCTATTGAGATGGTCATATGGTTTTCCTCCTTCAATTTGTTAGTGTGGTGTATCATATTGATTGATTTGCATATATTGAAGAATCCTTGCATTCCTGGAATAAACCCCACTTGATCATGGTGTATGATCCTTTTAACATGCTAAACTTTTGTTGGCTGATTCTGATGCAATTGCTTCTTTGCCCAAGGATGACTTCATAGGTTAAGACATTCAGTTCTGGGGAGTAAAATTGCTACAAGTGGTATCTTTGGGACTATACTCCTTCCACTCCACTCCATGACTTCCATGCCTTGCTCTGCATTGTATTCCTCTTCTATCATGTTGTTCCACTCCATCCTACAAACATATCTTGAGTATGCCATGGACTGAATGTTTATGTCTCCCTCAATTTCCTATGTTGAAATCCTAACCCCCTAATGTGATGGTGTTAGGAGGCGGGCCTTTAGGAGGTAATTATATCCTGAAGGTAGAACAGTCACAAATGGGATTAATGTCCTTATAGGATCCCCAGTATCTCCCTTGTCCCTTCATCCATGGGGGGACATAGTGAGAAGATGGCTGTCTATGAATCAAGAAGTGAGCTTCTCCAGAAGCTGAATCTGCCATTGTCTGGATCTTGGACTTCCAGCCTCCAAAACTGTAAGAAATTTCTGCACCCAGTTTATGGTATTCTGTTAAAGTAGACTGAATGGACTGAGGCACGTACTGTGTACCAAGCACTGTGTTAGGTATTGAAGACCTAACACAGTCCCTAACCTAGGATCAGGTTAGGTCTGTCCTCTGCCATACCTAGCTTGGTGTCCAGTAGGGAGATAGATAAGAAAACAGGCAATTCTGATGTACATAGGTAAGCCCTATGAAGGGGTTACTGCAGGGATGGTGGGAGTGCTGGCTACTGTGGAAGGTGAGGTTTGACACATGAATCGAGAAGGTCCCTGGAGTGAATGACTTCTTAGTTGTGACCTGAGAGACAAAAAGGAAATAATCTGACAAAGGGCATTTTAGCCATTCGGTACGAGTAGGGAAATTAAAAACAGATTCACACTCTTAATTTTTCTGCTTTTTCAAACTGTCCTCTCAAAAGAGTGTGATGATTAGTGTCTTGAGATCCCCAAATTTCCTGAATTGGAAGCTGGTCATATTCATTTAATGTCAGACTGTGTTTCTTGTCATGTAACTGGACAGTGTAGAGTGACAGTGCTTTTTACTAAGAGATGGATGGGGTGGTCTTATGTTCAGAGAGCTCAATTAAATTGAGGGTGTGAAAAGAGGGCAGAATGGAGAATTTGGATATTTCTAGATTCTTTTGCCTCATATATATATGTGTGTGTGTGTGTTTATGTATGTGTGTGTGTATATATATATATATATTCATATATATATTTTTTTGCCCAACTGCACTGCATAGCATATGGGATCTTAGTTCCCCAACCAAGGATAGAACCCGTGCCCCCCTGCATTGGAAGTATGGAGTCTTAACCACTGGACAACCAGGGTAGTCCTCTTTTGCTTTTCTAAAGGAAATCCCAAATCTAATTTCTGGAAAATGATTTTCCTGGTCAAATTTGTGTTGCCTGAGTTAAAGAGAGAACTCTTCACCTCTCCCATTTAACTGAATTCCTGTGTATTCAGTTGGAATGTGCTTGGCCTCATGTGAGTTTAACAACATACGTATTTCTCATTCTCAAGGAAAATTCTGTACAGATTTCTTCAAGTAAAGATTCCTCTTTGTTTTGGAACCCTCATTCTGAGGGTGCTGTTCTGCTTTTATCTCTCCTTTAAAATTCTCTAACAATTTTTTTATTGTATGTGGGGCAAAGTCATAAATGTTAACATCATCAACACCTGCCCCCTCCCTTTTAATAAGAAGGTTATATCACAAATTTAGAGCGGTCTTTGGTTTTCACAGGTAGCTATGGTGAAGGATATCGATGTCAGGATGGCTTCTTGAGACCCCAAACCAACTTGTGATATTGATGATTGTGAAATTGAGATGTAAGAAGGTTTTAAAATGTTCTTTTGTAGCCTGAATGCCACAGTAATTGCTAAAAAAATAACTAGGAAGGTTTTCCTAGAACAGAATATGCTTAAATAATTTTTTTTTCCACTCTGACTTTGCTGCTATCTTCTTGGCACTTAAACAATGTAATTACTTCCAGTTGTCATATCATAAACTAAATCTTAAACTTAAAAACGTTGATTAAAGATTCACTGATTGTTAAAGCTGATTCAAGGAAGTGTGTGCGTTATTTCTATGTTGCCACCGTCTACTATGAGTAATATTATCTGTGCACGTCTATTATACTCTTCTGTACTTCTGGTATTCCAAAATACCAAATCTCTTACGTCTTTTTTTTTAATGCTTTAAGACACATCGGTGACAATTCTTTAAGGTTTTGTAAAGTAAAGCATTTGGTCGTGGCCAAAGAGAGCTCTGGCCTTTGTCCCTGGCTTTGGGGAAGTAATCTGTATCATATCTGAGAGGAATGTCTTTGTTTAGGGTGGGGGCTGGACACAGTCAAAGTCATAGGGCAAGGGCTCACCACACAAGAAAAACTAATAGTGTGATGTGGGGTGATGGCTTTGGGTCACACTGTCAACCTGGAAGCTGAAATCAACCATGTGAGTAGGCAGTCAATCAATCACACATGCGTAATAGAGTCCTGTTACAGGTTGAATTGTGTGCCTACAAAAAGATAGGTTGTAGTCCTAACTCTCCAGTACCATTTGTGGTGCCTTATGTGGGAAGTGACCTTATTTGGAAATAGGGCATTGCGGATGTCATTAAAATAAGGTCATCTACCATGTGATATGACTGCTATCATTTTTAGAAAGGGGGAGGGACACATGTGATGACAGAGACAGAGATCTAAATGATGTATGGATAAAACAAGGAATGCCTGCAAATACCAGAAACTAGAAGAGGCAAGAAAGGTTATCCCTACAGGTTTCAGTGGGAGTTTGGCCCATTTACCTCCTTGATTTCAAACTTAGGACCTCCAGAACTAAGAGCAAATACATTTCTGTTGTTTTAAGCCACTGATGTTGTGGTATTTTGTTATGGCAGTTCTAACTAATACAAGCCCCAATAAAAGTAGATGAGTGGATAAAGGAGATTCGATATATGTATATGTGTATGTAAACACACACACAATCAAATATTATTCAGCCACAACGAAGAAGGAAATCCTGCTATATGTGTAAACATGGATGGTCCTTAAGGACGTCATGCTAAGTGAGATAAGTCAAAGGAAGACAAATGCTGTATGATCTCACTTACATGTGGCATCTAAAAGTGCTGAACTCATAAAAAGAGAGTAGGTGGTTGTTACCAAGGGTTGGGGGAAATAGGAATACATTGGTCAAATGATATAAATAGCCAGTTAGAAAATAAATAATTTCTGAGAGTCTATGTATACCATGGTGATTATAGTTAATGATACAGCACTATATACTGGAAAGTTACTCAGAGTAGATCTTAAATGTTCTAACCGCCCCCCAAAATAGTAAATATGTGATGTGAAGCAGGTGTTAGCTAACCATATGTTGGCAATAATTTTGCAATATATAATTGTGTCAAATCAGCAAGTTTTATACCTGAAACTTATACAATATTATGTAAACTATATCTTAATAGAGCTGGGGAAACATAATTTTCACTAGCATGTAAATAACCTCCCTCAGTCTTTTCAAGAAGTGTTTTTCATTTAAGAAAGAAACTTCTGTTTACTGATCCTCTCCTCACAAAACAGAGCAAGACTCTTGCTCTCGCTCTTTCTGTACACATATGAATGACAAAATTCTTCCTTTCACGTTTACTCTTATATTTACCATGCCCATCACTCTTCATTTCATCATATAAATCCAAGTTTCTGTCTGGTATGATTTTACTTCCACTCAAGAACTTTCTTTAATACTTTTTTGGAGTGTAGTTGGCTAATAGTTAATTCTCTCAGCTTTTGTTCATCTTAAAAAGACTATATATCACCATTTTTGAAGATATTTTAATTGGTATAGACTTGCAAGCTGACAGTTTCTTTAAGTATTTCAAAGACTTTCTGTTTTGCTCTGGCTGATGTTTTTTTAAAATATAAATTTATTTATTTTTTGTTTGGCTGCATTGGGTCGTCATTGCTGTGCATGGTCTTTCTCTAGTTGTGGCGAACAGAGGCTACTCTTCATTGTGGTGTGCGGGCTTCTCATTGCAGTGGTTTCTCTTGTGGATCACGGGCTCTAGGCGTGCGAAGTTCAGTAGTTGTGGCACTCAGGCTCAGCAGTTGTGGTTTGCAGGCTCTAGAGCACAGGCTTAGTAGTTGTGGTTCACGGGCTTAGTTGTTCTGCAACATGTGGGATTTTCCCGGACCAGGGCTCGAACTCATGTCCCGTGCATTGGCAAGCAGATTCTTAACCACTGTGCCACCAGGGAAGTCCCTGATGTTTTTTATTTTATTTTTTTGCGGTACATAGGCCTCTCACTGCTGTGGCCTCTCCAATTGTGGAGCACAGGCTCTGGACGCACCGGCTCAGCGGCCATGGCTCACGGGCCCAGCCGCTCCGTGGCATGTGGGATCTTCCCGGACTGGGGTGCAAACCCGTGTCCCCTGCATTGGCGGGCTGACTCTCAACCACTGCACCACCAGGGAAGACCCCTGATGTATTTTTAACAGTTTTGTTTATTCTTATCTTTGTTTTTCTGTGTGTTGTGGATATTTTTTTCCTCTGATTGACTTCAAGATTTCCTCTTTATCTCTGGTTTTGAGCAATTTGATGATAGATGGGTCTTGGTGTGTTTTTCTTTGTGTTTATCCTTCATGGAGTTTGAGTTTCTTGGATCTTTGAGTTTATAATATTCATCAAATTTAAAAATTTTTGTCCATTATTTCTTTAAATGTTATTTCTGCTTTTCCATTCTGGGTCTCCAATTACATGTATATAAGACTATTTGATATTGTCTCACAGGTCACTAATTCTTTCTCCCTCCTTCGTTTCTTTCTCTCTCTCTCTTTCACTGTTTGTCTTTCGCTCTCTCTTCGTTTGTTCGTTCTTTCTCTCTCTTTGTTTTCCCTCCCTCCCTTCATTTCTTTCCCTCCTTCCTTTCTTTGCTTCTTTCCTTCCTTGTCTTTTTTCCCCCTTTGTGCTTCATTTGTGGATAGTTTCTTTTGCTTTGTTTTCATTCTCACCCACCACTTCTTTAGCAGTGTCTTATATGCCATTAATGTTATCCAGTGAATTTTTCTTTTGATGATACATTTTTCACTCTAGAAGTTTGGGGACTTTAGAAAATCTTTCACTTCTAATTTGGTTCATGTTTTTTCTTAAATATATGAATATAGATATAATAGATATTTTCAAGTCTTTGTAATGTTATAATATCTATGATTTTTGTGTCTGTTTCTATTGATTTATGGGCTACATTTTTCCTATTTCTTGACTCTCCAGTAATTTTTAATTGAATGTCAGACATCGTATATTTGACTTGAGAGAGGCTAGATTTTGTTGTCTCCCTTTAAAATGTGTTGGGCTTTGTTGTGAGAAACAGTTAAGTTGCCTGTGGTTCAGTTTGTTCTTTTCAAGTCTTGTTTTAAAGCTTTGTTAGTCAGGTGTAATGTAGCCTTTATTTTAGGGATAATTTTGTTTTGCTACTTTCAGGAGTTGCTTCTTTTAGTCCCACTACTTTAGCCCTTTTGGGGGCGTCTTAGGAATGCTGCAAGTGATCAGTGAGGACTCTCTTACTGGCTGTTGGAAATTCAAATGATTGCCAGATCTGGGCAAACCTAGGAATCATTCAGTTCATAGACCCCAAGTTGCTCTTGGTCGTATCTCGGGGAATTTCACTCTCTCTATATATATATGTATTCTGCAGTTATTTCATGTTTTCTCTATATAGACTTCTGAAGTTTGTGTGTGTGTGTGTGTGTGTGTGTGTGTGTGTGTGTGTGTGTGTGTGAGTTTCCTTTGTAGAACTCTTGCGTTTGATCTCCAGCCCCTTCATATACCCTCAGCTCTAATCCCTGTTTTCTCAATTCATTGGGACCTCCATGTTCTGGTTGGGTTCTCCCATACCTGCTCTGTGGTCAGGAATCTGCCTCTAGCCAGAAAGCCGGGACAATTGCAGGGATCACCTCATTTGTTTTCCTTCTCTCAAGGATCACAGTTCTGCATTTCCTATTGTCTAGTGTCTGAAATTTGTTGTTTCATTAACTTTGTTCAGTTTTCTAGCAAAGGTGGACATTAGAGCTGGTTTCTGTTGCTCCACCTTGGCCACCTCAGAATAAAACAAAACAGCTCTTGTAATGTATAATTAGCTTCTGTCACAATATCCAATCTGTGTCACTTACATCATCTTTGATTATTAAGAATGATGTTTGAGGCTTATTTCCTGAGACTTTAGTTTAGAGATTGTGCACGTTCACACTTTTTTAAAAGCTCTCTGTCCTCTACTTACACTTTTGACCATGCTTCCTGGCAGTTAAGACTTTTAATGAAGTAAGATAATTATGTTAAAAAGAGTAATAGGTTCCAGTAGAGATTCAGAAAACTTATTAATTCCTAGAAACATTTTTCAGGGATAGCTGAAGGTATTGATGGCAGAATGTGTAGCAGTCTCTTATGTGATGAAATTGGGGCATTTTAGATATTATAATTGAGTATTTTGAAAAGAAATAGAATTTACATTGAACCTTATAATAAATAATGTTATCTTAGGGACTTCCCTGTGGTCCAGTGGTTAAGACTCTGTGTTTCCACTGCACGGGCCGTGGGTTCCATCCCTGGTCGGGGAATTAAGATCCCACATGTCATGAAGAGCACAGCCAAAAATAAAGAAGTAAGTAAGTAGATAAATAAATAACGTTACCTTATGTTTGGGTAGCATTTTCAAATTGTTTTTTTCATATATCATTTCAGTTAGCTTCCTTCCCCCCAAACCATAAGAAGTGGGCATGGCAGATAACCAAGACTTGTCTTAAGAAATAGGATTCTGATTCTCATTGAGGTATGATGACTTGTCCAGGAGTGTTCTCTCTAGTTAGAAAGAAATTTAAATATTGTGTTGTTAGACACGGTGTTCTGCCTGACATAATTTGTTGATGTTTAATTTTCAGTTTCATTGACTTTAGTTCAAACAATAGTGATAACTTTGGTGTTGATGGATGTTAGCTCTAGAACAGGAAAGCACACATTTGACTTTCTGAGCCCTTTTAGTATCTAATATTTTTGAACATTACAGTCAGAAATAATTTAGTAAAATATGGCTCTTGAGATACCTTAAAAAAATAAACTGATTTTAAGGCGCTAAGGAGAAAAAAGGACTTGTCAAAGTTTTCACCCTCCTTTTAAACTTATAAAATGCTCCATAAGTTTAGTAGAAGATCCAGGTTAAATGAGTAGCACTCAACTCTGTTGGATAAAAGAAGTGGCATTTTAAATATAACTGTCTATTTGTCCACTCTGAGAGACAGAGAATTTCATGATTAAAGACTTGGCAATTTAAATTTACTGAAGTTTTATGAATAAACAGGGATGTATAATTATAATTAAGAAAAAAGCAGCTCATCTCTTTGTTTCAACAAAAGTGATACTTGGATGATTTTGGTATTTGTGTGTTGGAAGCCTTCCTGTATCCATTCTCTGAATACTAGTAGGTGGTATGTGCCCACAAATAAAGCCAATCCTGTTGGTAAGAAAAAAACATTAGTATGAATCTCAGTAATTGTAGAACATGAGCTACTACAGGTTGAAGCTATGTTCCATGAGCACTTCAGAAGAAAGTGGATTCTGTTGTTTTCTGATGGAATGTCCTATAAATATCAATTAAATCTTTCTGGTCTATTGTGTCATTTAAAGCTTGTGTTTCCTTATTTATTTTCATTTTGGATGATCTGTCCATTGGTGTAAATGAGGTGTTACAGTCCCCCACTTTTATTGTGTTACTGTCGATTTCCTCTTTTAGAGCTGTTAGCAGTTGCCTTATGTATTGAGGTGCTTCTATATTGGGTGCATATGTATTATTAGCTGTTAAATATTCTTCTTGGATTGATCCCTTGATCATTATGTAGTGTCCTTCCTTGTCTCTTGTAACATTCTTTATTTTAAAGTCTATTTTATCTGATATGAGTATTGCTACTCCAGCTTTCTTTTGATTTCCATTTGCATGGTATAACTTTTTCCATCCCCTCACTTTCAGTTTGTATGTGTCTCTACATCTGAAGTGAGTCTCTTGTAGAGAGAACATGTAATGGGTCTTGTTTTTGTATCCGTTCAGTGAGCCTGTGTCTTTTGGTAGAAGCATTTAATCCATTCACGTTTAAGGTAATTATCAGTATGTATGTTCCTATTACTATTTTCTTAATTGTTTTGGGTTTGTTTTTGTGGATCCTTTTTCTTCTCTTGTGTTTCCCACTTAGAGAAGTTCCTTTAGTATTTGTTGTAGAGCTGGTTTGGTGGTGCTGAATTCTCTTAGCTTTTGCTTGTCTGTAAAGCTTTTGATTTCTCCATCGAATCTGAATGAGATCCTTGCCGGGTAGAGTAATCTTGGTTGTAGGTTCTTCCCTTTCATCACTTTAAGTTTATCATGCCACTCGCTTCTGGCTTACAGAGTTTCTGCTGAGAAATCAGCTGTTAACCTTATGGGAGTTCCCTTGTATGTGATTTGTCATTTTTCCCTTGTTGCTATCAATAATTTTTGTTTGTCTTTAATTTTTGTTAGTTTGACTACTATGTGTCTTGGTGTGTTTCTCCTTGGGTTTATCCTGCCTGAGATTCTGTGCTTCCTGGACTTGGGTGGCTATTTCCCTTCCCACGTTAGGGAAGTTTTTGACTATAATCTCTTCAACTATTTTCTCGGGTCCTCTCTCTCTCTTCTCATTCTGGGACCCTTATAATGCAAATGTTGTTGCGTTTAATTTTGTCCCAGAGGACTCTTAGGCTGTTTTCATTTATTTTCATTATTTTTTCTTTATTTTGTTCCATGGCAGTGAATTCCACCATTCTGTCTTCCAGGTCACTTATCAGCTTTTCTGCCTCAATTATTCTGCTATTCTTTCTAGTGTATTTTTCATTTCAGTTATTGTATTGTCCATGTTTGTTTGTTTGTTCTTTAATTGTTCTAGGTGTTTGTTCTTTAATTCTTGTAGGTCTTTGTTTAACATTTGTTGCATCTTCTCGATCTTTGCCTCCATTCTTTTTCTGAGGTCCTGGATCATCTTCACTATAATTATTCTGAATTCTTTTTCTGGAAGGTTGCCTATCTCCGATTCATGTAGTTTTTCTGGGGTTTTATCTTGTTCCTTCATCTGGTACATAGCCCTGTGCCTTTTCATCTCGATGTCTGTCTTTCTGTGAATGTGATTTTTGTTTCACAGGCTGCAGGATTGTATTTCTTCTTCTGCTGTCTGCTCTCTAGTGGATGAGGCTATCTAAGAGGCTTGTGCAAGTTTCTTGATGGGAGGGACTGGTGGTGGGTAGAGCTGGTGTTGCTCTGGTGGGCAGAGCTCAGTAAAACTTTAATCTGCTTGTCTGCTGATGGGTGGGGCTGGGTTCTCTCCCTGTTGGTTGTTTGGCCTGAGGCGACCCAAAACTGGAGCTTACCCAGGCTCTTTGGTGGGGCTAATGGCGGACTCTGGGAGGGCTCACACCAAGGAGTACTTCCCAGAACTTCTGCTGCCAGTGTCCTTGTCCCCACAATGAGCCACAGCCACCCCCTGCCTCTACAGGAGACCCTCTAACACTAGCAGGTAGGTCTGGTTCAGTCTTCCATGGGGTCACTGCTCCTTCCCCCTGGGTCCTCATGTACGCACTACTTTGTGTGTGCCCTCCAAGAGTGGAGTCTCTGTTTCCCCCAGTTCTGTCGAAGTCCTGCAGTCAAGTCCCACTAGGCTTCAAAGTCTCATTCTCAAGGAATTCCTCCTCCTATTGCTGGACCCCCAGGTTGGGAAGCCTGATATGGGGCTCAGAACCTTCACTCCAGTGGGTGGACATCTGTGGTGTAAGTGTTCTCCAGTCTGTGAGTCACCCACCCAGCAGTTATGGGATTTGATTTTACTGTGATTGCACCCTTCCTACCGTCTCACTGTGGCTTCTCCTTTGTCTTTGCATGTGGGGTATCTTTTTTGGTGAGTTCCAGTGTCTTCCTGTTGATGACTGTCCAGCAGCTAGTTGTGATTCTGGTGTTCTCACAAGAGGGAGTGAGAGTACATCCTTCTACTCCGCCATCTTGGTTCCTCTTCCAGGGTGCATCTTTTTTTTTTTTTTTTTGGCGGTACATGGGCCTCTCACTGTTGTGGCCTCTTCCGTAGTGGAGCACAGGCTCCGGACACGCAGGCTCAGCGGCCATGGCACGCAGGCCCAGCCGCTCTGCGGCATGAGGGATCCTCCCAGACCGGGGCACGAACCCGCGTCCCCTGCATCAGCAGGCGGACCCGCAACCACTGCGCCACCAGGGAAGCCCCAGGGTGCATCTTTAGACACCATCCTGCTGAGGGTTAGAATTTCAACACAAGAAGTTTTGGGGAACACAGACATGCAGTCCATAACATAAGTTTGATGAAATGCTTTTGTTAAAAAGGGGGAAAACCCCGCATAAAAATGCTCATATGGTTGCTATGGACAGTGTAGTATTGGTTAAGAGCTCTGCTCTTGGAGTCAGACAAATAGTGGGAAAGAGATCATTCCGAGCTTCAGTTTTCTCTTGTGTCAAATGGAGACAATAATGGGATCCTTCCTATCTGATTATGAAGATTAAATAGCATCAGGGAGGCATATAAATCATTTAGCATTGTGCCCGACACAAAGGAAGTGCTTAATAAATTATAGTTTTTCTAATAATACACTAGTTTTAATACTTATTATTATGACTTAATGGAAAATATTGTTTAGAGGGGGAATCGTGTGTATGGGAGGGAAGGAATCAAAGTGAGATGATGGTAGAAATAAAAATGAGCCTGGTTTAGTAAATCCAAGAGCCACTGTATGGGTCAGCCACACTGAGCAGAGACCCAGGGGCAAGGCAAGGCAAGTCATATTCAGAACCATAGAAGTAACCACAAGGGGGGGGGGTGAGGGAGGGACAAGGATATAGTAAGAATGTGATAAAGCAGAGTCAGAGATGTTTTGGTCAAGGGTGCCCTGGGGATGGTGTTGTGCTGCTGGCTGCCCTGTCGGCGGGAACCCCAACTTAGGATGATGATGTTACTTTAAGGAAAAGGATGACAGAAAGAAGAAACAGAAATTACAAGAGGAGCCAAGTGTGGTTTTATTGGCTCCACCTTGTGGGAAAGGTCTGAGACAGAGTAAGTACAGTTCTCCCTTGGTTATCTACAGCGGACTGGTTTCAGGACCCTGGCAGATAGCAAAATCCACGGATGCTCAAGTCTGTTGTACAAAGTGGCATAGTTTTCTTGGCCCTCGGTATTCACAGGAGGGTTCTGCGTTGGCGGTTAGGGAGGTCTGACTGTAATGCAAAACCAAGAATGAGCTCTTGCAGGAGATCATTTGAGTTATAAATGAAAGGGTTGTGTTTTAAAGAGCTTGATACAACTAACTTCTTCCCAGACCTGCCGACTCCATGTGAGCCAGCACAGGTGATAAATCATGCAGGTGTCTGTGTCTTCCTATTCCGCTTACTGACTGTTGTTGCTATTAAGGAAACACAGAGTGAGAAAAGGTGAAAATCTTTCTTCTGGTGCTTTGAAGAGGTTAGTGGGGTTCAGGGCAATCTCAGAAGATTGCTTTTCAGTGTTTTTCCCCTGTTCCTTACCTTTGCTCAGGAAGGATGGGCCTGAGAGAGAGAAAAAGAACAGGGAGCTAACAATCATGATTTTGGTGTGTGTGTGTGCGTGTGTATATGTATGCATCTACATTGTGAGCCAAGGTCTTTGGCAGGTGCTTTGTAGGGAAACAGGATCCCTGGGCTCAGAATTTTTGATTGATTTGGAGAAAGCGAGTACAGAGGAGATATTTCTATGGAGCAGCATGGCTGTATGGTCAGTTTAATGCAGGGTAAAATCAGTTCCTAAGTCCTAATGGTAAAGGGAGGGTCTCAGTCAGGAGGGATGAGTCAGAGACCTCATCTCTGTATTAATAATCTCTGCTGCCCTGAGTGCAGCAGCACCAAAGGAGGGTTTTAGCTGGGGCTTTGCGTCTCCCCTCCCCCAGTAGCAAGCTGCTGAAGTTGTAATAAGCTGATCTATCTCTGCCCCTTTTGGGCCCTTACTTTCCTTGCATTTCCAGCTTGCACCGTACTGTCGTGGAGACACGAATGCCTCAGTATCATTTCCTGCCTTTCTCCCTGGTCGATCAGCATAGCACGGAGACATGGTTTATATTTGTAACCCTGTGTTTATTTTTGATTTTCCAGGAGACTAGCCATATTGTTGACATACAGCTACAGCCATGATGCGGAAGGTAACAGGGACAAGGTACCAAGTGTGCCAGCCTTAACTCTTGATTTTCTGTCTCTTCAACAAAAAACTAAAGACATTCAGGAGGCAGTTATTCCAGCCTTATTCCAGCCTATTTTAGGGAATGAATCTGAAATGGTTCAGTAGTGGATGGGAGTGCTATAATGATCTGGTGAACTTAGATTAGGAAAAGTGACCTTTTGATAATCAGTGAATAAATAAATCCGTACTGTGGGGTCGTCACTCTGCCACCTGCTTTCTCTGTGGTTGTCCTGTTCTACCCATGTCCTTATGAGCTTTCTTCTTGTGGTGCGCCTTTGTTAGGCTCTCTGGGAGCCACAGAGTGGAATGACCTGTAATCAGAGAAAGGGGTTAATTGGAATGAGGCTTGGCTGAGCTGAGTGTAGCCAGCCTTTGGAAAGCCATCCTCTCAAGCGGGAGGAAGACCGAGAAGTGTTCTCCTGCTTTGCCCTGTACCAGCTGTCTCCTAGGAGAAGTCCCATGACCCCTGCAGATGCTGACGAAACTCAGAGCAAGGGAGGCAAGTCTGCATATTCTGCCCAGATTGTAAAGGGCATCTTTAATTGTAAACAAGCAACAACAGAGACGTGTGTTGGATCTGAGGAACTGAGAGGTTCCTATTCTGATTTTAAAAATGTGGTATTTTATAACCTTCCTGCATACTGTCATTGCATCTGCTGCCTGTTTTCTAGGTAATGGGTTGAGTAGGGCTAGAAAATTCGCTTCTGCTTTTCTCGTGATTCTACCTTCAGCAGGAAAGAAAGTTAGAGCTGGGATGAGTCATCCTTCAGTTCTATTAATATGGTCATTTCAGTGTTGTTTACAAGCAAAAATAACTCTTAAATATATTCTCCATGGAATCAAGTTAAGAAATACCTGACTCTACAGAGTAAAATATGTCAGTTTCTATTTATCAGTCTGATTCCTTTCTCACTTAACCATGTTCTGTGAACACCTCCTTGCATTAATTACCTGTGGATTGAGACTGCTGAACCACATATACTTCCTTGTCAGTTGTCTTCACAACACATTGTTATGTTTTTTTCTGGATTTGGATCTCTTTAGATTTGATCCCGTATGCTTTCTATACTTAAGGAGTCTTGTGGTTTTGGGCCCACTGACACTTTAAATGCAGAATTTTTTATCTGGCAAATAGTACCCAAACAACAAACAATAATACAGGTTTATTTTGTTTCCCAGTAACTTTTAGGTTATTTTATGGAATTTCAAATTGGCAGGATAGTGGTTGCATATGCTTATCCTACTTCTTTTTTTTTTTGCCACGCTGAGCGGCATGAAGTTTCTTCATTCCCCAGCCACGGATCGTATCCGTGCCCCGGCAGTGCAAGTGCAGGGTCTGAACCGCTGGAAGTCTTTATTCTACATTTTGACCTAATCTTTGCATCTCAATTTAGAGGTGAGGTTGAGATTGCTTCCGTGATTCGGCTATAAGTGCTGTGTGTCTGTTAAAGTGTTCAGTGAACGTTGGCTGATGAAGAGCTAGGGGATAGGCCCAGACTAGAACTAGGCCTTTGGAGATATCATGTACTCTTCACATGAGAACACACTGAATCTAAGTTAATTCCAAACATGCTGGGCTACAGGGAGTGTTACTTGGGAGGTAGATATTTAAACATAAGATGGTGGTTTAAATAGCTTTGTGAATTAGCATAAGCTTGCGGTAACACAGTCTGAGAAAAATGAGCCTGGGCCCAGGAGAAATTAGCCTGTGGACAAGTAAGGTTGTTAATAGAAATAGATCATACAGTTGGAAGCTCACGTAGAGCTCTTGGCTGTCTCTATTTTTTCTCTGACACTTTGAATATGAAGATAATACTAATCACTTCTATCTTCCATTACTGAGCTGTCTGAACCTATAGCACAGACTTAGCACAAACTCAGCTAATGAGCCAAAGGCAAGATGGTGATATTTCTCACAGCAGATACATAAATGAACTGTGCATGGCTTTGAAGTTATTTGGGTTTATCTGTAGACTTGAGCTAAACTCTGCTAACCTAAGATTGATAAATCCCTTCATTCATTCAACAAATATTTATCGAGTACATAGTATTTACCAGGACTTGGGTACATAGAATCCTAGGCATATAGCAGTGAACAAAATAGAAGCGGTTCTCACAAGGCTTTCACTTTAATATGAGAGACGGATATTCAATGAATAAGTACACAAACATTTTGCTATGATTTTATTAAGTGATACAAAAGATCAGAAAAGTATGTTACGAGAATTTAGCCTATTCGTGCAGTCAAGAGAAATTCCCTGTGGCTGGGAGAGATGATTAGGAGCTGGGTCACAGATTTCCTTAGGATAATGGGTCCTATCACTCTTGCCGGCCATCTGCAGAGAAATTTGTAGGTAATCGAGCGCTGAGAAGACAGTACGGTGTGGAGGTTTGAAGCTGGATGTATTCTTTCCTGCAGAAGTTTCCTCTCTGAGAAGGAGGTTCGCTTTGTGAACAGTGGTTGATACTACCACTATTTGTATATATCCAAAAGCCCAACAAAGCAGGCATGGCCACTTGTGCTGTTGGGGCCAAGTTACATCTTTTGCAATTTCATTAACCAGTGTTTCCTTTATCCCAAGTGTAGTTTTTCTTTTCCAGAATTGTGCTCAGAGTAACTTGGTAATCTACACCAGCTTTAATTTATCCTATTTTGGCTCTAATCACAAACTGAATTATTTATGTGGGACTAATTAAAAAATCCGTCTTTTGCACCTTTCAGACAAAAATAGAATTACAGTGTGTAAAGCACACGGGGCAAGGAAATCTCTCCCAAATTAGATCCTCCTGTGACTTTAAATGTGGAAAAGTAGGTGCTATTTTTTTGTCCTCAATTTTTTTTAAGATGAACCTAATTTTAGCATAGTTTTAGATTTACAGAAAAACCATGCAGGGAGTAGAGAGCGTTTCGTTTCCATATACCCCATACCAGTTTTAACCTCTTAAATTAAGAATCGAATGTTCTTTTTCTGTCCCAGGATCCCAGATTACACTTAGTTGTCATGTCTCTGTAGGTTCCTCTTGGCTGTGACAGTTTCTTAGACTTCCCTTGGTGTTTCGGGTAGTACTGGTCAGGAATTTTGTAGGGGAAAGTTCCTGGGAATTGTCTGATGTTTTTCTCGTGATGAGACTGGGCTTGTGGGTCTTGGGAAGGAAGAGCACAGAGGTAAAGCCCAATTCTCAGAACATCATATCGAGGGTATGTACTGTCCGCCTGGTTGAGGTTGCGTTTGTTAGGTAACTTCACTGTAAAGTTAATCTCCCCCCACCCCTCTCACAGGTACTTTGGGAGGAAGTCATCCTGTGTGGCCCCCACTTAAGGAATGGGGAGTTAGGCCCTTCCTTCTTTAGCATGGAATATCTACACAAATTATTTGGATTTCTTCTGCACACGAGTTTTCTCTTCCCTATTTATTCAATCATTCAAGCAATCATTGATATCACTATGGACTCCTAAATATTTTATACTTTGGCTTATAACTCAATATTTATTTTGTTTCCCAAATTGTTTGAACTTTGGCCTCTGAAAGCTCTTGCAGTTGGTTTCTATGCCCCTTTGATGTACCCCCATTATTCTGGGCTTTTCGGAGTACTTTTCTGGCTATTTTTTTTGTTCTCGTTACATAGAATGTTTTGTTTTTTGCAACCATTGATAGCTCAGTGTATTATAAACCTTAAGGAAAAAAAATTACGCAAAATAAAACTCTCCACCAACCTTCTTGCCCCAAACCTGAAATGTCCAAATCGGAAAGATTATTCTACTATCTTATCTTGTTTTCCTTGACCTTGGGCCATCCCTGTTGGAAGATCCAAGTTGGTGAGTTTGTGCTTTGGGTGCTTTCCCTGGGGTGTCAGGAAAAATCAAGATCTGCAAATGTTTTCTGTAAATGGCAAGATAGTAAATATTTTCAGCTTTGTGATCCATCCATGAGGTTTCTGTTGCAACTACTCAACTCTGCTTTTTAGTGTGAAAGCAGCTATAAGCAATATGCCAATGAATGGAGTGGTGGTTTTCCAATAAAGTTCTTTTTATAAAAGCAAATAGTGACCTGGGGTTGGTCTGTGGGCTATAGTTTACCAATCCCAGGCTAAAAGAACTGCTTCTCCTGCCAGGTGTTCGGGTCTTGTCATTGATTGACTGTTTGGTCTTAGACAAGTAATTTAACTTCGAATAACTTCCCACATTCCTTAGCTCAGTGATGGGTGTAATAATAATATTAATGTTGGTCCCTTTCGTGTTTAGGGTTTAAATGACACAAACAGAGCCCTGAGCACAATGCCTAGTACTTGCCTGTTAGCTATTATTAGGGTGATTATATAATTTACTGCTAAACCAGGACTCTTGGGGAGGAAAGTGGGTGATATTAACAGCTATGCTGAGACAACAGGTATAAGCAGGGTGCAGCCAGGAATTTGTGGCTATTTTTGCTATTATTATTAGGATTCTCTCTCTTACATACTAATGCCTCTAATTTTCTACAAATGTTCTGTTCTCCTGCTTCCTATGGCAGGACCCAGCCTAGGCTAAATAAATCACCCTTTCATCTTTTTCACCTTTCTTTGGTCTCAGGAAATGACCTGCTATGTTGAGTCTTGGGCCACATTACTTGATCTCAGATACTTTATGTTAAAATGTGCATTTCCCTTCTAAGAATTGGCATGTGACGTTCTACACACGGTAAGATTTTATAATAGAAATTAAGAAAGAATGTCTGCGTCTCTGCTTGTACTGAACTTTTCAGGTCTTCTCCTGGGACTTGTGATTTGCTGTTTGAACTCCGGTTACCGTGACCCTTTTAATCTCTACCTTATGTGCCTGATGCCCGTGTTCTGCCCCAGCTTGCCTACCAAATTACCCTCGTTGGGAAGAGTCGGTTATTTCCAGGAGATAGAAGTCTTGTTTGTGTGTGGTGGTGAGTTTTTCATGTTTTCTTGGTGTACAGGGAGGGAACAGCAATCTGGCTTAGAGAGGAAGAGGACACACTTTGCAGTGTTGGTCATTGTGGTCTTGACCTTGTGAGAGAGGGAGGTGGGTATTTATAAAAATGCAGGTTTCTGTTAGCCCCAGACACATGAGCTTTGAGTCCTTCACAGCGATGGCCAGGAATCAGCATTTCACCAAGTACTCCTGATGGCCCCGTAGCACGCCAGAGTTTGAGAACCACGACACTAGAGTGCCTGTAAAGGGAATACAAATTGCAAAAAGCTATCTGGAGTGTTGTTTTGTAGAGCACTTTCTCGGAGATCAACGATCTCTCTTCTGTGCCAGAAATCACTAGTAAACCTCGGACCCAAGTGAGCTTTCAGGATATTTTCTCTCTGATTACCTTCATCTTTGCCTTTTTTTCAACTAACTGTTAGCTAAGGGAAGTATGACAGGGTCTTCTCATTGGACAGGGAGAAAAGAGTTGGGGATGGGGTTTTACAGAGGCTTTGAAGAGTGAGAGATGAGATGGCTGACAAAGTCTGGAAAAGTTCTCCAGCAGTGAGGGGACCCTGAGGACTGTCGGGGAGTCGAGAGTAGGGAAGTCAGGTTTAGGAACGTCAAGAGTGTAAGGGAAGGTGGGGTTCAGGAACAGATATAAATGGAGTTCAGTGTGTAAACAAAACACATGCTGAAAGAGATTGAAGGACAAATTTAAATCATCCTTGGGAAGTTTGTCTAACAGGATTCAGAAGGACAGCAGGGTAACTATTGAGGGTTTAATTTCAGGCATACCTTGGTTTAATCATCAATAAATATTTGCCCCGATTTTCTTTCTGTGGTGTTGATTCAAAATGAGAAGTTATTTTGAGGTAGGCATTTTAGTGGCTTAAATTGCAGAGATTTCCAGTTGAATAGTCTCTTGGTTCATGTTTGACAGTATTTCTTGGTCATGTATGTAATCAGCCCCTAAGTGATGCATGTATCGTGGTCGGAACTGTCAGGGGGAGAAAAAGGTATAACTCCTTATTTTCAAAGAGCTTTTGTTCTTGGAGGGTTATCAAGAGAAGCACACATGAGAAATGAAGTACTGATTAAGTACACGTGGTTGTTTCGTGTCTCATCTTTCTCATAAGAGCTCACAGTGTTTGGCTTCTTGAATGAGGTGTCTTGGGATAGGCCTCAGGATGAATGTGATGAAATAAGGGCAAAGAAAACCAGCATTTTAGATGGGTATATTGTCAACAGGGTGTGGGCTAAAAATGTCCATGGTTATGTCATAGAAAGTGAGGTCCAGCTGCTTGCTGCTCTAAAGCCAATCAAGGCAAGGATGGTGGAAAGGAAAGTTTGCTTTATTTTTGTGGCCGGCAACTGGGCTTGGGGGGTGAGAGGGTGGGGGCAGGGAGGGTGGACTCCTTTCCAAAGGCCGACTCCCCTGCTACTGACAATCGGGGATCAAGAGCTTTATAGGCGGAGGGAAGGAGGTACATGTAGAAACAGTGCAGTCAGCTCTGACTGTGCTGTTGGTCCTGCAGTGGTCTGATCAGCATCTTCTTGATTGTTTGAGCTACAGTTAATCTTCAGTTCCAGGATCGGTTTGTTCCCCCCTTTTTTAAGGCCACTTCTCAGAATTGTGGCAGCTTATGGCACGGCTACAGAGTCTGGTCATGATACAGTGAATTTCTTCCACCTGGTGGGGGCTTCTATAAGACAGCTATCTATAAAATAGTTTCTATAAAATAGCTCAAAGGATATGGCTCAGAATGTTCTCTATAGCCCTTGAAGAGGAACTAAAGGTCCTTGACTTTGCTTAATGACTAAACTATTATTATTTTGTCTTGTTTGACTGTTTTCCTTTGCTTTTGTATTTTCTCACTTCTCTGATTAAATTTATTCCTTGACTAAAGTTTTTTCTGGAGACGAAAGGCAGGTGGAGGACATGGTTGGGGTGAGGGGAAGGACCATCGGGTCCTCCTCAGCTTCTGTTGGTCTGAGAAGGGACATCTTCTTGACCCTGTAGGTTGTGTCTGAGGAAGACTGGGAGATCATGTGAAACATCAGTTTGGGGTCACATTATAAAGATCCTTAAAAGCCAGACTGTATATTCTGTTGAAGGTCATAGCGATCTCTATGGGATTTTGATATTAGAAGAGTAATGTGCTAAGAATTGTATTTTACAAACATTTATTGATTTTATTTTGTTGAGGATTGAGGGTTGAACTCACTAGGAAGAGTGAGGTGAGTTAAGAGGTTTTTGATGATGTGATCACAATAGGAGTCTGACAAAGGTGACCGTTGTGGGAACGTAGAGGAGAGAGGAGTGAAAAGACATTGCAGAAGAATATCCTGAGTCCCTGGTACTGAGCCAAGACTCTTTCATGGTTTACCTTATTCTGTCCCCTCAACAACTCTGTGAGGTATTATTTTTATTTCTATTTTAGGGGTGAGGAAACCATAAAAGTTGCATGTCTAAAGACCCATCACTAGTGAATAAAGGGTATAGGATGGTGCTGTCCAATATAGTAGCCACTAGTCACTTGAGGCTGTGTCAATTTAATGAAAATTAAATATTTAAATATCAAATCTTCAGATGCCTGCACCATGTTTCAATTGCCCAATACCTACATGGGGCTAGTGGCCACCATGTTGCACAACATAGACATAAAACATTTCTGTTATTCCAGAAAGTTGTGTTGGGCAGATTTGAACCTAGGCATTCTTACTCCTGAGCCCATGTTGTTAAGCAATCCACTCTACCACCTACCATTAATAAACACTGCTGTGGTTTCTGGTGGAAGAGCTAGCTTAAAATGGGGAGCGTCAGACGGAATAGTGTAAGATTTTGGTGGTTTCTTTTTCAGTACATTTGTTAATAAAATTTAATATAAGCCAATATTTTACGTTCTTTTTTTCTGTTAGGTTAGCTTAAATTATATTAGGGGAAAATAAGCCAGTATGAATTCAGGACAGTATGCCTCTACGTGCGGTCTATTGCCTCACGGTAATATACCATATGGTATGTGGTAACATACCATGTTGCCATATGGTTAACAATATGCCTTAGTTGCCTGAGAGGTACAGATGACAATCTGTGTGTCATTGATGTCTCAGTTCTCCTTCAAAGATGCCATTTGGCAAGTTTGCAGCTTGGAAAGACAGCATAATTATGGCTGTAAGTCCTCTTCTCTCTCAGACTTCTCCTTGAGTGGCTCTTCAGCTCAGTTCTCCACTTTCAAATAGGCTACAAAAGTATTCCAAAAAGATGGATGTCTTCTTTCCCTGAGCACGATATCCTACCTAAAGGTAGGATGCCAATTAACATTGCTGTGTGATACGGGCTCTGGGATCATGTTGACCTAGAAGGACATTTATTTCCTTATTTCAAATGAAAATGGAGACTCTCACTGCTGTTAGAGGGAGCTGGCCTATAATTCTTCAGCTAGCAGGATAGTGATCTTGCATTTCCCATAAACAAGCACTTAGCCAAAACGATTTATCAGCTCATAACCTTAGGCCTCAGGGAGGCAGAACTTTTTCTGGAAGAGAGTGGCTGGGAGTGCCTTTCACAATGCTGTCTGTGAGTTGTTCTGCTTGGTGGTATTATGCTGCCCCCTCTGCTTTGCATGTGTAAGAATATTAAGCCTATAATAATTTTGGGGGGGAGGTCCTCTTAACTGTGCTTTCCCCTAATTACCACAAGCCGATCATGCAGAATATTGGAATTCATGAACATGTATAATGCAGGACTGGCTTCTCTCTATTTTTTTTTTTTTTTTTTACACAGCAGGTTCTTATTAGTCATCCATTTTATACACATCAGTGTATACATGTCAATCCCAGTTGCACAATTCATCACCCCCACCCCCCCACTGCCCCACAGCTTTCCCCCTTTGGTGTCCATATGTTTGTTCTCTACCTATGTGTCTCAAATTCTGCCCTGCAAACCGGTTCTACATACCATTTTTCTAGGTTCCACATATATGCGTTAATATACAGTATTTGTTTTTCTCTTTCTGACTTACTTCACTCTGTATGACAGTCTCTAGATCCATCCACATCTCAAATGACCCAATTTCATTCCTTTTTATGGCTGAGTAATATTCCATTGTATATGTGTACCACATCTTCTTTATCCATTCCTCTGTCGATGGGCATTTAGGTAGCTTCCATGACCTGGCTATTGTAAATAGAGCTGCAATGAACATTGTGGTGCATGGCTCTTTTTGAATTATGGTTTTCTCTGGGTATATGCCCAGTAGTGGGATTGCTGGGTCATATGCTAATTCTATTTTTAGTTTTTTAAGGACCCTCCATACTATTCTCCATAGTGGCTGTATCAATTGACATTCCCACCAACAGTGCAAGAGGGTTCCCTTTTCTCCACACCCTCTCCAGCATTTGTTGTTTGTAGATTTACTGATGATGCCCATTCTAACTGGTGTGAGGTGATACCTCATTGTAGTTTTGATTTGCATTTCTCTAATAATGAGTGATATTGAGCAGCTTTTCATGTGCTTCTTGGTCATCTATATGTCTTCTTTGGAGACATATCTATTCAGGTCTTCTGCCCATTTTTGGATTGGGTTGTGCGTTTTTTTAATACTGAGCTGCGTGAGCTGTTTATATATTTTAGAGATTAATCCTTTGTCTGTTGATTTGCTTGCAAATATTTTTTTCCATTCTGAAGGTTGTCTTTTCATCTTGTTTATAGTTTCCTTTGCTGTGCAAGAGCTTTGAAGTTTCATTAGGTCGCATTTGTTTATTTTTGTTTTTATTTCCATTACTCTAGGATGTGGATCATAAAAGATCTTGCTGTGATTTATGTCAACTAGTGTTCTTCCTATGTTTTCCTCTAAGAGTTTTATAGTGTCTGGTCTTACATTTGGGTCTCGAATCCATTTTGACTATATTTTTGTGTTTAGTGTTAGGGAGCATTCTAATTAAATTCTTTTACATGTAGCTGTCCACTTTCCCCAGCACCACTTATTGAAGAGACTGTCTTTTCTCCATTGTATCTCCTTACCTCCGTTGTCATAGATTAGTTGATCATAGGTGTGTGGGTTTATCTCTGGGCTTTCTGTCTTATTGCATTGATCTATGTTTCTGTTTTTGTGCCAGTACCATATTTTCTTGATTACTGTAGCTTTGTAGTATAGTCTGAAGTCAGGGAGTCTGATTCCTCCAACTCGGTTTTTTTCCCTCAAGACTGCTTTGGCTATTCGGGGTCTTTTGTGTCTCCATACAAATTATAAGATGTTTTGTTCTAGTTCCGTAAAAAATGCCCTTGGTAATTTGATAGGGATTGCCTTGAATTTGTAGATTGCTTTGGGTAGTATAGTCATTTTCACAATATTGATTCTTCCAATCCAAGAACATGAAGGATCTCTCCTTCTGTTGGTATCATCTTTAATTTCTTTCATCAGTGTCTTATAATTTTCTGCATGCAGGTCTTTTGTCTCCCTAGGTAGGTTTATTCCTAGGTATGTTATTCTTTTTGTTGCAACGGTAAATGGGAGTTTTTCCTTAATTTCTCTTTCAGATTTTTCATCATTAGTGTATAGAAATGCAAGAGATTTCTGTGCAGTAATTTTGTTTCCTGCAACTCTATGAAATTCATTGATTAGCTCTAATAGTTGTCTGGTGGCATATTTAGGATTCTCTATGTATAGTATCATGTCATCTGCAAACAGTGACAGTTTTACTTCTTCTTTTCCAATTTGTATTCCTTTTATTTCTTTTTCTTCTCTGACTGCTGTGGCTAGGACTTCCAAAACTATGTTGAATAATAGTGGCGAGAGTGGACATCCTTGTCTTTTTCCTGATCTTAGAGAAATTGCTTTCAGTTTTTCTCCTTTGAGAATGATGTTTGCTGTGGGTTTGTCATATGTGGCCTTTATTATGTTGAGGTTGCTTCCTTCTATGCCCACTTTCTGGACAGTTTTTATCATAAATGGGTGTTGAATTTTGTCAAAAGCTTCTTCTGCATCTATTGAGGTGATTATATGGTTTTTCTTCTTCAGTGTGTTAATATGGTGTATCACATTGATTGATTTGCATATATTGAAGAATCCTTGCATCCCTGGGAAAAATCCCACTTGGTCATGGTGTATGAGCCTTTTAAAGTGTTGTTAGATTCTGTTTGCTAGTATTTTGTTGAGGATTTTTGCATCTATATTCATCAGTGATATTGGTCTGTAATTTTTTTATTTGTAGTATCTTTGTCTGATTTTGGTATCAGGGTGATGGTAGCCTCATAGAATGAGTTTTGGAGTGTTCCTTCCTCCACAATTTTTTGGAAGAGTTTCAGAAGAATGGGTATTAGCTGTTCTCTAAATGTTTGATAGAATTCACCTGTGAAGCCATCTGGTCCTGAACTTTTGTTTGTTTGAAGATTGTTAATCACAGTTTCAATTTCATTACTTGTGATTGGTCTGTTCATATTTTCTGTTTCTTCCTGGTTCAGTCTTGGAAGGTTATACCTGTCCAAGAATTTGTCCATTTCTTCCAGGTTGTCCATTTTATTGGCATAGAGTTGCTTGTAGTAGGCTCTTAGGATGCTCTGTATTTCTGCGATGTCTGTTGTAACTTCTCCTTTTTCATTTCTAATTTTATTGCTTTGAGCACTCTCCCTTTTTTTCTTGATGAGTCTGGCTAATGGTTTATCCATTTTTTTAATCTTAAAGAACCAGCTTGTAGTTTTATTGATCTTTGATATTGTTTTCTTTGTTTATATTTTCATTTATTTCTGCTCTGATCTTTATGATTTCTTTCCTTCTGCTAACTTTGGGTTTTGTTTTTCTTTCTCTAGTTTCTTTAGGTGTAAGGTTAGATTGTTTATTTGAGATGTTTCTTGTTTCTTGAGGGAGGCTTATATAGCTTTAAACTTCCCTCTTAGAACTGCTTGTGCTGCAACCCATACGTTTTGGAACGTCGTGTTTTCATTGTCATTTGTCTCTAGGTATTTTTTTATTTCCTCCTTGATTTCTTCAATGATCTCTTGGTTATTTAGTAACGTATTGTTTAGCCTCCATGTGTTTGTGTTTTTCACGTTTTTTGCCCCGGTAATTCATTTGTAATCTCATAGTGTTGTGGTCAGAAAAGATGCTTGATATGATTTCAATTTTCTTAATTTACTGATTTGATTTGTGACCCAAAATGTGATATATCCTGGAGAATGTTCCATGCGTACTTGAGAAGAAAGTGTAATCTGCTGTTTTTGGATGGAATGTCCTATAAATACCAATTAAATCTATCTGGTCTATTGTGTCATTTAAAGCTTGTGTTTCCTTATTTATTTTCATTTTGGATGATCTGTCCATTGGTGTAAGTGAGGTGTTACAGTCCCCCACTTTTATTGTGTTACCGTTGACTTCCTCTTCTAGAGCTGTTAGCAGTTGCCTTATGTATTGAGGTGGTCCTATGTTGGATGCATATATATTTAGAATTGTTATATCTTCTTCTTGGATTGGTCGCTTGATCATTATGTAGTGTCCTTCCTTGTCTCTTGTAACATTCTTTATTTTAAAGTCTATTTTATCTGATACGGGTATTGCTACTGGAGCTTTCTTTTGATTTCCATTTGCATGGGATATCTTTTTCCATCCCCTCACTTTCAGTCTGTATGTTTCCCTGGGTCTGAAGTGGGTCTCTTGTAGACAGTATATATATGGGTCTTGTTTTTGTATCCATTCAGCAAGCCTGTGTCTTTTGGTTGGAGCATTTAATCCATTCACTTTTAAGGTAATTATCGATATGTATGTTCCTATAACCATTTTCTTAATTGTTTTGGGTTTGTTTTTGTAGGTCCTTTTCTTCTCTTGTGTTTCCCACTTAGAGAAGTTCCTTTAGCATTTGTTGTAGAGTTGGTTTGGTGGTGCTGAATTCTCTTAGCTTTTGCTTGTCTGTAAAGCTTTTGTTTTCTCTATCGAATCTGAATGAGATCCTTGCCGGGTAGAGTAATTTTGGTGGTAGGTTCTTCCCTTTCATCACTTTAAGTTTATCATGCCACTCGCTTCTGGCTTACAGAGTTTCTGCTGAGAAATCAGCTGTTAACCTTATGGGCATTCCCTTGTATGTGATTTGTCATTTTTCCGTTGTTGCTCTCAATAATTTTTGTTTGTCTTTAATTTTTGTTAGTTTGACTACTATGTGTCTTGGTGTGTTTCTCCTTGGGTTTATCCTGCCTGGGATTCTGTGCTTCCTGGACTTGGGTGGCTATTTCCCTTCCCACGTTAGGGAAGTTTTTGACTATAATCTCTTCAACTATTTTCTCGGGTCCTCTCTCTCTCTCTTTTCCTTCTGGGACCCTTATAATGCGAATGTTGTTGCATTTAATATTGTCCCAGATGTCTCTTAGGCTGTTTTCATTTCTTTCATTCTTTTTTCTTCTTTTCTGTGGCAGTGAATTCTACCATTCTGTCTTCCAGGTCACTTATCCATTCTTCTGCCTCAGTTATTCTGCTATTGAATCCTTCTAGTCTAGTTTTCATTTCAGTTATTGTATTGTTCATCTCTGTTTCTTTGTTCTTTAATTCTTCTAGGTCTTTGTTCAACATTTCTTGTGTCTTCTCGATCTTTGCCTCCCTTTTTCTTCTGAGGTCCTGGATTATCTTCACTATCATTATTCTGAATTTTTTATCTGGAATGTTGCCTATCTCCACTTCATTTAGTTGTTTTCCTGGGGTTTTATCTTGTTCCTTCATCTGGTACATAGCCCTCTGCCTTTTCCTGTTGTCTATCTTTCTGTGAATGTGGTTTTTGTTCCACAGGCTGCAGGATTGTAGTTCTTGCTTCTGTCTGCCGTCTGGTCTGGCTTCTCTATTTTTTTGCTTCATTCAGGTTTCCCCTTTTCCAAGCTTGTCAGAGTATAAGTTGGGGTGTATGATTTTTGTGTGTGTTGCTTTGTAGCAGAGATGTAATGGGACCAATTTATGGGTGCAGAATGTTGGCTTCATACCTTTGGGAAGCTTCAGAATATTTCCTGAGAAATCATCCTTTTCTTTTTCCAAGAAAGATTACCGTCACTTTGTAGTATAGCTTTTGGGTTGTATACTGGACCATCACTTAATAAAGCATTAACTTTTCTCTTTCTGATTTACTTCACTCTTTATGGCAGACTCTAGGTCCATCCACATCTCTACAAATGACCCAATTTCAGTCCTTTTTGTGCCTGAGTAATATACTCTTGTATATATGTACTACATCTTCTTTATCCATTCATCCATTGATGGACATTTAGGTTGCATCCATGTTCTGGCTATTGTAAATAAAGCTGCAGTGAACATTGGGGTACATGTGTGTTTTTGAATTACAGTTTTCTCAGGGTATATGCCCAGTAGTGTGGTTGCTGTGTCATATGGTAGTTCTATTTTTAGTTTTTTAAGAACCTCCATACCGTTTTCCATAGTGGATGTCTCAATTTACATTCCCACCAACAGTGCAAGAGGGTTTCCTTTTCTCCACACCCTCTCCAGCATTTATTGTTTGTACATTTTTTGATGATGGCCATTCTGACCAGTGTGAGGTGATACCTGTTTGTACTTTTGATTTGCATTTCTCTGAGAATTAGTGATGTTGAGCATCTTTTCATGTGCCTCTTGGCCATCTGTATGTCTTCTTTGGTGAAATGTGTATTTAGATCTTTGGCCCATTTTTTGATTGGGTTTTTTTTTTCATACTGAGTTCCATGAGCTGTTTGTATAGTTTGGAGATTAATCCTCTGTCTGTTGCTTTGTTTGCAAATATTTTTTCACATTCTGTGGGTTGTCTTTTCGTCTTGTTTATGGTTTCCTTTGCTCTGGAAAAGCTTTTAAGTGTTATTAGGTCCCATTTGCTTATTTTCATTTATATTTTCATGACTCTAGGAGGTGGGCCAGAAAAGATCTTGCTTTGATTTATGTCAAATGCATATATGTGGAATCTAGAAAAATGGTAGAGATGAACCTATTTGCAGGGAAGGATTAGAAATGCAGACTTAGAGCATGGATGTGTGGACATGGGGGGAAGGGGAGGGTGGGATGAATTGGGAGATTAGGTTTGGCATAAATACACTACCATGTGTAAAATAGACAGCTAGTGGGAACCTGCTGTATAGCACAAGGAGCTCAGCTTGGTCCTCTGTGATGACCTAGATGGGTGGGATGGTGGGGGAGAGAGGTCCAAGAGGGAGGGGAGATATGTATACACATAACTGATTCACTTCATTGTACAGCAGAAACTAACACCACATTGTAAACAGTTATACTCCAATTAAAAAAAAAAAAAGCATCACTTATTGACAAAAGTGAATTGTGCTCATGTAGAATGGCTGTTGTTTTGCCTCTGGGTTTGTTTCTGGATTTGTCCATGTTTTGCATCTCCCTCCCAAGCATGGGAGATTGATCTGAATCTTCAGGTTCATCTAAATTAATCTTCCACCTCATACAGCAAGGAGAGTCCTGCACTCAGGATGAAGATAGTATGGAGAGTTTCCATTTTGCTTAATGCCTAAAACTGGAGTTTTTATTAGTAAGCCATTGTTCAGAAATCTTGCCTTCTAGTTAAATTGACTTACATGAATACGTAAGGGTTTTCAGTGTTAATAACTTGAAGCGTTTCCATTATTTTGTACTGGGAAACTTCAAGGAACAGAGTACCTTATTTGACTCTAAACAATTGGCTTTGGTTTTGGTGGCTGGTAGATTCAGGTGGAGAATAATATTCTTTCTTGGTTACTGATCCAGAGGGGAGATCCAGAAAACAGTCTGCTGTTGTGCATAGTGCTAAGTGTGTAGGATCCTTCTGGAATGTCATAGTTAATCCCATTATCAGTCAAGATGCCATGCAGAGTGTGTTATCCCCAAACCTAACACTGCCATCTTGGAAAGGAAAAGAGGTCATGCTAATGTGGGACCTAAAATTTGGGGAGAATAAGAAAATTGGAAAATCAAAAGCTACTTTATTCTTACCAAGAACCGTCTCCTCCCCTCCTTTTTGTACTTTTTCAGTGAGACTTAAATAGATTCCAGTGCTCAATAAACTCTTTAAAATTTATCTACCTCTCTTAGCTCTTGACACCCATTGTCTAACCACCAGCCTTCTAGAAAATCAGAGACCAGCAATGGTAACACTAGTGAAATTACTTAACCTCTCAGATTCTTTATCTAAAAGTTGTAATGAATCATACTGATCTGATAGGATATGTATTAGAGCTGATTATAAGAGAATACCACAGGCTAGGTGGCTTAAGCAACAGAATTTATTTTCTAACAGTTCTAGAGGCTACAAAACCCAAGACCATGGTACTGGCAGTGGTGGTTTCTCCTGAGGTCTCTTTCCTTAGGTTGTAGACAGAGGCCTTCTTGATATGTCCTCACAGGATGCTTTCATCTCTGTGTGTCACCCTGTTGTCTCTTTCTCTCCCTATAAGGACTCCAGTCCTATTAGATGAGGCCCCCACCATTATAACCTCATTTAACCATATTTATCTCATTAAAGGCCCCATCCCCACATACAGTAACATTGGGTGTTAGAACATCAACGTATGAATTTGGGGGGACACAATTTAGCCCATAATTGTATTTTCACGATTAAATGAGGAAATAGATGTGAAGTGTTATCCCAGTGTCTAACACATAGTGAATGCTTAATATCAAAACATCCTCAATTTACTGAGTACCTACTGTATGCCAGGTGCTATTCTGGTGCTAGAGATACCAGTGAGCAAAGCAGGTAGATGTTTTTGCTGTCATAGAGTTTATATTGTGTTGCAGTTGGTTATCATTTGCAGGAACAATAAATAAAAACTCATAGAAACCTTCTTTTATGGTTGCCTAGAAATTTTGGGGGGTTTGTTGTTGGTAGAGTGTAGTCAGTACACTGTAGAGAAGAGGGTCTGGACTAAGATGGAGGTTTGGAGTCTGTTCTGGCTATGGCTAACTGTGGACCTTGACCACTTCTTAACTTCTCTGGGCCATTTTTATTTATTTTTATTTTTTATTTTTGGCTGCGTTGGGTCTTCGTTGCTGCACCCAGGCTTACTCTAGTTGCAGTGTGCGGGGGCTACTCTTTGTTGCAGGGTGTGGGCTTCGCATTGTGGTGGCTTCTCGTTGCAGAGCAGGGTCTCTACGTGCACGGGCTTCAGTAGTTGTGGCACATGGGCTCAGTAGTTGTGGCTTGTGGGCTTAGTTGTTCCACGGCATGTGAGATCTTCCTGGACCAGGGCTCGAACCTGTGTCCCCCGCATTGGCAGGCAGTATCCTAACCACTGCACCAGCAAGGAAGTCCAGGGCCATTTTTCTTGAGCTACTTTCTTCGTAAAAGGAGACTGGCCTATGGCCATTCTTACCCTGCCGAAATCTGTACGAGTTCATGGAGGCATTTACCTCCAAGATTACACCTAGCTTGGGCTTCATATTTCAGAATGCATTTACAGAAAATGTTATAAGGGACCCTGAAGTATTTTTCTCTATGGAATGACTTCAGTTACTTTGATTTTACAATCCATACTTGGCATAGGAAAAATAAATCTCATCTGAGAGGCGAGTGCTCAGGATGAGAAAACGAAATCAGGGTGATGCTTTGAATATCAAAGCACATTAACTTGATTTTAAAATTTTGTGCTATGTTACTGAATTGATTGTATTTCATAAATATACAGAGGAGAAAACTACCTTCTCAAAAACAGATTTCACAGAAAGCCAAAAACAAGAAGCATGAGATGGATGTTTACAGATGTCCAAATTTTCATAACTTTGCAAGACATGGGTGTTTCCTATATTAGAGACAATACCCAGTAAATGAATTTCCATTTCAAAAAATTTCTCTTCCAGGGCTTCCCTGGTGGCGCAGTGGTTGAGAATCCGCCTGCCGATGCAGGAGACACGGGTTCGTGCCCTGGTCTGGGAAGATCCCACGTGCCGTGGAGCGGCTGGGCCCGTGAGCCATGGCCGCTGAGCCTGCGCGTCCGGAGCCTGTGCTCCGCAATGGGAGAGGCCACAGCAGTGAGAGGCCCGCGTACCGGAAAAAAAAAAAAAAAAAAAAAAAATTTCTCTTCCATTTGGTTGTTCTACTACCCCATCCCAAGCCATCTGCATGGTCTTTTATAAATGGCATATCATTTTTATAAAAGCCTTTTGTGTCTTCTAAATTTTAAAACAAATTATGATGCCAAAAATATCTCTAAGGATTTATGATTATAGACTAAAACAACAGCAGGTTTATGGGTTAACTTAACAGTTCCTAAGCCAGAACGTACATTTTCTGGATATGCGTACCACTTCTTACCCTAGGCCTTTGTTATTAGATTTTTGCATTTCTCAGCATCATGAGAAATACGTCATGCCTTAGCAGTGTGACTCAGGGCAAGAATTACCGCGCTTCTTTTCTTTAGCTCTGTATCCCTTTTCAGGGTAGCTTCTTATTTTCTCTGATATCTTTCGTCCCTCTTGCTACCTGTCAATCAGAATAAAGTGGTAGATTCTCATAAATTCAAGAACTGAAAGATTCCTCTACTTAAAAATCGAGTATAGGAAACTCTTCCACTAGGAGGAGTTTCCCATTCCTGCTTTTGGATATAAGGAGTTGATTTTTTGTTTTATTCAATCTCTTTATATATGTATATTGAGCTCTATCATGTGCCAGTCTCAAGGCTAAGCTCAGGAGGAATCAGAGAGAAAACAGTCCCTGCCCTGGAGAGGACCGTTCAGGAAGAGATGAGATAAAAACCTACAATGCCACCTATTTTTGCAAAAGCAAAGCATTGGGGGTTTAGGGGTTGCCAGGAGGAAAACTTGCTGCATTTTTCCTGGGGATCTCGTAGCCTCTCAGAGAAGCTATTTAGATAAATATGGTAGAGAGTACTAGAAATCTGAAGAGTTCAGTGCTAGTTTAAGCACTTGAACTTTGGTCTACTTGTACTGCAAGGTATGCGGTCAGGTCTCAGAGATGAATCTGACCTTGTCCCTGATCTTGAGGAGTTGTGCTTATATTCCTGCTCGGATGTGAGTCTTGTCTGCAGGCAAGGGATAGGCCACCTGAGCAGGCTGTTTGGGGCGCTCTTCCTTTCCACCCCTCTCTGCTTTAGCTTCTTCAGGGAGGCTGAACATGACTGAACACGAAGGAGGATTTGTATGGATGTCATGGGAGAGGAGGAAGATTCTCTATGCCTTCACATTACCAGGGTCCTTGGCTCTGGGCGTCTGTGGTACAGCTCAGGGGATAGGAAAACGGGCTCTTGTTCCTGTGTGGATGACAGCCATGTGGAGCTCTTGACTGCCACCCCTCCCTCCTGTGTTCTCAGCAGACTGCACTAAACTGATCACAGAATCCTTCCTTGTTGGGCTCAGCTGTGGCCTTCCTATCCGTCTCAACACAGTGCTTTGAGCAGCCACTACAAATTGATCATGAATTGGCATGTGAATTGAAATGATTTGACTTTTCTTGTTCTAGAATTTTGGAAAAAAAAAAAAAAGTTTGAACATGGACTCAACTCATGGGATCCTAAATTATGAGACTTCGCTCTCACCACCTCACCTCTTGATGAAAACGGCAAAGCGCGCAGGTGTAGGAGAGAAGCCTCGTTCGGGAATAGGTACATTGGGTGGTGTGTCCCAAGTGGTTTTCTTCCTGGGAACCCACACAGACAGAGATTACAAGGGAAAGCACTCTTGCTGATTTAAGAGAAGAGAAACTGATACTTAGGGACAATCAGTGAAGTCAAGTAGCTTATGTATGGGAAACATTTTAAGCTTTAAGTTTTCTACTGTTATGGGGCAAGAGTATGTGTTGAAAGGGCTTACATGCAGTCCTGAAATGTGTTTTCTTATTCTTACTCACACATCTTTCTCAAGTTCCCAAGTCCGACCGCACCTCAAAACTCACCCGTCTCCCATGCCCCGGGACAGCTGGGATATGCATCTTCCTGGGGTCATTCCCACCTCTGAACCCTTGTAGTCTTGTTCTCAGGAACACTCATCTGCACTGATTTACATACTGTCTTGGGAATGTTCAGTGTTTTCAGGAAGAACCCTCTCATTTCGTGACGCAAAGGAGCATTTCCTCTCTGGAGAGCTCTCATTGTTGGTTTAAGACTAATGATGGTAAAAATTTATAAAGTGAAGAAAGGAGAAATGGAGAACGTGTTATCTTAGTTTCCTAAGACAAGGGCTTCCCAAATCTATGCCGGAGGAACTGTGTTCCCGTATAACAAGGAAAAACGAAGTTGCATGGCCACAACCTATGGAAAAAGCTGAGTTAGGCAAAACTTGATAATAACAAGGCAAAATGAATCATTGCTACCATGTATCAGGGACTTGCCAGATACCAGACATTCTGCTAAGGTCTTTTTTTTTTTTTTTTTTGCTGTACGTGGGCCTCTCACCGTCGTGGCCTCTCCCGTTGCGGAGCACAGGCTCCGGACGCCCAGGCTCAGCGGCCATGGCTCACGGGCCCAGCCGCTCCGCGGCATGTGGGATCTTCCCGGACCGCGGCACGAACCCGTGTCCCCTGCATAGGCAGGCGGACTCTCAACCACTGCGCCACCAGAGAAGCCCTGCTAAGTTCTTTATACACATCACTTCATTGAATTTCCTCAACAATTTTATGAGGGAGGAATTATTTCATTCTCATTTTTGTAGGTGAGTAAATAGAAGCTCAGACAGGTTAAGCAATCTCCTCAAAATTCATAGCCAATGAATGGCGGAGCTAAGAATCACACTCAAGTCTGTCTGAGCCTCATGTCAAGCTCTAATCACAAGGCTTTTTTCTTATACTTAGAACCCCCCAAAGTTTTTTATACTTTTATATGCAATTGGAATCTCCAAAACAAAGGTAGATCAGACACCATTTTCCAAGCATATTTTCAGAAACCACTTTTTCTCTCAAATTATCTTGTGTGACTACGGTTCTGAGGAATGTGTCTTGGGATAAGTAGACCTTAGGTTTTATTATATGTAGAGTTTTATCTTTATTAACACACTTTGATAGTCACTGAGTCATTTAATTCTCCTAACCTTCCCACAAGATACACTAGGTATTAATACAGCCATTACACAGGGGTAATTTAGATACATCAAATTAAGGTAACTTTCTCAAGTTTCACATTAAATCATGGAAGAGTAGAGGTTGGAATATAGCCACTTAAGGGAGATCAAGAGAGTAGAAAATGAAGTCTCACCACTTTTACTGATGGTTACCAGGATATGGTGGAGATGCACTGTATTTTTATAACAATAGTCAACCTTGACTAACTTAAAAATGAAGCTGGAGATACATCAACTATTTTCTCTTTCTAGGGTTCTAGCATGCTTTTGAAAGATATTTATGTTAGAGAAGGGAAGGGAACTATTAATGGGATGGAAATGTACAGCAGGGCTTGCCAAATAGAAAGGGGTGAAAGAATGGAAGAAATGGACCATTGATAAATAGGGACTGTATTTGAAAGAGAATTTTTCAGTTAAACTTCAAATGTGTATGAGTTCAAACTAAGCAAAATACTTGTACTTACATGTTGGGTAAATGTTCTTCAATCTGCTTGTTTGAGGAAGATACGTTTTGCCTTTGCTGGACCTCTGATGAGCCCAAAGAGAATTCTTAAGTGCTAAATCGTCACTGTAATTGATGGTCTTAAAGCAGTCTTTTTACCAATATGATCGTTTTCATTATAAGCTTTCATTCGGGTGGTAGCTTGTTAATTGAGTGAAGTTCCTTAATCTCTTGCTGACAAGTACACATCGTTCAAAGCCAACTATTACATAATGCTACTTGTTCATCATACTCACCTCTGTGGATTTTTTCACCTGGATTCACAGTAGCATCCTTATCACCACTTTACATGTCCTTACAGTTAGTTGTATTTAACAGCACCATTTCCTTGTCACCCAAGGAAAGCATATCTGGTGTATTATGGCCAAAGTTCAGCATTTTTTCAACGACAGCTCCTTTTTGTTTTCTCATTTTTTTGGTAAGCAAGGTTGTTTATCTTCTTTTCATTATGTGCCTTGAGTCCTCCAAATCTTGACATGCAAGCTCACTTTCAAAGCTTCCTTTTCAAAATCTGTCAAGCCTTTGTTAATGTTTTGACTGATCAACGCTGTTCTGACATTAACGACTGTGTAAATTGCATCTTTAAGACTGAACTATTTAAGGAAATCTTGAATTCCTTAGTTCCTTGTTCAATGTAGCAAGCATAGAATTTTTAAGAATATTTGTACTTTTTACAGGCCATAAAATTCCTTGGTCATGGGGCTCTATTACAGATGTCACATTGTGGGGAAGGAAGAGCCAAAGACCTTATTTTTCACAGGGTGTCTCTGCCAGAGACCCACAGACATAAAATTTGCTTCTAGTCTAACTTATGCCTTTGGTACACGTATGGTTTAATCTGTCAGAAAAAGATTTTTCTGGTTACCTAATGTTTTTATCTTTTAACAGCTTTATTGAGAGAGAATCCATTTACCATGCAAAACCAATTGAAATTGTTCAGTGGTAGTTTGTATATTCACAGAGTTGTGTGACCATTAGTGGTATCTAATTTCAGAATAATTTCATTATCCAGGAGTGAAACCATGTACCCATTAGAAGAAGCCACTCTTGATTCCCTCTCCCCCAGTCCCTGGCAACCACAATTCTACTTTCTATCTCTCTAGAGATAAATATGATTCTGTCATTGATGAGTTGGGCAGGTCAACCTGTAAGATCTTCTAGTGTCCCATTTGTAAAATGGGGAAAATCATAATTCATATGTCCTCAAATGATGCGGAAGGCAACACTGAGAACATGTAAGACTCCTGGAAGACAGTGAGAGCTCGGTGATCCACAGCACTGAGGAGGAAATCGAGTGGGTCTTGATCTAAAGCTGGATCTTTTTATCTCTCACACATACCTGTGTGTCTGTCTCTGTACATGTCTCTGGGTTTCTGTTTCTATGTCTTTCTGTTTCTCTGTCTCTATCCTTCCTGTCTATCTCACTGTATCTCTGTGTCTCTCTCTGTCCATATCTATCTCTATGTTATCTCTAAGTCTCTGTGTCTCTGCTTCTCTCTCTTTTGTTTTGAGGGAGAGACCACGTTTACACAACTTTTGTTACAGTATATTGTTATAACTGTTCTCTTTTATTATTATTGTTACTCTCTTACTATGCCTAACTTATAAGTTAAACTTTATCTTATGTATGTATGTATAGAAAAAAACATAATCTATCAATAAATAGGGTTCAGTACTCTCTGTGGCTCCAGGCAGCCACTGGGTGTCTTGGAACGTTTCCCCCATGGATATAGGGAGATTGCTGTCTTAGAAGCTCACCGACTCTGGAATCCATCTTGTTTCAAGTCCCAGTCTCTCCATGTCTCTTTTGGTGTCCATATTTTTATGTCTCTCTATCTCAAAGTCCCACCTTTTTGTGTGTGTGGTACGCGGGCCTCTCACTGTTGTGGCCTCTCCCGTTGCGGAGCACAGGCTCCGGATGCGCAGGCTCAGCGGCCATGGCTCATGGGCCCAGCCACTCCACGGCATGTGGGATCCTCCCAGATCGGGGCACGAAACCGAGTCCCCTGCATCGGCAGGCGGATTCTCAACCACTGCGCCACCAGGGAAGCCCTCAAAGTCCCACTTTATGTCTGTCTATGTCTCTGTGTTGCTGTGCCTCATTCTATGTCAATTTCTCTCTCCCTCACTGTCTGTCTCTCTGGCCCCATCTAGAGGATTTAGGACAGTACACCAATATGGTAGAGACAGCTAGAAGTGCCCTCTGGCTGAAGTGGACAGGGTCAGATCACAGAGACCTTTGCTGCCTAGTAGTGTAAGAGGGGCAGAAGTTCCTGTTAAAATAGCAGATGAGCAGAAATGTCTACACTGGATCTGACAACATTGGGGAAATACTTACGTTTCCTGCCAGGAGGATAAAACTGTTTCAGGAGGTTTTGGAGTTGGAAGAGATGGATGTTATGGGGGTGAACCTGGATGTGATCGTAGTGATCTAAACAGAAGGCCATGAAGGTTGGAATCAGAATAGTGCAGTTGGAATGGTCAACCCAGGAAAGTGTTGAAGTAATGGCAGAACTTTGTAACTGGCAGTCGAGGGCATATGATAAAACTTGAGAGATTGTGGGCTTTTGAATCGGAGAGATCAAAGTTGAATTATTGATTCTGCCACGTACTTGTTTGGGGAGGTCTTTCAAGCAACTCAACAGCACTGAACCATGACCTGTCTCTAAAATGGAGATGATCATGTCTGTCTTGAGGGGCTGTCGTGATGGTTGGAGACTTTGTGTGACGTTTAGCAGGAAGTATCAGGCCCTCAGAAAGTAGCTACAATTTACAGAGATCAAAGAAGGAGGGAGATGAGAGTTGAGTTGTCTTGGAGCATGAAGGAACAGCCTGGACAGCCAGGAGATTTATAGTGTTTACGAGCCTAGATAGATTTGGAACACTTCGGTTTGCACTTGAATACAAAAGCCGCCCCTTTCTTCCTAGTGGCCCGGTGAAATACAGCTGAAGAAATCCCTGATGTTGTTGATACTATGGTGCAGATATAGAACGTGATGAATGAGAGTCCTAGCTGGTAAGCAATACTGGAACACGAGGGCAAGGAAATTCATTGTTGGGAACGTTCCTATAAAGAACGGATAGTACTATCAATCCATCCTCTGAGTCAGAAACCTCCTTTTTGAGAAATTATCCTTTCCACCTCTACTTTGCCTTTTCATGGTGCCGTGGTTGGATTTAATGCCTCTCTCTTGACGCCTGCTTTTTGCCCAAAATGCCTTTCACTTTTCTAATGCCACGCCCCTCGTTTATGATCATTAATTCAGAGTGCTTTGGCTTGTTGGAATTTTCATTTGGCATTGTGGCAAATTGTGTACTGGGGTATTTCTTGGTTCTGTGTGTTTGTTGATGAAATTGGCATGAGCTGCACAGTGGTTTTGGCTGTGTGCCTGGGACAGTATATATATAACAGCTTTAAAATCTACTCTTTCTTTCTCTGACCCGCCCTTTCACATTTATTTGCAGGGTTTCATGTGGGATGGGGATAAATCCAATCTGGTGATAGCTCTGGTTTCGGCCTGCCCTGCATTCCTTCCCTTTGCTTCTAATAAGTTGTACTGTGTTTTTCTTTTGGAAGGCCACTGCCAATCCCATGTTGTCCTGGTTTTAGTATCAATCTTGATCCCCCTTGGAGGGACATGTCATTCATTTTGTCTCAGAATACTCTATTCTCCAGTCACAATGTTTGGTTTGTGGATTAGCATTTTCATTCATTTATGCAGCAGCATTTACTGAGCACCTACTATGTGTAAAGTGCTAGGTTTTGTTGTGTATACCACAGTAAGTAAAATAGGGTCTCGGAGCTTAGAGAATTTACACTCGAGTTGAAGAAGACATAAAACAAACCTGTAAACAGGAATACAATTAAGTGTCAGGTAATGGTTTTACTTAAAAACTTGAAAAGCATGTGAGAGGATTGAAGTGTGATTGAAGGTAGGGATGGTGGGTAGCAATTTTAGAAAGGGGGTTCATGGAAGACCTTTATGATAAAGTGACATTTGGTCTGAATGAAGTGAGGGAATGAGCCACATCGATATCTTAGAGAAAAGTGTTTGGGGGCAGGAAGAACTGCAGGTGCAAATGCCCTGAGGCTGTAGCAGGGAGGGCAGTGTGCCTAAAAGAGCATGAGTGAGGTCAGAGTGATGGGGAATCAGGACAGAGAGGTAGGTGGGGGCCAGATTGTAGAGGAGCTTATGGTCTATGGTGAAGACGTTGATTGACTGGAATTGTGAAGGGAAGGCATTGGAGGGTTTTGAATACGGCAGTGATGAACAAGGGTTAATTAGAATGTTCCCTGAGATGCGATTCAGATGCTGGGTGGGAAAGGTTCTTCTCTACCTTTAGGATAATAAGCTTTGAGGATGATATAAGATCGACCAGCTTTTAATCTTCTTCGGAGCCGCATGGAGAAAGACAGTTATTGCACTGAAATCAAGGAACCAACACAAAGAGGGAAATAGAGAAAAACTGAGGTCAAAGAGGGACAGAAAGATAAAGAGTTGTACCAACATAAGACCCTGGATCCAGCTATTCCTGAAGTACCTCTCCTTATGTGAACCAGTACATTCAATTTTTTTTCTCTACCTTCTGTTGAGTGTGGTTCAAGTGAGAGGTATTTGTCACCTAAAGAGTCTTCAGTTGTAATCATTGTTTGGATGGTGGCCATTATTGATATCCAGTCTTAATTTATGGCTCCTAAAAACCCTCACCATTTTACATTTTCTTATTTGAGTATCAAAATAATAAGGTGAGACAAGCAGACAATAAATAATACCTGGCATAGCAATGAATAAAGAGGTCAGGGGCACTGCACCAAGTGACTTGCTCAGTGTTAAATAGATAATAATTGTCAGAGCCAGAATTTGAAAGATGTGACTATGAAATCTATACTTTGCCCATTAATCTATGTTAGTTAAGTGGTTACTGTTGTGGTTTTAAAATAAGTCCTCAAATTATTTTATAGTCCTGCTTTCGAAAGATGGAGACTAATTCTCCTCTCCAGTGTGGGCTGGACTTAGTGATGCGCTTCTAGTGAATAGGAGGAAGAAGAAAGCACAAGAAGAGTGTGCAACTTTGGAGTTTAGGTCCTAAAAGGTAGTGTGATTTCCTTGCTCTGTGTTGGATCACTCACTCTAAGGGAAGCCCATTGCCTTGTCATCAGGCCACTCAAGCAGTCCTACTCTGGAGACCCATGTGGTGAGGAACTGAGACTTCCAGCCAATAGCCATGTGAGTAAACTGATTTTGTTTTTAGGTTTTTATTTGTTTTATACAGCAGGTTCTTGTTGGTTATCTATTTTATACATATTAGTGTGTATACGTCAATCCCAATCTCCCAGTTCATCTCACCACTCCCGTCCCCCTCCACCCCCCTGCTTTCCCCCCCCTTGGTGTCCGTACATTTGTTCTCTACAACTGTATCTCTATTTCTGCCTTGTAAACTGGTTCATCTGTACCATTTTTCTAGATTCCACACATATGCGTTAATATACGATATTTGTTTTTAAGTCTTTCTGACTTACTTCACTCTGTATGACAGTCTCTAGGTCCATCCATGTCTCTACAAATGACCCAGTTTCGTTCCTTTTTATGGCTGGGTGAGCAAACTGTTTTGTGAGCTGATCCTCCAGCCCTGGTCAAGCCTTCCCCCTTTGGTGACCACTGGTGTGATTTCTGATGAAAGATAATGTCAAAGGATCAAGTACATATGATATAACTATAAATCCCACTTCAGATTTGGTGTTTGATTCTCCCTAGGGAGCCCCATTTTCCAAGCTCCCTTGTCAACACAGCTGTGTGACTAGATCTCATCAATGAAATGTAGTGGATTGAGATAAATGAGTTTCTTGGTTCACCTTTAGTTCTAAGATCTGAAATTGACAGCTTTATGAAATACAAATGGAGATATTTGACGAGAAGTTAAATACTAATACGTTTGGGGTGTTTCCAAGAGAGGTCACAGGTTGGCTTTTCAGAAGATTCTCAGAGATCTTCATTTCTTTTCACTCCATTGCCCCGTGAGTTATGATGGCTGTCTGAGTGCAGGGTTTTCTCAGGGCACTTTGGAAATAAAAATTTATCTGATAGATAGATGGTATTTTTTGTTTTTTTGTTTTTTTCCAACTTTGTACTGGCTCCCAGTAAGAGAACGAGGAATCTTTCTCCATCATTTGCCTTGTGACTTTGGTGCTTCCTTAGAGGGAGGAGAGTACTTCCCCATTTTGTTAACATTGATTTTGGCCATGTAACTGGGTTTGATCAACAGAGTGTGAGAGAATGTGACAGTAAGCAGAGCCTTACGTGTGTTTGTGTGGTTTGATTTGGCCTCTTGCATTAGAAGAACACGTTCCAGGCAGCTGGTTCAAGGAGAACGAAGGGACATGTAGAACTGATTAGAATGCATTGCAACCTGGAGCCAATCTCAGCCAAGCTCAGTTGAGTCACAGCCTGCCTGAAGACTCATGAGTGAGAAATGAATGCTTATTTTTGTGAGGTGGTGAATTTAGGGTCTTTTTATTACACAGCTACATTGCAGCAAGAGCTGACAAATACACTTAGTACATACAGTTGTCTGGAAAAAGCAGTTTCTCTGGAAGATACTGGGAGTAGAAGTAAAAGAAATAGCCCTCAAAGAAACTGTCGGTTTTCACAGGAAAAGAAGAGAGTAAGAAATGAAAGAGTGTTAACAAAGATGACAGGTACATGTACTTGATAAAGAGGAAAGCAATAATAAGTTCTTCCTGGATAAACAAATGTTTATTAAAAAGTTGCATCTATCATTTAAGACTTTTATGTGTGTCCCTGGGTCTGGGCTTGACATATTTGTAGATTATATGTGCCAGTGTTTTCTTTTCACCAGCCTGAATAGCCAAGGAAATACTCTACTTAGGAGGGAATATTACCTCTACCTGTTGCTGACAGGAGCCAGTGGGTAATTCCACCTGCATTAACTTATTGAAATGCTGTTCTCAAATATTTCATTAAAACAGAGTTGTGTTTTGTTCTGAAAAGGGTAGAAGACTTGAAGGGAAAATAAGCCACCTCTTTTAATAAGAAGGTGGTTTGGTTCATATTTATAATAATTTTGCATATTGTTTTCTAACTTTCATTCACTCAAAATCGTGGTCAGTCGCATCCCATCTGTAAGTTACACTGACTGATAACTTATGATTCATCTAAAAGTAAATTCATTTTACAGTTATAGCAGAGGAAATTCAGGCACACTGTTTGTCGTGGGTAGCTGTCCACTGATACTTGGGTCTGCATTATAGAACTGTTTCTGGGAACTTCCTCAGTTAGGGAACACATTTCCCAGCCTCCCTTCTTTCCAGATGTGGTCCAAAGACTAGATCTTACCAATGGAGTATGAGTGGAAGTGAGGTGTCCCTTCTGAGCCCAGAGTTATAAGAACTGTGTGTATATTAAACGCATTCTTTCTCCTTTTGTCAGCTGGGCTGGAAGCCACCCCAAGAACTTAGGGGATGGTGGCGCCACAGTCGGAAGTAGCCTGGTTTTCTCATTCACCTGGTATATGGAAGCAGATCACTGACCAGGAGCGCCCTCCATAGACTGTGCCCTGAGCAAGGTGTGAACTCAGTTGTGTTTAGGCTCCTGGAACCTTCAAGATCATGTGTTACAGCAGCTAGTGTCACCAATGCAATAGGATTACTATGAGGTAGCTACAAAAATCAATAGTTAACAAAGAAAAAAAAATCATTTTTATACCCACTTCCACTGGGTTCCAACCCTGATAAGTGTATCGTGTGTTGGAAAATATTCCTCTGGTGCTTGGATGGACAGATAAAATGTCATGTGAGCAATATTTCCTTCCTTGTTCTTAAGCTCTTGCTGCCAGTCGACTGGAGTATTCCGATTTCAATTTTAATGTTTGTCACCTGCTGTTGAGACATTGCTGACCTTGAAATGCTACAAAATCATGTCACCGTTCCCTCTGATTCTTGGGAGGACAGCGGTCAAAGCATGAACACTCTATTCATAAAAAGGAGTGACTGACAGGTCAAGCGAGACATGTTTTTCCTCCGCGTGCTTTCAAAGTGGCCTGCTATTTAATTGAAACTGTCCAGCTCTCGATCATTCCAAAGCGCTTGTGTCTTCTGTTGCCAAGCTGTGGATACCACTTACAATCCAACCTGCTCACCCGGGGGAACCTCCAGAAGGAGGATTCTAGACCTGCCCTGCTGTTTCTTTGAGGTCCTTTTTGCGATTTTTCAGAAAGGTACCTGAGGAAAAGGATTAAGGGCTGGGAATTCCTCTGTGCAGGATACGTGACATAGTAGTTAGGGTTAGTTCTGCTAACTGCTGTAACGTAAAAGTCCTTTCCAGTGATCCTGGTGGGGGCAGTCTTTTGTGCTTGAATTCAGAGGCTGGCCTGCTTCCCCCTTGTTGTACTATCCTACTCTGGGGCCTTGAACTTCTCCCAGCTAGTAGATGAGCAAAAGGGGGTCCCGACTGGGAATCTTCTTTCACACTGAGCATTTTGTAAAACCGTTCTTCCAGCAAATGAAGGCAAACCAAGTCGTTTTTAGACTATCTTTCGAACTCCCCCTCTCCTTCCTTATTTTGCTGCCAGGATTTCCGGCACAGCCCAAGTTTGGTGGGACCTTTTCCCAGCTGCTCTTTTGTTCCAAAGGCCTCTCTGACTTCTCATTCTGATTACAGAGCTGTTGATGGGCCCCACTGAACTGAGCCTTGGCTGAGTTCATGATGACACAGGAAGTGCTTACTTATTTTATTAGCAGTGATTAATAATTTTCTTTCGTTATAGACTAAGAGCGTGTATGTAATATGCATTCACGGAGCCTAGTGATTGACATGCTTTCTCATACAGATAGCAGGAGGCTGCAGTTTTCTCTGTGCAAGGAGCCCAGAACCTGCTTTGATTGCTGGAGTTCATGATGGGCGATCTGCATGCAGTTGGCTATTGAGCGCCTGGTGGGGAGAGTCTCCTGTGAGCTAACCTTCCCAGTGGGCTTCTGTATATTAAATTCTTCACAGTTGGAGGGGCTCAGAGGACCCTAGTGACTGAAGGTCTTTTAAATGTATAATAGGTAAGCTGTTTGATGTTGGCTGAGACATGACTGCTGCCTGGCTTCCTACAATGCCTTCACACCGCCGCCCGTGTCCTGAGATACAAAAAAGAGTTGTCCGAAGTGTGTTCTGTGTTGCTATCTTTGTGTCCTAAGTGGTGCTTCCGTATATTCCTTCCAGCTTTATTCTATGATCTCTCTTAGCTTGTGACCTTCTCTCTCCTTCTACCAGGTAGCTTAATGGTAAAGAGCATGCGTTCTAGAACTACTCAGTCAGACAAGGGTCAAGGTTCAGTCCCACTGCTTCCTGGCATGACTTGGGGCAAGATTGATTTTTTTTTTTTTTTTTAACTTCTGAAACTGAGTTTTCTTATCTGTGTAATGAAGACAATAATACCCACCTTATGTGGTGGTTATGCAGATGAACTGAGTAAATGCATGTAAAGCATTTAGCATAGTTTGGGCAGTGACTAAAGGTAGCTGTTATTATCGGTCATATCCTTGCCTCCTTTGTTTCAGCTCTCCTGGCCAGGGCTTCCCTTGGCTGGAATTTCATCTCTCTGCTGTCAGCTCAGGGATTCACAGAGTATTCTAGATCAACCCAGAACCTGGAACTTTCTTTCCCAAATGCGCCAGCATTAGGCAATCTGATGATGATGGTTAAAAAAAAAAAAAAAGGTAATCTTTCCTGAAGGCTAATTATGTGCCAGGCTCTGCACAAAGCATTTTGTGTGGATCATACATCATTTGATTCCCTCTAAGACTGTGTGTATTAGGTATCATGACTTCGCATCTTATAGATGAGAAAACCAAGGCCAGACTGTTTTAAGTACCTTGTCTAACACTCTACAAACAGTGAGTAGCAGAGCCAGAGAGTAAACCCGTCTGTCTGACACTCTGGTGCCCGTTAACTGCTGTTGATATCCTTCCTGAAAAAGTGGGCAGCACTTGTAAAGCAGTTCTTAGTCGCTCAAAGCTCATTTCACCCTTTCATCCCCCTGGCACAGTATTTACTGTGTCAGTCAGGAAACTGAGACCACCCCAGGCGTTTCAGACGGAGGGGATACAGCCCAGGGAACGGGTTACATGGTAGTGGAAGGATGAAAGAAAAAACACACTGAAGTAGTGTGGAAGTAGTAACTGCAGGAAGCAGTAATCACCGCAGGGAAAAAGGCTTGCTGTGGAGCTCTAGGTAGTTGAGGGGGAGGAGGTGCTGCAGGGCTGGGTGCTTAGGCTCAGAGCTTGCCATGTGTCTGATACTCAGCCCACTTGGGGGCGCCGTAGAGTGGGGATGTTATAGGGCCGTTATCCTGAAGCCTGAGAAACACAGAAGCTACCTGATGCTGTTGGAATAACGCCAACCTGGGCTGAACACAGGGGAGAGTTGCGTTCCCACGCGATCTCCTCCCAGGCCCTCCACTGCAGACCCTAACTGGAGGCTAGTGAACAGGGGCACCTGGGAACCCGTTTGCAGACTCCCAGGCCGTCATGGCACAGTAGTATGCAGAAGGTGGGCTTGGGCTGAGAAAAATGGGCAAATAACAGGCGCCATTGCTGTTTCTCTGGCTGCCGTGGAAGTCCACGTGGACGTGGCGGTGGATGTGGGCAGCTGCCTGTGAGGAGAATGAAGCCGACTGGGGTAACTGAGGAGACATGAGCTTTTCTCCTTCAGCAAGCACCGTGCATTCAATTTTGTCATGCTTGGTATTATTTTAGGGCTTTAAGTCAAGTGCGTTCTTTCTGCCGTGACAGTCTGTGTCTGTGCGGTCTTAAACCAAGGGACACATCAGCCCCCTGGGTCACTTCCCAGAGTAATTATCTCTCTTCAGCCATTTTTCCTTTTAGCCACAGGTCATCCTAGTAAAACTATAAGAAACTCCGTGGCTGGCCCCGTACTGGGTCTCATTTCCTGGGAGACTTTCCTTCTCTTTGAATTACCCATTTAGTCTTGCGAGAAAATGCTTCAGGGGGAAGGAAGAGCCTGGCAAGGAATAGGGGAGAGGAGCGAGCCTGCAATTTGAAATGCTGAATGGCAATTTTACCTCGGCCAGGCTTGTCACAGGGCTGATGAATGGTCCCCGGTAGCATGCTTGCAGGTGATGTTAAAATCTCCCTGAGGTCCAAGCAGAGTGTGTCTCACCTCTTTGCATCTAGAGACGGTAGGTGGTGCTGTGGCGTTAAAGGATGAAAGGAGAAAAAATGTTACAGAGAGAAAAAAAAAATGATGGAGAAGCAGGGGGTTGTGTGGGCCTGGCTGAAAGAAGGGCAACATGAAAATGTATCCTCATTCAGTGCCTCTCCAATGCAGGTGAGCATTTTTCCTTTTCAGAGCTGGAGGTTGCATAGGGACTTGCAATTACAGATGCTAGCTATGTCAGGCTCTCGCAAATAAAATTGCAGACGTGTCAGGCAGCATCCTGCTGACTGGACATGTTGGGTGTACGTCTAACGGTAGAAGTTTGACCACTTCGTTTACCTGTCTCCTGGTTTTCTTTTCCCGTGTCTTTTTTCCCTCCTAACTGCACTCCCACTCTCATTTGCCTTTTTTAGTCTTCCCCTTCCTTACACCCTTTCAGTTCAGTTCAGTAAATTTTGTACCTGGCATTGTTTTCTGAGGCATGCTGGGATATCTAGGGGAACAGGATGTAAAAATAAGTTCCTTTTCGTAGAAAGGAAATGACCATTGCTTGTGTACCCATTGTCTAGGAACTGAGCTAGGCACTTGTACACTCACTTGATGTTGTTTAACCATTTAAATTATTCACTTATATAACCAGTGTTGCTTGAGCACTTGCTGTGTCCTGGTGACGGAGGGGGGAAGGCATCACCTGTGCCCTTGGTAATGGGGAGACTAGAGCATTGAAAAGCCACTGCCTTTGTGTATCTTTGCTTCTTCATGATTTGAATCCTGATGCTTCAATCACATAATTTATGTGGCTTCCTTTAACATCCTTGCAGCTCTGGAGTCTGACTGCCTGGGTTCAAATCCTGACTTTTCTACTTCCTAACTGTCAGACGTTAGGCAAGTTATATCATTTCTCAGTGTTTCAGTTTTCTTACAGGAGAAAATGGGATAGTAGGTCCTACTTCAAAGAACAGTTTTGAAAACTAAATGAGAACACACACAAGTTTAGGAAAATAACTGGCATATATTAAGTACATGATAAACTTTAGCTTTAGGATAAACTTTAGCTTTCATAGTCCTCATCACCACCTTCAAAATTATTAACACAGTTACCACCTTTGGAAGATGTACGGTGGCATCTTGTCCCCTCCCCAGGCCCCCAACTACGCCTATACACCAGATAAAAAGGGAGAAGTTTGGGAAAGCTTCATGGAAATGGCTGAATGACAGCTGCCCTGTGCTGTGAGGAAGTTCAGAGGTGAATTTCTAAACTCAAGAGTATCACGCACTTACAGAGAATCAGATGCGACCTATGTTCTTTGTTCCCTGTCAATTCCATATGCACACATTCTGCAAACCATTTTAGTGGGATCGTATAATCCCTGAGGTCAAGAATGGGTATGGTCAAAATTAATGCACAGAAATCTCTTGCATTCCCATACACCAATGATGAAAAATCTGAAAGAGAAATTAAGGAAACACTCCCATTTACCATTGCAACTAAAAGAATAAAATACCTAGGAATACACCTACCTAGGGAGACAAAAGACCTGTATGCAGAAAGCTATAAGACACTGATGAAAGAAATTAAAGATGATACAAACAGATGGAGACATATAACATGTTCTTGGATTGGAAGAATCAACATTGTGGAAATAACTGTACCACCCAAAGCAATCTACAGATTCAATGCAATCCCTATCAAACTACCGCTGGCATTTTTGACAGAAGTAGAACAAAAAATTTCACAGTTTGTGTGGAAACACAAAAGGCCCCGAATAGCCTAAGCAATCTTGAGAAAGAAAAACAGAGGTGGAGGAACCAAGCTCCCTGACTTCAGACTATACTACAAAGCTACAGTAATCAAGACAGTATGGTACTGGCACAAAAACAGAAATATAGATCAATGGAACAGTATAGAAAGCCCAGAGATAAACCCATGCACATATGGTCACCTTATTTTTCATAAAGGAGGCAAGAATATACAATGGAGAAAAGACAGCCTCTTCAATAAGTGATGCTGGGAAAACTGGACAGTTACATGTAAAAGAATGAAATTAGAACACTCCCTAACACCAAACACAAAAATAAACTCAAAATGGGTTAAAGACCTAAATGTAAGGCCAGACACTATCAAACCCTTAGAGGAAAACATAGGCAGGACAGTCTATGACATAAATCACAGCAAGGTCCTTTTTGACCCACCTCCTAGAGAAATGGAAATAAAAACAAAAATAAACATGAGATCTAGTGAAACTTAAAAGATTTTGCATAGCAAATGAAACCATAAACAAGACGAAAAGACAACCCTCAGAATGGGAGAAAATATTTGCAAATGAAGCAACTGACAAAGGATTAATCTCCAAAATTTACAAGCAGCTCATGCAGCTCAATATCAAAAAGAAACCCAATCCAAAAATGGGCAGAAGACCTAAATAGATATTTCTCCACAGAAGATATACAGATTGCCAACAGACACATGAAACGATGCTCAACATTACTAATCATTAGAGAAATGCAAATCAAAACTACAATGAGGTATCACCTTGTACCAGTCAGAATGGCTGTCATAAAAAAAATCTACAAACAATAAATGCTGGAGAGGGTGTGGAGAAAAGGGAACCCTCTTGCACTGTTAGTGGGAATGTAAATTGATACAGCCACTATGGAGAACAGTATGGAGGTTCCTTATAAAACTAAAAATAGAACTACCATATGACGCAGCAACCCCACTACTGGGCATATACCCTGAGAAAACCGTAATTCAAAAAGAGTCGTGTACCACAATGTTCATTGCAGCACTATTTACAATAGCCAGGATATGGAAACAACGCAAGTGTCCATCAACAGATGAATGGATAAAGAAGATGTGGCACATACATACAATGGAATGTTAGTCATAAAAAGAAATGAAATTGAGTGATTTGTATTGAGGTGGATGAACCTAGAGACTGTCATACAGAGTGAAGTAAGTGAGAAAGAGAAAAATAAATACTGTATGCTAACATATATATGGAATCTTAAAAAAAAAGGTTCTGAAGAATCCAGGGGCAGGACAGGAATAAAGACACAGACGTAGAGAATGGACTTGAGGACATGGGGAGGGAGAAAGGTAAGCTGGGATGAAGTGAGAGAGTGTCATGGGCATAAATACACTACCAAATGTAAAATAGATAGCTAGTGGGAAGCAGCCAGGTAGCACAGGGAGATCAGCTCTGTGCTTTGTGACCACCTAGAGGGGTGGGATAAAGGAGGGTGGGAAGGAGATGCAAGAGGGAGGAGATATGGAGATATATGTATACATTTAGCTGATTCACTTAGTTATAAAGCAGAAACTAACACACCACTGTGAAGCAATTATCCTCCAATAAAGATGTTAAAAAAAAAAAGATTGGGCTTCCCTGGTGGCGCAGTGGTTGAGAATCCTCCTGCCGATGCAGGGGACACGGGTTCGTGCCCCGGTCCGGGAAGATCCCACATGCCGCGGAGCGGCTGGGCCCGTGAGCCATGCCCGCGGAGCCTGTGCGTCCGGAGCCTGTGCTCCGCAATGGGAGAGGCCACAACAGTGAGGCCCGCATACCACAAAAAACAAACAAACAAACAAAAAAGATTTACAGGGACCAGTTAAGTAGAAGGGGATGGTCTCCTCTTCCCAGGTACTTGAATGAAGGGCTCAGGGGAACACTTTTTCTATGATCAACTGGCCAAGGTTCTAATTGTCTTTTTCATTTCACCCATTAAAACATTAGCTTAATACAGTCACAAGGCTTCTTTCCAAATTCTAGTAATAAAATCAATATAAAATGGAGTTTCCAATCCACATTTAATTTGTCATTTTCCTTGATTTGTGTTTTTAAAAAGTCTTTTTTTTAAAGCTCCGTGAGTGGTCTGCCTAAAGTGTATGTGCCTGATTGATTGACAGATTATTTTACAGCTAGTACTTATTATTTGTTTTTGTTAAGGGCTGAGTGGTTTTTAGAGAAAAAACAATAAGGTAAAAAAGAAAAAAAGGACTTTGATTCACTTATTTCAAATAGAAAGTTGTAGAGAAATAAGTTATAAAGTCAGCGACTTTGACAGTATGTGCATTTCTTGCATCATATATTAATTGGTAGTCATAAATTGTAACAAGTGGACATACGATGCAGATGTGAAAAGGTAAAGATGAAGAATTTTAAAGGTATTATGCAGTGAGTGATAATTGATCTTTTCTTCTTATATAAGTGCCTTTTTAAATATAAAACTAAAATACATAGAACGTGAGGACTGTGACTCTAGTGTATATTTTATGAAACTATGGGGATTAGTTCTTACATTAAAAAAAGCAGGTGCTGCTTTCTCCGTTACTGTCTTTATATTGTTTTTATTTTTCCTTTTAGAATAGTTGAATATTTTTCAGAGTTATAAAAAATTTAGATGACTTTTCGAAAATTTTGTTGATATCCTTTGTCATACATTTATATGCCACGTGTGGCTTTTCTTCATTATTTCCTGTTTTGTTTACCCTTGTTTGATATTTGATGAAAAAAACAGTTGGTAAAATTCTTAATTTAATCTCCACAGAACCAGTAAAACCTATCAACTGCATTCTGTTCTGATTGGGTTAATTTTAAACCATTATGCAGTATCTAAGGATAGAGAAACCCTGTAGAACTTATAATGAAAATAAACAAGTCAAAAATTTAGCCACTTTGAGCAAGATGGACTTCTGATTTAAAACATGCTTTTCAAAAATCACTCGTTTGAAAAAATTTTAATTAGCTGATATGGATAGGAATCTAGAACTAAACAATCATATATAATCTGGGCCGTTGGTTTATAATGCTTCATGTATTTGATATGTCCATCTGAAGTTTGCTACACAGCAATGCATAAAACATAAGAGAGATGAACAGATTAAATAAATTACCGTGCTATTGGCCAAAAAAAAAAAAAGAGTGGGTATCATGGAGGCCATAAACTTCAGGTTCAGGACCTCCCACTTTGCGATCACTTCCAGGTTGGACATTATTTATCAAAACATCATGAAACAATACACAAGAGTTGATCAGGTGCTGTTAGCGCCCCGCCTAAGTCTTTTTTGCCTCACTGGGGCACCCCTTTCCCAGCTGCTATGGGTTCAGGCTGCTAATGGCTTATACATATGCTTCTCTTCTGAGATTGTCCTTGACATGCACCTCCAACCCCCGGTCACTCTCACAAAGGGCTGGCCCTCAGCAATGACTGACTGATGAAGGCATATAATATTCTAGTTGCCTTGCCTCTGGGTGGTTCATACTCTGTGATATAGTTTATGCTTCTGAGCTCCTTATGGGATCAGACTGAGATTGTTCACGGAAGCACATTTTTTGCCTAGATTTTCACCTGCACACCTCCCTCACAGTCCTATAGGTTTCTCCTAAGAGTGTTCTTTCAGTAAAGAACTTGCATGCGAGTCTCTGAATCTGAGTCTCTGAGTCCTGGACCTGAGTTAGAGAGGAATTTGAGATAGCTCCCCAGAAGGTTCTGAGTGAAGGCAATAGATGAGTGGGCGGGGCAGCTCCTCCTTTGCCTGCGTCTCTGCTACTTCCTTTCTCTTTCCTCATTGCCTCTGTTGTCCTATGACATCTCGGTTGGTTCTAGATGTTTGGGACAGTTTTTGGGGAGCTCACCAACAGCACGTGGCATAAGTGGTCACCTTGGAGCCCTTTCATTACAGACCAGAGGTTCTCTCTTGAGCTGTAGAAAGTCTTTAATGCAGAGGCGATTCTTTAATAAGGCTGTTGAACAGTAATGGTTAGTGTATTGGGGCCGGGGAGCAAGCAATTTCTTTTGACAGCCAGAGACCGGAGCAGGCAGATAAGAGAGAAAGTACAGAACCACGTTTTGGTGTTTAATTTGGCAGCCCATAGCTCATTTTAATTACTTGGAAATAATTATCTCTGGCACACAGCTTGGTTTGTCTTCGTGTAACTTGTGAGTCATTCTTGCATATTTGAATATATCAAGCAGGTTGAAAGGAAGGGCTGAAGCCAAATGACATGTTCAGTGGTAAAGCGCAGAAAGTAACAATGGGGGACGTGAAAAAGAAGACTTGGGACATTGTGTCTTTGTGTCTGAGGCAAAGAGCATGAGCTATTGAAATTAGAAGCAGGTGAGTCTTGAGGCTATTTTAAGAGCCAAGCTGTCAGAGCTGAGTGAGGGGGGTGGCCCTGGGGGATAATGGAAAAGAGGCAGTCACCAAGGGGGACCCTGAAGGATAGCAGGCAAGAGCATGGGTTTTGAGGTTGGGCAGATAAGAATTTGAATCCTCATTCTATCACTTACTTTCTTAGTTACATTGAAAGATGAAGTGACTTTATCAAAGTATGTTACCTTATATTATAAAATTAGAAAATGTCTTTGGTGCCATATCATCTTCCTTCTGTGTGCGACTTCTATCATAAATGCTGCTTATCCTGCAGCTGCTAAGGGCTAGGGAGAGAATGGCATGTGCGTCACCTCTTCCCTATCTGGTGCCATGCAGACATTACTAATCAACCACAATTTTCTCTATCATCAAGCCTGACTGTGGCCTCAAAGTCTTTAAATAGCCCTTCTACCAGATACTTCCAATCTATGTGAGTTGACATGCTTAGTGAAATAATAACTTTTGGTTTAAAATGTTCCTCTTCTTTGATGTTTGATATTCCCGTCTGTAAAATGAGTGTGAAGGGTTATCGCTTTCAAGTGTTTCTAATTTGGTAGTCCAGTATTTAAAGAGACAGAGAAATGGATCATCAGAGGTGGGATTATTTTGGTTCCCATGCCTTGTTTGATGCTCTGCAGATAATAACTCAGTTGCTAAAGCTGAGGCTGCTTACAAAAGGGAAGAGAAGTAGTCCAGGAAATTGGGGTCAGGAAGTAGTGAGGATCCATGTTCTCATCTCCAATCCCCCCGTCCCCTCTAGCCTGGTTCTCTTACCGCATCTGTAACCTAATATGGCAGTCCCAAATGGTCCCTCTCTGAGAACCATGTCATGGGTGAAGGTTCCCATCAGAGGAAGGAGCTGCCTCAATTTCAAAGCCTTCTTCTGCCTGAATCCTGCCTGTTGAGTTACTCACTGGCCTCCATGACTGGCCTTGAAATCTGTGAGCTATAACTGGCCTGACGCTGACTTTCTGTCAGTAAGCCTTGCATTGTTCTTCAAGGTTGATTTAACTTTTAAATAATACAGTTAATATGCCTTCATGGCAGTAAAATTAGACAATATAGGTAAACCAAAGACAGTTTGCTGTTAAAAAGTAGTCGTCTATTTTCTGTCTAGACTTTTTCTGTGTATATGTGTATATTTAAGATAATGTTGTGTGAGCATATTTCCATGTTTTTAAATATGCTTTACCCTATAGAAAATGTCATCATCCAGGTTTGGTTTCTTCTGTTGGTTGCGCTTCCCTTTTGTGCAGTTCAGTGAAACATTTATTGAGTTCTGTGCTGGTGCTTAGTCTCTGTGACCCAGTGAGCCCAGAGCCTGGCAGGGGCAGAGAGACATGAAAGAACTGATGGTGATACAGCTGGATAAAGTCTAGTAGAGATTGACACAACATTTTCCAGGGGCCGAGGTTGCTGAGGGCTGAGCTGAGACTAGAAGGAACAGGGATCCTTCAGGGAGAAAGTTATCAGCAGAGAACATGTGAGGATGCACCGGCCCTTGAAGGAATGTGACTTGCTGAGGTTAGGCTGTGCAGGGGATGTGGAGTGGGGAAAATAAGCCAGGGCTGCAAACATTTGGTTCACGACTAGGCCTTCTGTCTTGCAGTAGGCCGTCAACTAACATCTGATGAGTGAATCAGTGTTCCTAGGCCTGACATTGTCTCTACTTTTCTGTACCTTGACCTCAGCATTAAATTGGAGTAGGGTTGCAGGTCCCCAACCAGGTCTGGGGACTGAGATTGCCTGCATGGCACATGCTTCACGCAAGGATGTGTCAGCATCCTTCCTATGGCTCATTGGGCCTCCATGATCATTCACATGGACCAAGTGGCAGCTTCTGCTTCTTCAGTGGCTTGAGTCCACTTTGTCCTTACCCCTAAGTACAACCTTCATCCAGTGACTTACTGGAGTTACTTTGTGCGTATCCTGGCTTCTTCACCCCTCGGGGATGACTTGGAGGCTCTCTGGCTCTCATTAAGTTCCAGTTACTCTGCTTAGTAACATGCCCTTTATTGACTGTTTTTGTTTACCTGTCCTCTTGTCTATTCCCCCACTGGTGTTTGCTAGGATTCTGTCCCAAATAAACTAATTGAGCCTAAATTCCATCTCAAGGTCCTAGAAAGAGGCGACACTTTGTGACTCAGTGGGGTAAGCCAAAGACAGCTGACTGGTCTTTCTGTAATCCTGTCTTAAAATAACCTGAACCAGAACCAAGTTCACACACTTCAAGTATTTCCTTCCAGACCCCTTTTCTTGACTAATGGCTTAGAATGAGCTAAACTAGTATGTATCCCGAGATGGAGTATTGAAAGAATAATCCTGTTTCCATGCATCATAAGGTAACATAGATGTCATCGAAAGGAGTTTGCTTGGATCTGAAGCAATAGAGAAGCCCCTGTTGGCTTCATTACCACGTTTGCCAAACACTTTTATATATTAAAAAAAAAAAAAAGATGCCAGAAGTGAAAATATTAGCATGTAACTACATCTTGGCTGGTTGGCAAAGAGGAGCTTGTATTTGATTTCCATAAAAGATGTAAGTTTCAAAAGAAGAAAATGGCTCAGTTAGTTAAAAAAAAAATGAAATTTACATCTGAGACATGAAAAATTTTAAAGGTAGTTTATTTCTTTTTGCAGCACGTAGAATTTTAATATCCAGAGCCCATATGAGGACAGGTTGAAAAGTGAAGGGTGTTCATTTTGGTCTGTGAAAGGACATGACCGAAGTTTGTAAACCAGTGTGTTTACATAATAATCTCATTTAATTCCCTCTAGCACTCCCTGAGATAAATAGCATTCTTCCAGTTTGGCAAATGGGAAAAGGAATCCAGTGAGAGCATGTGCTCAAGCTGGGTGTGAAACCCTGGTCTATGTGATCCTGACCCTGATGTCTGTGGTTTGCCTACCTCATCTAAGTCGTTTTCCTAAAACCTGAATAATGAGTTTTTAGACATACATTCCTCATTGTTTGAATGTGGCACCCTTGGCATAGAAAAGAGGTCAAAGTGGATGAACCAGTGTGACTTATTCCCATTTGTTTAACATATTTATATCACGAGCATTTTTGGTCTTGTGAGCTAAAGTACGACAACCGGATTTTCTTCCAAGTGTAAAGAGCAACTATTGAGGCTTTTGGGAAGGGGCAGTGACCTGGTCTGATTTATTTTTTAAAGGAGGGCTTAATAAAGTCTTAAGTATTGGATAGTAAGTATTTTAGGCTCCCGAAGCCATACTGTCTCACAAGCACTTAATTCTGCTGCTGTATCATGAAAATAGCCGTAGACAATACTTAAACAAATGGCTATATTGCTAACAAACTTTGTTTTTAAAACCAGGTGGCTGATTCGGGTGTTAAAAGGTCATGTTGACTACTGTGTGAAGATTATGGGGGGGGGAAAGGATGGAAGCATGAGACTGATAAGGAAGCTCTGATAGTAAATCTAGTAAAAGATAATAGTAGCTGTGCCATGATGGTATTAGGTGAGATTAGGAAAGAAGGACAGGGTTGGGATATAGTTTGGAGTGGAAGCCTGAGGGACTTGCTGAAGAATTGGATGTGAGAGTTGAAGGAAAAAAAAACAAGAATGACTCTTGTCTTTGGAGGTCGGACAACTGGGTGACGGGTGCCATTTCCTGACATGGTGAACACTGGGGGGAGGAGCAGGTCTTTTACTTCTAAGTTCAAGCCCAGATCTGCTTTAGCATCTCTGGGTGGGGTTTGGATAGTGCTTGTTTTATCACAAATGAAAAATGCAAACTTGGATGTGAATGGACTCCCAACAGGATCACGTGAAAATGTTTTTAAATTGATTTTATTTGAGCTTCAATTATGACCGTGCATCACTTCATGCTTTGTTTCAGATATACTTCGGCAAATGTAACAACCCTCTTCTGCCCCCCACTTGCCACTGGGGAGTTGCTGGAGTGAAAAGATCCCAATAATTCAGTGTTGTTGCCCCCCAGCAGGTAGCACCTGCTATATTTGAAACAGGTGCTCTGAATATGTTAGAAAACACTGAGCTGTTATTTTTATTTTATTTTTTATTTTTTTAAATTTATTTTTTTATAGAGTAGGTTCTTATTAGTCATCAGTTTTATACACATCAATGTATACATGTCAATCCCAATCACCCAGTTCATCACACCACCACCAACCCACCCCCTGCTGCTTTCTCCCCTTGGTGTCCATTCGTTTGTTCTTTACATCTGTGTCTCAATTTTTGCCCTGCAAACCGGTTCATCTGTACCATTTTTCTAGGTTCCACATATATGCGTTAATCTACTGTATTTGTTTTTCTCTTTCTGACTTACTTCACTCTGTATGACAGTCTCTAGATCCATCCACATATCAACAAATGACCCAATTTCATTCATTTTTATGGCTGAGTAATATTCCATTGTATATGTGTACCACATCTTCTGTATCCATTCCTCTGTTGATGGGCATTTAGGTAGCTTCCATGACCTGGCTATTGTAAATAGTGCTGCAGTGAACATTGGGGTGCATGTGTCTTTTTGAATTATGGTTTTCTCTGGGTATATGCCCAGTAGTAATTCTATTTTTAGAGTTTGAGGAATTTCCATACTGTTCTCCATAGTGGCTGTATCAATTTACATTCCCACTAACAGTGCAAGAGGGTTTCCTTTTCTCCACACCCTCTCCAGAATTTGTTGTTTGTAGTTTTTCTGATGATGCCCATTCTAACTGGTGTGAGGTGATACCTCATTGTAGTTTTGATTTGCATTTCTCTAATAATTAGTGACGTTGAACAGCTTTTCATGTGTTTCTTGGCCATCTGTATGTCTTCTTTGGAGAAATGTCTATTTCGGTCTTCTGCCCATTTTTGGATTGGGTTGTGCGTTTTTAAAATATTGAGCTGTGTGAACTGTTTATATATTTTGGAGATTAATCCTTTGTCCTTTGATTCGTTTGCAAATATTTTCTCCCATTCTGAGGGTTGTCTTTTGGTCTTGTTTATGGTTTCCTTTGCAGTGCAAAAGCTTTGAAGTTTCATTCGGTCACATTTATTTATTTTTGTTTTTATTTCCATAACTCTAGGATGTGGATCAAAACAGATCTTGCTGTGATTTATGTGAAAGAGTGTTCTTCCTGTGTTTTCCTCTAAGAGGTTTATAGTGTCTGGTCATACATTTAGGTTTCTAATCCATTTTGAGTTTATTTTTGTGTATGGTGTGTGGGAGTGTTCTAATTTCTTTCTTTTACATGTAGCTGTCCAGTTTTCCCAGCACCACTTATTGGAGAGACTGTCTTTTCTCCCTTGTATATCCTTGCCTTCTTTGTCATAGATTAGTTGATCATAGGTGCGTGGGTTTAACTCTGGGCTTTCTATCTTGTTCCATTGATCTTTGCTTCTGTTTTTGTGCCAGTACCATATTGTCTTGATTACTGTAGTTTTGTAGTATAGTGTGAAGTCAGGGAGTCTGATTCCTCCAGATCGGTTTTTTTCCCTCAAGACTGCTTTGGCTATTCAGGGTCTTTTGTGTCTCCATACAAATTTTAAGATTTTTTTTGTTCTAGTTCCGTAAAAAATGCCCTTGGTAATCTGATAGAGATTGCATTGAATCTGTAGATTGTTTTGGGTAGTAGAGTCATTTTCACAATATTGATTCTTCCAATCCAAGAACATGGAGGATCTCTCCTTCTGTTGGTATCATCTTTAATTTCTTTCATCAGTGTCTGATAGTTTTTTGCATACAGGTCTTTTGTCTCCTTAGGTAGGTTTATTCCTAGATATTTTATTCTTTTTGTTGCAATGGTAAATGGGAGTGTTTTCTTAATATTTCTTTCAGATCTTTCATCAGTAGTGTATAGGAATGCAAGAGACTTCTGTGCATTAATTTTGTATCCTGTAACTTTACCAAATTCATTGATTAGCTCTAGTAATTTTCTGGTGGCATCTTTAGGATTCTTTATGTATAGTATCATGTCATCTGAAAACAGTGACAGTTTTACTTCTTTTCCAATTTGTATTCAGTTTATCTCTTTTTCTTTTCTGATTGCTGTGGCTAGGACTTCCAAAACTATGTTGAATAATAGTGGTAAGAGTGGACATCCTTGTCTTTTTCCTGATCTTAGAGGAAATGGTTTCAGTTTTTCACCATTGAGAATGATGTTTGCTGTGGGTTTGTCACATGTGGCCTTTATTATGTTGAGGTAAGTTCCCTCTGTGCCCACTTTCTGGAGAGTTTTTATCATAAATGGGTGTTGAATTTTGTCAAAAGCTTTTTTTGCATCTAATGAGATGATCATATGGCTTTTCTTTGTCAACTTGTTAATATGGTGTATTACATTGATTGATTTGCATGTCTTGAAGAATCCTTGCATCCCTGGGATAAATCCCATTTGATCATGGTGTATGATCCTTTTAATGTGTTGTTGGATTCTGTTTGCTAGTATTTTGTTGAGGATTTTTGCATCTATATTCATCAGTGTTATGGGTCTGTAATTTTCTTTTTTTGTAGTATCTTTGTCTGGTTTTGGTATCAGGGTGATGGTAGCCTCATAGAATGAGTTTGGGAGTGTTCCCTCCTCTGCAATTTTTTGAAAGCGTTTCAGAAGGTTGGGTGTTAGCTGTTCTCTAAATGTTTGATAGAATTCACCTGTGAAGCCATCTGGTCCTGGACTTTTGTTTGTTGGAAGATTTTTAATCACAGTTTCAATTTCATTACTTGTGATTGGTCTGTTCATATTTTCTGTTTCTTCCTGGTTCAGTTTTGGAAGGTTATACCTTTCCAAGAATTTGTCCATTTCTTCCACGTTGTCCATTTTATTGGCATAGAGTTGCTTGTAGTAGTCTCTAAGGATGCTTTGTATTTCTGCAGTGTCTGTTGTAACTTCTCCTTTTTGCTTTCTAATTTTCTTGATTTGAGTCCTCTCCGTGTTTTTCTGATGAGTCTGGCTAATGGTTTATCAATTTTGTTTATCTTCTCAAAGAACCATCTTTTAGTTTTATTGATCTTTGCTATTGTCTTCTTTGTTTCTAGTTCATTTATTTCTGCTCTGATCTTTATGATTTCTTTCCTTCTGCTAACTTTGGGTTTTGTTTGTTCTTCTTTCTGTAGTTCCTTTAGGTGTAAGGTTAGATCGTTTATTTGAGATGTTTCTTATTTCTTGAGGTAGGCTTGTATAGCTATAAACTTCCCTCTTAGAACTACTTTTGCTGCATCCCATAGATTTGGATCATTGTGTTATCATTGTCATTTGTCTCTAGGTATTTTTTTTATTTCCTCTTTGATTTCTTCAGTGATCTCTTGGTTATTTAGTAACGTATTGTTTAGCCTCCATGTGTTTGTGTTTTTCACATTTTTTTCCCCTGTAATTCATTTGTAATCTCAGTGTTGTGGTCAGAAAAGATGCTTGATATGACTTCACGTTTCTTAATTTACTGAGGCTTGATTTGTGACCCAAGATGTGATCTATTTTGGAGAATGTTGCATGTGCACTTGAGAAGTGTAATCTGCTGTTTTGGGATGGAATGTCCTATAAATACCAATTAAACCTATCTGGTCTATTGTGTCATTTAAAGCTTGTGTTTCCTTATTTATTTTCATTTTGGATGATCTGTCCATTGGTGTAAGTGAGGTGTTACGGTCCCCCACTTTTATTGTGTTACTGTCGATTTCCTCTTTTAGAGCTGTTAGCAGTTGCCTTATGTATTGAGGTGGTCCTATGTTGGATGCATATATATTTAGAATTGTTATATCTTCTTGGATTGGTCGCTTGATCATTATGTCGTGTCCTTCCTCGTCTCTTGTAACATTCTTTATTTTAAAGTCTATTTTATCTGATACGGGTATTGCTACTGCAGCTTTCTTTTGATTTCCATTTGCATGGGATATCTTTTTCCATCCCCTCACTTTCAGTCTGTATGTTTCCCTGGGTCTGAAGTGGGTCTCTTGTAGACAGTATATATATGGGTCTTGTTTTTGTATCCATTCAGCGAGCCTGTGTCTTTTGGTTGGAGCATTTAATCCATTCACGTTTAAGGTAATTATCAATATGTATGTTCCTATGACCATTTTCTTAATTGTTTTGGGTTTGTTTTTGTAGGTCCTTTTCTTCTCTTGTGTTTCCTAGTTAGAGAAGTTCCTTTAGCATTTGTTGTAGAGCTGGTTTGGTGGTGCTGAATTCTCTTAGCTTTTGCTTGTCTGTAAAGCTCTTGTTTTCTCCATCGAATCTGAATGAGATCTTTGCTGGGTAGAGGAATCTTGGTTGTAGGTTCTTCGCTTTCATCACTTTAAATGCATCATGCCACTCCCTTCTGTCTTGTAGAGTTTCTGCTGAGAAATCAGCTGTTAACCTTATGGGAATTCCCTGGTATGTTATTTGTCGATTTTCCCTTGCTGCTTTCAATAATTTTTCTTTGTCTTTAATTTTTGCCAGTTTGATTACTATGTGTGTTGGCATGTTTCTCCTTGGGTTTATCCTGTATGGGACTCTCCGCACTTCCTGGACTTGGATGGCTTTTTTCTTTCCCTTGTTAGGGAAGTTTTTGACTATAATCTCTTCAGATATTTTCTCGGGTCCTTTCTCTCTTTCTTCTCCTTCTGGGACCCCTCTAATGTGAATGTTGTTGCATTATTGTTGCCCCAGAGGTCTCTTAGGCTGTCATCATTTCTTTTCATTCTTTTTTCTTTATCTTGTTCCACAGCAGTGAATCCCATCATTGTGTTTTCCAGGTCACTTATGTGTTTTTCTGCCTCAGTTACTCTGCTAGTGATTCCTTCTAGTATATTTTTCATTTTAGCTATTATATTGTTCATCTCTGTTTGTTCTTTAATTCTTCTAGGTCTTTGTTAAACATTTATTGCATCTTCTCAGTCTTTGCTTCCATTCTTTTTCTGAGGTCCTGGATCATCTTCACTGTCAGTATTCTGAATTCTTTTTCTGGAAGTTTGCCTATCTCTGCTTCATGTAGTTCTTTTTCTGAGGTTTTATCTTGTTCCTTCATCTGGTACATAGGCCTCTGCCTTTTCATCTTGTCTTTCTGTGAATGTGGTTTTTGTTCCACAGGCTGCAGGACTGTAGTTCTTCCTGCTTCTGCTGTCTGCCCTCTCCTCTTACCACTTCTATTCAATATTTTATTAGAGTACCCTTTGTGTCATATCAAGAGGAGTTGGGTTTCTATAAAGGTAGACCAGTCCCTAACACTTTATGGAGCTTCTGACCTCAAAGAGACAGAGTGCTTCCAAGACTCCGAGGACCCCCACCTTCACCACCAAATCTTCACAGAAGAGAGACTGCCATTTACAGAGCTGCTCCAGTTGGTCAGTACTGTTAGACACGAGTATGGCAGTGAACCACTGAGCTGTTAAATATGGTTCTGTACCTTATTTAGAGATCATATGGTTCTGACTTATATATAATGGGTTTGGGACTTCACATTATCTTTGACCTTCTTTTGTCAGTACATTCAGTGTGAATGTAATTACAACACTTCAAAGTAAAAGAGGTAAATAATTTCCTTTACTTTTCTCTCTCCCTGTTGTGAATTTTTGTGTGGATGGTGTGTGTGTGTGTGTGTGTGTGTGTGTGTTTGTGCGTGCACATGTTGAGCTGACAAAAATGCTTCCAGTGGTGTGCATCCTCAGGGAATACATGTATCCTGAGCTATGTGATCCTGAGCTAGGAAAAGTGTGGCTGGGATACCTTTTCCTCATATTTCAGAAACAAAAAATTGGGGACCAAGTATACATGCTTTAATAATTTCTGGGATATTAGGACCCATATAAGCAAAGTTAGGTCAAGGGGTTATTTTTTTAATATCACAATAAAATTCTGTGAATTTATAGTAAAATTGTCTTGAGTAGCAAGTAATCCCTCCAACTCATGATGTCGCTGAGATCTTTAGGAAGGCAATTATAGTATCAGGCATAATATGTCTTCATACCCAGATTATTACCATAGCAGTGATGACTTTTAGAAGATTTTGGTTTCTGGGGGTAACTTAAAATATGACAGAGACCCTATGAGGCAGAATCTCTTAGAATTTATTAGTATCATGACTCCATACTTTACCTAGTAATGAGGGAATTAAAGCTTGGGTCCATTCCTAATGCAGAAAGAGAAGTGTGCACAAGCATTGTCTAAGAGAACTTTCCCAGGTGTCTCTCCAGTGGTTGGTTCCTCCACCATCATGGTAATTGACAAAAACAAAAGGGACAGGAAGAAAGGTTTCTGGATCAGCCTTTGCAGGGAACTTTTCCACACAGTTTTGCTCTTTATTATTGCAAATGGCCCATGACAGATTCCTCAGCACCCCATGCTGCACACTGCAAAATCTGAAATTCCTAGATTTCGTATGCCGTAGTATAGGGGGAGACATATATGCTTTGCCCTCAACACTTAATTCTGTGGCTTACACGTTAACACATCATACACTAAAGTTCCTGCTTCCCCAGACAGTAAATGATCCTAAAGTCTAGAAGTATGTTTACTTAATAGTTCTATTCTAATATGATTAACTGGCAACAAGAAGAACAAAGTACAGACTTTCTGCAGCAAGGTAGAGCTAGGTGAGAGCTGCAGATAGAAAGCACGTGAAAGCTGAGTTATGAAACCTTCATATTATCATGAGACTGCTGTATGATTAATATTTTTCTACTTACCAATAATAAAGCTTGGGGAGTTGCATATTCATTATCATTAGATATTTTAAAAGCTGCCAGCTCACGTGAGTAGGCTTTAAATGTTCATGTAATTTCTTTAGGACTTGGACTACTTTTTAGCATATTTTGGTTCTGGTCACTTCTATTAATCCACAGGGTCATGTTACTTTCTCATTTTACCCTCCAACTGATGACTTCCTTGGAATTTAGCTACTAACCTTTTTCTTCTTGGTCCATACAAAGAAGTACAGAATGGATCAGGTTGGTTATGTATCTAAGTTAAATTTGTTTTTTGGTGGCAAGAACACTTAACATGAGATCTACCCTCTAAAAAATTTTTCAATATACATTACAGTCTTGTTGATTATAAGTTCAGTGTTGAACACAAGAGCTCTAGAACTTTCTCATCTTGCTTAGCTGACCGAGGGTTTTTACTTGGTTGAGACAGCCTCAGTTTTCACGTGGTTTTTTCTCAGTGTTGGGTGAGGATCTTTCAGTAGAGGAGATTATCATTAGAGTCTTCCCTCTGGGAAGGTGTACGTTGAGCCCTTAGTAGTTTTACAATAATTTTTCTAAATGAGCTGTAAATCTGCCTAGTTGTAGATGTGTATATTTGTTCATTTGTATTTATTTTGAGTAAGTAATACACTCACATGAGTTTTTAGAATAAAAATTATAAACTGTCACACAGCAAAAAGATTCTCTCTCCCCTCTGTCCCCCTTTGGCCCCTTATTCATTATCCTCAAACAAAGGTAGTACATTCTTTTACGTGCTTCCAGAGATGTTTTTAATGTATATATAAGCAGATAAAATCATACTTCCCTCTCTCACACATCACTGACATCATACATACTGGTTTAACATTGTTTTTATTTTTTCTACTCAGTAACACGTCTTGCAACACTGATGCTTTGCATACAGTATCTAAAGACACCTCACTTACAAAAAATAACCTTAGGTAGTTCTACCCTTAACTAGTCCACATTCCTTCATCTTAGGTTGAAACTTCTCACAATAGATTGTAAAAAAGCTGGCTTAAATCTGGATCTGTCTAAGCCATTTCTGTGGTCTCTCAGTAGACATCAGTTGCACATGAAAATGAAAAGGAGCAAGGTAGTATAACCACCCATTACAAAGATAGTGAGGCTAGTTCAGCTTGATTTAATTTTAAGTGAGCCATGTTCTAGAGAGGGTACTATAATTTTAAATGCTCTCAAAACATTTAAAAATATTTCTAATGGAATTGTTTAAATTTATTTTTCTAAGTGAAGTATAATTGTACAAAATGTTGGTTTCAGGTGTACAACATTCACAGTTTTTAAAGGTTATACTCCATTTATAGTTATTGTAAAATATTAGCTCTTTTCCCTGTGCTGTATGATAGATCATTATAGCTTATTTATTTTATATAGTTCCTCTGAATACCCTACCCCTGTCTTGTCCCTCCTCCACTTACGTCTCCCCACTGGTAACCACATACTATATGTTGACACTTAAATGTGGACTCTAAGAAATAAACTAGTGAATATAACAAAAAAGAAACAAACTCTTATGGAATTTTTGCAGACAACCAACATCTAGGCAGTGGTCTCTCTTTAAAAAATCCTCTGCTCCGTTCTTTCTCCTGGAAGCTTTCCCATTCCACATGTTCGGGGATTACTAATAGCGCACCTGTGTAACAACTGCAAGCTCTTGCCAAAACCTGAATGTATGTTCCTTGGCTGTGAGCCTTGCTCTCCTAGCCTTCCGAGCCACAGACGTCCTCCTCAGCTATCTGAGGCTTCTAGTCCCTCTTAGCTATAATTATGTTATCTTTATTGGATAGATGAGAATTTGCTCTTAGAGCCACTGTGTGTGGTTGGGCAGGATGTTCTGTGCACAACTCTAGAGAGTGTCATTCATGATGTAGCCTCTGCTAGGTTAGTATATTTATGCTAATAACATATACTCTACATATCTATTATATACAACAAAGACAGATAATACTTAAACTCATACATAATTATATTACACACTGTATACTAATGTATTAAATAAAATATGTAATTATATTTAAAACTATACATATTATATAGTGTATATAACATTTATTGTGACACTTTTCCAATTTGCACTAACAGAGAATAAAGAACCACAGTGACCTTGTTCTCTGTGGTAAAGAAGTTGTGAGCAAGAGAGGAACTGATGTGTTCTACTCCTGGACTGACACCTACCATCATTTCTACTAGGGCTCCAAGCATGAAGCATAGCAATGTCCTGCTCTTCTTGCTCTACACATGCAGGGAAAATTCTGCCTTATTTTCTTTCATGACATTCTAGTAGACCGTGGTTATTTGATGTTAATTTTGTGTTATCTTCCACACTAGCCCCCTTTGTTGATTTGTCTAAGCTGTGGGGACTGTACTATGTGCTGAGTCCTGTACTGAAGGCTGGGTGAGTTCTACAGGCACCTGCTCTCTAGGAATTCACCTACCGTATTGATCAGTATGCAGTGTAAATTCGTACGTGACACAGAGGGAAGCCAGAGTCACATCCCAGCAAGTCTGCCATTTGAGTTGAGTCCTAAAGGATATGTAGGAAATTTCAATGGGAGAAGAGTGTTTCGGGCATTTAAGGCAAAGTTATGGAGATTGTTGATGAGCAGCGTAACACAGGTGAAAGAGGATGGAGAAGGTAAACCTAAAAAACTGAGCAGGGTAAGGTCATAAAAGGCCTTGAATACTGTACTTAATAATGCAGAAATTTTCCTGAAGGCAGCAGGGAATTTTTGTGGGGTTTTAAGTTGTGATGTCATAAAATGAGATGTAAGTTTTAGACAGATGACTACCATTGTTTTCTGAAGATCATCTGACACTTAGGACTTTTGCTGCCAGAGTGCGAGAGACAAAAGCAGAACGGCTGCATTAGGGTAGTAACAGTGGATACAAAAATACGAGATATTTTCCAAAAACAATTCTAAGGAGAAAGAATAAGTCTCGGTGACATGGAAGGTACATGCACATTAAAAAGAAGTTAACCTCCAGAGTGGGTCCCCTAAAAACCACTTTAGTTTTTTTTTTTTTAACCCCTTATCATGCTGAATGGACAATTTTTAATTCTATTGTCAAAATTTATTTTTAAATGTTTTTTGCCACTTAGCCATTTTTCCTTTGAGAGGTCAAGTTTTAGGGATCATACCCACAGTTTCTCAGGATCTTTTAAATGTACTATTCAAAGTTAAGGGTAAAAAGCATTCTCAATTAAAATACCAACTAACTCTTTTATGGATTTAGACAAGTTGCTACTAAAGTTCACATAGAAAAGCAAACACGTACAAATAGTGAAGACTACTAGAAAAACATACCCTAATGCATTGATAATTAAGACAACATGTTATTAGCACATGGATGGACTCATGTAATAGAACAGAAACTCCAGAATTATACCCAAATGCACATGGAAACTTATGACAAGAGTGGTCTCTTAAATCAATAGCATAAAGATAGATCGTTGAGTAAATGCATCTGGAACAAGTGGGTGGCTATTCGGAAAATGGGTAAAGTTAGAATCATATCTCCCGTAATACCCAAGAATAAACTGCAAATAGATGAGGAATCTAAATGTAAAAACTTAAACCATGTAAGTATTAGAAGGAAATATAGGGAAATTCTTCTTTAATCTTAGTGTAGGAAAAGACTTTCTTTTTTAAAAAATTGAAATATATTTGACATATATTAAGATGTACAATATGTTAACTTTGTACACATATGTATTGTAATGACTGCCATTATAATGATAATTATAATGATATATAAGCACCTCTGTCAAGTCATAATTATCATTTCTTTTTACTGGCTGGAATAATTAAGATCTAGTCTCTTAGCAAGTTTGATTATGATACAGTGTTGTCTATTTTCACTATATTGTGCATTAGATCTCTAGGTTTTATTACTACTCATTGCAAGTTTGTACACTTAAACAACATCTGTCCTATCCCTCCTCCTCTGTCCCCTGGGAACCACCATTTTACTGTCAGTTTTTACAAGTTTGGCTTTTTTAGGTTCCACATAGGAGTGATATCATGTAGTATTTGTCTAACTTCATTTAGCATAATATTCTCAAGGACCATTCATGTTGTCACAAAGGTCAAATGTCCTTCTTTCTCATGACTGATACTCCATTGCATGTATAAGTATGTATATGTGTGTATGTGTATATGTGTGTGTGTATATATATATATATATATAAATCTTCTTTATCCATTCATCCATTGATGGGCACTTTGGGTGCTTAGGTTGTTTCTATGTCTCGGCTGTAGTGAATAATGCTGCAGTAAACACTGGCGTGCGTATATCTCTTCATTATCCTGTTCTCATTTCCTTTTGGTATGTACTCAGAAATGGAATTGCTAGATCATATGGTAGTTGTATTTTTAATTTTTTTGAGGAACCTAAATACTGTTTTCCATAGTGGTTAACCAGTGTACTTTCCCACCACCAGTGTACAATGGGTGCATTTTTCTCTACATTCTTGCAGCATTTGCTTTCTCTTGTCTTCTTGATGGTAGCCCTTCTCACAGATGTGACGTGATATCTCGTTGTGGTTTTAGCTTGTGTTTCCTGATGATTAATGATGTTGAGCATCTTTTCATGTACCGGTTGTCTATTTGGATGTCTTTTTTGGAAAAATTTCTGTTCAGGTCCTCTGCTCATTTTAAAACTTAGATTTTTGTTGTTGTTGTTGAGTTGTGTGGGTTCTTTATATATGTTTGATAGTAACCGCTTATCCACATATGGTTTGCAAACATTTCCTCCCATTCTGTAAGTTGCCTTTTCCTTTTGTTGATAGTTTCTTTTGTTGTGCTAATTATAACTCAAAATTCAGAGGCAATAAAAGAACTGACTACATAAAAAAAGTTTTGCTGCAAAAAAGAAAACAATGTAAACAAAGTAAAAGGACAACTGAAAAACTGGGAGAAAATATTTGCAGCATAAGTTGTAGAATGATGTCTCTAATACATAAAGAACTCTTTAAAATTTAGTGGCAAAGGAGTAAACACTTAGTAGAAAAATCTGAAAAAGATGTGAGCAATTAAATAAAAAAGAGAATAAAATGGTCCTCAAACAGAAAACCTTTAAATGGTACTCAAATGTTAAATTCTCTCATAATTAGAAAAATGCAAATCAAAACAACAACACTGAGACAGCACTCCTTGCTTATGAAACTGACAAAAGTGGGAAAATATGACATCACATTCTGTTGGTGAGATTGTGGAAAAACAGGCACTTTCCATGCATTGCTGGTGAGAAGTCAGGTTGGTACATCTTTTCTGGAGGGAAAATTGGCAATACCTATCTGCATATGCAGTTACCTTTCAACCCTTAAATCCTAACTTTAGGAATTTACTCTGAAGATATATCTTTAACAACATGAAAATACGTAAGCACAAGGTTATTCACTGTAGTATTATATGTAAGTGCATAATATTATGGACAGCCTAAGTGCTCATAGATAAGAGACTCATTTAAGAAACACTGGTACATGTACACAAGAGTACTTTGCACCTGTAAACAAAGATGAGAAAGACGTCTATGAACTGATATGGAGTGATTTCCAGGGCACAGTATTAACTGAGAAAATAAAGCCTAAAAACAACAAGATTATACCTTATATATACTACTCTCATATATGAAAGAAGGAAATATGAGAAAATACACATGCATTTGAGCAAAAGAAATACAGAGAGGATATTAAATCAGAAACTAAAGAGATAGGTTACCTACAGGGAAGCGGGTGGGAAAAGAAGTAGAAGGGAGGAATAAATGGAAATCGTGGATAGTAAGGATGAGGAGGGAATGATGCTTTTGGAATATATCTTTCTATTTTAATTGAAATTTTTTAATTGTTGTAAAACACACAGAAGAAGGGTTAAGATGGTAAAATTTAAGTGTACAGTTCTATTGTAAATACATTCGTGTTGTTATATAACCAATCTCCAGAACTGTTATCATCTTGCAAAACTGAGATTCTTTAAACTATAACTCCCCATTCTTTCTCATGCCCTTGAACCATGGTGGTTCTATTTTTCTACCTCTGTGAATTTAACTACCCCTAGGTACCACATGTAACTGAAATCATATAGTATGTCTTTTTGTGACAAACTTATTTCACTTAGCACAATGTCCTCAAGGTGCACCCATGTATTCACATGTGATAGGATGTCCTTCCTTTTAAAAGACTGAATAATAATCAATTGTATAACGGTATGCTTTAAAATTCATCTGTCAATGGACACTTACATTTCTTTCATCTTTTGGCTATCGTGAACACTTCTGCTATGAACATGGGTGTACAAAATCTCTTTGAGTGTCTGCTTTTAGTAAGTTTAGGTTTATACCCACAAGTGGAATTACTGGATCATAGAATACTTTTAATTTTTTGGAGGAATTGCCATATTCTTTTCCGTAGTGACTACACCATTTTACTTTCCTACCAACAGTGGACAGAGGTTCCAATCTGTCCACATCCTTGCAAATATTTGTTTCCTTTCTTTTTGTTTTTGCTAGCCATCCTAATTGGTGTGAAATGCTCTCTTATTGTATTTTTGATATGCATTTATCTTCTGATTAGTGATATTCATCAGTTTCATGTGCTTATTGGCCATTTATATATCCACTTCAGAAAAATGTCTATTTAAGTCATTTGTCCATTTATTTTCTGAGTATAATTTTTTATACAGTTATGACTCTAGAACTATATTGTTTCACACTTCATATTCCTCCCCCGCCCCAGTTAACAATTACAACCAACCAGTGTGTAGGAGGAACCCAAATGGAATAACCACTAACAAGTGAATCTATATCACAAATCAGTAACATAAATGGGCTGGAAATAGAAAGAATTAACACAATTAAGTGTGTAAAATGTCTCAACTGGTTACTGTAAAGCTACAGACAGAAAGACTGTACATATATGCTATAATCTAGTTAGCAGATCTGTTTCTTACAGCGGTATTGGTTAGCATTTCCACAACTACTTAATGTGGACTTTAGAATTGGAATATGAAGTAGCATTATAAACTCATGGTTTTGGTTAGTTTTACAGATAGATACAGAAATATAGATGAGTATTATTATTCTGGTTAGTTTACATACATGAATTTCCTAGCTGTCTGTCCTTTGAGAAAGCCTAGAAGCAGTAGCACCCCAGTAGCAATGAACACACGTAGTGCTCAGACGGTGGTTTCTAAATATCATTCTTAATATAAGAAGAGCCAGGCCTCCTTGAATAAATACTTTATTCGGTGGTTGAGGTAGGAAAAATACAAAACAAGTGTTATGTGGTGACCGGAAGTAAGGAAATGCTCAAAAGAAGATGGGAACTTGTCAAAAGAACCGAGGAAAAAGCTGAAGGAGCTCCCACTGGCTAAAGCTGAAACAGTTTGCACAGAAAATTATTGTAATACTGGAATGAAATTATAGAATGAAATTACTATTTACACATTCCTACTTTTATGAATAAGTAATTGTTTAAATGCATAAATGGAGGAGAAAGGATAGCTTTTCCTTTACAGTAGAATTCCTATCATGTAGACGAAAAGAAGGAAAGAGAAAATCACCTTTAGACAATATTACAAAAATAATTTTTACAGACAGGATACCCTGACAGATGCTAAAATTAGTGTGGGAAATTTTGAGGAGAATAGGATTTCTGGAGTCTTAAACTATCTCCCTCAAGATACTTAGGGAAATATGTGAACTTCACAATGAAAAAATCAGCGAGATACCAACTTAACCAAGTGCTTAAGGTCAACACCACCTGTTACAAGACATATCAGTGTCTTCAATAACTTGATATAATGCACTGAGAAGGACACAGCAACATTCAGTGTTTCGTGGTATTCATAAATTCAGCCCAGTCATGAGAAAACATCAGACAGACCTAAACTGAGGAACATTTGACAAAGTAACTGATCAAAACTTTTTGAAAGCATTGAGATCATGAAAAACAAGGGAAAGAGTCAGAAACTCTTACAGGCTTGGAAGCCTATGGAGGAATAGAAACATAATGAAGGATCCTGATAGCATTCTGACCCAGAAAAAGGACATTATTGGAAAAAACCGGTGACATTCAAATGAGATCTTTTTAGTTCATAGTATATCGATATTAATATCTTGGGTCTGACAATTGTACTATGGTTATGTAGGCTGTTTACCTGATGGGAAGCTGAGTGGGGAATAGATGGCGATTCTGCAGTATTTTATAGCTTTCCTACAAGTCTAAGTTTATTTCAAAATAAAAATAGTACGTGTCGAACCTGAAAGTTCATTGAGGGTTTTTTGGGTTTTGCTGTCACTATTGTTAACCAGCTACACTAGGAGCATCATATTGCCAAACGGTCAAAAGGCAATTGGAACTATAGGGAAATTGCAGTAATTAGTCCCTTCTGAAATAAATCTACTGATAAATTATAGGGGTAATGACTACATTTCTGAGTATTTGTGTAGAGTCTTTAGGCATCCCAAAGTGCAGGAAATGAGTAAGATTATACCAATGACAGGAGCAAAAAAAAAAAAAAAAGTCATATCTTGTAGAAAGGATTATAAATGTTCTGGTTCTTTGAATCTTTTTTCAGGGGGTGCCACTTTGAGGAGCATTTCTGTTTGTGGTTCAGGAAATATGAAGGAAGGCATCTGGGTTGAGATGGGCTATGGGGAAAGGAGATGAGAAGGCCGGCTGAATAGATTAGCTTTCTTGTTAAGTTAGTAAATTTATAAATCCCGTTCACTCCTTGTAAAGTATACCCAAAGAGCAAGACAGCTGCATAAACCTTTGTTTTTTTCCTCAAAACAGCCATGGGTTGACTGTATAGATGGACAGTTAAGGAGAAACATTGACGCAGTGTCTGTGAGACCAGGAGTATCCAGCAGTGTATGACGTGGTAGCTCTAATCGGAACCCCAGGTCTGCTTGTAATTGAGTGTGTGATCTTGGATAAGTCACTTAGCCTCTTAATGTTAATCTGCACTCTGTTAGAGAGAACTTGTGTTTCCTTTGGAAGTATAATTGACCTAATATTTTATGAGTTTAAGGTGTGCAACATGTTGATTTGATACATTTATATCACAGTATTATCACACTATTATGTCATTATTATCATTTTTTGTACTGCAAAAATGTTAAAGGCAGTTCTTCATGCTGAAATGAAAGGACACTAGATAATAACTCAAATCCATGTGAAGAAATAAAGATCTCCAATAAAATAAACACCTAGGTAAATAAAAAGACAATATAAGTACAGTTTTTAATCTCTTGTCTTCTGACTTAAAATACAACTGCATGAAGCAACAGTATCAAACTGTGGTAATGGGCTTATTCAGATAGAAATTAATCTGTGTAACAATTCTAGCACAAAGAAGAGGGGAGAACAAGTTATTTAGGGGTAAAGTTTTGTCTACTTTTGTCATTAAGTTGGTATTAAGCCAAGGTAGATTTGTATAAGATGTTAATTATCCTTACAGCATCACTAAGAAAATTACTTTATATATAAAAGATATGTAAAGAAGTTAAAAGGACATAAAAGTGGTATACTAGAAGATATCTGTTTAACACTGAAGAAGATAGTAATGAAAGAATAAATGAATAAAAGACAAATGGTAAAATACCAGACATAAATCTTGTACCTCCTTCTTCTCTAGATCAGTATAAGCACTCATACTAAAAAAAAGCAAACTTCCCAGCAGCCTCATAACCTTTTTCCATGGTGTTTCCATCACCTGGAACTCCTCCTCCCCTTCCTTGCCTGTTAATTGTAGATTCTACCAATCAAACACCAGTGTAAACTTAAACTGGTCTTTGATGGTAGAATCAAACAGCATGGCAAACCAATTCTGACTTCTCCAGCCTATAAAAGTCTTTTAAAATCTGTCCTTCCTTAAAATGTATTTATCTGCTATGCATCCAAATTACCTAAAAACCATTTTAAAAAATTTTAGGTGCCTAGGATCCATTTAAAAACTACTGAATCAGTGTGTAATTTGCAGATTGGTATCTTTTAAAGCTGCCCACTGGTCTGCAAAGCAACTCTTAGAAGCCATTCTTCTGTATCACATAATTTTGTGCCTTAGATGGTACCTGTTTGTGCTGGTTTTTAAACATTTCACTTTGTAAAGGGTGAGCACTGAGAGGACCGAGCTGTATTATTATCTTCACTTGTGTTCTGCACAGTCCTCAGCACAGCAGGGGTACAGAAGCATTACTGCATTTATGGAATATGAGTTAAATTGTGCTTGTTTTGTACACTATATCCCTTGGTCCATATATTTTTGATCTCTATCTTAAACTTGGTGCCTAAAACAGCACGTATAATAAAGTAGATGCCCAATAACTACTTGATGAACTAAAGTGAATAAAAAGTGTATAATTCTCATACCCATGCTGATTTATAAATGTTCAATAAACCCGCTTTACATCCATGAAGATCCTTCAGGCATATATCTCAAATCATAATCTTCTTGATCTTCTATTGAAGACAGAGATCTGATAGATGTGTTTGGAAAGTTTAGGATCATAAAACTACAGAGCATTTCAGTTGAAGGACACTCTTCAATCAAGTAGTTCAGTTCCATTACTCAGCCATGAGAAAGAAGGAAATTCTGCCATTTGCAGAATGGACAACATAGATGGACCTTGAGGGCATTGTGTTAAGTAAGGTAAGTCAGACAGAGAAAGACAAATACTGTATGACACTACTCATACGTGGAATCTAAAATAGCTGAAGTCTTAAAACAGTAGAATGGTGGTTACCTGGAACTGTGGGGTGGGAGAATTGGGCAAATGTAGTTTAAGGGCACAGATAGGTGGGCATGATGTCCCGGTGGGTCATGGGCAAGCCTCCCAGCAGAGTGTGTGATGCCCTTAGTAGAATCCAGGTCCTTTTTTTTTTTTTAACATTCTGACTCTTGTTCTTCTAGCTGCTTACCAACCCCTGATCACATAGCTTACAACTCAGTACTCTGGATGGAGTGAGAGAGAAATGGGCCTCTTTGGCAGTGCCCTGCACAGTTGTGGAAGCACGGTGCTCACTCACAAGTTCTCACTTTTCCCCAGTGGAGGGCTCCCTTGGTACTGAGTTGTGCTGCCTTGGTGGGTAGGTGATGTGGGTAAAGTCAAACCTCTCCAATGCATACAATCTTGGATTTTTTTTTTTTTTTTTGCTCCACTGGTGTGTTGGAACTTCCCTACTGGACTCCTGGACTTCCACAAAGACTCCGTCTCATCCACAGGTGATTGTCTCAGTCAGTGTTCTCCAGGGGCTCTCCTGGCCACAGCTGAGAGGGGCTGGAGCCAGTTCATGGGTCACTTCAGGGTCTAAATCTAGGACCAAATTCTCTATGCTTATTAACCAGTGCACAATGGCTGAGATTCCACCCGGTCCCTTGGCATATGGTGTTGGTTACCATAGTTTCTCAAGGCATTTTTGTCTGTGGTTAGATGACATATGATGTTGTTGAGAGGAGGTTACAAGTAGGGGACATCTTATTTGACCATTAATTCTGCTGACACTCCTGTTCTCCTTCATGTTTGAAGGATAGTTTTGGTAAATACAGAATTCTTGGTTGACAGTATTTTTCTTTCATCAGTTTGAAGATGTCATCCCAGTATCCTCTGGTTTTCATGGTTTCTGATTAGAAATCAGCTGTTAATTAAGTATTTAATATCCGTTTTGTGTGACGAGCTGTTTCTCTCTCTTTTCAAGATTTTGTCTTTCTAGTTTGATTATGATGCTTCTAGATGTGGATCTCTTAATGTGTGGACTTAATACATTAATGTATCTCTTACTGTGTGGACTCCTATGTTTAAGATAGCTGGAGCTTTTTTAAGCTTCCGGATATGTAGATTGTTTTTTCACAAATTTCAGAGAATTTCAGCTGTTACTTCTTCAAATATTCTTCTCCTGTCTCTCTCTTCTCTCTCTCTAGTAGTCCCCTTGTACATATGTTGTTATGCTTGACGGTGTCCCACAGGTCTCTGAGGCTTTGTTAATTTTTCTTCATTTTTTTAATGTTTCTCAGAACCTATAATCTTAATTGTTCTATTTTATATTTTATTTATTCTGCTATTCCACACCTGCTGTTGAACCTCTCTTGTTGCACATATTAATTTCAAGATTTCTTTTTTTAAAAAAATTCTATCTCATATTGTTATTATCTGTTTGGTGAGATACAATTTTCATACTTTTCTTTAGTTCTTTGAAAGTATTTGAAATGGTTGAAGTCTTCATCTAGTAAATCCAAATCTGAGTTACCTCAGAGGCATTTACTATGGGGTGCCTTTTCACTCTGTGTAAGGCTATAACTTTCCTGTTACTTTGCATGCCTTGTAAATGTTGTTGGAAACTGGTCATTGCAAATAATGTGGCAACTCTGGAAATGGAATACCTTCTCTCCTTAGGGTTTACTCTTGCTCTGTATTTAGTGACTTGCTGAAAAAATTACGTTAAGTCTGTATGCTTTACATTCGTGGCCAATGAAGTCTCTTGGTTCACTTAATGGTCAGCTAATGATTAGACAGAGAAAGATGAGACCTTCTCAAGCTTTTCCTGGGCATGTGTACAGCCTTGCACATGCATGTAGCCTTTTAAATTTCCAGGTATATTGTAGAGCTTTTCAAAGCCTCTCAACCCAATCCTCACCTCTTTCTTTTAAACTTTTTGGTCAATTTCTTATTTTTTTTCCCCAACTATTATTAGCTTGTCAGGCAGGTGCTGTGTTAAATAATTGCCAGTGATTTTTTTTTTTTGGACAAATATCCTAGAGAAAAGGCTGTATTGAGCAAGCTCTGAGTTTTAGGTCAAATAAAGACAAGTGCTGTGAATGAGGGTTTATAAGTTGTTGTTAGATAAGTCAAATAATGACAGTTTTCCAGGAATTAGGCTTGTAAGGAAATTTCAAACATGTTTTTTTCTCCTCTAATGGCTACTAGGCTGCTGGTTTTCATGGCTACCATAACTGTGAAGCTGTTAGTTTTCAAGGCTAAGATGAAAATGTAGAGAGGGGCAAGTGGGTAGGGCAAATTATGAAACCTCAAGGTTCACCTTTTTTAAAAGCTGAGATTGAGCTACTTTTGTGGGGGGATAAGTTTACCTTGGATTTTTAACCACCTTTGGTTAATTTCCAAAGTTCTGAAAATGCTGGTTTTGATCATTTCCTCCACTGTTCTCATTGATTTTATTGAGGAGTGGAGTTTTTGAGGTTCTTCCTCAGCCATTCCAGAAGTTCTTTCTTCCAAAGTTAACCTGATTTGAGGATGGGGTAGGGGAGAGCATTCTAGCAAAGAAAGCATACTTACAAAGGCCTGGTGATAGTGTGCTGGAAATTCTTGTTTTTACTCAGCTTTGTCCTTGGTGGTCTTGGTGTTCTCTTGAAGAACAAAGACCAGAAGCCTGGAAACGTCTTTCCCCAGCCTTCCTTGCCAGCAGGATTCCTTTCTTGACATTTAGACTTCAACAATGAGAGGTGCTGTGTGAGATCTGAAATACAGAAGAGAAGGAGAAGCCATCATTCTCTGGCAGTTACTGTGCACAGGGCATAAGTGTGATCAGACTACAGATGAGAGATGGGCCAGCAGATTCCAAATGTTCTCCTGAGAATCACCAGTTCTGTAGCTGATAATCAGGATGGGTGGTTCCTTGTGATTCTTTCACTTTCTGATTTCTTAAATGTTGGCAGCCATTTCCCTAATCTTTGCTCCCTAGCCTTTTAAAAGTTTGTTTCTAATTCCGATACTAAATTCTTATATGCTTAAAATAATTAGAATGGCTTCTGTTTTCTTACAAAACATTGATACAGATTTGAAGAAACTTAATGAGTTAATTAAAATGAAAGAAAGCCAGTGTGGCTGGAGTTTTCAGAACATGGGAAGAGAATTGTCAGTTCAGACTGGAGGGGTCAAAATCAAATTATATACAGTCCAGCTAGTTTTATAAATGAGTGAAGTCTGGAAAAAAGGAGTGGATGGTAGGGAATAGGGCAAATTGGAGAGCAAGAGTCCCATCTAAAGAGGACTCAGAATTTTTGAAATGAAGTAAGAAATAAAAAATTTTATGTCAGATCAGCTATGTGTAAATATTAGGTATATATTTAATTTTTAAAACAGAAGGTACTAGCCCAGATCAGATTTCTGTCTGTCTGGTGTGTTGCCAGATTTTGAACACTGGCAAATCAGGCAAGATCTGTTAGGATATTTTCCTTACTTAAAAATTTTCTACCATCGACTCTCTCCTAGTCCTTTCAATTTTCCCATTTCCTTTATCTACCACGTTAGGCTCCAAAACCAACCTAAAATACCAAAAGTTGAGAGGAGAGGCTGAGTGTCTAGCAAAGTGAGATTTGAAGAAAAATACCTCCATTCATTTCTACCTGTTGGCCTTGCTTTGAGGCATATTTAGAAACTCATTTTAATATGTCCTTAACTATTCCTGCATTAAAAGAGGATTTTAAAAGATACTTCAAGATAACCTGTGCAGTAAAGGTGGTTTGTAACATATCTAATTCTTGTTCGACATCTTTAGGCAATAGCATATGGAATTTTATTTTGGAGGTGAAAATGAATGTGACTATTTGACATTGCTGCTTTTTAAAATTTTGCCAAAAATATTATGTAAGTTTAACATCATTAAATGGCTATTGAAATGTTACAGCGGTTGACAATGGGCGTTTTATGTAGTTGAAAAACAATGTGGGCATTTCTGGGGGGATAATGAAAGTGTACTGGAAAAATAATGCACTTCAGAGGAGGAAGAGGTAGATTTCTACATCATTTTTCTATGTGCTAGAGCACTTGCAGGTTTCTTACAGTCTCTGAGCTCCTGTCAGTGGGGATAAGGGGAAGATAGAGGACTAATGAATTGAGTAAAAATTTTCTGAGAATCTACTCTATACCAGCTATTGCTCTGGACATGCTTAGTCTAGCCACATGAAATTAACCGTCTAGCAGGGAGACAGATGAGAAATAAATGAGTTGTATTCAATTACTTGATTACACTTGTGATAGGTGTTAACAAAACTACAGCATACAATGAAAGCAAAACTAATGAAGAACGCTTGTGCATGGCGAGTACTAAAAAACATGTGTGTGAAAATTGAAAGCCCTTTTTTTGGTGTTAGATTTGAGAAAAGCTGTTTAAACAGCATAATGCCTTGCATATCAGATTTCAAGGGGTTATTATTACTTAGAGTGCTGATGCTATTTCCATAGAATGCAGAGTTAATGCTGAGTAATGACTTGGATATGAGAGATGGTGTGAAAAAATACTCCTGGTAATATACTCATTTTTAACTTGTTGCCTCTGACCTGTCCGGTCCTAACTTTTCTTTCTCAGTATTGGTGTTTGGTGGGACGTGTTAAGGCTCCCGATTAAGGCATTCCCATTAAATTCTCAGATGAATTCAAGTCCACACTAAAGAATGTGCTTATGTGCAAACAGTAGAAATCCTCCCCAGATAGCTTAAGCCATATGGTGTACAGATCCTGAGCCGAGGGGTGGAGGTCAGGAAAGAATGGAAACAGGTACCAGAAAGGCATCTCTTCTCCACACTCTCTCCCATTGCTGCTTCATTCTATTCTCATAGCAGAGAGCTCTCCTCTGCTTCTCTGTCTCCAGGTTATAGGAGGTTCCAGCCAGCTTCAGACACTAATTAACTCATCTTTCCTGGGAGGGTCAGTCTTGGTCACTTCTGCTTTGATCAGGTACTTACCCAAATTTAATCCATAATGGCCAAGAGAGTGGGATCGCTTGGTGCCCCATGGCTCCCACCACCTAGAGAGTAACTTCCAGTGTTTATTTACCTGTCTAGTGGGAGTAATAAGAGCACATCCTTTACCAGGAATGTCGCAAAGCTTAGATGAAATCATTGACAGTACCTGGCACAGAGCAAGCATCAATAAATGTGAGCTTATTGTTTTGGCTGCTGTTTGACATATTATGTCAATCTTTGTAAGAGATATCTTTGCTCAGAATCACTGGACCCATTTCAGGAAGTTTAGAATAAAGGAAGAGGCTTATTCTGTAACTAACTCTTAAGCAAGTTTGGGAATATGAGTCTGAACTTGTTCTCATTACCAGAGTATTGGTCTTAGAAGCATGGCTCACGTAATTAAATTCGTTATACTCTATTCTTTATCATTCTGTTGAAGCACACCAGATGGGAAGAAGGCAAATGTGAAAGCTTATCATTCCCAAGGGTAAAACAAAATATTCAAGCTAGCTGTTTGGATGTTTCTCAACTTCTAATGAATAAAATAGGCATTAATGGTAATATAATTGTTGGTGCCCATTGAAGTTTGCAGTTATTAAAACAGTAATAAAGAGAAACTCATCATAGCCATTACATGATTTTCCCACATTTTAATAGGCATTTGCCTCTGTGAATAATTAAGCCATGCCCATTAAATTCTCAGATGAATAAAGTTGATATAAGTGAACACTTTTAAGTCAGTACACACTGGCTGAAAATGTTTTTTGTTTTTTTCCGGTTTCCTATTTTCTCAAGTTTTTGGCTGATTGGAAGAAGCTCTTGTGTTATAAAGTCAGCCTACCATGGTAAAAGTTTCCAGCATATCTGTGGTATATCCATATTAAATAATTAAACATAGGTAAAAATGGTCTTTTGGCAATTAGGCGAAAGTAGTTTTTGTTCTTCTTAGTAATAAAATGGTTGTGATTCGGGTAAGTACAAGTCTGTATTGAGCCAGGCCTGCTCTCACCTCAGGGCCCTTGCACTACCTACACTTCTGCCTGCAGCCCTCTTCCTAAACATTTGCATGGCTCCGCCCTCCCCCCCTCAGGTCTTTGCTCAGATATTACCTCCTCAATGACATTTACCGTGCCCGCCCTGTTAAAAGCTGTATTCTGCTAACCCAGCATTCTTCAACCTCCTTAAACTGATGGATGTTTCCTAAAGAACGTACTACCTTCTAACATGTTAGATCTTTTACTTATTTGTGATGTTTACTGTCTGTCTTGACACTGTTTTTGTCTGTTTTCCCTGATGTATCTCCAGTGCCTCAAACCATACCAGGCACAGAGTTGACCTACAATAAATATCTAATGCAGGAAAAATGTAATTTACATAGAAATATTATATTGCATATTTATCTGTAAGTTAGTAGAGCTAGAATATTTTAGTATATGTTTTCATATTACTATTTTTTAAAATAACTTTATTTATTTATATTTGGCTGCGTTGGGTCTTCGTTGCTGTGCGTGGGATTTCTCTAGTTGCGGTGAGCAGGGGCTACTCTTCGTCGCAGTGAGCGGGCTTCTTATTGCAGTGGCTTCTTTTGTTGGAGAGCACGGACTCTAGGTGCATGAGCCTCAGTAGTTGTGGCTCGTGGGCTCTAGAGCAGTGGCTCAGTAGATGTGGCGCACGGGCTTACTTGCTCCGCGGCATGGGGGATCTTCCCGGACCAGGACTCAAACCCTTGTCCCTTGTATTGGCAGGCAGATTCTCATCCGCTGCACCACCAGGGAAGTCCCCATATTACTACTTTTACACTTTGATCCATCCATGTCTCCACCCACCCACCCATCCATCCATCCATCTATGAATATTTTCTGAGCACTTAATGCTTTTCTCTGGAGCTTTATTTTGCTTTGGAAAGGGAAAAAAAAGGAAGGAGGACATTATTCCTGTCTCGATTGAGCTTATGATACTGTTTGGCAAGAGACAATTAAATATTTTCTATTAAATGTGATCAGAGGTATTAAAGGTGAAGCACTGGACACTATGAGAGAAGATAGCAGACATGGACGTAGACTTAGGTTTCCTTGAAGAGAAGAGTGGAGTGATAGGTAAGAGTTATCCCAGTGAAGGGGTGAGGTGTGTGAGGGATTTGAAGCAGACAGAATGGATGGCAGATATGAGCCAAGCAGAAAAACAGCATTTGCATAAGCCTAGAACAGAAGAGATTGGAGTGCTTTCAAGGAAAAAGTTGAGTGTCGTAGACTGTAGAGTAGGCACGTGGAGAATGATGAGAGAAACAGAGGCCAAGTCTTCAAGCTTGTAAGACCCGTGGACATGTTTCAGATTGTCTTGGCCATTCATGCATTTTAAGCAGCAGAGAATGATGCTCTATTATTCCATGAAAGACGACTGCTGTGTTTGTATGTCTCATCCTTCTACCGTGAATGCCAAATAGAATGCCTTAGGATAACTGCTGGTGTCAAATATGGCCTATTAAAGCTGTTGCCTGAATACCATTTTAGGGTATGTTTGCTCTCTTTGCTGGCCCAGAATCTCTTTCCTCCTCCTCTGATCATGAAACCTAAAGTTTCCTTTGGGGGGACTCTTTTCATCCCTGCTTTTAGTCCTTGACTGTTAGGTGGGGCTCCACTGCAGAGGCCAGAGGTGGAAGATGTGAGCCTGCCCTCTGAGGGCACTGAATCCCCTTGCTGACAGTGGTTCATCCAGATGTGAACACATGGCCCAGGTCCAGCCAATCGGTGTGATGTCACCCTACTCTAGCCTAGGTAGTTAGTTGAAGATGGGCAGAGTAGTGTAATTAAAGTGAATTCCAGCTTTATTGGGAGGAAAAGCTCATTTCTTACTAGATTTGAACCTTCGAAGCTTTGGCGGTCTTAAGCTCTTGGAAGCCATCTTGGTACCATATGGAGCCTGGGAGTTAAGTCAAGACTGGGAAGAGCGTAGGAAAGGACTGGGGTCCTGGCGCTCGATGACATTGTCTGAAGCTTAAGTCAAGCTTTGCATAAAGCCTGAAAAACACTTCAGTTTTCAGAAGCATGAATAACTTTGCTGGTTTCATTTTCATTTTTGCTTAAGCAGTTTGAGCTGCACCTTTCTTGTCTTTGCAGAGCTAAGCATCCTGACATAGACTGTAAGAGATTTATTTCTCTGTTGTAGGCTCCCATGCTGCTGTTCGCTTAAATGGGGTGCTAACACTGGTTAGTAACCATTATCAACACTTGAAGTGAGCTATTTCAATACAGTGAGTTGAATTCCCTCTTGTTCTATGTGATTCATCATTGCTAATGTGAAGAAATATTTTCTCCTTTATCTTATCCATTACTCTAACACATACCAAATTCTTTGAATTTTCACCAGCTCCATACTTGTTATTTTCTGAGATGAGTATTTGAGAGAACTACAGATAACATCAATAATTCTTTGCTTTTTCCTGGAACGGTAAGGAGAGTGCCATGTTGATGAACTCCGACAGTCCTGCACTGAGCCCCGACCCCGAACCTGATTAAAATCTCATTCAAATGCACACCGTGCTTTACACAGGAATTCCTAGTATCCCCCGAGCTCCAAATCAAACTACTGTTTACTGTAACGAAAACAATATTTTCTCATCCATAGTGGAAAGGTTCCATTTTGTAAGAAATCATAACTGGTTGGTTGTTGATCAATTTCAAGTCTTTTTTTTTTTTTTAAGAGAAGTTAGTTGTGGGTAATTTTGAGTTATTCTTTCTGAAAATACATTTAATTTCATTATTCATTGCTTTTCTTATGGAAATGTAGCTGTAACTTCTATACATCATTGTTTACTTCAGTTACCTCTGAAATGAACTACTTAGTCATTGGTTCATTCATGCATTTATCCATTCAACAAAAGCTGGTTGGACACCAGTTGCTGCTCTTGGTATTATGCATACAGAGAAAATTGGTAACGATCTTTATTTTTAAGGAATGCATACGGATGGAATTCCTAGTGATTGTTTTAAAGTTAGGGAATGGAGTTCCAAAGACAATTTTTTTTTTTTTTTATTGTGGCTACTGCATAGAGTATGTCCTTATGAGAGACACTGGATAATAATAGTGGTCCTCCAACCTTCAGTGATAGGTCCCTACCCTTAGAGAGGTTGGGAAGTGGAGCCAGGAATATATATTTCCAGCCAGCTTACCAGGTTTCCATTCCAGCTGGTCAGCGGCTCACGCTTTAAAATGTGTGTTTTTATAGGCCTGTAGCTATATTGAAAAAAGGAACTTGTGAGGGAAAGGTGTAGAGGCATTAGACTAGAGGACAGATAAGGGCAAAACCTCTTTGCCTAGATCCAAGACCATGGATAGTATGATCCTGGTTGATAAGTCCAGCTTCATCTTTCACTGTACCCCCAGACAACCTAACAACCCACTGCTTTAAGTAAAGTACCTGCTAAGAACATTTCAGTATTTTCGCTTATGGAGACTCCTCTTCCCTTCTCTCCCATCCATGGAAAGCCCTTTGCCCCATCTTCTCCTAGAGTGTCTGATTTTTGCCAACCACCAAGGACCTGGCTAGCCTAGTGCTCCTCAAACTTTACTTGGCATACATGTCACCCAGGAATATTGTTAAAATATCAATTTTGGCAGGGGTCTCGGTAGGGCTGGGAGCTCTGCATGTCTAGCCAGCTCCCAGGTGTTGCTGATGGTAGTGGACCATGAACGATACTGGGAGTAGCAAGCTTCCACCTTACAGTAAATCCTTTCTTCTCACATTCCCTCCTGTCCCAGTAAATGTCCAGTTTTATGTCTATTTCCTAGTATCAGTAATTTTTCCCTATGCATATTTCTCTAAGGGAACTAATATTTACTTTTTACCTACTGAATTCTAAGCATTTCATGTGTATTGTTTCAATTCTCTTATACCCTGTTGAAATGGTATTATCACCCTCATTTTATAGATATTAGGAAATAGGTTCCGAGAGATTAGGGAATTGTTTTTTTGGTTTTTTTTTTTTGTTTTTTTTTTAAACCAAAGATCATACACAATCTTTAAAAAGTTTTTGAGGTTATGGTCTGGATTTCCTATGTCTTTAACTCCGGAACAATACACGAGGCAGGGGTTTACACATGATGGGAGTTCAGTAGATTCACAATATCAGTTGATAAATAATGAACACTCCAAATAATAATTTTAAGTATTTGTGATGAATTGGAAAATACAATATAACATTGAGTGGAAAAACTCAGGGTATCAAATGATCAGTAAGACCATCCTAATTGTGTCAAAAGTGCATTTGTATGCACAGGAAAAAAAAAGAGTTTGAAAGAAAATTAACACCCATATATAGCGGTTATTTAGTGGTGGGAGAACTGGTAGTATAGGATTTCAGCTTTTATGCGTAGGTGTAGCTCCTGATTTTTTTTTCAGTGAACAGATTTTGCTTTTATAACCAGAAAACCTGATAAAAATAATAAGGTATAGTGAAGCTATTGCTAGGATGGGGGTGAGACTTGTCTGGGAAAGAATAGAGGCACACATATCAGGAAGATAGATGTCTGGCATATTCTGGTCCATTGGTGCTGACTCATAGGTGGGGGTCAGTCTTGAAGGAGGCAAGCCCCGTGTTTGTTGTAAACTTGCTTCTAGTTTTTGTTTTAAACTTATTTCTAGTTTATTTTCTTTTAAAGTTAAGAGTGGTATTTATTACGTTAAAAATTTTATTGGAGTATAACTGATTTACAATGTCATGTTAGTTTCAAGTGTACAGCATAGTGATTCAATTATGCATATACATATATTATTTCTTTTTCAGATTCTTTTCCCATGTAGGTTATTACAGAATATCGAGTAGAGTTCTGCATACTATACAGTAGGTCCTTGTTAGTTATTTTATATATGGTAGTGAGTGCATGTTAATCCCAAGCTCCTAATTTATCCCCCTTCACCTTTGCCCTTTGGTAACCATAACTTTGTTTCCAAAATCTGTGAGTCTGTTTCTGTTTTGTAAATAAGTTCATCTGTATCATTTTTTAAAATTAGATTCTACATATGAGTGATAGCATGTATTTATCTTTCTCTGTCTGAATTACTTCACTTAATAAGATGATCTCTAAGTCCATCCATGTTGCTTCAAATGGCATTATTTCATTCTTTTTTATGGCTGAGTAATATTCCATTGTATATATGTACTACAGCTTCTATTACATTTTAAATTTATTTTCACTGAAGTGTTATACACGTGCAGAAAATTCACATTGCGTAAGTGTGCTTCTGCATGGATTTCTCCGAACTGAACATACCCATGTGAGTAGCCCCTAAATCAAGAAACAGAACATTGCCCGCATGCTCAGAGCCCTCTTGTCCCCACTTCTGGTCATCCACTACCTAAAATGCCTACACCCACCATGGTAACCACCAACTCGACTTGCAGAAGCATGGGCCAGTTTTGCCTGTTTTTTACTATATAAACTGAGTTTATATAGTAAAAAAAAAAAAAAAAAAAAAAAAAAAAAAAAAAAAAAAAGTATGTATTACTTTGTATCTAATTCATTTTATACAATGTTATGTTTGTGAGATTTATTAACAATGCATGTTCTTAGGGAGCTTTCATGTTCTTTGCAGTATGGTATTTCGTTATGTGAATATAGCAGTGTTTATTCTTGATGGGCATTTGGATAGTTTCCAGGTTTTGGTGATTCTGTATAATGCTGTTCAGCATACTCTACTATGGATTTTGGACAATGGTATTTTAAAAAATATGTTCTGACAATTATTTGAAACAGATTCTTCTGATGGATTTTGGTGAATAGCAGTGTCGGAAAACTCTCAGTGTGCCCAAAGAATTATTTAGAAAGCTCTGGAGATGTTTGAGGTCACGGCTATGTGGCAAGACTCTGCAACCTGTGCTTTCAGTAGATGTTGTATGGATCACATTTTGAGTAACACCTTTATGAAAAGAAAGAATATGGGGCTGAGAGATGGTTCCAGTCTTGTTTTTTAGTCTACTAGCATGGTCTTAGGGGAAATTATATGACCTTGCTACATTTGTTTCCCCACCTATAAAAATGCCTCCCCAAGTTGACTGGTTCAAATAAAAAAAAATACTATATAAAAATGTTGTACACATGAAGCGCTCTGTAAATCAGATGTTATGTTTTTTATCACCCAGAGCCTAAATATGAGGGTCAATAGAGAAAATATGGAATTAATAATCATCCCATATACTTAGGCGACATGCCTCAAGGTTTTTTCTTCTGTTGTTTGTTTTTATGAACTCATGCTGCTTCTATAAAAATTGTGACAGCACAGAGAGGTCTGATGTCTATAGAAAATTGACTCCTTTTATCCCAGGATATGGAAGCATTTTGGAAAAAGAACATTGTTCATGGATAGACCCAAACTACACTGAATCAGCAGGGAGTCAGTTGATCAAGGAGGTAAGGAAGAAAGCCCAAAGCCAGACTGAATTAATATATCATTTCACATTCCTCTAACGCTACGCCAAGATACAGCACAGGAATTTATACATGATACGAGCTCAGTCCATTCATACTGATCAGCTGATAAACAATGAACCTTCTCTGATGCCTAATTTCCTGCCTCTCTTCCACTTTCTCTGTGCTCTAGCCTCACTGAACTTCTTGCAGAGCCCTAAATCTGCTCTGTTCTTTCCAGCTTTAGCACTTTTGCCCATGTTGTAACCTCTCCCTGGAATACCACTCTCTACCATTCTCTGCCCAGTGGGTACCTATTTATCCCTAACTTAAGGGTCATGTCCCCAGTGGGGGACTTCCCTGGCCTTTATGTGGGATCTCTGGTTACACAATGTTACGTTATCCACATATCACCCTAAATGTCTTTACTGGAGCACCCGTCATGCTGCTGACTCTTCATAGCTGATTTCTCATGCAACTATAGTCTCCATAAGAACAGAGATTATGCTTGCCTCATGGACTACTGTATCCTCAAAAGCCCATAGCACAGCCAATTATAGAAGCTCAGTAATTACTTGTGTGTGTGTCTGTTGCTTCCTCTCTTTTAAATGCCAAGAAAGAACAAATACTTGGAAGCTATTGGTAAGGACACCCAAGAGCAGTGGTACTTGAAAATTGCTGCTGGCTCCATGCAAGAGTGCCTTACCTAAAGGACATGTGATATCTATTGCTATTTGCTTTTGATACCTGACAATCGCTTTGTTTTTTTGAATCAGAAAAGAGCCAGCTTATGTTTATGTTGATTGCAAATGTTTGGCAGGTGCCAAGAGTTGCTGGATACATATCCTTGCAAATAAACCTTACCTTTCGTCATAATTTCAGAACTCTTTCCAAAGGGAAGGGATCAGAAGTAGCATTTTACTTCAGGCAGAGTGACTCACATCAGGTCATGAAGTCAGTGGCTCACCCATGAATATATGCAGTTTTGGTCTCTGAACTCAAAATGGCCATTGAGATCACAGCCAGAATGAAAATAATATTTAGAGAGGTTATTGTTATTTGGATCTGAGAATGAAAACCAGCCTGTGTTCTTTTCCTTCTGTGTCATTTGCTATTTCTACCAAAACTTTGCCCTTTTATTTTGAGGAATGGCAGAGATGGGATCCCTGGGTTATCCATTAACCATCCATCCACCAATTCACCTATCCATCCACCCTCCCAACTCTCCACCCATCCATCTACCTGTCTATCCACCCACCCATCCATCTATCCATTCATCCATCCGTCCATCCATTGGCTACATAGATGCAAAGTCACCTATAGTGTTACACATTCGACCTCTTGAGTTGAGAAGAGGCATTAGGCTTATTTCAGAATTTCCTTTTTTAATTAATTTATTTATTTACGGCTGCCTTGGGTCTTTGCTGCTGTGTGTGGGCTTTTCTCTAGTTGCGGCGAGCGGGGGCTACTCTTCGTTGTGGTGTGGTGGCTTCTCATTGCAGAGCATGGGCTCTAGGCACGCAGGCTTCAGTAGTTGTGGCATGTGGGCTCAGTAGTTGCGGCTCGCGGGCTCTAGAGTGCAGGCTTCAGTAGTTGTGGCATGCGGGCTTAGTTGCTCCACAGCATGTGGGATCTTCCCGGACCAGGGCCTGAACCTGTGTCCCCTGAATTGGCTGGCGGATTCTTAACCACTGTGCCACCAGGGAAGTCCCATATTTCAGAATTTCTTAAGGCATCAAATTTATGTAAGGCACAGTGGTAAAAATGATGGCTAGATAGGAAGAGAAAGGGCAGAAGCGCTGTAAGATTCCAAGGGAGAATTTTAACATTATGCTGGCCTTAAAATGTTTGGGTTTAAAGTGTTTTCAAAATTGCCCAAGCTTGCCCTGTCTTACCTTGATTTGCTTTCTGGCTTGTTACTCGTTCAGCTTAGTGGTTAATTGCTCAGACTCTGGAGTTTGACTGCTTAGGTTAGGGTTAGTTGAGTCCTAGCATGGTGAATCCATGTAACTGTCAAGGCACTTAATCCTTCTGTATTGTAGTTTGCACATCTGTAAAATGGCAATAAAAAGAAGAAATATCTTGTGATGAGTGTAAAATGAGATAATTGTTGTAAAGTACATAGGCTCAGTGCCCGACATATAACAAACTCTGAATAGATGTTTTTTTTTTATCATTCTTCAAGAGTTTTCGTGACCACTCTATGCCAGATAGTGTGGTGATAGCAAGAATAAAGTACAATCTCTGTATTTGTACAATTTCCTATCTAATGAAAGAGGGAAAACCCCCAAATGATTATCCAATGTTTGATAAACCCTATAGTAGAGACAAAAGGGACAAAGTGTGCTGTCACCTCTGAGGTTGGAGCAGCTGTATCTGATATTTGATGGTATATCAAAGGGGCAAAACAGACGTGAGAAATGTGTTTTAGGCAAAGACAGTTAGAGCTCTCAAATGGTCAGGGAGGATGGGGACCTTCAAAATTCCCACCCTGTGGAGATGATTGTGAAGGGCCTTGCGTGCACGGCTGAGTGTTATCACTGGTGGCTCTGCTGCTTCTATTGTAGGGATAATAGTTTCAACGTTTGATCCTGAACGTATCTTGGGATATGTTTGGCTCATTGTAAGAAGGCCTTGCCTTGAACTTGGAGTTTGGAATCAGCATTGCATTTATTTCAGAGGGTTTTTTTTTTTTAAGGTTGAAAACTGAGATGTACATGAAATGTGGCTCTATCCTACCATTGCTTTCGCTCTAAGTTGTCTGATCCAGTGCCATCATCTGACACCATTTTTTCACGGATCTCAAAAAGCATCTTCTGTTCTAACAATCAGAGCAATCTAAAAGCACCTTCTATGTGCAAGGAATTGAGAGAGTTGACATTAAATCACACTGACCTTTTTAAGTTCTCTCTCTCTTTTCTCTACTTACTGTTTTTTCTTCCATTTAACTTTTCCTTCTATTTTAAGTACTTTTTCCAGATTCTCTTTCTTCCCCTGCCACCACTCCCACCCCCAAACTCATCCCTTTTCCGGCTTCTATTAGGACTCTGGTTTCAAGCCATGTTCCCCAAACATTTGGAGATTCTGTGGGGTTAACTCAGAGCCTGTGTTTGTAGAACTCCAAAATTCATGCACCTACTTTCACCCTGCTTCTCTGACTTGCTTTATACATTGAATGTCTAAGTAAGATTTTGTATGGACAAAAGGTTCTGGGGTTACAGAAAGTTTTATATCATGGCCTTAGGGACCTGAGTCATATGTCATTTCTCATGTTCTTTAACCACTTCATAAATAGTAAAGTAGATTTGACTAGGGCCCTCTTCAAATACATTTGTGTCTGTGTATTTTTTTTATTTTTCACCGTTGCTCTCTTGAATTGTTTCCTTTATGATTTCGCTTACAAATGGTGCTATTTGATGTGCTTTCTATGAAAATGTGTTGGATTGCTGTTTTATAATCTTTCTCTGAATTACACAAGTCAAATGGCATTGTTGAATTTCACTCTTAAAAGTTGTCACTGACTGGTGTTTTGAAGCTCTATGTACCGATTACATAGCAGGTTCAAATGGCATGGTAATACGTATATTGATATGCTTTCCAGACGCCGTATAAAAGACACATTCCATAAGGCAGGCCCATTCACATTGTCTCCTCTTTGGGATTATAAGGCAGGCCAACCTGTCCCACAGTCCACATCAGAGGCTGTAAGGAGTATCAGAAAGAAGAGGAAGAAGCAGTGATTCCATATTTGTTAGATTGTGAAACGCTGTAGCGAAATGATAACTGAGGGTCATTCTCTCACCAGCTCCCTGTTTTTTGATAGTTTGACAGGGGAGGAAGGGATCAGAGTGGAAGGAGTAGATATGATTCATTCAGGTGTGAGAAAAATGACTCCTGTTCCTCCTCCTTTCTTCCTTCAGCCAAATAATTAAGTTTAATATTAATGGAGTGAGCAAGGGAGAGTAGAGGGAAATGTGTTATAGAACGTTCTTTAAATTTTTTTAAGCAAATAGATGAAATGCAAAACAGGATGAGTGTCTCCTTGACACTCTGTTGTTTACTTCAAGCTTAGAGGTTGTTTGAGTTCCCTCTTTTAATTGTGGTGGATTCAAGCTATACATAGCTTGAAGATCTTTTAGATCTTTCCCTGTAAATCCAATCCTCAGACATTTTGTTCCTTTGCTGAACCATATTGCATTTGTCTGCACCGTTCTTTCCTTTAACACAAAGCTATCAAATTCTTTATAGGTCCTGTTCTTCCCTTGTGCTTAAATATGCCTCTGAAAGTAGTTTCGATCCAAATACATTCTGTTATTGTCTCTAAGAGGTTTGCGTGTTGTTTCTTTTGAGCACATATGTGTATTTGTGTGTGTGTGGAAGAATTCTGAATCTGATAAACCCAGCTCTGTGTATATGACTGTGGTGACTTAAGTATTTCTTACAGTAAAATATAATTTCAGAGAGTTATTTATACTCAAAAAACCAAAGTGATTACTTTTGGGAATTGAGCCTGAGGAACTGACTCAAAATGTGGAGAAAACCAGTCCATAAAAGGGTGCATAAAAATGTTTGTTGCAGATAAATTTCTAAAGGCAAAAAATGGGAAACAACCTAACAGTAGGTTAATGGTGCTTTCAGTTAGGGTGTAAGCCACTCAGTGAAATATCATAAATCTATTTAGATGAGGACTCAGAAGATTGCACAGCATCATGAATATACCAACATACAACAGTACCTGTAAACTGTGATTACAGTTGAGTAATGTTATACTAGAGGAAAACCACCGGAGGGGAATATGCTACGGTATTAATAGCTTTGTGGCAGTGAAATACAGTCATATTAAAACTCCCTCCCTCTCCCCCAGTTGCCTGAAGGCCCCTTATGTGCCAGGAATTACGTGAAGTATTTCCCTGTGCTAACTATCACTCTGCTTTAATATAGCTGTAATGATCCCCATTTGCAAATGAGGAAATCTGAGGCTGAGATAGGTTAGGTGACTTTCCCAAAGTCGTGATTTCTGTTACTGCCAGAATTGGTCTTCAAAGAGAAGGCGGAATGCATTTTAGTAACAGTGGCAGGAGCAGAACTGCAGTGCTGGTAATGTAACGTGGATTCAAATGTCAGTCCTTCCACCAGTACATGGTGTGACCTTGATCCCTCTTTCTTCATTTGTAAAATGATGGAGATTGAAATTGAGCATCCGTAAGGGGTCTTCCCATGTTGAAAGTCTCTGAACTTAGGTTTCTAGTTCCCTGGTATACATCTCTTATTCAAAGATTAAGGTCATTCCCTGAGATTTGAAATAATAGTGCTTACTACACTCCCTCATTTCAGATACTACACTCGTCAACTGGAAATTGCATATATCATAGACAGGGCAGTATTATGACCAAGAGGTAGTGTGGCTAGTATGCAGATTGGAGAGGGAAGGACTTAGTGAAGTTCAGACCCCCTTGCATTTGTTTGTCTAACTCAAGGAAAGGAATGTGTGAGAGGTGAGATGATTGATGTGGAGCTTCAGAGCTCTGGCTGCTGCTTGAGTACGGCTCATCAATTCCAGAAAAGATTTCCCATTTAGCTGGGTCTATAGCCTCATGGCAGACAGCTGCTGGCACAGCTGGGGCACTAACCCTCACTCATCATGTGGGAAGCAATAGGAATTGTTCCTAGCTGGTAATATTCATGCCCATCTGTTTAGGCAACTCAGAACCCTCCTGGACACCAGTCAACTCCATCCTCTGGTACCTCCCTCTAACCTCGTGCCCCCTCCGCCCCACCTCCCGTGTATTCCCAACCGTGCTTGTTTCCTTATTTTTTTGAGGTCCTTCCTGTTTGGGTAGCACCATGCTAGTCTCTATATAGTCTTAGGAAATTGCCAGGTGTACATCACAGTTGAAATCATATAATCCTGAAGGCAGGAAAGAGCTGAAGACAACACATTGCCCACTGTGCTCATTTCATAGACTAGAAGGCTACAATTTGGAGAGGTCACCTCACTCTCCAGTGTTCACGTAACTAGTCTGTAACAGAGAAAATAGTTGGTGTTTCAGGTTGAACATTCTTCTCCTAATATACTTCTGGAATTTTCTCCCAGTGACTCTGGCGCTTCTCCCAATATACTTTTAGAATTTTCTACCAGTGGTCTTAGAACTAGCATTCATGGTCAAATATTGACCATTATCATCTTGGAGATTTTCTAAAGTGTTCTTGTGAAGGGATAATGCTGAAGGCATCCTTGAATAGAACTGATTAGGGCAATATTTCTATTGGAACTTTGTATGGGTATGACTATCCCTTGCAAGAGAGAAATGGTCTAAAGAGAATGTTAGGGGTCACTAGGTTCTCTAAACACCTAGAAAAAATTCAGTTCACTCCCTGAGCCAAAAGGCACTGGAAGAGAGTGAGAAAGTACATTCCTGGGAACCAGAGGGCCAAGACCTATTTATTCCTTCATCCCTCATCTATTTTTTTTATTTTCTCTTCTCCCCAGTCTTGTCTTTTATACCCTACTCTCCTTTCTTCTGTTTGCCTTGTTATTCCACTTCTGATTTCTGTTCCTTTTCATTTCAGACTCTTTTGGGTGGGAAGAGTCACTTCCTGTTTGGAGGTGGGACTGAAAATGGATCTTACATTGCAAAGTGCCATGACATGTCCCGTATAACACCAATTCCCTGAAAGCCACGTAGGCCCAGAGCATCACTATCGTTTTATAATTTCATGCCCATTATCGTGCAGGTTACACTTTCACTTTTGACATCTCACTTAATTTCCACTACAATAATGATAGGGATAATTATCCCCATTTGACAGGTGAGAAGAATGAGTCCTACAGTTGCAAAGTTGTGGGTCTGTAATTGTAAAATTTGTAAACATCTGAGATGGCTGTTAGACTCTAAGTTTGAGGCTCTGTGTCAAACTTGAATGTCCACATATATCACTTAGGATCTTGTTTAAATGTATTGGCTAGATCATGTTTCCCTAGATCTGGAGCAGAGCTGGATATTTTGTACTTCTAGCAAGTTTCTGTATAATGCTTGTGCTGCAGCCGTTGAGTAAATGGCTTTATACCACACCATGTGGTTTCTTATTTTGGAATCTTATATCCTTGGGAAGTAATTGGATTTCCGATATAGTCCCCAGATATTGAATATTGCGTTTATCTTGATTAACTTAGTCAAGATCTGTACTTCTACTTGAGGGCCTATAGGAAAATCACAGGATATAACCGGAACATGATTGGGTTTCCCATTTCATGATCCTTGAAGGAAGCGGCTCATTCTTTGTAACTGAGCACTCCTTAAAGTGTATATGAAGATGGGTAGGGTTAGTTCTCACTTGTCCCTAGTGAGGCACCAGATCTCAAATAAGAACCTCCCTAAACTCGTTAGTTTAGATTCAGTCCCATCAGCAGAGGAGGAGCTGCAGTAGAAGTGGCTGCATGATAAATGACAAGACTCCACAATTATCTGGCATCCCTGCCTATAAGACGAGGTACAGAGAGAAAACTCTGAAGGAAATGGCAGTGACTCAGCATGTGGTGTTCATCTTTGTAAAAGAGAAGAAGAGAGAAGAGGTGATGTCATATCATACCTTGTGGAGCATTGCTGTCCTGTCCAAGTCAGCACGGTCTAAATGATGCTCAGCAAAGGAAAAGAATGAAGAAAGAGTCTAACGTTTATCAACATGAGCCCAGCTTACAACTTGGAGACCAATATTTCCCTTGCCACCATGGGACATTTTGATTTTCCAGAGGCTAAGCGTGTGTGTGTGTGTGTGTGTGTGTGTGTGTGTGTGTGTGTGTGTGTGTGTATGTATACGTATATATTACAGAGACTGAGGAGCCCTGGGAAATGCTTTTTGAGGAAGAAAACAATTTTGAATTTTCTTCTATTTTAAACCATATTCACAGAGAAACTTATTAAAACTGATAAGTTTTGAGCTTATCAGAAGATGAGTCACAATGTGTTCCTGCTCCTCCTGGCTGGACCTTTGAGGGTAGAAGACCTCATTATAAATAATTTGCATGTCCGTGCTCCCTAATTCTAGCTGAGTACCAAAAGATGAGGGTAGGTGTGTGGGTAGACCCCTTGCCCCACTCTTGGGGAGCTGGTGCTTACCCGTTTAATTTATGTGATGGGAACAATATTGCAAGATGAAAATAAACCCGATGTCCGTTGTAATCCGCAAACCTGAGCATTCTAAACTCATGATGACGTGGAGTTGAAAGCAGTTCAGAGATGTCTGTACAACGTGCTTTTCCCTAGTTATCTCCAGCCATTCCTCTATTGCCACCTTACGCTCTTTCCCTACTGAAATATTTCTTGCTCCTTGAAACCATCATGTTGTTTCCCATCTCAATGTCTTTGTTCAGCTGATGAAATCCTCATCATTAAAACTCCTACCTCATCAACTGCAACTCATCTACTGCTAATTTGGAAAGCTTTGGCACTTTCTTTTAAAAATTAAAAGAGTTTCAGGTGTAGAGTGTTATACTTTGACATCTGTGTACTCCGCAGTGATCGCCGCTACCAGTCTAGTTACCATCCGTCACCGTACTGTTGATCCCCTTCACCCATTTCAATCATCCCCCGAGCCCCTTCTCCTCTGGTAACCACTCATCTTATCTCTTCATCTATGGGTTTGTTTTTGTTTGATTTTGTTTGTTCACTTGTTTCTTTAGATTCCATGTATCAGTGAAATCATACGGCATTTGTCTTTCTCCATCTGACTTATTTCTCTTAGCATAGTACTTTCAGGGCCCATCCATGTTGTTGCAAATGGCAGGATTTCATTTCTTCCTGTGGCTGAGTACTGTTCCACTGTGTATAATTTGCCACATCTTCTTTATCCATTCATCTCTCAGTGGATACTGAGGTTGTTTCCATATCTTGGCTGTTATATTCAATAAAAAATGCTGCAGTAAACTTTGGGGGGCATATATCTTTTCAAATTAGTGTTTTTGTGTCCTTTGGAGCAACACCCAGAAGTGGAATAGCTGGGTCCTATGGTAGTTCTAGTCTTAATTTTTCGAAGAATTCATTTATTCCAACAGTTCTTCTTGTGGAGTCTTTAGGGTTCTCGCTATACAGTATCACGTGATCTGCAATAGTCACAGTTTTATTTCTTCTTTTCCAATTTGGATGCCTTCTGTTCTTGCCTGATTGCTGTGGTTAGGACTTCAAAATGTCAGGTGCTTTTTTCTCCATCGATTGAGGAGATCCTGTGATTTTTGTCCTTCCTTTTGTGAATGTATCACATGGATTTATGAATGTTGAAGCATCGGTGCATCCCTGGAATAAATCCCACTTGACGGTGGGATGATCATTTTATTGTTGGATTTTATTGCCGGATTTAATTTGCTGATACAGTTGAGCCTTGAATAATGCAGGGTTAGCAGCCCTGACCGTCAGCACAGTCAAAAATCAGTGTGTCAGTTAGAGTTAGCCTTCCATATCGGTGGTTCCACATGCATGAATTCAACGAACTTTGGATTTTGTAGTCCTGTAGTCTTTACTATTGAGAAAAAGCTGCATTTAAGAGGACTCATGCAGTTCAAACCTGTATTATTCAGGGGTCAACTCTATTTGTTGAGACTTTTTATATCTATGTTCATCAAAGATGTTGGCCGATAATTTTTCTGTGTGTGGTTTCTTTGTCTGGTTCTGTTATCGGCGTAATGCTGGATTCCTAAAATGTGTTTGCAAGGCTTCCCTCCTCATCAATTGTTTCAAAGAGTTTCTGAAGGATAGATAGATTAGTAGTGGGTCCTTTTCACCTATGGTCCGTTCACTTTAATATGTGGTATTTTTACCCTGGTTTTCAGGCCAAGTGAGTCTGCACACAGGGCCTTTAAGAGGTTTTTTGTTGTTGTTCCCTGCAGGTCTTTAGTTTTCCTGAGCATATTCCCCACTGGTTTTCAAAGCTGAATTGGTTTTCGAAGCCAAGTGTTTTGGGGGCTCACCCCTCTGCAGGATCTAGGGGTCAGAGTTCCTGATGTGGAGCTCAAACCCCTCGCTTCTCAGGGAAAAGATTCATACCTTGGTGATCACTCCTGATTGTGGATCACCTGTGCTGTGGTGTGGTTTTGCCTTTGATGAGACCATCTCTTGCCCCTCCTACCCATCTTGATGCTGTCTGTTGACACTTTCTGTGAAAGCTGTGTTCATCCAGTTTTCAGGTCCCTTTCAGAGGGACTTATTACATAGGTAATTGTAGCTATGTTGTGTCTGTGGGAGGCCATGAGTTTGGAATCTTTCTCTGCTACCATCTTGAACTCTCTTGGCAATTTCTTATAAACTTAAACGTATATTTACCAAATGACCCAGGAATTCCATTCCTAGTTTCGTACCTTTCTTAAGGTAAGGGAAAATATAGGTGCACACAAAGACCTGTACTATTATTTGTACTAGCCCCCAAATGGAAACATTCCAGGTGTTCATCATCTGGTGAATGGCTAAACAAATGGTGACACATGCTTACAACTGGATACCACTTGGCAATGAGAAGAACCAACTGCTGATATTTTCAACAAAATGGACGAATTTCAAAAGCATTATGCTATGTAACAGAACCTAGATGGAAAAGGCTATGTACTGTCTTATTCCATTTATATGACATTCTGAGAAAGATAAAACTCTAGGGGAAGAAAGTAGACTAGTGATTTCCGGGGACTAGGGTTAGGGGGAGGGTATAGACAGCAGAAAGGCACAAAGACACATTTTGGGGTGACAGCTTGTTTTTTGGACTAATATCTACTCTTTATTGGACAATTTGCAAAGCACTGTGTTACACATCACACACATTATTTCACCTGTTTCTCATGGCAGCCCTATGAGGTAGGTATTGCCTCCACATCTTACAGCGAGCACAACAGTTTCAGAAAAATAAGCTGCTTGCCCCCTGATCACACTGCAAGGGAGAAGCCAAACCATAATATGATCCTAACCTGTCTAACGCACCAGTACAACCCGACAGGGACAGAACGTATCTCCGAGTATGAAAGATCCATGTTTTCAAAGAGAAGTAGAATCACTTCATCTTATAATCACATTTCGTATCAGTGGCATCACTGTCTGAAAAAATGGTCCCAAAACCATTCTTCCAGTTTACTAATTCTGCTAAAATGTCTTCAGACGTGGCGTCCTCAGGGAAGCTGCCCAACAAGCCCTCTGGAATAAAACACCCAATGAAATGGGCCTTTATTTATGTTTAGTGCAAATGACACTTCTAGGACTTTAGCTTGGAGCTATCCCCCTGCACAGATATGTATAATAACATTAGGTTTGTGTTATCACTGTAATAGCAATAGATAGGAAACAACCTAAACGTTCCTCAGGAGAAAGTTAAAGAGTTTATGGTACATTCATCCAGTAGAACCTTATGTAGCCAAAAAAGCAAAGAAGTTCTTTGTTCCTTATCTACTGATACGGAATGACCTCCGCTGGGGAAAACACTGTATATAGTTTGTTATCATTTGTATAAAAACCCCCATGTACATGTGTCTGGTCAGGCGCAAAATCTTTTGCAAAAGGATACAGGAAACTAGCAAGTGCATGATTCCAGGGAGAGGACCTAGGAGCTGGGGGACAGCGCAAATCACTTTGTATTGACCCAGGGGGAAAGTTAGGTATTTAAACTTTGTTTTCAATTTAAAAAATTTATGAACTGATTATACACTTGAAAAATTACAAGAGTAATTTATGGTTGCAGAAAAAAAACACAAAAAGTCTTCGTATGAGACTCACTGTAAAGTTATAATGTAAATACATTTTTTAATGTAAAAACGCATAAAATGTCCTTTATAGACATTCTCATTTATCTACCATGTAATGACAAATGTGCCTGTCATCCTATAAAATAAGTATGATTCTTATGAGAGAATAGAGCCAGATCAAATGCATCATTAAGAAAAAACATGCAAACTAGACTACAAATTCTACTGAGGACAGAGGCCATTACTTAAAACACTTTTAAATTCCCCAGCTCCTGATAGGGTTCTCCAAACAGAGTTTCTTGGTTAGTGAATAGCAAACTGATTTATTGGTTAAATTAGCAACTATGGAGCTTCCTGTCAACAATATAAAATGAGTGGATAATTCACCAGAAACTGGCTTCTAGATTTTCATTTTGATTACTACTTTGAAACAACATAATTTAGTACCAAAGGTTGAAACACCCAATATAATTGCTAGACTGTGAAATCAGCATTATTTATATCTCATCAGCTATGTGAAACTCATCAATTTTTCTTTTGAAAATGGTAGTAGAAATCCCAAAGAATAAGGAAGAGACTATTAATTAAAGGTCATGTTTACTAATCTAATACCATAATTCCATTTTCAGGACCTCCCAAGTGCCTGGAAGGAGGAAGGGAAGAAGGGAGGATGTTGGAAAAGTAAGAGTTGTTCTTAATTTGTGGCCCCATTTGTGCTGTAAGGCAATGCAGGGTCTAGCAAAGAAGAAAATTGCTGAGGCTGGGGATGAAAACAAAAGCTTTTGGTTCAGATGGTAGAGGAGGCCCTGAAGAACAGTAGAATCAGTTTATCCAGGAGGCAGTGCTGGAGTCGGCCTCCTGAACTAGGGGATTTCGTCTTGGCTTCCATGTCCTTTTTAATTTCTTCAAGCTTTTTAGCCGGGTTTGCTATGTCGTAGTTCTGAGCCCGCTACATGGACCCCACGTTGCCAAGAGTAAATCCAAGCAGGAACTGGGGCGTAGTGTCGGCAAGGAGGGCTGGAAGGGCAGCTCCCGTCCCGTGGGCCATGAGAGCCTGCCTCCCCCCGCGTGAGGGATTGAGCCCGCCCGGACAGCTGGTTTATATTGTGGTGGTGCTGGTGGTTACATGATTATATATGTTTGTCAAAATCATCAACTGGTACATTTGAAAAGGATGAGTTTTACTTGATGAAAATTTCTCAGTAAGCACAACTTTAAAACAAATTCCTGCCTGGCAAGTCGCCTGTTAGATGTAGTCAGTTGCAGCCGTAATACTCCAGTATAGTCATCCAGTAGAGCATTCGGCACATCAGACTTGAATACACACGTACATCACTTGGGCATTGTGTTAAAATGTAGGTCCCGATTCCCTAGATCTGGAGCTGGGCTGGAAATTCTGCCCTTCTAACAAGCTCTGAGATGATGCATGTGCTGCTAAGGGACAGACCAGCCTTTGAGTGGGTAGCTTTATAAACCACGCAATTTCCTGTCTTGCAGTCTTAAATTCTTTTTTTTTTTTTTTTAATAAATTTATTTATTTATTTGTTTTTATTTTTGGCTGTGTTGGGTCTTCGTTGCAACCCATGGGCTTTCTCTAGTTGTGGCGAGCGGGGGCTATTCTGTGTTGCAGTGCACGGGCTTCTCATTGTCGTGGCTTCACTTGTTGCACAGCACGGGCTCTAGAACGCTGGCTCAGTAGCTGTGGCACACGGGCTTAGCTGCTCCGCAGCATGCGGGATCTTGCCGGGCCAGGGCTCGAACCAGTGTCCCCTGTGTTGGCAGGAGGATTCTTAACCGCTGGGCAACCAGGGAAACCCATTGGAGTCTTAAGTTCTTGGTAGAATTTAAGCCCATGTGGTCCTGCATCTTGAATATTACCTTTCTACTGAGCAACTTGGTGAAGGCCTGTACTTCTACCTGAGGGCATGTTGGAAAATCAGAGTATGCTGATATTTTTCTGTGCCTCTTCCTTCTACTCCACTGTGAGCCTCTCAAAAGCAAAGTATGTGTGTTGTTGATCATTTGCTTTTTTACGCCTGACCACTGGCTCCCAGTAGGCATTCCGAAAAGTCCTGTGGAATGGATGGTTGAATACAGGAACACCACAAATTACAAACAATGAGATAGTTTTCCCAAAGAGTAGTAACTGGGAGAATCCCAGGCCTTAGAGCAAAATCAGAGCCCATTTAGTGCAGGCACGAAGTTACACCAGAATCTACAGTCAGTGCACGTCAGAAGTCAACTGACACTTGCCATCTGTAGGTCTGTGTGTTCCTTAAGGCCCTGACTTTTCTCTGGTGGAAGCTGCCCCATAGTTTTCTCTTCCACGGTTTGGCCCGTTACCTGGTATCTTGTCACTATCCCCATTGGCCTGTCCATTGTTGAGAGCCGTGTGTCTCAAGGTTGCACTAAGGATCCGTCTTCAAGCTGGATTTCCCAGAATTTTAGGACTATCTGATGCTGCTATGCATGGAGCTTTTTGCTGGAGTGATCTTAAGTCAAGGCTAATCAGTATGGGTGGTGGCTTTGGGGGATGGTCCTTGGTCAACAAACCTACGTTCCACACCTGGTTTCACCATTAATTATTTTTGGTATTTGGCCAAGTCATATACAGTCTCTAAGCCTCCGTTCCTCATCCAAAAAATAGGGAATGGGGTGAATCGGGCAAAGCTGTTCTTTATCCCTAAAAGTCTGAGATTTGTGACTCACAAAACCTTGCCCGATTTTGCTCTAAGTAGTATGAGGGTTTAAAAACTAACTTAAATCCTCCTTATCTAACTGCATAAAACCCAAGTTCAGATGGTTGGTGTCCCCAGAATGGTATACTCTTTGCATACGAGAACCGGATTCGCTAAGCTACCCCACTGTTTTCCTCTTCTATGTGCCCAGTGGATTTATGAAAGAGGGACAGGTTTGTATGAAAATAATTTCAAAATAAGGCCACTTGCTGCAACTCGACTGGCCATGCTAATTATCGACTTCAACCTTGCATGGTTTCAAACGGACAGCTGTGTATGAATATTAATTTTTCTTTGAGGGCTTTTAAAAAAGATTTTTTTCAGTAGTTTTGTTTTCACAACACAATCAAGAGAGTTAGGGCTTCCAAAAAAACAGCAATTAAATGTGTGCCATATCTCAGCCTGTAAAGTGGTATGCAATTTCTGGAAACAGGATGTTGCTTTAAATGGAAAGAGTTTCCTTTGTCATATTATTGATTGAAGCAGTTATAACCTCAGCTCTTCTCTCTTTTCAAACAGTTTCACTTCCGAATCTTTTTTTCGCTTTCTTTTGATGTTACCTTTCCAAGTGGTCCAGATGTTCTTTCTTGCCCGTTCCTGAGACTTACATTACTTACAGATCCTAATTCTTCCAGCCTTTATTCTGCTATTTGCTCTTTCCTCTCTTTTACGTGTTGGATTGTTTGTAGATCTTGCTGCTGTAACTTTCCATACCATCTGGTTAGGATGTGTGGCCAACAGATTACCCGAGCTCCAAAGATTCATGATGCGCTTGTAGCTGGTAAGTGCTTTCCTAGCCAGGACTGCATTTCTCAGCGCCCTGTGCAGCAGGCAAGACTGTAAGACTAGTTCTGGCCAATGGCGTGTGAGGAGAAGTGATGTGTCACTTCCCGAAGAGATTAAGAAGCAGGCTTGGGACTTCCCTGGTGGTCCAGTGGTTAAGACTCTGTGCTCCCAATGCGGGGGGCACGGGTTCGATCCCTGGTCTGGGAACTAAGATCCTGCATGCTGCATGGCATGGCCAAAAAAAAAAAAAAGGCAGGTTTGTCTTCTCTCCATGGTCTTTATTCGTTTGCCATCTCAATGAGGAAGGCTTGAAGGAATAGAGGAAGGTGGGGCATAACTAAAGAAGAGGTGGTTCTGATACATACAAGAGCATGCTGTAGTTCAGATACACCAACACTGAGCTATCTGTGAGAAGGAAATAAATTTCTATCAATATTATGTTCCGTCACTGAGGTTTCAGGGTTCATCTGCTATGGCAGCTCACATTACCTTGATTGACACAAAATGTTACCAGATCTGCATCTTTAATCCCAGGTTTTTGTTTTCTGCCTGATGATTTATCTAAAGATGGAGAAGACCTGATGCTTACAAGACAGAATTTTGAGTAAGTGCCAGAGTTCACTGGGATGATTTGTTAAAGTGTTGTTGCAGAAAGGAAAAGAGGATTGAACACATGTGATTTCTGGGTGTCAGGGTTGGATCTTGCTGTTCTCAGATGTGCCCCAGTTTTGCTTAGCTGGAAGAGTCTGCTGGCTTATTTTAAATTTGTGAGGAGTGGGTGCCGGAGATTTTACTTGTTATAGGGGAACAGTGTGTCACGTGGGTACAAAAGAGTGAAACATAGAGTTACGTAAGAGGGAAAAGACCTAGATTCCAGGTCTAGCTCTACCCCTCTGCCTCTGTTAAATTGGTCTGGTTTCTTAATTGATCTGTGCCTCAATTTCCTTATCTGTACAATTGGTAAAAGAGTACTCCCTTACGGCGTTGTAACCCAGACCAAGTGATAAATTACTTCCATGCTTCTTAACACAGAGCCTGGAATACTGTGTCAAATTTGAGCTGTTTATCAATCTCGTTGTTGGTATCCGGTTATAAACGTGCGCACTGCTGGGTCCTCAGCATCTACAGCAGTGCCTGGCACACGGGGCTTCAATAAACAATGCTTATCTGAAAGAACAAATACGCGGTTTCTATTCTGTTTTCCTTTTCAGGTACTAGTCTGTTGTAAGCACTTTCTTAAAAGTTATTTGCAAAAACATGATTTTAGAATGGTTTCTGTGATCAATATTTAATAGACACATTTGGAGCTCGTATATCCATTTGTGGGCTTCTCTTCAGTGGTGGCAGTAGGTAATCACTTTTTCCAAAGACGCTTATGTTGAGCAATATATTTTTGCGGTTTCCCTGAGGGCAGTATGTCTAGAGCCTGCAGCATATTCTTTGGGACACCGACAAGGGCGGCAAATTGTCTTCCTTTGCAGGTGACTTAGATTACTGGAAATGGTCACAAGTCGCTCCTGACCAAGCTGTTGAATATGAAGGATGATATGACCTGATGGAAAAGTAAAGCGCATAATGTTGCATACCTTTAAAAATGACTCTGATTTCAGAAAAAGAAACCCTAAAATTGCGCTAAGCGGAATAATTCATATTGGAACAAATGGGCAGCCCCACAAGGTGGCTGCTTCGAAAAAAAGACTCCTTTGAATGTATATCTTCCAGAATTGAAAATCATACATCAGGTCCGTGGAAAAACATTCAATTTTAAAAAGATATTTCTTGGTTCAACCTTCGCACAGTTTGCCTCTGAAAATAAGATCTATTGGTTTGGCTTTTGGGCTAAAAATGCCTGAAGGGGGGGAACTCTGTTGAGAGTTAAATAGAAAAAGTTTTCGTCGGTAATTTCTGGTTTCCAGAAGGTTAAGACTCAGAAAATTTGAATACTGCCAAGTGAAAGACTGTCAAGAATAGATATTTGGATTTCTACTATTTGATGTTTGATCCTACAGTAATAAAGTGATGGTAAGACCTTTTCTTTCTGGAAAATAAAACCTTGAGAAGTGAATGGCTATATCATGACCAGTGTATAATGCCTTATAATGAAGTTTAACTGTTCGGAGATTGCTGGATGGGTTTTCCCATTGCCTGATACTCATTGCTACCTTTAGAAATTACTTTTATTCCTGTAACACTTTGCAGTTTACAGAGACATTTCATGTTCCGTATACTCCTTGACCCTCCCCGTATGCTAAGTAGGTGTGATCATCTCTAATTTCAAATTTTATCTGAGGTGGAAAGAGCCTATGACTTGCTGAAGGTCACTCAATTAAATAGTGATTAATCTGGGGCACTAAATACTGACCGATCAAGGATACTAAAAGAAGTTAGCAGCGTACTTGTCTTTAATGTGCTTTGAAACATCCAACTATTTTGACTTATTGGTTTTATAAAACTGGCTTCAAGAGGTACAGAGTAGCATAAAAATCTCACCTGAACCATGCGAGGAGACATACGTAGGTAAAAACAATGGATGCGTTTGCTTTGTTTGAGTGCTAACTTGATCAGAACACAAGTACTTAGATTTGGTAAACCAGAAAGGGGACACACTTCACCTTTCTCATTTTATAATTGGGCATTCACAGTCTTTAGAACTGATTCTTGAGTCCGTTTCCTCTCTAGGTTAGATGTATTTTATTGTATCATCAGATGAGAGTAATTTACTTTTTTACTAAAATTTTTGGTGAACCTGTTTAAAGAAGGGGGTGTTTTTAAATGACGTTTCTTCGCTACACAGTTTTTCCCAGATGAAAAGAAGATTCCCCTGGACACACATCTTATGTTTCAGTTGGTAAGACTGTTGATCAACACCTGTGATTATGAGCTGGGAAGTCTTTTCAGCCTCACCCCAACCCTTTCATTAACCTCTACTCTTTCTTTTAAAAATGTAGACACAGCCCAGTCATTATGTGGGCATATCATACACTTTAAAATGTGGGAAATGGAACGGTATATAAGCTTTCTTAGAGTCAAAGCCATTTTGTTCTGGGAACCAGTAGCTTTTCTCTTCGAGGAATAATTTCAACTGCAGTGGAAGGTTTGCCTCTCTGTTTCATAAAGCTGGTGACAATTACATTCATTTCACAAAGCTGCATAGCTTTAAGAATATTACGAGAAATTTTTCTTTGCCTTGAATACTTGGTTCTGAAAGCACCATCTTTCCACATGGGGCTTCAGTGATATGTATAATACTTTATTTCTTGGAAAACAGATCTGAAACAAATATAAAAAGATGCTGAGATTAGGTAGATCTTGTCGTACATACATGATTGTTATATTTAAATATTTCATTACAAATTTTTTGAAATGCTGCCTTTCCTTCCTACAAAATGTTTTCATTATAAAAAGGAACATTAACCCAAATATCCAGAAATTAAAGAGGATAAAACTCCTAATCTCAACAGCTTTACAACCTCAATGATTTCATGTCATGACAATTCTGATAGTCTAGTCATCTGATATGTATGTGTATATTGACATCATTTAGTCAAAATACATTACATGTGTCCCGTTTTAAAATTTAACATATCATAAGTGTTTCCTCATTTTTCTGCATCTTTTTCACAAATAGCAACTTAGGTAACTGCAGAATAGATGTTTCAGTTCCCTGTACCGTTCCCTGACTGTTACTCATGTGAATTCCTGCTGCTTTACCATTACAAGTAATTGTACCACAGGGAAATGTGCAGACAGCTTTCCCTGTGTCCATGATTATTATTATTTTTTTAAATTTATTTATTTTTGGCTGCATTGGGTCTTCGTTGCTGCGCGCAGGGTTTCTCTAGTTGTGGCGAGCAGGGGCTACTCTCTGTTACGGTGCGTGGGCTTCTCATTGTGGTGGCTTCTATTGTTGTGGAGCACAGGCTCTAGGCATGCGGGGCTCAGTAGTTGTGGCACGTGGGCTCTAGAGCGCAGGCTCAGTAATTGTGGCGCATGGGCTTAGTTGCTCCGCGGCATGTGGGAATCTTCCTGGACCATGGCTCAAACCTGTGTCCCCTGCTTTGGCAGGCAGATTCTTATCCACTGTGCCACCAGGAAAGCTCCATGATTATTTTCTCATCCCTTTGATTTCTTGCTTCAAATGGCTTATGACATCCTCATATGTATTTGTCTTTCTGGAGAACTCGTCTAAGCAACTTTCTCCAGGTGGGAGTCAGGTGCACTTCCGTTCAGAAGGTTCTTCACCTGAATTGTCACCGGGCCAACTGCTATCTGTTACTGTGGAGCTTGGCTCAGGTGGCACTTACTCAGAGTCCTTTCCTGACTGCTGCTTATGGGTTGAATTGTGATCCTGCCCCCACACCCCCACCCAGTGGAATGTAGAAGTCCTAATCTCCAGTACCTTTGAATGTAACTTTATTTGGAAATACAGGCAGACCTCAGCAATATGGCAGGTTTGGTTCCAGACCACCAAAATAAAGCAAGCTTCACAGTGAAGCAAGTCCCACGATTTTATTTTGGTTTTCCAGTGTGTATAAAATTATGTTCACAGTATACTGTAGTCTATTAAGTGTGCAGTAGTGTTATGGCTGACAAACAATGTACATTCTTGAGTTAAAAAAATACTTTATGGCTGAAAAGTGCTAGCCATCATCTAACAATGCACGCTTGCCACAAACCTTCCGTTTGTAAAAAAAAAAATGTAGTATCTGCAAAGCATGATAAAGAAGCACAGTAAAACAAGGCATGCCTCTATGGTCTTCGCAGATGTAATCAAGTTAGGATGAGCTCATTAGAGCTGGTATTAATCCAATGACTTGTGTCCTTATAAGACAAGGGAAATTTGGGCACAGAGACACACAGAGGGAAGATGGCCTTGTGAAGATGGAGGCAAATATTGGAGTTATATTGTCATAGAAACCTCAAGCCAAGGAACACTTTTGGCTGCCGGAAGTTGGAAGAAGCAAGGAAAGATCCTCCCCTAGAGGCGATGGAAGGATCATGGCCCTACCATCACCTTGATTTCTCTCCTCTGGCCTCCAAAACTGTGAGAGAATAAATCTGCGTTATTTTATTTTTAAAAATAAATTTGTTTATTTATTTTTGACTGTGTTGGGTGTTGGTTGCTGCGTGCAAACTTTCTCTAGTTGTGGCGAGCGGGGGCTACTCTTGGTTGCGGTGCACGGGCTCTAGGCCCACGGGCTCAGTAGTTGTGGCTCGCGGGCTCTAGAGCACAGGCTCAGTACTTGTGGCGCACGGGCTTAGTTGCTCCACGGCATGTGGGATCTTTCCGCACCAGGGCTCGAACCCGTGTTTCCTGCATTGGCAGGTGGATTCTTAACCGCTGCACCACCAGGGAAGCTCAATCTGCATTGTTTTAGACACCACCAAGTTTTTGGTGCTTTGCTACAGCAGCTCTAGGAAACGAAGACACCCTTCTTCCTGAAGTAGCATCCACAACCCTCTCCCCAGCCATATTGGGGACATCCTCTTACTCTGTTTTATTGTCTTCATAGCAATTTATGAAAGGCCTCATGGTCAGTCATAGGTTTCTGTGTTTGTTCATTTCATGTTTGGTCATTGGCCTCTTCGTTTCAATTGTGTGTGTTTTCCCCACTGGAATGTAAGCTCCTGGAGAGCAGGGGCCTTGTCTGCCTTTCTGTATTATGCCTGGAAAACACATTTTGTCATAACAGATGGGGAGTGAGAAGTATCAAATAGTGTGAGTTATACTCATTTGGCCCTGCCATGCACCCTGGCCCTCTGATCAGATGGCTGGACACCTGCCTACGAACTGAGAGCACTGTTATTTTGTAAGTGGTGACTGTGGATACCTGAAAAGTGGATTCTGCAAACTTTTTTTCAGCACCGGGCACTGGAGAGCCTGGTGCCTTAGATCAAGGAGCTTAAGGTGTCAAGAATAGGGATTAAATTACATCCAAGGAATGCAGTGGAAGAATCCTTTCTTATCTCTATCAACTGGAGCTTCTGTGTTACAAAAATGCCAGTGATTGAGACCAACAGAGGCCCTTCTTCCCTTATCACTATCCTTGATTTGGCTTTGACTATGGTAGGATAAAGACTAAGGGAGTTTCTTTGATAACCCCCTTGACACTCGATTCCTTAATTTTCAAACCAGAGAACCTCCTTGCAGTCTGTGCTCTCACAAGCAGAAATGAATTAGCCTCTGTAGAAACAGGAGCAGCTGTGTACATGAGGTGTGACCATGAGACTTCTGACAAGGTGCTGGCGTAAGAATGAGACAGAGACATTTTGGTGCGTTCTTTGGGCAAAGTTTTCTCTTCCTGGGCGTGATGTGGTATATGGGAAGGGAAAGTAACAAGCGGGTGGGACCAAGGGCTTTGATGTTCCACAATTAATACCTGGAAGCTGCATGGAAGAGGGGGTACGTAGAACTGTCCTCCTTCTTGAGAATCCCTGATCACAAGTGATCAGGCTGCATTTATCTAATAGGAAGTGACCCTCTTTTCCGCCCAGACTTTTCCCAGTTTCCCATCTGAGTCATCCTAGTATAATCCCCTCTCTGAAGCTTGCCAAACTGAGGATGGCACGAAGAGAAAACTGTGTTGCTGAGTGGGTGAGAGTATGCAGAGTTTCTTTGATAGCACCCATTGAAAATCAGTAGAAACCAGCATTGCCATTATATTGGCTTTAACATATGCTATTTCTTTAATAAGATCTATAAAACGTATCAACGTGCACAAATTAGTACTAATTATCATCTGAGTAATAATACCTGATTCATAGCAGGTGCTTTATAATTATTTGTTGGGTGCATGAGTGGTGAAGTCCATCATCATTACATTCTTGGGGTTTGTTACGTTCTTGACTGCTCTAAAAAGGGCATGGATTTTGTGCTGACGTCATCCCACTTTGGAACTCATTCCCTTTGGTAATGAATGGGGCATATTTAAAGGACAGCCGCCCCAGGGCAAAGAGAGGGACAAAGTCCGCTAGGCTGCCAGGAGTCTGCCTGAGTTCTTTCAGTTCTATTGTCTGTCAGGTGAGCCAAAGGTGAGAAACAAGGCACCTTCTTACCAGCCGTTCTCTACGGAGAAGTTAAAGTCAGACTTGAAGAATATGTCCCGTCACGTCCCTCACCGGATTAAACCCCCCAGTGGTTTTCCGACTCACTTGAAATAAAACTAATGTCCTTACCTTATTCTGTAACCTATATGATCTGGCTGGTGCCTAGTTCTCCATTGTCATTTCTGAGCCTTTCCTTTTCTCTGCATCAGGAACACTAGTCTTCCTCTGTTTCATGAACCATAAGCTTACTGTGTTACGGGTCTTGTACCTGCTGTTTTGTAAGCATGTTCCTGGCGTGTCATTGGAAGGTTGTAAGCAAGAGAGGGCCATGATTTGTATCATGAATGGATGAATGAATTTGCAGTGACTAGTAGAGGCATAGCCCTTCCAGCCCTTGTGTTATGGTACCTTTTCACTTAAAACACCCAAAAGTCACTATTTGTTAAATCAATCCCTTCAAAGGTGACTGAGCCTTTTTTTTTTAATTTATTTTTGGCTGCATTTGGGTCTTCGCTGCTGAGCGTGGGCTTTCTCTATTTGCTGCGAGTGGGGGCTACTCTTCGTTGCGGTGCGCGGGCTTCTCATTGCGGTGGCTTCTCTTGTTGCGGAGCACGGGTTCTAGGCACACGGGCTTCAGTAGTTGTGACACGTGGGCTCAGTAGTTGTGGTCCACGGGCTCTAGAGAGCAGGCTCAGTAGTTGTGGCACATGCGCTTAGCTGCTCTACGGCATGTGGGATCTCGAACCCCTGTCCCCTGCATTGGCAGGTGGATTCTTTTTTTTTTTTTTTTTTTTGCGGTATGCGGGCCTCTCACCGCTGTGGCCTCTCCCGTTGTGGAGCACAGGCTCCAGACGCGCAGGCCCAGCGGCCACGGCTCACGGGCTCAGCCGCTCCGCGGCACGTGGGATCTTCCCGGACCGGGGCACGAACCCGCGTCTCCTGCATCGGCAGGCGGATTCTCAACCACTGCGCCACCAGGGAAGCCCCCGGCAGGTGAATTCTTAACGACTGCACCACCAGGGAAGTCCGGTGCCTGAGTCTTATGTTCAGAGAAATCTTTCCGGGAGCGTTGTGCTTTAAAAAGGTACCGATCAAGGGCTTTCTGGTGGCTATTTGACTAGGCTTGGCTCCTTTTCATTTTGAATGCAACTTCAAAAACCATGACTCAGAAAACATGCCACTGGTGAGAGTCCTTGTCAGGGTCTGTTCTCCTTTTAACACCTGCATTGTATCGAGATGCCCCTCCAGGTGGATGCCGCAACATTTAAAAGTTTGACCGAGAGGAGGATTTGCCAGAGATTGGAGGATTCTCGAGGAGTGTTTGAGGCATTATACTACCGATGTGCACGGAGGGTCATTCCCATGCAACAGCTCATTCAGTCTCACGAAGCACAGGATTTGACAAGAATAGTCCAGACAAGCTGTGCCTAAGGAAACAGTGGAAGATTTCGCCATTTGACTGGGGTTTTCAGGTTGCTATGTCAGTGACTGTGGGTCAGAAATGATTGTTCATGATGGCTGCAGAAGGCTTTGTATTGAATTGGTAATTCCTCAGCTGTCAGAGGTAGCTTGTCGTGCAGTCAGCGCTGTTAACTAACTGTAAACCATGATTCCAGGTATTGGGAAGGGCTTTCTCTTCCTGACCCAGCAAGATACCTTGCCTGCCTGCTCAGAGGTTTAGAAAATTACTTTAAGAGAAGGCAGATTTACGATAGACTCATACAGTGATATTCTGTACATTGAAAATGATCTGGATTTATATTTAATGGCATAAAAATATACCCAAGATAAGTGAAAAGCAAAACAGAAAGGATATATATATATATAGTTTTATAAAAATGTTAATAAAAATTATAGACTGGTCTTATTTTTTCAGTTTATTAAGATAGAATTGACAGAAAACATGGTACATGTTTAAGGTGTAAAATGTGATTTTGTTATGTGTATATAGTAAGGTCAGTTAACACATCCTTCACCTCACGTGATTAGCATTTTGTTGTTGTCATGGTGAGAACACGAAAGCTCTACTCTCCTAGCAACTTGCAAGTATTCAGTATTGTATTGTTAACCTAATGCTGTACATTAGGTGCCAGGAACGTTTTCATTTTTTAACTGAAAGTTTGTACCTTGTGACTAGCATCTCCCAATTTCTCCCACCCCCTAGCCCCTGGCATCCACCAGTCTACTCTGCTTCTATGAGTTTGATGTTAGAAGATTGTACGCATAAGTGAGATCATACATTATTTGCCTTTCTCTGTGTGGCGTATTGCACTTAATGTAATGCCCTCAAGGTCTATTTATATATTTTAGAAAGGATACAAAGGAAATAATCTTGACTATTATACAGCCAAATGTTAGCAGAGGTCATTACTAGCTTGTAGGATTACCTCTATTTCTCTCCAAAGGGCAAGTTCTGGTGGACAGTAGTTCATAGAGATAGACATTTTTTAAGGTAGTGATTTTCATATTCCAAATTTTATCAGTGGTGCCCTGCTTTCAAATCAAATAGTATATGAAATGCCAATGTGACAGACAGGTAAGAGTGCTGCTGTCACTGAAACGGAGGAGGGACAGAGTAGATCCTTTTATTATCTCGCCAACCCACCCCAGTTCCACTGCAGTTGTTTCCAGGTACCTCCGGGAAACGGTGGATTCTAGGGAACACGGTTTAGATACCACCGCCCTGGTGTGGAGCGGGAAGCAAGCCCTGGAGTTGAGTCTTAGAACAATTAACTTAAACCCAGCCATGTGTGTAATGAAAATTCAACCAGCCTGGGCTGCCTTCCCTCGTGTGTGCTGTGGTCACAACAGTCAAGGTGTTAAATCAAAATGTTAAACCCATGCCAAAGAATGATTTATGGGGCTTCGCTGGTGGCGCAGTGGTTAAGAGTCCACCTGCTGATGCAGGGGACGCGGGTTCGTGCCCTGGTCCGGGAAGATCCCACGTGCCGCGGAGCGGCTGGGCCCGTGAGCCGTGGCAGCTGAGCCTGTGCGTCCGGAGCCTGTGCTCCGCAATGGGAGAGGCTACAACAGTGAGAGGCCCGCGTACCACAAAAAAAAAAAAAAAAAAAAAAAAGAAAGAAAAAAGAAAAAATGATTTATGGAATTAGAGTATCTATGTTCCCTTGATGCCATGAAACTTTAATGTTAGAGTGGACAGATTTGAAGAGGCTTATGATCACAGACCCAGCAGGATACTGTGTAGCTGTTATGTACAAGCACAAACCCTGTCACTCAGAAAGAACTGACACCTAATTCACCGGGGATGGGAGAGGACCCTAGTTTGAGCTTGGGAGAATCCATGTGGAAAGATCGTTATTTTCAGAGCTTCCAGTATGGTGGCTGCTGAGTCATTTTCTAAGAGCTCAGAGGTCCCCAAGGATGTACTTGTAGGGACAGGGACTTTTGGTAGCCTCTACACTTGGGGAGCCACCCCCAACTTTGAATAGGTCAGTTATGTATCCCTTTCATATACTGCTGTTCCATTCAATGATTAATTTGAGAGGAAATCTGCCACAGAAAAGTACAACTTTGGAAACTACTGCTTATGATATCCATCGGTGTGCTAAAATTGGAAGTGTTTAGCCATTGGGTCGAGTGTTTGTTTCTGTGAACTCAAAATTAGTAAACTTGAAACAGGAATATTTTTGTTGGTGAGAAGTGAAGGGAAAATTTTATGAATTAGCCTTTTGTCTTAGTTGTGTTCATTTACTTGCTGCCTGTGAACTAAGATAAAATTGTCTACTTTTTTTTTAATTAATATTTTAAAATTAATTGTAGAAAGCTTGAAAAATGTCAGTATGCGTGAAGACAAAAAGAATTTATTAATCATCTCACAGCCAGAGAAAAGTACCGTGAACTTTATGGTATATTTCCTTCTAGTCTCTTTTCTCTAGACTTAGGTATATGATTGCGTATCTGGCATTGTAGTGTATGTGAAGTTTTATTTTCTGTTCTTTTTGATTTATGTTATATTGTGAACACTTTCCCTGTCATTAAAAGCTCCATTGTGTGCATGTACCATAATTTATTTCACTATTATGTTCTTTTTGGACATTGAGCTTGTTTTAAGTTTTTTACCCTTGTAAGAAATGCAGGGTACCTCTTTGTAAATGAATATTTAATAGCATCTCATATTTTCTATCAGGTAGAGTCATACAAGTATGTTGGTGAGTAAAGGGTAGGAAGGAATATCTGTAAAGCTCGTCACACACAGCGGCCAACTTCACGCCAACATACCGACACATCTGCAGTGCCGAGTGGTCAGTATTACTGCTCCTTCCTCAGCAGTGCATGTTAGTTTTACTTTTTCTTTGCAGTTTGATCCACTCACTTAAGAAATATTTATTAAGCACCTACTATGTTCCAGGTCCTGTTCTAAAAAAAGGTGGGTATGGTAGGAATAAGAGTTCTTGATCTCATCGAGTTTATATTGTAGGAGGGAGACTGATGATAAACAGATAAATAAATGTATAATTTATACTCATAATTTAATAGGTTAAGAGGACTGTTGCAATAAGCTGCTATTGGAGTCAGCATTAGCAGATGGTATGGCAGGGGCCTCTGGTGAAATCTACCACCATTTATCCCTGAGGCCCCTTTCAGACTCCTGGGCAGGATGTACTCTTCACTTGGGCCACTTTATTCTATTTTGTAACTAAGTTTTATTTGTTCACCAGTCTATTGTTTTCTTCTACATAATCCCTGTAGGATTTGCAGTCCTTTTTCATAGGTGCCCACATGAGGGAGGCATTTTAGTTCTTTTAGCATTTCAGTGATTGTAATAATTTATGTACCACAAATGCTTTTTGTTTTCAGGAAAACAAAAAGATGCTGTAGGGGAGAGGCATGGTTACTTGAGATTTTTGCATGCTTTTTTTTTTTTTTTTTTTTCCTATTTTTGTTTCTTTCCAGTAGAGCTAAGGAGCAGGGAAGGAGGAATAGTACCTTCATGCCATCTTTAGCGTTTGTCATCGTGGGGTTAGAAAAGAAAAACGAGATTTCTGAAAATGCTAGGGGCTTCACATATTCAAAGTTTGTATTTAACGTGACAGATAGAGAATTAAAGAACTTCCCTCGAACTTGATGGTCAGTAGTGAGTGATACTGCTGCTGATGTTAGGGGTGTGTGGGTAGATTCTGCAGGTGCTCTACTGCAAGCAAGAGAGGCTGGTGAGTTCAGGAGCACACAGCGTGGAGCCTGGCTGCTGGGTGCAAATCACGGCTGCAATTGGAAGAGGTCTGTGACCTTGGGCAAGTTATTTCATCTCCCTTGGGCCCCAGACTGTCCCTCCTATAGACTGTGAAGATTAAGTCAGTTAATATATGTAAAGTGTTTAGAACTGCGCCTGGTCCATAAAAAGGCTCAATACATTTTAGATATTATTATTATTATCATTATTATTATTGTTTTGTTACTGTATCTCTGACAAGTGCTTTCAGACCCTTGGGCCATATGAACTATGTATTAAGGTCACTTTGTTTAGCTGCAAAAGTGTTTGAAGCTAAAGACTTTAATCTGATTAATCTCATAGTTTTGCTCTCAGTCTTTCCAGGAGATCTGATTTTTGTCTTGTCTTTGCTTTCTTTCAATCTTCTTCACTTAATGTCCCTTGACTTTAGGCTACAGCAGTCTTTCCCTTCCCTTTCCTGAGACAGGTAGGTGTTACACTCAGACACTCATAACCTTTGCTCTGCTCAGCTCTCCTGGCTCAATAGCCATGTGGTGACCTCTGCAAGGTGACAGCTATGGCCTCAGTATGCAGTGAGATCTGCTGAGGTGATCCCCGCTTCTGACTGGTGTATCTCACAGGGTAAGATAATGTTCCGTGCCCCCACCCCCAGCATTAGTCTCCTTCCCCAGTTCTCCAGTTTCCAGTGGTTAGAAATGTCTTTAAACATGCATTGTTATTTAAATTAATGAACTTTGGGCATTTGGGGGAAACTCTCCTTCATCACATGCTTATGAATCCTTTCTCTAGGTGTTCCTGTTTATTTCTCCTTCCTCTCCCCTCTCACACACATTCCATGCTGGAGAATTGTCCTTGGACACATGGACAGGTTGAGTTGGCCTGTGGACTGGCGCTTTTCACCCCGGGTACACGTTGGAATTATCTTCAGAGATTTAGAAGCTACTTTTGTTGAGCTTCCAGCTCCAAATATTGTGATTTAACGGATCTGGGGGTAATGGCTTTCAAGGTATAGTTTTCTGTGTTTTAACAAGACTTCCAGTGGATTCTGATGCATGCTAAAATTTAAGAACTCCTAGCCTTGGGTGTGTGACCTGATCTTGGGGCCTTTTAACACTTCTCAAGATGGTTCTAATGTGCAGCCTGTGTTGAGAACCGTTCCAGTGGTTTCCTCTGGATGGCATAATCGTTAAGAGTCATGCCAGCTTCTGAAGATCAGTCAGCCTTTTGATGACAAGGGTTCTGCATAAATAGAAGTAACATTTTCATCCATTTGTGAGCTCCTACACGTGGACACATGGTAGGTTGAGTTACCAAATTGTCTCTGAGTATAGCTCAGCTTTCGGTTTTCTGAGGCAGGACAGCCTTTTGCTATTGCTCCCTTGTGTCGTTGTCTGGAAAATTGTGTATTATTGATAAAGCTTTGGCGTGGAATATTGCGTCAGGCCTCATCTTGCATTTCACTGAGTTCCTAATGAAGCCATTTTACATGAAAGACTTGACTGACGAGACTTGGAGTTAAATGTATTGATTTGCATATTGATTTTCTTTGAATCTTGAGGTTGCCACTGTATATCACCCCCGACCAGAATCTGCTCTGCTTTGATAAGAAAGATAATTCAGGCAGTTGGGTTTACTGCTGGGGCTGTTCAGTTGCAAAAGAAAATAAAATTTGTCAACGATTTTCATTTATGGCTGTTGGAAGAAAGGTTCAGATTAAAGTTAGAGTGAAAAGGCTGAGTGTTGACAGGATGTATTTCTTGACCCTGGATTCAACAGTTCTGTTCATCGCTGAAACATCCTCAGTTAATTCTGTAGCCGTGGTTCTCTACTGAACGTATTTAGACTTCCCTCGAAGGTTTGTTAAAACAAAGATCACTGGGCCCCAGCCCAGAGTTTCTCCTTGAGTAGGTGGAAGGTGGGGCCTGGAAGTTTGTATCTAACAAGGTCCCAAGTGACGCAGCTACTGCTGGTGGGGGGGGGGACACTTTGGAGAAGCACCGTTCTAAAGCATTTTGTATTATGTTTCATAGTACATTATTCCATAGAGTATATCGAGGGAAAAGTGTAAAAATTATCTTTATAAAGATTACCCAGGAATGCATTTCATCATAGGGAGCAGAAATATGCTAGAATAATTTCAAAATGTTTGCTCTAAATACAAATCTCATATTATCCTAATTCCATGTGTAGCTATGGGGCCCCATAGTGATACCCAGAAAGTAGAGAATCTATCTGTCTCAGAGATTTGTGAAGCTTTTATGACCTCACCATGTCCACTCACATGATGGGAATATTCTCTCACATGCCCAATTCAAAGGATAAATATTTCTGGAAAATGATGTCAGTGCTGCAATGGGTCCCCACGAAGAGTACCGTTTTCAGTCTCCTCCTATCATATCCCACGTGGATTTATGTTCCTTGGTGAATAGCTAAGTCTATTTTCTGGTCCTTGGCATCTACAGCTAGAGCACCAGAAATTAAATTGTAAACATTTCTGTTTTAACTGAATGCTTTCAGCTGCTGGATGTGCAAGTATACCAGTACAAGCAAATACATCACCTAACCTGCAGCATTTGCCCATACAAAGTCTAAGTTACACAGTTCCTTTAGAAAAAATGGGGATCCTTATACCCTACATCCTAAGTCCCAAGAGCCTACAAAACAATGCACTACTGAAAGGAAATACACAGTGCCTCCAGAACCCCTAAGATCCTATTTTAGAGAAGGCAAATATCCTTCATAAATGTGCCTCAGATAAGCCTTAGTTAGGGAAATACAGAGCTTAGAGTGACGGTATCTAACAAAGGCAGATTTATATGTCCTGCTTGCTGAAGGATAATTCTCTATGGCGCTCTCTTGTGTCCACATGTTTCTACAGGTCTATGCCTTGCACTTAACTGTTCCAGATGAACATTTCGAGGATATTTGTATGGTGAACAGCTTTGGAAGAGAGAGAGATTCCCCCTCTTATTTTTTATTCTTTTTTATAGTATTTTTAAAATTTTATTTATTTATTTTTGGCTGCGTCGTGTCTTCGTTGCTGCACACGGGCTTTCTCTAGTTGCATCGAGTGGGGGCTGCTCTTCATTGTGGTGTGTGGGCTTCTCATTGCAGTGGCTACTCTTGTCACGGAGCACAGGCTCTAGCCACACAGGCTCAGTAGTTGTGGTGCACGGGCTTCGTTGCTCCGTGGCGTGTGGGATCTTCCTGGACCAAGGATCGTACCCATGTCCCTTGCATTGGCAGGTGGATTCTAAACCACCGTGCCGCCAAGGAAGTCCCTAGATTCCCCCTCTTGAACAAAGGGCAGGTATGTGTATTGCCCACTCTAAGAGATCTGGGTTCCCTAAGCTCAACACTCTTGTCCTGAAGTGCAACCCACCCCGTAGGCAGCTGTCACCTGACCTTCTTCACATCACCCTGTTGGCACTGGGGCTTTGGGAAATGATGCAAAAATGCTGACCCTTTGGCTATTGCTCTTGCCACAAGTAATAAATTGTGCTTTGTCCATGACCTTGGACCAGCATCCACGAAACTGTGGCAGGCTAACTTCTTAACTTAGACGTGGGGAAAAATATCAGACCCTTCATGATTCTTGGCAATGCTTTCCCTCACCTCAGTGCCCAGCACAGTTTGCTCCTTTATGACATGCTCTCTTGGAGAGTATTCTTTTCCTTCTGAGCAGTTATTTTTGTAATTGTACTTTCTGTACATTCATTAGCATGAGTATTTGATGTATATTTATCTTTTCCACTAGACTTGCTGAAACCAGGGTTGTGTACTTAGTTGTAATTTATTTTGTTCACTTGTGAAACTTTAGTGTCCTGCAGAGAGCCTGGCACATGGTCAGAACTTTAAAAATTTCATTAATGAGGGAAGGAATTGAGCCTTCATTGGTTAGTTTTTGTTGCAGGTTGGATTTCCTGGGAAAAAGACTCTGAGAAAGAGAGAAACATGCAGGATATTTATTGGGATCAACTCCTGTGGAAGGGAGAAGAAAGCAGGACTGGATAGAAGGATTCATTCTCAAGAAATTCCTACCCACTCCTACAGGGTTCTCCCTTTAAAGTTGTCCTGGGTCGAGATAAGGGGCCAGGACCTTTACAGACCCTTATTGACCATCTATTGGATGTGAGCTTGCCTGGGTAGGGGGTGTGACCATGGATGAGGCCATTTTCAAAGAGGGTTGACCGTCAAGGGCCATCGTCGTCTTTTTTTTGTTTTGTTTTCCTTTTTTTAAAAAAAAATTTATTGGGGTATAGTTGATTTACAATGTTGTGGTAGTTTCAGGCATACGGCAAAGTGAACCTGTTATACATATATCCACTCTTTTTTAGATTCTTTTCCCATATAGGCCATTACAGAGTATCGAGTAGAGTTCCCTGTGCTATATAGTAGCTCAGTTGCTCCCTGGCACATGAGATCCTCCCAGACCAGGGATCAAACCCGTGCCCCGCTGCATTGGCAGGCAGACTGTTAACCACTGTGCCACCAGGAAAGCCCCTCATTTGTGCAATCTTTTATTTTAAGAAGCTCACCCTGTCTCCCATGGAATGTTAAATGACACATAATACTAAAATGCTCGGTGGATGTTGATATAATAATCTGCTATTAAAAACAATGTGATTTGAGTTCCTAAAGACCACTCTCGCGTGGAGGAGAGTTTTTAACGTAAAGGGAGAAGAATTTGAGCATTCGTTTCTTACTGCTCCTTCGCACAATCTCTGTGTTCCGAATGCCTTGAAAGCCACAGAGAACACCTGGCTCTTTTCATGTGTTTCAACTCTTGTATGTGCCATCTCCTGGGACCAGAATACCAGTGTCTCTGTCTTGCTGCCTGCACTCTTTTCTCTCCACTTCTAAGAATGCTTTGGGACTCAGCTAAATGCTGCGTCTTTTTTTTTTTTTTTTTTTTTTAATGCTGCATCTTTTGCAAAACTTTTTCTGAATTCCCCACCTGACTCTCCCTTCAGGCTTGTTTGGGCTCTGGGTGTTTTGTAGAGACTTCCCCTTAGCATTTTTCACTGTGCTGTGATTTCTTTATGTCTCTGCCTATTATGGGACTGAGTGTTTTTTCGCGAGCAGAGACTATATTTTATTCATGTATCCCCAGACCTAATCACAAGGCCTGGCAACGGTGCCACTCAGGAGCTGGCTTCTACTGATACGTGCGTGCCAGAGGTTAAATTTTAGGGAAGATTTTGAGTGGGTTGTAAAATACAGCCATTACTGAACATTAAATTACATAAAACTGTAATGAAATACATTATACCAAAAGACAAAGAAAATACTGCAAACTCGCCACTTGCTAGTCGTTTTTCTGCCTTGTGCTGTCACCCATGCTCTTCAAGTTACTTACATCTCTGTTGTGTGTAGCAAGGACCTAGTATATAGTGACGGGTACTGAGCATCTCTGTGAACTCCATGTGTAGTGACGTCACACTGATTGCTTGAAATCGGTCATGGTGGAGGAATTTACTATGGAACCTAGCAAATGCTACAAACCAGGGCTCCACCTCAACCAGAACTAGTGGTTGAACATTTCATAAGCACGTCATTTTGTGCCTGGCACAATAGTGGTGCTTGATAAATGTCAGCTGAACTTAGGGCAAAGAGATTTTGGAAAACTTCATTTCGGGTGGGCATGAAATGGCCAGCTGTGGAAGCCCAGCTAGCAACTGGATCGGGGACAGTTAAGGAGTGCTCCTAGGGGGACAAGGCCATGGTCAGCCACTTTGATAACTGTTCCCACCCTACCTGCAATGTATTCTTGCAATGAGTGATGCACGGGACCTGGCGTGTTTTCAGACACGCTCTTCAGGGTTTGTCACTTGATATTTAGTCTCTTAGTTACTTCCCGAAGCTGGTGATACCTGCAATGGAATGTTCACTGAGGGAAAGAGAGATTGACTTTTATTCTATTTATTTTTGGCTGAAACCTCAAGATACACAGTCCCTGAGCGACCGCATGAAATTTTAATTGCAAATATTACTCATTTTGATTGTCATATGGGTATATCATGATATATATTTACTCTTTCTAAGCGACTGAGTGTGAAAGTCCTAGGATGCCAGATATGGTTAGTGGTGCTGTTGCTGAGGTCCCTGGAGTTGGGAGCGTGCTGTCTTCTTCAAGGAGAGATGAAGGGTTGCATCTGCAGGACCAAATGAGCTGAGAAACAGGAGGAATGATTTGTGATTCTGCCCCAAGTGTCAGGGTCTGAGGAGGAAGGGTTGGTGCATGAGGCTGAAGAGGCAGCTGAGTCTCTGCCTTATTTGAAGATATGGGGCTTCTCCCTTCTCTCCAATGCTGGACCAAAGGAGACATTTTAATGTATTTTTAACCTGAAGGGAACTTTTAATTTCATTATTATAATGTAAGTTTATAGTTCTTCTAAAATAAAATTTAAAAGGCATTACAGCTAGAAATAAAGACGACAATAAAATAAGTATATCGCCTGATGCCCTCTCAGTTTGAGATAAGTCTTTAAACATCTTGGTATTTATCTTTCCAGGCTTTGAATATATTCTTGGCCCTACCAGTCAAAAAGATTGGATTGAATTTTATTTTCCACAGTTGATATTTAAAAACATTACATTTCCTGCAGATCCTATATACAGTAAATAGCATTTTAATGTTACGTTTTTTGACATGTAGCCCCATGGGAGAGAGTCTGATGTGGTCTTTAACTGCACTGAATGTATGGTTCATGGTTTGAGAGACTTGCACAGTAGCGTGGAGCTATCACTACCTTTGTTTTCACTGGAAATTAGGGGAGTGGACTGAAGAGGTAGGGAAATGTGGAGCCCTTTGGCTCTTGCATGTTGCAGTTATTCTAGAGGGAAAGGAGACGGGAAATGCATGATGGGGTTTGAGTTTTGGGCTCATTCATTCAACGCACACACACATCCACACTGACTCTGTGACAGGCTCTGGTGTCCCAGAAATGAATAAGATGCAGCCACTGCTCACATCTTAGCAGTTGTCACAGAGTGTAAGAAATAAATAAATAAAATTATAATAGGACAGGATAATTGCTATTACGGGGGTTTTAAATAGAGATCTATGGGACCACAGAGGATGTAGTCATTAACTCTTTCTTGGAGGAACTAGGGGAATATTATTACTTAAATCCTTTGCTCTAACAAATGAAAATTCAACATAACCTTAAGCAAAAAACAAAACCAAACTGAAAAAACAAATCCAGGATCTCAAATATTGTCACAAAGAAGATACCTCTTATTCTTCTTGTCCTGACTTCTTCTTCCTTGGTGAAAGTTTTATTCTTCTGGAAGCTCTCCCCATAAGATGGCAGAAATGATTGTCTACAGCTGAAGGATGACTTTTCATCAGATTCTTTATTCATGCCTCTATTCTAGTAGCGTGGAGGAGTCCTGGGGAGATGGTACTCTGGCCCAGCTGCTGTCACGTGTCCATATTTGAATCAGTCTCTATGTCTAGGGTGATGCCATTCTCATTGGCCAGGCTTAAGTCATGTGACTTCTCCCGTAGCCTGCCTTGAACTGTATATGCTGAGAGTGGGGAAAGATGCATACTGAACCAGAAGGAATTGCTGCTGGCAAATGTCTCCTACAGGAAGGGCTCACCTGGGAGGTGACACTTGACTTGCACTTGGCAGGATGAGTACTTCTTTACCGGGTGAAAAGTTTGAGTGTCAGGAGAGTGTTGTAGGTAGCTTGAATTAGGGTATGGAAAACAGAAGGGGATTTGGGTGAGGCCAGAAACAGATGGGATATGAGTCCAAATTGTGAAAGCCCATTTAGACTACACCAAGAAATTGGGATTTATCCTTCTAGGTTAGCTTTGACTTTTAGGAAGACACCTCTGGTGAGAGACTAGAAGATGGATATGAATGGAAAGAACCCGGTTTTGTCAGAAAGGTAGGCTATCTGAGGTTGCCAGCTGCGAAGCGGTAGCCTGGGGCACCTGAGCTGAGGACTGTGGAAGAAAAAATGCCAATGGATTAGCAACATCTGTCATCTGAGTGGCATGGAGGTGGTGACGTACATGCTACGTATTCAGTGACGCTGATCAAGCTATAGCCAATAAGGAATTTTCAAATAGCCCCACCCCCGCTGCTACCGTTTACTTTTCTTTGCCAAAAAGAGAAATTCTCGATGACTTGCATCTTCCTTATTATGTATGTATTTACTATCACCACAGTTATCTAATTATTTATTGACAATAACTAGAATAAATCATATTTTTTATGGCTTCCTTTATATATCCATGAAACAATTTAACGCCATTTGATCCAATAATAATGTAATGTGATTTTTTTTTAGAAGTAGGAAATTCCTGGTGGGAAATGTCTTCCTGAGAACTTTCTGGAAAACAAATACTCCATGGTATTCCCTGTGGTCACAGCCATCTCAGGCCCCCTGCTCTTCGGTCTTGGCTTATAAACTTGCATCTCATTTCTCTGAGCTTACGTTTTAAGGTTGAATAATAAACGGTGTCAGATTGAACTGCCTCTTTGTAGGTTTTCTATTCTTTGTATATGGGTGAATAGATTAATTTATAGTGCTATTAATCTGTCACCCTTCAGCAGCCATAAATTCCATTTCCAACATTAACGTGTGACTCCTGAGGGAACAGGGTAGATCTCAGGCCACAAGTAATGTTATTAAAGTTGAGATGAATGTGTGAATGAGTGTGAGGCACATAATTAACTCATGGAATTTGAAAAATGACTGTTTTTAAACAGACAGCCCGTGAGTACTGTCTCCACGTCGATACATCTAAGAAAAGCAGTGCAACCAGATTCAAGATCAGACCCTTACCTAACTTTGGAACTTTGTCTCTTGACTTGAGCCCGCTTTTACTGTACAGTCCTGAGATCTTCAATTCTGTTGACAGTTGCTTGGAAAGTGCCATGCTGTTTCAAAATTCTGTTTCCATTCATCCTGTTGCCTCTCTCTGGCATGATTTTCTCACCCCCTTTGCACACTTAGCATTTTGCAAAGCCCAGTTCATTTGCCATTTCTGGGAAGCGTTCCTCAATGACCCTCTTTCTTCTTTCCTTCCTCTACCTTAAACCTTCTTCCATTATTTCTCTGATCCCGCTTGGTTGTCTTTCTTTGTTTATTTAACTGTCTTCCCTACTTGACTGTCAGCTTCCTGGGATAGGCATTCTATTCTGTGGTGGTATTCTGCTATGTAGTGGGAGATCACTAAATGCTGCTGGATTGATTTCAAAGCCAATGTCCCAGGTGCCTCAGAAGACTCTTCTACATCTGAGTAAACAGTGAAAACAAATTGAGCTTAGCACCACCTTCCCAGCCTTCTGATGCCAAAGGCATGGAAGACCTCAATTTGAAGAGGTTTTTAATTCGAGGTGTTCCAGTGGAGTCCCTTTTCCTCTTAATTTATTTTTGGCTGATTGTAAAAAAAAGCACAGTTGCTTCTGAAGTGGAATAGTAGATCAGGGTGTGTTACTCACTTATGGAAACGTCTTTCCCTTCCTAAGTGCCTGGGAATATGGGCGCTCTTTGCGTCTCATTGCGGTGGCAGCCCAGGGTCAGAAACTGTGATTTCTGACGTTCTTTGTGTGGCCTCCAGCGGGTCACGTGCTGCTTTGCTCTTCCTGGCAATGTTTTATTCACCGGAGTGTTGCCAAATGGAAATTATCTTTTGACTGTCAACAAGCTGTACTAACGTGCCCCTCTGTACAAAAAATAAGAGCCCAAACTAAGGGGCGGGGATCGAGCGACTTATTTCTCCTTTGCTGACTTCAGAATGGGACTGGGGCAAAACTGTTGTTCAGGGACACTTCCCTGTAATCAGAGAGTGCTTCGCTGGTCGCCCCGTGTAAAGTAGCACGCCATCCCTCTCCATCCCTTTACTCTGCTTGATTTTTCCTCATAACCCTTATTACCACCTGGCATGTTTATTTGTTTATTGTCAGGCATCTTTTACCAGAATGTAAAAAGAAAAAAAAACAAACAGACATCCATGAGAGCAGGGAATTTATTCACCGCTGTATCTGAGCTCCTGGAACCATGCATGGCACAGAGTAGGTGCTTAATAAATACATGCCAATTAAATGGACGATCGTACTTATCACCACTATTCCTAGAGCCCTTGCCACGTGTGGGGCGGTGTGTTGAATATGTGTGATACGTGATTTCCTGTCTTTCTCACTCCATCCAACCGGGGGGGTAGTGTGCCATTTCCACTTACCCTGGAGGACGTGAAGCTTAGGGAGATCTAGTGAGTTACCCGAGGTTTCACTTCTCCCAGCTCCGTTGCTCCCCCTAGTTTTTGGCACAGACGTTTCCCATTTGTACCGTTGCAAGAGTGTCCAGACTGGCCTTCCTTGCAGCCCCTTTGGCTCCTACAGCCTGTTCCTCATGCAGCGGCCACGGGGATCTTGTGACAGGAAATCAGTCATGCTCCCCACCCCCCATCCCCGTCCTGCTTAGCATCTTCCAACCGGCTTCCTGTTGCACTTGGAACAGAATCAGGATTCCTTACCACGGCCTGCGGACCCTAGAGGATCTGCCCCTGTGGTTTTCTCTGTCACCTCCCTTCACGCTCCCACTTGCTCATGGGAAGCCACACTGGCATTCTTCCCGTTCTCACAAATACCTACCTAGCTCTGGCCACCGGACCTTTGCATATGCTCTTCCACAAGGTATTTAATGGATGGCTTCTCCTTCTCACTCACATCTCTGCCTCACTGTCCCTTCCCTTAGAGAGGCTATTTCTCTCTGATGCCCCTGTTCTCTCTCTCATGCTCTTTTATTATCCTCATGGCATGAACCCACTTTTTGAAATTATCCTGAAGTTATTTGTTTCTTTAACTAAATCCCTTTCCGCTGGGGCCTTTTGACTTGTGTCCTGCTATATCCTCAGTCTCAAAATGCTCTCTGAGTTTTGGTAGGTGCACATCACATACTTGTTGAATGAATGAATGAACCCCTTGTAAATTATGGTTTACTTTGCCACAAGGAGTTTGTATTCATAATACGAACACAGAGGGCCACATCAGGAGAAGGAATTCCAGACCTCATACGCCCACTGCAAGGTGTACACATCAGAAACAAAACAAGTTGGGAGCTGGATTTGGTCCTTGGCCAGCCAGCTGTAGTCTCCATTTTAAAAACACTTCTCCTTCTGATTTTATAATTAAGTATTTTTTTTTAGCCAGTCAATACTTTTTGAGTGTGTGGGTTTCCTTTATATACACAGTTGTTCAATGTCTATTAGGATTTTTGTGCTTAACAAACCAAATCAACACACATGTGTAAAGAAGTTGGCTTGGATTTGTTTTTAAGTGGAGAGATTCCTAATTCCTGTTTTGTTTCCTTCCTTCGCCTAAGGACTTCTACATAATACAGTGCGGTTAATTAGAGTGAAAGGTAAATTGTTTGCTATTTTGTTACTTTCTCATTAGAATGTGAATGACAGCTGCAAAGTCCCAAAGTCCCTGTTTTCTTAGCATTATTTCTGGATCCCCTACACAGGTGTTCTTGTAGAAGTATATTCAAATAGAATATTTGGATGTACTACCTAGCGCTGCTTAAAAGAGGCTGTGATGTACCTAATTATTTCTAACAATAAAATTTTTTTAGGAGCATGTCTATTGAAAAGACGACATTACCCATTATCCAGTGATAAATTAGAAGAGAGAACGTATATCCTAGAAATAATAACGGTACATTTGTTCTCTGGGGGGAATTTTGGAATATATTTATTTTCCTGCTTCATGGGTACCCAGTGTAGAAATTTTTAAAAGATTGGTTACAACTGAAGTTTGTAATGCCAAATTCACGTCTGGCAAGATTTATAGTAGATTAACCTAGCTCTGAATCCAGATGATTTGAAAGTGAATTACGGTAGTTCTTGTTGGCATAAATTAATCTCAGCTGGGGGTCACAGTGGCAGTGCAAGAGTCTTTGGTGCTGCAAATCAACACGGGCCGTAGGCTAGGCATCGGCTCTCTAGTAAACAACTCCCAACCCCTGTGCAAATCACTGATTCTGGCAAGAGACTTCTGAGGTCCAGTGAGAGTGACTGACCTTGTATAGACTTGTCTCCCAGGTACTGTTTTAAATTTAGTTCAGTCTGAGAATAACTGGGTTCTAATATCTAAGGGCTGTCGAGTAGCCCATATGAAATGGCATGGGATGTCAGACCTTTAGCCCAGCGACAGGCTGTATATCAGCCAACCCTCTCTTACTGCCTCTTTTCTGCCTCAAGGTTTAGAGACTGGGGCTGAAGGGATGGAAATTAGATGGGCCTTTCACTCCCTGAGTTCTCTTGGCTGTAAAACAGTGACAGGTGAGATAAACCTTTTGGAGGGTCTATCTCTCTTCCTGGCAAGTCTTCAGTTTTATGATATGTTCCTTTTAGTATCTTTCAATATGTTAGTAAACCATTTGGTACATTCTGGACATCCAGACTTAGTGCCAAGGAACAGAAGGGTAGAGATCTATATATAGGTATCTATTTCTATACCTGCATCTATGTCTGTGTATCCATAGCTGTATTCTTACCTGTATCTATGTAACTGTATCTATGTATCTGTATCTATATAACTGTGTCTATGTATCTGTATCTATATAGTTTTGAATATCTAGTTCCTCATCCAAGAGTGCTGTCTGATGAGCCACTCCTCCGCTGAGCCTTGGCTTAATTGTCAGTCCTTTGCCACCTGCATTAGCATCACCTTAGGAGCATGTGAGGTGTGCAGATTCTGGAGCCCTGTCTCAGACTCGCTGAGTTGGAATCTCCATGGGAGAAGGCTGGGGAGTCTGCGCGCTGGGAGCAAGTGTACCTGCTGAAGTTTAGCTTCCTTCCACTGAGTTCTCTTCATCTCCTGCATTGGAGACTAGCCCACATCGCGATGAGGCTCTATTCCTCTTTACGTTTTCAGTGAGTCATACAGGGCTCATGATGTCGACTGAATGAATGCGTGAGTGCGTTTCTAGTTCATTTGCTTCTGTCACTGACCCTGGGATATGATATATTGAGATTATGCTTCTTTGGTTTTAAACAGCAATATAACCTAGGGGAGGAGAGTAAAAGCAAGACTCTTTAGGAAAGACAGTTGAGATCTGAAAACATGACACGTGAAATGAGCTGGCCATTTTTCCTTTCAGCACAGTTAGGTGAAATGACAGTGTCCGGCACATAGTAGATCTTTAATAAGTATTTGCTGAATAAATAAATAAATAACTGAATTGATACAGGACTCCTGATGTTGAGAGGTAGTTTACTGGGGTTAATGAGGGGACGTTAAGGTTCTAGCACTTTCTTAGGGGATGGGGCGCTAGGGCTGAATGTTTGTATCTTCCCCAAATTCTTATGTTGAAAACTTAAACTCCAATATAATGGTATTTGGAGGTGGGGGTATTTGAGAGGTAATTAGGTTTGGATGAGGTCAGTGGGAAGGGGACCAATTATGGGATTAGTGCCTTTATAGAAGGAGATAGGAGAGAGAGATTCTCTCTATATACTATTTGAGGATATGGCAAGAAGACATCTACTTGTAAACCAGAAAGAGAGCCCTCATAAGCAACCAAACCTGCCAGCACCTTGATCTTGGACATGAAGCCTCCAGAGCCATGAGAAATACATATCTGTTGCTTAAGCCACACAGTCTGTGATATTTTATTATAGTACCCTGAGGTGACACATGGTCATGTGCAAGGAAGAGCTTCTGGTCAGGGTGTGGGTCTATGTGCCTCCTTACTGAATCTTCTGAACCTAGGATAATCCCTGTCTTATACCAGGGGCTACATAAATGTTTATTGAGTGATGGAATGCCCAAAGGACAACGCAATTGGGAGGCTTTCTAGATCAGAAGAAAAACAGGGACAATCTCTAGGTCGATCCACGTCACTGCAAATGGCATTATTTCATTCTTTTTTATGGCAGAGTAATATTCCATTGTATATATGTACCACGTCGTCTTTATCCGTTCATCCATCCATGGACATTTAGGTTGCTTCCATGTCCTGACTATTGTAAACAGTGCTGCAATGAACAGTGGGGTACATGTGTCTTTTCTTTTTTTTTAAACATCTTTATTGGAGTATAATTGGTTTACAATGGTGTGTTAGTTTCTGCTGTATAACAAAGTGAATCAGCTATAAGTATACGTATATCTCCATATCTCCTCCCTCTTGCGTCTCCCTCCCACCCTCCCTGTCCCACCCCTCTAGGTGGTCACAAAGCACTGAGCTGACCTCCCTGTGCTATGTGGCTGCTTCCCACTAGCTATCTATTTTACATCTGGCAGTGTACATATGTCCATGCCACTCTCTCACTTCGTCCAGCTTACCCTTCCCTTTCCCCAAGTCCTCAAGTCCATTCTGTACGACTGCATTTTTATTCCTGACCTGCCCTGAGGTTCTTCAGAACCTTTTTTTTTTTTTTAGATTCCATATATGTTTGTTAGCATAATATTCCGTTTTATCTATGTGCCACATCTTCTTTATCCGTTCATCTGGCGATGGACACTTAGGTTGCTTCCATGTCCTGGCTGTTGTAAATAGAGCTGCAATGAACATTGTGGTGCATGGCTCTTTTTGAATTATGGTTTTCTCAGGGTATATGCCCAGTAGTGAGATTGCTGGGTCGTATGGTAGTTCTATTTTTAGTTTTTTAAGGAACCTCCATACTGTTCTCCATAGTGTTTGTATCAATTTACACCCCACCAGCAATGCAAGAGGGTTCCCTTTTCTCCACATGGGGTACATGTATCTTTTCGAATTATGGTTTTCTCTGGATATATGCCCAGGAGTGGGATTGTTGGATCATATGGTAGCTCTATTTTTAGTTTTTAAGGAACCTCCGTACTGTCACACTGACTGAAGTAAGTCAGACAGAGAAAGGCAAATATCATATGATATCGCTTATATGTGGAATCTAAATAAATGGTATAAATGAACGTATTTGCAAAACGGAAATAGAGTCTCATATGTAGAAAACAAACTTACGGTTACCAAGGGGGAAAGGGAGGGGAGGGATAAATTGGGAGATTGGGATTATTGCCATGTACACACTACTATATATAAAATAGGTAACTAATAAGAGCCTATTAAATAGCTCGGGGAACTGTACTCAATACCTTGTAATGACCTATATGGGAAAAGGATCTAAAAGAGTGGATATATGTATGTGTATAACTGTTTCACTTTGCTGTACAGCAGATCCTAACACAACATTGTAAATCAACTATACGCCAATAAAAATTAATTTTCAAAAATGTTTAAAAAGCAGTGAGAATAAAAATTCTTAGTATTTAACATTTAAAAAATAATGATAGGGACAAGGGTGAGCAGCCGTGAGGCCACCTGTGTCTCCTCAAAGCCAATCTGCCTGCTCGGAGCTCTTTAAGGGGCCCTACTCCCAGCAGGATGTCCTCTGGGTTCCCCCAGGACATATGAAAGGAAACTTGAAAGTGAGAGGGGATGTGATGTGAATGAGAGAGACGCCAGGTCAGGTGGGCTTTATAGCCACTCTCATAGGTGTGAGCTTTACGGACCTGTCGCTTTTCTGTCACCTTGGCCCCACTTGGTAACCTTTCCTCCTGGGGCGTCGTTAGGGAGGGGCAGCGACTGTCTCTGCCAGCACAGGGCCAGCCTTTCCAAGAAGCAGGTCAATTAAGGCGGGCTGACCAGCCAGGGAGCGTGAACGAGGAAATCCTTCAAAGTAAACTGTTAGCTAGAGTGTGTCATACAGAGTGAAGTAAGTCAGAAAGAGAAAGACAAATACCGTATGCTAACACATATATATGGAATCTAAGAGAAAAAAAATGTCATGAAGAACCTAGGGGTAAGACGGGAATAAAGACAGAGACCTACGAGAGAAAGGACTTGAGGATATGGGGGTGGGCGGAAGGGTGAGCTGGGACAAAGTGAGAGAGTGGCAGGGACGTTTATCCAGTACCAACTGTAAAACAGCCAGCTAGGGGGAAGCAGCCACACAGCACAGGGAGATCAGCTGGGTGCTTTGTGACCACCTAGAGGGGTGGGATAGGGAGGGTGGGAGGGAGACGCAAGAGGGAAGAGATATGGGGATATATATATATATGTGTAGCTGATTCACTTTGTTATACAGCAGAAACTAACACACCATTGTAAAGCAATTATACTCCAACAAAGATGTAAAAAAAAGAAAAATGTTAGCAGATCTATTGGGGAGAGACACCATTGGGAAATTCTCTGGTCAGAGCAGTAAGCCAACCTTGGTGTCTTCAACTACAAAATGGGGAGAACAGTGTCGGCGACATTTGCCATGTGGGATTGTGATAATGAATGCTGAAGCACTTTGTTTATTAACGTCCTATGCAAATGCTGGCTTATCCTGTTGACTTTCTGGCTGCATTTGGTTCAGTTCAAGCAAGGACCTATGGTAGGAACTGTGCATGGCAAAAAGTTGGATGTCCTGGTATCTAATGACTCTGTACAGTATAAAGGAGAGAAATGAATGTTTTAAGAAAAGAACCAGGAGAAGGTGTCAGTGGTTCAAAGGAAGGGAAAGTCCTCTTTGGGAAGAGTTAAAATGCTTCATCAAGGAAGCAGCAGTGGAGCTGGGCTTTTGAGACTGGGTGGGATGTTTATGGTCTGAAATGTGGAGGAAGAAGATGTTGCAGGGGGAGGTACCTCCAGTAAACAAGGCCAGGGAGGCAAGAGACGATGGAGCGTGACCTGAGAATGGGGAGAAACCCACATAGGATGTCGATGTGGGTGCAGTAGGAGATGAGACTGGAAAGGCGAGCCCGAGCCAGATTGCAGAAGCCCTTGAGGGAGGTGGAGACTTGATCTGCAGATGAAAGCAGCCCTTAAAGGCAGCTGAGGCAGGATGTCACCTGATTCAAGCGGTACTCTGGGAAAGCGAAACTGATTACAGTAGGGGAAGACAGGAGGCTAAAATGCACATTATGGCCTTCATCAAATACAGAGGTTATTTTAAGCCACAGAAAAATAAACAGGCAAGAATGCTTAGGGATTTCAGACCTACATCTGCAAAGGGATGAGGAGCAAACTGCTTTCTGATCATGATCCAGGAACAGTTCCTATGGTAGAACAGGTTCTCTCAAGGGCCGGGCCAACTCAAATATAGTAGAATCCCAGGGCAGAGCACTTCCCTGTATTGGTAGTTCAGTTAAGTCCCCGCCGTCCCATGCCCCCGCACGAAGATTGCATTGTTTTTGATAATTCCTTGGAAACCTGAGAAAGCAGGTAGTACACAGTGAACGTGAAACTGGCTCTTCATCGGCTGTGTTAAAATGAGGAGTTCTGTGGCTTCAGTAAGACCTCGAATTTCTGATGTCAGAATAGACGATTTCACAGATTGGAAGACTTCATGTTACCTGCATATATTATATATTAAAAATGAGTGTTTTCTGGTTTTGTTCCTAATTATAAGGCAACATCTTTTCAATGCAGAAAGTTTATAAAACAAAAGGCGCTATTGCGAGAAAATTATCGTTAATTTTCCTATACTCTTCTAGTCTTGAAAAGGGTAGGTTTAGCAGGTGTATATTTATGTACGTAAATACACATGTTTGTGTGCATATATATCTGGATATGTGTATATTTAAATAAGATACAACTTCTATAAAATGCCATAATATAATTTTTGTGTCTATATATACTATTGTATACATATTTGCATGTTTCAAGATATACACAATTTTTTGTGTGCTCAGTTTTGAAGTAGATTATGCACATGTTCTCTTGTCACAAAATTTTCCTTGATGTTCAGAAAAGTAAGCCTCCCTGGCCTGAATTTTGTCAAGTCTTTATGCTAATTGTGCTATGACACAGTACTTAATAATTTCTTATATTTGTCTAGAATTTTTATGTGTATTATCTCTGAATATAAAGATTATCGTTATTCCCATTTTATAGATTAAGAGACTGACATTTCAAATATTTGAGGCTGTCTCCAGGTTAAGTAACCTTGCTGTTGACAAGATCCACTATGTCTGAGACTGGAACTCAAATCATAAAGCAATTTACGGCACCGGTTCAGCCCATGGACTTTGGAACACACTTCCTCGGTTCAAATCCCTGTTCTACCACTTGGTTGACCAAGGTCTCCAACCTGTCTGAGCCTCTGTTTCCTTACTTGTGAAACGAGGATACTAACAGGACCCTTCTATCACCTGGGTTGAGGTGATGATTAAATGCATCAATTGATGCTCCGCTCCTAGAATATGCCGGTTCATGGCAAACACCGTCTCTACAAAGGGTAGCTATCATTAAAACAGAGCTTTTCTTTCCACTGTGCCAGCTGTCTCTTTTTATGTGACTGAGCCTTAATCTCTGGAGTCAAGTTATTTCTTTTTCTCCAGCAAAGGTGATTTTATTTAAGACTCTATCTAAATGTAACAAAAGAAAGTTCATTCAAGGAAGGAATAGGCACAGCTGTTACTTCGCTTCTGAAAGCGCTCATTTTTTACCCAGAGGTAAAGGAGCATGGGACTCGAGAATACTGCAGTACTTTCTTTAGGATATTTGCTGAAGCTGGAAGCAATACTGCTTATAGCTTTGTGTGGTGAGGGATCAAACTATTTTTTTTGGGGGGGTGCGATGTTGGGCTTGTTTGACTTCAGGTGTTGCCGGGACTCCTGGCTGAGCTGCTGACACTTTTAGCTGTGATTCCAAAGTGGAGGCAGCTTCCCTTCCTTGTCAATCGGGGTGTTGAATGCAGGGGCTAATGATGTGATATGTAACCATACTGCAACTGTTAAACCATATGGCACTTGCTTGCTGTTATTTATGGCGAAAGCATTTATGCTTTTAGTTCCCTGAAGCGCTGAGCTACACCTGAAACCATGCTCCAAAGCCCTTTTAGAGGCAGTGGGTGCTAGCTTTGTGTCCTAATCCTAAATTCTTAGGTCCAGTCTGTGAACAGTGTGGGGAAAATCAGCATACGGGACAGAGTTTGAATGAAGATACAGAGTGTATTTGTGACCACACAGAGCAGGAAAGAAATTAAGTACTCACCTAGAAACAAAGCATTGTCACCAGTTTTTCAAGAGACTGCAAGGGTATCAGCCAGAACCCTCATGTTAAAAAGAGAGTGAAAATCATATTTTCTTGGCTTCTCTTTATGTCGATGGATTTAGCTTTAAAAAAAAAAAAAAAACCAAAAGCAACAACCTTGAGAATTGAAAGTACCAGGTTAAAAAATATACAGCTATGGGTCAAATGTTTATATTAGTGGTAAAATGAGAATTGCCATGTACACTTGCTCTGTGGTGGGCACAGCGGCTTTATGGGCATGTTATGCCCAGGTGTCAGTCCATGAGGGGCTTGGGAACATCCCTCTAAGTGAGATGGTAGGAAGGTCTCTATTTACCAGACATCCTTCCACAGTGAGTGTTGTATATGCTGCATCATTTGGCTCATAGACACGTATGTATATTCTATCACATGCATCACTTACCCGTGATGGGAGGTGATACCCCGAGGGTTTTGTTCAACTTCATGAGGCTGATAGTAGAAATACTGAACAGATGGTGTGGCATGGACGCAGACCCAACAGTGTAGCTGTCAGTGAATATCAGGATGATCCCTTTCGTGCTTATTAGATAAATACCTTCCTTGGTTCTCTAGAGCAGTGATTCTCAACCAGAGGGGTGATTTTTGCAACGCCCCCCCCTGCCCGGGGGACTTGCGGTGATATCTGTCAACATTTTGGGTTGTTCCAACTGGTGGGGGAAATGCTACTGGCTTCGAGTGGGTATGGGAACATCTCGGTATATTCTACAATGGACAGGACATCCAGTGCCCTCCGCTGCAACGGAGGTCCTGCACCACGTATCCAGAGGGCTGAGGTGGATAAACTCAGCTCTAGAGTGAGTCTGAGGCTGAAGCTGAATTCCTCGCAAGAGGGGGCATTGGCATGCAGGCTCCTCCTCTCTCTCCTTCTCCCAGTGTAGCATCTCTTTTAAATAAATGTTAAACAAATATTTAAAGAAATTATTTGAAGGGACACTAAGTGACTAGCCTATACAAGATGCCACTATATCTTAGTCCAGATTGGCTAGGCACTATGCTAAGTGCTTTAAATGTGTCATTTTATTAAATTTGTTAAATAACTCTACCAGACTGAAGGCACTCTCACTAGATTTCAGAAAGCAGGAGAGAAAAATCTAAACCTCTACTTGCCAGTGAATTCCTCTCAGTATTATTTAGAATCAAATAACATGCACAGTTAATCCCTTACAACATGGTTTGTTTTCCAGAAGATGGAAATAGATCGTATAGTGTACCTGGGAAGGGACTAGAAAACTGGTATTTTCTTAGTGACATTACAAAGCCATAGATTTAAAAGGCTTGGCAAATGGCATCGTTTCCAGTCTGTTTATTGTGGAGAGAATGAGTTTGTTAAGCCATGCACGGAGTGCTTCCTGCCATGCGGCAGCCTGTGAGATGATACATTGCTCTGTGCAAAGAACTATACATTTTCCATCATGGTGTGTAGGGGTACAATACCCAGGGAACATAAATCTCCTGCACTTCAGGGCCTGATTTGTTAGCTGGGCTGGTATTTCCTTACCTATTCAGTTGATTTACTCAGGTCTGACTGTGGAGTCTCATCTTGATCCTATGGGCCATTAGTTTTGAAATTAACTTGGAGTATGCTCTGAGTACATTACACATATTAACTCATTCATGCATCATGAATATTTCCACTTTATGGACAAGGAAACTCAGGTGGAGGGAGATAATTGCCCAATGTCAAGTCAGGGCTGAGTGCGGATTTGAACCTAGAATCTGTTCATTACGATGTGTACGCTCTCTGTGCCAGGATGAGGTGGGCTCGGGTGGTTGAGCAAGGGCTCTGAAGTTGGCTAGACTCTAGAGTCTGCTACTTCCTTGGCATTTATTCTAATCTCTTTCATCTATAATCTCCTTATTTGTAAAATAGAAATTTAAAAAAATACCTCCGGTGTGGATATCAGTACAGTCAGTCCTCACTATTCATGGTGGTTAGTCTACAGAGTTGCTGCAAATACTGAATTAGTGAATACTGAACATACAGCTGCCAGGGGAAGTATTGGGTTAGGTTCCTATGAGCTTCTGGTCACCACATTGTCAACCGATAGTATGTAATCTCTCCTTATGTATGTTTCTGTTTAAAGCCACCTTATTTAATGTGTATCATTGACTCATTCACATTGAATTCATGGCCAGCAGGGCCATACCTCATGCCTGAACAAAGCTTATATGCCACACCTGTGTTTTCTGTAAGGTGCATCAGAGCCTTCTTGCACTTGGGGACACTAGACAGCACGTCAGCACTATACTTGGGCCATTTTAAGCAGTGAAATCAGCAAGAAAATGTGAGAAATGTGGTACTAAATAGACTGTGAACAGGGAACTTGTTGACATGTGAGAGCTGAAAGAAGGTGAAGCTTCGCCTTGTTTAACCTCAGCTGGGAACGTGTGCATCAGGTAACTCAAATTTTTCTTCACTCTGCACGGGTGAATGACTACAAAAGTGCCGTGAGTATTGATTCTAGAGTTGCAGATAAATTTTAGCGAGTAGATGAGTGCATATATGTGAAATCTGTGAAGAATTGGGCTGGATTCTATATACCTCCAGGGTTGAGGAGGTATATATGAACTAAGGTATATATAGTACTTAGCGTGTCACCATGGAGAATGTTCAACAAGTGGTACCGTTACTGTTATTTTGAATAAAGGTTTGCCAAGAATCAGGTGCATTTGGGGTGTTCTGTGGTGTTCCCCTGTGCACTGGGAAAGTTCTGCTCAAAAGGAGACGATGTGGCTACAGAAAGCAGCCTTTAAGGAGGTTACACTGGATCTCCCTGCTCTCTTCACTTCGGGGTATGAACTAGGCAGCCAGGGGGTGGAACATATTGCATTTGGGGGGTACATGGTAGACTGAGAGAAGAGGAGAAGGGTGAGTTCAGCTTCCTGCCTCTCCCTGCCTCATAGGTTTCCTGCTTTTTATTCTGAAGTTCTAGTTAACGTTTCTCAAAATGTGATCTCCAAACCAGCATGCATTATCAAAATTGCCTAGGAAGTTGTTAGAAATAAAAATTCTCACTCAAACCTCCTGAGTCAGAAACTGTGTGTTTCAGCCCAGAATCTGTGTAGAACCTACCACCAGGTGGTTCTGAAGCCAGCTAAGGCTGCGAACCACTGTTCTGGTCTCAACCCACATTCCAGTTACCGAGTCCTTTTGATCGCTACTTTGCAGACTACAAACCCCCGTGAGACAAACATTATGTACTTCTTTCATGTTGGTTAAAACTTGCCTGGATTTTCCTGGGATTGTGTGGAGCGAATCCTTTTGTTAAAAAACAACTCCCTGTTTGGCTTATGATAATTTTGGAAACTTCCGTATTACATTTTAGCTTCTTATTTAATGGCTGACTGACGGTAGAGCTTCTTTGTTATTTTGAATTCATTTTAATGCAAATACCTACAGCCTCCAGAAAGATAAAGCATGCGGATGGTTTTGTCTTCCAAGTTCTAAGGCAGACGGATTGTCAAGGTTTTCCTTTCATTTGTAAAAAGTTGAGGCCATTTCATGTTTCTTTTCTCCCCACCTGTTCTCTAATCGGAATTTCTTTACGGTTGTTATTTGATAACTCCGGACTTTTCAGGCCGATGATGTTGTGACTATTTTGTAGATTTCCATTTTTGTCAAGCTGCTGGTTTATTCATTTATTTCACGAATATTTATGAGACTGTGAGCTATGCGGGGCACTCAGCTAGATGGTGGAGATCATTGCTGAGAATAACAGAGATGGTCCTTGTCTTCATCCTGTGGAAGACTCATCAAAAAAGTAATTAGAGCTTTGGGAACTGCGGTGAAGGATGTACACAGCTCTGAGGGAGTACATGAAAATAAATAGAGCCTGGTCAGGAAATAGATCCCTATGTGTTGACATTTGAATAGACTTTTTAAGAGATGAGTGAAAATTAACTAGGGAAAGGTAGGTATAGGTGGGGAGGGGAAGGCATGAATATGTGTGCAGGTCTTCAGGAAGGAATAAAATTGGGCAGGGATTCAGAAACTGAAGTAGAGAGCGGTGCAAGGTGAAGCTAGCCAGCAAGCAGATGAAGTTTGCATGGTTAATATACTGCAAACAAAAACGCCAGCTGATGGATCACACAAAGTAGTTAAGATGCTAATCTTATGTTCACAGAGATCATTGTATTAGGAGGGAGGGTGGGGATACTACTCTCCCTGTGACCCTGTCCAATTGATGACACAGAAATAATAGAGATGACATTGATCTTCATGATTTTGGTTGATTTTTTAAAAATAATTAGCCATGATTGAAGGTTTGTGATCACCCCCAGATAATCTGGGTGGAACGATTACTTGTGTGAAGTCAGAAGTTAATGATACGGGGATGTATGTATATGTATAGCTGACTCACTTTGTTATAAAGCAGAAACTAACACACCATTGTAAAGCAATTATACTCCAATAAAGATGTTTAAAAAAAGAAGGTAATGATAATTTTACTATATATTATTTTTAAGTTTATCGGATCAGATCCAGGATAAGGAAGTTTTGAGAAGCTGAGGGTTGGGGAAATCTGGACCATATGATGCTATGGGGATGGTGACTCAAGACAGGACTCCGAGAGTGTAGTGATGAGGACAGGAAGGGATAAGGGATACTGAAGATGTGCATTTTGCATCTTGTCTGTGGCTTGATTCTAGACGGTATGGGTTTCCTCACTTTTTCCTCATGCCCTCAAAGTAATTATCCGATCTTAAAAATTCTGGGCCAGCAATTGTTTTAAATCCCACATGACAAAAGGTCAAGCTTTAGGTGTAAGGAAAGGGTGAGACTCGATCAGGTTCAGAAGTATGGACACGGGCATTAGACTACACACTCTCCAGTCCTCCCTTCCCTAAAGACCTGAGCTCATGTAGATCTTTGATATTAGATCTTCCTCTGTCTTTAGCATACTTCGGACTGGTTTGTACATAGGAGGAAGCAGACCGTGAAGGAATGGGATGTTAGCCTGCTAACTTTTGATGAGCAACCCTGACCGCTGTGAGGTTGGAGAAGGGGGGGGGCCTGAAGTTCTGTCATAGAGGGTTCCCCGGGCTGAGGGTGGGGAGACTCAGGGTCAGGGAGCACAGACAGCAAAGTTGGTTGACTTCCCAGTGTTACCTCCCCTCTGGTTCCTTTCCCTACGTTCTGTTTTTAAGGCAGCTTGTAACCCCTTGAGGCTTGGAAGTAATGATGGGCATAGATATATTGTGTTTTGAGATAATTTTGAGTTATGACACTGCTACTATTTTAGGATTCATTTTCATCTCTTTGAGGGAAAAATCATTATACTTTATAATTGGGAAGAATTTTGGAGCACATCCAGCGTAAGCTTTCATCTGTCTTGAGACTACCTGTTACCAACGTCTTTGAGACAGGCTTCCATTTGAAGTTATTTTGGAGAAGCTCTGCCTGGTAATAACGTCTTTTCTTAAGTTGAGCTGATACATGATGATATGAGGAATGTTTGATCTTCAAAGAGTTATCGGTCAGGTCTACCTCATATACACATTAGAATTTCAGTTATTTAAAGTCTGCTATCATGAATGGTTGATGTTCAGTGCGGTTCCCTCCAATAGGGTACCTTTTCTCAAAGTATCTGGTCCATCTGTCAAGGTCGAAACGTAGTCTGTCTATATTACACTTGAGGTGAGTGAGTTCATTACTGAGAGCCTGCAGTGTTGGTGAAGTAGCATCTCCAAATAACTCATTTTCATTTTTTCCTCCAGTACAAAATTTAAACAGTCTTTGAATAAATGTTTAAATGGAACATAATTGTTAAAACCTAGCAATTTTTTTTTTTTTGCATTGTGCCAGTAGGAAAATTGTCACAATCATAACCTAGATTTGTATTCATTTAGTCTAGTTTTAAAGAAAAACATTTTCAGTCAGTTTGGGTCATAAAAAAAATTTGAAACATCGTATTTAATTCTATGTTTTGTTTTACTCTCCAGGGTGAATTATTTAAAGAAATGTCTTGAGTTCCATTTATTCATCTTCCGTTGTTTACTAAATAGAGGAAGTGACATGAATAAATTAAGCACGTGCTTAGGAGGTCAGTTCCACTGGACTCGTTGGGTGACTTTGGGTGTGTGGTATTGCTCCTTTCTGAGTTAAGTAACAAAGCAAGGGGAGCAGGTATGACTAGGAAGCAGGATGGGGAGGAAGATGAAGAGAGTAAGTGTAATATTTTGGTTTTGAGGCGCTTATGGAATATTCAAGAATTTATACTCCATTGATGTTTGCATTTCTATCTGTTGTTCAGGAGAGAGAGCTAGTTTGGTGATACTGATTGAGAAGATTTCATCATATGGATAACACTGAGAGAGGGAATGAGAACTTTGAGAAAGATTGAGTCAATTGAGGAAAATCAAGGATAGGATTGAAGGCATGTATAACGCTGGCTTTTGAAGGAAAGAAAAAGGAAAAGGTGACTTGGAAAGGTGACTGAGAAACAGCATCTAGAGAAGTAGAAGCAAAACAGGACAGTGTGTGCGTTTCTTCCTTCATGCTCTGCTGGTTGCCCCCTTCCTCTCTGAGTGGTTCTTCTCTGTCATGTATTTCCAATTGTTTGAAGACACAGCTGTCCAGGAAAAGAGGACAGAGCAGTGTTCATTACGTTTAGCAACAAGGAACTCATTGGTAACCTTGGCAAGAGTATTTCCAGTGGAATCCTTTCTTCCTTTCTGTTTTTTTCCAAATACTTTCCGTCATGGAAATATTCACATATACACAAAAGTGATAGGATAGTATAATAAATGTCCCCACAAACCTACAATGTAGCCACAAAAATGACCATCATTTTTGCATTCTTGTGACTGCTATTATTTTATTTTTTTAACATTAGTGTCTAGCATGGGGCCTGGCTCATTGGAAACAGTGAGTAAGTGTTTGTGGAATAAGTAAATGAATATAAATGAATTAAGTGTGTAGTGTACTCTTTAGGGATGCATAGATAAAACACAAGGTGCAATGCCACACCGAAGGAGTTTATTGTCTGGTTAATCGGAGCAGACATAAAGCCATAAGGGTTAGGTCCAAATTTACAAGGGGTGTGGTTTCCTGTGCCATTATAATTGATCCAGGGAACCTCTGCATGTTCCATTCACTCCTTGTACTAATAATGAGTGTGGGGTAATGGAGCCAGCACAGTCTCAGTTGGATTTCGCTTCTGACTCCACCCTTTCCCTGCTGTGAGGTTTTGGGTTAATCATTTAACTTTTGTGAGCTTCAGTATGAAATGCAAAAAAAAATAATAATAATTCTTTTAATTCTGAGAAGTAAATAAGTGGGTATAAAGCACGGGGCACAGAGTCTCATACGTGAGAAGTCCTCATGCAATAGTGGCTCTTGTCGTCAATGTCATCGTTATTATCATGGTCATTGTCAGCGTCAGCAGCGTCTTTCAGTCTGCTCTCTGTTCTTCCAGTCCAGGCTCACAGTTCCTTCCTCCCAAACATACTTTCTTTCACGTACGTTCACATTACACACCTTGTACTCATTCTTCCTCATCACCTTTCCAGTTTTATTCTTCCTGTCCCGGGATGCTGTTGGAATGAACATGTAAACTTAGGTCTAGTCTGCTTAAAGACTCTCCCAGCTGGATCTACCAAATGAGGTATGGCTTTCAGTCCTGGCAGTCGAGGCTCTCATTAGCCCCCCAACCCCCATGTAGCCAGGCTACATCTCACTACTTTGGAACATTTCTCCAGGCTGTACTGGTCATGGTTCTGTGAATACACACTTCAGTGGGGCTTATGTAATCATCCTTCCACCTGAAATCATCTTTCTGCTCATTTATAGACTCTACCGTAGAAACCCGACCCATCCTTCCAGACCTGTGAGAATATTACTACTTCCGTGAATATTTGCCAGCATTCCTCAACTGAATATAGAAGCTCTCACCTCTGGTCTGTCTGTGGTACCCTTTGCTGCTCTACTGCTTCTTGTCGTATTTTCCTTGAGTATATGAAAGGCATATGTCCTAATCATCTTACGTGAATGTTCTCAGGTTTAAATACTGCAGATGGTATGAAGTATGTGAAAGTACTTAGAAAATCATAAAGACTCACGCAAATGGAAGCTGTAACACCACCATAGAACGTTTATTCAGCACTAATCATGTGCCCCATCAATAAATGCTAGGCATATACCATGTCAATGAATATTTATAACAACATTATGAGATAGGTACAAGTACCACTCATTTTTTTTTATAGGCAAGAAAATACAAATCTGGAAGTGTTAAGTGATTTGTCCAACCTCAAACAACTATTAAAGAGCAAAAGTAGTGTTCAAACCTGGGCCTGTCAGGCTCTAGGTTGTAAGCGTTTAGGCCATCCAAATGATAGTGGCTTTAAAAATCATAGTAAGGGCTTCCCTGGTGGCGCAGTGGTTGAGAATCCGCCTGCCGATGCAGGGGACGCGGGTTCGTGCCCTGGTCCGGGAAGATCCCACATGCCGCGGAGCAACTAAGCCCGTGAGCCATGGCCACTGAGCCTGTGCGTCCGGAGCCTGTGCTCCGCAACGGGAGAGGCCACAACAGTGAGAGGCCCGTGTACCGCAAAAAAAAAAAAAAAAAAAAAAAAAAAAAAATCATAGTAAGTATGAGTTTGCCTCAAATTACCTAAATGACCTTTCTGTTAAAAGAAATATGTATGCTCCTATAAGTCCAGTAAGATTAAGCTCCTTTTTTTGTCTAAAATATCTCTTCATACACTGTCATTACCTACTTTCCATTGTTAGTGAAGGCCTGGCTAAAGGAAGACACTTGTTGGTACTGAAATTGAAATGAGCCTGTGTTAAAATTACGGCAAAGCTCCTACCCCAGGGCTGGAGATGAAACCATCTTACGATACTTCATTTCAGAGGATTTTCAACTTGAATTTCGCAGTTGGAGTGCAGAAGACAGCTGATCATTGTCCCAGGCCTTAAAAGCAAACCATTGTATTATATTTGCATTTGAGCTTGCATGCTTTTTAATGTACAGCTCACTTATAACTTGCTTTTTTAGTGGGTGAAGGGTACTCAGTGGGGGCATTTAGCTGCCTCGGGAAGGGACAAAGAATAATTCTCTCAATCTTGGTTAGTGGTAAGTACAGGGGTGAAAATTTCTACCCATTTATTTATTGACACTCAGAGATACTTCCTTAGACTAGGTTCTCAGAAGTATAATGATGAGATCAAGATCTGTGGACTTAAAATCGCCTTTCTTTTTATATCATATTCTAAAATTCTCCAAAACTGTCACAGTAGTCATGATTGGAGTTCACCAGTGTGTGTTCCTACTCTCTTTATAGCCCTCTCTGTGCTTTGTGTGGGGCATTATGGTAAGTTCTAGCCAATGGGTTGTGAGCAGAAATGACACATATCATTTCTGGGATGAATGCTTTAATGGCCAGCAGAAGACCCTCCAGGGTACTTTATCCTCTGTATGGGGACTAGCAATGTTTTCTCTATCAAACTGGGCGCTGGATGAAAAACCACCTAGAACAGAGCCTGCAGCCGATTGACCCATGATGGGCGTGGAGTGTTGGAGAGAAGAATAAAGCTGTTATGAGAAGTCCTGAAATATAACCTAGTTTCTCTTGACCATTGTAATTGTATAATTTATAATGCCACTAGCACCATTTAAAAAATGCAGTTTTGTAACTAGGTATTATGTTGGTGTGATTGAAGTATAATCTGCAGGGTTACTGTGTCTAGATTCTTCTCCAACCTTGCTTTCATCCGCTGGGTTCCCCCACATGTCCAACACTGACATTTACTTCTTAGGTGTTCATAAACAACTTTTTAAGATACTGAAAAAAAAAAAAGTTTACATGTATATATTTTTCTTTTTACACAGGAGATAGACTAGTCTACAAACCTCTCTGTACCTTGCTTTTAAACCTAGTTTATGTTTTGGAGATCTTATCAGTATGTCGAAAGCTTCGTCAGACCTGTACAGCTGCATAGGACTGCCTTGTATAAATTACCCTAAATTAATCAGTTTATTGTTAGGTAGATTGTTCTTTTATATATATATATATATATATATATATATATATATATATATATATACACACACACATTTATTTATTTATTTATTTTTGGCTGTGTTGGGTCTTCGTTTCTGTACGAGGGCTTTCTCTAGTTGTGGCAAGTGGGGGCCACTCTTCATTGCCATGCGCGGGCCTCTCACTATCGTAGCCTCTCTTGTTGTGTAGCACAGGCTCCAGATGCGCAGGCTCAGTAGTTGCGGCTCACGAGCCTAGTTGCTCTGCGGCATGTGGGATCCTCCCAGACCAGGGCTCGAACCCGTGTCCCCTGCAATGGCAGGCGGATTCTCAACCACTGCGCCACCAGGGAAGCCTAGGCAGATTGTTCTTGATCTTGTTCTTGATCTTGCAACAGTGATGCAACAAATGCTTTTCTCATGGGTGATTTCATACAGGTGCAAGTATATCTGTAGGATAAATTTCCAGAAGTGGAATTGTTGGCTCAAAAGAGGTACGCATTTGCAATTTAGGCTGGTGTTGTCTAAGTGCCCTCCTTATGCATGGTGTCACTTGATGCGTCTGCCAGCAGTATATGAGGGTGCCTTCTTCCATAGCGTCATCGACTTTTTAAAGCATTTAAAAGTCTTCTTCACATCAGTTTGATACATTTCTTGTTGAGGTTAGTTGTGGGCATTTTATCGTTCATGTTGCTGTTGTAAATGGAACGCTTTCTTTCCTTATATCTTCTAACAAATTGTGTTTATACATAAAGGCAATTGGTTTCTAAATTTTACGTGCTCTTAGCTTACAGAATTCTCTTACTGCTTGCAGTAGTTTGGATTTTCCAGGTGTGTAAATTATATAGTTTGAAAATAGCAACAGTTCACGTTCTAATTTTTTTCTCTTGTTGTATTTCACTGGATAGTACAGTATCAAATCAAGGAAGGGATGGGGGCATTCTTGTTCTGTTCTGCAATTATATTAGAATGCCACTAGTATTTCACGGTTCAGCATGATATCAGCTTTGGGGCTGAGGTACATTTTATCATATTAAGAATATATACATCTTTCCCTAGATTTTCTTTTATGAATTGTTGATTTTTATCTAGTATTCTTTTAGGGTGTTGCTAGGTTGTCTTTCTTAATAGTTTATGTAGGATTTTTTAAAAAAGAGCCTTTTTTTTTTTTTAGAGAACTTTTAGGTATAAAGCATAGTTAATTGGAAGGTACAGAGATTTCCCATATATTCCCTGACAGCATATACTAATGACCTCCCCCATTATCAACATTCTCCATTAGAGTGGTACATTTATTACAATTGGTGAACCTACCTTGACACATCATTATCACCCAAAGCCTACAGTTTACATTATAGTTCACTCTTGGTGTTGTCCATTCTATGGGTTTGGACAAATGTATAATGACGTATAGCCATCATTATAATATCATATAGAGTAGTTTCACTCTCCTAAAAATCCTCTGTGCTCTGCCTATTCATCCATCCCTTTCCCCTAACCCTTGGAAACCAGTGATCTTTTTTACTGTCTCCATGGTTTTGTCTTTTCTACAATGTCATATCGTTGGAATCATACAGTATGTAGCCTTTTCATGTTGGTTTCTTCACTAAGTAATATGCATTTAAGTTTCCTCTGTCTTTTTAAGGCCTGATGGCTTATTTCTTTTCAGAGCTGAATAATAGTCCTTTGTCTGGGTGTACCACAGTTTATCTATTCATCTACTAAAAGACATCTTGGTTGTTTCCAAGTTTGGGAGACTATGAATAAAGCTGCTATAAACATTTATGTGGAGGTTTTGCGTGGACATGTTTTGAACTCCTCTGGGTAAATACCAAGGAGTGTGATTGCTCGATTGTGTGGTAAGAGTATGTTTAGTTCGTAAGAACTATGAAACTGTCTTCTGAAGTAGCAAAATATACCATTTTGCATTCCCACCAGCAGTGAATGAGAGTTTGTATTGCTCTGTCTCCTTGTCAGCATTTGGTGTTGTCAGTGTTCTGGATTTTGGCCATTCTAATAAGTGGATGATGGCATCTCATTGTTGTTCTAATTTGTATTTTCCTGATTATATCTGAGGTGGAACAACTTCTCATATACTTATTTGCCATCTTTAAAAAAAATTTTTTTAAATCAATTTTTTATTGGAGTATAGTTGATTTACAATGTTGTGTTAGTTTCTACTGTACAGCAAAGTTAATCACTTATACATATATGCACTCTTATTTAGATTCTTTTTCCATATAGGTCAATGCAGAGTATTGAGTTGAGTTCCCTGTGCTACACAGTAGGTTCTTATTAGTTAACTATTTTATATATAGTAGTGTGTATATGTTAATCCCAAACTCCCAATTTATCCCTCCCCGCTTCCCCCTTGTTTTCTACATCTGTGACTCTATTTCTGTTTTGTAAATAAGTTCATTTGTACCATTAAAAAGAAAAACTTTTGAAAAGTAGACTATTTTTTAAGAACACTATTAGGTTCACAGCAAAATTGAGTGGAAGGTACAGATACTTCCCATGTACCCCCTGCCTTCAAACATGCAAGGCTTCCACCATTACCACCATCCCCTACCAGAGTTGAATATTTGTTACAGTTGATGAACCTACATTGATACATCATTATCACCCAGAGCCCATAGTTTACCTTAGGGTTCAATTTTGGTCTTCTACATTGTAGGGATTTTGAGAATGTATCCACTATTGACCTGCATCCACCATTATGGTATACTGAGTATGATAAAATGATAGTATGATTAGAGTATGATTAAATTTTATCTATCAGTAAGCATTTTCCTGTAATGTATAATATTCTATGCTATTTTAATAACATCATTCTTATGTATGTGCCAGTTATTTTAACTGTCCCATACTGTTCCAAATTTTCCTGATCACAGGCAACACTGTAGCAAATTCCTTGATCCAAAAATCTTTTTTGTATTTATGCTCCCTTAAGGCACTTTCTAACAGTGGTATTTCTGAATCATAAACAATTTTAATGACATTGATAATTTTAATTTCTCTCCGGAGTGTGTACTAACTCACTCCTTCACCAGAAGAGTGTAGGAGATGTGCATTTCTGGGAACCTTCCGTAACACTGGATGTTAGCATTTTTTAAAATTGAAGTATAATTGACTTACAAAATTGTATTAATTTCAATTGTATAACATAGCAATTTGATATTTTTATACACTAAAAAAAATGATTGCCATGGTAGGTCTAGTTACCATCTGTCACCATACAAAGTTATCAAAATATTATTCAGTATCTTCCCTATCCTGTATATTACATCCCTATGACTTATTTTAAAACTGGAAGTTTGTACCTAATAATCCCCCTTACCTGTTTCACTCTTCCCCTCATTCCCCTCCCCTGTACCAACCAACAGCTTCTTTGTATCTATGAATACATTTCTCTTTGTTATACTTGTTTGTTTTTAGATTTTACATATAAGTGAAATCATACAATATTTCCTTCTCTGATATATCGCACTTTGCATAAAACCCTTTAGGTCCATCCATGTTGTCACAAATGGCAAGATTTTACTCTTTTCTTATGGCTGAATAATATTCCATTGTATATGTGTGTGTATATACATATACATATATACACAAACCACATCTTCTTTATTCACTCATCCATTGATAGGTCCGGGCAAGGCTGGCCACATGACCTGGAGGGGAGTGTCACAGGATTGGTGCTTGCCCACTGCTGGGTGAGGCCAGGTCCTAATGTGGTTAGCTGCAGGGTACAAGGGACTTGGGACTAGTGCCAGCCCACTGGTGGGTGGGAACGTGTCGTAGGCTGGCTGGGTGTGAAGACCAGGGGTCCTTGGACTGGTGCTGGCCCCCTGTTGGGTAGGTAAGACCCCAGTGCTAATATGTTAGAGGGAGAATTCCAAAAAGGTGCTTGCCAACCCCAGTGTCCTCGTGGTAGCACAAGCTACCAAAAATGGCTGCCAACTGTGACTTTGTCCCCAGGGGAGTTCCAGTTGCCTTCTCAGGGAGGTGTCCAAGATCAGCAAGTGGGCTGACCCAGGATCCTTTCAAATTACTGTGTGTGTGCTAGGACTCAGAGCCGGTGAGATTTTGCACATGCCCTTCAAGAACGTAATCTCTTTCCTATAGCCATCAGGCTCTCTTGTACTTAAGTGCCAGTGGCCTTCAAAGCCCGTGGTTCTGAGGGCTCCTCTTCCTGGTGCAAGACCCCTGGGTTGGTGAGCCTGGTGTGAGGCTCTGACCCCTTGCTCCTTGGGGAGAACTTCTAATGGTAATTATCCTCTGGTTTGGAGGGTTGACTATACCATGTCTCTGCCCCTTCTACCTGTCTATATTTTTAGTTGTGGAAAATCTTTTCTGCTAGCCTTCAGGTCATTCTCATAGCTCTTTTCTATGTAAGTAGTTGAAATTCTGGTGTGCCCATGGGGAGAGGCATGCTCAGGGTATTTCTCTCTTGATTGACTTACTTGCTATCTTATGTAGGCTTTCTGTATTAAAAATAAAAAGTAAAATTAGTCTGTAGTTTGTTTCTATACATTCATAATCGTTTTTGTAAAGAATTTGGAAAATTCCCTTTAAAAAAAATACAGTTAAAATTGATTTGGAAATGTTGATATTTTAAGGGTCTCTTAAAATTTTCCCACAAACCAATCTGGCCCTGATGGGTTCTATTTTCGGAGGAGTGGAGTGGGGAAAGGAAGCAAGGGTTTCAATTTGACACCTTTACCTATGTTTTTAAAAATATTTTTTATTGTTTTGGGGAAAATTGATCTGCTTACATTTTTCAATCTCTTTTAGTTTTGGTAACTTACTTGTCTAGAAAATTTTCGGTTTTGTCCAAGTTGTCAAGCTTACTTGGATGAAATAGAGCAAAGTCTACCTTTATAATTAAAAAATTCTCCCTGTGAGGTAATATTCTCTTTATTATTACTTATTTTGTTTTACGTTATCCACATTTTTTCTATTAGGTTAGTTGTTTGTTTTATTTTTGAAGACTGATCTTTTGGGATGTTTGGAATGCACTCATTAGTTCCACTGGTTTCTGTATACCTCATCCATGTGGTTTTTTTTTATGTTTGTTGTGTCCTTCTGTTTTTCTTCACATATTAAGAGGTTTAGTCATTTGTCTAATATCTCATTTTACATTATTTCTTAATAATAAATGTATTTAAAGCTTTGAATTTTCCTCTGTGTACTGCATTAGCTATAGTCTTTTTTTTTTTTTTAAAGAAATAGTGCAACTTTAGTTTACATCTCCTCTTTGACAAAGAGTTGTTTAACAGCAACTCACTTGGGCTTTCCTGGTGGTGCAGTGGTTGAGAGTCCGCCTGCCGATGCAGGGGACACGGGTTCGTGTCCCAGTCCGGGAAGATCCCACATGTCGTGGAGCAGCTAGGCCCGTGAGCCATGGCCGCTGAGCCTGTGGGTCCGGAGCCTGTGCTCCGCAATGGGAGAGGCCACAACAGTGAGAGGCCTGTGTACTGCCAAAAAAAGAAAAAAAAAAAAAAAGAAGAACTTAATTTTTAAGTGAAAGGGATGTTATTAATTTTAAATATTCCTATATAGTGCAGAAAAATGATTGCTTTTAAAATTTCCACCTTTTAGAATTTAATGAGATGTCCTCTCTAACTTATATGGTGAATATTAATGTTTATTTTACCAGTATTTAAAAAGAAGGTATATTATTTTCAGGATTTAGCACTAGATATTTATCAAATATACCTACTTAATTGTTCGGTTAAATTGTTCTTCATTCTATCTTATACTTTTGACCACTTGATATGTCATTGACTGATAAAGGTTAATTGCATTCTCCTATTTCTAGTATATGTTTTGTCTGTAGTTTTTTCTGTCACATAATTTCTACCTAATGAATGTTGCTGCAGTGTTTTGTGGTTCACAGATATTATGATTGTTCTAATTTTATTACCAGTTATTCCTTTACATTATAAACTGCCCATGTTTATTGTATTTGTACATTTGGGTTATATCGTATTCTACCTTTTATTTCTGGGTATTTTATCCAGAAGCTTTGCTTTCTCTTTGTTGGCATTCATCTGATATATTCTGCCCATCTTATAATTTTTAACCTGGATCACTCTTTTCTGGGGGGTCGGCTGGTGATTGTTTCTTGTATTACGATTATTTTCTTTAGTTCCTATCCAATTCCTGTCACCCAGCCCTATACTTCATTGGCAAAAATATATTTAAGGAAAGTCCCTATGGACTGTTACTACTACTCCTACTACTGTTGCAACCACTATTGTTATTTTATTAATAGTATTATTTGAGATCCCTGCTCTATAAAAGCATCTTTAGTTTTTTCCTCTTAATTTCCTATTTACTTTTCTGAAATCTCCTGTATTTGTTTTTGAAGGGATGTATAATTGGGTTCTTCTCAAAAGGCTATTGAATAATAACAAAAAAGAAAAATGTTGGAGGTATTCTAAAGCAGTTGAAACAAGTAGAAAAACCAAAATGAAAGCCTTATGTCCATGTTGGACTTGTTAAAGTGCTTCTCTTGGGGCGAATAATGACAGAAATTTGAACTGTAAATGAAAGAAGATGCGAAGACAGATGTTTTTCTGTCTTCCTGGTTCGTTCCACTTCTGCTTGAGTATCATGTCATTTTGTGATTAATGTTTAGTCTGTGTTATTAGGCTTCTACAAACTTACTAGCACTCCTCAGCAGTAGCCGGCTTGGTGATGGTTGGTAAAATTGTCCTCTGTGGACATTAATTCATCTTTTGTAAGAAACTGAGATTCTACAGGGCTAAAAATGTAGCTAAGAACATTGAATCTGTTATTCAAGAGCATGTAATCTCAAAAATTCAAAGATAGAGCTTTTATGGAAAAAAATGCACCAAGAATATCTTCCTTGGGTCAGATTATAGACACGCTCTTCTTAGATTTGTCTTGTAAAACGCTTCACAGAAACTCTGGGGAATCACCAGCTTTTCTGTTCCTGTAACTGAAAAAGATTTTCTGATTCTGCCGTGGCAAGAATGCTCTCAATGGCAAATGTTTATTCTTTGTGAGAATTCTATCAGTTTCAATATTTGGGACTTCCCTGGTGGCACAGTGGTTAAGAACCTACCTGCCAATGCAGGGGACACGGGTTTGAGCCCTGGTCAGGGAAGATCCCACATGCCACGGAGCAGCTAAGCCCATGCACCACAACTGCTGAGCCTGCGCTCTAGGGCCTGCGAGCCACAACTACGGAGCCCACGTGCCACAACTGCTGAAACCCACGCACCTAGAGGCCATGCTCCACAACAAGAGAAGCCCCTGCAATGAGAAACCCATGCACCTCAGCGAAGAGCAGCCCCTGCTCGCCGGAACTAGAGAAAGCCTGTGAGCAGCAATAAAGACCTAACACAGCCAAAAGTAAAAATTAATTAATTAATTAAAAAAAATAATTAGCAACTGAAATCAGTTTAAAGTTTAATAAATAAATAAATAGATAAATATTTGTAGCCATAATCACATTCTCACTTTGACATATTATTGTTAACAGTATGTTAATTTTTGATGTTTTTATCCTTTTTGTCATTAATTGTTCTTCCCTAATTTAATTAAGTATGTATTGCCATAAAACTAATTATATCATATGTCTGAGTGATTTTATCTTTGGAATAACTTTAAAATGTGTTGCACTTGCTTCATTTTGCCTGAGGGAAAATCATGATAGGAAAAGATCCACTACTACCTTAGCAAATATAAATTATACTAAGAGTTCTTATAGTATCAGCTTAATTGTTTCGGTGGTGATTAGTTTGTGAAAGGAGATTTCTTTTTAAAGACTTACTGAAGGAGTGGAACTTATAGAATATAAGCCCTGAGTTAATAACTTGATAACTAAGTTATTTTGGATGTCTGACACTTTGATCCTCCCCAGGGAATGCTGGGAGAGCTGTGCTTTGTACCATTATTTCCCAGTTTTCAGTTGGCTATCCATGAAAAATGGATCCATTATTTTATTTTCCTTTGACTCTGACATTTTCACTCATATTTTAAAACACATACACAAATGCATAGAGACAGACACACATACACACACATATATATATATACATACACATGGGCACATACACAGTATCAGAGCAGATTAGAAATGCAGTGACCAGCTATGGAATCATCCAGACTTCAAGTCTACTTATGGCTGTGTGTCTTGGAAGTTGCACCATTCTGGGAAATTTGCTTGATTTGTCAAAATCTTAGGTTCTCAGCAATAAATGGCAATTATAATATCAATCTTATAGAATTGCTCTGAGGATTAAATTAACTAATTCATGTAAGACACAATATGGTACTTGGTACAGAGGCTAAATTATGTAGTCGTTACAGTGGAATTGTTATCATTTATAACTTTTAATAGATCAAATTTTGAAGCAAAATGGAAAAATGACCCTTAATTCTATGATTTTAATGAAAACAGTATCTATTTTTTCTTATTACTTACAGGTGTGTTTTCATGGACTTACATTTTAAAATTTATAAAGCATTTTATTTTCAAAAGTATTTGCATTGGCTTATATGGTTGGTTATTGTTAATTGAAAGCAAAAGCAAGACACAGAATTAAGCTTTTTATCAAAAGCCTTATCTTGATGATGGTCATTTTTGATGACTGCATAATATTCCTTTGAAGTTGATATTTCACAATTTAATTAATGATCCTCTGTGGTTGGATATTTATCAAATGTTATTTTTATCAGAAAGGAAATATTGGAGAAGCATCTGCTTATTTTTCTTCTAATGAATCCTTTCCCTAGAGTAAGTATTCTTGCACCAGCTGCCTCGGCAAACTGCCTGCACTTTGCTGCCTGTCAGGGTTGGGTCTGATCCTGCACCTTCTGTGAGGACCCTGTCTCCACCAATCTTGCCTGTCAGTCCTTGAAGGTCCATCTTGAATGGGCTTCATACAATCTCCTTAGATCTTAACTCAAAACGACCCCTTCCTCCTCTTGATCATGGATGTCTTTGCACCTACTTAACGGCAGCTCTTAGAGTTAAAATGGGAACTGTCCCTTCTCTTTGAGCAGAGTGGGAAGGCAGGAAGGTCACCTGTATCAGCCAGGCTGTGGGAAGAAACAGAGGGCACACTTAGGTTAGGATAGTTTGATGAGGGTTTATTTACAGATAAACCTAATTACAAAGGTTTGGGAAGAGCGTAAGGAAACCACAAGTGATACTGAGGGAACATTGGTCCAAACAGTGGAGCTGTCCCCATCCCTGGCCTGGAGGAATGAGGGGACAGAGAGAGAGAGAGAGAACAGGAAAAACAGAGTTGTATTAGTAGCAGCCTTGAGAGGTCCAGTGACCTGGTGGGGGAGGAATGCAGCCAACCTAGGGAAACGTCACAAGGAATGAACCAGGAGATTACATCCCTTTCCTTCTGGTCTCCCGTTGGGGCTCCCACTTGCCAAAGCCAGCCCGAAACCAAAGGGCACTGAGTCCACTGATGGAGTACAAATATGTAAGCCTCTCTCAGACAAAGCTCTGGGTTCAAGAGGGCAAGAGCTTCTGGAGGCACAAAGAGAAGACATCTGGCACAATGCTATTCTCATCTTTGTTCTTAATTTTAATTTTTTTTTTTTGCTGTTCTTGGGCCACTCACTGTTGTGGCCTCTCCCGTTGCGGAGCACAGGCTCCCGACGCGCAGGCTCAGCGGCCATGGCTCACGGGCCCAGATGCTCGGCGGCACGTGGGATCCTCCCGGACCGGGGCACGAACCCGTGTCCCCTGCATCGGAAGGCGGACTCCCAACCACTGCCCCACCAGAGAAGCCCCTTAATTTTAATTTTTTAAAATTAATTTTCTATTGGAGTAGAGTTGATTTGCAGTGTTGTGTTAGTTTCTGCTGTACAGCAAAGTAGATCAGCCATATATATACATAGATCCACTTTCTTCTAGACTCCATTCTCATGTAGGTCATTACAGAGCACCGAATAGTGTTTCCTGTGCTACACAATACGTTTTTAGTTACCTTTTATATAGTAGTGTGTATATCTTTTTAAACTTTTCTATACCCCACTCAAGCCTGGCATATTTTCAACACCAGTAAATACATGGTTAAGGTACTGTATACTTGTGCTTCTTATGCTTTTTGTTTCAGGATAAGTTAAACAATTGTGGAAGTTTTCTTTTTTCTCCTTCGTTTTAAAAATAATGATTTATATGAACATCTTTCTCCCTAAAGGGGTTAATGGAAAGACATGAGTAATGTATCAATGACCAACCAAAGTGTTTCTTTTGATTTTGGATGTATGAAATCTGTGTATGTCTATTCATCTCTGTCTCTCTTTATATATGTGTACATGCCTCCATCTAGCTGTCTATACCCGGTGATTTGATCCATGGAGAAGTGGTTGATATCAAACAAAAGGAGAAGGATAATTAGTAGTCATATATATCAAGAAAACATTTAATACATGTTAAATTTAAAGAACGGTGCTAGTAGATGGGTCATTTGAAGGATTTTTACATTTATATTAAAATACATTACACACACTGGATTTAGAAGATTAGAATTGTCATCGTCTCCTCCGAAGGAGAGGGGCAGGCTCATTTGGATTCACAAATAACTTAGTATCTTTGGTACCAGAGTTCATCAAATTCTGCCAGTTACCTTAAATGTGTAAGCAGCTTCACCACCATAGCTTGTAGTTTAAATGTTGGGAGACAGAGGAGTAGCAGCAGTGCTTTTTGTGGAAGCCTCATAGGAACTGACTCCGAACACATTCAGGGTATCAATAGTGTGAGGTGGTGGGGATCATACAGCTTTGCAGAGATACGGCAGCTCTGGCTTCATTTCCTCAGCTCCACCCAGCAGTGAGTGCTGGGAAATGTTTGACGTCATCTCATTCAGACCCTGAGCTGAGAACGGAATCCTTCCTGCCATAGTGCAAGCAGATGAGAAGCCTTAAAAAAAAAAAAAAAAAAAAAATTCCTACGGCTTGGATTTCAAATCCTAATGAGTTAAACTTAGAAAATTAGTTCCAAGTACAGATTTTGGCGCTTGTAATTTTGAGCTGACATTGAACTTGCTTTATTTTAGTCTTTTAAAGCAGATTAGAGTCATGTTAAATTGGGTTTTTCTTGTTTCCCATTGCTGTTTGAACGTAAGTTTTGCAGCAATTTAGCAACACTGCCTCTCTGCTTTCTGGGAAGAGCGTCCGTTCACTTACCCCGGTGAACAGCAAAAGGTTGGTTTCCTTGAGCCTCCCCGTTTTCCGCTGAAGAAAATTTAAGGAGCTTAAGTCTTTCCTACAAATTACCAGGTCATTTAAAAATAGATTGGGCTCATTTTAATCTAATTCCTAATGCACACCTGCCTAGGGAGTTAGTTTCAGCTCCGTTTTGTTGCAGTTTGCAATTACCATGCTCCTTTTAAAGAAAAGGAAAGTAACAGGACTATATGAGCATTACCACCGATCTTTCAGAGCAACTCATACTTAAGCTAAGTAATGGGAGGACTGAAAGGCAGACTGGGTAATGATGCAGACTTGGGAAGGCCCAGGCAAAAATAGAAATGGGGAGGAGATGTCGTCCAGGTGCTAATATTTTACCTTTCTTGGGTCAAGAAGCCCCCAGGTCTGCAAAAAAACGACAATAATTGTTAATATTTGAAAGGACTTGATGATTTTCTGAGCCTGCCGATTCGCTGGCTCTAAAGCTGCCAGCAAAAGTTTACTTTGACTGTTGCTGCTTTTGAGAGGATAGGATTTGTGTGCTTTTTTACTGAAATGAACAGTGTGATGTAGCCACTGATTAAACCAGAGGGAATTGCTTTGACTCACAAGCCCCAGATTACGAATTCGGAATTGATTTCTTACTCTTCCAAGTGCTGTATGTTAGAACAGCGTGGGAATTGCAGGAATCATTTTCCCAGCTCCCTTGGAAGCCTCTGTCTCCAATACCCTGTGCGGCTTCGTTGGGGCCACCGGTTTCAAGGCACCTGCAAGGTGTAAGTCAAAGCGGATGGGAATTCAAAGGAAGAAAACATGCTGTTACATGTGGGAAAGAGGAGGTAGGTTCCTCTGAGAAGCTTTCATGGCGTACGGTGCATTTGACGGAAAGGCTGATCAAATTTAAGAAAGTAGAGATGTGGGTGCATCGGACATTTGGATCAGCAGTGGTAGCAGAAGCGGGGTGAATGGTATGTTTGGAGATCGTCAGAAAACTGTTTCAGACAAGGGGGCTGGTGATGGACACATTTTGCCCCAGGTCACTCGGGCCAGATGGCAGAACACTTGACCAAGGCGTTTGGATTTTCTGCTCTTGCCCGCAAGGAGCCATTAAAACAATTGGAAGGGGGCTTCCCTGGTGGCGCAGTGGTTGGGGGTCCGCCTGCCGATGCAGGAGACACGGGTTCGTGCCCTGGTCCGGGAGGATCCCACACGCTGCGGAGCGGCTGGGCCCGTGAGCCATGGCCGCTGAGCCTGCGCGTCCGGAGCCTGTGCTCCGCAACGGGAGAGGCCACGACAGTGAGAGGCCCGCATACCGCAAAAAAAAAAAAAAAAAAAAAAAAAAAAACAATTGGAAGAATAAAATACTGAATCAGTTAAGACAATATTGGGAATCACTTTTATTCCTTCACATCTTTCTGAACACATACCATCCTCTTGATCCGCCACTTAGGCATTTTTATAGCAACTTTTCATTTCCCTCTCCCCCTACTTTAGAGTGAACAGAATAATATTGACATATGAGCTAGCTTTCTATAAACATCAGAGGATAATTAGCAAACATATGTTTGATGCCAATTTAGGTTAAATACGCTCACATGTATTTAAATGTACCAGTTAAGTGGCAAATAGCTAATAAAACATCTTACTCTATTTTGTGCAGGGTCTCCTTAATCTCATATAATTCTCCCTGTATACCCGAGTTGATGGAGATGACCATGATACTAACCACAGCCAACATTTCAAGCACAATCTACGTGCTTTACGTGTAGTGTTTCCTTAATCCTCATGACTCCACGACGCAGTTGCTCCTCTTAGTCCTGTTTTACAGATGAAGAGACGAGGTTCAGAGGAGCTGAATTATGCGATAGGGGCTGCACAGCTCGTGAGTGCAGAGCTGGGCTTTGCCCCAGCATGGCGCTTCCAGGGTCCATGCTCCTAAGGGCTTTTCCAGGCTGCGGCTCACGGTGTGGTAGGGATTATGTTCCAGACTTTGCAGACAAAGAAGCTGAGACATGAGAAGTACGACTTGCCTAAGGTCGCCCAACACAGTAGAATACAAGGTTGCTACTTGTGGTTCTGTCTTAAGCCAGCAGGATCTGGATGTGAGCGACCCCTGTGAGTTGCAGCAAGGGGGAGTTTCTTACAATGACCAGCGCTCCCATGGAAACTTGGCTAAAGCTAGACGAAGTAGGTGTTTGGCAGGATGAGTGGGTGGGTGGAGAGTTGAATGTATGAAAATTTGGGCATTTACCAAGCTGGACAGTCTCCTTTTATGATAACAGTAACAAGAGCAAGACTTCTCAGATCCCACCCAGGCCTGGAGTAGATCTCCTCTTTGGGCCTCTTATCATTCCCCCGGTGAAGTTCTATCATGGATTTTTTTAAAAAAAACAACAAATTGCATTCATCTCTTTCTCTGTCTCTTCTATTCCTTTTCCAGAGTTTCTTAAGCTAAGCACTGTTGGCGTTTTGGGCCAGATACTTCTTTGTCGGGTGCAGGGCTCTCCTCTAATTCAGGATGCTTAGCTGCATCCCTGGCCTTTCCTACTTGCTGCCGATAGCATCACCCCAGTCTTAACAATCAGCAGTGTCTCCATACATTGCCAGGTTGACCCTGGAAAGCAGATCATCCCCAGTTGAGACCCACCTTTTCTCCTTGAGGCAGTGCTATAGACTACATATCAGAGAATTTTATCTTGAGTAGACTGTGCGTACGCCCTCACTCTGGTTTGTGTCTGTTTATGTGTCACGCATGCACGCACACGCACACACACACACACACACACACACACATGAATACTACTCAGCCATAAAAAAGAATGAAACAATCCCATTTGCAGCAGCATGGATGGACCTAGAGATTGTCATACTAAGTGAAGTAAGTCAGATCAAGAAAGACGAGTATCATGATATCGCTTATATGTAGAATCTAAAAAAAATGAAGTGAATGAACTTATTTACAAAACAGAAGTAGACTCACAGGCATCGAAAACAAACTTATGGTTACCAAAGGGGAAAGGAGGGATGAATTAGAAGTTTGGGATTAACAGATGCACACTTGTGTATATAAAATAGATAAGCAATAAGGATCTACTGTATAGCACAAGGAACTATATTCAGTATCTTGTCATGACCTATAATGGAAGAGAAACTGAAAAAGAAATATATATATGTATAATATGTATAACTGAATCACTTTGCTGTACACCTGAAACTAACAACACTGCAAATCAACTATATTTCAATCAAAAAAAGGTTCACATTTAAGTGATCACATGTAAATATTCACATAGTCTCATATGAACTCCGGACAAATGTGTGAGACTAGTAGATATCCTGATTTTATAGATGAGACAAACGAGAATAAATGAGGATAGATGTCTTAAATCCACAGCTAGGAAGTGCCAGAGCTGGGGCTTAAACTGAGATGTCTTAGAATTATTATTTTTTTTAACGACTGCACGGCACTCCCAAATTAAGTAAGAGGAGCTGACATATGTGATGGAAAATGACTGAAACAGATTTCCATCATCCAGAGAAGACAAGTGAAAAAAATCTACCTGAATGATACAAGTGAGACTGGGAGTTTGAAAAGTCAGATTTATCTACTGGTGTCTCCAATTTATTTGAAACCCTCTGGGAAAAGAGCACAAAGAAGAAACTTACTCCATATTACATGTATTATTAAAATTAAATAAGGACAAAGGACAGGGGAACTTGCTGTCATTTTTACCACCTTAGAAGGTTTGCTTTTAATTCTATTTGGTAGAGTGGATGAGTTAAAACTCCAGGTAGGCAGCAAGCTGGGTGACTTCCAGATCACAGTCAATTTGGGTCATAAGAAGTCCCCAGACATGGCTGTGGATGTTTCTTCTTCCTTCCTGCTCTACAGAGGTAAGCTCCTCTATAGGAAAAATACCTGACAGGGTATTGTGTATGCATTGTAAATTTCCCGTCTTTTCTACAGAGCTTTGCAACCGTAAAATTTTTGAGGATAATTTGCCAGCTTTGTTTTGTAATGGAAAAGAAAGGCATGCATGCTGAATTGTCTGCTCTATCTGAAATAGACATACCAGGATGGTAGGTAGACAGTTTCCTTGGCAACAGTATCCACCTGAAAGTCTGGTCCTACAGTCATTTTAATAGTCATGCACACAAAGCTGTTAGGAGACCTAGAGATGCCGAGTATTTAAGCCTAGAATCAAATTGGAAACATTTTTGCCTTTCCTCCAAAATAGAGGTTGAAAATCCGAAAGAATTCATAGCGTTCTACTCATTAATATTTCTAACACATTTTCATCTATTTCCCATTCTGTTTCACAAAACCATGGTGTCACAGTAGAGTGTGAATTCATAAATAGCAAAGATTTCTATGGCAGACACATACTTTCCAATATTTTAAAACCTGTGGGTTTTATTCATAAACATTGAGCACTCTCATTTTTTTCTAGCAGAATGCATGCAGCTTGGGGTGGGGGAGTTACAGCGTCACTGAATGCGGCAGCAAAGTACCATCTCCCTTTAACGTTCAAGTCAGTATAAGCTCAGTCTCATCGTTCTGAACCGTTCATAACAAGGATTAAAGTTCGAAACCATAATGAGCCCCCGTCATTTTTTTCTTCCAAATCTGGTGACTTTCATGGAATCTGCGCTGCCGTTTTCCTATATCTAGTCCTTAAAAATGTCGGGGCTGAATCTGTATTGGAGGAATGCCTTACAAATTTGCAGGCAACTTTATTGGCCATGCCATGGCCAGGACGTGGTAGTAAGTTTCAATTTGTCTGACTTACCATATTAATATCCTTGTGTACCGTGGCTAAAGATGGTATCCAAGGCCATATGCAGAACTATTTTATTCACCTTCCTCATCAAGTTTGAGAAGAATATTCTGTATCCAAGAAGGCTACCTTTGGGAGAGGGGAAGTTGGCTTTCAAGTGTTTTGTGGAAAGGCTGTATTAAAAGTCATTTGGGAAGACCCAGGCCACATGCTCTAGACATTGAGGATCTAACCACAACCCTTCCTCTCTTGCTTCCTTGGTAACTGGAGAAGCTAGGGCTGGAGGGAACCGGAGTTTGAACAGGCAGTGTTCCTCCGCTGCCTTGTATCTTTGATTCTGGAAAGTGATGTGGACACCAGTCTCAGGCCCTGTCTGCGCATGTCTGTACCAAATGCCATTTGGTTGAGTAGATGAGTGAGTAAACACCCCACATAGGAGGCAGGCTTGGCCCTTATCAGGTCACAGTCTATTGGGATCTCTTCTAAGACACCAGCTCTTGGGGTTCAGTGTTTTCTTTCTCCTTTCCTCCCACTTTACAGATACAAGTTACTCTCCAGAATTCCAAGAAAATGCCTGGCAGGGGAGATAAAATGTCCTGTTTGGGTTGTAAAGACTCCATGTTCTCTAAAGGACTTTCCCAGGATGTGATTTTGGGGCGCAACTTTTGTCTGGGTAATGACACAGTCCTTAGATCTGATCCAAAACTCTCAGGGAGGGAATGGATGAAAATCTAACTGTTCAAGGCGTGATTTTTGATGTAACGAAGTAATAAAAAAACCACAATCCTTATTCTCAGTGTGTGTGTTATCAGGAGGTGGTCGTAGGGCCATTCCGAGAACTGGGGAACGGTGCCAGCCAATGGTGAGCTTGATGAATATCAGTTGTAAGGAGCCAGGAGCGCATACAGGGCCTAGTGGGAAAGAGGGCCGGTAGGGTAGGTTGGGGCTGAGTTTCCAAAGGCCTTGAATGAAAGATAAGCAGCCAGGCATTCATTCATTTCTCTGGGAAGTAGGAAACTCGGGTGGGTTTGATATGAGGACGTTACAATTTCCAGGTGGCATTTTAGGAAGATACGTGAGTCAGTTTGAAAGCCTCCTTTGGTGCCTGCCTTGCGTAGAGTCTGCAGCTTGGTAGGAATGTGAAGGTTAGGTGAGTATATGAATGAAAATGTACGGTAGATACAACGGAGTGGGGAGATTGATTGGGTAGCTCTTCTAACAGTCGAGGAATGAGATCAGGGACCTGGATTGGTGTGGAAGAAACCTGAATGGAATTGCCTGGGACACATGTAAGAAGCAGGGATTGGTGATTGGACATGAAGTGAGGGAGAGGAAGGAACAAAGAATTGAAGGAAGGAAGGAAAAAAAAAAAACCTAAGGTTGAAAACCAGATTAGCAGACCATATTGTTCTATTTGACAGAAATGGGAACTTTTGGAAGAAGACTATTTGGGCTCAGATTTGTGGTATTTTAGTCATTGGCTCTGTTGACTGATCAAAGGATTGATGGTCAGCAGCGAGGCTGTCTGAAAACTGGGCGCCATGAAGAGCAGCGTTGGTTGAAGTCAGGAGGTTGTAGTCTATCCTGTGGACTTAAACTCATGGTTCTTGTGGCAACATTCAGTCCTGGTAGCAACAAGATGAAGGTGGAAAAGTAATAAGGCTCATGCTGGTCCAAATATGTATTGACTGGAGAGAACATGCATCAAAGACCCTTTCCTTCCATGGGCTGCATGGGTATTATTTTTGCAGGGCAGATTTGGGGTGGCAGGAATTTGGAATCCTATATATCTGAATTCAAATCCCAATGCTGTCATTTTCTGTGTTTTCTGGGAAGCAGTATAGCTTAGTGGTTAAATGCATGGACTCCAGAACTGGAACATCTGTGTACAAATCCTGGCTCTATCACTTTCTGGCTGTGTGCCTTTGGACAAGTTACTTAGACTCTCTGTGTCTCCCTTATATAATCCATTAAATTGGGAAAACAGTAGAACCCACCACATGGGGTAGTTTGAAGGATCCATTGAGTTAATGTAAGTGAAACACTAGAGTTTTGTAAGTTCTACTCAGTAATTTTATTCATCTGTATTTTGGAGCGTCAGTAGTTTAAAGGGTGTTTAATATGTAAGAGCCTGAGTATCCTGATCCGTAAAGTTGGAGTTGATGAACCTAAAACAAATCCATTTCCTTCCTTTTCAAGCGTGACAGACGTTGCATTCTAAGTAGGCTCTGGCCTTTGCTTTATACGATTCCTTGGGGTTCTTTGTGGCTTATCGTACTTCACCATTTAATAATCCATTTCTTTTCCCAGACTCACTGCTGATAAAGCAGTATCCAGGTGAAATAGATCTTCTGAGACCTCTGATGTGAACCCTTGCCCCTAGCATGTTTTTTCAGGTTTGTTCAGTTGCAACTGACAGGAAAACAATTAAGCAAACATTAAAAAGAGAATTGGGGGCTCATGCAGCTGAGAAATCTGGGGGTCATTTTAGTTCCTGGCATGGCTGGATCTGGAAGCTCAAATGCTGTCACTAGGGCTCCATCTCTTTCTCTGTTTCTTGCCTCTCTTCCCTGTATGTAGGCTTCAAGATAAAATATACCGCCTACAAAGCATGTTCACCAGTTCAAGGAAGGAATCCGTACTGTCTCTGCTTTGGTCCTTGATCAGTCATTTTATCCAGAGTCATAGCATGCTGTGATTGGCTAGACAGGGGTCAAGTGCCACTTTGGTGGCCAGGGGCCGGGTCTTAAGCAAAAGAAGTCAAGTGAGGGCTTCTGGGCAGCCAAAAGGATGCCTGCTACGATGCATCGTACCCACTCAGCCATCTACAAATGCAGGCTGGGAATGTTTCAGAAACCATAGCAACATTGTTCTCTGTATTCTTCCAGTTTCGGTTTCTCGTCGGTTAAAAAAAAAAAAAAAAAGATGCAATATCTTCTAAACTTCATTGCACCTAGAGTAGTGAAAGGAACACCAGATTGTATTTTGAGCCGAGCCCTGGGGCTTGGATGAAAGCACTGGAAATGCTCCAAATGCAGGGAGATTTGGAGAACCGGGGCTGGTTGTTCGTGCTTGGAGGCCACTTTGACTCTCCTCTGTTCTTCGCCCATATGCTGGCTGTGCATTGCCTTCTCCAACTGTTCCAGGCCCCATCATGATCAACAAATTAATGTTCACAGCTCCTTTAATATCTTTACATCTAAGGGATTAAATACTTCCTGGCAGTGCTTTCCTTTGCATTATTTCGCGCATAATTCCGAAGCAGAGGGTGTTCCTATTTTAATTGTAAGAAACGAAAGCTGTTCCCTCCACTCCCCCCTTTTCATTTTTCTTCTGTTTCTTCTTTATTTTTTAAAAATAAACTACGTACTTAGGCAATATTAATGTCAGTAATATTGCGTTGCTTTGAGTGCGTGGCTCCGGTCACCTGAAACTCTCCCCGGTCTCCTCCTTTGTTTTGGATTTCAGATCCTCTGTGTCTGATATATTATTCATCGTATGATTCTCACAGAACAAAATGCATTATTTACAAGGCTGTAGGATTTCTGAAATTCCACAAGCTTTTTGTAAACTTGTGAATAGCCTCCTGTGTTGGACTGGATTGCGGAGTTTGGCTTGTGCTAACATCATGATACGTGGACTTCTTTATTCTCTGAATGATACTTTGTTTCCAGTCCTTGCATATTCTGGAAAGAGAAATATTGATGCTTTGTATATTAATATGGTCTATCAATTCTATTCCTCTATAATTTCCAAAATTTGTAGAATCAATGATATTCAACTGTAGGCGTCATAAACTAACCCAAAGACGATGCGCTGTGCCTGGTATTGGTTGGGTTGAATCCTATCTCCGGAAAAGCACGCAAGAGTTTAGAGTTTATTTACCACTGGATGGCAGTAGGGCAATGCATCCCAGAGCTAGTGTTTGTGGGCACTTTTATTTTTACCTTGTGAAAAGATTGGTTCTAGAACTTTTCTTTTTTTTTTTTTTTTTTTTGAAGGCTTGAGTTCTTTGTCACTGGGTTATGGTGAGGCTAAGACAGGCTGAGCTGCTATGAAGGTGCTTATGTTAATTCCAGTAATACTTGAGGTTTCTGTAGCTGGTGGTGCCCTGGTAAATGTTGAACAACCAGCTTTCTGGGTAAAAGCCCTGATATGTAGCCTGTGCCGATTTCTGTGGTAGAAGTATTCCCACCATGGTTAATTTCAAGCTACTGATTGGATGTCACTGAATGTGGGCTTGGGAAGAGTTGTGTATGGTTGGCTTATATAAGGCAGCTCCAGTACGCCACTGTGAGCTGTGCTGTATGTACACTGTTAGCTTTGTTTCCACATGCACACGTCTAAATTCTTCCCTAACCATCTCAAAACCAGAGAACGCACGCCTGGTCATTTTTGTCTCCCCACGCTGCACCATTACCATGTCTTGGACGTTTTAACATTTTAAGTGAAAACTTCTCATTGAAGAATAATATACGTACCAAGAAATGGACACGTTTTCAGTGAATTATCAGTTGAATTATAATGAATTTTCCAAATATAGTGTAGCCAGCCCTAGATCAAGAAACACTACGTTGCCAGCATTTCCGAAGCCTCCCATGTACTTACTTTGTCTAGTAATTAGCTTCCTGCTGTCCTGAGTTCTAACTCCATGAATTAGTCTCACCTGTTTTTGAAATGTCATATAGATGAACCATATAATATGGCTTTTTTTGGCTTCCCTGGTGGCGCAGTGGTTGAGAGTCCGCCTGCCGATGCAGGGGACACGGGTTCGTGCCCCGGTCCGGGAAGATCCCACGTGCCGTGGAGCGGCTGGGCCCGTGAGCCATGGCCGCTGAGCCTGCGCGTCCGGAGCCTGTGCTCCGCAACGGGAGAGGCCACAACAGGGAGAGGCCCGCGTACCACAAAAAAAAAAAAAAAAAAAAAAAAAAGGCTTTTTTGTCTGGCTTCTTTCACTCTGCATCATGTTTGTGTGATTCATTCATTTTGTTGCAGGTAGTTGTACTTTCGTCTCATTGCTGTGTATAGTATTCCATTGTAGGAATATGCTACAATTTATGACTCTGCTCTTGATGGACATTTGAACTGTGTCCAGTTTTAGGCTATTAAGAATAGGGCTACTATGTTCACTCTAGTGTGTGTCTTTGGTGAATAAAAGTATGTGGTTCTGTTGGGAATATGCATAGCAGGTGAACTGGTAGTTAATTTGGTATGCATCTGTCATAGAGTTTTAGATCTTAAAGACATCCTGGTTTGGGGACAGGCAGGGATAAATCACTGCATATTAAAGTCAGACTGAGGTGATGGAGGATGCATTTGTGTGACAGTAGAAATACTTATCCAGCTGTAAACTTTGGGGGAAAAATAAATCCCTAGGTAGGCTGAACGTGGCTGATGATGGCAGTAATTAATTCTGATCGTCCAAGGCAGCAGCTCCTAATAAGAGAACCCTAGACAGTGAATGGACGATGGTGCAGCATGGCTTTGGCAGATCTCGGAAGTGTCGATACGCAGACATTTAGGCATATAACTCAGTAGAACCAGGGAAGACATTCATGAATTCACATATACATTTATTGAATACCTACTTGTCACGAGCCCTTGTACTAGCTGCCGTTGATACTGTAGTGATTAAAACATAACTGTGCCTTCAAGAAGCTTATACTCCGGTTACAGAGAGAGACAAGCACTCAGACGATTACTGGCTATACAGGTGGTCAGTACTTTGGTAAGGGCATCACAGATGCCCTGGGAGACAAGAGGAAGGGCATGTCATAACCCAGCCTAGGCTGGAAGGTAGGGAATGGGCACGGGAAGTGTTGGGGTGGAGGGAAGAGGTAGGAAGGCAACTTCCTGGAGCAGACTGTACCCCAGCTCAGATCTAGAGAGTGGGTGGGACAGAAAGGGTTTTCCCCGCTGAGAGAATAGCATGTACAGTGGACCAGAGGTGGGCATGGCATAATGTAGTACGGTACGGCACCTACCGTATGGTATGGGAGATAATTTACAGTATGGTTGGAGCCCAGTGTAGACAGGGTAGGCAGCAGAGGGTGATTAGAGATGACACCGGAGTGGAAGTTAAGAGTCAGGCCTTGGAGGGCTTCTGTGCTCTACTCTAAAAACTTTGGTGAGCTCATGGTATTTTTAAGCAACTCGGCTGTGTATTCTCCAATGTCTGGTGAATGAAGCAGTTGGGGCCAACCAGCATAATCAAGACAGGATCGACTCCTCCTAAGGCAGAACCTTGACCTCAGGAGTATGGTTGCAGCTCACTTATGAGAACTGAGGTCAGCGATCAGAGTTTTCTTGTAGCTGTGTGCTAGTAAACTAGCGCTTTGGCAGGGGGAGAGAGGAGAGGTGGGGAGCTCTGAATTACAGTGTGTGCAGATGTCCATGGTATAAATATTCCCAACTGTCTTGTAAATATCCTGAAAATTTAACAGCTGGTTTTTGCAGTCCCATATCAGTCTGCTTCAGCATTATTAGCTGTGCCCCCAAGTTTATTCAGTGATAGAGCTCTTGATCATGACATTAGGGATCCTTAGCCAGTAGCTCTCAAACCTGGCCCTATATCAGCATCACTCGGGTGGTTTGTTCAAGCACAGGTGGCTGGGGCCCAGTTGTAGCTATTCCGATTTAGTAGGTCTCGGGTGAGGCCTGAGAGTTTGCATTTCTACCAAGTTCCCAGGTGATGAAATGCTTCTGGTCTGGAGAGCACCCTCTGAGGACCACTGCCTTTCAATCACTCCTGGATGAGATGAGTCTCAGATTGACGGAGAGAGATAGAACCTGTAGGAAGTTTTTCCCCTTGTGTGAGAAGATGGAAAGGAGGCAGAGATGCCCATCAGTCATGAAAGGGAAGACATTAAAGGCAGCATCATTATGTCAAGAATCAGAATTTGGACTCACAAGATCTGAGGTTGAATATTGTTTTCGCTGGATAGATGTAGGCATGTTATCTAACATGAATTGTGGATTTTTCCACCTATAAAATAGGAACTCGTATCATTTAACTTACGGGGTTGTGGTGATCATATGAAGCAAATGGCCAACTATGTATATTACTGCAAACTAGCGTCTATAACCACAAACGATGGTAACAAATGTTAGCTGTTGTTTTTAGAGAAGATCAAGTGAAAAGCTGCAACTCAGAGAGGGTAAATGATGACAGAGCTGGAAGCAAGTCCTGCTGATTTTCACTTTAGTGCCCTTTCTCTTAGATTAGTGCTTTTCAAATATTTCTTTTAGCCTAGAGACCCTTTCTTCCAATGAAACCTTCAAGAGGGAGAACAATATAGGAAACGATGAAAGAGGAGCTGCTCTTATTAAAGTGGGAAAAAGTAGCAAGTGCCAGAGCCCTGAGGCAATGCCCCTGAAATCCTGAGGTATCAGAGTCCAGTGTGAAGCCTGTGTGCTCGCCCAGTGTTTCCGGGGAGCACTTCCTGGACGAGGCAGCACCGAGCAGGTTCACAGCGCAGATACACGGATGGCATTAGAGTCAGGTCAGCACCAGGGGGGTCTCCTGGGGGCAGGGCATGAACATCACCTGAGGCGGCTTTGAAAAATCCCAAAGTCTAGGCTACACCTCACACCAGTGACATCAAAATATAGGGGTGTAAACAGTCGTCTGTTCTTTTAAACTCCCTTGGTGATTCCAGTGTGCAGCCCAGGTTGATAATCAGCCATAAAGTCACGGCTCTCAGAGTGGGGTCCCCAGACCAGCAGCATCAGGGATCACTGGAACCTGTTAGAGATGCAAATTTCAGACCCCACCCCAGACTCTCTGCATCGGACCTCTGGGGTTTGGGCTCAGAAATCTGGGTCTTGAGAAGCTTTGCTAGCAATCCCGATGCGTGAAAACTTGAGAACCATGGTGCAAGGGCAGAGGTTCTAGGGGTATATAGACATCTCCATAAATGCTGAATATGATTCCATCACTTGAGGAGCTGTTCCACACTACCCTCCGGCCCTGAGATTCTGAAGTGCTCATGCTTAGAATGTTCTCTCTCCCCAGGGACAGTTATTGGCCTGGGGAATCCATGGGACTCATTGGGCTGTGCCTTGTCTGTCATTTTCATGGGCGAGGGAAAAGGTAGAGGAGATCCTTGGTGAGCATCACGAGAACTTGTGCTTCTGCCTTTCCGTTTTGTTTAAGAGGGTTCTTCGCTGTAAGACTGAGACGTTAGCAGCTGCCTGCCTGGCAGAATCCCCTGCCACGTGTTTTTGCAGCCAGAGGTCCGTTCTGTTATCTGACTTAAATGAGAGATACAGGGGGCTGCTGCTTAGTGTTTGCAATACTGTCTAGTGTAACATGCACGTGTCGTTCTGTGCTTTTTACTTTTCTAGGTGGGGAGATTGAAGTGACACATACATTCTACATGTATGGATTGTTTTTTATTTTATTTCTCACTTTAACTACAGTTGCCATGAGGAAATTAGAAAATGAGGGAGATTGTGCCTGTTAGCTCGAGGAAAGATGGGAATAGGTTTAGAGTAGGGAGAGACAAGGGAAACAGGTAGAAGAAGTAGAATGCTGGAAGCAGGAGGAAAAAGAGGATTCTGACCTTGCCACTGGAAATAGAGCAAAGAAAAATTCCAGGTGGAAACATGGTTTGTGTATAAGAACTAAACTTGACCGGCACCAAGCGTTCCTAGTCAAATGCTCTTAACTCACCTTGTGACTGATATGTGTCGTTCCCCATCTCTACTGCCACATTCAGTCAGATCCTTTCCTGAGATGACCTAATGGTTCTGTGAGTTTCCCTTCCGGTACCGACTACAGGTTATAATTATTCCTTTGGTGTGTATGATTGTTATTATTTGTAGAAACGGTAAGCTCGGTGTCATAGCCAATCTCCAGGATGGCTCCCAGAGATCCTTCCCTTCTTGGAGTCATATCCGTATATATTCCCCTCCCACAGGGACTAAGGCTAACCTCTGTGACCAGTAGGATACTGTGGAAATGACAGATTGTGACCTCTGAAGCTACATTATGGCTTTGACGTTGCTCTTTTGTGGATCCCTCACTCTGGGGGAAGGCAGCTGCCATGTCGTGAGGATGCTCAAGCAGCGCCAGAGAGAAGCCCATGTTGTAAGACCACTTGACAACATCCAGAGTAAACTTATCTGCTATGTTAACGAGCCATCCTGGAATCAGGTCTTCTAGCTCCAAACTAGCTTTCTGATGACTGCAGCCATAGCTGACATCTTGACTGGAAACTCACGAGAAACAGAAACCAGAACTTCCTAGCTAAAGCAATCTGGAATAATTGACCCTCAAAAGGAGTGTAAGAATGAACCAAAACTCGTTGTTTTAAGCTGCTGAGTCTTGGGATAATTTGTTACACAGCAGTAGGTAACTAACACACCCGAAGAAGATATAGACAGGGTGTTTTGCTCATCACTGCTTCCCCAGTACCTAGCACAGTGTTTGGCTTATAGTATGAGCTCACTAAATACTGTTTGGATATTTTTCTCCTTTCTCTTGCCTCACATACTCATACACATACACCCACCATTCTCCTTGAAATCAGCTTGGCCCACCGTACCCTCAGTAGGCTGTGTGCTTCTCCGTCATTGCACCTTGTCGTGATTTTGAATTCTTGTCCATGCCTAATGTAATTACCAGCCCTTGGACAAGCCCTATAACCAGAATAATGCTGAACTTCTACTCATATGTTAAGACCCTGCTCCAATCTATAAATCTTTCCCTGATCACTACAACACACTGAGCAGATCCTTCTTTCTCCATGGGATCAGTCAGGGTTCCAGCAAATGGCAAACTCAAATTGAGTGATTTGAAGATCATTTAATGAATGGACTACTTACAAAGGTAGGACCAGGCTTAAGGAAAATCAAGAAGGGATGGCAAATCTCCCTGAGGCTAGTGATAGCTGAAAACCATTACCATTCGAAGGTTGGAGAGGAAAGCAGAGCAGTAATGACCAGACCTTTGAGAGGGGCTCTAGAGAGATGGACATCCAATGGGAATCTGCAGTGAATGCATAAGGCAGGAACCAGAGGAATAAACACCCTCACCTCACTCTTACCCCACCCTCTTGATCTGCTGGGCTTCCCACTGACTGAATCTACTCAGAATTTGGAAACAAGAGCAACTCTTGATGTATCCATATGGCTCAGCCTCATGTCCATATGATGGACTTGATAGATAGAGACAGGAGAGAGTTGGGGTCTGGCGGGGACATGTGCAAGATACCCAGTAAACTCCCCTCCTCTGCACAGTCTTTACTGCCCATACATCGAATCTGGAAATTAGACATACTCTTATTCATGGTATATTTCATATTATTACTATGTATTACTACTGAAATGTTGTATGTTATTTAACTTTTCACATGTTAATGACTCCTCTTCCCAGCAATATTGTAAACCTCCAAAGGGTGATGAACATGTCTTCTATTTTTCTGTCTCCCTAACTGAGCTTAGCCCCATAGTTACCATAAATTTGGCATTCCAATACAAATTTGTTGCTTGCACAACATTTTTTTATTTGTTGAGGGTTTTTCTGTGAGTCATCTATCCAAAAAGTATAGGAACTCTATTTATTTAACGTTAGGTATGGCCAGGTGTACTTTAATGAGAAGCAGACTTTAAGTTGGGTTTAGGGTCTCTCAGAGGTGGAATGGACTATTTAGAGGGCATCTATCCAAACTCTAAAGCATGAATTCCTCATATAACATCTCTGCTATATTATTACCTAGCTGGGGTTTTAAATAATTCTAATGACAGGGATCTCATTATCCCATGAAGCAGTGGAGTACATCCAGTAGCTCTGATGAGTAGACAGATCTTTCTCAGAAGAGCCTCTGAGTAAGTCATTTACCTCTAGCCTCTGGCAATCACTGATGTGTTCTCTGTCATTATATTTTTGTCTTTTCCAGAATGCTCTAAAAATGGAATCCAATATAACATGCAAACTTTTTTGAGATGGGCTTCTTTCACTCAGCATCTTGCATTTAAAATTCATCCAAGTTGTTGAGTCTGTCAATAGTTTGTTCTTTTTTTTTTTTTTTTTTTTTTTTTGCTGTGTACTGTTCTTTCTATCATTGGATATGACACAATTTGTGTTATCTATTCACCATCCAAGGACACCTGGGTTGTTTCTAGTTTTGGCAATTATGATGTGTGTCTGGGGCCGAGCAGTGGAAGGACAGAGAGCAAAACAAGGGTAACGGGTTCACCGCATTCCCTAGGATCACAGATTCTCTGATTGGAGAGGAAGGTTCTCCTTTTCCAGAGTTTCGGGCCTCTGAGGGAGCCTTTTGGTGCTGTTATTGTACCTGCCTCTATGGCTGTGATTTTTTTTTTTTTTGGCTGAGGTGCAAGAAAAGAGAAAAAAAACCCCAGGAGATTCACCCTTACGTACTGTCTCCTCTTCTCCTGGAGGGCTCTCTGTCAGTGGCGATGCCTGACTCTGGGTTTTGGATTGCCCTGATTCCAGGCCAGAAGATACCAGTGAGAAAAACGGTTAAACTCCTGCTGATTTGGTGGTGTTTCAAATTCTGGCCCTCTTCCCCAAATTGCATGCTACTGTTTACTTTTCAGAGTCCTCAGGTAGCTGTTCCATGAATTCTGTCCAGGTTTTAAAGCTTTATGCAGTGGGGGAGATAAAGTAGAGTGTGCTTACTTATTCCTCCTTATCTGAAAGCATGTCATTCTTTGAGTTTTTAATATCAAGTATTAGATTTGTTTTTACTTCTAGTTCATTTCTTTAAAAACACAGCTTGGAGATTTTCTAAAAACTGGTTTCTTCCTCTTTATATTTGCAATTCCTTCTTTCTTTATATGGATATGAATGGATATTTTATTTTAGTGTCTGATAATGTCAGTATCTGAAATCATTGTGAGTCTGTTTCTGCTTATTTCTTTGTATGTTTTATAAATAAATCCCTAATATGAGAATATATTTCTTGGAATATTACCATTGGGAATTCTTCAAAGCCTGGGATGAGGGTGGATTATCCCAAGAACAAATGTTATTTGCTTCTGCTAACTGCTTGGGGAGCTATCAGAATGGGGTTGATTTAAACTAAATTCTTAGTTTGAGGTTTTGTGAGCTACCCATGTAGCATGAGTTTAGGCAGTGAGCTTACTTGAAGGCTAGCTTGTGGGTTACAGAGTCCGGGAATTTGTCTCACTGTCAGGAGTCCAGCAAGGCAAACTTCTTTGCAGTCCTGTGATAGAAAGCAGTTTTTCCTAAGTCATCCATTTTCCAAAAGTATAACTCTTTGAGTTCCAGCTGCATGGGGATGGGTCCAGCCTTAGACCTTGGCTGCCCCTTAATTTGGTCTTTTTGTCTTTTCAGCCTGGTAAGAACATGAAAACCATTGGTTAATTTCAACAGATGTCATTATTGCCCTAAAGTTGAAAGCTGGTTTCAGTGTTCTCCCTCTATTCCCTTAGTTTTGGGCTCAGTGTTCCTTATTTTCTTGCTGAATCATTGTTGCGTTTGTGAAGATTTAAAAGAACTTACCACATTTTGGTTGTTTTTGGTGGGAGAGTCTTTATTTGTCCACCACGTTTGTAGAAATGGAATACTCTCTCCATTAAATCGTGTACTGAAATTCAATTAGATCTCAGTGGAAATAAGGTATATTGAATACATATGGTATACTAGGAAGGGTTGTGATCTAGTATCTTTACTACTTTGCCAGTTGGCCGTGAAGAAACCACATCTCTTTCTGGACCTATATCCTTGTTTGTTATGTGACAGAATTGGTTTCAATCACTGCTAAGACTTTAGAACTCTGGTGATTGCTTTTTAAGCCGTGTTTTGGAGATGATTATCAAAGTTTCTTCCGATCTAATTTCTGTTATCATGACCACCTTCTGAAAAGCCCATGTTTAGGGTATTTTGACATCTTAGCTGGTGTAATCAGAGAGATGCTGAACAGCATCTTGTTCAGTTTTTTTCTCGCTGGAGTTCTGATTGTTAAGAATGAAATGATTCAGTATAACTTGATAGCATTATTCAGGCAGTAGGGAGTACAGTCATCACAAGGGTTTGTTACTAGCATATCTAAGTGATATCCCCAGCACTGCAAGTGTAATTCACTGCGCACAGATTCAGGAGGCTAGCAGCAGTCACGGTGTGTTCGTTGACCATGGAGTGTGTGTGTGTGTTTATAAGTGTCTTGGCATCTGTGGGTGCCATTGTTTTGCAAAGTAAAAAAAATAATAATTTCTACTTCTCTGGGCAACCAATCTGCGTGTTTAAAAAGCAGCAGTTGCCTACTCAAGTAGTAAATAACATCCCTGTTGAAATTATACAGGATGTTGTGTGACTTTCTTTGAGTCATAAGTGTTTGGAATTCTCTGAGGCATATACAGACACCTTTAGATCCAGAATCAGTAGATGCTTTGAGATAATCCAATCAAGTTCAAGTTGTAGTTTAACTTTTACAATGCAGAAGCTTTTTTTTTTTTAGAAAAAATACTTGGAATTTGGAGTCCCAATATATAAAATATACTAAATTAATATTTTTAACAGCATAAATTTACAAACTCAAGTTTTATCATGTTTATTATAATATTAATAATGAGGTCATTTCGATGATTTGGTGAAACAAATTTCAAACTCAAAAATGTCAACGTAGGACTTCGTTTAATCAACAAATATTTACTGACTTTCTATTTGGTGTGAGCCATTGTGCTAAGGTACTATTTTCCATAGAGATTCTCAGGGTTATTGATGATAACAGTAGTCTTATTTCACTTAGAATATCTACACAATCAAAATAAAATGTGCAGAACCCCCATGGAACATCCCAAAGAATACAGTTTGAATTGTGCTGGTCTAATTCCACTTTTCCAGTGGAGAAAATGTTGGCCCTGAAAGAGATAATATTTTTCACAAAGAGGAAGGTAAAATAACATTTCTTGTGCGTCTACTAAGTGCAGGTGGTGAGATGTATTCCAAATACAGAGCTGATATTTTTTTTGAAATTTACCTTATCTTTGAGATATTAGTGATATTGATATTATTAGACCCATATCATAGAGGAGGAAATTGGGCTGAAGAGGTAGACAGCAGCCAAATACAGACCTTTTTAGATGCATTGAGTACTTTGGCTATCAGTTTAAATTAGAGTGATTTGACAAGATGTGTGCTTTTAATAATGTGTTCTATGGACTTTACATGTATTACCTATAATTCTCAGAAAAATTGAAGGAAGTAGCATGATTCCATTTTCCCCATGTTACAAACTAGCATATTGAGACACAGCAAAGTTGGGTCACTTGGCCTGGGTAGTGTGTAAGGGGGAGTGAGTGGTAGAGCTGGAATTGGAACCCAGGTGGTGTGGCTGAAGAGCTCTATGCTTTTTGAGCTACGCAGTTGTCAGTGCTCTGCAGCCAGAGACCACCAGAACACACCTGTGGTTCGAGAAGCTGGTTCGTGGTCACGGCAACAGGGGCAAATACTCATGGAAAACCAGAGATGACTTCGTAAGAGGGGGTTAGAAACGACTTATAGAATTGGGGCTGCGTTAGGTGATTTGAAGAGGCTCCAAGGATGTGACACTTTGTTCTGGATTGCAGGCTGTCTTAGAATGGTGTAATTCTATGATTAGAACTCTTAAGAAATCTAGTCTTATAAGAGGGGAAAAGAGTGAGGCTAGAGTTGTAATTAGTAAAGAAGCAGCAGTATCATTATCCTGAGTGGGGATGGGGATAGGGGAGATTTGGCCGTTTCTGTGCTTCGGACAGTGTTCATGTTTTGTCTGTTTTGGCAGGATGACAGAGAGGGCTGACATCCCTCAGACGTTGTCTGATGTTGATGATCTGTGAAGTGATTTATAGTCAACCGGAAACTACTCAGGCTTAATTGTTAGAGGTTAAGAGCAGCTTCTAGCAACTCTAATATGTAGCGATAGTGCCAGGACAGCTCCTAGCTGTTTGAGGGTGCTTTCGTCTCATTCACAGCCTACAGCCTTTCAGGAAACGTGCCCTCTCACATGGCTGTGGAGAGATGGAGCTGCCAGGGAGCAGGAGAGGATGTCAGGGTACCAGTTAGCGGGCCATTGCGGAGGCCAGGAGAGAGGCGTTGCAAGCTTGGCTGTATGAATGGAGAGGACAGGGTGGACTGGTGGAGTTGAATGTCAGTGGGGATCCCATATTCTATAAGAACTCCAGTTTGATGTATTGAGATTGAGACACAAAAGCACCTGAGAAAACACAAAATACTCATGGAGCCCCAGCTGTCATGGGATAATGAGGAAGGGAAAACTCCTACAAATACTAACTCAGCTTCATCTCCCCCAAATATTCTCAGGCCACTGAATCTCTAATTTCCAGAGAGGCTGAGATTTATAGAGACCTCTTTTTCTTCCAGGATATTTGGATGGTTTTCACAAACTTCTTGAGACCAGTGCTTTCACTGGCTGAAACCCCTCTTTCATTATTGACACAGCCCTCCCAGGAGGCATGTGCGAGTTAGATCTGTGTTTGGGGATTTGCCTTATATATGTTATGACCGGGAACAGAGAGAAATGCTTTTGGTTATGAGTGTAGGGGCCATAGAAGTGAGGATGAGAGAGATTTGCATGTTGTGTGGAAAGGGAATCATCCTAGAACAACAAGCCTGTGTAGCCAGTGAGCCTGTTTATCTCCATGAATCCTTTGGGATTTAAAATAGAGCTACCATGTGATCTAGCAATCCCACGTCTGGGCATATATCCAGAGAAAACCATAATTCGAAAGGATACATGCACCCCAATGTTCACTGCACCACTATTTACAACAATGAAGACATTGAAGCAACCTAAATGTCCATCGATGAAGGAATGGATAAAGAAGATGTGGCACATATATACGATGGAATATTACTCAGCCATGAAAAAGGATAAAATAATGCCATTTGCAGTAACATGGATGGACCTAGAGATTGTCTAAATGAGTGAAGTAAGTCAGACAGAGAAAGACAAATATATGATATCACTTATATGTGGAATCTAAAGAAATGATACAAATGAGCCTGTTTATAAAACAGAAGTTGAGTCACAGATGTAGAAAACAAACCTGTGGTTACCAAAGGGGAGGGGGGAGAGAGGGATAAGTTGGGAGATTGGGATTGACATATACACACTGCTATCTATAAAATAGATACCTAGTAAGAACCTACTGTATAGCACAGGGAACTCTACGCAATACTCTGTAATGACCTATATGGGAATAAAATCTAAAAAAGAGTGGATATATGTATATGTATAACTTATTCACTTTGCTGTACAGCAGAAACTAACACAACATTGTAAATCAGCTATACTCCAATAAAAATTAGTAAGCAAAAAAAAAAAATTCCATTTTAACTGAAGAGTATTTTCAATAGTGTTTTTTCTCATCTGCCTCCTGCACTTCGCCCTTTACTCCAAAAACCCCATGAGGCATTGGTTCTACAGAGGACCATCAAACAGAATAGTTAGTAGTAAACTGGGTCCTACCTCCCCATTTATGACACCTGAACCTCCACAGATTTGCCAAGCCGGTATTGTCATGTTAGAACCTCCTTAGAAATGCAGCGTGACAGTCTAGATTGGGTTCTAGTGCCATAACCTTGCCAGAATTCTCATCTCAGACTAGGATTTTAATGTTATACCTATAAGGGTGTAAGCCATCCAAGTTAACATATAAGACAAAGTAATAAGGCAGACAGAACCCAAAGTATCACTTTACTACAGTTAAGATCAGGGGGCGGAGGATATGCTCAATATCTTTATGCAAGTGGGTTTTCTAACAGTCAACCTCAGAATTAGGCAGCCTCACCTCCCCGGCATGGCATTGTGACCTCCTTTGTCCAGGAGGGTGGGAGAGAGCCTGTGAACATCACGGTCTCTGAAGCTCCTTCCTGTGGAGGGAAAGGTCAGGTAGAGGGAGTTGTCCACTAATAATTCACTTAAACAAAATTCTGTCTCATAGAATTTGTGTATTCTAACATAACCACCTGGCTTGAAACACAGTATCATAAGTGCCCCTGAATTCAAGTGTTAAAACCCAGCTGGGATTCTCTAGTTAAAACTCCACTGATTCTAGATTTTTCGTGTTAAATGCCTTCTGGAAGGAAAAAACGTTCAGAGCTGAGAGCAGATTAAAAAGTTTACATGATAATTAAATAATTTTAGGCAAATAACCGTGAGAGCTCTTCCTTCGTGTGCCATTTGGGACCCACGATTTTATTGGTCGGAAGCCAATGAACTTTCATTATTGGGAGAAATAGCTATTCCACCATAAAATTGTTACTGAGGCCCCTCCACCTATCTTAAGGGGAGCCCTGAGGCTGGGATGTCCATTCAGAGTTACTACAAGGTGAAGCCAAGGGTGGGACTTTTTTTTGTTAATTGAAGTATAGTTGATTTACAGTTTTATGTTGGCTTCACATATGAAGCATAGTGATTCAGTATTTTTGCAGATTATACTCCTTTATAGGTTATCACAAGATAATGGCCATAATTCCCTGTGCTACAGAGTGTATCCTTGCTGTTTATCTATGTTTTACGTAGTAATTTGTACCTGTTCGTTCTGTACCGCTAATTTGTCTCTCTTTCTTTCTGGCTTCCCTTTGGTAATCACACATTTGTTTTCTGTATCTGTGAGTCTGTTTCTGTCTTGCACATACACTCATTTGTGTTAGTTTTTAGATTAGAGGGTGGAGCTTTTGTACCCAGCCCTTGGGAAGGCCTGTGACCCTGAGCAAGGCAGTTCCCTGCGGGGCGGGGGGGGGGCAGTTGGCAGCAAGGGTGGCAGCTGTGAGCTGATGCGACTGTCATTCTCAGAAGCTGCAGGTTAGCGGTGTGAGACCAGGGAGGGGATCTTGGTGAGCCTCACAGGACCCCACTGCATCTAATTGTCCTTTTCCAGATGAAACAGACAGGCACGCAGCTCATTCCACGTAAGTAGACAGTCCACGATCTACAGACTCCCATACTGGTGGCCTTTCCACTCTGAGTGGCTCAAAGACGTATTTTACTCACTATGCATCTCTAATCATGCTAGATACCTAATGTGTCCTTAAATCGTCAGGAGATCCCTGACTTGTGGGTCCCTGTCAGAGTGCCATTTAAGGCTGAATAGGTTGGAGCTGTGGATTTAGAGAGCAACAGGCAGCTTCTATAGCATTTACTGCTCTAACTTCCCTGCATGAGTTCATTCATTTACTGTCCGTTGGCATTATGTGGCAGGTATATTCTCATTTTTACAGTTGACGAAACAGAAGCACAGATTTTTAAGTAATTCACCCAACGGTGCCAGAACCAGTAGGTGATAGGACCAGAATTTGGGCTCAGAGAATCTGGATCAAGAGTTTATGCTCTTAACCTTTTAGGAAAAAAATCGTCTATCCCTTGATTTCTGATGTACTTACTCTGGGTTGGGCACTGGGCTAAGCATTTTACTCCACAAGTCTTTGAGGTTGATTCGAATATTATCCTCATTTTAGGGGTGGGGACACCATTGACCAGGAGGTTTGTAAACCCCCCCCCCCCAGTTTGCACGGCAAGAAGGTGGTAGGACTCGGATTTAAATCCAGATCTGTCTGATTTCACAGTCCCTATTTTTAGCTGACACCTCCAGTGTTTCGTTTTTATGTTTTGTTAAGAGAGCCAGTAAAGCCTCGTGACATGTTTTTCAAGTTCTTGTAAAGCAAAATGAAGCTATTTCTGGGGCAGGTTGGGACCCTGCAGGAGTGGCTTTATGTTTCTACAGATTTCATCCTAAGCGAATTTCTGTTAGAAGAAAAAAAAGTAGAAGAAGAAAATAAACAGGTATCGGACATTTAATAGGTGCCTGATGACTTCACATACATTCTCTATGGTGAGAAATAATAGACGTGAATTGTGACCATGTGAAAACACAGTGTCCACTCCCTATCCCTCACTTTTCAGGGGAGCAGGAACATATTGTGCCCTGAGGAAAGGAGCTCTTCTCTGGGATGTGGCCAACAGCGCCACAGGGGGATGGAACCCCAGACCACAACCTCGGTAACACGAGACCCCGAGCAACCGAGCTCTTTGCTGGTTTGGGGGAAAATAAAAAAAAGATTCTAAGGATCAAAACAAGTTCTTTCTTAGATCCTGATCAGACACCTTATAAATATTTTCATTTTCTTACTTCTGAAGTTCAGGAGCCTAGATTTGAGGGTAGGTTAAAGAAAATCTTGTCCCTTTCAGGTGTTCCCTTAAAAGAGGGCTAGAGCGTTTCTCTTAGGCTCTGAGACCAGCTGAGCGCCCGCCCGCTGCCTTTGCCCAAAGTTTTCGAAATGAATGACCAGGCAGGTTATTGCCACACATGTGGAAAGAGAGGCTGACCAGGGTTTGTTGACGGAGCCTGGCGTGGTTCAGTGGTGGGCGTGACTTTGTGCTAACATCAAATAGCAGTGATTTCAGGTTTATGACTGTTATCAAATATAATGATGTGGAATGAGACTGAATTGTACCATAATAGCAATAAAAATCAACCTGGATGGAGAGATGCTTCCATCTGTTTTGCTGTTGCTCCGAGACCTTGATTGTGTGCATTCGAGGTGGGGCTATGAATGTGAAAGATCAGATGTTATGATTCCCCCGAAGTGGAAGATAGGTCAACCCGGGCTGCTGTGGTCACAGAGAACTCAGACTAGGACAGCTATTTCCGGGCCAGGCATCAGCCGTCACTTCAGTAATCAACGCCGACGGTTGTCTTCTTGGGAGTTCAACTAAGGGAGGGGAGAGAGGGCTTGAGCCGGCTGGGTGAGACTTGGTGTTATTGAAATAGAATGGCTGTTGTGCAAATTGCAGGCGACGGTAGTTCTACGTTTTTGTCCACTGGGAGATTTCCTTGCTTGGAGAGTTGGAGAATGATCCCTTACACTTCTTACGGGTCTTCTGTGCAATATTTTCAGACGTGTCTTATGCATCCCAAACAAGCTAACAAAATCCCATGGTTAAATGAGTTCCAAAAATATTATATATGATGTCTTCCCTTTTTCAGTTAGCTTTGCACTTGCCTATCGTCCAGACTCGAGAAGTCCTGTCCCTACCTCTGTTTATCTGAAAACTGTAAATGCTTATTTGACCATGGAGAATTTTTACCTCTTAGTATCTAACGGAGCTGGTGTTTTAAGAAAACGTTTTTTGAAACACGTTTAGAGAACTGTGCCTCGTTAGCTGTCCGTGTTTGGGTCGAAGTGATTTCTTTGTATTTGAAGGATACAAACAGTGCTCAGCTTGAAATCTGGCCCCTGGTCAGGGCTGGGAGGTTGCTACCCCATGCTCAAATGCAGCCACTAGTCTGGGGGAAGGATTGCCCGTATTGAAATGCCTAGAGGCTGACTGAGCTGAGAACAGTATTCTCAGTGCGGAGGACCTCTGTTAAAACCATTGTTTAAAGTCTTATTTTATGTTTAGGAAAAGAGAGCTGTGTGGGCTAAATAAAGGACTTCGTTTGTGGTCCATCTTCAGGGATGGATAAGGGGAGACCCAAGGACATGAAAGGGACAACGTCTAGAAGAATTCACTGCAACTCTGGAGTCTTCGCTGTGGTTTTGTTAGTCAAGGTCCCTTGAGGTCCTGGCGTGAGTCAAGAGAAGGCAGAGGCCTCCCTGGCTTGCCATAACCCAGGAGACCTTGTCATACTCTCACAGACCAAGAGCCTGTGGCATCATCAGTAGCACGATGTCTCTGCTATATCTCAAAGCTTTGGGCCAAGTCTTTCATAGTTCTCAGAAGGGTTTAATTGCAGAGTCTTATTGCACAGTCTTATGCCCTAGTTACACCGCACCTGTACCAACAGAGCTTTCAGTTTCAAGGAACCAAACTCCAGCTTAAACTGCTGCAAGCCTGAAACAAGAATTTAGTGGATTATATACCAGGAAAGTGCAGGAATCCTGTTCAGACACAGGTCAATTCAAGACCCAAGCAACTTGTTCACGCCTTCTCCCCTCTCACCCCTTCTCCCCACCCCCGGGATTCAGTTCTGCATCCCTCAGAGCTGGCTTCTGTCTCAGGCAATATTTCTCTGTAAGATGGAAAAATAGCATCTGGAAACCCAAGAGGCACCTTTTCAGAGGTTCACAGAATTGAAAAATACTTTCCCTTTCCCAAGACCTCTAGCACAATCTTTGAACCAGGTTTTCTTGGGCCAGTTTGAGTCAGAGCCTGTTCCTGGACCCATCACTGTGGCCACGCTGGTGGGACATGCTGACGGGCATGACAGGGGTCACAGCCTCAAGTCTGGTGCTGGGAGCAGAGAGTCAGCTGGACCGCATCAGCAGGGAGGTCTTCCCCCAAAGTTGAGACGCTATGACCAGAAAAAGGGTGAGTGCAGTGGAAAGAGAAAAATAACAGGTTCTTTTTAGTGGTGTAACTACTGTCATCATGCTATGGGGTGGGGGGTGGTGCAGGGAGGGGAAGCGGTAGAGGATGCTTTGCCGAGAGAGAAAGGCTAAGTTAGGCGCCTTTGCGAACACTGCATGGTAAGTCCTGCAGGAGAAAACCAGGGAGATGCTTATATTTTGTCTATGTGAATCATGGTTAACGTGTGTGTTAGGTTGTTTGTTCTTTGTCTCCTCTCTGCCCTCATTCCCTGCTCCTTTCTGCCCTGTCCTTGACCCAGGACTCTGGCCACTCTGAACTGTACCACCTGGGCTTCCTTGAGCTCTGACTTCCACCTTCCACATGGGTTTGGGCAAGAGAGAGGCATGGGCAGGAGACTGAAGGGTGGGAGGAAAGGAGTTGGGGTATTTATTCCGTGCTCCTTTCCTGTACCCGAGCTGCAGCTCAGCAGTGGCTGCAGTTCACTCAGCTAAGAGTCCTGCCTGGACAACCTTCTTTGGTTCCAGTGACGCCCCTTGCTCTCCCTGCCCCTGATGTTGCTAGCACTTGGGTTACTAACCATGCCTCTGAGAGTGTCCCTTAATCCTGCCCCTACTTCTGTAGGGATACTTTCCTTAAATTCTTTCTAGAATCCCATCTGGATGTGCCTTCACTTTCTTTCCAGGTCCATGAACTTCATTTATAAACTTTGCAGGATTTTTGAGAGACCTTGAGACTTTTCTCTGTCCCCTTTTCAGTATGAATAGGTATAAATATCCAGGCCAGTATGGCTCTGACATGTTCACTGGGGAAAAGGGGAGAAAAGACTTTTGGAAGGTGCAGAGGATAGCTCCTTCCAAAACGACTGGAGGTGACGGTGCTTAAGCCCGAAGCATCTAGGATCCTAGGTGCTTGGTGCTTAGTGAGGAGCTGACGATGTTGTCTCAGTTCCAGCTGAGACCATCCCGTAGTCACCCGCGTATGGCTGTCGTTTTTGTTGCCTGTTGCTTACTATCCGCATGTGGTTAGCCTCTGCGTTTTTGGAGGAAGGAACAAAGGTGGGAGATGGTGCTGAAAAGTCTCCATTGTGGGGACGGAATAAGAGGTATCAGCTCTGGGAAGGAAGGGCAGGAAAGGAGACTCATTGCTAGGAGCTGTAGAAAGAAAAAGAGGGTGCATAGGAGGCTGGCCAGTGAGAGGGAAAGTGAGCCTGAGCTCATTGGTAGCAGTCCCTTGTGGGTTCCTGTAAAAGCCTGGGATTTGGTTTCAGCAATAGATTTCTGACCCTACTGTGTATAGACGGGCCATTGGGGGGGCATTGGAGCCTGGGTCTCTCAGCTAACTCAACACTGGGCTTCCTCTGGATGCTGCTCTAGCCCAAGTCCACGTCAAGGGCATTCATCCAAGTGGAGTTACTAACTAAGCATTAGCTGGGCTTTGTGAGGGGAGACTGAGGTGTGATGGAGAGAACCCCAGGCTGGGAGTTAAAAGCTGTTGTATCTGCTTTCTGGCACTTACTCATTTTTTTTTTTTTTTTTTTTTTGACATGAAGATAACTTATTTAACCTGCCCCTTGTCCTCAACCAGAAAGTGCAGGTGACGCTTTCTATGCTGTTTGCATTATAGGGTAAAATGAGATTTGGAAGTGAAAGACTTTATTTTAACACATTTAAGAAGACGAACAGACAGAATGTAGTTTCTATTCTGTCACAGTCATTGTTGTGCGGGAAATATATATTTATGTACATAGTAACAGCGACGTGGTAAATGAGGAGTGAACACATCTGTAGGAGACTTGATCAAGGAAAGAGTCAGTGTCTAAGAGAATCTGAAGGCAAACCCCTTAACTTTTCCCAAAGTGAGTAGGATCAAAAGGAAGGCAGGGCTTCCCTGGTGGCACAGTGGTTGGGGGTCCACCTGCCGATGCAGGGGACACGGGTTCGTGCCCCGGTCCGGGAGGATCCCACATGCCGCGGAGCGGCTGGGCCCGTGAGCCGTGGCCGCTGAGCCTGCGTGTCCGGAGCCTGTGCTCCGCAACCGGAGAGGCCACAGCAGTGAGAGGCCCGCATACCGCAAAAAAAAAAAAAAAAAAAAGAATAGGGGCTCACTTAATATCGGGAAATTACCTCCCTTTGTCAACTCCTTGGAGGTTTACAATGCACACTAGTGTACTAAGTGTTCCGATACGTACTACGGTAAAAACAATTGTCTGTTTAATTTTGCTGTATCCAGTTTTGTCTACTCGTCTTTTTGTTTGTTTTTTGTTCCTACTTAATTCTCAAAATAATGATCTTTCTAAAAGACTTTGGTTATAGCAACAGTTCTTTTCTTTTTTTAAATGAGCTTGGGTTGGGCAAAGATTTCTTTTTTTTCCCTTTCTTTTTTTTCTTCCAGTTTTATTGAGGTGTGATTGACATGTAGCACTGTATAAGTTTCTGGTATATAGCATAACGATTTGACTAACATACATCATTAAATGATTACCACGGTAAGTTCAGTGAACATCTATCATCTCATGTAGATACAAAATAAAGGAAAAAGAAAACAACTTCCTTGTGATGAGAACTCTTAGGATTTAGCTTCTTAACGATTTTCATATATAACATACAACAGTGTTAATTATATTAATAATTTGTACAGTCCATCCCTAGTACTCATTTTTCTCAAAACCGGAAGTTTGTACCTTTTGACCACCTTCATACAATTCTCTCTCCCCATGCTCTGTCTACTCTTATTGAAACATGTAACTTTTTCAAGAAAAGAAAAGCAAACGTGTTTTTACCATTTTTAAAATTAATGATCCACAGAACTCATTTGGGGGAAACAGTGAAAGGAGACTGTCATAGAGGAAAGACAAGGTTACATCTGGGTTTTAGAATGATCACTCTAATGACCAAACGGACAGGACCGGGGGAAGAGGAACGTGAAGGCAGAGACCCACGAAAAGGCTTCTGTGGCAGCCCCGGAGAGTCATGACAAGATGCTGAGCTGAGGCATTAGCAACGGGAGTGATGAAAGGGAGCCAGATGTTTGAGAGACAGAATTGACCATTCAGCACTTGAGTGATCAAATAGGGAGAGATACCACACTATGAGCTCAAATATATTTTAAAAAATCGTTTATTAGGAAATAAAGTATAACAGCAGTGATAGCAATGCTGGTCCAGCACATGTCATTGCGCCATGTAATGTTCTAAGTGCTTGTAGTGAATTAACTAATACAGTTTTTGCGAAAAGCCTCTGAGGGGGACACTATCACTTTACAGGTGATAAAACCAAGTCACATAGAGATATATTACCTGCCCAAGGTCACGTGCTTGATAAACGTAGAAGTCTTCCAACTGTGGCCCTTCACCTGTGTTTGTATAGCTTGAGAACTAAGAATTTTTTTTTATTTTAATATTTGCAAATGGTTGGGAAAGCAATCCAGGAAAGAATAACATTTCTGGACATAAGGCATTGTGACGGAGGCCTGATAGCCTGCAAAGCTGAAAACACTTACTCCCTGGCTTTTTGCAGAGTTTGCAGATGCCTGAATAAGTGGCACAGCCAGGGTTCAAATGTGAGATTCACAGCCAGATCCAGGGGTGAGGGGTGGCATGAACTGGGAGGTTGGGACTGACATCTATACACTGCTATGTGTAAAATAGATAACGAATGAGAACCTGCTGTATAGCTCAGGGAACTCTACTCGGTGCTCTGTGGTGACCTAAATAGGAAGGAAATGCAAAAAAGAGGTGATATATTTATACATATAGCTGATGCACTTTGCTGTACAGTAGAAACTAACACACATTGTAAAGCAACCCTACTCTGATAAAAATTAATTATTTAAAAAAAAAAAGCCAGATCTGGCCGTCCTCTGCAGGCCAGACCACTCAGGTTCTGGAAAGGCAGGCTTGAGAGCAGGTGTGCCTTCACAGAGCTCACAGACTGGTGAGAGATGGGTAAGTGAACAGTCCTCTGGGATCCAGTGTGGCAGCTGTCACAGTGGGTGCAAGATGCAGCAGGGTCTTAGGGGCTGAGAAACACTGCCTAAGCTGGGCTGGGGGAGGGGGTAGCTGTGTCAAAGAAATGCAGTGAAGAACGGAGATGAGACATGACACTTGTGGAAAAATTAAGTGGGGTGACACGTGATATCATAGCAGAAAGCTTCCTGATCCTCGGCTGAAGAAGGAGCCTGAGATTTGAGAACAACGCTTGGTGAAAAGAAACAGAATAAATTGCACTCAGAGGTTGAATATCATGTTCTTGGGGAAAGCAGAGGGTCTTATGTTAAAATGGAAATAGAAAGTGGTCACTGGGTGCTTCTCAATCTTTACTTAGTAGTAGGAAGCTGGTGATAAATCGACAACAAAACAGTTTCTTCTATTCAAGGCAACTGTGAGCAGCTTTACTACAGAAACACTTCTCATCCCAATACTTTGATCGGATCCCCATGTTACAGCAGGGAAGAGGCTGAAGTTGAAGTGCACCTGCCCCGTGTGTGCTGGTGATTGTGCACGCGGTCTGTGTCTCCTTCATATTCTCTTTGCCTTGTCTGGAGGGCTCTTAGGAACCTCTCCCCATCAACGGCAGGTAATAAACATGTGGAACCAGATGTTTTCCTTACGTTCTGTGCGATATGTCCCGGCATCCCTTGGACAGCGTGACTTGCTTTTTCTGCTAGGGTGATCCTTGCTCATCTAAGAAATTAAGGTCACAGTGAAAGGAGATAAGACACACAGCTGGCACGCGGCACTGACTTGAGCTTTTTGTGTCCACGGCACTGGGAAACCTCAGAGTGTTGTGGTCTGCGTGGCCAAGTTTGTTTATAAAGAGCATCTGTAGGGCTGGAAATGGCCTCTGGGAGTCAGCTTTGTGCGTGTTGGCTGCCGTCATGGGAACTGAACCTTTTATTCTATTTGATAAATATGTATTGGGTGGATGCCTCACCCGTCCAGGCAATAGCGGTTCAGTGGTTTTACAAATGCAAATGGTCCCTGCCACCAGGAGGGAGAGTACAGTTCCGTGGTGGCAGAAATGTCAATCACATAGTCACACAATCAAATGTAAACCTTGACCGTGGTAAGTTGTTTGTAGGAGAGATTCCTGTGCTACCTACGAAAGCATATAGTGGGAATTTGATCTAGTCAAGGAGGGAAGGACCTTGAGGAAGTGGGTTCTAGCTGAGATTTTCAGATGAGCTTGAGTTGCCCAGATGAAGAGGGGAAAGAAGAAAGTTCCACCCAGAAGGAAACCCACCCTGGTTTTATGGCTGCTAAGCTCGTCTTGGCTCAGTAACTCACCTGTCGCTGGTTTATAAATGCCGGGGTTGCTCCCTTTTTCCCATGGTGTGCCTTCACTTTGTCCCGTGCCTGATGTGAACTCACTTATGGTTTAATTGACTTCTTGGGCTCACTGAGTCAGCGGTCATTATTGAGAGCTGTGTGCCATGCTGGAATACTGAGATGGAAACACATCATTGTGATCGGCATTCCAAAGCTACCATTTATTGAGCTCTTGGAACACAGATCTGCGGGTAGATTCCACATGTGCCTTTTCTAAGGCCGGGGCCTGGGCAAGGGACTTAGTCTGTCTGAGACTTGGGTCCTAATCTGCTTAAAGATTAAAAGGCTAGGGATGTTCATTTAACCCTATCGTTGGGAGGATTAAGTGAGGTACTGCAACATGTAGCACAGTTAGTTCCTAGAACAAAGTAGCAACTCAGCCAGTGTTTGTTGATTGAATAATGGAGTTTGTCTTGGGCCAGTCCTGGGCTTTGGAGTCCAGCCCGCTCCATCTCACTCTACGCACAGGTTATAACATTCTTCTTCAACTGTCTGCCTGCAAATTCTCCTTCCTTATTATGTGCAGAAATAGCTTTATCCTCTTACCAAACTCTACCCATTCCTTCTCTGGTCGAAGGATGAATGCATTATTAAAGAATCATTTATTTATATATTTCTAGCATTTGCTTGATGGTTGGGAAAAAAACAAAGAATTTCATACTGTTACAATCCATGAGTATTAAAATAGATTGATGATTAGGGAACTCTCAAAGTTTGCTAATTATTTATTTTTTATGCCGACACCTAACAAAAGAAACGTGTGAATAGCTCTGCCATCTTTCAATCAGGTGTGCTATTTTGACTCAAATTCTATCCAAATAATATTCTTTCTTTCAGTGTCTATAGTGACATCAGCATTGCCCACAGGAAGCCCAGCAGGCTTCATTTTATCAGGAAATGTGTTTATATCAGTAATGGAACTGTGCATTTTGTTGTTTCATGCCTCCCAAACCTGAAATTACACTCTCCAGGTGCTTGCCTACAGAGTGTAATATGTCCTTGTATTGTGTTGCAGAGAACTGAGGAAAATGAAAAGATACAGGTGGGTCTAATGACCTTGACAGTGAAGCGTTCAGGGAAACAGAACACAGAGAAATTTCTGGCGCTCAAAGGCCCATATTCTGCCTCGCTCATTTCTCATCATAATTGGCAATCGATGACCAGCAATCCGTTATTATTTTTTTCTTAAACTTTCAGAGACTGGGATCCAAGAGAGGAAAGTAATCTGGTGTGCTTTCTTTCTTTATTTATCCCCCCCTTTTTTGTAACATTTTTATTGGAGTATAATTGCTATACAATGGTGTGTTAGTTGCTGCTGTATAACAAAGTGAATCAGCTATACATATACATATATCCCCATATCCCCTCCCTCTTGCGTCTCCCTCCCACCCTCCCTATCCCACCCCTCTAGGTGGACACAAAGCACCGAGCTGATCTCCCTGTGCTATGCGGCTGCTTCCCACTAGCTATCTATTTTACATCTGGTAGTGTATATATGTCCATGCCACTCTCTCACTTCGTCCCAGCTTACCCTTTCCCCTCCCCATGTCCTCAAGCCCATTCTCTGGGTCTGCGTCTTTATTCCTGTCCTGCCCCTAGGCTCTTCAGAACCTTTTTTTTTAAGATTCCATATATATGTGTCAGCGTACGGTATTTGTGTTTCTCTTTCTGACTCACTTCACTCTGTACGACAGACGCAAGGTCCATCCCTGGCGTGCTCCCTCTAAACCCAAATAGCCAGGGATTTTTTTTTTTCCTGTGATTACTCTAAAATCCTATTTTCTGTGTATTAAGGCTTTTCTTTCTTATTTCCGGATTCTATCCAAACAAAGAAAAGCAAACAAGTGACACTCAAGTTTCTTGCTTCTGAGTTGTTGTTGACAAACAATTTGGGGAGTGGTTGACTTATCCACCTGTTTGGGCTCAAATTCTGCCCTCTTGACTTAGTAGCTGTGCAACTTTGTTCAAGTCACTTGATCTCTCTGTGCCTATTTTTCCCATCTTTGAATTGGGGGAAATAACAGTACCACGAGGCAGGTGTCATTATGAAACCTAATGCATTCATTTGAGTAAAGTGCCTAGAACTTCATGGAACATACTGATGCTACATAAGCGTTAGGTTAAACGTAAAAACAAGGCCATTACCTTTCTCCTACCCAGAATAAAGTAAAAATTGCACTTGCCCTTATTTGTAAAAATATCTTAGAAAATTTCAGATTTTAGGAAATAAGACATAGAAGAAAGTAAGTAAATATGCCCAAACAGCACTGTCTGTAGACTTCCTTTAAATGGAAGAAGCGTTCATTTAATTCATGCCCTCTCGAAGAGAGCACTGGAAGGGTCTTTTTTGCTGGCACAGGCTTTGTGGAGCATCGTGTAGTTTGGGGGCTCAGAGGAAAGATGAGCCTTACTCCTGCTCCTAGACAACATTTTCTGTAATTATATGTTCGTAATTTATCCTGGAGCAAAGAGAACTTTCTTGGGATAGTCCATTGCTGCTTCACCACCTGTGTTTCTCAGCGTTCCTTTCACTCAGTAAGTCCATGATTCTGAATGGCTTGCTTCAGGGCAGGTTATTAGAATTCATTTTCCTTCAGACCTATTCGTTGACTGAACGGGTTTTTAATAAAACGGATCCCGTTTCATAGATAAAGAAACAAAATAGATGAGGAAAAAGAGTCTAAAAGTGTGCATTAAATCCCAGATTCCTTATTTGCTTATTGCTTCTTTCTTGACCCTGTGAAGGTACCGTCTACAAACATCACCTGCAGGAAACCACTGTCTCTCAAATCTTGGGGGGCACTCAGCTCTCTCCTTTTCTGAGATGGGATGTTCTGTCTCTTCCGCAGAGAACCAAGGCATTAGCTGATGAGAGTGTCCAGGAAGGCAGAACTCGTGCAGGCAGGCTGTGGCGAGCCCAGTTGCACGGCTCAGGCTGGCCGAGTGGCTTCACAGGCTGGTCAGGAGGCTGAGGATGGATGGAGGCACAGAGCACCTCAGTGTTCCTTGGTTCCTTGAGACAGACGAAGTCTCTAGTTTTGTCAGACGAAAATTTGGTCCATGTGAATTTGACATGGAACCCTGCCGTACGCCAGGCAACAAGCGTCTCTGAGGTCGTGAGGCCTGAAAGAGTGCTAGCGTGGCTGACTTCGCTCTGGTTAATTTTCCGTCCTTGCTGTAGATGTAATTCTCCTGCTTGACCCACCTACCTGGCCTCTATCTTTTTCTCTAGCACAGTGATTCTCAACCGTGGGAGATTTTTACCCGCGCCCGGGGGGACATTTGGAGATGTCTAGAAACATCTGGGGGCTTCCCTGGTGGCGCAGTGGTTGAGAATCCGCCTGCCGATGCAGGGGACACGGGTTCGTGCCCCGGTCCGGGAGAATCCCACATGCCGCGGAGCGGCTGGGCCCGTGAGCCATGGCCACTGAGCCTGCGCGTCCGGACACTGTGCTCTGCAACGGGAGAGGCCACAACAGTGAGAGGCCCGCATACCACAAAAAAAAAAAAAAAAAAAAAAAAGAAAGAAAGTACTAGAAACATTTGGGCTGTCACAGCTTCAGGGGGGTGGGGTCCTACTGGTATCTAGTGGGTAGCGATCAGAGGCGCTCCTGAGCCACCTACCGTGCACATCACAATACCCAATAACTAATAATTATCCAGCCCCCAATACTCCTCATGTCAAGGTTAAGGAATTATGCCCGATGTGACACAGTTTTTCCCCCCTGGATCTTTGTGCTGTGTGCAGCCTCTGTCCGGATCTTTCTTCGCCCGCACCTCCTCCTGGCACATCTTGGTGCAGATTTCAACTCCAACGCCACCTCCTTGCAGGGACTTCTCTGAGTGCCCCACTTGGTGAAGGCCGCTGCCTTCCACCTTCAGTTACTGTTTATCAACACCCTCCCTTTTATTTTGTTCACAGCACTTAGCCCTGTGGGTTACGAGTTGCTCAATAAATAGACTCACTTTTATGAATCATGCATTTTGCTTTTCACAAAGCAACAAACTTACCAGTGCATTTGAATTTTTGATATGTTTTCTGCTGATTGCCTTCTCCGTGCAGAAGAGCTTTCAAACACCAACAAAACCCTTTTCACTTGTTGAAATATGCAGAATCATTGTGCCGCAGTGATCATTATTATCTCTTTTGGCTTTCGCCTAATTAAATGTGTGCAAAGAATGAGGCAAGGGCTTTTATCATCCCCAGGAAGAGCAAGTTTCTCACACCTGACTTCCATCAGTCTGAGTCACTACTTCATTAAGACAGAGGCAAGCCTAGTGACAGATCATTAATTTTCATGGATATAATCTGGGAAGGCAAATGTTTCTCGAAGGGGAGTCTGGCCAGAAAGGCATAAATGTATTAGCGCTTATTACAAATAAGCTGTAAGTCTGTTTGTGAGCTGCTTCTGTCATGTTATGAATTAATCGCTTCAATGTAACCGCCATAAAATATATAGAGCGTGATGTGTCAAGGAAGGAAAAGTAGATACTGTCTTCATCCTCTAACAGTCTGGGTCTTTCACATTCTCAATTTTCCCCTTTTTGTTTTGAAACGAATGGAAAAAAATCAAATGGAACCAGAGCCAGGAACATCTGTACTCTTTCTTGCCTTCATTCGACTCTCTGCTGTTTTGATTTTTGCTGCTTTGAATAGGAGGAAAGTGAAGGCAGTAGGTCCTGAAATACACTGTCTTTTCATCCATTTCCGTCTGATAATTTTTAAATATCAACGTCTCACTACTTCACAGGAAGTCTTAAAAATCAGAAAAAAAGTAGCCTTAGTGGAAATTCTGCCTGTCTCCAAACGAACTTGTTTTGAGGGAGGGATCTTGCAGTCTCTGAATGTTTCTCTTCTTTGTGAGGCATTGAAATCTGGGGACTGTTGCATCAAATGAGATAATCTTGCCAGCTATAAAGTACTTCACCTGTATATTAGCTCAAATCAAAAGAGAGAGGAACCTCCCCTTCTTCAAGGCTGAAGTGCATCTTCTGTTCCTTTTCCTCTCTGAGACTGGTACCTGTCAATGCAGGATCCATACTTTGGTACAGAGGCCTTGCTTTGTAACCTCCGTGCGGTCTGGTTATAAAAGGTGGGTTAGGATGTGTGCTAATTTCAAGTCAGTTCAGTGGAAAGACAACAGCTTTTAGCATCAAAACTACATCCAGTTGTTGGCTCTGCCACTTACTAGCCATGTTGGGCCATTTACTTTGCTTCTTTAAGCATCAGTTTTTTTCCTGTGGGGAAAAAAAGAAATGAAACTGAGTTATTTGTAGTGAGGTGGATAGACCTGGAGTCTGTCATACAGAGTGAAGTGAGTCAGAAGGAGAAAAACAAATACCGTATGCTAACACATATATATGGACCCTAAGGAAAAAAAAATGTCATGAAGAGATTAGTGGTAGGACCGGAATAAAACACAGACCTACTAGAGCATGGACTTGAGGATATGGGGAGGGGGAAGGGTAAGCTGTGACGATGTGAGAGAGGGGCAGGGACATATACACACTACCAAATGTAAATTAGATAGCTAGTGGGAAGCTGCCGCATAGCACAGGGAGATCAGCTCGGTGCTTTGTGACCAGCTAGAGGGGTGGGATAGGGAGGGTGGGAGGGAGGGTGACGCAAGAGAGAAGACATATGGGAACATATGTATATGTATAACTGATTCACTTTGTTGTAAAGGAGAAACTAACACACTATTGTAAAACAGTTATACTCCAATAGATGTTAAAAAAAAAAGGGAAACAATGATTAAAAGAAGGTTTATGTAATGTGTTGTCACAAAGAGGCTGCTCGGTAAACAATGGTTGCTTTTCCTATAAGAAATAGCATACTAAATTTTGAGGTTTACCTTGCAGACAATCTCATCTGTCCTTGGTTTTTGTTTGGTTTTGGATTAGATTATCCAGGTTGCCATCATTATGTTTACTGATGGTGTTTTGAAGGGAGCTTTCTGGTCATTCCTTGAGGGGGTTTATCTTCTTGTTCAAGCTTTTTTGATTTTTTTCCCAGAGACTGGAGGTCTGGGTGCCATAGTTTACCTAATATACTCCTGGATCCCATCTATCTTTGAGGGTAACTTCATTTTCTGCACTCCAAGTCGTAATAAGTGACCTAAATATTTAAAATTAGGACCGTCCTCTGAAAAATCTGGGATGTCTGGGGACCGTAGATAAATTTATGTAGCAAAGATTCTTTTTTTCCTTGTCTTTCTAATTATAGCAATACCAGTGTGTACTGCCCGCTCTATACACATTTGCTGAGTAAATGAAAAAAAGGAGAAAAAACCCCTAGCACCAGAGATGATGGCTTCCTGTTTCACCTTTACCTCTCAAACAATTATGTTATGGTAAAGAAGGATGGAAACTGGGCAGGAGGAAAAGAGACAGTATCAATTAGAAGGAGGACTCACAGAATCTTTGGGAGGTTCAAATATTGACCCTCTGGCTTAATAGCTGAATGAGCTTGGCCAAGTTTCTTGACCTGTTTTAGTCCTCGCTGCTTGATCTATAAAATGGCAATTATAATAATTCCTCTCTGTAGAAGTGCAATAAGTATCGGATGGGTCTTCATGATAATTTAATAAGGTAGCATAGGAAAGGTACTCAGTACATTGTAAGTAGGTGGCAAATGTTAATACTAACAATTGTAGGATTATTTTTGGATTCAAGAAAATGTGCGTTCACGAGAGCTGTTTGGGGGCAGAGCTCGACTTCAGTCACATCCTCAGAGCCTCCATTTCCTGTTGAAGCCAACGTGAATTTCCTTGGACGCAGAGACGCATGAATAACTCATGGGAGCGGATCTGAAAGCTGCCCATGAGGTGTGTCAGCCTGGTGTTGGCAAGCTCTAAGATCACCCCCTATTAGCTAAAGTCAGTAGCTTTTGAACTAAAGAGGCTGCGTCCATGAGAGTTCAGCTCTTCCAGTATGCTAATTTTACATTTTTTATTGGCTGTGGTTCATGAACATCCTGCTAAAATATATTTATCTGAAAATACTTCATGCAAATAGTGTGGTGCTGAGAGAGGAGCTAACACCGTGAGATAACGTTTGAAAATGAGTGACGTAACCTCATCGGATGGCGTTCAATCCGAGTAAATTGCATTTGTGCCTTCTTCACTCTAAACACATTGTTAGCCTGAGTCTGAAGTAAAAAAAAAAAAAAAATCATATCAAGGTTAATAATCTCCCTCACTCTAATTTTCCTCCAGACGCCCTCCCTAGAGATGTGACTCCAAACCCAGACACTGTCAGCTTCCTCCCTCAGTTCAACTATTCATTCTCCACTTTGCTGGAATCTTCCATCCAAGTGTCTCTCCTCCCCTGTGTAAGCATTGAATCTTTGCTTTTCTTCCAAAGAATAGCTGCCGGAGTGATGTGTGACCTGTTTTTGCATCACCACAGCCTTGGCAAAGAGGAAACTTCCCATTATATTCTCTTCGTATTCATCAGTTCAAAAAGTTTTTTGAATTGAGCATCTTGTCTTCCAGGCGCTGGGCCAACCATTCAGAGGTAAATGAGGCCACTCATATGCTAACAGAAGATTATTAATAGGTGTCTCTCATATTCTTGCCCCTTGTATTCATTTCCTAGGAGCTGCTGTAATAAACTACCATAAACAGCGCGGCTTGAAAAATAGATATTTATTGCCTGTCACTTCTGGAGGCTAGAAGTCTGGCATCAAGATGTCTGTTGGGCCGTGGTCCTTCTTCAAGTGCTAGGGAAGGCTCTGTTCCAGGCCTCTCTCCCAGCTCTTGGTAGTTTCTTGACTTGTGATCACGTGTAACTCCAATCTTCCCACGGCATTCTCCCTGTATGGGTCTCTGTCTCCGTGTCCAAATTTCTCCTCTTTTAATAGGACACTAGTCATATTGGATGAGGTTCTACCCTAATGACTTCACTTTAACTTGATAACCTCTGTAAATAGCCTAGCTCCACAATATGTTCACATTCTGAGGTAATGGGGTTAGGAGTCCAACATCTTTTTTTTGTGGGGGGACACAAGTCAATCCATAAAACCTTGGTACCTTGGAGGCATTGCTAATCCATTCTATAGCTCTGTCTTCCTGCCACCTTTAAGTGCTCTCAGAACAGATGTTTGCAGCTGCTAGACATGACATTTTTGGTCAGAGAAAAGGTTTCCTTTCTTATAATTACACCTCCCCGGGGTTTAGCTGGGTCTCCTCAGTCCTGTGCTGTGTCCTTCCATTCAAGGGAGACAGCTGTTTAGCAGACGTGGGTTCAGCTCTGTCCTCTGTATAGATACATGGCTTAATTTCACTGAGCCTGTTTCCACTGTTGAGAAAGTGGGTATTAAAACTCATTTAAGAAACTTTTTGTACAGATTAGTTGAAACACCCCATATGAAAGTGTTGGCATTTAAGCAGACAGTCACCTAATAAAAAACCCCCTCCCTCCTTCTGTATTCAGTAGTTTTTACTTGGGATGGGGGAGGTAAACTGAGGAAATGAGGGTCTCTCATCCCTGCTTTACAGATAGGGAAATCGAGAACCACAGGCCCATAAATAACTTGCCCAGAAAAAACGTCTAAACGCCTTCTCTGCTATCGTTTTGTGGTTGAACATCTTGAGAGAAGTAATCCTTTTCCTTTTGTTTTGCCACTTAATAGAGCAAAGTTCTAAGCACCTAAAAATGGGAGGATGATAAAAGAGGTTGTTACAGGATTTGTTTTTAAAAGCTTAGCTTTTTGTAAGGTGTGGGCAGACTGCTGCCCCAAATCCATCCTTGGGTTTACTGTTGCTTTCACATGACAGTGATTTTTCTTTTTTTTTTTTTTTTTTGCTTTAAATCTAATAGTAATGTTATTTCTGGCAGGAGCCATCTACCACCTGGTACTCATTAACTCTGCTTTATTCGTGACAGCTTCATAATTGTACATAAAAGTTATGTACTTTAAAAAGTTCATTCAGATAATAAGCATTTGTTATGATAACAGTGGTAGTTTTGTTATCGTTTTCATGCCTCATGTACGATCTGACTAGAGAGCTACTTGGGGTGGCATAAATTGGATGTGTTGGCCGACTTGTAAAACATAGGAACGTGCACACACATTTGGGCTATATTATTTTTTATGGATCCATGTTTTCTTGCTTCTAACCAGAGGCTAAATATATCTGTGCCTTCAATTACAGAATTAGGAAAATGAGGAAAATGGCGTTTATTTATTTATTATTATTATTTTTTTTGTAGTACGCGGGCCTCTCACTGTTGTGGCCTCTCTTGTTGCGGAGCACAGGCTCCGGACGTGCAGGCCCAGCGGCCATGGCTCACGGGCCCAGCCACTCTGCGGCACGTGGGATCCTCCCGGACCGGGGCACGAACCCGTGTCCCCCGCATCGGCAGGCAGACTCTCAACCACTGCGCCACCAGGGAAGCCCCAATGGTGTTTATTTTTAAAGAAGAAATAAGCCAGTAAGAAAGCTGTACCGTATCATCAGCAGGAATCAGATATGTCTTCCTTTGCTACTCTGACCTGCAAAAGCCAATAAATATAACAGCCCCTTTCCTCTCCCCATCTCCCCATCCAAAATGAGATTTGCAGCCAAATACAAATTCAACTCTTACTGAGTCTCCAGATGGGCTCTGACTAAAACCGAGAAAAAAAGAATTCTCCCTTAGATCTTTATTTTTAAAATGTCTTTCGAGCTATGCTCTTGGAGGAATCGATGGCAGTTTGAAGGAAAAACGCACAGCTGTGTGGCCAACTGTGTTGCTGATGTGGAACCCGAATGCCCCTCAGGTTCCATCTGGGACTGACATTTAACTTGACCTTCTCAGGACAAGAGGTTAATTTCTGAAGTATTAGAATTATGAAGATTAATTTGTGAAGCTGCTTATAATTAAGATGCCTCTGGCTGTTGCATCAGGGCTGGAAACAGCAGACATTAATGATGATAATCCGTTTTCTCCCAAGGTAACTGAGGTCTGCAGTTTCCAGCTCTACCAATTCCTCTGCGGATGGTTCCCCTTTTCGCTCTCCTCGTCAGTCTCCTAGAGAAAAGACTGGTGACCTCTATAAATACAGTGTTCTCTTTGATCTGAGATGAAGAGTCAACCGAAGATCTTGCTGAAGTGTCTCACGAATCGACTCCTTCCTCGCAGGTTAGTTGTTATAATGATGACAAGAACTCATTGTTGAGCCAGGCTCTGTGCTAAGCTTGTGACATAAGTTGTTTCATTTAATCTCCCCAGCAACTATATAATAACCATATTATTATCTCCATTTTATGGATAACCAGGAGGATTGGATAACTTTTGTAGGATCACACTGTACATTGGTAGAACTAGGACCTGAAAATGAGTTCATTTTTCCCTAAAGTCTGTGTTTTCAGCCGTTACATTCAATACTATCCTGTCTCCAGGAGACGTTTGGAAATAATAATAGTGCTTCCTTTGTAACAGGCACTGTTGTAAGTGATTGAATCTCGTAGTAGTCACATGTTGCAAGTAAAAGGATTATCCTCCTTTTACTGAGGAGGGAAGTGAACACAGGGGGGTAGAGAGACTTAACCTGGTTACTCAGCTAGTTAATAAATGGTAAGCTGGGGGATATGAACCTAGGTAATCTGATGCCAGAGTCTGTGTTTTAACCCATCTACAATTCTTCCTATCTGAGTGGAAATAATTATCGAGTTCCTCTATAGAAACTATATCTTGATGTTGCGTGGAGAGGAGACATAGAACTGGCCGTTGTTTCACTCTTACGGAGAGGTTTGTAGAAAAGTCTTCCTCAAGACAGGCTGCGTGTCAGAATCATCTGAGGAGGCCCCAGTTACAGAGATTTTCCTTTAATTGGTTTGGGTTCGGACTTGGACCTCTATTATTTTCTAAAACTCCCCAGGTATTCTCATGGGAAGCTGGAGTTGAGATTCATGGTTCGAGATAAGCAATTCAGCTATAAAAAAGAAAGGGTCCAATAGGAGAAGAAAGATAAAAATGTTATGCACTTTCGGTTAATGGTTGCTATTCTTTTAAGCCACTTAGAGTCAAGTCTCAATCAATGCTCATGACCCATTCTCCTCTTTAAAAAAAAATCAGAACTAAAATTCAGAGTTGTTTAGGTATTGATGTTGATTTAATCAGCCCGCTTCCTAGAACCCTATTAATCTGGTCTAGTGCCTCTAACATGTAGTTAAAAGTTCCATCATTCCCATGACTTGTGATTTACTGCTTAGCTAGACCACAAGAGACTATGAAAAGCCCCAATTAATAGCCTATCGTTGGACTGGCCTCAGCGTCTTTTTCGTTCTTAGGACTTGGCCAGCCTCACTGAGTTCTCTTGGGTTTATCAGGGTCTGATGGTCTGAGAAGCAGCTTTGTCTTCCTCTCTCTACATTGCTTCTCCTTTCCCTTCCTCTGCTGCCTCTTCCTTCAAGGGTTGTTTCTTCTAAGAGGTTCAGCTGAAGGGGAAGGAGTAGAAAATGGAATGGAATAAACAACAGCTCCCTTTAACATCTTTGTTTTGCAAAATGCACCAACAATGCCACCAGGTTAGAACGCAAATCTTTTGTCTGCATATTCCTACAAAAGTTCCAGGTTTTAGAATTGGAATTCTTGGGTTTTCCATCTTAAGACAGATCCATATTAGGTACTACTAAAGTGTCTTCTCTGCTGTGCTTAGGGTGTTCTTAGTAGTTTGGTCATGTACGAAAAATTCCCTTGAAATTTCATTTTAAATGTTAACATTACTACGTAAAGTGGCTTTATTTTAACTTACACGTCTGGGAATCAAATGAATATTAGCACTTTGGAAAAGTCAAGGGAGTTAGAAAAAACAAAAGCAATAGGTTGAAGTGAAAAGCGCTATAGCAAGTTATACTGATAGGAGTGAAGGGCTTGTAATTTCCCTGACGTTTTTATTTCTTATGTTCCAAGCCTTCTGTCGTGGCTTGTGCACTTTACCGTGTCCACAAAAGGTACCATGTAGCATCGTGATCCAGAGAAACACATTAACAGCATACTTTTGAGATAGGTCTCTAAATGTTACAGAAAGCCTGAGGCAGTGTAGGAGATCGTGTAGAAATGGTGCAAAGGGCTGATGACCGGAAGACCTGACTCTGGAACTTACTATGTGACGTTGGACAGATGAGCTTACTTCTCTACACTTCTTAATCTCTGCAATGCTGGAGAAGAGGAAAGCAGTAGGATAGGCTAACTAAGTGGTTTTTCAAGTGTGATGGTAGGACTAGCCGCATAAGCACCGCCTGGGAATCTGTTGGAAATTTCGATTCTCAGGACTCACCCCAGACCTACGGGGGCTAGGGCCCAGTGATCTGTGTTTTAAGAAGCTCACCAGGGGATTCTGATGCTTGCTGTATTTTGAGACCCACTGGGAAAAAATATCTTTTGTCCTATATAACTAACATTCTAGAAGGCTTTCACTGATTTTCAAATAAGTAGAAGCTGCTGAATATTTCATTTATATAGAAAATATTGTATCTTATTTTTATTAAGTTGACTTTGTACCATTTTGAACCTCGGTGACGATCGTACTGGTGAGGACAAACATGTTAATTAATAGGTATTCCTAGCTGATACAATGCCAGTTAAATGTAATTAAAAGTAGAATTCTAAAATGTCAGAAATAGAAGGAATCTTAAAGTTCCTTAGGCTAATTATCTCCAGCTGCCATTTTATAGTTGCGGAAACTGAGGCCCAGAAGGGTATATGACCTTGGCATAATCTCATAGATGAGGCACAAAGGCTTTGAAAAGCGTGAGCCACGGGCTAGGAACAGTCATTACATTTTACTACTTGGTTGTGGATAGACAGTGCTAACGAACTACCCGCGCAACTAAATTGATTTTACACCTGTGCACACACAAAACAGCAATTAGGAAACTGTGTGTTGCAGATTTTGACATGTATGAAATTATAGAACCAATTACTTATTTTTTTGGTAGATAGTTTTATTAAAGTATCACATGCATACAGGAAAGTACAGAAATAATGGAACCTGGAAGAACCAATTACTTTTTACAAGTCAACTCATGACAGTCATTTCAAACAAAGCCGACAGCGGAATCTGTTCCTTAAGGACATGGTTGACAGAATGTCAGTGCATTTAAACCTCATTTTCTGGAGATCAGATCTGAGAGGGTGAACTGGAGGAGTAGATTGAAGATGCTAATTTCAATTAAGGATTTATTATTTTAAGGATTGCTTTCTTGGAAAAAGTAAAGTACAGCCAGTTAAATAACCAGTGCTCTCCAGTAGGCTGTAATGGAAGGAATGCTATCGTAGACCTTCAGAGATACAAGTGCTTATTAATTCTCCTCCTTATTAATTCTCCCCCTTATTAATTCTCTGCTTCCCCTTAGTGCTTACTATTTGTAGGATGTTGAGAAAATCACAGAGCCCTCTGACCCTCAGTTTACCTATCTATTAAATGAGCATATTAATATATAGCATTTCTCAAAGAGAGTAAGGCCAAGTGATAGCTTTAAAAAAATAGGACATTAAATGGAGAAATTTAGTTCCAGAAGACTCATCCCTATAAACGTGAAGTCCCTATAAACATGACATTGCTTCTTGAGTAGAAGGAGTACTGAACTAAGAGGCTGGGGGACCTGGGTGCAAATCAGTCAGTTACTACCCATACTGCTTTTGCACCCTCCGTGTTTGGGAAGAATAATGGCCTCACACATCAGTTAAAGTTAACTGATTTATCACAGTAAAGTACCCAGACAGCATCCAGTGCATCTAGCACTTTCTAGGTCATCAGTAAAAATTGTAGAGGCAGACAGTCCCAACAGAAGGCTGCATAGAGAATTCCATCCATGTCCATAAAAGAGTATTTGTTATAGGACTTACCCTCTTGGCAGAAACATGTAGAAGGTACACAGAGCAATGGCTTTTGAATAGTGGACAACAGACAAAATAGGATCGTGATTCACCAGAGAAGGCAAACCCACAAGGCGAACGCTATGTGTACCACAGCTTTCTTCCTAGAAGCACCTTCTCCACTGTGGTCCAGGGAGGAAGAACCCAACAAAGTTTGGTAATACCACTTAGTTGAAGAGACGGAGATCAGAGCTCAGGGATGTTGAGGCAACTAGAATTGGAGGTGTAGAGGACTCGACAGAAGGTAGTCGCATAGACAGAAAAAGAAAGCACATTCTGGAGACATGTGCAGAAGAGTCCTCTTAAATCTTCGAATATCAGTACGTATACATGTGGGGTGAAATTCCATGAGATTTGACAAAGAACAGCTGGCGGGGAAGGAATGATTACAGGGGAGCTGTAGGCAGGAGTTCATACAGAGCAGGAGGTTTTTGAATTCCCACCAGCTAGAGTGGAGAGATATCACTGAATAAACATAGACTATAGTAGAGACTCCAAGATGAGAACACTTTCACAGTGGGGCTAAATTAACCCTAGAGTTAAGGCTACAATAGATGTTCCCTTAAAAGCTTATAAACAAATCTTGAAAAGATCAGCCGGATCTGTAATAACTGTTGAACTGCCTAACAGAATAAAGTCCCGTTCCCTTTCAGGGATTTCAATAAAATTCAGTATCCAACGATATCTGGCATCCATCCAAAATAAAAACAAGGGAAATATGAATAATACATAGGAGGAAAATACTTAATTGAAAAGTTCCAGGAATGAGAAAAAGATGACAGAAACAACAGATAAGAACTTAGAAACTGCTATTATAAGCATAAGCTATACAACTAAGGACAAGACTTAACGGGAATTCAAATGAAAACACAAAATACATAAATTTGCAGGATGCATCCAAATCAGTGCTTAGAGGTATATTTATAGCTTTATATTGGAACAGAAGAAAAATCTCAAATAATAATTTAAGTTTCCAACATAAGAAGCTAAAAAAGGACCAAACTGAATCCAAAAGTGGAAAAACGAAAATAGTAAAGCTAAAAAGGAAAAATTACTAGTATAGAAAATAGATCAATGGAGAAAATAAGTGAATCTAAGAGCTTGTTCCTTGAAAAGATCAATAAAATAGACAACAAACAAACTTCTAGCCAGAGTGATCAATAAACAATAGAGAGGGTATAAATTACCAGTATCATGAGTGAATATAGGAATATTATCATACATTCTACAGACAATAAAAAAATAGTAAGAAAAATCATGACCAACCAATTGTATGTCAATTAAATTAACAACTTATTTCAAATAAAGTCTGTGAGAGACATACTTTTTATCCAAAGTGACCCTAGAAGAGAAGGGCTGAATAGCCCTATATAAAGTTAAAGAAATTTGATTTTAAAATACTTCCCTTACTAAATGTAATATAATACCTTGGATTGGAACTTCAGACAGAAGAAGGATGTTAATAGAAAAATTGGTGAAATCCGGTCTGTAGTTTGCTTTATCCGATTTGTAGTAATGCTCTAGTGTTAATTTTTAATGTTTGCAAATGTACCATGGTTGTGTAAGATATTATCATTACGGCAGTAGTTCTTCACCAGGGATAATCTTTTCCCACAGGGAACATTAGGAATACTAAGACATTGAAACATTTTTGATTGTCCCAGCTTGGTGCTATCAGCATCTAGTGGGTAGAAGCTAAGCATGCTAGTAAACATCTTACAATGCACGGGACAGCTCCACAACAAAGAATTATCTGGACATAAATATCAGTTGTGCTCAGGAGGAAAAAGCCCACATGTGGTAAAATTAGCTGAAGGATAAATGAGGACTTTCTACTATCTTGGCAACTTTTCTGTAAATCTAAATTTTAAAATAAAAGTTTATTTAAAAAATGCTTCCCATAAAGAAAATTCCAGGTTCACCTTGCTTTATTGGTTAATTCTATCTAGCATTTAAGGAATAAATAATACCAATTCTGTTCAATCTTTTTCAAAAAATACACGCAGAGGGAATATGCCTACTCATTTTCTGAGGCCAGCATAATCCTATCTTGCTTCCTCTCCACTTCCTACTTTTCTCTCACCTCCCAATTTCTTTTTTTTTTTTTTTGTCTTCCTCTAAGTATGTGGCCATTTTGTGTCACAGCAAGAAATATCCTAATATAATCACAGAAAAGTAAAGACAGTCAGTGGGTTTCCAATCAACCACGTCTTTCCCACTCGTTTTGTCTCTGAGTTTACCTACCTAGATATCTCTGCCTCACGAATGGGATCTTGGTCCTGGCATGTGGGGTGTGGGTAGGTGTCTAGTGGTATGGTGATTTTATGTGTAGACATCTCTGGCCGTACATGTCCAGGCAAGTTCACAGAGGCAAACACAATCAGTGTTCAAGGAAATCATTGACCCTGAGCAGGATATGCACAACCAAGCTTTTTTTGTTGTTTATTTTTTGCTTGGCTTCCTCAGCAACCAGGTATATAGAACTTATGTTAGTAGAGAAATAAAATTACTTATTATACATCTTGTAAACAACATAATTATAGAGATGTCAATGTCTCTGTTGCCCTGGAAATTTTTCTGAATTTCTGTCATGAATTATTGGTAGCCTCCTACACCTACTCACCTAAGCATCAGAAAAGCCTGTGCTGTACAATAAGCAATTGCATGTGAACCTTTCTCTCCTCTGTATCAACTCACCCATCAGGAACACAGAGCAGTGAAATGTTCGGCCTCTTCACTAACCTGGAAGCCAGCAGTTTTCTCTGGGGACTTTTAGGGAGCATGTGTTAATGGGAGCATTTCATTATCTGGTGAAATCTTGGCATGCTTGGGGACCAATTAGGGAACTCTTGAAGTCATCTATCTTGAAATCTAACAATAACTTCAATTACAGTAATTTAGAAAATTGCATCCTTTAGATATCAGCTCCCTAACTTTTCATGAAATGTTTTGCTCCATTTCATTAAAAGCCTGCATTTCACTGAAATATACACATAATAAGAATGTGTGGTAAACACATTCAAGAAGTGTGGCTCAGTGTCATAGCTTAACCTGATCACTGTGATTTTCTGCTCTTCTCATTACACTTATTCTTGGTTGTTGGCTTAAGTCTCTGAAGGAAGTATTCTAGGTCTACCCCAACTCACTCCATGTTTTCTTCTTATAAGACCTTGAGAAGTTAAAGTTTTGTTTTAAAGAATGGGGACATCCGCAAACCATTCAAAGCAGCACTCTTTGCCCCAACCCTGGAGAAAAAATAGGCTTATTCTTGTGGTGGGAAATAGTTGTGGGTTTGTCACAATATTAGATATATTACATAAGATATTTGGGAAGACAGGCAAAAAGTACAGTAATGAAAATGTACAAAGGGAGGGATTGTAATATGGGAAATTATAAAAGCATTATTCAAAGTAGGAACTTAGGAAGATCCTAAAAATGTTGATTGAATGAGTACATGTACTCAATCAGTTTTGGTCCATATTTTTATGTTTAAAAGATGTAATAAAACAGTCTCCATTCACGATGAGTATCTGTGCTTTGCAGGGCCATGAAAAAATTATATATGAAAACAGTATATGTTAGCGCTCAGTTGTACAGAACATAAAAGGTGGGAGCACTATTTCACTTGCTAAGGGAAAAAGTTTTTTGGAGTGACTTCTCCAGTTCAGCCAAGGAGCCACCAAAGAAATGGTAAGTTGGGCCCCACCTGGTCATTATTAAAGGAATACTGCAGCTGTGAGAGAGGAGGCAAGTCGTTTTTCAGGCTTTGTAGAGGTGGGGTTGGTGAGGGCTGACAAAGTCTGCATATAAATATTTATGAGTTTTCAGAAAGGTCAACTCTCGCCCTTTAAATTCCTGCTGATGAGTTACTCTCTCATGAATGAAACTACTTGTGTACAGATCAAGATGCCACCTAAGGTCATTGATTCATTACCTGCAGGAAATGCATTTTGAATTATGCACCAAGTAGAGGATGATTCTGCACATTCGCTTGAGACATCTTCCCCTCCATTGGTGGGGAACTGAGATCAACTTGAATCACTGTGTTATCAGTGCAAAGCATGTTAATCCCTTTGCTTTAATCCACTAACCTCATTATTATGGGGTGGGGGATTTTAAGACATAACTGATTAACATACTCAATGACTTGGTGAAAATGGCAAAGAGAAATAACTTCAAGGAATGAAGAAAAGCTTTACCATTGGGGAAACCATATTCTTATGATCTAAACACTTTTCTAAAATTATTTTCAGATTTAAGAATTAGACACACCCACCTGCGTCTTCTTGAATCACTTCTCCGGTCTCTGTATGTTTTGGTGCTAAAAGCAAACAATTATGAACTTCTGAGGAGGCTTCTTGGGTCCTGAAGCCCCCACGTCCCTTAGGGAGAATCAGAGTTGTTTGATCATTGGCCTGTCTCCTCCCTCAGGTTACACTTTCTGATATATTAGCACAAAAGCCCAGCTCCGTGGACTCCAGAGAGAGACTCTGAGGTGTCAGTTTACAGTCCAGCAGGATCCAGATGAGTCTACTCTTTCACCTGAAGGGCCCCCTTGTTGCCTGCTGCTCCCTTGCTACACCCCTTCCCCACTCCCTTACTGGTTTCTTCTGAGAGTGTTTCCTTAACAGATCATTCTACTCAAATCATTGGTTCAGGTTCTACTTCTGGAAGAACTTGTTCCTAAGATGTCCATACAGTTATAAAGGGGAGTTATGGCGAACTGACGTCGGGATTCTTCTTGTGCAGCAATGAACAGCAGGGTTTGTAAACAGGTTGGAACTATCTTCTGCTCCCATATTCTGCAGCCACCTGCCCTATTTTTGGCTCGTAAAGCCCAGCAGTGAATTTGCATAATGGACTTCAGTAGATTCTCTACCATCTTGTTTACCTGTCAGGAAGATATTGTAGTGTCTGTTTTTAACAGTTTCAAATGGAAATTTTCTCCACTAAAGCACTGCCTTCTAGTCAATCACATGCATTTTTAAAACATTTTATTTATTTATTTACTTATTTTTGGCTGCATTGGGTCTTCGCTGCTGCGCGCGGGCTCTTTCTAGCTGTGGTGAGCAGGGGCTACTCTTCGTTGCAGTGCACTGGCTTCTCATTGCGGTGGCTTCTCTTGTTGCGGAGCATGGGCTCTAGGCACATGGGCTTCAGTAGTTGTGGCCCGCAGGCTCAGTAGTTGTGGTGCACGGGCTTAGTTGCTCCGTGGCATGTGGGATCTTCCTTGACCACGGCTCGAACCTGAGTCCCCTGCATTGTCAGGCAGACTCCTAATGACTGGGCCACCTAGGGGACCCCATATGCATTTTTAAGAATTCCATAATATATGTACATCATACCCAACTCTGATGAATTCAATAAGTATCACATACAATACTCACTCCCTAGGGTGTCTACTCACCCTAGGGAGTTCTTAATATGCTCTTTATGGGGATTTTAATCATTTCTCTTCTTTAATAAAAGTGAAAGAAACAGTAATAATGCTTATAAAATGTGTACAGTGAAATGATGTCTGGATTTTATACAGACACAGGTTGAAAATGTGAGGCTTGGCATCTCATAGGAAAATTCACCTTGATCGGGGCTGTCCTGAAGCATAAATTTGCTTATGAGGCTTTAAGTTATTTATTTTCTTCTGTGTTCAAGGTAATTAAACAGAGTTACAGAAACATCATAATTAGGGCCCTTATAATTTAGAATAAGTTCTAAGCTAGTTTAAGCCAGTGAAATATAAAGGCAAAGTTTACTTTTGCTTTCATTAAGAGATATACAAAATTATTGAGGTGGATGCAAGTTTTTGATCCTCTGACTGTAGGAAGAGCTTCTGATTCAACCAACATCGATTGAGATTAATTTCCAGGACCCATAGTCATCACTCTGGTGTACGTCATCTTACTTGTCCTTAATTGCAACCTATGAGGGAGGTTTGATTTCCCCCATTTTACAGTGAAGGAAAAAGATTTGAATAGGTTAATTGCCCCAAATCACACAGCAATAGCTAGCAGAGATGGCATTCAAATCTAGCTCTGTGAGTTTCTGTACTGTTTTTAGTCTTCCCAGTTGCTTAAAAAATGGTAAACATGGTCTCCTACTCATCTGGTTTGTGGCAGTGTTTCTAAGCAGTTGATCATGGCTAAGCCATGATCATTTTAAGCTGAATGGATTCCTGGATTCTTGGGCAATTATATTGATATTTAGATTATTTTGTCTATTGGCATTTTTATGCCAGGATGCTGGGGAAAAGCTTCAGCTTCAGTTTTCCTGTCTGAATAATACTTGGTAGAGAAAATCAATCACAGGATAGAAGGTATTCATGTGCAACATTCTACTACTTATTTGTAGGAGGAGTGAGAAATACTTATCAGCCATTGACAAGCATCAGATTTCTCTCTCCATGTTTATGTTGATTTCATATCACTCAGGGAGGGAAAGTGCTTGCCTTTTGATTTATGTTCACTGGCAATGAAATGTCCATGGTGATTAATATTGCTGCTCTGCAATTTTGCTGTGGTGCTTACTTCTAATGCCCCAAATCTGAAGCAAATAAATGTCTTATGTCTTACCATAGAACAACAGTTAAAGTTTGTTTTAACCATGTGATACACAACTTATAGTGGGTGGAGTAAAGGTTAATTTGTAATCTAGATTGGTTTTTAAGGTGATAGTCATTCTTAATTTAAGATAACCATATATTACTTTAAATTTTTTATAGGCACGTCTCATATACTAAAGATAAAAATTAAAGGGAATTTAGAGATGTATATTGCCAGCCTCAAATATATTCATACTTTGTAGTTACACTTCTGTGGGTCATTCTAAAAAATAAGAGGTATGTAAAAGGATTTATGTACAAGGATGATAATTTAAGCCTTACATTATAGGGATAGAGTGGAATAGCAAATACCCAACTAGAAGAGATGAAGAGTTGAATCTTGAAATGACTGTATGATAGAAATGTACACATTTATTACAAATCATCCTGTTTATAAAAGTTTGAATTGTATAAGAATTATTTATAATACTATGTTGAGTGAAAAATTAGTATGTACAATTGTTGATAGAGTATTGTCTAGAAAACAATACATATAAAAGGATAGAAATATGTTAATTTTAAGTATTTTCTATTTTTGGATAGCAGAACTTGATGAAATAAAAATTGAAATTTTAAGGCAAAACAAGAAAGTTTAAACATAAAATGTTTTCTCTGCCCTTTGGCCTCCTCCCTTCCCTAAAGTGTGCATTGCACATCTGCATTATGCATTAACCAGACCTCGCCAATGGCAGAAATACCTGCTCAACCCTAAAGATCAAATTTTCTTCTTCCCATGCCAGCCATGTAACTCCTTAGAAGATAACAATGTGCACATATTTCAATAAGAAACATCTATCACAAAAGGTACACAAAAGGTTTAAATGTTTTTTAAAAATATTTTTAAATTTTTCTTTTTTTTTTTCTGGCATGATATGCACAAAGTTGAAGTCCGGAGGAGGGATTCACCACCTCCTGCCCAAGGGCTACAACGTGCCTGCTGCCCGTTTTTGTGTATGAAGTTCTGCTGTAACACAGCTACCACACTTGTTCCTTGTCTTAATGTCTGTGGCTGTTTTTGCACTGCAGTAGCAGAGCTGAGTAGTTGTGACCATAAAGACTAAAATGCTCACTTCCTGGCCCTGTTCTACAGTAATAAATCAAAGCTATGCTAATAAATGAATTTGTATTTATATGCTATCAATTTAATCTCCTTGATAGTATGTCCAATTTCGTATGCATGGAAACAAATGCTTTAACTCAAAAACAATGGGGCAGGGTAGAGCTAAACCTCACTTTGTACCATGTACCCATTTATATTCAGAGCCAGAACTTGGCATTTGGTTAGCCAATGATTCATTTATTCCTGCAAGATCTTTTAAGACCAAGAACTTAGGAAAAACACTAAATGGTTGAAATTAATGACAAAATTCCCTTTTATACATTGTGCCCTGAAAAGAAATGAGGGCACTTTTCAGTCTTCCTTCCCCAAACTCCTCCTCTTTATTGTAGACAGTTTTTACGTTTTCCAAGGATAGAATGTTAACGTGCTTTTATGAAACCACCACTCCGACCGTTCCCTTTTTGCTTGTGGAAAATTGTGAAGCTAGGCTGTGTTTCTCTCCCAGCCCGTTATTTACTTATTTTTTCCTTGGATAATAAGAATTGAATTCATTTTCTGAACTGGGAATATAATATGTTAATCTAAGAGAGAATTCAGTGTTGAATATTCTGTGTCCATTTCCATGGAATGGACTGTGTTTTTTTGTCTTAGCGTCAGATTTTCTTTAAATTCCCACTTAAGTACTCCTTTGTTGTATTACACTTCTAGGGTTGTGGGTATTGATTAGCTTACTTCGGAACCAACAGTAATTAAGTTGGATTCTTTGTCTTTGTCTCTTAGCTTTTCTTTAACCACTTTCATCTGTTTTCTTTTTATGTTTACATTTGTTATGTTTGTCGCTAATCTTTCCTATTAGTCAAAAATATCAATACACTTTTCAGTATCTTTCATCATCCTTTTGTTTCTAATTTATTTATTGGCCCTGTTAATGATAATACTTTTTGTCTTCAATTTGTTCCTTTCATCTGTATTTTCTTCTCATTTTCTCATCGTATCCTTTTAGAAGTCTTGTTTTTATTGAGTTGGTGTTTTTATTATAGTGTTCCAGAGAGTAAAACACTTGTGGGAATATTCTCTTCTTTGGATTATGTTTTTTAGTGGGTTGGGTTCCATTTTATTTGTTCACATACTTACACCTATGCTTATAGATGCATGTGTATATATGTGTATGTCTGTAAATGTATACAGTTTTTTTCATCTTTAGGGTGATGGATTTTTCCATTGATATGTTAAGCTTTTTATTTCTTTTTGCATCTTGTTTACCTTTCTTTTCTCTTAGGTAGTGCTGTTCATCTGCTTGCCTTTCAGTACCATGGTTCCATGGCCATTGTTCTACTGCGTTAGTTATGTTGCTCTACTCCTGTTGTGTACGTGAAAGGATGCTAATGAAGGGGATGGTGTGTGGTGTGGTGGGCGTTCTCTCAGCTTGGGCTCCACTCTGTATTCTGAGATTGTGTTAAATGCCCTAGACTGGAAGTTAGTACACCTCTTCAGGGAATATGCCCCATGGTGAAGGGAATGCTCTCTGCTGTCGCATCATTTTTCCCATTAAGAATTAAGGTTCTTCTTTTTCTCAGAGTGTATTGGCCCCAGCATCCATTTCTACCACTACTTAGAACAGAGAAAAGATAATGAAACCCACATAGTAGTTAGTTTCTCCCCTAATTTCCAGGTACTAGTGAAAGTTCTAGAGATTATGTTCAAATCATGTTTTGATATCTCAGGGGTGACGATTAGAACAGGGGCTGGGTCTGCCTCCTTAACTCTGTTATTTAATTTTACATTGATTTGTTTGGATGCCAATTTATTTTAGTTCATGATATTAAATTCCTCCTTCCCTCTTGATCATTTGTTATTGGGGTCGTTTTTGGAGGAGGATACTATTTTTTTGTTCATTTGATTGTATTTTTGAGGGAGAAGATTCTGTTACCAGCCATCACTCCATTTCCTTTACCCAGAGGTCCTTTATCTTTATTCCAATTGAGTTGAGACTTTTTTTCTCATTTAAGTCTTTGCTCTAGTGTCATTCTTCAAATAGTATATATTTTATTATTTAGTTTCTTTCAAAAAATAAAGTTTATTTTTTAGGATGCTTTTAGATTTATAGAAAAAAATGTAAAGGTAGTACAGACGGTTTCCATATATCTTGCAACCAGTTTCCTCGGTATGATTAACATCTTGTATTACATTGTTACAATTAATGAACAATTATTGATACATTATTATTGAATAAAGTCCATACTTTATTCAGATTTCCTTAGTTTATAACTAATTTCCCTTTTGTCTTCTATGATCCCATCTAGAATACTGAATTGTATTTAATCCTTATGACTCCTTAGGCTCTTCTTGGTAGTGACAGTTTCTCAGACTGTCCTTGTTTATGATGACCTTGACAGTTTGAGGACTACTGGTCAGATATTTTGTAGAATGTCCTCTAGAGGGATTTGCATGATGTTTTTCTCATGATTAGGCTGAAGGTATACGTGTTTTGGAGAAGGAGACTGCATCATATCATATCAAGGGTGCATTTTATGAGCATGACATCACTCCTGATGTTGGCCTTGATCATCTGGGTGAGGTGGTGCTTGTCAGATTTCTCCACTGTAGATTACTCTTTTTTTTTTTTTTCCTCTTTCCATGCTGTACATTTTGGAAGGAAGGCACTATTCACAGTTCACAGTTGAGATATTCCTTGAGGGTGGAGTATCTACATAAATTATATGAAATTCCTCTGCATGGGAAATTTTTATCTTTTACCCTATTTATTTATCCCATCATTTACTTATATCAGTAAGGACCTATGGATATTTATTTATACTTTGGGTTATAATTCAGTACTCTCTTATTTTGTTCTTCACATTGTTTCAACTTTGGCCACTGGGAACTCTTTTGGTTGGCTCTTGTGTCCCTTTGACGTACCCTCATCATTGTCTTTGTTTGCCCCACTACTTCCTTCTTGTATATATCTCACTCCAGTTACAGAATTGGCCATTTCTCCAAGGATGCTCAATTCCTTTTATTGGACCAGAGTATTAGGAACAAAGAACTGGGTGCTGGTTGTTATCATTGTTGCTGGGATCATTGCTTCTAAGCCCTTTCAGCTGACAGAGCAAGGAAATAAATAGGTATACCCTAATAAATGAATAAATAAATAAATAAATACACACACATATAAATACACAAATCTATAAATATTTCTATAGTGGTATCCATATTAAGCTAAAAGTGAATTTTTTTTGAATTTTATTTTTTTATATAGCAGGTTCTCATTAGTTATTTTATACATATTAGTGTATATATGTCAATCCCAATCTCCCAGTTCATCCCATCATAAAGTTTATGGACAGAGTCTAAATGGAGCACGTCTGAAGGTTCAGTCCACAAGAGTAAGATAGGAGTCCAAGTCTGCAGGCCTCAGTCTCCAGCAAGGAATCTTCATCTGAGAAGACCCAGGAGGACTATCTCCTATGGGCCCTTGGGCCTGAAGGCTGAAGGGCTTTCTAGGGCATCTTTTATTTTTAATTTTTCATTTTATTTAATTTATTTTTTTTATACAGCAGGTTCTTATTAGTTATCTATTTTATACCTATTAGGGTATATATGTCAATTCCAATCTCCCAATTCATCCTACCCCCCCCAACTTTCCCCCCTTGCTGTCCATACATTTGTTCTCTATGTCTCTGTCTCTATTTCTGCCTTGCAAACCAGTTCATTGTAGCATGTTTCTAGATTCCACATACACGTGTTAATATACTATATTTTTCTCTTTCTGACTTACTTCACTCTGTATGACAGTCTCTAGGTCTGTCCACATCCCTACAAATCACCCAATTTTGTTCCTTTATGTGGCTGAGTAATATTCCATTTTATATATGTGCCACATCTTCTTTATCCATTCATCTGTCTATGGGCATTTAGATAGCTTCCATGACCTGGCTATTGGAGTTAGTGCTGCAATGAAAATTGGGGTACATGTGTCTTTTTGAATTATGGTTTTCTCTGGGTATACACCCAATTGTGGGATTGCTGGGTCATATGGTAATTCTATTTTTAGTTTTTTAAGGAACCTCCATACTGTTCTCCATAGTGGCTGTATCAACTTACATTCCCACCAACAGTGCAAGAGGTTTCCCTTTTCTCCACACCCTCTCCAGCATTTGTTTGTAGATTTTCTGATTATGCCCATTCTAACTGGTGTGAGGTGATACCTCATTGTAGTTTTGATTTGCATTTCTCTAATAATTAGTGATGTTGAGCATCCTTTGATGTGTTTGTTGGCAAGCTGTATATCTTCTTTGGAGAAATGTCTATTTAGGTCTTCTGCCCATTTTTGGATTGGGTTGTGCTTTTTTTAAATATTGAGCTTGCATGAGCTGTTTATATATTTTGGAGATTAACCCTTTGTCCATCGATTCATTTGCAAATATTTTCTCCCATTCTGAGGGTTGTCTTTTTGCCTTGTTTATGGTTTCCTTTGCAGTGCAAAAGCTTTGAAGTTTCATTAGGTCCCATTTGTTTATTTTTGTTTTTATTTCCCTTACTCTAGGAGGTGGGTCGAAAAAGATCTCACGGTGACTTATGTCAAAGAGTGTTCTTCCTATGTTTTCCTGTAAGAGTTTTACTGTCATTGATCTTACGTTTAGGTCTTTAATTCATTTTGAGTTTGTTTTTGTGTATGGTGTTAGGGAGTGTTCTGTTTTCATTCTTTTACATGTGACTGTCCAGTTTTCCCAGTGCCACTTGTTGAAGAGACTGTCTTTTCTCCATTGTATGTTCTTGCCTCCTTTGTCATAGATTAGTTGACCATAGGTACGTGGGTTTATCTCTGGGCTTTCTGTCCTGTTCCATTGATCTATATTTCTGTTTTTGTGCCAGTACCATATTGTCTTGGTTACTGTAGCTTTGTAGTACAGTCTGAAGTCAGGGAGTCTGATTCCTCCAGCTCCGGCTTTTTCCCTCAAGACTGCTTTGGCTATTCGGGGTCTTTTGTGTCTCCATACAAAGTTTAAGATTTTTTTGTTCTAGTTCTATAAAAAATGCCATTGGTAATTTGATAGGGATTGCACTGAATCTGTAGATTGCTTTGGGCAGTATAGTCATTTTCACAGTGTTGATTCTTCCCACCCAAGAACATGGTATATCTCTCCAACTCTTTGTGTCATCTTTGATTTCTTTCATCGGTGTCTTATAGTTTTCTGAGTACAGGCGTTTTACCTCCTTAGGTAGGTTTATTCCTAGGTATTTTATTCTTTTTGTTTCATTGGTGAATGGGGTTGTTTCCTTAATTTCTCTTTCTGCTCTTTCGTTGTTAGTGTGTAGGAATGCAAGTGATTTCTATGCATTAATTTTGTATACTGCAACTTTACCAAATTCCTTGATTAAGCGAAATATGATTTATACTGCTCTCTCCAACTACGAACCATCAAAAATGAATCGTTCTACCTTCTTCCCTTGCTAATCTGTAAACTCACATCCCAAGCAGTGAGAAACCTGGCTCTCACTATTGGGTGTCAATTTGCTTAATTATTCAATTTCATTTTACAAGTCTGGCAATAAGATAATTTTTTTAACCCATATTCCCCTGGGGAAGAACTTTACCAGGTAGAGTATAGTACTTATGCATACATAGTTTCTTTTGTGTTTAGTTTCATGGACCCCACTCATTTCCAAAGGTACTTAGGTCATTAACTTATTTCTTGCTCCACTTCAGTGGGCTTGTTTCATAGAAATGTAATACAATTAGATTGTTTTGTCACATTTTACATTCCATGCTGAAATTGCCCCTGTTCTCCTAAATAATTTCATAAACATTTGTGTACATTAAGTTTCATTCTCTGTGTTGTCAAGGTCCATGGGTTTTGAAAAAAATCATAGTATCATTTATCCATAATTACAGAATCATACAGAATTGTTTCACTGCTCCCTCCACTTGCTGCAACTAGAGAAAGCCCACACACAGCAATGAAGACCAAACACAGCCAAAACAAACACACAAACAAACAAACAAATAAATAATTCCCTGTGCCTCACCATTTTAATGCTCCTCCCATCCCTCTTTACCCTGGTAACCAATGACTTTTACTGTCTCTATAATTTTGCCTTGTCCAGAATATCACATTATTGGAATTGTACAAGATTCAGCCTTTTCAGATAGGCTCCTTTCACTTAGCAATATGAGTTTAAGCTTTTTCTACTATATCTTTTTTTTTAAACATCTTTATTGGAGTATAATTGCTTTACAATGGTGTGTTAGTTTCTGCTTTATAACAGAGTGAATCAGCTATACATATACTTATATCCCCATATCTCCTCCTTGTTGTGTCTCCCTCCTACCCTCCCTACCCCACCCCTCTAGGTGGTCACACAGCCCTGAGCTGATCTCCCTGTACTAGGCAGCTACTTCCTACTAGCTATCTGTTTTATATTTGGTAGTATATATAAGTCCATGCCACTCTCTCACTTTGTCCCAGCTTACCCTTCCCCCTCCCCATGTCCTCAAGTCCATTCTCTATGTCTGTGTCTTTTTTTTTTTTATGTCTGTGTCTTTATTCCTGTCCTTCCCCTAGGTTCTGTATATCAGAAGTACATTTTCTACTATATATTTTCTTATTCAATTATCGCTTTTGATTACTGAATCATACTCCATTGTATGGATATACAGCAGTTTGTTTTTTCACCTATCAAAGGACATCTTAGTTGCTTCCAGTTTTGGATGATTATGAATAAAGGTGCTATAAACATTTACATGCAGGTTTTTGTATGGACATAAGTTTTCACATCAGTTGGGTAGTTACCTAGAAGCATGATTGCTGGATTATGTGAGAAGACCACATTTAGCTTTGTAAGAAATTCCGGGAGTTTTTTGGTTGATTCTTTGGGGTTTTCTACATAGACAGTTATGTCATCTGTGAAAACAGGTACTCGTATATCTTCCTTTCCTTGTATTTTATATCTTTCATTTCCTTTTCTTGTCTTACTTCACTATATCTTCCAATATTATATTGAATAGGAGTTGTTAGCACATCCTTGTCTTGTTCCTGACATTAGGAACAAAGTGTTCAGTTTCTCACTATTATTTATGATATTAGCTGTCCAATTTTTGTAGATGTTCCTTATCAAATTGAGGAAGGTCCCCTCTGTTTCTACTTTTGAGAGTTTTTAATAATAAATGGGTGTTGAATTATGTCAAATGCTTTCTCTATATCAGTCAATGTGATTAAATGACTTTATTTCTTTAGTCTGTTAATGTAGTGGTTACATTGATTGATTTTTTTATCTTGACCCAGCCTGGCATACCTGGAGTAAATCCCATGACTTGGCCATAGCATATAATTCTTTTTATATGTTGTTTCATTCAATTTGATGATATTTTGTTGAGGACTTTTACATCTATATTCATGAGAGACATTGATCTTTAGTTTTCCTTTTTTGTGATGTCTTCATCTTGTTTTGGTATTAGAGTAATTCTCTTCTTATAGAGTGAGTTAGGAAGTGTTCCTTCTGCTTCTGTTTTCTGGAAGAGATTGTGAAGAATTGGCATCATCTCTTCCTGAAATATTTGGTGGAGTTCACTAGTGAAACTGTCTGGGCCTGATGCTTTCTTTTTGGGAAGAGTATTGATTATTGATTCAGTTTGTTTCATAGATTTAGGCTTTGTTTCATAGATTTATCTATTTCTCACTGTGAGTTTTGGTAGTTTGTAAGTTTAAAGTAATTGGTCCACGTAATCTGAGTTATTAAATTTTTAGCCACTGAGTTGTTTATGGTATTCATTTATTACCATTTTAGTGTCCATGGAACTGGTAGTGATAATTCCCCTTTCATTTTTGTTATTTGTAATTTGTTCTCTCTCTCTCTCTCTCTCTCTCTCTCTCTCTCTCTCTCTCTCTCTCTCTGGTGATCTTGGCTAAAGGTTTGTTAATTTTTTTAAGTGAATTTATTTTATTATTTATTTACTTTTTATTTTATTTATTTATTTTTGGCTGCGTTGGGTCTTTGTTGCTATGCACGGGCTTTCTCTAGTCGTGGTGAGCAGGCTTCTCATTGCAGTGGCCTCTCCTGCTGTGGAGCACGGACTCTAGGCACGCGGACTTCAATAGTTGTGGCACATGGGCTTCAGTAGTTGTGGCTTATGGGCTCTAGAATGCAGGCTCAGTAGTTGTGGCACACAGGCTTAGTTGCTCCGTGGCATGTGGGATCTTCCCGGACCAAGGCTCAAACCCGTTTCCCCTGTGTTGGCATGCGGATTCATTTAACCACTACGTCACCACGGAAGCCCAGGTTTATTAATTTTATTGATTTTTTTTCAAAGAACTGGCTTTTTAAGTTAGATATATATATATGTTTGTTATGGATTTCTACTTTAATTATTGATTGAAAATAGACTTCATATAATTTATTTCCTTTTAACTTTGTTAAGATGTGTATTATAGCTCAGAATGTGGTCTATCTTTGAGAATATTTCATGTGAGTCTGGTTATTCTGTTGTTGGATGCAGCATTTTATGAAAGTCAGTTAGATCAAGTTAAATGACAGTATTGTTCAGGTCATTTCTATTATAACTGATTTTCTGTCTACTTGATCTATCAGTTACATAAAGAGAGGTTTTTGATACCTCCACCTATAAGAGTGGACTTGCTTATTTCAGTTCTATCAATTCTTGACCCATGCATTTTAATGCTCTGTTGTCAGGTGCATACATGTTAAAGATTATTTTACCTTCTTGGAGTATTGACCACTCTGTCATTATGTAATTCCCTTCTTTAGCACTGATAAGTTTCTTTAGTCTGAGTTCTGTTTTGTCTGAAATTAATATAGTTACTCCAGCTTCCTTTTGATTAGCACTAGATAAAATGTCTTTTTTCTCTTCTACTATTTTAACTGTTGCATATAAAACCTTTTAACATTACTTATAAAAATCTTTATATGTATTTAGTATAGAAATTCAGAAAAATGAAGAAAACTAAAATGATCTATAATCCTACTACATAGAAATAACTATAGTTAACATTTTGCTGCTTTTCTTTTTTTTTTTCTTCTGACTTTTTTCCTCTTTGAGTGCACAGAAATGGAGTCTATACTGGGATTCAGAGTATCTCAGGATGTCCTGGTAACAAAGTAGGATGAACTCATAAGAAGTTTCTATCAATTAGGGGATGAAGAGACTTCAAATGTTGTATGCTTATTTTTCTGAGTAGGTAACACACTTACATAGCACCACATTCATAAAGGTATTCCTTTCTCAGATTCTCCAAACCTTGATTCAGAATTTATTTCTCTCCCCTAGAAATGACAACTTTAACACTTTACTGAATATTTGTATGTAGAGTATATTCTGTGCATATTCAAGAATAGATACTTTTTTCATACAGCTGTATGTGTTATAAATACTGTCCTGCCCTAGTCCTTGATACTTAATTGCGTATCTCAGAGAATTTTCTATTTCAGCAGCTACAGAGTTTCTTCCTTTGAACATTGGACAATTACTCTTTTGTATGTATGTAAAATAATTTATTTTGACGGCTCTCCCATTAATGTACTTTAGGTTATGTCATGGGTTTTGCTAATATAAATACTGCTACAATGAATATCTTCTGCACATGACTTCACATATAAATGTGTGTGTGTGTGTGTTTGTAGCACATCCCTAAACTTGAGATTCCTTGGCGAATGGGTATATGCTTTACAATTTGACACATAATGATGTCATTAAATTTCTAGTCATTAAGGGTTTACCACATTATACTTCCAAGAACCACATATAAAAATGCAGTTTTCACAGTCTTGCCAATGTGATGTTTACCAAATTATCTATATTAGTACTCCATCTAACAGTTTTGTTATCTCATTATGGTTTCATTTCTGTAAAAGAAAGTTTTAAGAACCATTTTATGTATGAACAGCTGTATTTTTCTTTGAACCAGCTGTTCATATTGTTTACCCATGTTTCAATTCTATTGTTAGTTTTAACCTTGTCACCTGTAGGAATTCTTTGTGTAAATTAGTCCTCTGTGATATGAATTAAATATTTTTTTGTTTTTGTTTTTTTGCTATGTAGGCCTTAAAGATTTTTGTGTCCTTGAACCCAGATCCTTTCTTGTATGTTTCTGGGCTCCATGTCATACTTAAGAATGCATTTTCTATTCTGGTGTTATCAAAGAAACTTTTCTTTGGTTTCTTTTGGTACATTTATTATTTCTTTTTTGTTTAATTATTTTATCCATTAGGTTTTTACCTTGCTGTAAAGTATGAATGAGGGATCCAGCCTTATTTCTTAGGATACTGGTATTTTTTTTGACACCATTAAAAATTATTCCTTCTTGTTTTGAAATGTGACCTTTACTATATATTAAATTCCCATATGTGATTGAATCTACTTCTGGAATATGATCTTGTTCTCTTGGTATATACAAATAACACAGAATTATATATATATATATATATATATATATATATAATATATAAGAAAAATATATATAATGTGCTTAATATGTGTTTGGGAGTGCTTCTCTGGTTAGTCTTTATGTTGAGACACAAACCTAGTACTCTTTATTTATAATATACTGAGATACCTCAGGCTTTCTGTCTGTTTCTGTTTTCTCCTTTGGTTGTTGTCTCACGTGGGTTGGTTTTTCTCTACTTTTGGACATGAATGAAACACCATAGTGGGGAACCCAGATTTTACGTCCTTAGTGGTCCTGAGGTGCTGCATGCAGCAACCTGGAAGTACAGGAAAGATAGTTCCTTGTAACCAATACAAGATGGAAAGAGCCAGCCAGACAAATGCCCCCTCCTTGCCAGCTGTCTGGAGAAGCCCTCCTTGTGGATTTTGAGGTCTGGGGTGAAGTGCAGCCAGTATGACACAGGACCAGGTTGATGGCCAAATACACTGAATTTGTCCCATAAAGGTTATAAGGCCCCAACCTTTTAATTTTTTGGTATCATTGCGACATTCCTTACTTTATTGGTTTTGTGCTGATGTTGACAATAAGCAATGAAGTCTGAATCTGCATATTTGCCTAAAAAAGTTTTTGTCAAAAAAAAAATGTGTTAGATAGTCTTGTACACATTACCTGAATTTATAGTTGTATTTCATGGCAGGAGTATTTTGCTTGCATAGTAATGGATTTTCTGGTGCCTTAGCATAAATATTTGCTCTTCCTTAAGTCTTAAAAATCATGAGTAAGATATTCTCAATCCCCCCTTCAATAGAAAGATCTGCGGAGTAGTTGTTGCTCAGAGTTTGGGGCATATTCATTGATATTTTCCTATGGGTTTGACACCATGCAGGACCCTGAGGAAGAGAAGATGTGGATTTAACTAGGGAGTATAAGATACTGTCTCTTTCTTTCAAGAGCATCAGAAATATGCTAAGGAATCTGACTGAAAAGGAAGTGATAGGAAATTTTAATACGGCAGTGGTTTCTGTCTCATAAACTCACTTGCTACCTGTAGCCGCTTGGGATATTTTGGCCTGTACTCTGCTAAACAGTACTGCTGAGTTTTGGAACAGACAACACTGGCTTTGCCAATAAGCACTTTCCATTTTTTTTTTTAAAGATGTTGGGGGTCGGAGTTTATTAATTAACTTATTTATTTTTGCTGTGTTGGGTCTTCATTTCTGTGTGAAGGACTTTCTCTAGTTGTGGCAAGTGGGGGCCACTCTTCATCCCGGTGCATGGGACTCTCACTATCGCGGCCTCTCTTGTTGCGGAGCACAGGCTCTGGACGCGCAGGCTCAGTAGTTGTGGCTCACGGGCCTAGTTGCTCCGCAGCATGTGGGATCCTCTCAGACCAGGGCTCGAACCTGTGTCCCCTGCATTAGCAGGCAGATTCTCAACCACTGCACCACCAGGGAAGCCTAGCACTTTCCTTTCAAAATGAAAAAATAGGCATTTTACTAACATGGTTGACTGGATACATCCCATAGCATAAGGCAAGTGATTTTTTTGTTTCCTGTTTTTATGTTTAACCCCATGAATTTGAACCTTGGGAGAAAAACTTGTTAAAAACATACTCAAGTCTTTATTTTTTGAGGAAAAACCCATAGATCTCCCGTGACATGCTTGAGACGGTACATGTTACAAGATGTATTCGCTTAGCCGTGCATGCGGTTTTGTGACAGTGACAAGAAGGAAAATTAAACTTCCTGTTCTGAGGCAGCTGAGAAATTGTGAGGTGAGCATCGCCACTGTAGACTTGTATTTATTATCTCCACTAGCTGTGCAAGTGAGCTGAAAAAGGCAACTTCCCCAGAAGTTTGACCTTAGAGTTTAGAATGATGGTGGCCGTAGGTGATATCTATAGGCACTGGGTGTATTCATTTGCTGGGGCTGTCGTAATTAAGTACCATAGACCAGTGTCTTAAACAACAGAAATGTATTTCCTCAAAATTCTGGAGACTGGAGTCCAAGACCAAGGTGTCGGCAAGGTTGGTGTCTTCTGAGGGTCTCTCTCTTTGCCTTATAAACGGCCACCTTCTCGCTGTGTCTTTGTCACATGGTCTTCCTTCTGTTTGTGTCTGTGTTAAAATCTCCTCTTCTTATAAGGACACCAGTCATATTTTATTAGAGCTCACCTCAATGACCTCGTTTAATCGTTATTAACTCTTTAAAGACCTTATTTCCAAATACATTCTGATGTACTAATAGTTAGGAGTTCAACATACAAATTTTGTGGGGACACAATTCAACCTATAACATTGATGGTGAGGTTTGACGTGGACTCTTTTGTCGGCTAAAATTTCTACGTTGTGGTGACAGCTGTAAGGTTTGGGTTGATAGGAATTCATGTGAAATGCATTCCACTCCATTCCATCCCATCCTGAGTTGGGTAAATCCCCATCATCTGGTGTTTAGAACCACATTTCCAACTCCCTCTTCAATATTACTTCTGTATTTTATATCAACCTTGAGCATTACTGATATATATTTGCTGTGATATTCAGGTGGCAAGTGCAATTGGCAGGCTCACTCCTTAACCACTAAGAACCTGTTTTTGTTTGCAGCTGAATGCGAATATGCCTGAAATTCAGCATATGCATGTTTCTTTCCCTTTTCCTAAGTCATTTTGCAGTCACTGTCAAAGCTATTTTCCTTGGGTATCTGGAAGCCCCTCTCCTTTGATCTCTATTGCTCCAGCTTCATCTTGCCCCTTCCCATGTGTTTAAGTCTGCATTACTCTTTTCTTGGTTTTGTCCCTCATCTAAGTAAGAGGGGCCCAGTGTGACCCATGAGTACTCAGTGCTTATTCCCCTTCATAGCATAACGTTGCTCACCAGGGGCAAAGATGAAAAAGGACAAAGGAGTAAAGGGACCACAAGACCCTGTCCTTCTCCTCACATGTATCATTTATTTATTTTTCAAATTTCTGGATTTGAATCCAGAAGTGAAGGACTGTGTCTCACCTTTGAGTCACCAGCATGTGGTCTAGTTCATCACACATAGTAAAGGCTTATTCAGAGTTTTGTTGAGCTCCACGCAATCTATATTTTAGTGTTGAAGGAAGTCTTGCTATGCTTATGCTTCACAACAACTTGCATATTTTCTTGGACAACATATTTAATAAGAAAGGGGTGAATAGTTGACAAATTTGGGGCTATGGATCTAAGCCAACATCTTAGATTATTTAGGTTCCTAATATTTCTTATTTTGGTCATTTATTGTCTTATCAAAATCAGAAAGCTGAAAAATATAACTACCATATGACCCAGCAATCTCACTACTGGGCATATACCCTGAGAAAACCATAATTCAGAGTCCTGTACCACAATGTTCATTGCAGCTCTATTTCCAATAGCCAGGACATGGAAGCAACCTAAGTGTCCATCAACAGATGAATGGATAAAGAAGGTGTGGCACATACATACAATAGAATATTACTCAGCCATAAAAAGAATCGAAATTGAGTTATTTGTAGTGAGGTGGATGGACCTAGAGTCTGTCATACAGAGTGAAGAAAGTCAGAATGACAAAAACAAATACTGTATGCTGACACATATATATGGAATCTAAAAAAAAAAAACTGGTCATGAAGAACCTAGGGGCAAGATGGGAATAAAACACAGACCTACTAGAGAATTGACTTGAGGATATGGGGAGGGGGAAGGGTAAGCTGGGACGAAGTGAGAGAGTGGCATGGACATATATACACTACCAAACATAAAATAGATAGCTGGTGGGAAGCAGCCGCATAGCACAGGGAGATCACCTCGGTGCTTTGTGACCACCCAGAGGGGTGGGATAGGGAGGGAGACGCAAGAGGGAAGAGATATGGGGATATATGTATATGTATAATTGATTCACTTTGTTGTACAGCAGAAACTAACACACCATTGTAAAGCAATTATACTCCAATAAAGATGTTAAAAAAAATCAGGAAGCGTTTGGGTATTAGGAGGCCCGAGGAAAACATAAGTAGTATAATATGTTATCCCTCTTCTTAAGGAGCTTACTCTGGGAAGGGAAGAGAGGAAAGAACAATGCATCGTGGCCGCAGGCTGGGGAGCGAAGAAGAGAAGTTGTTTGTTTGATCCAAGGGCTGTATGAAGATCTGATTAGATCTCTGGGATTTGGGGGAAATCACAGCATTGATTGAGGGCACTGCGCTAGGAAATCAGGGGCTTTATGAGGTGATTATTCTTAGTATTTTGCCCTAAAACAAAAATAGGAAAACACATCAGCTGGTGAAAAATCATGTTCTTTATTAAATATGATACATATTTATAGTTTTCCTTAGTTACATATAATATTATAAAATTACAATATAATTTACAAATATTATACATAATCTCATTAAGAAAAGAAATAAGTAGAGAGTCTGAGAAAATGCTTGAGACAGGATGACACTGTGATATTGGTAGGTTGGTTCATGTTCTTGTTGTTGGCCTACAGAGTAATTTGAAATGGTACCAGCTTCCTACCTGAGGAAAGGGAAGTTGTTCAAAAGAGTCTGATCTTTGAGATGAACAATTTTCATGTCTTTTAATAAAGGCAAGAATCATTCCAGGGTTGCTGGGAACATTGCGCTCTTCAGCGGAATGTGTTACATTTCTGTGTAGATTCTGTGCTTCAATTTCCTCATCTCTAAATGAGAGGAATAAAAGTAGCTCCTTCAAAGTTTTGTGTAAGGGTCACAGTGTGTTCACACAGAGAAAGCCCTTAGTGCAAGCTCTGCTATAGAGTAACCTCCCATTAGATATTAGGTATTAATGCTGTTGGTTTCAATCCGAAAGCCAGTTTATCATATCTCCTTTGAGGCCTGTCAAGTTCCAACAACTGAGCAACTAGTGACAGCAAACTCAAGATGGATACTCATAGGTAATGGTAAAGAAATTTGAAACTTAAAATTTGCAAAGAGAGTCCTCTAAAAAAGTAGTAATGCTCCTCAGAAAGATGAAGAAGGAAAGAAAGGGAATATACACCTTAAATAATAGAGCCTGCAGCTCAGATGAAGCAACTACCCATAAAAAGTGGCAAAATGCAAGATGGTAAGATCTCTCCCAGGTTATTAATAATTTAAACATCATTATAATTCTGACATCTCAGAAAATCTACTTTCTCTTTTTAGTTCTGACAATAACTCTGTAAGTAAAAACAGTGACGGATACTTTTTATTCAGCATGTACCGTGGCTAGGCACTGTGTTAAGTGTTTTCATCTATACCCTCTCTTGATCAACTCAGACCTGGGCAGAAGCAGTTAGTCCCATCTTACAGGTGAACAAGCTGTGGAGTGTAAGTATATTGCTTGGTGCTTCCGAGACAAAGGCAAAGTGGTATATAACCGCTCTGGGTCTCAGTTTCCTCATCTGTAAAATGATGAGACAACCTTTCAAATTGTCGTTCGAGCAGCCCCCAGAATTGCTAGAATTTTAGCCACTTTTCCCGCTACTGCCAGATTGCCTCTTCTGCCACCTAGTGGACATTTCATTAATAATCAGACTATTAAGATTTCTAGAAGGGTTGTCAGGTTTGAATTATGGAACAATTGAGGTGGCCAAGTCCGATCCCCTTGATGAACAGGAGAGAAAACCGAAAGGTAGAAAAGGGAAGTTATTTTCCAGAATATTGAAAACTCAGTATATAAATCATGGACCTGACTATGCTTACACTTCGTATTTCACTTTTGATAACATCTCTGTGTTCATAGGGTTAATTGCCAAGAGATGTCAGAAAGGATTTGTAGAGTGTTCTGTTTGCAATGACAGTTTTTTATTTGTACTAGAATTGCCCGTGTAGACTGAGATAAGATAAAAGTAAATTATAAAAACTGTGAAAAACTCTGAGAAACTACTTTTTACTGAATATGGTAAATGAGCTTAGAGCTTGATAATAAGCATTTTATATTTATAAGGAAATAGTAGCAATGCATGGAACTTCTTTCGCTCGGGAAGCTACATGAAAAGTTGCCTTCAGACTGCTGCTCTAGCTAGAGATGCTGAGAATTAAGTTTCTTCAGTGAGACTCATCCTTTTTTCTTAGCATGAGAAATCTAAATACCCCATTTTTAAAAAGGTGGGGGCAAGAAAGAAAGAAATCAGGGTGTGAGGCTTGGAACAACAGTAGGATATTTTAATGCCCTTTTGATCATAACCTCCTATCAAGACAGATGTCGTGAGTTATAGCAGATGGAAGAAATGTTGTATGGTTACAAGATGCCTAGTTTAGACTCAGACACAGATTTACTGTGTGGCCTCAGACAAGTTATTTAACCTCTTTAAGCCTCACTTTCCTCAGGTGTGTCTGAAATAGCTCTCATTCTGCCTTATTTTGTAGGGTTGTGATTAAAGCTGATGTCAGGTGGTTGATGGGAACGTGCTCTAAAATAGCAGGATGTGAGTCTCAGAAATTACATAGCAGACTGAAAAGCAGTGAGTTGGGATGTCTTCTTTTACGAAGGAAGAATAGTAGAAAAGAAGGTATCCTATCACTAATTGACTTGTTTCTGCTCATTAACACTCAAAATTATAGGTAAGCTAGAGAGTGGTGAGATGGTGGTGGTCCCGGGAAAGGTATTAGAAGTTGGATCTGAAATCTAGAGGTTTGATATGTAAGACTTTGTGACGTACGCATCTCACCTTAGGCCCAAGTTGAAATTCAGACGTACCCAGTGAACTGTTGGACAGGTTTTGAGAAGTGGTTTTGCATTGCGGTTTTGTTTTTTTCTTGAAAAAGCAAAGGAGAGCCCTGGCTGAACCTTGAGGACGTTATGCGAAGTGTAATAAGCGAGCAACCAAGACAAATATTGTATGATTCCACTCCCATGAGATACATCAAGCAGTCAAAGTCGTGGAGGGAGAAGGGAGAAACGGTGGTTGCCCGTGGCTAGGGGCAGGGTGTTGGTGTTTCGTGGGTACAGAGTTCCAGTTTTGCAAGGTGAAAAGGTTTCTGGAGATGGATGGTGGGGTGATCCATGCACAAAAACATGAACGTGCTTAATACTGCTGCACTGTACCTTTAAAAAAGGTGACAGTGGTAAATTGTGTGTGTATTTTATCACAGTAAAAGAGAACAAGAAATCGAGGCGCTTGCGTGAGCAAATAAAAGATTTTTTTAAAAGCCTGATGGAGGTTTGAGGGCCTGGTTTGGAGGGAGGACTGTGGTATGAAAAGTGTAGCCTCTGTCTGTGCCAGCTGGGCCCAGCAGGGAAACTTTTAGGGAGAAGGTAAAGAAGCTGTTATCATAAGGGGCTTAGAGCTGCTGGACAGATAGGTGCTTGGGTGACTTGGTGGGAATCAGAGAGGCGGGAGGAGGGTGAAGAATGGCATCTAGTCCCTTGAGGCCTGGTGGCTTCGGGGGCCGTGGATGGATACCTGGGCTCGGTCACTCATGGTGGGTCTCACCAGCAGTGGAAGTGCTGCGATGGTCTCTAGGGTCTTCATGGGCAGAGGACACGGCTGGGTCGGGGGAGGAGACGTGTGGGCACCTCATAGTGACAGTAGCTGACAGTCTGGGCCCTGAACGCTTGGGAGAGAACTCAGGGGTGGAGGCTTCGGACTCCCCCGGTGAAGCCTGACAGCTGATCAGAGATGCTGCATGAGCAGGCGAGGGCAGGAGCCAGTAAAATATGAATCATTATTGGTAAAATCGCACCATCAGCACCCTCTTGCCAGTGAGACTCGGGAAGTGTGTCTTTCTCATGAACAAACGGAGGGTCACATCCCTGGACTGATGGGGCAGAGGACAGTTACTCAAATCTGAAATCTGTCGATGGGTCCAAGCACTGCATGGTGATTTGATTTCTCATCATGTCGTCGAGGACCCATTCCTTTAAGCGAAAGCATGAGGAGAAGGCACTTAATTGGCAGCCTTTCCTGAGTGATTGATTGGAGCTCCTGTTGTATGAATGGCAAAAGAGAAGCCCTGCCCCATCCCAGTCTATGGCTAAGTCGTCTGGAATTATGATGGATTAAGTATGCATTCTCCTCATGACAGTAATAAGTGTTATGAGCAGCTTTTAAAAGAGAGACAGGGGCTTCCCTGGTGGCGCAGTGGTTGAGAGTCCGCCTGCCGATGCAGGGGACGCGGGTTCGTGCCCCGGTCCGGGAAGATCCCACGTGCCGCGGAGCGGCTGGGCCCGTGAGCCATGGCTGCTGAGCCTGCGCGTCCGGAGCCTGTGCTCCTCAACGGGAGAGGCCACGACAGTGAGAGGCCCGCATATCACAAAAAAAAAAAAAAAAAAAAAAGTAATAAAAGAGAGACAGAGGAGATAAGTATCAATTACTATTAGAGGGAGCTTTTTTTTTTTTTTTAAACCAGCTTTCCTGCTTTCTCCCGTGATGAGGTTAATTATTTATGGCAGAGACACATTAATAATTTCACTTTATCTCTTTATCCAAGCAATAAATGAATAGTGACACAGGGAGACTTCGTAATTAGTACAAGAACGTATCCTGTGTTTTTAAAAGTTTTATAGTCTCCTCAAAATTCACCTTGCCTCAGCCCCAGACAGCGCTTCTATTAATATATATTTAAAATTTTCATTTGGGGCCCTTTGTCTTATTTTTCTTTTAACGTTTCTCCTTCTTGATGGGCAAAGCTGTGGGGAAACGGCAGTGCGCCTGCAAAAGGCTGCGGCGGGGCGGCTGCTGAATGTAGGATGCTACATGAAGGATGAAGGCGAGTGCATTTCTAGCTTGATGAAATGAAAATGCATTAACTCATATGCGTAGAGCAAAAACACTCTTCTTGGCGTACAGTCTTTTTGAGTTTTGCTAAATGCGTGGAGTCCTGTATCCACAGCCACAGATAAGGCAGAGGACGGTTCCATCCCACATCCCCACCGAAAAGCCCCCTAATGTCAATTCCTGTGCCAACGCGTCTCCCACCCCCTACCGTCGGCAACAGCTGATCTGTTCTCCACCCTATCGTTTGTTTGTTTGCTCTTTGTTTGTTAAATTTTTATTTTCCTTTGGGACCTAGTTGATTCACAATGTTGTTAGTTTCAGGTGTACAGCAAAGTGGTTCAGTTATACATATACATGTGTGTGTTCTTTTTAAAATTCTTTTCCTATTTGGGTTCTCACAGAATATTGAGCGGGGTTCAGGACCTACTGGAGAGCACAGGGAACTGTGCCCCGTGTAGTTTTTGCCTTTTCCCACAGAGAGGGTTTCCTCCATGCTCTTGGCCATGAGCTGCTGTTACTTGCTAGATGGCTAGGCTCGTTGTGTTTGGACATGGGGCTTCTGTGGTTATGATAGCGTCCCTGCATCTGCAACGCGACCCTGAGCTCCTGCTGAGCCCTCAGCTGCAGATCTGTCCTTCTCTGAGGAGTCGGGGGCTTTTTTCTGTTCGCTTCCCCCAGCTACAGTGGCTGTTTCCCGTTGCCCGAAGGTGACAGCCCTGCTGACTTTTCCACTAGTCCCAGTATGCAGTGTTTAGAACACATCATACTTCTAGGGCTCTCCACCAAGGCGTTCATTTATTCTAAATCACAGGAGAACATGAATATGATAATAATAAATATAGAATCGTGTATCCAGCTTGAATTATATGCACCCGTATACCAACACAGTGGGAAAATATAATCTTCAATATTTTTTTAAAGCAAGGAAGAGGCCCATGAAGGACGAGGCGCCTTAGTGTATGTGGCAGGCACAGTGTGGCCCTGGGGACAGTGTGGCCCTTCCCCCATCGCTGGAAGACTTGGATGCCTTGAGAAGGATGTTCTGGGCAGGGACTCGAGGCCTCCTGCCTTTCTCTGAGGCCGCTCTTCCCTACCCGAGACCTCAAGGGATGCTTTCTCAGGCCCCTTGCCAATCTTTCTTTCCAGGAGAAAAGCCCACAGGTGGGTGGGAATTCCTCTTGTACCTGCTGCCCCCAGGATTCCCCTCTCCCTAGCCCGCATTAGGCCTTTAATAATTTGTGAAACGTTTTAGGTGTCCTCCCTGGAAAGCACGTGCTGGTATCCCGTCTCTGTTTGCAAGCTCCTATCTTTTTTTAAGTTTTGGGTTAGTTGGTTGCCCTCTGACCTCTGTCCTCTGCACTAAGTTAGGAAATTGTCGGTTGTCCTGTTTTCCTTTCCTGTACGGGAGAGAGCAGTGCTGGTTCAGCTGACTGCATCCCTAGAGGGAAACCAGAGTCGGAATTTACTTTCAACCCCTGTTACCTCTGCTGAATTTCTGGGCTAGTTTCTTGCTGTTTTGTTTAGAGTTTTTCATACCCAGGATAGCCATTCTTCCCTTAGCCTCGTAAACAAAACCACGTTTGAGTGTGAAAAAGGCAGGTGGTGATGCACTGCCCCCTTACCTCTGGTCTTAGGGAGGGAGGGGGTGGTGCCCTGAGCTTCCTCTTCATGTCTCCTTGAGGTGGAGGATGAAGAAGTGTTTGCATAAAGGTCATGGACACTGACCCCCCCCCCTTCTCTAATATTGTCAGCAACCACTGACCACAGTGCATCCCAAGAGATGGGGGCAAAACAACACTTTTGGAACTCTCCATCGTGTGTGGTTTTCTGCAAAGCCTCTTTGTTGAGGACCATGAAGGAGGGAAGCAAAAAAGGAGGCATTGCAGGACGATAGGAATTTCGGCAGTGATCTCTTTAGTTGCTCTCTGTCGTTCAGTCTGTAGCACTGGCTGGTTCTTTGTCCCTGTCACCTTTGCAGTCATTTGGAGAAAGCAGAGAGACAGCGATTTCAGCGCTCTACTGCAGTCCTGCTCCCTCATTTTGCTGTGTTTATTTGGAGGGGGCCAGGGTGAGGTAGGTGAGAAGCAGGAGGCCTGGAGTAAGCCTGGGAAGCTGCTGACTCGCTTCGCTGGTCGCTCTGAATGAGGAGAGAAGCAGTGGCTTCATGTTCAAGGGAACCTTGGATCCCCACTGAGTCATGTGATCAGGCTACTGACACGAATCCCTTTTCTCCAGCTGTTGGGCTGTAGCACTTCCCAGTGGGAAGAAGTGGACCCGTCTCATTTTTCTGGCATTGTTCTCTGGGGATCTGTCAGCTACCTCTCCTATATTGGGAAGAAAAAAGCAATGTGTGTTCCTCCTTTCATTTCATATCCAACGAGAGTCTGTAAGACCTGTCACGGAGGAAGAGGCACCCCAGCCCAACACTGGGTGTCTTAAGCTTGTTCCTACACAGTAGGGTTATTTTATAGCCCTATCCACCCATCTATCCATCCATTCAACTCTCCGTTTAGTTTTTAAATAAATATATATTGAATGCTTTCTGTGCGCTGAAATGATGATAATAAAATCATGAATAAACACCTAGCACAGAACCTGGCACATAGCAGGTGCTTTAAAGATATTTGTTAAGGGAATGAATGAGTGAGTGAATGCGTGAATGCAGGCGTGACTCTTGTTCTCATGACATATATTCTGTTGAGAGTGGGGAGGGGTAGATACACTGAAGAATATGCTTTGATACCAGTGAACACAGGATATATTATAGGAAAGAAGAGGTAGGAGCCTTTGAATGTGACTTTGCTAATTAGGGAAGGGCAGAGTTTGAGTTGAGCTGCAAAGAAGCAGTAGTTGATGTAGGGGGGATAGTATGTAATGGTTAGTAGCACGGAGTCTGTATTTGAGCACATCCGGGTTTGAGCTTCCTTTCTGCCACCTGCTGAGGTGGTTGCCTCAGAAGCCTCCCAGAATCACATACAGATAAAGCAAAGACAGGTTTATCAGACCCCAGGCAGGAAACCTTATAGGAGTCTTCACAGCCTCTCAGAAGACAGAGGTCAGAGGAAGATATTTAAAGTATTTTAGCCCTGGGGCTAGGTGACTTTTAAGGCTGGTCTTACAAGGTGAGGGGTTGGTCGGGATAGGGCTGAGTTTGTCACGTAATACTGTGCTGAGGGTCTTGAAGAAAGTCCAGTCAAGCAAGCCAGTAGTCTTAAAAACATACTAGTTAGTTGATTCATCACCTTGTCTTCTAGAAGGAAGCAGATGACAGGGTTTTTTTCGGTTTGTCTTTTTTTTTTTTTTTTTGCTCACTCTTAGAATTGTTAATATGGGGAGAGAATGGTCTGCTGATTTCGGTACTTATTAGCTATGTGCCTTTGGGCAAGTTTTTTCTTTCCTACTTGCTTTAATTGAAGCTCGTCTGTAAATGAAACTAATAGAAGATTTAATGAGATCAAATGTGTGGAACGTGTAGCACACAGGGCTCGACCCGCAGGGAGCGTTCATTATGGGATACAGAGCTATGGCAGCTGCACCGTCAATCAGCACCGCCAGCTCATCCTCACGTTCCCTGGGCTCTGAGGGTGATGATGACGGTTTAATCTGAGAGGCTAGAAACCCCGTGCTGGCTAGCTGCAGTTCCTTTACCAACTTGCTGTGTGACCTTGAGCAGGTGACTCACCCTCTCTGGAAATCAGTATCCTCCTCTCTAAAATTAAGGCGTTCACTTTCCTCATTGTAACAAAGGACCTCTACAGTTCCCTCCAGGTCTGTGAATAAATTTGGCCTGGAGCAACTTGTCCTGAAACGTTTTTTTGTGTGTGTGTCTGAGCGCACCAGGCTGGTTGGTGCTGGTGTTTTTCTCCTGGGATCTGGAAAATTTAATTCATGCTTGTGAAGCATCTGTGTTCTCAGCTGCCTGAGGCCAGTTTTGTGCTGCTGAAAAGAATGCGAATGCTGGGCTGCTGAAGATGGACGTTCTGCATCATTTGGGTCCCGGGCCTTGCGTGACCCACTGGAGTAAGTTGTTTTTCACAAAAAGATAGAAATCATACTGGAACTCGTTCTCCCCAGGGTCGAGGCAGCAGAGTAAGTTCTCTGCTGGAGTGGCTGGTACCAGAGTGTACGGTAGCACGATCAAGAGCAGAGATCACTGATTTGGGGTCTGAAGGCTGAGCATCCTTTTTCTCTGTGCTTTTCTTGGACAAGTCACGTGACCTTCCTGAGTTTTTGGCTTCCCCGTGTAACAAAAGGAGAAAATAATAACGAGACTCTGGTGCTGCTCAAGTGAAACAGTGAATGCTAATGTTCTTTTTAAACTAAGACAATCTACCAACATTAGCTGATATTCCTGTTCAACATTCCGCAAGTTTTAGTGAGTGCTAGGGGTTGTTCTAAGACCTGGGAACTCAATGGTGCATGAGATGGGCAAGATTTTCAACCGCCAGGGAGTTTATACTATGGTGGAGAGCGGGGGGCTCTGTGTTAGAACAAAGCAGACAGTGGATTCATGGGAGGCTTTGTTTTAAAAAAACCAAACATTTGGGCTTCCCTGGTGGCGCAGTGGTTGAGAATCCGCCTGCCGATGCAGGAGACACGGGTTCGTGCCCTGGTCCGGGAAGATCCCACATGCCGCGGAGCAACTAAGCCCGTGAGCCATGGCCGCTAGGCCTGCGTGTCCGGAGCCTGTGCTCCGCAACGGGAGAGGCCACAACAGTGAGAGGCCTGCATACCGCAAAAAAAAAAAAAAAAAAAAAAAAACCAAACATTTGAACAAAGCGCTGACCTTTATTGAGCACCTGCTGTACGCCGGGTGCTAGAGATGTTTTCTCATTCCTTCCTTGCAGAGACCCTGTGCAGAAGGTCTTCCCGGTTCCATTTCACAAGTGAGGGTTTTGAGCTGCAGAAAAAGAAAATTTATACGAGGGATTCAATATCAAGTTTGTCTGGTAACAAAGCTTTGATTCTTTCTAAGACACGGATCGCCATGTCCTCTCGAGCCTCTGAATGTGCACCTTTGCTTGGATTTTTTCCACTGTGTGAGGTTTATCTAAATCTTCAGTCGTGAAGCATTCAAATGTTGCCATGCCACTTTGTAATTTCTTCCAACTCTGTCTTATTTTATTTGTAGAGACATAGTGGCCGTTTGAGCTGTATGCATTTGAGCTGACTAGTGAAGAATAAATAAGTACTCCAAGGAAAAAAGCTCCTCCAGTTGATTAGTAAATGTTCTACAGGAAGTGTCCCAGAAATGTTGGTTATTACTATTATTTTTAATAATATTATTTGTACCTCTCCTGTGTCAAGAAGCTACCAGGGTAGCCAGAATGAGGGACTGAAAGGTGAGCAATAGGCTTCAAGCTCTAGATCTGGAAGGAGGTAGCCCTGTCACCTAGACTTAGGGTTTGGGGCTCACCTGGTAGAACCCTCAGAATGAGGGACCGTGTCCTCAGGACGGCTCTTGGGAGAGCTCCCTGGCGTTCCTATTTGTGAAAGGGTTGCATCATTATTATGGAAGTGGGCTGAGGTGGCTTTATTACCGAGGCAGGAAGGTTGTGATTTCATAGCTGAGAAAACCAGAGGAGAGAGTTTTGCTCCTGCTACCTTTGCCTGGGACTAGTGGTCAGCTGACACAACAACGCCTGCCTATGCGCAGAGCTGGTTCTCAGGAAACAAAACATGTTCACTTGGACTTTGCAGCCAGAGAGAGGGAGAGTAAGCAAACCAGTAGGAAAAATGACCTCCCGCTAAAGAGCACTGTTTAAAGAGACCTTACATTGTGAACAAGCAAACGATAGAGCACTTACGTAGATTTCACAATGGCAGAGCCACGCATACACACTCATCCACACTTACTTTTGTGGCTTTGGAATGAAAATCTTTTTTTTTTTTTTGCGGTGCGCGGGCCTCTCACTGCTGTGGCCTCTCCCGTTGCGGAGCACAGGCTCTGGACGCGCAGGCTCAGCGGCCATGGCTCACGGGCCCAGCCGCTCCGCGGCATGTGGGATCTTCCCGGACCGGGGCACGAACCCGTATCCCCTGCATCGGCAGGCGGATTCTCAACCACTGTGCCACCAGGGAAGCCCCTGGAATGAAAATCTTAACTGAAAGAGAGGATGGACATTTATAGAGACTTCAGTTAGCATCCTTGAGGATGAAGGGAAAGAAATATTGTAAACTATAGATTGAAATTACTATAAACATATGGAAATAATGAGAAAAGAGAATATACTTGGAAGTTAGATCCGGGAGATGTAACAAGTGAGTAACAATGCTTTCAGAGGGAACAGGAAATGGAAGGAGAGGCAGATTAGATAAATAATAGGGGACATTTTCCTTGAGCTAAAGACAGACTTGAGTCAGAGATTGGAAAGGCTCTCAGAGTTCTAGGCAGGATTAATAAAAAAAATAGATACATACCTAGGAAAATGCTTCAGCTTTGAGTGTAAAGAAGAAATCTCAGAATCTTGCAGACAGAAAGACTGCATTATTTTCAAAGGGGAGAGATTTATATCGGCCTCTGACTTCTCATTTGTTCCCCTGGATGTTAGAAGAAGAAAGAGTAGTGCCTATAATTTACCAAAGAAAACAACTCCTCTGTGCTGTCAAAACATCATTTGCTTTCAAATGAAAGAAAGATATTTTTGGATAAGAAAGGATTTAGATCTATCTCAGGTAACTAATATATGTAACATGTTCAAAGAAGTACTGTAACCAAACAAGGCATCACAGCACAGAAACCTTGAGGTAGAGGAAATGGAGGGAAAACAGATGAAAAATAAACCTTGCAGTGTGTGTGTGTGTGTGTGTGTGTGTGTGTGTGTGTAAGTCTAACTGGATAATAATAAATGTTGCAACAGGTATAATGCAGGTGCTAAACATGGAGTCTCAAACTTGTAATGGCTACACTAGGCATCGTCTAGAAATTCAGGTATGGGGCTTTGCTGGTGGCGCAGTGGTTGAGAGTCCGCCTGCCGATGCAGGGGACACGGGTTCGTGCCCCGGTCCAGGAAGATCCCACGTGCCGCGGAGCGGCTGGGCCCGTGAGCCACGGCCGCTGAGCCTGCGCATCCGGAGCCTGTGCTCCGCAACGGGAGAGGCCACAGCAGTGAAAAAAAAAAAAAGTTCAGGTACGAAACTCCATAAAATGAGGTTGGTGTAGTTTTGAGCCTAATTTAGCGGAAGAAATACTTGTCTGAAAAGCAGAAACCTACTTGATACTTCTTTTTCCATCCTGTCTTTCAGCCCAATGCTTCTAAACAGAATTTAATAGATCTTGTCTTAAAGGAGGAAGGTAAAAATATGATTTGGTGGAGAAATATGATGTCCAAAATTCCAAGAAAAAATTCTAGGCCAACAGGTTATTTCCTGAGATATTCAATATCTATCTAAAGCTCGATTTTAATACGTTTTCAAATATCAGACATGGAGTCCTGAAATTAAAAGTTCTCACAGGGAAATTGGAATCCTCCTCATACACTGCTGGTAGGAAGGTAAAATGGTTCAGCCATTTTGGAAAACACCCTGGCAGTTCCGCATATGATAAACAGAGTTATTATATGACTGCATTTTCACTCCTAGGTGTATAACTAAGAGACTACACATATAGATTGTACATAAGTATTCATAGAAGCATTATTCATAATGGCTCCAAAGTAGAAAGAACTCAGATGTCCAGCAGCTGATGAATAAACAAGTGAAATACTATTTGGCAACAGAAAGGAATTAAGTATCAATACTAATACACGCTGCAATATGGATAAACCCTATACAGATGCTAAGTGAAAGAAGCCAATCACAAAGGACCACATATTGTATGATTCTCTTTACAGAATACGCAAATCTTTAAAAACAGAGAGATTACTGATTTCCAGGGGCCAGGGGAAACAGGGACTTGGGGGTTCTGGGTTTCTTTCTGGAGTGATGAAAATGTTCTAAAAATAATTGTGGTGAAGATGGCGTAACTCTAGGAGTATACAAAAAAATCATTGACTTTTACTCTTTAATTAGGTAAATGGTATAGTATGTGGCTCATATCTCAGTAAAGCTGTTAAAACACCCCAAACCTCTCATTTGCTTCTTATGACGTGTCTTTCCACTAATCACTAAGTCTTTCAAACATTTTATTTTATTAAAAATCTATGGGCAAGGTTGGCAGGAATATCTGACCCAGATTGGTAAACTTTGTGAATGGACTGGTTAGCATTTTATGGGCAAATATATTTTTGGAAAGCCACCTACCAAAATGAAAGGTAATTAAGATTGACATTGTGGTAGGTCTTCAGGTTATCATATTAACAGACCAAGACATCAAAGTCATCTGCTACTGAAAGCATATTAGACATTTTCATTGGAACCCTTGGGTACCATCGAAAACTGCAATACAAAAGGATTTTTGTAGCTCACAGAGGTTTCTGCTATGGGGAATGGGAATTCCAAAGTAAAGTGTTATCCTGGGTTGGACACTGGGCCTCACGATTCTTTTCAGAACATCAGGTCTTTGGGCCACCCTGTCTTTAACACCCCATTGGTGATAGCTGTTTGAAGTCATCATGCCATCTTTCTGGTCCAAGCATTTTGGGTTTTTTTTTTTTTCCCTTCCATTTTAATTTCCTTGTAATCTCACTTTCTGCCTTATCCTTATGCCTATAGAATGCTTAAAAATGTATTTCTAAAGAATTTGTTTGGTATAGCAAAATGAGCTTTGTTCATTGATGGAGAAAAAAACATAGATAAACACAAATTTCACCTTGAATAGGATGTTCTCACTAACAGAACATTTCAGTTACCTTAGGCTAAACCAGAAACCCTTTTTGTCTGCTCTTTAAATCTTGTTGGAAATCTTTCTGAGAAGTGTCAGTTCTTCTCCCTGTCCATGAAAGTAAAATATGCATTTAGATTATCAGTGATAGCTGAAAGACTCTTTGAAAATAACTCCTTGTGTATTGATAAAGAGAAAAGTCTTCATGACACAGTTACAGAATGGAAAGGCAGACTCTGTTCACGGGGTATATTGTGATAGGTGTGCAGACCACTGCAATAGGGTTTAGAGGCAGGGGAGAGAAACTGGGCTCCACTCAATGCAAGAAGGAAAAGTGGGAATTTATAGCCAAGGAGAACGATGGAGGTCAGTGGATGGGAAATTACTAAGAGCAAACACGAGTAGGAGAGGGGCTTCTGGCTAAACTGACCTGATAGGATTCTTGGTAAAGGCAGGTCAGGGTGATCAGATACTGAGAGTGGGAAATCTGGTTAAACCCATGTAGGAGTCTTGCTAATTTGGGGCTCTTAAGGGACATGTCCAAGGATGGGGTCCAGCTGGGCTCAAAAGAGCCTGCTTCGAGTTTGCTCACGGAGAGATTCTTTATGCGTACATGCGTGGGACTGATGAGACGGTGGAAAGGAAGCATCCTTGTCAGCAGCAGAAGAGAAAAGACCACAGGGAGGCTTATCTGCAAGGTAGAGTTTCCCAGAGAGCGTAAAAAATCACGGGTTCACTTCTGACTTGACATCTCAAGATGGAAAATTGATTTGTAGAGACCAAGGCTTTGGGAATCTGTGATTACTGTAGAGTGGATTTTGTTCCAGTATGAGAAAACAATTCAGCCTCTTCTCTCCCCTTTTAGAGGATTTTTTTTTTTTTTACAAGTAAACAGCTCCTCCGTTAGTTAGCTAAGTTGTGTTCGTTTAGGTAGTCAGTGAGGAGGTCAGAGGTTAAGACTTGGGCTCTTGCCCTCATGGAACTTCCAGTCGAGGTGGAACGACCCTCAGAAAAAACTACGTCCATCATTTTCTTGGTATGAGCTTCATAAAGGAGGGAGGGCGCCACGTGCATGAGGCCCCGACTCAGATGCGTCCTCTCCTCTCAGCCAGTCATCTGTGAAGCTGGCTGAGTGGACCATGTTACTGCCCTACTTTAAACCCTGCAATGGCTTCCCGCCAATCCGGAATCAAGACCAACGTCGTTTCGCATGGCATTCAGGGTTCTCAGTGACTTGTGCTCTGTCAATCTCTCCAAGCTAAGTTTTATTTTCTCACTTAATTCATTTTTCCATGAGAACGTTTATTGAGTGTTTCTGGCCTTCTGTATGGATTTGTACCAAGCTGTCTGAGTGAGCTTGGTGGTAACATTGTGGCGGTTTACAGGGATGGCAAATGGCCCCTGAGGTTTCAGATGTGCTTGGCTTTTGATAAAGATGGGGCCTGTGATTGCAGCTGTCCTTAATGACGATGTCTCTTTCAATTTGTGAGGCAGTGGGTGATACACAAACATTCATGCGTTTATATATCACACCAATGCGAGGTTACCAGGTGAGTTGATAAAATCAAGGTGGTGGGACCCAGCTGCAAGCTCACGGAGAGGCTTGATGACATCTGCCTTTTCACCAGCCCTTGGTGATCCTTGTCAACAAGCAGCCCTCTGGTTTCAGTGAATAAAGATGCTCCGAGATCTGCCCCAACTGTGTAACTTGGGAGTCTGTGTTGTAGAGGACATCTCATCACAGAGTGAAGGGGGTCTTTATTTCCCATTAGATGGCCCACCTTGGTGACTTTCTCTGATCATTTCTATCCATGACTATCCCACCATGTCTTTCAGATTGCTCATTGAGATACATCGATTCCATATGTCTGTGTCTCAGTGGCGGTATTCTGTCTTCCTAGGAAACATCTTTGTGGATATGGATGGCTTTTGGTGTGAGGCTTGTCCTGTCCCATGATTTGCAGTCCTTACATGAGCCTTGTTAAACTATTTAAACAGATAAACATTTAATGTGGACACATCCTTGCTACCCAAGGGATCCTCTCTGTGGAGAGAGCTTGCTTCTTTGAGAAACATTTTCCATATATGACTGTTGTGTATCTGTCAGGGATGAGAGCAGGCATTTATTTGGGGGGGCAGACAGAGCACTCAGCCCGTATCTTGGCAAATGCCTGGGGTCCCCAAGGGAACGGTGGCTGGTGATAATAACACTGAATCACAAATCTCGACTTAACTGCATAATTTCTTAGAGAATTCACTTCTCAGCTCTCATTACGAGTCCTTCCTCTCTCTTTCCTCCCTCTTTCCTCCTTTTGATACTCTTTATTCTCTCTTCCTCCATGAAGTCAGCAGTTTCAGGTAGTTTTTGAGGTAAGCTGTGATTCTATTGCTTGTGCATATGAATTTTTCGCCCCTGGAGAGAAAGAGAAGAAAACAAGTTTGGGGGGGGCAAAATCCAAATGGCTGTTCTTTATCTGGGTCAGTGAGCTGCATAGTTACGAAACCTCAGAGCTGTGTCTGCAAGCATCATTTACCTTGTTGACTACTTTATACTGTGTACTATCTTAGAGTGTTTAAGATGACTATATTTAGGAGCACATAGTACACAGAAGGCTTTTTATTTTCCAATCCATGGTTATGTTTACCTAAAAAGCACAACAGAAACAACAAAATGACATGTAATTTGAACTTAATCAGGTAGCTTTATGGAAAAGAATAAGGTTATGTCATATTGGAGCCAGTCTTTGAAACCAGCATGATTTAGTGCCTTTTGGGTAATATATGTAATACTTTGGAAATTAGAAGAAGCTATGTGTTGTTTACTATAGGCAGAAGACATTTGGAAGCCGCCTAGCTATAACTAAACCAAATCTCGGAGAATTTTAGTGCTGAAGCTTTAACAGTTATCACGAATTATAATGTATTACACATAGAAAACCACATTTCTTTGGTGGCACATACATTCAGTATTGCGTCGTGCTCTTAATTCACTTTCTTAATCTTGCCAGATCTCTTAGCCTAGGCTTAGAGATGTAGCAAAATGCTAACACACAATTTTAAAAAATAGTAAGAACCAGTTAACCAGGTGACTTGTGGCTGTCAGGCCTCCAGTCTTACCAAATTCTCCAAAATGTGCCTAATGGTTGGAAAAGTCTCCATTTTGGCGACAGGAGGCTCTGTTTCTGATCTTTTAAACTTATCTCTCAGTCCCTGGTCATTACATCTGTGCTGATCTGGGTTCTCTGGAATGAGGAGAGTCCAGGGAGAATACTCAGAGTTCATCTAACCTTGGCATCTGTTCTCTCCGGGGTGTCTGGCAGTTATTATTGATTTGGGGGGTTGGTAACATGAGGGTGGGAATGCACAGTCGTTTTCAGCTTCTCTGACCCTTCAACAGGTCTCCTAGCCCCAGGGACAAGCCTTTATCCAAAGGTACCATATCCCACCAGCTACTTTACACGTAGCTGCTCCCTGGGTCTGTTAGAGTGGCTTATGCGACACCGAGCTTCCTAATTCTAACAGCGGCTAGTGAAACACCCTCTTCTCCATCCACCGGCCGAATGCCTGGAGAGGAATCTCACACATATTAGACGCACAGTACATTTATGTTCATGGAAAATGTATTTCTATCTAATGAGGGATTTAAGGGACTTGCAAGGGACAAACACTTCTGTTAATGAAGCTGGCTATGGACTCAAACGAGATACCAAATGCTGTATTGCACAAGAAAGTTTATGATGGGGTGGAGAGGGGCTAAGTCGCTGCCTATGTTAAATTATTCTTAAAATCAGGTTAAACATTGTCTAAGGACGTGCTTATTCTGAGGATATACATAAAGCGACAGTGGTACAAGACAGGAATTTGGAAACGGTCAATTATTAATTAAAATTTAAACCGAGCTTAATAGGTATCGGATTGTAGAACACTGATGCTATGTTTTGAAAATACCAAGCACCATTGGATAATTGGCCTTGAGGGACTATCTTGTTCTTATTGCTCTGAACCGAAAACAATACTTTTCTTTGTATGACCTGTTAAGCACTTCCCAACATCTTCTAGGAAAATACTTCAGATGACAGCACAGGTAATCTTGTGCAACACGCAGGTGCCACAATTACTTCCCTGTGGAATTTGTCATTTTTCAGATTCAGTGTGAAGTCAGACTCAATTCATTTGTACTGAATCCTAAGCTTTTATACATATATATGGTAAATCTACCATATATGTATGGTAGATTTTTTTTTAAATAAATTTATTTATTTTTGGCTGCATTGGGTCTTCTTGCTGTGCTCGGGCGTTCTCTAGTTGTGGTGAGCGGGGGCTACTCTTCGTGGTGGTGCGCGGGCTTCTCACTGCGGTGGCTTCTCTTGTTGCGGAGCACGGGCTCTAGGCGTGCGGTCTTCAGTAGTTGTGGCAAGCGGGCTCAGTAGTTGTGGTGCGCGGGCTCAGTAGTTGTGGCGCACGGGCTTAGTTGCTTCGCGCATGTGAGAGCTTCCCGGACCAGGGCTCGAACCCGTGTCCCCTGCATGGGCAGGCGGATTCTTAACCACTGCGCCACCAGGGAAGCCCTGTATGGTAGATATTTTCAATTTGTATGAGCACGTTGGGGTAGATGTTTTCCTGTCTTCCTAGGTTTGTGCAAGATGCAGGGGAGGGACAGAATTTAAACCCAGGTCCTCTGGCTCGAGGTCTGGTGCTTTTCCTATGTTGCCACAGCACCCTTTAACGTAGGAAGCGAAACCAGCTCTTCTGTATGAGGGCTCTTCCTCTGCACAGTTGCTGAGGACAAATCTTCATTGTCGCTAAACCCTGTTTGAACCCATTTCAACTCTGTTTTATTACTCCTTTCTGTTACTCCTAGAACACATTAATTTTCTGTTTTAAAACCGTAGCCTAGAACCACTCAGATTCATATGCATACAATTAAAAACAGCATAAAGGCCAATCTTCTTGGGGTAATCACCCTCTAAAAGGAAGTCACTGCTCACGTTTGCGAACTGATGTGCTATGGAAGCAAATGCAGTTAATGAGCAGATGAGGAAGCGATAGTCAGTGTCAAGAGCTATCACAGTGATGGAGAATATAGGATCTACAGTAAAAATATCTAGGTTGGAGTTAGTACTTCTGTCTTTCCTGAGGTCATTTTCCCCATCTGTACAATGGGGATAACCGTAGTAGCTTCCTCTTAAGGCGATGGTGAGCAGTAATTGATAGAATGCCTACCACGCCTAGTACCTGGCACAGGAAGTGTCGTCATTGACCGCTGTTACTATCACCACTGTTGTTACTCTGTTCTTGCTGTACTCATCAATCATCCCAGCAGATCCTCTTGAAATGCCAGCCCTCGAAATGTGCCTCCGTGTCTTTAAGACCACGCAGCACTGATCAGCAAATATACCGCAGCTTAAACTGATATGATAGGGTTTTGTGTTCTGGAACATGGGTTTTTCTCCTTCTCCTTCCACAGGGTGTGTTATATGAATCTTGACCCTTATCCCTCTAGATCACAGAGTGACAAGTAAATGGAGCAGAAAAGATGGTTTTCTTAAGGTCTTAACTTTGATGGAGGAGAATACAAGTTAAAAAGGACTTCTTTATCACCATTTGCTTTGGGAAATAAGACAACTTCATGTAGGTTCCAACTGCTTTACATGACTCAGAACTCACAGTAAATGGTGTGTAATGCAGTCAGGGGTCAAGCCTGGGAATCGCTCTTTGAGATTATCACTAAAAAATACCAAACAATGAAACGTTACGTAAGCATTTTTCCTTTAGTTAACAGTTGAGATCTCTAAGACCCACTTGCAGTATGACTTAATATAACAACTAAAAGCAGATGTATTTTCACTCCTTCCTAATTACATAATCAATGTTAAGTTTCTGTAAAGGCTTTGTAGTCTGATGCACCCAGCGTACAGTAGAGGGCAAGGTCAAAGTGATCCTTGACTGCATGGAAGTTACATCTTAGGAGCAGAGAAAGGGGGCAAACACTGACTGGTAAGCAGTAGCTTATGAAATGTGATATATGCAATGACTGTGGAAGAACAGAATACTATAAAACTACACAGCAGGTGTACCTCACCCCTTTAGGACTTGAAAGCCTTCTCAGAGGAATTGGGGTTTAGGTCAAGTTGTGAAGAATGAGTAGGAATAACGAGGCAAAGATGAGAGGGAGGAGAATTCCACCTGGAGGAGATGGCTGATAGAAGACCAGGTAGTAGGAGGCTAGCTGGGTTGAGGAGAAAGAATCTCACTGTGCTTGGAGAGCAGAGGGTATGTATATATGGGAGGAATAAGGGGAGTTGGACGCCATAGTGGAAACAGGTAGCAAGAGGCTTGTAGTGAGGAATCCCTAAATAACTCAGAGGAAGATTGATGGACTTGGGGAGAGGTAGACCTGCATTCAATCTGTATTTGAATTGTGGTTTTGGACACAATTGATCTGCCTGACCCTAAGTTTGTTCCTTCGTAAGGTGCAGAGAGTAATATTTACCCTTCAGGGCTGTCATGGGTATAAAGAGAAATATGTGAAAGAATATACCTATAGGGCTAAGCATAATCCTGGCATAAAGTTGGTGCTCTGGAAATGTCAGTATATGCGTATAAAGGCAAATATACACACACACGTGCACTCACAACACTGAGTTATCAGAAGGATATGAATATTGAACCTGTTATGTCTTCACAAGAGAACCACGTTTGTTAGAGGGCATGCATACGTGTATGTGTATTTCTCTGTACATAAATGGGCATTGGCTCAGTCTGGGGGAGGGTATCCATCTTTGATATGGAAGACAGGTATTTTCTCTCTCCCTAGAGGGAGAGAACATCAGCTAATTATGTTTCTGAAGGATGGGTCTGTATTACTTTTGCTGCCGTAAGAAATTAGCACACATTTAATGGCTTAAACAAAACAAATTTATTGTCTTATGGATCTGGAGGTCAGCAGTCTGAAATTAGTTTTCCGTGGCTAACATTGAGATGTCAGCGGAGCTATGTTTCTTCCGGAGGGTCTAGGGGAGAAATCATTTTCTCACCTCTACCACCTTCTAGACACCTCGCCTGCATTTCTGAACTCACGGCCCCTTCCTCCATCTTCAAAGCCAGCAATGCAGCATCTTTCACTTTTTCTCTGATCCTACCTCGCTTCTACAAACATCCTGTCTATACTCCAGCCCAGATAATCTGAAATAATCTCCCATCTCAAAACCCTTAACTTAGTTACGTGTGCAGAGTCTCTTTGCCATAGAAAGTAACATTTTTACAGGCTCCAGGGATTAGGACGTAGACCTCCTGGTGAGACATTATTCTACTTACCGTGGGGTCTTTGCTTTCCTAGAGGAACGGGGAACCAGCATTCTTGTTGCTAAGAACGTGGGCTCTAGTCTTCACGCGGGTGAAGGCTTTTGCTGATTGGCCCTCAAAGGCTGTTATGGGAGAAGAGAAAAGCACACTGGCTCCTCCTCTCCTTCCATACGGCTGCCCCTTCCTCCTGTGCCTCGGCCTCCCTCCCAGGCCTTCCTCCAGTCTTCCTGTTGGCACAGACCTGGGCCTTCGGCCTGAAATGTCCTACTATCGTTACCCAGTTAACTCCGCAGTCTTCAGATCTCTTTATCCCTCCTTCAGAGGTTTAACTTCCTCTGTTCTTGAGGGTCAAGCTGGCGACCCAACACTGGCATTGGTGGGGCCACTCTTTTTTTTTTTTTTTTAAACAATTTATTTCTCACAGTTCTGGAGGTTGGGAGGCCCAAGTTCAAGGTGCTAGCAGACCCAGTGTCTGGTAAGGGCCCGCTTCCTGGTTTGTCAATGGTTGTCTTATTGTACCCGCACATGAAAGAGGGGGAGCAAGTTCTACTGTGCCATCTTTATTTACTTTTATTTCTTGGCCACACGGCGTGGCATGTGGGGTCTTAGTTCCCTGGCCAGGGATCATACCCGAGCCTCCTGCATTGGAAGCGCGGAGTCTTAACCGCTGGACCGCCAGGGAAGTCCTGGTGAGCTACTCTTGATACAGGAGTCATTTGTATATTCACTCATCTGACAAGTATTTATTGAGTGCTGTTACACGTTGGGGTGTCTGGAAGCAGACGCCGAGACAGGACTGTGGTGCAGTGTGTTTATTAGAGGGCGTCTGTGGAAGGTTTGAGCAGAGGAAGAGTCGAACGGTGACAGAGGCCCTGACACTTGTAGGCGCCGCACGGAGCGGGGCCTGTGGTGCACGTTCCCTGGCACAGTGAGCTGTGTCAGGGCCCACCGGGCAGAGCCTGGGGGCAGTGGCCTCCAGAGGAGGGTGACAGCTGGGGGCCTTCCACCGATCACACCTCCTGCAGGTGTGCAGCAAATGTGCCCTTGACAGGGGTTCTGAGAGGCGCCTGTCTGTGTCCACCACGGGCACGTGCTCTAGACCAAGATCTCTTCGAGGTGTGAGCACGAAACAGATCAAAGTCCCTGCCCTCGTGCACTTCACATTATAGTGGTGGAGATAATAAACAAACGAATGACTGAATTACGTAACAAATACCCAGTGAGGAGTACCAGGGAGAAAAATAAAGCAAATAAGGCAGGCACAGAGAGTGTTGCAGGGAGAATTGCAATTTTAGAATGGAGTCAAAGAAGGCCTCCCTGAGGAGGTAAGAATCGAGTCAAGACACATAGGCGGTGAGGGACGGAGCCGTGTGGATATCTGGGAAGAGTCTTTTTTTATTTTGTAATTTATTAGAGTATAGTTGATTTACAATGTTGTATTTCTGCTGCTGCACGGCAAAGTGATTCAGTTGTACACATATACATCCCTTTTCGTATTCTTTTCCATGATGGTTATCACCGAATATTGAATAGATTGAATACAGTTCCCTGTGCTGCATAGTAGGACCTTGTCGTCTTTCCCTCCTGTATGGAATAGTTTGCCTCTGCTGATGGGAAGAGTTTTTAAGCAGAGGCAATGACAAGGTTCAGAGTCCCTCAGGTGGGAACAGTGAGAGACCACCGTGGCTGGGGCAGAGGGTTTCGGGGCGAGAGCTGGAGTAGTTGAATTCAGAGGAGCAATGTGTAGCAGTGGGGCAAGATGGGCTAGGGCTTCGGGGACTCTTCTGATGGTTTCGGACTTTATGTGGAGTAAGGCGAGAAGCCATCGGATGGTTCCAAGCAGAAGGGTGATATCATATGATTTACCACTGCTTTTAAAAACATGTACCGGTGCTGCTCCAAGTGGCGATGTTATTAGGAAAGAATAAAATTGGAGTCAACCTGATGCAGCCTGAAGAGTTTAGCTAGAGACACCTGGGGAGTTAGAGGCACCGCCCGCCCCCTCCCGCCCCCCCGAGAAGGACCACGGAGTTGTGAGCAGTTAGGAGCAAAACCAAGAGACTGATCAGGCAAATTCAAGGTTGAGACTCTTAGTAAAGACAGTTACAAGTTTATTCGGGTGAATTGTTGCACCTTTGACTCCTTTTCTGGGGAAAAGAATGTGGCTGTGTCAGAAGCCTTAGGTACTTCTGAATTTCTCTGATTTGGCTCTTTGCTGGATTTACTGTTGTGCGATGTGTCTATTCATATTTGCAAGAGACAACCGTAAAAAGTGAGTTGATAATATACCCGTCAGAAACGGCTTTTAAGGATTTTCCTGGTGGTGCAGTGGTTAAGAATCCGCCTGCCAGTGCTGGGGATACTGGTTCGATCCCTGGTGCAGGAAGATCCCACATGCCATGGAGCAACTAAGCCCATGCGCTACAACTACTGAGCCCGCAAGCCACAACTACTGAGCCCGTGTGTGACAACTACTGGAGACAACGCGCCTAGAGCCCATGCTCAGCAACAAGAGAAGCCAGTGCAAGGAGAAGCCCGTGCACCACAACGAAGAGTAGCCCCCGCTCGCTGCAACCTTACGCAGCAATGAAGACCCAACGCAGCCAAAAATAAACAAATTAATTAAGTTTTTAAAAAAGAACTATATAAATCTGAACAGACAATATACTACTTAAAAAAGAGTAAAAAGAGCGCTTTTAGCTCCTTTTCACCTATTGCATAGTTCTATTAGATGACTACCATTTTTGAGGAACTGTGTTTGTGTTGTTACTCCAGTTTCTTTACTGTGTGAGGTGATAAATGCTAGCTAGTTCTTCTCAGTTTTGTTGAACTAACCTTCATTCATTGAGCACTTACGGAAGCGGGGTAAGTGCTAGGCATTTGGACGTATGTTGGTGACACAAGGATGCACACAGAATTTGGTGCTTGCAGGCCCAGGGCTGGCTGGTAGTCTAGAGAAGTGGTTCTCATAGTGCTGTCCTGGTTCTGGACCAGCTGCATCAGCATCACCTGGGACTTGTTAGAAATGCACATTTTTAGGCCCCACCTAAAATATACTCAATTATTCTAGAAGTAGCAACCAGCAATCCAGGTGACCCTCAGGAATGCTAAAATTTAAGAACACTGGCCTAGAGATGAGCAAATTAAATGGTATAACACAGTCGTGTGACACAAGGAAACCCCAGGTGATGGGTGAGCCCGGAGGAGCTAGGCCTAACTTAAGGCAAAGTTGAACCACCTCCAGGAGGATGGGCTGCCTGAGATGAGCCTTAAAGACAATACGTGTTAACAAGATGTAGAAAAGGTAGAAAAGAGCCTCCGGGCGCAGGGACCAGGTCAGCCGTGGAGGCCAAAGACCACACTGAGTGCAGCTCCCTGTGGCTGCAGGGTTACGTGCCTGGTGGGCTTTCAGGGTGAAGATGGAGAGCTAGGTAGATAGTAAGACCTTTAAGTACTACCCTTAAACAATTCTTCTGGTTTTATACCCTCAAACAAGAATATTGCTAAACTCTCAGTGATAACCGCTGGAGGAATTTGATGCGGGAAGAGGATCAGAATCACCCTCTGGGTTTTGTTCTCAAATCTCAGACTCCTGCCATCACTGTCATGGCACTTGTTCAAGCAAAGGGCTGTTTGGTTCAAGATACTGCCTCAAGGGTGCCTCCTGAGATGCAATAAAGAGGCTTCTTGGCTTCTTGACATGATGCTGACGTGGTGTTTCTCCAGAATTGATTGCTAGGGGATGGTGGTGTTTCTGGGCCTCTCACGGAAGTGCCTATGCATCAGACATTTATATGGTACCAATTCTTTCTCAGCCCCCTGTTCCCCAGGGCTGCTTTCTCAGCAGTAGCCCTTGAAGCATCTCCCTGTGTTTTGGGTCTGTCATACCTCTTTTTCTCTAATTCTTTGTTTTTGCTATTCCTTGCTGTTCTTCTGCCATTTGTTAGGTATTCCATAGCTAAATTACAGTACTTGGAGAGAGAAGCTTTTCCAATATTTTGCCCCTCTGCTGTGATAAATTCCGTAACTTGTGGTAAAGTAGAAAATTGATTTTGAGATTCCAATATTAAATAAATTATAAACTTCCAAATGGCCTAACCTTGCATTTTCTGCTTGACATTTAAGTTACTTGCTTACCATTTTTTTTTTTTTCCTAAAAGATTTTTACTTCTTTCTCTATAGGCCTTTTATTGTTGCCTTGAAGGACTTTCACTAAAGGTACATTTTTACATGTGATTTTTCACTTGTGAGATTTGAAAGGGGATTTGTTAGACTTTTAGACTCTGGGGTTATAGGACTTAGATTCCATGTATTTAAATGCAATTGTTAGCTTTATCCTCTACAGCCTCTAGCACATGCTTGTAAACACAGTGGCTTAATCCTGTAGTTTGGTATTGGGAGTTTCATTTCCAAAGCAGGGGAGAATTCTGAGCTGCATTTCAATGACATTCTTTTTGCCGGTGCACTAGGTTTATGAGAGAGAGAGCAGTGAAGTATGCCACCAATACAACAAGCTGTCAACAATGTGACTTTCCCATTAAGCGTATTCTCCCTTCATCTGGACAGTCCACAGTCTTGTGCTGTGAGTTTTTCAGGGTGCTACTGGCTTCAAAGTAGCCATGACTTTTCTTTTCTTTTCTTATGAAACTCAGTCAGCTTGAGTTCTGGAATGATGCCTTGAGGAGCCTAATGGACCCTCTCTCTAGCAAAGCTAACATGTAACTGCTGAAAATTATATGTGATAAATATATGTGTGTGATTATACACACATGTATATATATAATTGTAAGTATATAAATATTTAAATATAGTTTATATAATTATATAAAGTTATATATATATGTATGTGTGTATCTGTATATTTAGCAATTACATGGTTAACATTATAAATCTCTGGAAATTGTCCTCAGGACCTATAGAAAATAGAGAAACATTTAAAAAATTTACTAAATCTTGGTAAGAAGAGTGAGGATCTGTCGCATTTAAGCCCTGACTTTCTGCCTCTCCCCTCTCCCCAGCTCAGTGTGATAGAAACTTTAATCCAGGCATATGTAGCCAAGAAGATGGGCCTTTCTCTTCCACAACTACCATTTTCCCCCACGAGGGGCTTGCCGCTGGCATCTCTCATCCCCCATCCACCAGCTTCTTGCTATAGGTGCTGCTGAGAAGACTGGTCTCCCTTCTCTTATCCAGTCACACTGCTAGGGCAGAAGTTTTACCCCAGGCATAGCCGGCCAAGAATGCTGGCCCTGAAACACCCACCTCAGTTTGCTTATAAGGTGGGGATCATCAGCGAGCCCTCCTTTCACCTCAGGAGGGGAAAGCTGAGAAGATCAGGGGTTACCATCCTTTCCCAGGGCCCCACTCACAGAGCAGGGTGTCATCCTGGGAGAAGCAGGCCATTATCCATCCCCTCCCCACCACCTGCCATTGCATTTACACAAAAATACTGCCTGGGAGATAGATAAAAAAAAAAACAAAAACAAAAACAAAAAAAAACAGAGCTCCACAGAACTCCCTAAGGGAACTGACTTATTTGGGAACAAAGAGTGGTGATATTCATGCCTAGGGGTGTTGTTGAAAACAGTGGAGATGTTGGTGATACCCAGTTAGTAGTGGTGTCCTTTGGCTGGTACCTCAGTGATAGCAATAAGCAAAATGGTAGGCCAGCTTAGAAGTGTAACAGAGTGTACTAGGGAAAGAGACAATTTAGAAGAGCCCTTCTAAGGTCTGAGTAGCCTAAAAGACTGGCAAAGTTCTGTAGTTAGGTACACTGAAAATGGGCTCTAACTTAATCAAGTAAGGCTGTGAAGCAATTTATGCCCCAGGGCATTGTCAGAAACAGTAGTGGAATCAGATAGCAACTAATGGAGACTAAGAGCTGGGTGTAATACCAATAAGGGTAGATCAGCTCAGATGCCCAGGGAAACTGTGTTTATACCCAAGACTTCACCCTGTGAGGAGTGATTTCAGCAGCAGCACACTGTGGAGGAAACATTTCAATTAAATAGTCTACCTAGAGCGGTAAACAAATAAAAAGCAACTAAGAAAACAGTAACAAGCCCTGGAAAAGGCAGTGGTGGTGCTGGTTCAGTATGCAGAGTTGCTATTATATACTATTAAAAATGTCTAGTTTTACATGAGATTGACTGAAAACTTATCAAATCGGATGGAAAATATTCATCTCTACATCTAAGAAACTTGGAGAACTCCAGGTAGGAGAAAATACATGGCAATACATAGCCAGACACAACATAGTCAAATGTTAAAAGCCAAAATCAAAAAGAAAATTAGAAAGCAGAAAAAAAAAAGTCTCATTATTGACTGGGGAACTCCAATAACATTAACAGGTGACTTAGCATCAGAAGCAGTGCAGGGCTGGGATGGCTTAGTCAAGGTGCTGAAAGAAAACAGCTATCAGCCAGAAATCCTATATGCAGTAGAACTGTCTTTCAAAAGTGAAGGTGAAATAATGACATTCCCAGATAAACAAAAATTGAGGGAATTTGTTGCTGGCCCATGTATCTCAGAAGAAATGTTAAAGGAAGCTCTATATGCTGAAAGCAACTGATACTGGATTCATATTCAAATCCACATAGAAAAGCAAAGAGCACTGCTAAAGGTAATTATTATGTAGGTAATTTTAAAACACAATATAATTGAACATCTTTTTTTTTTTCTTCACTGACTTAAAAAACACTTGTTAGGTCTATAATGTCTAGAAATATAATATTTGACAGTAACAGCACAGAGGCAGTGGATGGAAACTAATCTCTTTTGGGGTAAGGGAATGATACCCGATGGTAGCTCAAATACACAGGAAGAAATGAAAAAAACCAGAAATGGCAAATAGTAAGTTCACTACAACAAACTCTATAAATATATACTTACCTCTTTAAAAGACGCCAGATTACATAAATACTTGTATTTTGGATTGTAACATATATCGATGTGCTACATATGACAATAGCACTAAAAATGGAGCAAGGGATAGACTTATATAAGAGTAAAGTTTCTATGTCTAACTAAAATTAAGTTAGCATGTAAGTTACGATGCATTTTATAAGCCTCAGAGCAGCTACTAGGAAAATAGCTGAAAAATATATAGTGAAAAATTACTAAAGGGAAATGGAGCTCTCCTACATTGCTGGTAGTATTGTTAAAATGATGCATCCACTTTGGAAGACAGTTTACCTGATACCGTACGGTTCATTTTGAAGGTGTAAAACTCGATGATTTTTAGTACGTTGACAAAGTCGTGAAACCGTTAACGCAGCAGAATTGTAAAAATCCATGTCCATTAGCCATCATTCCCCATTCTCCACTCTCCTTAGCCCTTGGAACCCATTCATCTCTTTTCTAACTATAAATCTGCCTCTTGTGGAAATTTCATTGAATTAAGTAAATGAAACTCGCTGGGAACACCCATCTTCTTACTCCAGAAAATCTGTTTTTTTCCTAACGTGTCACACATTTCTCTCACGAAAGCCTGTGGTCAGTTGGCTGCCTTTCTTGCCTTGACCCCCAAACAACACCACCACTGAAAGACACCAAAACATTAGTTTTTATAAAGTTTTGGGGAAATACAGAAAACTATAAAGAAGAAAATGAGTGAATAACACCACCCAGGAAACAAACTGTGAACATTTTTATATAATTCTCTCCAGTTTTTCCTCTGAGTATCTATGAGTACACATTCAATTCACTTTTAACATAATTCAGATCACAGTATGTATATAATAATTTAGCTAGTTTTAAAAAATTGATATTATCTCCCGGGTAATTCCCTTTGGCATAGTTCTTCAGAAACGTAACTTAATAACTGCCCAGTAGTTACTCTATGTATGCATCATAATTTATTTAATGCTTTCACTGTTGGACATTCAAATTGATTCAAGATTTTTTATGCTATGAAAAGTGCTATGTACATAGACCTTCGTCTGAATTTGTTTAATTAGAAGAAACCCATAGAATGTATAAACTTTTAAAAAGTTGTTAATGTGTGTGGCTAAATTGTTATCCCAAAAGGTTACATAATTTTGTTGTATCAACAAAGCATTTATAGGGAAGCTGTAAAGGCTAGCGGTGAGGTGTATGACTCAGGAAGCTTGGACTTAAAACTTAGCTCCACCACATAGTAAGTGTATGAATCAGAGTTCTGTGAAGAAACAGAACCAGGAGGATTGTGTGTATGTGTGTGCATTTATATATTGAGAGAGGGAGCCCACGCATGTGAGAGAGAGCAAGCCAAAAAAAGATTTATTTTAAGGAACTGCGTCAAGCAGTAGTGGAGGGTTGGTGAAACCAAAATTTGTGATGGGGTGGGTTGGCAGGCTAGGACTCAGGGAAGAGTTGCAGTTTAGGTCCAAAGGCATCCTTGTTCTAGTAAGGCCTTCAGCTGATTAGATGATACCCACCCACATTAGGGAGAGTAATCTGCTTTACTTGAAGCCCACTTATGTAAATGTTAATCCCATCCCAAAACACCCTCCCAGAAACACCCAGAATGATGTTTGATCACATATCTGAGCACTGTGGTCCAGTCAATTTGACACATAAAATGAACCATCACACTCAATGTGTGTCTTGTGTGTGTTCTCAACCTCTGTTTCCTCATCAGAAAGTGGAGAATGATATAGCTACCTTAAAGAATTTGGGGAAAAATGAAAGAGTAAAATACGTGAAACAAGTCTGGCACAGAGTTAGCACCCACTAAACGTCAGCCACTATATTATTATATCACCTTGCTGTCCCAGTTCTTATCATTGGGAAATTGTGCTAACGTTAAAAATAAAATGTACCTCACTGTTTATTAGCCTCTTTGATTTTCTACTCAAGTTGACTTTTCACATATGTCTTCTGCTAACTTTTGGTTGAGGCTTCTGTGTTTATTTTTTGTTGCTGTACATAAAAAACTGAAATAGGATATCATTAAATGTCTATGTGATTAATTTCTACCAAAGCTATTAGATATATGCATAAATTATTTTATATATTTATATTATATATAAATATTATATTTTAAAATTTTACATATGTTTTGGTTCTTTTAGCTTGCAAGATTCTTGTGAGCATGGACTAAGTCTTATGTTGTTTTGTGCTCTACTAATCAGCTTAAAAATAGATGCTTGTAAAAGTTTTGATTAGGAGAATTGAGTTCAGCATGGAAATATACCAATGGCATTGAAAAGATCCCCTTACTAAAGGCTTTCCAGAGATAAAGCAACCTTTTCTCTGTCCTCGTTTGTTTCTCACCTCTCTCTATGATTTTTCTTTCTTCATGTCCTGCTGCCGTCATCTTGTCATCTTCCTTCAGAGCTGAGTCCCAGGGGGAGAGCTGGCTGAATGTCTTGATCCTGGGGCCTCTGGAGAAACCTTTGAGATTACAGAATGATGATGTCATGATGATGATGATAACGATGATGAGTATCTTCTGTTGAACACATACCATATGCCAGGCACCATTCTAAGAACTTTACTTAGTCCATCTAGTTCTCACACTAGCTTTATGAGGTAGAGGCTCTTATTGATCACCACTTTTTAAATGAGGAAACAAAGACACAGGGAGATCTCAGAGCTCACAAGGAGTTCCTGGGTACCCACCCAGACATGCTAACTCCAGAGTTCATGCTCTTAATGACTGTACAATTCAGCTTCCCTAGAAATTATGATGAAATCCTAGAAAGCATGGTGGAGTAAATGCTAAATAGAAGCAGGGCATTTTGGGACCAGGTCTTAATGGGGATAAAGAGTCACAGGCTCGGGGAAAGGGAAGAGAGGGAGGAAAATACACCTTTGTTTTACATAAGCCAGATTCTCAACTAGCGAAAGTAATGCAGGCGTTGATCTGAGGGCAAGATGTATCAAATAGGAGTGAAGGCGAAGCGCTACTGTTACGTGGTCTCTAAGCTGTGACCATTGAAGACAAGATTGCTGGCCATCTGTGGGAAGCCGTTGATCCGGGTCATATTTCATTTGATACTAGTAATTGGAGATCACGTAACGATATGCTGCATATTCCAGATTTCAGGTTCAAGTCTGTACCCCTCACAAGCCAGGAGGTGGATATGTCAACCAGTAATCTCAGTGCATCAAGAAAATAATCTCCTGTGATAGTTACAAAATGTTCTGGGGGTATCAACCACTAAGTCTGGGATCAAAGAATCATAAGGGATTCATGGAGGGGGAGATGTGTGAGCTGAGTTAGATGAATAGAAAGATGTATAGAAGTTTACCTGACAGTTAAGTACAGACAGTCTAGGTAGTTGGAATGGCCAGTGCAAAAGAAAGGTGAGGGCATATTTAGGGAATTGTGGTTCAGCATGACCTAGAACGGGGAATGGAAGGCATCACCTCTTATGCCAACTATTTTAAATGGCAGGAGTTTGTTGAGATATTTTAGGGAGAAGGAATGTAATGTTATGCTGCACTCAGTTGGAAAGGGGACCTTGACTGATCGATTGGTGATGTCTGCCATGAGTACAGGTGTGGGGAGGGTAGTGCTCTTGCTAAGATTTTCTCATTGCTTCGGTTTGACAGATAAGCACAGGACAGATTGTGAAGGCACTTTCTTTCCTTGTTATGAAGTTTTAACATTATCCGGGAGGTAAAAACATCACTGAAAGACTTTAAAGCAGATAAAGCAGATGTGACATGGTTGGAGTTACCCTTTGGAAAATAACTGTGGAAGTAGTTTGGAACATGGCTACCATTCTCCCCTGCACACACAACACCCTCTGCCCTCCTCCCCTTGTACGCCTATCCCTCCTCACTTGTCAGAGAAGTAATATGTAACAAGGCAATAAGGATTAATCGGACCCTTCATAGGTCATGGTAAAATAACCTGCAATGCCGCTTGGGACATCTTATAAATAAGGTTGCTATTCAGCTGTTAGGCACTAATCACACGAGTTCAACCTTGCTGGTTGTTCGGTATTCTTCTACACTAGGTAGTAATTTCCAGTCTCCCAAGAAGCCCTGGGTGAGCCCTGCTAATCTGGCCACTCCAGTTTCTCCCTGCAGGACGTAGCCAAGGTCAAAGCAGGAGATGCCTCGAAGTTAATGAGGGACCATGATCCCTGCTCCGGAGGGTTTTGGTCTGAATCCTTTCTGATTCATAAGTATCTTTTCTACATCAGTGGTGCGATATCTTGAATATAATTCTGTTTAAGGATAACTTCAAAGCACTGGAGTTGTCAAGCTTCAGATAATTTGCACGATTTTTTAAAAACCAAACCAAATCAATCCAAACAATACTGAAGTAAACCCCTTCATTCTGGCAACTTTGGGGTCAAGTTTGGAACCTCCCTTATAATTCCATATTCTTACAAAAAGAGTATCTGTGCTTGTCTTGGCAGCATATATACTAAGAGTTGAGTATTTATGGTTCCAAGGAGAGGCTACTTTGGTGGGAATGGAGCCCTGGAACAATGACGCTTACCTCTGCAGTGTTTACAGACATCACCTGCAAGGCGCAGAAGTTCATTAAAGGCATGGATTCTGGACTCCACCATCAGAAGTCTGAATCTCTTAGTCTGTGATGATGTCTCAGAAGGTGGTGGTAGTGGTATTATTTTTAAAATTAACACAGGCTCCAAATGATGCTGTGGCAGGTGGTCTGTTAGTCACATTTAAGACGTGCTCTTAACTCTGGAGTATGCGAAGAGCCAAAGTGTTGTGAGCGTTCTGCAAATATGTAAAATATACAACTGTTTTCCTCTGGGAGAACAGAGGTAGGATTGGGTTAGTTAGGAAATGTGGTCTTTGACTTTACAAAGGTGTTATTTACTTCATCAAGGATTTGCTTCTGTATTTCTACTTTATTTAAAGATGATCACAACGATATGCACGCTATTAAAAAATCAAACAGGACTCAGTCCTAATGGAATGGAAGAGTTCCCCACGCCCCCATCCTCACTTCTCCCTTTCTCTCTTCCCCGCCTCCCTTCTCCCAGTGTCTGTCAGTTGCACTAGTAATTGTAATGTCGAGGCTGATGACGTTTACATTCCACAGTGTAACCTTAATTAAGTCTTCTGCACATTTTCTATAGACTGATTCGAAACCAACGGCATTTTCATTATTATGACTAGGAAAATACTGTTCTTGGCAGAGCCAGGGAGAGTGTTCCGATGACATTTCGTTCTCTACAGCCCCCAAAACATAACCCCTGTGCCTCTCAAGGTGGAACATCCAGATGGGGGCTTCCTTCTCGGGGGGATCAATTACCCTGAAGTTGTACATCACTGCGTAAATCGCTGTGCAAATGCCTAGAAAAAGAGGTTGACAAATTAAAACCATATGCTTCAGGGATGATCCCAAAGAAGACCCACTTGATCTTGCAACCTGAAAGTTTTCTCGCGTTGAAATGGCCAAGTTCACTCTGACTCCCCCCGCCAAGAAGTACAAAGAGCTTTTATTTTCTTGGCATTTATAGTAGGGTTATATTGAGAACTTGTATATTGATATGTTGAGCTTTACATAGATATGTTGAATTTATATATAGATAGATATAGAATTATATTCCCTGTACATTTCATATATATATATATATATATATATATATATATATATATATATATAACTTATATGTGTTGATTCTTAATGGGCTGCATGTTCCTTCCGTGGTTATCACTGGTGCATTGGCTGAAAATAAAGGTAAATTGTCGTTCTTCTTATATTCTGAACAGGATGCGGTCACACCTCAATTTATCTGAGACTCATTTACAAAAATTAATATATTATGTTTCACAAATAGGGAGATACAATGGCTGGAAATTACGGGTTGATGGATGGTGCAGTAGAATCTTTGGTATCTGTGGGGAAAATGGCCACACCTGCTAATCTCCATAAGGTTCTCCTGAACCGAAACATCTTGCATTCACCTGCCTGTCAGTGGTCCCCAGTTTTACCTGTTCTTCGAGACCCAACCCAAATCCCACCTCTTCTGGGAACTTTACCTGATTGCTTCTGTCCATGGTCGATGCCAGTCTTACACTGGAGTAACACTTCCCCCTGTACATTATATCAACACCTTGCGTATAGCAGTAACAAGCCCATTTTAAGATGAGGAGACCAAGGCTTAGGGAACTTGAAAGAATTGCTCGAGCTCACACAGCCAGTAAGGAGCTAAGATCGAAACTCATGTCTGCTGAACCTTATGCATGCTGTTCCTCGCACTGTGACCCTGTGGCCTCCCAGCCATCTCTACCTCAGGTTTTTTCTCAAGTCATTCATTTAGCGCTGAATATAGTCTCCGTTATTTTTCATGTATTTTAATGTATGTATGCTCTCTGAGAACTGTTGCTATATATTCAGCTTCTCAGCATTTGTATCCTTTATAACATCTTGTCCACAGGAGGTATTTGACAGATGTGGCCCCAGTAGGCTCGTTTTGCTGAAGACATGCTGGGAGATTGCCATAGACCTCGGTCATTTCACAGAAGGAGGCTCTCCCATCTTAACCACTCCGTGCCCTTCAGATTCATTTATTCAACTATAATGTTGTCAGTTCTGCGGGGATATCTCTTAGGCATCTCTAAATTAACATGTCCCAAGCTAATTTCATGATTTTCTCCCTCAACTCTACCTGTCTCCTTATTTTCCAGTTGTGCAAGCTGAAGATCCTTGATTCTTTCCTTTCCTCGTTTCCCTGCATCCCGCTGATTTGCAGATCCTCTTATTACTACCTCCAGAATGCAGTGGAAATCCATCTGCCTCTGTCCATCCGCTGCATTGCTCAAGTCCAAGCCTCCCCCCTCTCACATCTGAATTGCTATAGTCATTTCCAAAGTGTTCCACCCACTGTTTCCCCAGTGCCCTCGCCCCAGTTTCTCCTGCACAGATTAGCCAGGGGTATCGGTTTCAAAGCACCCATCCCACCTTGTCATCCCCCACTTGAAAATCTTCTCTCGGCCTCCATGACTCTTAGAATACCATCCACCTTCTTTGCCAAGTCACAGGATTCCATGAGCTCTGTTTCCTGTTAAATTCGCCCACCTGACCACGTACCCACTCTCTGTCCTGCTCACTGTGATCCAGACATGTCATTCTCTTCTCTGGTTCTTGAACATATAAAGCCATTTCCACCTCAAAATTCTTCTACAAGTTATATCTTCTCAAATATTCTATTTTCAGTTCTCCGTGTGGTGGCCTGTTTCTTCTTTCGTGTCTCAGACAAAATGCTGTTGCTTTAGAAACACCTTCCCTGACCACCCTTTAGAAAGTGGTCACCCTTCCTTCTAGTTTCCTTTCTAGCATACTGCCTTGTTTATTTGCCTTTTATCCTTCAACTCGGTAATTAGTCCCCACCCCTTTTAGAACATAAACTCCGTGAGATCGGCAGCCTTGTCAGGCTTGTTCAGCTCTGCCCCAGGAGCTAGCAGGCTGGTGGTCCTTGCCATTTGGAGAACCGTTGTAAGTTTCTTGGTTGGGTAGATAGATGGAGTGCTGGATGGAGGAAGGAGGAGGGAAGGAGAGGGGAAAAAGGATGGAAATAATAGCTACTGAGAGATTCCCATCATTAGACACATGTGGGAAGGGATGCTCAGAGAAGGAGAAAACTTCATACTGAAGGGTATGGGCTCTCCCAGAACTGGCCCAAAGCATGGGTACCATAAACCAGCTCAGTTTCCTGGAGAAGATCCTGGGGCTAAATGGATCAATTGTATGATAATGTTAATTCCACATGGAGCTGCTCCTTTCTAAGGTCCTGCTCCTTCCCCAGCCTCTGAAAAACATTCTAAACACAAGCCTTCTCTTCATGAGAATGGAGAGGCATTCATTCATCCATGTAGCGGGGTTTTGGAATGCCAGCGAATGCTCCACACCCCCCCCACACGCCCCAGCAACGAATTTTGCCAGAAGTCCTGAATGTATTTTAGAACGCAAACATAACTCTGGATAGACAGCGGCATCTTGATCCATTAAAAGTCCCTTTCTTTGTTCACATTTGATGACTTTCTTGTAAGAGTAAAATACAAAACGTGTATCTTGAGCAAGAAGGGAGCTAGAGAGTTTTTGGTCACCGAGGGAGAAACATGCGAGTCTTTGCCACTTGGGGGATGTCTTGTTGGAGAGGGGTGGCCATTCCAGGGAGGACCACTAAAGGAAACTGCTCGCTGCTGTTCAGCAGAACTTCAGCGGCATGTTCAGATACGCATAGTCAGATGGCGGCTTTACAGGTTCACTGTCCAGTATCATCTGTCTCAAATGGCTTCGAATGCTGCTCTCTCCTGGATCACGAAACAGCATTAATGCCAACAGTGTGGGTGAAATCTGATGAACACGTACCATGGCTCTGTTCGCTCAGCTATGCCCCATCATGCAAAAGACACTGGTACCCAGAGAATGGCCAAAGTTAGGGATCAAACATAGAAAAACACTCTAGTTCATCCTGTAGCTAAAGGCTCTCCTAAATGTTAATGCTTTCCCGTCACCCCCAAGCGCTGCGATTAAGGGGAGAAGTACTGTGTTCTCCTGAGGATAATCAGGGTTTAATAATACCTGTTCAGCTATTTATAATTCATTTTCAACTTTACATCTGAAAACTTTACCTCCTGTTCCTATTTTTGTCAGGTTTATAATGATCATTTTTTGCCCAGTGGCTAACCTCCTGCCCCCTTCCTGGCTCGCTCTGGCTCATTTGTAGACTATGTTTTCTCTCTCATGGTCTCATTTCTGTTTTCTGCCCCCCCACACCCCGTTTCTCTATTCCTCTAATTTCCTGTACTTCTGAGCACTTGGTGTGTAAAATGTGTCTAGCAGAGGGATTGAACTTTACCTGTAAGAGGTCAACAGGGATGGGAAATAGTGTTAAATTAAGGAAAATCATGGGAAATCCATTAAAAGAATGAATTCTTTCTACTTTAATAAAATATTTGCAAACTGGCTTGTATCCAAGTTAATTTTTACATATTCTTAATTATTTTAGAAATAATTATGCCAGTTAATTGTGTGTTTTTGTATTTTCCCGCCTCCCTCCAGCTCTCACACTTTTTCTTGACCTTCTACCAGAGGTGATGTGCTGAAAGTTAGATTAACATACTGGTTAATATGGACAGACCCTGCCAAAATATTGCATCGGTTTATTTTTTAAAATTCATACATGATCTGTTCTGATTTTTATTTATTTAATTGAAATATAGTTGATGTATAACATTATCTTGGTTTCAGGTATAAAATACAATAATTTGATATTTGTATATATTGGGAAATGATCACTACAATAAGTCTAGTTAATAGCCATCACCATACATAGTTAGAAATTGTTTTTCCATGTAATATTTTCTTTAAGCACATTTCAAATATATAATGCAGCATTAATAACTATAGTTACCATGCTATACATTACATCTCCAGGACTTACTTATTCATAACTGAAAGTTTGCATGTTTTAACCTCTTTCATCCATTTCACCCACCTCCAATCCAGTCTCTGATAACAGTCAGTCTGTTCTGTTTCCTTGAGTTTGTTTGTTTTTGTTTTGGGGACTGGTTGTTTTTAGATTCCACATATAAATGAGATCATATAGTACTTGCCTTGGTCTGTCTGTCTGACTTGTTTCACTTACTATTATGACCTCAGGTTCTATCCATGATTTTTCAAAGGGCAATATTTCCCTCTTTTTTATGGCTGAATAATATTGTGTGTGTGTACACTATATATATATCACATTTTCTTAATCTATTCATCCATCATTGGACATTTAGGTTGTTTCCATGTCTTGGCTATTGTAAATAATGCTGCAGTGAACATGGATTTGAATATATCTTTTTGAGTTAATATTTTCATTTCCTGTGGATAAGTTTTAAATTTTTCTGGATATATACCCAGGAGTGGGATTGCTGGATCATATGGTAGCTCTCTTTTTAACTGTTTGAGGAACCTCCATACTGCTTTCCATAGTGAGTGCACCAGTTGACATTTCCACCGTCAGTGCACGAGGGTCTCCTTTTCTCCGCACCCTCACCAACACTTGTTATCTCCTGTCTTTTTGATAATAGTCATTCTAAAATGTGTGATATATCATTTTGGGTTTGATTTGCATTCCCTGATGATTAGCGATGTTGAACATCTTTTCATGTACCTCTTGGCCATCTGTATGTCTTCTTTGGAAAAATGTGTGTTCAGATCCTCTGCCTGTTTGCCTGTTTTTTAATTGTTTTTTTGTGTGTGTTTGGTTTTTTTTGCTATTGAGTTGTATGAGTTCTTTATATTTTTATAATTTTTGGATATTAACCCCTTACCTGGAATAAGATTTGCCGATATTTTCTCTTGTTCTGTGGGTTGCTTTTTCATCTTGTTGATTGTTTTCTTTGCTGTGCAGAAGGTTTTTAGTTTCATGTATTCCCATTTGTTTAGTTTTGTTGCCTTTGTTTTCAGTGTCAAATCCAAACAATCTTTGTCAACTCTAATGTCAAGGAGTTTACCACCTGTATTTTCTTCCAGGACCTTATAGTTTCAGGACTTTATATTCAAGTCTTTAATCCATTTTGAGGTTTTTTTTTTTTTGTATGGTATAAGATAGTGGTACAGTTTTATTCTTTTGCATGTGGCTGTCTAGTTTTCCCATCATTTATTGAAGAGACTGTCTTTTCCCCATTGTGTATTCTTGGCTCCTTTGTCATAAATTGACTTTATATGCTGTGGGCTTATTTCCGGGATTTCTGTTCTGTTCCATTGACCTATGTGTCTGTTTTTATGCCAATACCACACTGTTTAGATTTGTTCTGATTTTTAAAAGTAAAATTGACCTTAGGGGAAAAAACCAAATTCTCCTTTTATTCCATTAAATTATGTTAAATTTTGTCATTTGCAAGGCTTGGTTATCAGAACAAGACGGTATGACCGCGTTGCTTTGGTTTTTCTTCATCTTGTCTCTTCATCCTGGTATCGTTTTTATGGTCCATTCTCTGGTGCAGTAGCCAGTAAACTAGAGAAGTGACTTTATTCCAGATCCCCGGGGTACTTCCCAGGGAATTCCATGCCTTTTTCTTCTCCTTTAGCTCCATTTCTTATAGATGTGTGCTCTTGAGGTCCAGCTTGAAGGGCAGGCTTTCTCAGATGTGCCCTTGCCATTATATGTATATGTTATTCATATCGGTAAGCTAGAACTGAATGCTGATGCCAGAGTACATATGTAAATCATAAATGAGCTATTATAATAGTGTGTAGTTGAGAGTTGGGAAGAATAAGAAGAGCCACTTATTAGTGGAGCATTTTAAAAAGATCTGTCTGTGTCAGGCGTCACCAGCTTAATTAAGGTGACATCAAACTTAGGACACAGTGTGGTGAAAGTTTGTTGTAAATCTGACATGCTTCATGATACAGGGATGGAGCAGTGATGATAGAGGGATTAAGAAAGAGCAGTGTAGTTCACATAGGTTACCAAGATTAAGATAATTGGTACATCCATCCCCTCACATAGTTAATTTTTTGTATGTATGTGTGTGGTGAGAAAGCTTAAGATCTACTCTGAGCAACTTTCAAGTATCAATACCATTTATTAACTATGGTCACCATGATGTACATTACACATTCAGAACTTATTCTTCTAATAACTGAAAATTTGCACTCTTTGACCTACATCATCCCATTTCTCCCCTCCCCTCAGCCCCTGACCACCACCATTCTATTCTCTGTTTTTATAAAATCAGATTTGTTTTGTTCTTAGATTCCACGTATAAGTGATACCATACAGTACCATGCTGCATTTGTCTTTCTATTCCTTGCTTATTTCATAGCACAGTTCTCTCCAGTTTCATCCATGTTATCAGAAATGTCAGGATTTCCTTCTTTTTATGGCAGAATAATATTCCAATTACACACACACACACACACACACACACACACACACACACACACACACGACACATTATTTTCTTTATCCAGTCAGCTGTCAAAGGACATGTAGGTTGTTTCCAGATCTTGGCTATTGTGAGAAATGCTGCAGTGAATGTGGGTATGCAGATATCTCCTTGGGATACTGATTTCAATTCCTTTGTATATATATCCAGGAGTGGGATTGCTGGATCATAGGGTTTTACGGGTTGTATTTAATGGATAAGTTAAAAGCAGCAAATAAAGATACTTTTGAACGAGCACCTAACATGTTCTGAACCAGGAGGAAACCCAGAAAATGGATATATGCAGCTCTGAGGATGGTGAGAGGCTAGCAGCACGGGTTCTTGGGGCCAAATAGTAAACAGGCTTCCCAGCGATTCATTCAGCCTGGACTCCAGTTATTATGGTTCGTATTTTTTTTCCATGATGGAGGTAATATAAATATTTTTAAATTTAAAAATAAAGCAGAAATATATGGGCTAGAGAAAATGGAATCTGTAACACAAAAGTATGTAGGAAGAGAACCAAGCAGTTGCTTACGGGGAAGAGCTCATTTTTATGGTTCCTTGCTTGTCGTTTCTGTCACCGCCTCCTGTTCTTTTTCTCTACTTCTAAGAGTCCTTTTACTTTTCTCTCTGTGATTCATCCTTATTTCAAAAACGTCATATTTATCTTCATAGGAATGCACGGGAAAGTGTCTTCAAGTCCACCTAAACCATCAATATCCACTTAAAGATATATATATTTTTTTATTTGGCTGCACCGTGTTTTTAGGTGTGACATTCAGAGTCTTAGCGGCGGCATGCATGCGGGATCTAGTTCTCCGACCAGGGATCGAACCCGGGCCCCCTGCACTGGGACCACGGAGTCTTAGCCACTGGACCACCAGGGAGGTCCCTCAATATCCACTTTTAAGTAATATGTGTGCATGTTTGTTGCTATGTTCCTCCCACCTGCATTTATTGGGCATAAGCACTGTTGTGTTAGATACTGGACAGTAAGCAGGCTAAGGGCAAAAGACCAAGTGTTTTCATAATTGTGGTATGCAGATGATTAACACAGATTTTTCCGAGAATGCATTCCTGTTTTCCCCTTGCAGTAACTGTGAGTTCAGTCTGTCCTTAACTGCCATGATTAGTTCAATGCCTGACCACTCGCAGTTCTCTGAAATAGAGCTGTTAACGGGGAGGTTAGTCGTATGTCCCTTGGGGAGCACTTCTCACTACTGTTTGGCTAACCTGCTTTTCCTTCCCATGGTCCCCAGAACTTAGGGAGACACAATGTAAATCCAAAGAGTAATAGGAATTCTTTAGCTTCAGCATGATACTTGCTCAAAGATTAACACCCCCTCCTTGTCTCTTTGGGGAAATCACAGAGATCTTCTCTCCTGTCATTTGACATAGACAACGTTCTCTTGAGAAATGTGCGCATCAGAAGTGAACAGAAGGGGACTGCCCTGGTGGCGCAGTGATTAAGAATCCACCTTCTAATGCAGGGGACACGGGTTCGAGCCCTGGTCCGGGAAGATCCCATATGACACGGAGCAACTAAGCCCGTGCGCCACAGCAGCTGAGCCTGCGCTCTAGCGCCCGCGAGCCACGACTGCTGAGCCCGCGCGCCACAACTCCTGAAGTCCACATGCCTAGAGCCCGTGCTCCGCAACAAGAGAAGCTACCGCAATGAGAAGCCCGCGCAAGGCAATGAAGAGTAGCCCCACTCGCGGCGACTAGAGAAAGCCCGCGTGCAGCAATGAAGACCCAAAGCAGACACACACACACACACACACACACACACACACACACACACACACACACAGAAGTGAACAGAAAGGTAGTCTTTAATTTAGAGCCTCAGTAGCGGAAATTTAAACCAGTTTTTCTGAACTTGCCTACTGTTTCACTGAAGAATTTGAGAGTTGATGGGGACCAGTCACTGATATTTTTTAGATTTAATTCTGTCCAGGAATAACTAGATTATGTCTCTAAATGAATTTATAGTGGTTTTTATTTTTTCCCCTACCCATGGGACCTGATTCTGCAGCAGAGTATTCATGATTCCTTCTCATTCTTGTGAGTGCTTTTCTGGTTCCTGAGCCAGGGTGTTCTGGATGATTTTGGTGAGATGTAAGCCTTGGATTTTATTCCTCCTGAGTCCATTCATTTCGTACAATGAGAAAATCATAACCTTGACCACGTGGCTCTTAAATTCAGGACATGCTTTAGTGGGAGTTTCCTTTACCATTTAGAGGACTCCTAACATCATCACCTTTGTAGCCTTTTTATTTGTTTGATGTAATATACACTTAATAGTGCCTAATATGTGCCAGATACTCTTATAAGCCCTTCATAAATAAAAGCCCTCAGAATAACCCCATGAGAAGGAACTCTCATTAGTCCCTTGGCAGATGAAATCCATGCTCTGCCCAGATCCACGCAGCTCCCTTTAGTTTTTTCATGTAGACTAGCTCTAGTGCGCTTTCACCCCCAATGACCAGCACTTGCTTCTCTGTCATAGACCTGCCCCCAGGCTACTGGCGCCTGCTTGGGGATTTGTCTCCTTGGCACAGCCCTGAACCAATGATGGAGAGGTGCAGGAGTATAGATGCTCCAGCTCTCTTGACCCTGATTAAGATGACTTCCAAGTAATACCTGCACTATTTCCAGAGCTCTGCTATGGGACTGATCCAGGGTTCCCGTCTCTGGGATTCTGCTTGATGTCACATGTTCCTTTCTCATCCCTTCCCCCCTCCCCCACTCCCCTACTAGTTTTTCTGGGAATATTTCCTAGAAAATCCAAATTTTCACATAGGGGATTATTTCAGAGTTTACTTCCAGGAAGCTCTAACTAAGTTAATCCCAGTTTTATGGTTAGGGAGACTGGAGCCCAGAGAGTCTAAGTAACTTGCCTCAGGTTACTCAGCTGGTAACTGACAGACCTGTGATTCTAACTCCTGCAATTTGGCCTCCTTTTAACGTTGAAGAGTAGGAGGAACGGGTTTGGAGCCATCTGGGGCACTAGAGGTAGCCTTCTTTACGGAAGATAGTGTGAGGATAGGGGTTTTCTAGGAGTACTATGGGTAGGGTTAGATGAATTGGGAAAGATTTTTTAGAATCAAGCTGAAAGCTATCATTAGAAAACAGGAGAATTTGAGAGTAAAACAGTGGTTGCCAGGGACTGGAGGGATACGGAAATGGAGAGGTGTTCATTGGGCATAAAGTTTTGGTTAAGCAAGATGAAGAATTTCTAACGATCTACTGTAAAACTTTGCACCTATAGTTAATATTGAGAATCATAGCTTTGTGGTCAAGGGCATAGGCTTCAGGGTTAGACAGACCTGGGATGAATTCTGTTCCAGTCACTATCTAGTTGTGTGCCGTTGTTCAAATCACAACATCTCAGTTTATGATTTTAAACCCGGGAAACAAGGTTAATAATTTACACCTCAAAGGGTTACACGAAGTAAAACTGTCCCTTGGTACCCCCAGAGGATTGGTCCCGTGACCCTCGTGGATGCCAAAATAAGTAGATGCTGAAGTCCCTTATATACTATGGCGTGGTACAGTCGGCCCACTGCCTCCACGGGCCCTGAATTCAAGGGCTCTGCATCCGCATTTATGGAGGGTCAGCTACACAACGCTATGCCTGGCACATAGTCAGCATAATAATACATAAGTACATAATAGCCATTAGAAGTCCCAAATATTTTCCAGAAGTTCTTTTGCTTATTTTAGGGACCAAAAGGTAGAAAGAAGTGGAAAAATCTGACACCGAGTTGGGAACAGAACAGGTTATTTCTAACAGCGAGTTACCTCTCCCTAATGCCATAACTCCAAATCTTCAGCTCCATTTGTCTTAAGATAGTATTTGTGAGCTAACCTGGAAACCCCACCATAAATGAGTGTTCGAAGCATTGGCCAGATGTAACGTGAGGAAAGCCGGTTTATACTTTAGAAAGTCAAGATCCACAATTTTATATCAAGCCATTTGACCATCCAGTTTTCAAGTTTATTAAACATAAAAGAAAAAAATTGTGGCAAAAGGGATGCTGAGAAGTATGACAATGTCCAGTTCCCAGATGAGTTCTCTGTCTGAGGCAACCTGAGATTGAATTGTCTTCTTCCTTGCCTTGATGATGCAATGGGAGAGCATGTTTACAAAGCTCTGGGCACAGTGCCTGTTAGAATACTGTTCAGTGGGTGTTAATTGGCTTCCTTTATTATTGCTCTAAAGACCTGGGATTCCTGGAGTGGGTATCTCCCAGGATTTCAGGGTCCCTAGTGGTTGTGGTATTGACATGTATTGTAAGATGTCTAAGGTGGATTCTGTACAGACTTCAAAGTGTGTCTTGTACTAGATGTATTTTAAAAGCCTGGTACAGAAATGCTTTTTTTAAAACAAAGACAGAATGAAATGTCAAAAAAGTATTTGAAAATAAGATATGTCATCTCCATGTCAATGTAAAACCTCTCTCAGCAGCTAACACCATCCTACAGTAATCGGAAAGACACCACGAGGTTGCTGTTTCTGTGGATAAGCAGAATTATGTGCTTGGACTATTTCTGTCAGCTTCTTAAAACTCTTAAAAAGAATAAAAGCTTATGGAGATGACACATAATTAAAATGACCTCTCAATGTCATTAATTATCCATAGAATGGAATTTCCACGGAACAGTAAATCAGAGGATTTAGAGTGTTAATTTATCTTTTGTAAACTCAGAGTCTGATTTAACAGAGTTGGTAGCAATTCCCTTCATTTCTTTCTGCATCAGCATATTTAGCAAGGGAAGAAATGCAGCAATGAATATTCCATATTTTATTTAAAGTAATGGAGACAATTCTGAGCTAAGTCTCTTCAGAAAACAACACATACACTGTTTTATCTGACAGGCAAAGAGCAAGCCATAGAAATGATGACATTTTTCATGCAAATGCTATTTCATTATTTGAATCTTCCTAGTTTCTTTTATCGACACTTTTTTTTCTGGGACTTTCCGAAGAAGATAGAATGCAACAGGTTGAAAATTTATCCCAGATGAGATGGAAATTTAACCAGAAGGAGATGACAGTTTAAGAAGGACAGCTGTTAATTAAATAAGGTCTATGCCTAGGGGGTCAGCAAACTGCAGTTTTATAGGCCAATCAGGCCCTTTTTCATACAAGAAGTGTTAATGGGAACATAGCCACACCCATTTGTTTCCATGCTGTCTGTGGCTACTTTCGCGCTGCAATAGCAGATTTGAATAGTTGTGACAGAGACCATATGGCCTAGAAGCCTAAAATGTTCATTGCATCTTTTGAAGAAAAAGTCTGCTGGTCCCTGGCCATGTTGATGGTCTCTTAAGACTCCTTGGATGGATTAACATGGAAAGGTGGTGTATGAGACTTTTTATTGTGATGAGTTAGGAAAAAGGGTATCATCTATTAGCCCCAAAGGGAAAGCTTTCTGTGCTGACTTGAGAGATTTTGTTGTGACCTCTGTTCTATTTTTACTGATCCCTCTTCTCATTCTAGTTTTTACGGATAGAAGACTTCTGGGTCTGAGGAGGAGATGTTTTTGTTAGCTTTGCTGGTAAAATATGAACGCACTCAGAAGACAGTAGAAGGATTAGTGATCATTTGCTGTTTCTGAACAGATGTTCTTAGATTTGGGGAATGTTGTATTCTTTGGCAATCAGATGTGCTCTATTGTTACCAAATAAAGTTCTGAAAATCAGGGACACTTGCTGATTCAAGTTCAGATGGAGTAATTGTGGTTCATCTAGGAGGAGTAAGATGATGAAATGTGAGCTCCATAAGGGTAGGGATATTTATCTTATTCGTTACTATCCAAGTGCTAAATACATAGACGGTACTCAATGAGTATTGGTTGAAGGAATGAAAGAATGACTGACTGAATGAATGAATGAGTTAGGATTCATGTGTTTCGGTTGAGTACACTTAGTACTTGTATTACTATATATCATGTTCATTATCAATTTTAAGGAGTTAGATATATCATATTATAGTTATTTTTTAATTAATTGTGGAAATTTCTCACTTGAAAAGGTGGTTTTATAATAAGATCTAAGCAAAACTTTCTAGTTTTTCTGTTTTGCCCCAGGCCCCGTTATTTCGGCGTTACCTGCCATTCGACTTAAAATTTGGCAGCTCCTATGGTCAGATGACCTCTCACTATTACAGAGCAGTCCCCAACTTCTTTCCCATAAAAATGTCCTAGCTGGAAGAATCTGGAAAAATCCAGATTCTGGATTTTTGTGTCCCTGAAGTATCCTTCAGGCCAATGTCATTCATAGTTGAAGGGATAACTCACAACTTGCACATAGAAATAGAACATTTACTCTGTTGCCCTATGAGATGCCCCTGGATTCCTGATATGATTGGTTATATCAACCCTTTTCAGACCAAGCCTCTATTACATCATACTACTCTCCATCATAGATGGCACCGGCATCCTTCATTTTCTAGATCATTAGCCAGTGGGTACCTCTCCAAAGTCATGCTAAATCACTAAACCACTGTGTCCCCATCTGAATTCTAAAATCACTTGACCCATATGGGTAAATACACCTAGGATCTCAAAAATATTTTGTGCTGGGTCGTGACATTTCTTCAGCTGGTTATTCCTGTATTTCTATTTGCATTCAGGGACGTCTACGGCTAGCTGATGATTTGCTTACACAGCTAATGCTTCTTAGGGCTCAAAACAGGACAAATATTTGTACAGTTTTCTTTCAGTGAAAGCTATTCTTTACAAAGAAGGTGCAGGTAGCACTTACACAGAGTGCATTTTTCATCTGCTTGTATGATGGGTTGTACAAAGTCTTCAGAGGGAGTCTTTTCATTGCAGATAAACAATAAAACAGAGTTATTCCCCACGGGGAACTTAAAGTCACAGCCCATTACACTTATTGACAAAGGACAAATTATTCTTCTCGTTGTATCCAGTACAAGGAGACAAGTGATCCAGACTCCTAACTCATGTACTTTATCCCCATTCCTCTCCAAAATTACTAACTGGAAATATAAACAATAATGACTGTATGTTGGGTGATTATGTAATTTTTCATCTTACTGAATTCTTCCTTTTTTCATTTAAGGCTGAATTCTTAATAACGGAGATTGCTCACATTCTCAGAAAGTATTTGATCTTGCTTGGAGTGACTTAAACCTTAAATGTTTAATATGGTTTACATTGCATCGCATTGGTAATTGAATCAGGTGCCGCAGTCCATTCGCTCCCTCTTTTTATTTTTTGAAACCCTACTCTTCCCTGGACAATTGAAAAGCTACATTTAATGAAGTTAAGGGCTCACACTTTGAAATGTTAAGTTTTGTGTGCAGTATGAATTAATCGTGGCAGTCCGTTTACAGAAGACTCATCCTAACTCTTTCCTTGGGCGTCGACATAGGCAAATGGAAGAGGGTAGTAAATAGAATTGTCTTAATGACTGAAGCCAAAATGAACAAAATTTTTGTGGTGATGGTAAGCAGTGTTATACCCAATCAGGATAAACGCATCTGTTGATGGATTTCTCTGGGCAGTAGTATATTTCTCTCTGAAATGCAGCCCAAGATTCTAACAGAGTCAAGGGGCTCATAGATTTCAGATTGCCATCATTTATTCCTCTCTAATGTGACAAAACATTACAGGTTGTTGTGATTGATTTTTCACTGGATTCACAAAACTTGAAGGTAGCATCCACCTGGGGACAGAGAGTCCGCTGAAAATCAGAGAACTTGAATTTCATCAGCTAATGCTTGGCAAGTTATTTAACTCTCCTCGTGTTAAAGATCTGTCATAACTGTTTGGTTGTTTAGTCAATAGATAACATGAACACAAGCTCGGTCACCTCAAGTGAACAGGAGGAGAGAAACCTCCCATTGATAGGCTAACCAGATGAGACATAAAATTAAACAACATTTAGCACCAGATAGGTAGGCATAGACTCAAATCTGTCGTGCCCTGTGATCCAGTGTTGGGAAGTTACTTAACTTCTTTGAGCCAAGTTGTCTCAGTTATTAATGGAAATACTTTTTCAAAAAAAAAAAGTAATTTTAAAAAGGGTATCTTTTTATTGTAAAATTGTTGTATCCAGTTTTTGTGCATGTATGCAGAAATCTAAATGTACAGTTAAACCCATATTTCTTCTCAGTAGCAGCATAGGAAATATTTAAATGCAAATTTTGGTGCCTTTCCCTTCCCGTGTTCTTTCTTATAATTGCCCTATCCCCAGGTAAATATGTAAGAAGCATTTGCAAGCTTCATGGAGAAACAACCCTTGCTATAAGTTTTATAAAATTCTGTCTAGTGGGGAAGCCTAGACAGAGCCATGTAGTATCTGAAACTGGTTGCAATTGCAGAGGTAAGAGAAAGTGGTAAAGGATGCTAGAAATAGAAGTGGGGTGAGTCATGGGGAGCTTTGAAGGTCAAGGCTTAGCATTGAGGATTTGGCCAATAGAAAATAGGAAACACTGAAGAGGTCTGAACAGGAAAGTGAAAAAGACATTACGTTCACCAGGCTGGAATCCTGAAAAATAGTTAGGAGGGGTCTAGAAAAGTGAATGTTAATAAAACAATACATGGTTTATGGCACCTGGAATAGACTGGTCGTGTGAAGGAAGAATAATCAGGACTTGGCAGCTAATTGGGAAAACTGGGCAAATAAATATGATTGTAGTTTTCAGCCTCAAAAACTGGGAATATGTTGTCACCACTAAGAGAGAGAGTAGAGGAAAAGGTTTCCAGCAAAGATGGAAAGTATATAGAGTTTAGAATTGATTACAATGGTTTTGAAATCAAACTGGACCCCAACACATAAAAAAATTGTTTCCTCCAACGATTGGCAATAGGTATTGCTATTAGAGTTTCACATGTATGTTAGACAGAGGTTTGGAAAATTTTAGATTATTCCCCCAAAATAGTATTAGAAGAGTAGAATCTTTAGAAGAATCCCTGTAGTGAACTCTTTTGTAAAGAAAAGAAATTCTTAATGTTTACTTCCAACTTCTTTGTTTTGTGCCTTGGCATTTTTACTTTATTTTGTTAAAATAACAGCAACCACAAAACATGTCAGCCTTGTCATTTGATTTCTTTCTGCCAGGTTCTTACCACAGTATTGAGTGAGAGGTTGAATGTCTCTTTGAAACAGGTACCTAGTGACCTGTAGGAGAACAACTGACCCATTTTTATAGCTTTTCAAAAGAGCTGTCAAGGCCCAGGGCGTCCTGTACCTCTTGATTTCTTGGGTAGTATTGAGTCTCTATCCCCATAAGACAGTGGGAGGAACCATGAAAGTATGGTCCATTAATCTGCAAGTTTGTGCCATGTAGGAAATGGATGGCGTGGACAGAGATTGAGAGGCCTTTGTGAAAACCTGCTTAATGCATATGTTCCCACCAAGTTGCTTCTGATCTCTTTTTGGGGTTAGAAAACTTTTGTATCTTGCTGCCAACGCTATAAAATGCATTAACACCTCCTCCTTTTCTGAGTTCTGAGCAGCTCTTATTTGATTTCTGCAAGCACAGCTCATATTGCATGACCAGAGACTGGTTTTTGGATTGTTTGTTCTTTGAGAGCTTTGCCTAGGAAATGGTGAGTGGAGATGATCGCTTGCTGAGTCTAGGCAAGTAATCACTGTTACGTTACGGAGGCAACAGTTTTCTTTTTCTTGGGTGTTGGGCAGAGGGTGTGGGCGGTGTATGAAAAAGGATGAAATAATATTGTTAAGATTTGAGAATTGTACTCAATCAACCAGCCTGTAAGTTTCCTATAATTGTATAATAAGACCGTGTGTCTCTCCCTTTTCTTATATTCTTGATGTTCACTTTAAATCTATGGCACCCATTCTATGTAAATACAGAGATTCAGGACTTGAGGAGGGTAAGAGGCATTTTATTAGACCTGTTGTGTTTCAAAATGGAGTTTCTCTCATGGCTTGAGTCTCTCTTCTAGATATTTAAAGTTTTTCTAAAACAAAATTCTGATTCTTTTCAAGTTTCAACACTACAATATAATTTCAACACTACAGAAATGCTTAGAAAGAATGAAAAAAAGGTGGACATCTGATAGGAAAAAGGCTCCTTAACTGAGTATTACACCTCTCATTCTGCAAACCATCCCCAAACATCAAGAAAAATGTGAAACAAACTCCAGTTTTTAAAATCAAATCTGGAAATGATCCAAAATATTTGAAAAGGCTTTAAAAGAAAACTGAGTTCCTGCAGAGACCACGTCAAAGAACCAGAGAAAAGCAGGTGAGGAAGAGCCCAGTCTTGGCAGAGCCCAGAGACTGTCAACAGTTCCTGAAGGTGAAGAACACAATGTGAAAGGCAAAAAGTGATGTTTCTGTTTGCAGCATTCGGTGTAGAAACAGGGGTAGAGTAGGTGGCAGCACAGCCATCTGGCCGCAACATGGTTCTGAAAACCATTGGGAATGAGGCTCCATAAAGAATCATACAAAACATCCATTTTCCTACAAGTTGTTTTGTGTATGTGTGTGTGTCTGCAATTGACCACAATTAAAATGGACATTTTGATGAGAAACTAATTTTCCAAAAGTGTCCACAGGAAAAATGTATAATAAAAGCAGAATGATTTCTGTAGAAGAAACAGAAAAATATCAAGGTGATATCCACAAAAAAAAGCATCAGGATAGTTTTATCTTGGGCTTCTACCAAACTGTTAAGGAATAGAAAATTATAAAACTATTTTAACTGGTCTGGAGCATAGAAAAAAGTGATGAAAATTTTCCATATTTTAAAAGAGTACAGAATTGTTATTAAAATTGGACACAGATTGTTGAGAAGGGAAAAAATATACTATAGATCACTAACCCCAATGCCAGCACCTACGCCTAAATAATTAACATTCATAAATAAATAGTCACTATTAAGAGATTTTGTTATATTGGACCAGATCAGTCTTGATATAAAGAGAAAAATCATGATTTTCTTTATGTATGCTGAGAAAGCGTTTGATAAAATTCAACTTCCACTCAATAAGTACAAATAATAAACTTACATGAATTATTTAAGTTGATAAAATATCATCTTAAGGAACAACCCATCCCATAAGCCAGCATGATATTAAATGAAAAAAACACTAGAAGATTATTTCCCACTGAAGTCAGCAGAAGTTGGTGTTAGGTATGTGCTATACTGTGTTTTATATTACATTAGAGGTATTAGCTAACATAATTGCATCAAGAACAATGTTAGAGATATAAAAATGTATAATGAGGAGATAAAATATCTTTATTATCGGATGATATGATTGTATACCTGGAAAATATATATGAAAAAAATATAACAGAATTAACTCCTAGAAATAATAATTCAGTAAGTTACTGGGCTGAAAGTATATACATTATCAGTAGTTTTCACATATTCAAATAAACTAGTTAGAAAATACATTTTTTTAAAAAAGAGACTCTACTTCCAATTGTAACACAAAAGGTAAATTACCAAGGAATTAACCAGAAATGGACAAGATCTTTATGTAGAAAACATAAACAAATCAAAAGGCAATCAGTACTCTTGTGTAGAAGGACTCAGTGTGGTAAAGATCTCAGCCCTCTCTCAGTTATTCTGTATATTAGACATGATCCGTTGTAAAAGGCCAATAGGTGGGTTTTTCTCTTTGCAATCTGGACAAGGTGATATAAAGTTTATATTAAAAGATAAATAGCTTTGCCAGATATTAGAATGTACAATAAAGTTTCATAATTAAAAGAGTGTAATACATGTGAGCTGAAATATCAGTGAGATAGAATTTGATGTCTTGAAGTAGATGCATTTAAATATGGGACTAATATTTGAGGATAGCGACTTCTCAAATCATTCAGAAAAGCTGGACCATTAAGACGTGATCTCAGGACTACTGAGCAGACATCTAGGGGAAGAAAAACAAAATTTGGATCCATGCTTCATACACTGTGAAAAATTCCATTGGATCAAGGTTTTAAGTAGAAAAAAATTTTATAAAATTGCTAGACAAAAAACATGGGAGAATGTTTTAAACCTCAGGATGAGATGGCTTTCCTAACATGAACTCAAAATCCAGAAGCCATACAATTAAAGAATGATAAAATTAGCTATATAAAAATAAAAATTGGGCTTCCCTGATGGCACACTGGTTGAGAGCCCACCTGCCGATGCAGGGAACACGGGTTCGTGCCCAGGTCCGGGAAGATCCCACATGCCACGGGAGCGGTTGGGCCCATGAGCCATGGCCGCTGAGCCTGTGTGTCCAGAGCCTGTGCTCCACAACAGGAGAGGCCACAACAGTGAGAGGCCCACGTACTGAAAAAAAAGAAAAAAAAATTAAATTAAATGAACTTAAGTTTCTCCTTTTTCTTTCTAAAAGATAATAACCAAAACAAAAAGATGCTAAACATAGAGTAATTTCAACACATGCTGTAGACAAAGGGCTAGTATTACCAATATATAAAGGAAGTTCAAAAATGTATAATGAAAAGACAATTCAATTTTTAAAAGCCAAAGTTTACTCATTTTTTACAGAACTAGAACAAAAAAATCTTAAAATTTATGTGGAGAGGCAAAAGACCCCGAATAGCCAAAGCAGTCTTGAGGGGAAAAAATGGAGCTGGAGGAATCAAAGTCCCTGACTTCAGACTGTACTACAAAATGACAGTAATCAAGACAATATAGTACTGGCACCAAAATAGAAATATAGATCAATGGAACAGAATAGAAAACCCAGAGATAAACCCACACACCTATGGTCAACTAATCTATGACAAAGGAGGCAAGAACATGTGATGGAGAAAAGACAGTCTCTTCAATAAGTGGTGCTGGGAAAACTGGACAGCCACATGTAAAAGAATGAAATTAGAACACTCCCAAACACCATATACAAAAATAAATCCAAATGGATTAGAGACCTAAATGTAAGACCAGACACTATAAAACTCTGAGAGGGGGCTTCCCTGCTGGCACAGTAGTTGAGAGTCCGCCTGCCAATGCAGGGGACACAGGTTCGTGCCCCGGTCCAGGAGGATCCCACATGCCGTGGAGTGGCTGGGCCCGTGAGCCATGGCCACTGAGCCTGTGCGTCTGGACCCTGTGCTCCACAACGGGAGAGGCCACAGCAGTAAGAGGGCTGCATACCACACACACACACACGACAAAACACAAAACCTCTGAGAGGAAAGCATAGGAAGAACATTCTGTGACATAAATCACACCAAGATCTTTTTTTTTTTTTTTTTTGTGGTATGCAGGCCTCACTGTTGTGGCCTCTCCCTTGCGGAGCACAGGCTCCGGACGCGCAGGCTCAGCGGCCATGGCTCACGGGCCCAGCCGCTCCGCGGCATGTGGGATCTTCCCAGACCGGGGCACGAACCCGTGTCCCCTGCATTGGCAGGCGGATTCTCAACCACTGCGCCACCAGGGAAGCCCCAAGATCTTTTTTGATCCACCTCCTAGAGTAATGAAAATAAAAACAAAAATAAACAAATGAAACTTAATGAAACTTAAAAGCTTTTGCAAAGCAAAGGAAACTACAAACAAGGTGAAAAAGAACCCTCAGGATGGGAGAAAATATTTGCAAATTAATCAACGGACAAAGGGTTAATCTCCAAAACATATAAACAGCTCATGCAGCTCAATATGAAAAAAACAAACAACCCAATCAAAAAATGGGTAGAAGACCTAAATAGATACTTCTCCAAAGAAGACATACTAATGTCCAAGAGGCACATGAAAAGCTGCTCAACATCACTAATTATTAGAAAAATGCAAATCAAAACTACAATGAGGTATCGCCTCACACCAGTTAGAATGGGTGTCATCAGAAAATCTACAAACAACAAATGCTGGAGAGGGTATGGAGAAAAGGGAACCCTCTCGCACTGTTGGTGGGAATGTAAATTGATACAGCCACTATGGAGAACAGTATGGAGGTTCCTTAAAAAACTAAAAATAGAACTACCTTATGACCCAGCAATCCCACTACTGGGCATATACCCAGAGAAAACCATAATTCAAAAAGACACATGCACCCCAATGTTCATTGCAGCACTATTTACAATAGCCAGGTCATGGAAGCAACCTAAATGCTCATCGACAGGTGAATGGATAAAGAAGATGTGGTACACATATACAATGGAATATTACTGAGCTCTAAAAAGGAACGAAATTGGGTCATTTGTAGAGATGTGGATGGATCTAGGGACTATCATACAGAATGAAGTAAGTCAGAAAGAGAAAACCAAATATCGTATATTGATGCATATATGTGAAACCTAGAAAAATAGTACATATGAACTGGTTTGCAGGGCAGAAATAGAGACACAGATGTAGAGAACAAATGTATGGACACAAAGGGGGATAGTGGCGGGGGAGGGATGGTGTTGTGATGAATTGGGAGTTTGGGATTGAGATATATACATTTTATACACTAATATGTATTAAATGGATAACTAATAAGAACCTGCTGTATAAAAAAATAAATAAAATTCAAAAATTCAAAATAAATAAAATAAAAAGAGCCAAAGTTTACAAAAATACAAGTCTGAGATAAGAAAATTAAAATTACTCTTAAACATTTGAAAAGATGCTAAACCTCACTCATAGAAAAATGTAAATGAATCCACAGTGATATATAATTCCTCACCTATCAAATCGCAAAAGTCTAGAAATTTCATGTAAATGGTTTAACCCTATAGAGGGCTGTGGTATATGTGAAAATTTATAATGTGTATATATATTCTCTGACCCAGCAAGTCTACTTCAAGACATTTGTCCTATGATTATACTGAAATACAACTGAAATGATCTATGTTAAATGATTTGCATCATAAAGATTAGACTTAGCTTAAATGTCCATCGTAGTACATTGACTAAGTTATGGTATATCCCTACCGTGGGAGAATATCCAGTTGTAAAAAAGCATAAGGAAGCTCGATGTGCATTCATGTGGCAAAAAATTAAAAATAAATTTAAATGAATGAGAAGTGAAGTATAGAACAGCAGGTATAGTATGCTACTGTTTGTATAAAAAAACGAAGAACTCGGGCTTCCCTGGTGGTGCAGTGGTTGAGAGTCCGCCTGCCGATGCAGGGGACACAGGTTCGTGCCCCAGTCTGGGAAGATCCCACATGCCGCGAAGCGGCTAGGCCCATGAGCCATGGCCACTGAGCCTGCACGTCCGGAGCCTGTGCTCCGCAATGGGAGAGGCCACAACAGTGAGAGGCCTGCATACTGCAAAAAAAAAAAAAAAAAAAAAGAAGAACTTGTCTTTGTTGGCCGGTATGTGAATAAAAATCTCTTTTTAGTAAATAAGATGTGAACAACAGTGACTACTTAGGGTGGGAGGGAGAGTTTTCATTGCAAGCACTTTGATATTTAAGCCTTATTGAATGAGCTACTTAAAAACTTAACAAATAATTAAAAGGAAAACCCCACCCACATAGAAAAAAAGAGGAAGGCATAAAACATTACAGAGAAATTAACAGGAAACTAAACCACTTTAAACCTAGAAATCCTCCCATAAATGAGTTTTATATGATGCAAAATGCAGTATTGTGTATATTATACAGAAGAAAACAATAAATGAAAGAAACTCAAAAGAAAAAATGGTAAAGATGGTATGAGCCCTCTGCTTGCAGAAAGGGTGCATGATCATTCGGATTGGTGTCTGAATAGATGCTTAAGGAGCATGGTTGCATGGTTTAGAGTTAATGGTGCCAAAGCTAACAGATCAGACAGTAGTTCTCACATGAGATGGACCGGTTTTATATCAAAGATTAGTTTTGGTGACTACTCAGGAAGAAGCACCTACTAATGGGCCCCAAACTGCAGAAATGAAATTTGGAGATCCCCGGAGAGTGGGAACGAGTTTGCTAATGGTGATGGTGCTTGCCAGAAGCCTCAGTCTCCAGACTTGCTCAGATCTGGGAATTAGGATGCGATTCAAAGGAAAAATACAGAAAAGCAATTAGAAGCAAAAGTGGTTATTTGATTTTAGTGAACAGTACGAATTTCAGCTACCAGCGTCTTTAATGACCACTTGTTTTTAATTGACCCAGTCTAGTCACTTACAGGATACTGCATGCCAAGAAAGATGCAATAAAGTAAAGACTTTGGAGTGAAAGCAATTTTCTTTCTTTTCTGGTATTGGGGAAAAATGTATAACTTAAATAGGTACCGTCTCTTTTTGTTAATGAAGAATAATTATAGTTACAATTTAGTCTGTGTTTCTTATATTGCCAGGCATTGTGCTAGACGCAGAGGTTTTCTTATGTAATCTTACCAACAATTTAGTGACCTAAGTATATTATTATCTGAAAGTTTGAAGAACTACCTAGGGTTACAAAGGGGCAAGTCAGGCTTTAGAGGTTATTCTCTCTGAATTCAGTGAACTGTGCTAAGAATTACCATTCTATATTTGTGAGTTTCTCTCTTTTCCTTCCTTGAAATGCTCCTAAATATGTGTGATGAATCCATATGCTATCTTATTCTTACCCTTGGACAGGGGGTTCCGGTGGGACATTCTGGTGTCAAAAGTGGGATTAGAATGGTAAGCAGGCACTCAACAATGCCTTGCATGCAGATAAGGACAAAGGAAAGGTTTTGGAGCTATAGGGCCAGAATAACAGAGATCTAGACTCTAAGACCAAACAGCTGGCAGGATTGGACTAAAAAGGACTATGGCAATTTATCAGACCCATGGGTGAATCAGAGGCTCAACAACCAGATTCATTAATGTTCAAAGATTTTGAAGCTAAGAACTTAAATCTGCCCTAGCTCAGAAGGGAATTTATCTCAGTGCCTAAAATGGGGACAGAACCTACTAGTGGAAGCTAAAGCAGGAAGGAAGCTAAAAGAAGGCAGGAAGCAAATACAAGGTCAACAAAAATCACCCAGATCATTATTGAGTCACTGAGTCTGTCTCGACTTTTATAGAACTCATACCTTTAGTTAGGTACTTAATTATGGGGAAACGCTGGAGAGTTGAATAGCTTTTTCTCTGCCGTATCATGGAATTATCCTGGTCACACCAGATACATGTGCATTAAAGGAACCCATTTATTCATTCAACACATATTTACTGCTAGCTACTAAGTACCAGGCATTGTACTAGAGAAACAAGGGTGAGCAAAATAGCACAGTCTGATTTCATGGAATTCATCTTCTTGTGAGAGGGGATGGTGTTATTGAAATAATTCGTCAAAATATGAAATTATACTTTGGAGCTGTGGTGAAACAATGCTTGGGATCACACGAGCCTATCATAGAGGGAATTGACCTTATTAGGGGAGACTGGTCTTGGAAATGATGAATTAAACTAGGTTTTCAAGCAAGAGTGGGTGTTATTGGCAAAGAGGCGTGGAGAAGAGGCTTCCAGGTAGAGGAGACAGAGTATGTTAGGTTGAACCATATGAAATTGCTGCTTTGAAAGGTCAAAAATTGTCAAATATCAGATATATCACATGGCTCAAGTTATTTACAGGCATGTTAAGCTCACAGCAATATTCTAAGCATTATGGCTAATAGTAAGGTTGTTAATATGCTTCTTGCATTCATGTTTTTTATAATCCAGATAGAGACCCAAGTGCAGATAAATAAAATGTCAAATGGCAGTGGAATAAGGGAAGTCCAAAGGGAGTGAAGGATTCTTCAGAGAGATCAAGTTCTAGAGAAACTAAGTGTTCCAGTTTCAGAACCTGTTCCATGTATATGGTTTCATCAGGAAGAAACTTCATTGAGGTGCCTCCCTCCACCCTTAACACTGCTCTCCACACACTGAAGCTGCCGATGGTGTCCCATCAAGGGGACGGGCACACACTTGGGTGGAATATGTAACAGCTAGTCCCCACCCTTCCTTTTTCCTTGTTAAAGAAAGTGACAGTGTTACAATAAGCCTGATAAGCTTGTCTCTTTGGCTGTGTCCACATCGTGGCCCACTGACAGCGAGACCTGTGTAGACCATCACGTGACATGATAACACAAGGGCTTGTTGGATAGTTCACTGTTTTCTTCTAAAGGAAATTTGTTGGGCCTGATTATTTGGGGAAATGCTCTAGAAATCAGCTGACACAGGTAAGGAAGATTTCTCTTTTTGAAAATGAGGAAAGGAAGTGTCAAAGAGTCACATGTGCTAGCAGCATATTTCTAAGGCACTAGTTTCCTTAGTAACGTGCGAGATTTACATCGTAACTATCCTTTTAGTCATCCTGATGCGCCATTAAATATATGTATGGGGACATTGTCTGATGAAGGAATAGGGAAAAGAAAGAACACTGGGTTTTTTGTAGGGAGGGAGTTGTTAGTACACATTGGTCCCCTGGAAGAAGGCAGAAGAGTTTTTTGGTCTAATAACATTTCAAGAAAATGAGTTAAAATTATTAAAGAGCTACCAAAAAAATCCCATAATCCATATTTTTCTTAAAGCCATTGCCTGTGAAATAGAATGCCTTTTATATTCTTAAATTTGGTTCTGGGGCAGGTAATCAAGAAATGTGACACACCATTCAAAATGTCAAAACCTTCTATTTTCCAAAGAGTTCATTTCAAATGTAAAGGGTTTGAGAGTCATCTCTTACATTTACTTTGTGTTTCACACATCAGTACAGCTTATTCATTGCCGTTATCACTCCCCGCAGCCCCGTGAACAGCCCGCAGGGTTCAGCCTGTTCTCTTACCACTTCCATTTTTCCCACCCTCAGCTGACCTGGCCATGAGCTGAGACTCGGCTGATTGTCTCCTTTTCTCCAAAGCCCCCTCACTGGCTATTTTGTTAAGTCCTCCACCCACATAATGGGGGGACGACATTTTGAAGATCAATTTCATTTTTTAGGAAACTTATTACAAGGAGCGAATAGGTTATAAGTCAGATACCTCAGAAGGGAATTATCAGAAGAAGGAGGCGCAGGCATATCTTCTTCCTTCTTTTCTGATCCATGTAATTTAGATGATGATAATCGTCATCATTATCCACATGGAAATAGCGGCTAAGATTTTGTATTTAATGAGTGATTGTGCTGTGCCAAGTGCTGTGCATGAACTACCTTCTTTAGGTTTTACCAGCAAGTCTGTGATATAGGTACTTTAGTTTATCCCAAGATTACAAAGTAGGAACCAGAGGTACGAAGAGGTGAATAACTTACCCAAGACAATGGATGCCCATAGAGGTGGAGGTAGAACTTGGCCCCAGGCTTCTCCAGCTCCTGAGCCTGCATCTTTGACCACTTAGTGTTATTATTCAGTGTGGTCTCTGGAACAGATGCTCGAGAAGCACCAAGGAAACTTCGAAAATATGCAGATTCCCCTGGCCCTACCCCGGCATATGAAATCGGTCTGGGAAGTGAGGCCTGGGGGGGTTCTGCGTTTTAACAAGCACCTGAGAGGGTTCTCGCGTCCTCTGAAGTGTTAGAAGCATTTCACATTTGTGGCAAATGGGAGAAAAAGCACAGTTTTGAAGTGATTATTTAATCCACAGGAGTCTGTCAATTACTGGGAACCTAAAAATGGAAGCTCCACTCAGAAAGATCATGTTTGTGTGCAAAGTGGCGTGTCCTGGTTTAGCCTCAGGGAGCAGGGAACAGTTGCTCCAGAGCCATGACAGAACCCAAAGCTTGTAGGGAAGAGGGTTAGGGATGCTTACGGCTCACTCCCCTTTTTCCTCTCTTCTGCATCTATGACCAGTTCTCTCGTGAATTAGGCCACTTGAGGTTAACTGCAAAATAGGGCATCAGCCAGCGCCACGGTAGCATGTGTCACCTGCTTGTCTGGATTCAAAGTCTGGTGACTTCTCCTTTCACAGGTGGATGGAGCACGCTGTCCTATGTTAGGCTGAGGGGTCTTCCTGGGTATGGCTGCCGATGCTAAGGAGGTTGAGAGACGTGACTTTCAAGGGTTTAGACTTTTTCTTTGCTATCAAAGATGGAGCATCTATTGCAGGGTTGTCAAACTTGAGTATATGTCAGAATCGCTTGCAGGGAATGTTAAATATGAATGCTGGACCTCGTCCCAGAGCTTCTGAGTCAGTAGATTGGGAGCTGGCAGTGAGTATATCGCACGTACAGAACACCACCGTGCCACGTTGATGCTGCAGATGTGGGTGCCAGACTTTGGGTATCACTGATCTGCAGCTTAGGTAATCTGGGGGCAATTTCCCACTGCAGTCTTAATTCTGGAGTAAACTGTACAAAACTAGACCATCCATATATCACATCTCTTACGCATCCAAGACTAGGGATAGAGATTGTATCCTATCACTGCATTTGGCCATTCAAGTCCATTTTGATTAATGGTGTAGTTTGATAGACGAGTGCTGGGGCTCTGGAGTCAAAACTGGTTTCATATTTGCTCTTCAGGGGAGTGAGCTAACATCTTTGGGCCTGTGTTTCTACACTTGTAAACCAGGAACAACGAAAACGCCTGTCTTGTAGGGTGTGTGCTGGAGATCTTTTGTTTGTCTCTCCAGTTCCATTTTCTTCCCTTCTCCATTTTGCACTGTGGCCCAGGAAGCTGACCTGTCCTCTTGTCCTCTGGTTTCCAACTGGGTTCAGCCGATGGGGAATACCAGTGGGGGATCTAAGTGCTGACAGACAGTGAAATAAGGAGCTTGTACTCTCCGGCTCACTCCCTGTGGGGTCACTGCAGGCTCAGCGTGGCCATCCCAGAAAGAACACATCTTGCTGGCTAGCACTTTCTTATACTCGGACCTGCTGTCTCTGCGTTCTTGGAATATCACTCGACCATTGGCCCCTCTGATTGGGGTGGTGAAGGTTTGCACTCCTCCTTGTTCATTTCCTTGAAACTTGCTGCCTCTTTTGTAAATAGAAAGCCCCTTTGACTATGCCGTCTGTTTCATGCTGGGCTCCTGGCTGATAAAATTCTTTTAGGATGAATGAAGGAATGCAGAAAGCACTTGGCAGGGTGCCGCCAACTAGGGAGTGTCCACTGACTTTGACATCATTGCTGCTTTGTAATATTTGGCCTGAATTGTCCTGATCGGTCATCTGTACCTATGGTGCCTACCCAGCCGGGAATAACTCATTAATACCTTTTGTCTTTTTCACGTACCAATCCTCACTCAATCCTAGAGAAAGAAGTACCTTTTTTCAGTTGTTGACATCTGTATCATTAATGTTATGCTTTCATCTATTTCTTTTCTGTTTCTTACAGGTAGATTTTAACTAGGGTATGACTCCTATTTTTACCTCTGTTAGTCAAACATATTGCTGGATACCACCTTCTCTTGTAGAAATCCCACTGTGGAAGGTAACAAGTTCATGGAAAGATGGAAAGGCAGAGAGAACCTGAGTCTCTTACGGCCTTCTGAACTAACTGCTTCCTAATTATTATTATTTGGTGAGAAAAATAACCCCCAAATGGGTCAACCACAGTATTGGGGCTTTTTGCTGCATTCAGGCAAATGAAGTCCTGACTGATATACTGCTCGTGCAGGGACTGGACTAGTTTAACCAGGGTCATCAAGAAACAGATATTCAACAGAGTCACAAAACTGTCGCTCCAAGAAATCGATGCAAGTTTGAAAAATGTTATAGGTTTCTACATTTGATCTGTAGGCTGTGCTGGTGATTTCCTTGTAAGCAAGGGCCGTCTCTATCCTTGATATGTCCATGGTACTCGACACGGGGGGTTGGTTCTCAGTAAAAAAAAAAAAAAATTACTGAGTAAAATGCATAGTGTGTGTTTAATAGAGATCGTACCTGATTGAATTTATGATCAGTGACATGAGGATGAACAACAAGGCTTATTCCCTTGACTCTTGTCATTGTCCAGATCTCCTGCCCTGGAGGGAAAGTAACAGGAGGAGACTGGTGACATCTCTGTATTCATAGGACCTAGGACAATAACCCAGAAGTGGTAGATCTCAGAAACTACAAGTGAAGTAAGCCAATGAAGAAATGAAAGTGAATAGAAAGTGTTCGCCATCTATCTTGAAAAGTATTGACTTAAAAACTTTTCGCAGGGTTTCCCTGGTGGCGCAGTGGTTGGGAGTCCGCCTGCCGATGCGGGGGGCGCGGGTTCGTGCCCCTGTTCGGGAGGATCCCACGTGCCGCGGAGCGGCTGGGCCCGTGAGCCATGGCCGCTGGGCCTGTGCGTCCGGAGCCTGTGCTCCGCAACGGGAGAGGCCGCAGCAGTGAGAGGCCCGCGTACCACAAAAAAAAAAAAAAAAAAACAAACTTTTCACAACTTTAAATATATTGTATCTTTTTTGTACTTAAACTGCTTCTTGGTTTTTGCACATATTTTCAAATTTAGAAAAATGAGAATGCAGAGAAGTCTCCAAAAGAAGATAAAATTATCTGCGATCTAGACTTAAAGAAAACAAAAACACAGAAAACTTTCTGGGTGCCTTTGATGGATATTTTTTTTTCCCATCAGCAGGAACGTCTTTGTGGAGACTGATTCTGCTGGTGTTTTTCTGCAACTTAGCTTGGTAATTATGACTGACTTTCCAAATCTCCTCCGCTAAACCAGGATAATGAACGATACTTAAAGTTCTCATTTTTGCTTTAATTTACAAACCTTTAGAGCATTCAGTTCCTTTTACTGCATCCTTGATATTGTAATTTGCAACAACAGGTCCTTATTCTGAAAGCAGTTTATTTAAAGATACCTCATCTCCTGTGCTTCTCAGTATGCTATTACCGAACAATGCGTTTGATCTTTATTGCCCTTGTCGTCCTTTGACATACATGTGCAATAGCTGATATTTTAGTGTGCTATTAATATTACTTAATTGTATTGTGTGTTTTATCTGGTTGATGTGTTATGACACAGTTACCTTTCAGATTTATATCTTTAATCTCAAAAATTAGCGAGCATTCATATTTTTTAAAAAGGTAACAAAATGCTAACAAGGTATTCAAAAGTATAAATAAGCCAAAGCCTGGTGATTTTGAAGGACTTTATGACCTAATATTGGTGTGAGGAAAAGGGAAGAGACAGGAAGGGAGTCTTTCTAGGAGTCTTATTCTACCATAATGTAGGAACATAGTTAGTTGATCTTTGGAACTCCTCTTTGCCTCCTTTTGGTGATAGAATATTACTGATAAATGAGAAAGTAACCCTACTTATATAGTTTTGATATTTATTTGCTTATTTTTATTGAGGTGTAATTGACATATAACATTGTTTAAGTTTAAGGTGTACAACGTGTTGATTTGATTCTATGTTGTAATATGATTGCCACCTTAGCATTAGTTACCTCTGTCTTGTCACATAATTATCATTTCTTTTCTATAGCAAGAACGTCTAAGACCTAATCTCTTGTCAACTTTGAAATATTATGGTCTATACAGTATTGTTGACTATAATCACTATGTTGTGCATTAGATCCCCAGATCTTATTCATCTTCTAGTTGCAAGTTTGTGTCCTTTGACCAACATCGGCTCAATTTTCCTCCTCCTCAGCCCCTGGAAGCCACCATTCTAGTCTCTATTTCTATGAGTTTGGTTATTTAGATTCCCTTATTAGTGAGGTCGTATAGTATTTGTCTTTCTTGGTTAGACTTACTTCACTTAGCTTAATGCCCTTAAGATCCATCCATGTTGTCATAATATATATATGTACATATAACATATATGTAATGTGTATATATATATATAATATAGATGTACATATAATATATGTAATGTATATGTAATATATATACACACATCATACTTTACTCATCCTTTGATGAGCACTTAGATCATTTTCATATTCTTAGCTCTTGTGAATGATGCTGCAGTATCTGGGAGTTCAGATAGCTTTCTGATATCCTATTTTCAATTCCTTTGGATATTTACCCAGAAGTGGGATTGCGGGATCATATGGTAGTTCTATTTTAAATTTTTTGAGGAACTTCCCTCCATGTTTTTCTAGTAACTCTCCTTGCTTTCTCCTTCCTTTTTCTTTCATTCTGACTAGCTATGAAAACCTATGAAACATTTTGCCTTTTGTTTCTGGAGTTCATTCATTCATCTGTTCAACCAACGCATATTTACTGGGTGCCTGCTTTTCTGGGGACAGAATGGCGAGCTGGGCGCTCAGGCTACAGTGGTAGGAGAGTCCTAGTCCTCATGGAGCTTTTGATCTAATGGAGGGAAGCAGGAAGTCATCAACTAATTACAGTAATAAATCTATAATTATAAGTCAGTGTCAGTGCAACAAAGAAGAAGACCACAGTTAAAGGAAAGGTAAAATAAACTAGCCTGACTTAGACTGTAGCCTTGGGCTCAGGGTCACAGAAGATTCTTTGAGAAAATACAGTTTGAGCTGAGAGTGTAGGATGAGTAGGAGGTGAGGGGTAAAAGGATGTGGAGAGGTGGGGAGGAAAGATTTAAGCCCCACGTCTGGAGAGGACATGGAAAGATTGAGGCGTCAAAACAAAGGCAGTAGCCTGAGCTCTGAAAGCAAGGGTTAGAGTTGCCATAGACATGACTTGACAGGGAACTGGGCCCCAGATGACACAAAGCTTTAAAGGTCCTGTTAAGAATTTGCTCCGTATCCTAAAAGCAGTGGGAGGAAGTCATAGTTTGGTCTCTTCACTGGCCCTTAACACCTTCTCGCCTGCTTTACTGTCTTCCGTGTACATGACTCATGGCTCTAATTAGGATATTGTGATGGTTAACTTTATGTGTCAACTTGGTTGGGCCACAGTGCTCAGATATTTGGTCAAGTATTCTGGAAGTTTCTGTGAGGGTGTTTTCGGATGAGAATAACATTCAAATAAGTGGATTTGGAGTAAGGCATACTGTCCTCCCCGGTCTGTGTGGGCTTCATCCAGTCAGTGGAGAACATGAATAGAACAAAACTCTGATCTTCCCTGGGCAAAGGGGGATTCTAGCAAACAGCTTGCAGACTTGAGCTGCAACATTAGGTCTTCCCTGGGTCTTCAGACTGCCAGCCCACCCTGCAGATTTTGGACTTAGCCTCCACAATCACATGAGCCAACTCTTTAAAATAAATCTCAATGTCTCTCTTTTTCTCTACACCTCTGTCTTTCTTTAAACACACACACACACACACACACACACACACACACACACACACACACACATAGATGTACATATACATGTCTACATATATATATATATATATATATGCACACACTTATCCTATGGTTCGGGTTCTCTTAAGACCTCCTTGAACATAGAGTGTATGTTTCATCTTCTTTGCATGCTCCTAGTAGCTAGTATTTTGTGAATAGTAACTGTTCAGAAAGGCGGCAGTTTGCTAAGGATATTTGTACTATGGTATATGTACTATATGTACATACAGCACCATACTGCACTATATGTACATTACTATATGTATGTATATTGCTATACTGTACTGTATGTACATATAGCACTATACTGTACTATATGTACATTACTAAATGTATGTACATTGCTATACAGTACTATATGTACGTACAGTACTATACTGTACTGTGTGTACATTAGCACTGTGGGATTGGGTTCTCAGAGCATGCTTTGGATAGCCTTAGAGAAAACGTTTATTGAATCAGAGGGTAGATCATTCCCCTTTACTTATCCTGGGATCTACATACCTATGAATCTGGTAAATTCACTAGGGAGAAAAATGTTTTGTTTTCTTTTTTTGTTTGTTTTCTTTTTCTTTTGTATTGTTAAAATTGACGAGACCTGATAAAGCATTCTTTGACTAAAACTTCAGTGACATGGTCTTTGTTTTCAAGAGGTTTCCCTATAGTTAGAGTTATAAGGCATGTTCAGGAGATTTAATAACTGCGTAGGAAGTTGCCAAAATGTTTGTTGTAAGTTGTAGAGAAGAGTGAAGAAATGATCTGTGTTATCTAGAATAGAGCCACTCAAGATGCGTTTGACGAATTGGTCCTGGTCCACAAACTGAATTTGACTAGTCTGCGCAGAGATAAGCACAGATATTGAAAATAAGCATGAAGAAACTTTTGCAGCAATCGAACAGAGTAATTTTATGTCTGTTGATGTAATTTTTAAAAATTGAACATGCACTTTATATGCCTTTTTAAAATAGAATTTTTCTAGTTAATTTTAACTGGGTATTACAAAAATATTGGTCTGTGATGAATTGGAGATTAAAATAATGAAACAGAGACTCACAGATCTGGACAGTCACTATAGGTAGTTTTTGAAGCAGTGTGTAGACTGGTTGAGAAAATGTTCTTGGGGAAGAGCAACCGATCAGAAGAGATCGGTTGGGACCACAGGGCTGGGAGCCAGAAATGGTGTTTTTAAAGGAAGAAACACCATGAACAAAGGTAATTGAACTTTTCAGTGACAGTTTCTTGCCCGATGACAAAGCGCTGTGGAGGAGCTGTACTAGGAGAATTGGTCATATTTCTGTTACCCCCTCGGGGGGGCGTTCCAGCTGGGTCCCAATTTTTCTATGATTTGTACTGATCCATTTCCCAACAGCAGTGTTAGTCTGAAGGTTGATCCTCAAATGATGATGTGGGTCTGTCAGTTGGCAGAGAGAACTCTATTCTGTGTCTACAGTAAGCCAAAGCTAATTCATTGGTGCCACTTATCACCTCTTTGAAAGAAAATACTCCATTGCTCTCCCTTCTCACCCCTCCCCTCACATACCAGCTGAACTTAAACTTACTATTTGATTAAATCTCATCTATAAAATGCAGGACATTTGTCAAGTTCAAAGAACTCCTGCCGGATTTGTATTCTTTACAATATGTCCATCATAATGAGTTATTAAAATGATTTTTCTGGAAGCTGTATTGCCTAGTCTCCTAAGAGATTTATGAGGTAATGTTATCATCTCAAAAGCTAAAATTTCCATCCCAGTGAAGAAGATGCTTATAAAACCAGTAGTTTACGACTTGGAACAAGCAGCAGGAATACCAAGTGGGACAAATGTTTTCATGAAAATGGCAGATAGATATTAGTGATGTGATATTGCTTTTCCTTAAGTTATTGAAGTGACCATTTATCTAAACTGGGTAGTATTTTTTTCTGCTTCCTGGTGAGTTGTGAATGCATAACGTTTTAGACAGATTTGAATCAGGTGAATTCTATTTTGCAAAGTATGGATGATAATGCAAAACTGAAGGCTTATTCTCGTTGGTCTGTTTTGCTTGTTGTTGCTGTTGTTTATATCTCAAACACTTTATCTTTCCTTCTTTATGATTTGACGTCCTGGGCAATATTTTTGTTTCTTTGTTTATTTCACTTAATAATATGTCTGTAACAAAGCATTTTTCTCTTGGAAGACTATTGAACTGTTAGTTATTTTAGTGAAGGGTTGGTTAGTGATCTCTCCTGTGAACATGTAAGAATAGTTCTCAAATCTGCTTGCTCATTAGAATCACTCAGGGCTGGATAGATAGATGGATCTGCCTGTCTGTCTGTCTCTGTCTGCCTATCTATCTGCCTATCTAACTATCTATCTGTCTGTCTACACAGTAAAGACTTTACCTTGGCCCTACCTGATCCTATTAAATCAGATTCTTTTGTGGGATGGGACTTGGGCGTAGATACTTTCAAAAAATGCTCAAGGTGATAATATCATTCAACTAAGATTGAAAGCCATTGCCTGAAAAGATTCACTTGGAGAACTTGTTACGTTGTAGATTGCTGTCCTCCCCTGCCGCTTCCCTGTTCGCCCCCACTCCCCGCCCAGAGTTTCTAATTCAGTCAGGCAGGGATTGAGGTCCTAGATTTTGCGTTTCTGAGAATGTCCCAGCTAATGATGATGGTGGTCCTAAGACTCCACTTTGAGGACCGTGGTCTTAAAGGGTCTGAACAGACTATGACCTTGTTCATAGTCCCAGTTAGAAGGCTTTGGGAAGGATGAGGGCTGGAGTTGGTCTTGAAGAATAAGTAGAACTTGGATGGAGGGAGGGACAAGGCATTTCAGCTGGAAGCAAAGATGAATAGAGGCACAGAGCTAATCCTCCCTGGCCCCCGCCAAATTCACAGATTGATGCTTTACAACTAATAAACATGGTGGTTCCGTCAGAGACGGTACCAGTCAGCAGTGCTTCGGTTTAAAGCAGTTTTTTTACACAGTCAACACTCCCTCAACAAAGTATGCTCTGCACGTAGGATGTGCTCAAAATGAAAGCATTTAAATTATTTATTTACTCGTCTGTCTATCTTATCTATTTTTTATTCTGTGATAAGCACTGTGCCAGATGCCGGATATATAGGAATTTAAAAGAGCCATAGGGTCTAGTGCAGCGTCAACAAACTTTTTACTGTAAGGGACCCGGATAGTAAATATGTTAGACTTTGTAATCCAAGAGGAAAGTCGAGGGTATTGCGTAGGTACTTACAGAACTAGTCTTAGCTCGTGTGCCGTTCAAAAGCAGACTTTAGGACAGATTTGGCTGCAGGCTGAAGTTTGTCAACCCTTGGTCTAGTGAGAGAGACAAGCGTTAATTAAACACAGATATAGGTACGTGACAAAAGTACTTTTGGTTCAGTAAAATAAAGAACAATTGTGGGTCCTATGAGGGAAGGCAAGAGGGGCTTTTAGCGAGTTTGGCAAGGCAGGTCAGGGAGGGCAGCTTTGAAGAAGTTATTGCCATTGAAGCCTGAAGGGTGAGTTTGGGAGTCAAGGAGGTGAACCCCACGGAGTGGAAGGAGCAGAGTGTCACGTGTAAGTTGAAGGAGCCGAGGGAAGGCGGATGCAGTAGAGTGAAGGGGTCAAGGTGGGCGGTGGGCGGAGGTGGGGTCGGAGAGAAGGCAGGTGCCGTAGTTCTTGTTGAAACACTTTGTGTTTTCGGAGCACAGAGGTATTACCACCATTCGTAACTGAGTGGACAGTGCAGGCTGTAAACTGGTGAAGCTTAGTAGAGAGAGAGTTCATGTTTTAGTAAAGATGTGAGGGAGAAATTCATTAAGTTAATAACCAGACTGCCAGGGGAACTTCCTGATGGGAAGGAAAAATATTCCTGTTCTGCTACTTTGTGCGGTTGATCGGGAGCGTGTGATGGAGTTCAGGGGGTATTGCTGCCTTTACTTCACGGGTGTAAAGCCAGATGCTACAGCTTGAGTGCTTCATACCCAAAGCATAGGCTGTTATTGCTCCCATTTGAAGAAGGAAAAATTGAGGCATAGAGAAATTCAGTCGATTGCCCAAGATAATATTGCAGTACATAGAAGAGTTTAACCCTATGTATAGTGATTCCAGAACTGATATTATTTGCCAGGGGGGGGTAATAAGGAACAAGGGATCTGACTGAATGGAAGTGTGATTTGGTTCTTGCCTGAGACGAGCGAGCCTTTTAGAAGATGTGCTCCCAAGATGGCAGGTAGTTAGCAGTTGTGCTAGTGATGTTAATTTTTTCTTCTTTCTGTATCTCTGGCAGATATAATGAAGCATTTCTTGCTGAATTCTTATGAATCTCTGAATCAGTCCTTCTCCACACAGAGATGTAAGGTATCCCCCAAGATGATAAATGTTCATTACCCCTGGCTTGAATATTGTCCCGAAGAAGTAAAAAAGTGAGCAGTTCGTGGCTGATAGAGTTAACAAACCCAGGAAATGCCATGTGAGCAGAGTCCAGGCTTTTGTAGCACGTTCCTTTGTACCTGCTTTTCCCGCCTTCCTTCCCCTCTGTGTCCTGGTAAACTTCTTTACATTAGTGGTTGGCAAACTTTTTCTGTAATGGGCCAGATAGTAAATATGTTCAGCTTTGCAAGCCAGCGTCTGTTGCAACTCCCCACCTCTGCTGCAGTCGTGCAAAAGCAACATAGATAATATAGCCATGAAGGAAAGTGTCTGTGTGCCAATAAGTCTTTATTAAAAACAACAACAGAGGGCAACAGGGCAGATTTGGCCTATGGGCTGTAGTTTGCTGACGCCTGTCCTAGACCCAGAGGAAATGTTACAACCTAAGGCTATATTGGGAGCACTTTTTTTGTAGTGCCCTCATGTTTTGTTTTTGGGTCATATCTCAGTAATATCGTAACAGTATAATATTATCTTTGTGGATCTCTCTCTCTTTGCAAAGCTACATTTTTTACCCTGTTGTGGCCTCTTCCAAGGTACATACCAACTTTTATTAGCAAGCGTCCAATGTAGGACTTGGCAGGTGTCTCATGAAGACGTACTGACGTGTTGAATGAGACAGTGGAAGATTGTATTTCCTGAAAATGGCCAGAACAATATTTCCAGTCGCACGTGCCCTTCTCAAAACCTGTCAACCCCATCCGGAGGAGGGTCTGTTATTTCCCTCCTCCTTGAAACTGGGTTGGACTTGCTGGCTGCCTCTTCTAAAATCGTGGGGTAGAAATTGTGCCTCATGATGTCTGAGACATGGCTTGCATGTACTTGCCCTTCCCCCTCTCCTTTCTCCTCCCACCCGTCCTTCTCCCCCCACCCCTCCCTCTCCCTCTCTTTCTCTCAGGACTTCTGTTCTCGGACCTCAGCCCCCGTGCTGAGAGGAAACACGAATTACCCAAATGGAGGACCCTGCATGCAGTGATCTCCATGCAGAGGAACCGAGACCCCCAATTGGCAGCTCTTGTCAACATCCCGACATGCAAGCCAGGGAGCTTTCAGGGGTCCCAGGAGCCAGATCCAGCAGCTGCCTGTTTGTATAAATAATCGTTTATTGGGCCACATCCACATGCATGCATTTATGCATTGTTAACTGCTGCTTCTACTCTACACCAGCAGGACTGAAGGAGTCCTGACAGAGACAGTGTTTATGGCTCCCAGAGCTGAAAGTAGTAGCTGGCTCGCTACAGAAAAATGTGCCGATCCTGCCCCCGAGCCTCAAAGTCTTCCGTTGGACGCCCTGCACCTCTGGAGCAGGGTCTGTCATCCCTCCTGTGCCCTGTCTGAATTCCTAATCTGCCGAACTCATGAGTATAGTAAGTGCCTGCTCTGTGACACGGTGGGGTGGGAGAGTACTTTGTCATGTGATCAGAGTACCTGAAACATGGATGCATACAGTTCCTGGAAAAGGGCAAGCTTACATTCGTTAACATACCAGAAGGTCTAAACCTCCCCTCCTTCCTCCCTGTTCCTCGTACCCTAACACACACTCCCTTTTAGACCTTTGTCGTTTTCTGATTATATCTAAGATTAAGGAACATGGCCACGTATATCCCCCTTAGTGTTTTGGAAATCAGGTTATCTTTTCCTTCTGGAAAGCAAACATCCGTTAGCTAGGTCCTGATTCGACTTAAGATATCGAAAGGTTTTGTTCATGTAGAAGAAATTGAGTTTCAACAAATGTTTCCAGGTCTCTCAAACCATGGAGTCTCATTTCATATTTATTCCTTGTCTCTTTTTTTTTTTTGGTTTTTTGTTTGCGGTACGTGGGCCTCTCACTGTCGCGGCCTCTCGCGTCGCGGAGCACAGGCTCCGGACGCGCAGGCTCAGCGGCCACGGCTCACGGGCCCAGCCGCTCCACGGCACGTGGGATCTTCCCGGACCGGGGCACGAACCCGCGTCCCCTGCATCGGCAGGCGGATTCTCAACCACTGCGCCACCAGGGAAGCCCTATTTGTTGTCTCTTAACCCCCATACAACTCTCAGATCGATGAGCAACCACTTCCAGCCACGCAGCTCTGGCAACTGTGGCTTATAGTTCATGCAGGTAGCGATGTCATTCAAATACCCAGAATCATGTTCTATATTTTCTCCATTTGCCATTCCTCCAGATGAAAGGTTTTCATGAAAAGAGTTAAAGGCCATAAAAGAAAATATATTGTAGTGCTCCCTTTGAAATGTTTTAAACGTTATTAAAAATAGTACAGTTTGAGGTAAAAGGTCAGCCAGGAATAGTCAATTTCTTTAACACTGATGTGATTTTTATGAAACATTCATCATTGGGGTCTCATTTCAGAAGGCTCCGGACATGATTTTTCATTTTTTTACATATCCTCTTGCAGCTCTCAATTGCCCAGTAGCCATAAACATTCCATCTCAATTCTTCTGTGCTTTTTAATATATATGAACTTATTTTTCTGAAATCCCGTGTGCTGAAAATTTGCACAGTGGCCTAATACTCATAATGTGCAAAAGCGCTCACGTAGTTTTCTAGAGCGCTACAGACAGAGTAAATTCTTCTTTGATTCAGATTTTAATGAAATAGGGAGGAAAAATTTTCTCATTTTCTTCAGTTTCTCTTAGCCAGCTTAGAGGACTAGGGGCTTAAGAAATGGTCTTAGGAAGCTTCTTTTGAACCTACCTCTCCTATTCTAGTTCATCTGGTATTTCTATGAGATGAGGGTGAAGAGAAGGGCTGTGTGTGCATGTGCATATGTGCGTGAGAGAGAGAGAGAGAGAGGGAAAGGGGGAGAGAAGGAGAGAGGATGGGCCTTGCACAGCACAGATGTACGTTTATATTGGATTAAAAAGCTGAAATTTGAGTTGTCCATTAGAGTTTCCGTGAACACCTTAGAGTGCCAATCTTCTGCTTCTTTCATTACCCCTTATATCAGGCTGACTCGTTCTGTGGTTATGAGAGTCCTATAAATTATCCGTTGGGGGCAAGGTGGCATTGTGTCCAGTAAGAGCTCTGCTTTCACACTTGTTGAGGTTCCAACACAAAGTCTGCAACTTTTTAGTTCTTACTGTTTGGCAAGTTCTTTCAACTTTTTAAGCCATTGTTTTCCTCAATATTGAGAAAATGGGGACAGCAATACTTACAGGGTCGTCGTGAGGACGAAATGAGATACAGTGATCTTAGCATCCTGCTGGCTTGACACTTAGCGAGCCATGAGAAATGGCTGTTACTAATTTTTCTGCCTCTACTGAGGTATTAGCTATGGGTGGAAAGGACTCAGTTGTTTCAAAGAAACCATCAGAAGAGTCTACCTATTTTGCGCTGTGTTGTCTGTCACTTGACACCATTTTGGTGTGTCATTTCCTCAGGATACAGTTTCTAGAATAGGCATTAATCAAAAGTGTGACTATTGCCTGCATAGTATCACATGCTGATGTTCGGGTACATGGAGTTGACGATCAGATGAGGACACGTCAAGATACCGAGGTCATGTGACATTGGATGGGTAAATTTTTCTAGAGACGGAAGCGTTGGCGTGCAAAACAGGGCAGGTCTGGATACTCTGGCACCTGGGAACGTATATGGTAGTGTGTAGAAAACATGGAGGAAAAAGATGCTCCCCCAAATTTCAACTGCTTAAACGTCTCTGCTGAAGCAGGGTGCCTTGGGCAATGTTGACGTTCCACTCGGATCCCACTGGATTCCTTTTTGACACTTTTGTGCAGTGCTTTCCTGCGTGGTTTTGATTCTAACAACCAGTACCCACAGCTTACGTTTGGAAGGCTCCCCTCGGGTTGCTTGAGCCTCTCCGCTCTCACAAATGCCCGGGAGGTGCCTGGGCTCTTCGCCAACGACTCACGGGTGCTCCCTGGTGAGCCCCACTCCGAGGCACAGCTTAGGCTCCAGAGTTCCCCGTGGGATTAGGTTGAACATGGCCTGTCACAGATTTTGCACGAGATCTCACTTCTGCTTGGCTGCTCCTGCTGCTTCCTTGCCATGCTTACCAGTTTCCCCTGGAAACTCCTTCTTACTGAATTACTTGCACCCAAATGTTTATTAAGGGTCTGCTTCTGGGGGAACCTGATCAAAGACCATGTGAAAATAAACACTGTTTTCTGCTATTTAAACAGTTGAACTAGGAGGGAACTTCAGTGGTTTAGAGCGAGAGAAAAGATACACCGATGAGCTGTTTCAGCGGGACCTCGAAAGTCTAGCACGTGTGCTGTAAGGAGGTCTTGAAATGAAGAAATTCAAGTATCTTGCATAATGAATGTATGGGAGATTGCACGACGGGACATACAGCAAGAGAGAAGAAATCAGTAAGAGGGAGAGAAGAGAGATGGAAGCAAACAGCATTGAAGATCAAACCAAATTCCTGCTCAAGTTTTGTCCCATGTGACGCCAAACAGCGATGTCTCTCATTTAGTTCTCTCATGTAGTTCGCAGCTAATAAGTTATTAGCTGTGACGTGAACCTTTTCTTATTCCTCCTGCTGCCTTACCCACGCTGCTCCCCTTTGTCTGTTACAACAGAGCTGTGTGCCAGTGGAATTGCGGGCAGCAAAGAAAATAGGGGGTGCTATCCATTATGGACAGTCCTGGAGTAAAAATACTGCAAACTGAGATTTAGAAACTGGACTAATTCATTCGAATCTGAAATGGGCAATCAGAGGTGATTAGGAGAAATAAACACACCACCTCCCAAATTCCCAGAGGATCCTGGCCAGTAGACAGGTGTCGAATTATTTATTAGACGGAGCGCTAACCAGTTTTAATTGTAGAGGACTGGGTGAACCCAGCTGATATCTGGGCTCTGCTTGCTTCTCTGCTATATTGAATGGTCTGTAGTTAGCTCTGCAGGAAGCAAATATTTCTAGTCCTTTAACCTCAAAGTCTCTCTTCCCACCTGTTTTTCATTGGTATAACCTTGGGAAGGAGCTAAAAATAGGGTGAAAAAGAAAATTCATTTGTTGAGAGTCCATGCTAGCCAGGGGAGGAGCATGCCTGGAACTCTTCCTTTTCACATGAAGGGGAGAAAAATGAGTGGATTTAATTACCATGATTAGAGCCAATTAAGTAGTTAATTATGCTCTTGAGAACACAAGGCCATTTGTAGGGTTTCTGACTCCAAACATTTACAAACCAAGGTGAAAAGGGTAAGTTCCCAGAGGCCGTCGGTATCTGCTACTCTGTAGAGAGACTACAGTAGGAGTTTAGGGGGATGTAGTGGAGAGAGGTCAGCAACACTCTGACAATTAGGGTTACTGGTCACTTTCCCGTACCACAGGGTCTTTCTCTGGCCCATTTATCGCGCACATTTTTCTCTCCAGTCTCCGACTTACTTTATAAAGTTGTCATGAGATTCAAGTGAAAGAACTTAATAATTGCCCAGAGACAGTGGTCAGAGGCTAGTTTCCAGTGGTAATGCTGATCTTTGCTAGCGTAAAAACTTGGCCATAGAACTTTCTTGAGCTTCTTTTTTTCTCCCCAAACTGTGTTCTCCTCTGGGTCCTAAATCAGTTTACCCTCCTTCTGGAGAAGCTACAGCTACACCTATATATCTGTCTTTATCTGAATCTACGTCTACACCTACGTCTCCACCCATATGGATATGTCTTAACATTTGCATATTCTTCACATTCTAAAAACATAGCACATAGAAATCAGTGCATAGACCACTCATTGCTGCGTATATGCCTGAAATTTATTTGGTGAGGACTACATTCTTTGAGTTATTTAAGAAACATTCGATAGACTATGAGTCGTGTTTAACAGGGAACGTGCAGCTCATGTGCTAGGCACACACTTGGGCACCACGGGACAACATGGCTAATTCATCAGAACGTCCCTCCCCCCTGAGTCCACAGGCAGCCTCAGAGCCTTCCTCCACCCTGGAAACGACAAGGTAACACCCAGCGTTGGTATCTGAATAGAAGATTGCTTGCACTTGCTACTCTAAACTTGTCAGCAGTTAGCACGACAGCGTGAATGGGTTTTTAAATCCTTGTCGACGAGAGCGGTCAGGGAAACAGACTTCCACTACTTCTTGCTTTAGAGAGGTGTTACTTAGAGAATATTTGATATTTAGAGAACATTGTAGCCACTAGGCATATGTGGTTACTGAGCACTTAAAATATGGCTGGTCTGAATTGATATATGCTGTAAGTGTCAAATACACGCTAGAACTTGAAGACTCAGAATGAAAGAGTAATGTAAAAATAGCTTATTTTTAGTTGATTGCGTATTGAAATCATAAGAGTTTGGAGAGATTGGGCTCAATAAAAGACAATATTACACTTAATTTCATGTTGCTTTTTTGCTTCTTTAGAATGTGACTACTAGAAAATTGAGGTTATATGAATGTAAAATAGATAGCTAGTGGGAAGCAGCCGCATAGCACAGGGAGATCAGCTCGGTGCTTTGTGACCACCTAGAGGGGTGGGATAGGGAGGGTGGGAGGGAGACGCAAGAGGGAGGGGTAGGGGGACATGTGTATACATATGGCTGATTCGCTTTGGTGTACACACAGAAACTAACACAGTTTTGTGAAGCGATTATACTCCAATAAAGCTCTGTTTAAAAAAAAGATTACATGTGCGTCTTGCGTTATATTTCCATTGGATAACCCTAGTCTAGAACATGGATTTTTACCTGGTTCTAGAGGCTGTAAAGGAATTCTTACGTAGGGTTTTCAGAGACTGGGAGATGCCTGGAATTTCATGCACCGTGTTATATGCAGCTGCATATGTGGGTTTTTCTGAAAGAATATCATTAGATTTTGATCGGTTTGTGACAACAAACAAGGTTTAGAGTCTCTCATGGAATTTTAAAGTGGAATTTTAGCAGGCGAAAATGCGGGACCTTTCCGCATTTCTGATACCCTCGGAGTAGAAATCTGAGACTCGCTCTCATGCAGCTGAGACTATAATCTCAGTGAAGGCAGTGGCTGGGTACCCCCTTGACCATTTCACTCCCAGGACTCGGCGTGCATTGTTGGCACCCAAGATTTTGCCATTTATTGCCTGCGATGTCATCATTTGTGAAAATTTAAAGGCCCTTATTTCTCGCACGGACACTAAGCATAGTTTGGGCGTAAAAATGACACCTTGGAACTTATTTAGAACATGTCTTTGCCTCAGGTGGATTCCCCAGGATCTAAGGATTGGAAACAATGATATAAAAGTAAACAGTTTAATTGTGCGGTAACCCACGTAGCACCAGTAGGGGATTGAAGAAGTGGGGGAGGGATGGGAAAGAAACCAGTTCAAGGTTAATGAGCTCGTTATTGCTGTGTAGATCATGCCTCCGTGTTATCCCACGTGAAGGGCAAGGACACCATCAACTCCCATGTGTCAGTGGTTGAAGGTCTTTCCTGGGGTCATGGACTTCCCGGATCTTCTGTTGGTCCCATGTGAGGGATGAGCATCCTTCTACGGTCAAGGAAAGTCTTCAGGCTTAGCGTTATGGCCACATGCATTTAGAAGCTGTCCACAAGTTGGGGAACAGTAAGAGCCAAGGGAATGGGAGCTAGATACCGACAACTTCAGCTAAGTGTTACGTGGGGGTAGAGTGGCTGGGGAAAGTGCTTTAAAATTATATAACAGTGGACGTGGAGGACACGTTTATTAGGGGATAATGATCCCAATCCAGAAGACTTGGAAAATTGTGCATATGAGAATTTCAAGAAGATGGTTGTCTGCCTTTTGGGGATTAGAGAAAATTAATGCTATTTCTATTCCACAGGTTGGTTTGTGTTTAGAGCCATCCAAAGTAACATTGTTTTTCAACTCTTGCAATATGAATGCTCATAGGAAAATGGATCTTTGAGTGTTGTTGAAAAACTATTTGAAAAGGTGCAATTATTGTAAAACCGTTTGGCAAAGGTAACGTTTGTTGGTGGAAATGAAAAGCAGTTTTGAGGCCAAGAGTTTGCTATTTTCTCACTAACAAGCTTAATGGAAAATAAAATGATTTCCTCTCTGACCAACTTAAATTGTTTAAATGTTCTCTGTCAACAATTAGTCCAGATTTTGTCCCATTAATATAGATAAAGGAAGTTCATTCCTAATCCTGACGACTTCAAACTTTTAAAGTATTTTTGGAAGGACTAAAATATCTATCCAACTGAAGGGGGAAAAAGTTGCCTGCTAGCTTGCAGTGTTTACTCTTCCAAAATCTATTCTCCATTAGAAAAACCTAATTGTTAGGATGAAAATTGTATGCATATAAATAGAATCATTTTCACTTTGTCTAGGAGAATTTGAAGGGAAGCACTTCTCCACGTTTTTTTTAAACCTAGAAGAAGACATAGGTGTTCTTTATCAAGCTATTTATTCATTTTCAGGAACACTCTGGTCCTAGTCTTTCAAAGGCACAAACATGATATAGATGAGCTTGTGGTCTTTGCTGCAAACAGGGCTGTTCACACGTTTGAGTTGATTTCCGGCCCTGCATCTGTAGGAGGCAATGGGGCAGGACGACAGAAAGAAAATGACCAATAGCATCTAATTTAATTTCTACTTTATTCTTCCATAAGCAAATTATAAAATGTAATTGCTCTAATAGTATAGGTTTAATTTACTCCAATTAGAATGTCTCAAACGTTCCCTTTTACTTTTTGTTTTTAATGAACTTTTACTGGAGACCAGCTAGAAATATTGAAATAGTATTTTGGAATCACGTAAGCTCTTTGTTAGCTTTCCTTTGCTCTCCTGACACAAGTTGTAAACCTTTAGCCTTCTCTGCAAGGCTTATACTCTAGCTCCTCCATTTCTCTGTAGCTTTGCCTAATGACTGTCCTCATCTCGATGACTGTACTTTACCTTCTGGACCTTCTGGCTCTTCAAACTCTTTGTCTTGTCAGGGTCTCTGTGCTGTGTCTTCGGTTCCTCTCCATCCTCCTTTTCCGACTCGCGCCCCTGTTGGCCTGCCCTTCCCATCCGCCAACTCCTGCTCCTGTTAGAGCCCCCTGCAGTGTTCCCTCATGGGGCTTAACACCCTTGTGGTCATATAGTTATTTAAGGGATAATTTATTTTAAATGTTTGACCTTTTTCTCCCCCCACGATGACTGTTCTGTTTTAAACCCACCCTGGTGCGTTATATAGTGGCTGGCATCTAATAGGTATTATTAATAAGTTTTCAGGATATAAATGAACAAGTGGGTGACTCAGGAGATGTTGATCAATGTACCTTCGTCTTATCTGTGTGTCATCGTAACTTTTCTGTTGACTTAAACATGGGGCCTCCCCTGTAAGGGGGAGTGTTGATCAATTACACCAAATCATAAGGTGCCGGATTTGTCCTTTGGGAAAAGTCCCGCTGATTTATCCACAAGGGATTTACATCTATGGCTGCATTCCTCATTTTGCCATGGTTCAAATACCTCGCTTCACTTTGTGTCCCTGTGGGCCCCGCCTCATCACGCTTGTCTGGGCACATTTTCCATCTCATCTGAGCATTTGTTGGATGAATGTTCAAGGAAAGGAGCCAGAAGCTTTCTTCTCAGAATTCGTACATCATTTACTGGTTGGGCTATCTTTGGAGAAATTGGAAAGTTTGAGGTTTGACCAAATAATGAATCATTCATTTACTTTGATGTCTTCTCGAGGCAAAGAGTTAGAGAGGGGATTTTGCTTCAGGGGCTTGTACCCAGCCAGGGTGCCTCTAAGACCATCACCTGGGGATGAAACACCAGGGCAGGGTGACAATGTGTTGCTATTGGCTTCATGGAGGAGCAGATTCAGGACAAGTAGAAATCACCACACTACGCCTATGTACACGTCTATCACTATGACTGTTTACCTGTTACACGTTGTCCCCTCCCTTTTTAATGTGAGACCCATGTAAACCTTTCTACTCTTGGCTCTGTACCTTGCTCACTTAGTAAATGCAAGAAAGAATTCCTTTAATGCAGACCCCCCCAGCCTTCTGATAATTTTTCATTAAGAATTTCAACTCATTTGGCAAAGAGATTTCAAAAATTGATTTATTTTTTCTGACAAAGCAGTTTTGGGGTTGCCCTGAAATATTTGGATAATGCAATCAGTTGCACTTCGCTTGAGCCAGGAATACAGTCTGCTCCATAGTAATATCTGAATATCTGTGTATCTGTCGTGTATCTGTCCATCTATCCATCCATTAACTTATTACATGTATGTGTCCAGACAGTATTCAAAAGGATATTTTTTGCCTTTAATAATGAGTTGTTGAGGAAAACATTTAACGTCATGCTTGGTTTTCTCCTCTGACATTCTTCCTTTCTGGTGAGAAGGCGTGTTCATCATTCATTCTATTTTACAATTTTACGTTCGTTGCCACCTCCTTAGTCCAAACCACCGTCGTTCCTCACCAGGACTACGCTAACAACCACCCGATTGCTCTCATCCATCTGTGCCTCGAAGCTGTTCTCAGCACTAAACCCAGAGGGATGCTTTGAACATTCAGTATATCTCTGGATGTTTCCTTTGCTTGAAATATTGTCAAGTCTTCCCACATCGCTTAGCGTAAAGTTCCAGGATCATTTTCTTCATTCACGTCAGTCACTGGGCTTCTTACAGCCCGTGTTTTAGCCATACAAGCATCTCTCCTACCTCTGGGCCTTTGCACATGCTGTTCCTCTTGCCTGGAATGCTCTTTCCTCCCATCTTTACCTAGTTTACTCCTATTTACCTTTAGATCTTAGCCATCAATTGCCTGATTAGAATCCTCCCTCCCATCCACATACATACATTTATCCACTCTCCTACAGGAGCACTTTATAGGATACATGTTCTTGAAATTTTACATTTGTGGGATTATTTAATTAAATCTCTCTGCTCACTGTAATAAGTGCTCCAAGAGAGCAGGAACAGAGACTTCTCTGGCATTCTAACAGAGAAAAGCCTATAGCCCTGTGCCTGGCACATACATATTTGGTAAAGCAATGGCATTTACCCCCATAGAGAAACCTAGGCCATCATGGGAGGTAGGACTCAGCTTTTCCTAAAAAGCACTTCAAGGGATAATAGTTCATGTGGGTCATGTCAACTTTCTCTTTGTCCTGATTGGATTTTCCAATTCCGGCAAGTGAGATTATGCCTGGTTTGTAATTAGTTTCCATCTGTAACCTTTCTTTGCTGTCCTAGAGTCCCTGCTTTGATAATTTCCTCTGGATCTTGTATACTCAGCATGGAGAAGCTGCCTTATCCCACCTGTGCAATCGAGAGTCCACACGTGTCCTGACACCTCAGCCCGGTGATGGAATCCTTGCTCTCTGTTGCAGGAAAGTCTTTTCTTTGACCAGCCTGTCTGTTACCCCTTGCTAGACCTTCTTCTAGCTAAGCCCAGCAGGAATTCTAACCTGCCACTCTCTCAGGATATCCTACCAGTCCCATTAGCTAGCTTTCCTCTACTTTTCATTGCCAAAGCTAAGGCTTCCAAACACATGCCGAGTCTGGAAAATAAATCTCTTCTCTGAGTCCTGGGACTGTCAAGAATGGCCTGGTTTTTTCAGCTGAGCTCCATGTCTGTCAAAACATGCTTCACCTTCTTTACTTGTATCACGTTTTAACAGTTTCTCTGCAGGTCAACATGAGACTCTTTTGGACTCATCTGAAAAGAACGGCATGTTCTCTTTGATGTTTGCATTTTCCAGAATAAATGACTTTCTCTCCTTTCATTTCTACTTTTGGAATCTTAACAAGCATTGAGTTTTAGAGACAGTGACCTTGTTTTCAAGTGTGGGAATTAATTACTTTAAAATGTCATTGTTAAAAGGGTATCAGCACTCTGCTCTTTACCATTAACTAAAATCTCACAAGAATTATATCAGTTTCTTCGAACAAAATGTCCTCCTTTTTTCTGCATGGTGGATGTTTCAGGCTGATCCTGGGACAATGGCATCAAAATCACTTGGGTTGGGGGGGTTAATTCTTAAAAATCCATATTCCAGGGCCCCACTGCAGACCCTGTGAACCAGACCTTGGGATCTACATTGTAAACAAGGTATACCAATGAATCTTAGCTACGTTAAAGTTAAAAAGACAATTTTTTTTTTCATTGAGCCCTGCTATCTGGGAAAAAAGAGCTGGCACCCCTTACATATGTATGTATGTATGTTTGTTTGTTTAGTATATGTACTATAATGATATAAGTGCATTATAAATGATACCTTAAAAGTAGACATTTTAAAAGGATAAAAGATCAGTATAAACAGAGGTGTATTTTCTTGTCGTATTTCACAGTGCATTGTTCTTCACACCCTGCAGGATGTAAGTACTCTACTTGGAAAACTATTGTTTTATAGTTTGCAGAACATTAAATTTATCTCCAGGATTGCCCTGTGTCCTGTTCTAGCAGAGAATCGGGCCTAGCTTACATGGGCAACAGGAAAGATTTTGTTCAGAGATTGTAAGGGGTGATCCAGGTGTAGGGGACTTTGAGGAAGAAAATCTGGGTGCACAACAAAGTTTACAGGCCCAGGTGAGGTGGTCGGGGTGTCAAGGAAGCCTTGCTGACAGAGGAATTGTAATCGAAGGACAAGGGGGGACATCAAACCACTTCTTGAAAAACTGAACGTGGGTCAGAACTGTATGGTGTTATGTGCACCCCTTCTGTCTTTTCTATGCCCGGTGATGTGCTGCTCAAAGTGTATGTGGTCCGACCCCGAACCACAAACTGTTACTGGCCCATGGCAAGATCAGTGTAGAAGCTGAGAGTACATTTAGCAATGTTTAGGGCAGTTTCATGTTGCTGTGTCATCTAGTAATTCATATTTATTGTATCTTATAGGAGTATTGGTCTGCAGTGGATTAGAAATGAAAGAAAAAACACTGATCCTTTCCTCTAGATAGTTTGAGAAGCTCTACCCGGGTTGATGCACGAGGCTGAATTCTCCATCTTCTTGCCTCCCTTTTAGCCACTGAAGGCCACGGGGCTGGCCTCTGCCTTTCTCGGTTGAAGGAGTTGCCTGTCTTGGCTTGTTAGAGGTGACCGGTACAAAGAGAATAATCGCGAGCTTGGCCATGGTATGTGACCTCTCCGGAAACTCTTTGTCTTCTTTGAGTTGAGATAATGGAACCAGATATTCGACACAGTGTCTTGGGTTCTAATTTTCTATCGTCATGTGAAGGAATGAGTCCCTCCTTTGCTTGGAGCTGCATCTCTCCCAGGAAAGTAGGATTGTGAGCAATGGAGCCCATATCCTGACTGTAAAGTCCAGGGAATGTTTGAAGAAACTTAGTAGCCACTTTTTTGTTGCATCACAGGCCCAGATCCGGGTAACATAAAGGGAGATGTCTCTCCTTGTATTTCTCCCTAATTACAGCCTACCTACCTGACCACAGGGGAGAAAGGGCCAGGATGGTATAGCTCTTGAGGGTAGTCAACATGGAATCAGATAGCATTGTGTCAAACCCCAGCTTGGCGACCTAAGTGCTAATGCTACAACTTCTCTGAGCCTCAGTTTCTTTATCTGTTCAGTAGCCACCATGATTCCTATCTAGTAAGGTTTCAGTGAGGATTAAATGATATTATTTTTGTAAAGCACTTGTGAAGGCTGATAGAACATTTTAAAGACGTTGTATTGTTATGATTACACTTATTTATTCAATAGCTAGGTGAGCGCTTGCCATGTGCTGGGAATTGTCCCAGTTACTGAGGGAGCTGTAATGGTAAATTGAGCCTCATCCTCGTCCCCAAGGAGCTTATGACCTAGTTGACCAAAACACAACTTACTTTCCTTGTGCTTCTTATTTCCCACCAGACTGTAAACTCCACGTAGTCAGGGAATGCCTTTGATTCATCTTTGAATCCGCAATGGGTAGCCTGGTGCAGGCACAAAGAAAGCACTTAAGAGATCTGTGCTGAACTGAACTGAACTGAACGCCATCATTCTCCCAGTCTGGGTATGACTCGATGCAAGGGTTCAAGTGTAGGTAGCTTACTTCGGAAATGACTCCAAGTAACAATGGTAAGGAAGTGGAGAAGTGAGACAGAGCAGGGAAGGAAGCCAGTAAAGGGTGTTTTATTCGACAGCACTCTTACCACTGTGGGCAACTAGAACTCAGTCGTGCTGGGGCCGTCTTGGGAGGTAGAGGCACAAGGGAGCTGGGTTATTGATTCATGAGCTCTGATAGGTTGAGAGCTACTTGCAGGTGAGAACTAATCTTCTAACACTTGTGCCTGCACTCATGGCCAGAGAACTTCCCAGGCTCAGAATCACAGGGGCTGGCAGGTGAAAGTCAGCCTGCTGACATGGAAATGGTAAGTGCTTTGAGGGTTTGGGTGGGCTGCCTCTCTTCACCCAATTTCTCAGCTGGTGTCCCAGAAATTTGCCATGGTCAGTCTTAGCCCTCTTCTGCACACTGAGAATGACTGCAGTAAATTCTTGGCTAAATTCATGTCTGCCATCTTCCCTAAGTCTTCTCTACGCCTTCACGCTCACACCGATGCAGTCTTCCTCTCAGCTCCTTGCTCACTTATTATTATTACTTTAATAGCTCTCCCTTTGGTGCCGACACACACAAAGTTATTTCAGTTCTCTGTGGGCATCTCACCTTCCCACTGCAGTATGAACCCCTGAGGACAGACCTCAGAGTTTATTTATGTTCTGTTCTTGCCCCATTGCCCAGAACAAATGAGGCTGCCAAAGTTGAATTTGGGGCTGAGTTTAACTTTTAGGGAAGGGACTGGTGATTTGAGCTACTCAATTTCCACTTTTTTTAGCTGTCTCTTCTGCTCCGACTGAACTGACTAATTCGCAATTTTGTTAATTCCAATGTCTTTTGATAAGAATTATAACTACGGTTATCAGAATGGGTAGCTACCATTTATTTATAAGCACTTGTGTGCCTGGCACAGTGCATTTAATATATTCTCTCATGTAATCCTCACGGCAAAAGTTGTGTCACCATTTTATAGAGTAGGAAAGAGTCTGAATAATTAAGTGACTTACCTAAGATCATATAATCAGTTTAAACTCCGGACTAACCCAGAATTTTAGACTTAGAACCACTGTACTATAGAGTCTTCTCAGTATAAGAAAGAGAAGGGAATACTGAAAAGAACTCACACATTGATTTATTCACCTATCAGTGCTACTGTCCAACCAAGGAAACACGCATTCACTGAGTTGTCATGTTTAGACAGGGCTCGTCAAACACAGGTGAGACTCCTTCTTGGGAGATAAAGGGCAGGAAGTATCTTGGGGACCCTTTGATGTCTAAGTCACCTTTTTCTGTTCTCTCCCTCTCTCCTACTTCTTCATATCCAGGGACACTCTATCTCGTGTGAGGGCTACAAAAAATTGCCTCTGACATCACATATTCTCCAAGATGTTCTGTTTATGCTTAGGTGTAGGTTTTCATAAACACGCTAAATGTTTTGTTACAGTGTATATAAAATATTCCCTTGTACGTGTTGGGAGTATCTTCCCGCCACCGTCCCTGTGGGTCAGGCTGGATGACACAGATCCCCTTTGGTTGTCAGCTTTCTTCTCTTCCTTATACCATCTCTCCGAGCCCCTCCACCCAGAGAATCATCATTTACCTGTGGGAGGCTGAGAGCCTTGCTCTGACTCATTACATGTGTTCCCAAATCCATACTCTCCTCCAGGACTTTTCTCTTTCCCTGCAAGACCTAAACTCTTGGAAAGCAAAGCTAGCAGGAGAGATTTGCTGATCTGGCTAAATGGGGGAAGGGCTCCTGGGTACAAGATAACACAAGATAAAAACTACACCTGTTAATATTTCAGAAAAAAAAATCCCACGTTTCTGTGCTTAGAAATATGTTTATATTTATATATGGGTGTGTATCTACAATCTTCGGTCATTTATTATTATTTATTTTGTTTGGCCATGCTGACAAACCAGATTATTGGTTCTGTTTATACTGGAGAGAGAATAAAAGACAAAAGTGATGCCACAAAGTCATAAACTGTTTAATTTCAGTTTTGTGTGGCTTCTTGAACTTCTGTAGAGCTAGCCGCTTTATCCCACAGCACATATTTTTGTACTGTTCTACCAGTATTCAACTTCATTGACCCCCAATATTTTCTAAGTAAGGAATTTGGAGTTCAGTCTTGTCTGAAATTTTATTGGAAGATTGTCTCACTAGCCTGAATCAGAAACTGCCTTCCAAATAGTGTACTGGAAAACATTAGTGAATTGTCTAGAATTGGCTAAGAGGAAAACATGATTTATTGATTGTCTTCTGAGCATTTTTCTTGTTGCGATAGAGAATTAACATCGCCTTGTTTGAAAAATTATAATTAAGATTGCTGTGTTGTTTCAGGGGTAGACCCCTATTTACTAGATTTTTGAACGGAAAATAAATTCTGCCTTCACAGACTTTTAAGTATGAGGCATTCGAGGGAGAAATGCCAAGATGATGGAAAAAAAAACAAGTAATACATAGTTTGTTGAACTTTTTTTTTTTTAGCACTCAGTATGTGGAGAATTTCCAGTTTCAGATACTAAGCTGGTATTTTGTGCATATAAGTCAAATATTTGCATTGGGCATTTTTCAGCCCATTAATCTGTAAGGCCCTGTTGGGAATGAATTGAACATGGGCTTCCCTCATGGCCGAGTGGTGAAGAATCCACCTGCCAACTCAGCGGACATGGGTTTGAGCCCTGGTCCAGGAAGATCCCACATGCCACGGAGCAACTAAGCCCATGCGCCACAACTACTGAGCCTGCACTCTAGAGCTCGCGAGCCACAACTCCTGAGCCCGTGCGCCTAGAGCCCGTGCTCCGCAACAAGAGAAGCCACTGCAACGAGAAGCCCGCGCACCACAACAAAGAGTAGCCCCCGCTCACCGCAGCTAGAGGAAGCCCACACGCAGCGACGAAGACGCAACGCAGCCAAAAATAAAGTACATAAAAAAAAAGAAACCGACTGTTAGTTTAGTTTGCACCTCACTGTGTTGTCCTCAAGGATTAACAAGAAAGTCTGGTCACCACCCACCCCTCACTCCCCCCACCGCCCATATATCCACACATATGAGCACACAACACACACACACGCGCGCACACATACACACACACACTCTCTCTCTCGCTCGCTCTCGCTCTCTTGCTCTCCCTCTCGCTCTCTCTCTTTCTTCGCCCCCCTTCCAGGATTGCTTCAGCATGGTCCCCCCTTGAGCATTTCCTCTGAGATGATGGTCGGTTCTAGCTCCAGGTTATCCATTACAGGCTATCACAGGCATATCTCTGCACTGAGGTTTTCTCCACCCAGAGCTAATGGCTGTTTTCAGAACTATTGACATTTACGTAGTTAGAGGCACATTAACCGGATGTTTGCCAGGGGGTCAAGCACAGCACTTAGCGTGGTATGTTCATTCAGTGGTCACATGTATCTTGTGCTGGCAGCTAATCCTGTGACATCTGCTTTGCAGGTGAGAAAACTGTTGATCTGAGAACTCGCAGGACTTGTTCAGGGCTAGACAACTGATGAGAAGCCGAGCTAGGAATCCTGTGCTCTCGCACCCCCTGCCATTTTGCTTCAGTTTAATTACCTACAGTGTGAAGACTGGCAACCACGTTCCTTGATAGTCTGTCTCTAACCCATCTTCCCTACCTTACCTCTCAAAGCATCCTTACACACTATTCCTGCTGTAATTTGTGAGAGAGCTGACCTTTGGCTGCGTATGAGCTAACTCTGATTCAGCCATGTTAGCGTAGAACAAGAGTATCTGGAATTGAATTAACTTTAGTGAGATAATTTTTCAGTAAAGGAAGAGTTCCGGACGTGGTGGTTACTACGGATTATGATCCCTATAGCCATTGATACCCCATCTCTCTTCTGCTGGAACTTTCATTTTGTTTACCTGTCTCTCCTTGGATAGGTGCTTCAGAGAATCTGACCTCTGTTCTAGCTTCTGGTGTGAATCTTGTCAGTAACTGGTTAGGTAAGTGGAAGGTGTTCAAATACTGGATAATGAGATATGAAAATAGCTGGGTGGTTTTCCCTTACTCTTAAAAGAAATTTGTTATATTGTATGGATGATAAGTTACTTTAAAATGCATCAGTATAAAAACAGTGTTAATGGGTTTGTGTGCATGTGTAAGATAACTTTAAACTATACCTTGACATCCCGTAAAAGAAATCAGTGCTATGGAGGGAGCTATAAAATTATTTCACATATTCTTACTGAAATGTATACAAGAAGGTTTGCTACTTAACTGAAGAAATGTTGGACATAACTTTCATTGGTGATTGGTACGTGTAGTTCACTAGAAATGTTATACAGTTTCCTTCCCTATTGTATGAATAAGGCAAGGAATGTAGTTAGTCCAGATGTCTAATAACCTTGTAATTACCCTCAAGATCTAGATCTTGGTTTGTTCTATATTCCATCACCAACATCACAGAAAACTGTGTCATACGATTTGACTACATGGTTCGTTGGTCATGCCTTCAAAATATTGTAGCATCTAACACCTTGGAGAGAAATATTCGCATAAAATTCCTATTAGATGTCTGAAAACAGAACATAGGGACATAAACGTTTTTATAACTGTTTTTGTGCCTGGTTGGTGATATCGTTGAGTTATGCCAGTCCTGGGCTAAATGAATTTGTGATTTCTTGTTATTTGCGGTACGTTTTTCTCATGGGTTAAGCCCATTTTGATTGGGTTTATTTGCAGCCAAAAGTATTCTGATATAAGGTTTCTAAGAGCAGAATTGACTACGTAATTTGTGGGGCTCAGTGCAAATGAAATCAGGACTTCTTATTAAAAAGTTATTAACAATTTCAAGACAGTGACAGTAGGATATTAAACTAAGTGAGGGATCCTCCTGAGCACAGAGCCATGTGCATGTCCCGGAAGCTGCCTTACCTGTGAAGACCTTGGATAGAATGCTTTCCAGCTAACCCAGGGGAGAAATCTAAATTTGCAGGAAAACTCTTTCCTTGGGGATTAGGATTTGTTATTCCCTCTTGGTCAGGATGATTTCTGAACTAGGCTTACTTGGAGAAATTGAGCCAAATGAGAAGTTACTAAAAGAGCTGTTCCCAGTTTCTTAAAATATTATGACCCTTCTTTCAGAAGAAGTCATTTTCCTAGGTTGACCAGATGGAGCAAACATAAGCTATCTTAAAACCTACTATGCTCAGCCTCATGGTTAAAATCTATTGTGTTCAGTGTCATGGAAACCTGAGCAACTTATATGTTTTTGTCTCATAAAGACCTACCATTCTTCTACTAATAAAGTGTGAAAAGTGGGTTCTAAAAGATTAACTTTATGCATATCATCTGGGGTGACCAGCTATCGATGGAGATGATAAGAGGCTTTTCTTACAGTAAACTTTTAGTGCTTATAGCAGACTTTCAGCCAAAGCATCTTCTGCTAGAGGGATAAAGCAATAAGATTATTCATGTAGGTAAGCTTAAAGAAGGCAAAAAAAAACAATGCAAGGCTCAATATCATTCTAGACTTTAATGTTTGTCAGGTTTAAGTACATATATTGAAAGGTACGGGCTGCCCACGGGTTGGCATTTTTACTTGAGGACCATTGATCCTCAGGATCTGAGGAAGTTTGTTCAATGATTTTTGAATAAATTGAGTGTGGCGTTTTTCCCAATAGGGAAGGCAAATGTAACTATTTCTAAATCCAGAGAGGTTGCAATGACTCCTCTGTAGATCGTGAAACCAACGCTATCAGTTGTAGTGATAGAGTAATTAACACCCTCCCAATTTAGGAGGGTCCCTCAACATCCCAGCCCTGCCATTCTAGTAAGAGTTCCCTTGGCATCAGTTGGCTGAGAAAAAATAAAATGACAAAGGATCCTATGCATTCCACGGGTTAAACATGAAGTATTTGCACACATCTGAAATAATGTGCATGTAAGTATTCATTAGATCTACAGGAAGTTAGTGATGTCCATATGGCTTGAAGTAGCCCTTATGGTTAAGGCAAAGCCCTTCAAGTTGAGGGAGGAAAATTTGTTCACAGGGAAGAGATCACCTGTGGATAGGGTGTGAAGAGGACAGCAGGTATCCAAGGGAAGGGGGCATGATTCAAGAGTTTGCTTTCTAGCCAACATTTCTAAGTTAGGAAAGATTTCCCTACTCAGATCTGAATAATTTTATCCACCCCCACCCACCCCCAGAACGTAGCTTTGTCCCTTTTAGAGCCAAATCCATCCATTTATTATTCCCAGATAGTATCTTAGGCTTTTCTACTTCCCCATTTATTTTTCTCATACTATTCCTCTCCCCAGAAATTCCCAACATATTGGGAATTCCCTGGTTGTCCAGTGGTTAGAACTCTGTGTTCTCACTGCCGAGGGCCTGAGTTCAATTCCTGGTTGGGGAACTAAGATCTCACAAGCAGCATGGTGTGGCCAAAAAAAAAAAAAAAAAAAAATTTTTTTTTTTAAAAAGAAAAAGATTTAAGGGGAAAAATTTCCTTACATATCCATTCCTGGCTAGCCCTGTTTTAACCATTATGAAGATCAAGGTCATATGCCATCCTCTCTGGGAAACCTTCTCTGAAGTAGCATTTATTTTGCACAGGACCTGCATTTTCTCGCTTGGATGTGACTGTCCTTCTGTCTTCCTGTGTTCCATTTTGAGGATGCTCATCTTATGCTCCAAAGTAGACTCTAACTCCCTGAAAAAAGAGACTCCATCTTATACTTTATTGTATGACCAAGAGCTCTAAGATGGATGCTCCTATGTGGTAAGTATGCCATAATGTTACCGAACTCAAGTCCAGGGCTGCTTTCCACTAGAAAATCAGTAACTAAGAGAGAGGCAAATGTTGGTAAAAGGAAAATTGCTTTAATCATAATGCCGTCAATCTGGGGAGATGGTGGACTCAGCGTCCGCAGAAACCAATTCCAAAGATTCTGCTTGGCCGTGCAAGTTTTTTAAGGGAAAAGGGGAAGTGATCTCAGTTAATCTTTGAGATAGGGGGTCAGAGTCTTTGCCTTCCCCTACTGCGTGCAGGTTTGCCAACTTCCTATGATCTTTCTTTAGTTGCCATCTTGTTCACACAGTTTGTTCATGAGATTACTGAAGGGCAAGAGATCTGGTCATTTGTTAATTACTTACTCTTCATTTCTACTTCTTTGATCTCCGGAAAGAACCAACAGCAAGGTATTGTGTGATCAAAAGACTTGAAAAGTGTGCTGGGCCAGAGATGAATAGAGAATGGGGCCGCCTGATTTAAAAGTTAGTTACAGTGTAGCTTTGCTAAATTGACAAAACAAAAGGGGTTTCCTGTGGAGGGCGGTTTCCTGCAAAGAGCTGCTTACAGTAATATTTTTGTTGATTTTTGTTTGATGCTTAGACATTAATGTGCATTATTTGGCTGTTTATATCAGGTTATGAAAATTAGACTAGTACAAAAACATAAAGTTCTAGGTGGGAGAATGTTCATTGTGACCCCTCTACGAAGGGAATGTTTGAAGAAGTATAGTTAGATATATAAACAACTCAATGGAGAAATAGGTAATGAAAGGCATGTTAAAAAGAACATTGGGAAACCAGAAGACTGATTTCTAGTCCCAAATAATTTTACGACACCATACTTTGTTATGACTGAATCCCGCATGGCTAAACCTGTGCTTGGCGAATGCTCATTCCATATTTGTTGGGTGAATGAAAGCGTGGGAATGATCGGAGCTGTAGGTAAAACCACTAGCTCCCTTCTTGCTGATTCATTTGGACATCTTCTAGCCTGTGTTTTCCCAGCAGCAAAATTAAAGGGGTTGGTTCAGAATACCTCTTCAGTGTCTTTGAGATCTTTTCCAGGACCAATATGATTTTGTAACTTAAAGCATCACAATTACATGATGCGATTTGTAGAGTTCTCCTCCTGTATGTCAGAGTGGCTGAGGTTTCACAGCTGGAAAGGAACGCTCCTTTGCATTTGACAGCCTTTGTGTTCCTTGAAATTTTTCAATTAAATAGTCATTTTAAGTTTTTATTAGTTCACATCTTACCGAGACCACTTACGGTAATTGTGTGGTCAAGTGTTAGGAGAGTGTCTCTGAGACAGAGTAGCAGAGGATGCAGCAAGTGTAGAAGGTGTTGCAGAGCCCAGGGGAAGAGCAGTTGACGGGCGGCCTCCAGGCCTGGAGGGTCAGAGGCTACCGTGAGTCCATTTGGAAGGACACCTTCAGGTCAAGATTCACTCTTGGAAGCTGGGGAAACTCTTAGTTGTGTCTCTGTTTAACTGTGACTAGCAGGAATAATTGAATTTTTGTTCAAACTCAAGTTCATTGTTGAGGATTTCTGCGAATATGAGATATCGTTCTACCTCATCCTTTATGTTGAGATGAGAATCACTTTTACTTGAGGTTAGGTTAGAAGGCAAAAATTTGTTTAACAATTACCATTAATGTTCTTTAGCAAGGTGCCCTGTTAGAGAACAATGTAAGCAATCATAGCATAGAACAGCCAGCTTTGCCATAGGTATTGGAATGAACCATATTTTCCTTAACTGGCTGTAGCTGATGGAGTTGGGTTGTACCCGAGGGTCAATTTTTTCCCTGAAAAATGTTTCATTAAGTGCTAGGATCATGCTTGGTAGTCAATGTAACAACATGCTCATACTCTACGTAGAACTTGAGACTAACTGGAGAGCATCAGACTCAGGCTCCTCTCTGGGATTTGTGCTCACTGAGTGGAATGGTGGGGTCCCCAGATCACGACACTTGCAGAAGTTGTTCTTTCTTTCTGTCTCTGTCTCATCTTTCTCTCTCAATCTCTCTTCTCTCCTCTCTCGCTCTCCCCCCTCCCCCCAACCCCCATACTTGTGTAATGACATAACTAAATTGGCAAAAGGAAATGGGCAGAGGATGTAACCCCACTGCACATGCTTACCTTTTCATTGTGATACTTTTCTAAACTTCACAGAGTGCCTTCTATCCGAGAATCTGCCTCTTATATACCAGGGGTTAGTTTTCTCCTTCTTCCATGGCATATTACTACAAATTTAGTGGCTTAAAGCAGCACAGATTTCTTATATTACAGTTCTGAAGGTTAGAAGTTCAACAAAGGTCTCACTGGGTTAAAATTAAGTTGTCTCCCAGGACTCTGTGTCTGGAGATTCTAGGGCACAAGTTGTTTTCTTCTCATTCACGTTGTCGGCAGAATTTGGTTCCTTGTGGTTATGGAACTGAGGTCTGTGTTGCTTTGCTGTCAGTCAGCTGTGAGTTGATCCCAACTTATTTTTTTTAATATTTTTACTTTTTAATACTATCTATCTATCTATCTATCTATCTATCTATCTATCTATCTATCTATCTATCTATCTATCTATCTATCTATCTATCTATGGCTGTGCCGGGTCTTAGTTGCGGCACGCGGACTCTTAGTTGCGCCATACATGTGGGATCTAGTTCCCCGACCAGGGATCAAACCCAGGCCCCCTGCGTTGGAAGTGAGGAGTCTTGCCCACTGGACCACCAGGGAAGTCCCCAATCCCAGCTTTTAGAGGCTGCCTGATGCATTGGCTCCTGGACCCCTTCCTCCATCCTCAAGGCCCCAGCAATGCAGGCTGAGTGCCTCTTATGTTTCCAGCCTCTCTTGCCTTTTCTATCATTTCTCTCACTGACTTTTCTGCCTTTGTCTTTTACTTTAAAGGGCCTATGTGATTACATTGGATCCATCTGGATAATTAGCATAATCTCCCTAATCCAAAGTCCATAACCTTAGTTCCAACTACAAAGGCCCTTTTGCTTTGTACTATAACATATTCTCAGGTTCTAGGGATTGGGATGTGGAAATCTTGGGGGTAGGATGGAGAGGTAGAAGATGGGTATTATTCTCTCTACTGTGGACCACCTGAAAGGAGCCAGTCTTTCTGTTTTCTCCTAAAATCCAGGGAAGCTCCATACTGTCAGCTTCTCCAAGGAATGATTTTTATGGATAGCTAATTCCAGGAGATGGGGACCAGGACAGGGAGGGCCTGGAAGTGGCTCTGTGTCCCTCAGTGACCATATTTATCAAAGATAATGGATAATTTCACTGCTTTCCTGGCTGGTGAGCAGATGTGATACAGCTCCATGGGAAGTTTTATTATTGTTGCTTAGGGAGGGGATAAGAGGAAAAATAGAGGTAAGCCACATGAAGAAATGCTCAGTTTTTGCTGTGTTTTCGGGTACAAAAAGAACTGCAGACTAGTCAGATCTCTTCTTTTTGGAGCTCAAAGAACTAGACATTGAATAAAAATGCAGTCCATCCTACTGTTGGAGCAATGAGCTTCCCGAAATAGCTCATTAAGATGTCATAACTCCTTTGATGGGCTGATATTTTGACACTTCTAAGCTCACAATTTGCGTTTTGTGTATTGTACAGTATCTCAGGAAGGGACCAACAAAACTCTGTTACAATAAAGCTGATGTATTAGCCCCATCAAAAGTACATGCCCTTGGTTATTCAGTCACTTCATATAAGTAATTAACTCCACTTTCCTAGATGGCAGGCTAGTTTTCAAAGCTAGAGATGTCCACTGTTGGTTTCCAATGCAGTTTGTTGCTAACGGAGCAAAGGGAAATGAGATGCAGGACTAGTGTTATTGGGAGAGGCAGAGAATTCAGTCCAGGTGACATTTGGATGCTAGGGATTCGAGCTGGTTCAATTTCTTTCCAGTTTTTAACAAGACTTGTCTGTGCACCGGCATATGACACCTTGCTCAGGGTACTATGCCCCATGAGTAGAGAGGCAGTGTCTCCAGTTAATGTGAGATTCTAGGAAGCTATGGTGATGGCATGGAGACCCCTTTTCTTTGCATCTCAGGAAACCCACATCCTTGAAGTAAAATGAAAGTTTTAAGAGACAAGTTAGGTCATGTCACTCTCTGACCCAAACCCTGCAATAACTTTGTAAAACTCAGAAAGTTTACTTGGGCCTCCAATGCCAAAAGTCAGTGCTATTTATTTATTTATTTATTTATTTATTTTTGGTGGTACGCGGGCCTCTCACTGTTGTGGCCTCTCCCATTGCGGAGCACAGGCTCCGGACGCACAGGCTCAGCGGCCATGGCTCACGGGCCCAGCCGCTCCGCGGCATGTGGGATCTTCCCAGACCAGGGCACCAACCCGTGTCCCCTGCATCGGCAGGTGGATTCTCAACCACTGTGCCACCAGGGAAGCCCATGTCAGTGCTATTTAAAGGGTGGTCAGTGTCAGTTCATAAACTCTTGCTGGTCCTGTGCCTGCCCCAGAATAAAATCAGCAATGTCACTAAACACTGTTTAATTCAGCTGACATGGATATATATGTTTATATATGTATGAATATATATAATATTTAGTAGCAACGTATTCTCAATGAAGGTGGGGATGCACTGACATACATAGGTATATACACGGTACAAATATACATACTCACATGTATGTTTGCTTATACGTATATATATATGTGTATGCATATACGTGTGTATACACACACACACGTGTCTGAATATTTTTCACTTGTCTCTTTTGCTCCCTTTAATCTTTGATTTTAACTCACCTCAGAAATCCCCTTTTCAATTGAGGATTCTCTGGTCATCTCTCTGAACTTACATCATCTTCAGCCTACCCACCATTTGCTATTCCACATCCTTGTTTCTTTTTTTTCTCCTTAGCACTAATTAGTAATTATTTGCTATATATTTTACATATTTTTGTTGTTACTGTTTTTTATTGTCTTTCCCTGTAGAGGTATGCTCCATGAAAGCAGAGATAATATTCTCTTTTGTTTAATTCTGTATCCCAAGTTCTAGAAATGTACCTGGTACATAGTAAGGATTCAGTAAATGTTTTTTGACTGAAATATTGAATCAGTGATTAGAGAAATTAATAGATTAATGAATAAATAGGTAAATGTATGAATAGATGAATGGATGAATGAAAAAACACATAGATATGTAAAAGTAGATCAATAAATGAGTGGATGGGTGGGTAGGTGAATGAATGAATGAATGAATGAATATATGATATTATAAAACCTCATGTTGTTTCTCTACTTTTATAAACCTGAAGGTGGAGCATCTAATCTCTGGTTTAAGCTGATTGACTCTTCCAGCACTTTGGTAGTGAGATGTTTTCCCGTCGATTAAATACCATGCATGTGGGCTGGTTGTCTCCTGATCTCCTATGGAGCACAGGTCTATCGCTTATAGGAGAGTAATCTATGATCTGAATGATGACAACTCAAGAATGTAGTTTTAGAGACTAGCTGCCACCCAGAACTCTGACTCACGGTGAGTGAACAGAATCGAAAGGACTTGAGGTTTCATGCTATGGGAAGGAATGCATCAGGGTGACTAATGTCTTGAGCACTGAAGTTAAATGAACAAACAGATCAAATCCTACTTCTGCGTACCATCTGTGTGGCTTCAGGGACCTCACCTACCTTTTCGAAACCTCAGATTTCATGCCTGTGACATGAAGATAATTACTTCCTGGCACTGCTGTGAGCATGAAATGAAATAGTGTTTGTAAAGTTACAGTTAAAAGTTTATCAAATTAACATAGAGCTGACACAGTGTAGCCACTTAATAAATCCTGGCCAGCTCTGCATGTTGTTCCTTGCTCTGCACCCTTTAATTCTTCTATCAGCAATTTTGGAGGAATGTGACATCTGCCATTTCCAAACCTGCTTTCCTTTTACTCACACCGTTAAGAGATTGGGTTTGGTTTGTTTATTTATTTTTTAGTTTCTTACCAGGACACAAATAATCAAGTTTCCCAAAGGATTACACATACATTGCTAGAGTTTGTGAGATGTGTTTAGATACATTGAATGTTTTTAGTTTTAAGCGTTGTGCATTTTCATTAGTGTAAGGATAAAACTATAGCACATATCAGAGAGAGTAAAGTTTTAAAAATACAAATTAAAGTATATACAACAGAATATTACTCAGCCATCAAAAGAAATGAAACTGAGTTATTTGTAATGAGGTGGATAGACCTGGAGTCTGTCATACAGAGTGAAGTAAGTCAGAAGGAGAAAAGCAAATACCGTATGCTAACACACATATATGGATCTAAGAAAAAAAATGTCATGAAGAGATTAGTGGTAGGATGGGAATAAAACACAGACCTACTAGAGCACGGACTTGAGGATATGGGGAGGGGGAAGGGTGGGCTGTGACGAAGTGAGAGAGTGGCAGGGACATATACACACTACCGAATGTAAATTAGATAGCTAGTGGGAAGCTGCTGCATAGCACAGGGAGATCAGCTAGGTGGTTTGTGACCACCTAGAGGGGTGGGGTAGGGAGGGTGAGAGGGAGGGAGACGCAAGAGGGAAGAGATATGGAAACATATGTATATGTATAACTGATTTACTTTGTTGTAAAGGAGAAACTAACACACTATTATAAAACAGTTATACTCCAATAAAGATGTTAAAATAATAATAATAATAAAAAAATAAAAAAGTAATAGGAAATTAATAGTACATAGGTTATGTGGACAAGGCAAAAAAAACCACAAAACGCAGTGGTCCTATAGTTTTGGAAACGTCCATTTTGTTACCGGCAGCTCTAAATGCTGCCGCAACATGCTGACAACAGAGGCTGTTGCTCTCTGGTGTTGCCAGGTCATCCCTCTTTGTTGCAGCTCAAGTTGTAGTTCATCCTTGGTCGTTGCATTGTTCGTGGTCCATCGTTCACTCCCGTTTCATTTCCCATCTCTCAGCAACCTAGTCAATTAAGTCAGGGCAGTGTTAGAAAAAGCAATGTCTTGTGCTCTTCAACTGCCTAATTTCATAATAATAACAACTTTATGCTATTGGCAGTATTATTCATAGTTTATAGACTTGGAAACTAAGGCTTAGTGAAATAACTAACTCAAAAGGTGTCGCAGAAGGTGGATGGCAGAGAAAACTTGAATCTCTCTGACCTTAACAGACCCTCTCTTTATCCTATATTAGTGGTTCTCGACCCATGCTGCCTATTAGAAGCCATTGAAAATACCATTGCCTGCGGTCTCATAACAGGCCAGTTGACCTGGAATTCTGGGGTGGGGTCTGCAAACAATATTTTCATCTTATTTTTCCCTAATATTTTACTTTGAGAATTTGAAACCCACAGTCATTTTGAAATAATAGCACAAGAAACACCCTTCCCTTCACCTAAAGCTATCAGTTATTAATATTTTGCCCTATTTACTTAATCTCCATTCCTCATTGCTTTCCATCGTCTTGTCTTTGGTATGCATACACATACACACTTATTTACCTCTTTTATTTCCCTAGTCCATTTGGAAGTAAGCGATAAACATGACACTTTACTCTTAGATCTGCAACGTGTGCTGACCTGGAAAAAACATTCCCCTCCTTAACCACAATATCATTTTTACACCCAAGATATCTAATACTGATGAAATAACATACTTATTTTGTGTATTACATATTGTTCACATACAAATTTCCCCAGTTGTTTCAAAAATACACTTCATTGCTTTTATAAAAATCAGGATTCAGTTAAAGATTCCACACTGCATTTGAGTTTCACGACTCTTTAGTCTCCATTAATCAAGAATACAGGTTGGCCAACTATAGCCCAGAGTCCAAATCTGGTTTACTACTTGGTTGTCTATGACCTGCAAGGTAAGAATGGATTTTACATTTTTACATGGTAGAAAAAAAAAAAATACTCTGAGAATTATTTAAAATCAAATTTCAGGGTCTATAAATAAAGTTTTAATGATATGGCCACATTCATATGTTTATGTATTGTCCATGAATGCTTTTAGGGCTACAAGAGCAAAATTGAGTAACTGTAACAGAGGTCATATGGCAAAGCCTAAAATATTTACTATTTGCGCTTCTACAGAAGAAGTTTTTGACCGTGATGTAGAACATTCCACTCACTTAAAGGAAATATTTTCATGACTTCGATATTTCAAAGAATCCGGGCTAGCTTTGTAGTCGAATCTCCCACAACCTGAAATTGTTTTCTCATTTCTAGATTCAGATCAAACATTTTGGCAACAGTTGAAATTGGTGATGTTATACACGTCTCCCTGCATCATGTCAGGGGTCACACAATGTTGGTGTGTTTCTCTGTTCTTTTGCTTAGACGTTTTCTATTGGCATTACTACAGTCTGTAGATCATTCCCTCTGCAGTATCTAAATGTGCGGCTACATCTATCTATTGAAATATTAATTTTCAATATATTTTTTAATTCTAGAATTTTATTTAATTCTAGAATTTTCTTAAATTCCATTCCCCTGGTTTAATTTTCTATCACTTTATTTAATTTGCCACATTTTTATTTTTAAAAATATTTTGGCATGCATAGTAATTTTTGATTAAATGCTTTTCATTTTATCAAAAACAATTGTAGAGGCTCCAGATGAAAAATTCTTTCAGAAAAGAATTATCTATACTGGTCAGATAGAATAGAAGACACTAATCCTATCAGGAACTGAGTTGAGTCGTGGCTTGATGGTAGTTTTTGTAAACATGCGTGAGGTGATAGTCTGCCTGTGTATGTGATAATGTACAGCTGCTTGGATAGACAAACGGGGGTTTTGTTGTAGGGTCAGTTCTGGAGCCTGCCCTTAAATCTACTCTCTTTACAGCTGCATAAAGGGCTCACGGTGATGACTGGACATGTGCTATATACATTTTAATTTTAGCTGGGCTACTTGGAATATTTATAAACTTCTTAAGGCTCTCTAGAGGGGTTAATTTATCTTCTGTTATTTTCCAGAAAAGTGTTATTATAGACATTTTTGCCCCCAAGATTGAGTAATTTAAAATGGGCTCATTTCAGGATTAGGCCAGATAACCAGGTAGCACTGGTAGATCATTTGCATGTATAGTGGTTGTTCAAATAGATATATGGAACCTGATCATATTTGTGCTTTGTTTTCAATTCTAGATTATTGATTATTTTCCCCGACATGAGATTTTATACAAGTATCACTTGATTTGTGTTTGGTTATTTTATTTTTTAAAGAAACTTTAGTATTTAGAAAAGGTATAGATTTATAGGAAAAAATGTGAAAATAGTTCAGAGTGTTCCTGTAAATTCCACACCCAGATTCCCCTGTTATTAACACTTTACATTAGTTAGGTATGTTGTTTTTACAATTAATGGATGAATATTGATATATTAATTAAAGCCCATGTTGGATTCATATTTTTTGTTGGAGAATGGTATTAGAAACAAAAATCTGGGCATTTGGTGTGCTTATTACACCTGGAGTGTTGCTGCTTCTTGGTCCTCACAGATGACAGAGCAAGAAATATATGGTATATCCTAACTCACTCTGTCTGTCTGTCTATCTATCTACTTATCTACCTACCTACATACATACACACATATATAAATATTTCTACATGTAACCATCTCTATTAAGCTAAACATGAATTCATACTGATGTCTCCAATTCTAATCTATTACCACATGGATCATTCTAGTCTCCTCCCCTACGTATATATATTTTTTCTTCTGCACTGATGTAAAGTCAGGCTTATTGACATATAATCTACATTCAGTAAAATTCACCCTTTTAGTGAATGCTTTGAGTTTTGACAAGTGCATGCAGTAGAATAAATACCATCATAATCAGGATATAGAACATTTTCATCATCCCAAGAAGTCCCCTCCTACCTCTGTAGTCAATCCCTTGTCCCACTCCCAGACTCTGAAACTATTTATTTATTTTATGTCCTTGTAGTTTTGCCATTTCCAAAATGTCATATGAAGGGAATCATACAGTATTTTTTCATTTGAGTCTGGCTTCTTTCACTTAGGATAATGTATTTGAGATTCATCCATGTTGTTGCCGGTATGGAGTAGTTTGTTCCTTTGTATCGCTCAGTAGCATTTCATTGAATGGATGTACCACAGTTTGTTTATTCATTTCAAGGACATTTGAGTTGTTTCCAGTTTAGGGGAGTTACGAATAAAGCTACTATAAACATGTACAGGTGTTTGTGAGAACACTTTTCATTCCTCTAGGAGTGTGATTGATGGGTCCGATGGTAACAGTGGTGTATTTCAATTTTTATTTATTTATTTATTTATTTTGCGGTAAGCGGGTCTCTCACTGTTGTGGCCTCTCCTGTTGCGGAGCACAGGCTCCGGACGCGCAGGCTCAGCGGCCATGGCTCACGGGCCCAGCCGCTCCGCGGCATGTGGGATCTTCCCGGACCGGGGCACGAACCCGTGTCCCCTGCATCGGCAGGCGGATTCTCAACCACTGCGCCACCAGGGAAGCCCTATTTATTTATTTTTTAATGTATTTATTTGTTTATTTATTGGCTGCTTTGGAGCTTCGTAGCTTCACGCAGGCTTTCTCCAGTTGTGGCATGTGGGGGCAGTAGTGGGATTGCTGGGTCATACAGTAGTTCTATTTTTAGATTATTAAGGAACCTCCATACTGTTCTCCATAGTGGCTTGTATCAATTTACATTCCCACAAACAGTGCAAGAGGGTTCCCTTTGCTCCACACCCTCTCCAGCATTTATTGTTTCTAGAGTTTTTGATGATGGCCACTCTGACCGGTGTGAGGTGATACCTCACTGTAGTTTTGATTTGCATTTCTCTAATAATTAGTGATGTTGAGCATCCTTTCATGTGTTTGTTGGCAATCTGTATATCTTCTTTGGAGAAATGTCTGTTTTAGGTCTTCTGCACATTTTTGGACTGGGTTGTTTGTTTTTTTGATACTGAGTTGCTTGTATATTTTGGAAATTACTCCTCTGTCAGTTGTTTCTTTTGCAAATATTTTCTCCCATTCTGAGGGTTGTCTTTTTGTCATGGATATAGTTTCCTTTGCTGTGCAAAAGCTTTTAAGTTTCATTAGGTCCCATTTGTTTATTTTTGTTTTTATTTCCATTTCTCTTGGAGGTGGGTCAAAAAGGATCTTGCTGTGATTTATGTCATAGAGTGTTCTGCTTATATTTTCCTCTAAGAGTTTTATAGTGTCTGGCCTTACCTTTAGGTCTTTAATTCATTTTGAGTTTATTTTTCTGTATGGTATTAGGGAGTGTTCTGATTTCATTGTTTTACATGTAGCTCTCCAGGTTTCCCACCACCCCTTATTGAAGAGACTGTCTTGTCTCCATTGTATATTCTTGCCTTCTTTATCAGAGATAAGCTGACCACATGTGCATGGGTTTGTATCTGGGCTTTCTATCCTGTTCCATTGATCTATGTTTCTGTGTTGGTGCTAGTACCATATTGTCTTCATTACTGTAACTTTGTGGTATTGTCTGAAGTCAGGGATCCTGATTCCTCCAGCTCTGTTTTTCTTTCTCAAGATTGATTTGGCTATTTGGGGTCTTTTGTGTTTCCATACAAATTGTAAATTTTTTTGTTCTAGTTCTGTGAAAAATGCCATTGGTAGCTTGTTAGGGATTGCATTGAATCTGTTGGTATTGTCTTTAATTTCCTTCACTAGTGTCTTACAGTTTTCTGCATATAGGTTTTTTGTCTCCTTAGGTAGGTTTATTCCTAGATATTTTTTTTTCTTGCATTGGAAAATGGGAATGTTTCCTTAATTTCTCCTCCAGATTTTTCATCATTAGTGTATAGGAATGAAAGAGATTTCTGTGCATTAATTTTGTATCCTGCTACTTTACCAAATTCATTGATTAGCTCCAATAGTATTCTGGTAGCATCTTTAAGATTCTCTATGTATAGTATCATGCCATCTGCACATAGTGACACTTTTACTTCTTCTTTTCCTATTTGTATTCCTTTTATTTCTTTTTCTTCTCTGATTGCCATTGCTAAAACTTCCAAAACTATGTTGAATAATAGTGGTCAGTGCAGGCAACCTTGTCTTGTTCGTGATTTTAGAGGAAATGGTTTCAGTTTTTCACCTTTGAGAATGATGTTTGCTGTGGGTTTGTCATATATGGTCTTTATTATGTTGTGGTGGGTTCCCTCTATGCCCACTTTGTGGAGAGCTTTTATCATAAATGGGTGTTGAATTTTGTCAAAAGCTTTTTCTGCATCTGTTGAGATGGTCATATGGTTTTATCCTTTGATGTGTTAATATGGTGTATCACATTGATTGATTTGCATATATTGAGGAATCCTTGTTTTCCTGCAATAAACCCCACTTGATCATGGTGCATGCTCCTTTTAATGTGCTGTTGGATTCTGTTTGCTAGTATTTTGTTGAGGATTTTTGCATCTGTGTTCATCAGTGATACTGGCCTGTAGTTTTCTTTGTGACATCTTTGTCTGGTTTTGGTATCAGGGTGCTGGTGGCCTTGTAGAATGAGTTTGGGAGTGTTCCTCCCTCTGCTATATTTTGGAAGAGTTTGAGAAAGACAGGTGTTATCTCTTCTCTAAATGTTTGATAGAATTCACCTGTGAAGCCATCTGGTCCTGGGCTTTTGTTTGTTGGAAGATTTTTAATCACAGTCTGAATTTCAGTGCTTGTGATTGGTCTGTTTATATTTTCTATTTCTTCTTGGTTCAGTCTCAGAAGGTTGTACTTTTCTAAGAATGTGTCTGTTTCTTCCAGGTTGTCCATTTTATTGGCATATAGTTGCTTGTATAATCTCTCATGATCCTTTGTATTTCTGCAGTGTTAGTTGTTACTTCTCCTTTTTAATTTCTAATTTTACTGATTTGAGTCTTCTCCTTTATTTTTCTTGATGAGGCTGGCTAATGGTTTATCAATTTTTTTTATCTTCTCAAAGAGCCAGCTTTCAGTTTTATTGATCTTTACTACTGTTTCCTTCATTTCTTTTGCATTTATTTCTGATCTGATCTTTATGATTTCTTTCCTTCTGCAAACTTTGGGGTTTTTTTGTTCTTTCTCTCCTTGCTTTAGGTGTAATGTTAGGTTGTTTATTTGAGACATTTCTTGTGTCTTGAGGTAGGATTGTATTGCTATAAACTTCCCTCCTAGAACTGCTTTTGCTGCATCCCGTACGTTTTGGGTCATCGTGTTTTCATTGTCATTTGTTTTTAGGTACTTTTTGATTTCCTCTTTGATTTCTTCAGTGATCTCTTAGTTACTTAGTGGCGTATTGTTTAGCCTCCATGTGTTTGTATTTTTTACAGATTTATTTTCCTATAATTGATATCTAGTCTCATAGCATTGTGGTCGGAAGAGATACTTGATATGATTTCAATTTTTGTAAATTTACCAAGGCTTGATTTGTGACCCCAGACATGATCTATCCTGGAGAATGTTCCATGAGCACTTGAGAAGAAAGTGTATTCTGTTGTTTTGGGATGGAATGTCCTATAAATATCAGTTAAGCCCATCTGGTCTAATGTGTCATTTAAAGCTTGTGTTTCCTTATTTATTTTCATTTTGGATGATCTGTCCATTGGTGAAAGTGGGGTGTTAAAGTCCCCTACTATGATTGTGTTACTGTCGATTTCCCCTTTTATGGCTGTTAGCATTTGCTTTATGTATTGAAGTGCTCCTGTGTTGGGTGCATACATATTTATAATTGTTATATCTTCTTCTTGGATTGATCCCTTGATAATTATGTAGTGTCCTTCTTTGTCTCTTGTCATCGTCTTTATTTTAAAGTCTGTTTTGTCTGATATGAGAATTGTTACTCCAGCTTTCTTTTGATTTCCATTTGCATTGAATATCTTTTTCCATCCCCTCACTTTCAGTCTGTATGTGTCTCTAGGTCTGAAGTGGGTCTCTTGTAGACAGCATATATACAGGTCTTGTTTTTGTATCCATTCAGCCAGTCTGTATCTTTTGGTTGGAGCATTTAAGGCAGTTATTGAAGTGTATGTTCCTATTCCCATTTTCTTAATTGATTTGGGTTTGTTTTTGTAGGTCTTTTCCTTCTCTTGTGTTTCCTGCCTAGAGAAGTTCCTTTAGCATTTGTTGTAAAGCTGGTTTGGTGGTGCTGAATCCCCTTAACTTTTGCGTGTCTATACAGGTTTTAATTTCTCCATTGAATCTGAGTGAAATCCTTGCTGGGTAGAGTAATCTTGTTTGTAGGTTTTTCCCTTTCATCACTTTAAATCTGTCCTGCCACTCCCTTCTGGTTTGCAGAGTTTCTGCTGAAAGATCAGCTGTTAACCTTATGGGGATTTCCTTGTATGTTATTTTAATATTTTAATATTTTTTGCTTTTAATATTTTTTCTTTGTATTTAGTTTTTGATAGTTTGACTTATATGTGTCTTGGTGTGTTTCTCCTTGGATTTATCCTATATGGGACTCTCTGTGCTTCCTGGAATTTATTGACTCTTTCCTTTCCCATGTTAGGGAAGTTTTTGACTATAATCTCTTCAAATATTTTCTCAGACCTTTCTTTTTCTCTTCTTCTTCTGGGACCCCTATAATTGGATTGTTTGTTCATTTAATATTGTCCTAGCAGTCTCTGAGACTGTCCTCAGTTCTTTTCATTCTTTTTTCTTTATTCTGCTCTGCAGCAGTTATTTCCACTATTTCATCTTTCAGGTCACTTATCCCTTCTTCTGCCTCCGTTTTTCTGCTATTGATTCCTTCTAGAGTATTTTAAATTTCATTTATTATGGTGTTCACCATTGTTTGTTTGCTCTTTAGCTCTTCTAGGTCCTTGTTAAACGCTTCTTGTATTTTCTCCATTCTATTTCTGAGATTTTTGGATCGTCTTTACTATCATTACTCTGAATTCTTTTTCAGGTAGACTGCTTATCTCCTCTTCATTTGTTTGGTCTGGTTGGACCTTGCTCCTTCATCTGATGCATAATTCTCTGTCTTCTCATTTTGTTTAACTTACTGTGTTTGGGGTCTCCTTTTCACAGGCTGTATGTTCATAGTTCCCGTTGTTTTTTGTGTCTGCCTCCAGTGGCTAAGGTTGGTTCAGTGGGTTGTGTAGGTTTCTTGGTGAAGGGGATTGCTGCCTGTGTTCTGGTGTGTGGGGCTGGATCTTGTCCTTCTGGTGGGCAGAGCCACGTCCGGTGGTGTGTTTTGTGGTGTCTGTGAACTTAGTATGACTTTAGGCAGCTTCTCTTGCTAGTTGTCTGGCATGAGGCATCCAGCACTGGAGCTTTCTGGCTGTTGGCTGGAGTTGGGTCTTTGTGTTGCATTGGAGATTTCTGAGAGTCCTCTTGCTGATTGATATTATGTGGTGGGACGTCTCTGGTGGTCCAATGTCCTGGACTTGGCTTTCCCACCTCGGAATCTCAGGCCTGTCACCCGGCCAGAGCACCAAGACCCTGCTAGCCACACAGCTCAGAAGAAAGGGAAGAAAAAAAAAAAGGAACAGATAGAACCCCAAACCAATTGGTAAAAGCAAAATGAAAGAGATAAAATGACAGAAAGGAACATACACACACTCATAAAAAGAAAAATCAAACAAAAACAGAAAAAAACCACGAATAGAGAGAACCCTAGGACAAATGGTAAAAGCAAACCTAAACAGACAGAATCACACAAAGTAACATACACATACACACTCACAAAAGAGAAAAAAAGAATATTTTTTAAAAATGAAGAGAGCAACCAAACCAATAAATAAATCCACCAAGGATAACAAGCACTAAAAAGTAAAATAAGATAAACATAAAACCAAAAACAAATCAGAGTCAGAGAGCAAACCCCAGGTCTCCAGTTGCTCCTAATGTCCACCACCTCAATTTGGGGAATATTCTGGTCTATTCAGGTATTCCACAGATGCAGCATGTATCAGGTTGATTGTGGGGATTTAATCTGTTGCTCCTGAGGCTGCATGGAGAACTTTCCCTTTCTCTTCTTTGTTCGCACAGCTCCTGGAGTTCAGCTTTAGTTTTGGCCTTACCTCTGCATGTAGGCTGCCCTCAGGTGTCTGTTCCCCATCCAGACAGGAGCGGGTTAAAGCAGCAGCTGATTAGAGCTTGCTCAGGCTGGGGAGAGTGAGGGATACTGTCGACATAATTGGAATGTGGGGTGAGCCTCTGGCGGCAGAGGCTGGCATGATGTTGCAACACCCTGAGGAGTGCCATGTGTTCTCCTGCAGGAGTTGTCCCTGGATCACGGGACTCTGGCAGCAGCATTCTGCACAGGCTCTGGCGCGGAGGTGTGGATAGTGACCTGTGCTTGCACACAGACCTCTTGGTGGCAGCGGCGGCAGCATTAGTGGCCAATTTCATGTGTCTCCTGATACAGTATACTGGGAAGAGAGAACATTGATTCTTTGGTATTTTGGCAAAAATTAAATAACTGAAATGTGAGCATAATGGACATTAGAGAAACTCAAGCTGAGGGTTATTTTACAAAATAACTGGTTTGTATTCTTAAAAAACATCAAGGTCACAATAGACAAAGACAAATGGAGGAATTATTCCAGATCAAAGGAGACAAAAACATTTGACAACCAAGTGTGGTATGTGATCCTGGGTTGGACTTCAAATCAGAATTTTTTTTTCTATAAAAAGGAAATTGTCAGGAAATTGGATTGGTGAGGTATGAATAAAGTCTATAGATAATGGTATTATGTTCATGTCACTTTCATAACTAACTTTTAACTGTGGCCTGTAAAAAAAGGTCTCAGGAAGCACACAAGTATTTAGGAGTAAAGTGGCATCGTGTTTGCAAATTAAATGCATTATAAAAAGAAAAAATAACATGCATATATGCATAGTGAGAAAATTAGAAGAGATGTGGAAAGCTTTAGCATATAAAGGTCTACACAAATGAATAAAAATGACAAATGCAGTTACATTCTGAGAATGAGACAAATGTGATGCTTTGATAGAAAAATAGAAGGATTAGGTGAAAGAGGGGAAGGGAGAACATTTAAATCAGTATCAGTCAACAAATAATTATTGAACACTCACCAGGTCCCGGGGACTGGCTCTGGGTGAGGGGAAGATGATAGAGATGAAGAAAAACAGAGTTGCTGTTCCCAAGGAGTTTACATGGTAGAGGGACGTTAAACAATCTCAAATAAATTATGAAGATAATCTCAGGAAGACCTGTTAGGGGTCTATTTAGTTCATTCAGGATAGAAATGATTTTTCACCTGGACCACAGTACTGGTGGTGGGTTTTGAAGGAAATGAATTAATTCAGGAGAGACATCTGGCAAGTAAAAGAGTGAGAGAACAGATCTGCAGGTTGAGGTAGGAGGGTGGTGTCTAGATTTCCTGTCAGGATTCTGGATTTCTACCTTTCCATGCCTCTGAAATAGTCTGTCATTAAAATGCAAACATATTAATGCACAGAATTCAAGTTGAACTCTTTTTCTTTTGTCACATGTTCCACACAATTTTCAGGTAATTTAGATTGATGTTCCTTAAGCACAGTATTGGCTTAGTTGCTGTTGCATTAAACAGTCTGTGATGATGTTCTCCTATTTGTTAATTCAATTCCATCTTCTCTCATTTTCTTAATGTCTTTGAATAAGTAATCTACCGAAGTTTTGAAGCTGACATCATGCCCCCGATCATGTTCTCTCCCATTACCTACTTTAATCTGTTGGACTTCCTTGATCATTAGTCCAGCTGTGTCCTCCTTCATATCACTTCTTTTCTCTCCTTTCTACCATCAGACATTTCCCTTTAAATACCTATTTCAGGAGCTCTGCCTTAACTCTTCTCATCTTGCAAATGAAAGACTCTTAGAAAGTCTATATCTATCTTTGGAAATGCTTTCTTCTTTCAGAATTAATATAATCAAATTAAGATAACAAAAGGTCAGAAGAACCTAACTTTTGAATGGTTATTCTAGTACAAGCATAGGGTTGCAAGGGATCTTAAAATCATAGAAAATTAAAAACTCTTTAATTCAGCCCTCCATATGATAAGGAGATGCCCATCTCAAAGACTGTTGTTTGTATTTCCCAATTAAATGTCTCCAGGGATGGGAAACTCACTGCTCACTGCTCCAGTTTTTATATATCTCTGACTGTTTTAGAGACCTATTCGCTATCAAGCTAAAATATACCTCATTATCAGGAAGGACAAGCTAAGCCATATTGAGATAATGAGGAACCCCCAAATCTCCATGGCATAACACATGAAAGTTCCTTTCTTGCTAATTCAAAAGCTGCACATCTGGGTGATTTTTTAGGGCAGCCCTCCTCCGTGCAGGGACTCAGGAATTTATTCTACATCCCTTCCTCCACAACAGCCTTTGCTAGAGGAAGGAAGAGCAGAGCGATGCCCTACCAGTTGTTAAATGCTTCCACAAGAAGTGACACAGCTCATATCTACTTCCAGAACTATTTATGTAGTTCTACTTAATTACAAGGCAGCTGGGAAATGGGGAGAGCACGTGGATATTCAGAGAGCAGTAAATATTCTCACCGCAGCTGGGCTCTCTGATCACCAAATATCCCTTTGTTCCCTTTAACCACTCAGCACAGTTGCTCCATCCTCATGGAGGCTACGTAAAATTCCATCCAGTCGCGGCACTGAGCTCAACATCCAGAATCTCTGAGTGATGTGGCATCGTATCCTCCTTCTCATATCCAATCATGGGTCCTTTTGTTAACTAAGAATTTAAAACAAGGGAAGCACACCCTTCTTGAAGACTGCAAATCTTATTCATTTTATTTCCTGCCTCTGTGGAATGGTGAGGGCCCATGGTGGCTTTCATTCTTGAAAAGTCGTAAGTTTAGACCAGGAATATATTGTTTGGCTAATACATCTTTTCTGAAGCCTTTTAGTGCTCCTGTCTTTCTCCTTCCACTCATTTAAATGTGGCAGCAGCCATGCCCACCTTTCAATATTTTTCTCAATCCTTATTTCATTTTATTCTCACTCCAAAGGTTTATTTTCTTAATGGCGTTCTCTTGAGGATGTCAGGCTTTGGGTGAGGAAGTCTCATTTCTATTGGTATTTTTAGAGGATACCTGTGACTGTAGTCAGCACGCAGTTTATTGATTGTCTGGTAGGAGTAAATGTGAGATCTAGTTAACTTTTGAAGTGGTTTACTCCATGTGAATGACACCCAGGATGCTCCTAGCCCCTACCTACCCCAGACAGAGGATGGTGCCTTGTTTCACTTATATTTGGGTGACACTAAATAATACAAGGTCCAAATCTCTAAGCTTAGAGGGTGGTAAACATTCCCCATGTTCCCGTACCATTGACGAATTTTATTTTAACTTTCTAGGGGAAAAATTGAACTATGAAGATAGCAGAGGTGTGGGGAAGAGAGGATGGATTTGAGAGGCATTTAAAAGGTATACTCAACAGTAAGTAATGACTGAGGCGTGTTATGGTAGTAGGGACAAACAAGGAAAATTCGAGAATTTCCATGTTAAGTTGGCATATTGAACATATATATCTAATTCCACTTTCTCCCTGAAATACGTTAAAAGGTATTATAAAGATATTTTTAAAATAGATTGTCAATTCATAATATTTTGGAAACTGGAAGGCAGATAGACTGGAAAGAAGTAATTGGCTAAATGGACTTGAGAGAGTAAGATTCTAAGATCATGAAGGAAGAACTGAGAAGACTATGACGTGCGTAGCAGAATCCCTCTTTAATGAAAATGAAATATCACTGTAATTAGAATTTGGGGGAAGCAGAAGGGTGAAGGAAGAGAGCTACAGTCTCAACTGCCAAATATCACATCAAGAGATGATGCCTCGGGCTTCCCTGGTGGCGCAGTGGTTGAGAATCCGCCTGCCGATGCAGGAGACACGGGTTCGTGCCCTGGTCCGGGAAGATCCCACATGCCGCGGAGCAACTAAGCCCGTGAGCCATGGCCGCTGAGCCTGTGCGTCCGGAGCCTGTGCTCCGCAACGGGAGAGGCCACAACAGTGAGAGGCCCGCATACCGCAAAAAAAAAAAAAAAAAAAAAAAAAAAAAGAGATGATGCCTCAAATATATTTTAAAGATATTAATTTATATAGGAAGAAAAAGATCTATAAGTTTCAGAAGAGCTCAGAAAATCTAAAGTCATTGCATCTGGGGAGGGATTTTTTATGTCTATTTATTTGGTCTGACTTAAAATTCAAACATTATTTTGCATATATTATTGTGAGAAACAATTATGATAAGTTTTCCTGATTTGAATCTTTTAAAAAGAACTATTAAAAGTGGAAGGCGGGCTTCCCTGGTGGCGCAGTGGTTGAGAGTCTGCCTGCCAATGCAGGGAACACGGGTTCGTGCCCCAGTCCGGGAGGATCCCACATGCCACGGAGCGGCTGGGCCCGTGAGCCATGGCCGCTGAGCCTGCGCGTCCGGAGCCTGTGCTCCGCAACGGGAGAGGCCACAACAGTGAGAGGCCCGCGTACCACAAAAGAAAAAAAAAAAAAAAAAAAAAGTGGAAGGCATTCAGGAGGATAACAGACGCCATATCTGTCCATTGATTGATGAGAAAATTGAGGCCTAAGATAATTGTGTCTAATCTTGCAGTTCTCCAAACACAGACACTGTCAGGATTGCAGTCTTTGCATGTCTAAATTAGTTCCTACTCCAGATAAAAGTCTCAACCGTTCTAGTAGGAAGGCAAGGATGTGGTCATGGCAATTCCACACCAGTGCAATGCTGACTTCTTGGCTTTGTATCAAAATGGTAGATTAAACGTATTAAAAAAGCAAGGGTGGGCCTCCCTGGTGGCGCAGTGGTTGAGAGTCCACCTGCCGATGCAGGGAACGCGGGTTTGTGCCCCGGTCCGGGAGGATCCCACATGCTGGGCCCGTGAGCCATGGCTGCTGAGCCTGCGCGTCCGGAGCCTGTGCTCCGTCCGCAGTGGGAGAGGCCACAACAGTGAGAGGCCCAAGTAACGCAAAAAAAAAAAAAAAAAAAAAGGCAAGGGAGACAGCATTGTCTCATTGATTCGCCATGGTAACTGTCAGGAATTAAACTGAAACCTGGATGCAGGAAAGGAGAATTATTTATGTATTTCAATGAGAGGGAAAGTGGAACACACTGTGGATAGGCTGAGGTGAACGCATACTAATGGGAGTGACAGTAATGAGATTATATGTATTATGAGCACTGACAATTATACTCTTGTTACTAAAATACACAAAGGGAATGAACACAATTATGCAGCAGACACTGTGGGACAATGAATTTATTATGCCATTTGCACTGTAGTCTATAAAAGTTTGCTGGTTGATTTTATGTGTTTATGAGAACAAAATGAAGCGTTTCCCCTCTTATGCCCCATAAAATTTGGGGAAACTAATATTTGAAGAAATTGGACTAGAAATGGCCCTTCAGTGGTCATCCACTTCAGGGTTTGTTTGTTTTTTGTTTTTTTTTACTGTGCTGCTTGGGGATTTTGAGTGAAGGGTGTAGGGGAAGGTGAAGAGTATTCCAGGCCCCTTTCAGCCTTCTTCAGCCAGAGCAATGCTACCTTTATCTCTTTCGTAAGTGGGTTGTCCCTCTAATATTTTATATAACAACGTGATTCTATTGAAACAACAAAGTTTGGAATTCAGAAGTCTTTCAGTTTCCTTGCTTTTGAGATGAGGCGTCTGGGGCCTTAAGAATTTAAATGGCTTGCCTAAGATCAAACCGAGCGAGAATGAGAACTAAGTCCCTGACTCCTTGGTTCCCCTCGTGGCATTCCACTGCCACTTGTTCCATCACAAGTGGATGTGCCGTGGGCACTCTTTGTTTGTGCTGACAGACATGTGCACGGACTTGGTCCAACATGGCGGACTTCGCCAGCACTGCGGAAACTGGCACTGCAGTTTAATTCCAAGACAGCAGACCAGCACTGATGACCTCCCGGAGATGATGCCTGGATGGGTTGAAAAGGGCCCTACACACCAGACTGTGTTCATTCATTTTGACTGAAATGATTTACTTCAAGAACAATGGCTTGCAGTAAAAGCCGAAGTACAAAAGCACTTAAGAACTTATTATAATATATGCCAGTTACGGTATACTGCACCTTACATATAGTACTTACGGTTAATACATTCAAAGCTAGAGAAATGGATCATTTATTTGGAACTGCAACCACCAGTCAACAGAATATTTTCACTTCGTACACGATATGGCTTAACGTACGTGAGGAAATAAAAACAGAACAGTTAAACTCATGGACATTTGATCTCTGCAAACTGAAGTGAGTATGGTTTTTGGAAGCAGCAGGAATTTAAGATGGTAGAAAAGGTGGATAATCAACTCATTTTGACTCAGAAATGATGAACATCCCAGTTACACTGCTGAAGCCAATATCTCTGCCTTGATGAGGGCCCCTGTGGATGGGTTCACTGGGCTTCCTTGCCAGCTGGCTTCCAGTGGGAGGTGCTGGTACAAGACCAGATAGAGGGCCGGAAGAGAGAGAGGCTGGGGTATGCTTCTTTAGCAGGACACCTCTGTCAGGAGACAAGACCTTCCAAGACTCGAGTTTCCCTGAGGTACAAGACTCCCTGGTGGTCTCTCCCCGCTGGATTTTAGGAACGTGCTTTCCTCCCCTGTACTGTCACCTGGTGGTTTCCCAGTCTCAGCATTGAGAGCCTCTCTAGTTCCCGGGAACCCCATGGTCCCAAACCCTGCCCTCATAAGTTATCTCATCCTTAAAACCTTTTCGTTTGAGCCATCTGGGTTGAATTCTTTTCTGGATCATACTCGATCTGGAGTGAAACTTCCAAAATGTGGTGCATTATAGCCACTCTACTGGCTTTCTAAAAGGACCACTTAAAGAGTGAGCCTCTTTGGATATATAAGATATGTAAATTCTTGTACATCTGATAAAGCTTTTTAAAAAAAAAAAAACTTTGGCACAGTTTTTCACATACAGCAAGCACGGTTAAAGAACATCTAGGGGTTTTGTGTGATTTTTGATTTAGAGTTACGCCTTTCTGTGTCTGAGTATGGAGTGGCATGCCTTACTGTGTAATGGAAACCATATTAGACTAAGGACAGAGACCTGAGTTTCATTTCTTGCTGCCTGACTTCAGCACAGCCAGATGAACTCTCTGATACACTTTGGTTTCTTTTTTTTTTCTTTTTTTTTTTTTTTTTAAAGCAGTGATAGGAGTCATTGGGCTATCTATATCAGCTATACAGTTTCGGTGATTCTGCACTCGTCTCTAAGTGCAAAAAATGTTCCTGCTCACATGTTTGTATGTTATTTGGCTTTGCTTTATATTTACAAACTGATTTCTAGGTGTAGATAGCAAGTCTCTCATGCAGGGAGAAAAGGAAAAGTTGACCAGCCTAGCACACATGCTGTGAATGCTCTTGGAAAATAGTGGCAGGGAGAGCATGGCACATATGCACATTCCCTTATTTTGCAAGTCTTTGGGGGCAGTGTTTAAATCACATAGCATTCAGTGCCTCTGGTAGCTGCAGATGAGATACCGAAACAGCTTGGAAGCCCTGGTTCATTGTCAGTCGTGCTCAGTAATGAAGACAATGTTTCCTTTCCCTGCCCCCCCCCCCCCCAACTGCCCCGCGCCCAGGCTCTGTGCTCGCCTCCTTCCCTCTGCACTTATTTCCCAGGCACAGCTAGAGGGAGCTGCAGACTAAACTGCTTTCTCCTCTTGCATCTTTGCACGTGTCTGATGAGATCAGATTCAAACCAGGTTCTCTTCTCTGCAGAGCCAACTCAAATCACCTCACAATAACTGTTACGTGGGACAAGACTGGAAGTGTATTTACTGCGTCCCTTCATGGACCTGCCACCCAGTGCCTGAGGCAGGAATACCAGACAGCTGGTGCACCAGAATTGCTTTCCGGGAGGAATCTTTCCCCTTTGGCTCTGTTTCCAGGTTGGTCTCTAGGAACACCTCAGACATGAAGAGGGGGAATGTGGGACTCATCCGGAACGCTGACCTTTGCCACCCTTTTGCTCTCAAATTGTATAAAGCGGTAGGATTCCCATTTTTCCACACAGTAAGAGAAACCAGTCCCTGAGAAATTTCTGCTCTACACTACAAAGCTCTAGATTTTTGTTCATCTGTACTGGTCACTTTAACTTCTTCTTTATCTATCTTTGTGCTTTACATTGCTACTGGATACCTAAGCAGTAATCTTTTTTCCTTATAGCATATTAAAGCAAACTGAGCTATGCTGGGCTCTCTCTGAAATCTACACGGCGCCTCTCTTTCTCTGGAAAAAACAAAAAACAAAAGGTTTACCTAAACCTGTTTCTTTCCCCTTTATTCTCTTTTCACACAAACAGTTTTTATTTATACTTTTTTTAATAATAAACATCTTTGTAGGTACTAAGGAAGCTTTGTTGTGAAATTCTCTTTTGTAATAATCTGTCTGAGGCAAAGTTTCAGCTTCCTCTCCTGATCTCTTGAGATCACTTTCCAAAAAAGGGCTGCACAGACACAGTGATGGGACATGTTGGTGAATGTGTTTGGGGGCTTTGGGGATCTGTCATAGTAAGACTATGGAAATGTTGGGGCCTGTGTTTGAGAACTTGTGTCTCTTCTCTCATCCACCCTTCCATGAATGAGGGCAAGGCTGCTTTTGGCATTTTCCCTGGTCTCTGCTACAGAGCTACTAGTTCTTGGAGAAAACAGGATCAGGCAACAGCTCTGCAGTCTCTGCTTTCTTATTACCAGGCAGGCTCATTCCTAACAGGATGGAACATACAACCGTGTCACATCCCACCACTTGGAGGAGATAAGGAAGAAGGCCAAGTGGCAACTGAGAGCACTCAACATCCTGCCTCACTGCACCTGAGAGGTGGACCTGGATGCATTTCTCTCGACCGTTCATGTGAGTATAATCTAAGCATACGAAGTGGGGATTAAGGAGCGCACCTAGGTTGCTTTCCTGCCACCAGGGCTGAGGATAGCCCTTCTCGTCCAAAGGTGCATCAAAGCTGCTCCTGACTTTAGACAATAGGAAGTGTATTGGACGGTAACCCTGGGCTTGATCTGATTTGTACCCTAGTCATTGCTCGTTCCCTTAGGGCTGAGTTAGGACTGTAGCTGCCTTGCTGGACCTCCATTGTGTTTGTCTGCCCAATATCCTTTTTAATTTAAAAAGGAGTATTCAATCTTCTTTATAGAGTGAGGGGAAAACACTTCAAGTCTTGAAGAGACTGCATGTCGGGATGCTTTCTGTCTCCTGGGTAAGGTGTCAACACACAAACCAAGCTCTCGTGGGAGCTGGATCCCTGAAAAGTGACTCAAAAAAAAAAAAAAAAAAAAGAATATAATTGATCCCGATTCTCCCCACTGGCCTGGCCGGAAAGAAAATACCTATGAATTCCCACTCACCTGAATTTCCAGAGCTGCTCTGGACCAGGGCCTTTCTGCACTTTGGTCCTTCAACTTTCTCTACCAAACGTCCTTCTGATGTGTTTACCTCCCTCCTTTTTTTTAAAGTTTCTGCAAGTCAATTTCTGTTGCTCACCATCCCCCTCCAACTCTAGCTGTTCTAATCTTCCTTTTTGCTACTTTTTAAAAGTCTGACTTGCATGTTGCTTTCAGAATCATCTCCCTACCCCACAGGTGATAGATCCCTGCTCACACCCTCAGTGCTTCTAGGTCTTCACTGGTCTGTGTCTTAATCCCTCAGCCTGGCTTTTAACATTTTCCACACACTGTCTACACCTTCCTTCAAAGGAAGACATGCTCAAAGAGTCAAATGATAAAGGAAGTAATCAGAATAGAGACTAGAGAAATAACACAGGAGAACTGGTGATTTACATGAATGTAAAAATAATAAGATATGAAGTCCTTTCCTTCTCTAACCTTCCATGTTTCAAATCTTGTCCCAACTTGATTTTTCTCATACCCATCTTTGGGCCTCCCCACAGTAAAGATGTTTCTCTATGAAAATCGAAGCTTTATGTGTACTACATACCTCTGAAAAAGGACGCATGAAAATTAGTGCGTAAATAAAGGGGGTACAAATGTATTAACCGTGAGCCCCATTAATTCTGCCGTTTGACAATTCTTTGGTATCTTCAAGCTTCTTGTCCCAATCCTACTTTCATTATATCTCAGGGATTTTGCTTGGCTGTTTCGAATCTCAAGTTTTATGCTCCTTTCTCTCTTTTTTCCTTATCTATGTATTCTATGCTTTCACATTCCATTGATCCAAGACATGTTCAGGGAGTGAGTTGGTCTGATGGAGGAGGCCAGGAGAGATCCATTGTTTGCCTGGATGAAAAGCCGGTGTAAGTGTTTCTGGCACGTGCTGTTGAGCTGGTAATATCATTCTACAAGGAAAACAGATGCTTGGAAATTTTGGTGTCTAACTTTGGCTGCTTTTTATCATGGCTCGACGTCAAGATTCACGCCAAAGCAGTTGCTTTCCAGGTTTTATTAAATTTGATCACCTTTTCACCCCCTCTTTTCCCATTTAACTTTCATCCCTGGATCTGGAAAATCATTAAAAAATTTATCTTTACATTAAGGGAGTAAAATGCATTAGTTGAATTTGAGGTGTTTTCATAAGAAAACTGTCATTCGCAATGATGGACAGAAAGTGTATTTCTCTTAAATCAGTTTCTGTCTCACTTTCACCTTATCCTTCTCATTTTCTTCAACCCTCTCTTGCCTGGCAGGGCGTTCAATTTCCGTAAAGGAACGTCTCTGAATTGTTTGCAATGGTACCTTTTTAACATTCTCCACTGCACGTAAAAAGATCTAAATTTACTTTTTTTTTTTCAAGTTGTCAAGTTGCACGGTCTATTAACTAAACATGTGAGTACTGATCTGTCTTCCCTGGGTGCTTGAGCATAAAGTCTGGCTTACATTCAAAGCTACGTCAACAGATCTTGGTGCTGAATGACCCGTGCTATCCAATGCCATGGAAGGCATGTAAAATTTCTATTTCCTTTTAGTAGACCTGTGAAGTCACTGGGGTTTACTCATTCATTCTTTCATTCATTCAACAAAGATCTGTTAAATGTCTACTGTATGTCAAATACCGTGATCGATATTGGGTATATAATTGGTGAGCACAGCAAGGAACAGTTTTTGCCCTCCTGGAACTGGATGGGAGAATATTAGTCAAATAATCATGTATTAGTCATCTATTGCTGTATAAAAATCATCCCCAAATCCACCAGTTTAAAACAACAAACGTGTATTTTCTCGGTCAGTTTCTAAGGATCGTGGGATTGGGAGTCGCAGGAAACTTAGCCTGGTGGTTCCGGCTCAGAGTCTCTTATGAGGTTGTGGTCAAGCTGTTGATCGGGGCTGCAGTCTCTGAAGATTTGACAGGGACTGGGGCAAACACGTCCAAGCTTGCTCGCCTGGCTGTGAGCAGGAGCCTTCAGTTCCTCACCATGGTACCCTTTCCCTAGGGCTGCTCATGATGGGGCTTCCCCCGGAGCCAGGGGTGAGAGAAAGAGAGAGAAGCCAAAATGCAATTGACGGTCTTTGAAGACCAAATCTCAGCAGTGACTTCCGCCACTGTCACACAAATCAACCCTGGAACAGTGTGAGAGGGGACCATACAACTCCAAGGAGGCAGGGATCCTTGGGTGCCATCTTGGAAGCTGGCTACAAAAAAACACATACACATGAAAATGAATCTAAACTATAGGAAGTGTTGTAAAGGAGAACTTGTGTGTGTCTGTGTAGGAGCAGGATAGGAGGAGTTGACCTGTTAGATCAGAAAGCCTTCCCTAAAAATGGAAGAAATAAGCTGAAATTTGAAGGGTGAGTAGGTGTTAACTCGCAGAAGATGATAGGGAAGAGGACCTAGCTTGTTCAAGGGCCCTGTGAAAAGAGGGAGCATCATGCTTTCAAAGGACCGAGAAAAAGCCAGAGTGTAAGGAATGAAGAGGAGAAAGAGGAGTGGTCTTGCTGAGGCTGGGGAGATGGGGGACCCTTAGGCCATATATATCATGGTGGCCTTCATTCTAATTACTTCAGTGGAAGGGGCTTAAGCAGAGGAATCGCCTAGTAAGACTGATCACTTTTTTTCCCTTTGGGTGTTTAATTAATTAGTTTCTTATTGTGGTAAAATGTATATAATGAAAGCTACCTTTTTAACCATTTCACGTGTACAATTCAGAGGCATTAATTATACTCCCAGTGTTGTGTAACCATTACCACTCTCTATTTCCAAAACTTTTTATCACCCCAAGCATTAAGCAATGGCCCCCCACTTTCCACACCCCCAGTCCCTGTAACCTCTAATTTACTTTCCGTCTTTTAAAATCTTCCTATGTTAGCTATTTCATGTAAGTGAAACCACACAGTATTTGTGCGTTGGTGTCTATCTTACGTCACTCAGTACAATGTTTTCAGTGATCATACATATTGTATCATGTATCAGAATTTCATTCCTTTTTATGGCAGAATAATATTTCATTGTATGGATAGACCACATTTTGTCTATTCATTCATGTGCTGATAGACACTTGGGTTGGCTATTGTGAATGACGCTGCACTCAACTTTGGTGTATGAGGATTTGTTTGAGTCCCCGCTTTCAGTTTTTTAGGGTATATGCCTAGGAGGGGGATTGCTGGACCACGTGGCAGTTCTATGATGAGCTTTTTGAGGAAAAGTTGGTTTCCACAGCAGTCAGACTGGTTGTTTGAAAAGATTACTCTGGCTACAGGGTGGAGACCTGCTGAATGCAGTTAGTAGATGCCAGTGGATACACGAGGAGGGTCAGATGGTTTGGTGGGATGGAATTCACCTTTCTGAATATGAAATGTGTTATCACGACGCATTAAAGGATGTACAGCCAAGAACCATGTATCATGGTCCAAAGACCCCTGCGTGTGACATGTATAAATATGCATTTGAGTCTTGGCTGAATCATGCAATAACTGGGTAACTCACTGGCAGCCTAAGCTGCTATTCTAGGCCTTGGCTTTCCTGTAAGCAAGGCTAATGGCGTATGTTAATTCACCGTAGTCATTAGGAGCCTGTGATAGAAATGTAAATGGCTGGGGGAAATTTAATCCTTTTCGAAAAAGAATCTGTACTGAAGGATCCTTAAGTTCAAAGGTTTTATGTGACCACATACAGACCGTAAGTTTTGCTTTGTTACGGCATATTTCAATGTGATAGATGACTTTGAACTTAAAGGAAAATTCAAGAATGTCTTTTGGGGGAAAAAGCGCGTTTATGAGGTCTGCACCGTTACCTTTGTTTCTGTTTGTCTTAATATGGCAGGTAGTTGTAGCCATTTTGTAAAATCTCTTGTTTAAAGTGTGAGGTAATTGTCACATATGTCTTTGTATCTTAATTCACTGTCTCATGCTTAGAAAGTATTTGGTAAATACTTTTGAATATATGAGTAGATATGATAATGTTGAAAAAGGCCACATGTTCTACGGCTAACTTAGGAAGCTTCAGCTTTCCTTTGTAAATTTGGTATGGGAATAAGGGTAATGCTGCAATAAAAATCTTGGATTTTTGGAGACTATTAGTCAGAGTATTCTAGGACTTGCCTAGAGTGCAGACAGGTCTTCTGTCTTTTCTCCTCCCTAGAAGATATCAGCAATAATGTGCTGACTTAGCTGTCATGAAATTGTCTTTTTTTTTTTTTTTTTTTAACATCTTTATTGGAGTATAATTGCTTTACAGTGGTGTGTTAGTTTCTGCTTTACAGCAAAGTGAATCAGTTATACATATACGTATGTTCCCATCTCTTCCCTCTTGTGTCTCCCTCCCTCTAGGTGGTCACAAAGCACCGAGCTGATCTCCCTGTGCCATGCGGCTGCTTCCCACTAGCTATCCACCCTACGTTTGGTAGTGTATATATGTCCATGCCACTCTCTCACTTCATCACAGCTTACCCTTCCCCCACCCCATATCCTCAAGTCCCTGCTCTAGTACGTCTGTGTTTTATTCCCGTCCGACCCCTAGTCTCTTCATGACATCTTTTTTTCTTAGATTCCATATATATGTTAGCATATGGTATTTGTTTATCTCCTTCTGACTTACTTCACTCTGTATGACAGACTCCAGGTCCATCCACCTCACTACAAATAACTCAGTTTCATTTCTTTTTATGGCTGAGTAATACTCCATTGTATATATGTGCCACATCTTCTTTATCCATTCATCTTTTGATGGACGCTTAGGTTGCTTCCGTGTCCTGGCTATTGTAAATAGAGCTGCAGTGAACATTTTGGTACATGACTCTTTTTGAATTATGGTTTTCTCAGGATATATGCCCAGTAGTGGGATTGCAGGGTCATATGGTAGTTCTATTTGTAGTTTTTTAAGGAACCTCCATACTGTTCTCCATAGAGGCTGTATCAACTTACATTCCCACCAGCAGTGCAAGAGTGTTACCATAAAGGAGCTGTATTTTTATTTAATGAGGTTGAGGTCATAGGCCATCTTACATTTCTTTATTTCTTCTTTGGAAAAACATGGAAATAAAGTTAGCAGTTTATGAATTATAGTCTTTCTGTATGAGAAGGGTTACGCTTGTTCACAAGTATGAATGTATGCTTGCTTGGGCCCTCTATAACCAGGAATATAAATTTTCAAACTTTTGGCTCTGCATTTGGTCCCTGAGCCAACTGAGAATCCAAAGTCATGCTCTTGGCTTCACTTGCTCTGTTTTCAAATCAGTCCCTCGGCCTGGGGTAGGGGGAGGGAATGACAAGTACTGGTGACACTCTGCCGTGTAAGACTAGGAACCCATTCGTGTCTCTGAGAGAGAGGATCAGCTACAGGAGTTTTTACCTCCTTCAGGCTGAGATATATTTATCACAGGGATTTTTGTATAATAGGCTACAATTACACTGTTTTAAACCCTGGACCACCCTAGCTCTATCTCCTTGTACTTTCTTTTGTAAGCTGGAGCAAGAAGAGGACTTCTACCTTAGTGAAGAAATCATATTGTGAAATGAAGCCACCTTATCAGAAGATTTGTGTATTTCTGAAGAAGTAGAATCTCTCACTCAGGGGCATTTTGTGGGGATATTGTTGGCACAGATGCTGATGTGGGCCCCTTGCTAAGTCTTTTTGTCATAAAGTTTCACAAGCCGGGCTGGCCTTGTTTAGGCTGTACCTTTGTGTGGTTTCAGGGTTAGATCTCATACAAGTTCAGAGCTGTTGACTGGATTGCCAGCACTTTTTCAGAGTTGATGAAAAATGTAATGAAGTTTCTTTAAAACGTGTAATCTATACATACATACAAAATTCATACAGTAACTCTGTACATATATATTTGTAGGGGAGATATTTATTACTTAAGGCTTATGTGCTTTGTTTATGAATTACTAAAAGCCTGTCATTTTTATAATTAAAATGCCATGATACACTAAGTCTATGTGCGTGTGGCTATACTTTTTGAAACAAAACTTGGCATGCACTTTGTGACTGCTCAGAATATATTAGTAGATATGGGATCCAGTGAACAAATATTTGAAATTATTCTGAAGTATTCAGGACTTTTGAGCCCCGCCAATTATGTATGTGAATGTTTTGTTAGTCTCAGTTTAAGTTTCAGGGATAAAGGATGATTTCTTTCTTGTTTTTTTTTTTTTTTTCCTCCAGTGGTTAAATTGTGCATTGGGAGAAAAGTTGTTACCTTTTCTATTTGTTGGAATGGAAACCCTTGAAGCTTACAAGGGGGTCTTTAAGGACTGAAAGTTGCTGAGGGGCTTTGCAAACTCTGATCTCGTCACGGAGCAGCGCTTCCACGTTCTACTTGTCCCCGACAGCATGTTAAGGTAGGTTGTATGATGGTACCAGTCACAGGGTTCCTAACTAGCAGAGGACGGACTAGCTTTACACAGGAGGCAAGTTGAGGCAGATCCTGGAGGCCCATCACGCATTGTGCAGCTCAGGAGAAGGGGAGCTGATGAGATGCACAAGGAATAAAATTTTGTGGCTAAACAGCCAAGCTCCCTGCCAAGCACAATGTAAAGCAAAGCACCAAATCTGTCACCAAAGGCATCAGTGAGTTTCCAGTGAAGTGAGTGCAAACTAGTAAATACTCAGGGGTCTGATGACTCCAAGTGCCATGTGAAGCCCGTTCAGCAGTCATGGTTTGTAGGAACAAAGCCTCCTTCTCCCTCCAGGATAATGACCCTCAGAAGCCGTGATGAGAATTAAATTTCAATTTGTTTCACTTTGCAACTAACAGTCCAGTGCTGTTTGTGGCATGAATGTGATATCTGTTTCCCCAGTAAATTCAAGTTTATAATATTAGAAACCTTACCAGATGAAGAAAATCTTTTCTATATGGAACCACATGACCTGTGTAGATAGATTACTGACGGCACAAGCAAGCTGATTGTTAACATACTGGAATACAGGTACATGTAAATAAAAAACCAGTAAGGATTTCTATACTTTGGAACTCAGAAACTGGTATCGTTTTACTCAAAATCCAAAATTGTTTTTCAAAGAAAATTCTTACCAGCAAACAGAAATTAGCCAACATGTTGGAAGTACATATTCTTTAAGGAGGAGGAAAGAGAAGACGTTCATGTATGCACCAACATTTCACTTGAAAGAGTAGGTATTTTTCTCTATTGTTAGTTTTACCTTCTTTATGACTGGAATTGGGCTTGAGGCTTAATTTTCCTCCTCACGCAGCCTGGTGAGTGTATTTGTGAGTGAGTGAGTTGGGGTGGGCTGAAGCTGGCCTTCAGAGTTGAGAATTATGAAGAAAAAGAGGGATCCTGGGAGAGTGAAAAGAGGCCTGTGCTTTGCAGTGGCTGTTCCAGGTATCTGTTGCTATGTAACAAACCCCTTCAAAGCTGAGTGGCTAAAACATACAACAGTCAGTTTGCTGACAAATCTGCAGTTTGGACAGGGCTCAGAGAGAACAACTTAGTTCTGCTCAGATGGGATGACTTGAGTTGCTAGAAGTCTCTCTCTCTCCATGTTGTTTCAGGCCTTCTCTGCATCATCTCTCTGTGTGGGGCCTCAGCCTGGTGGCTCAGGTCTCCAAGGGTGAGTGTTCTGGAGAGAAGGTAGAAGCTGCAGGGCCTTCCATGACCCAGCCTTGGATGCTACTCTGCATCTCTTCTGCTGAATCCAACAGGCTTCTGTCACACACTAATTAACGTGGTAAGGATAGATTTCAAACAGCAGTTAACTATTTCAGTAGGGAAATGAGCCCAGTGTGAACTGAACTCAACTTCGATTTGTACAGAGGCGACTGGTTGTTGTAAAGGGAGAGCAAAGGAATCAAGAGGGAGGTGAGCAGGGTCTAAATAGAGTCAGGGAAGTGAAACGTTATATAAAGCGGAAAGCAGCGCTTGGTCCATGTGACACCCATCTGGCTTTGCTAACTAAAGCTTATGGAAATTAGACTCCTCCCCTTTTATAGAGGCTGGGAGTCAGGGACCCTGTCTTCAGGCGCTGGCTGGAACAGTCCGTTTTTTTGGCAGCCTTGAGTTTCCTCAGGCAGGAACTTTAAGGGGGATGAGAATCATCCTAGGATGTGGCCTGGAGCTGTTAGAAACTGTGTCAGCGTTCTGTTCAAGGCTTTAGTAGGTCAGGGTTGAGGCCTACTCGACAAGGGGCTCAGAGGAGCCCTGCGTGAGACTGATGATGGAGAGCATGTTTCTCATTAGACGGGACCAACTTTTCAAAGAGAAGCGCGGAAGGTTGTGACTACCAGGGGTGCAGATTCCTGGGGGGTCACGTACAAGTTTACCACAGGAGTTAAAACAAGACTTCTGGATTCAAAGCTGGCTCAGGTCTTTTAGGCCCTGTGACCTTAGATGAATTACTTCCTGCTGAAGCTTGGTTTCCTTGTTGGCAAGATGGGAGACAGCAGTCCTAGCTACATCATAGAACGTTATGAGGATTAAATGAGATAGACAGTGCTTGGTACGTAGTAAGCAAAGTGCTCAGAGTTAAATCTCATTATTGTCAGTGTCATAATATCAGTGACTTGGTAATTTACATGATAATATGAATTCTTAGGGACAAAAGGTTTTCTGTCTTGTTTTTTGTGGTAGGCGGGCCTCTCACTGTTGTGGCCTCTCCCGTTGCAGAGCACGGGTTCCGGACGCGCAGGCTCAGCGGCCATGGCTCACGGGCCCAGCCACTCCGCGGCATGTGGGATCCTCCCGGACCGGGGCACAAACCCGCGTCCCCTGCATCGGCAGGCGGATTCTCAACCACTGCGCCAGCAGGGAAGCCCAACAAAAGGTTTTCTTTGTCATGGACCACTGAAAATTGTAAGCATCCTTGTCTTCTCTGAATAGAATCCATATTCAAATAGCTATATATATAGTCTCCATTTCTGCCCTCTCATACTTAGCATACAGGAGAATATCAAGAGAATATTTTTGCCATAAGGTAAACTAGAGTGAGGTCATCCACTGTGTCCAGAACTCAGGTTAGATCACAACTGGACTCCTTCCTGGTTGTACGGTTGAACATTAAAGGGATTATTTCAAGCAAAGGCAAAATTCACACCTGTGCCCTTTGCCTAAACACTACAGCATCCATGGGCACATATTTTTCTGCTCTTCTTAAAGACTGATATTGTGTTTTGGACATTTCATAAGGAGAATCCACTGTTTACAACAGGACAATTATTGTGTATCATGTAACATATCAAACATAGTCGATGTTACTTCACAGCAAGAGAGCTCAGTGTGGTCTGTACTCTTGTCGACACATACCTGATGTTGAGAACAATCAGACCTTAAGTGGTTCATTAATCAGAATTCAGCAAAGCTCTGGCCATAAACAAGTGTTCCTTGATTGCCTCAGCTCTGAGGACCCGGGAACTAAACGAAAGTGACTGTGGAAGGAAAATTTTTAGGCAACATATATCAATTTAAATGGGAATTACTCACCTATGGTCAATAACATAATATACACTCACTGCAAAATCACCTCTGTGGAAGAAAGTTCAACTAACAATCAAGTTAAGGGAAAAGGGAGTTTTATTCGAGCCAAACTGAGGATTATGATCCAGGAGACATTCTCAGAAAGTTCTGAGAACTGTTCCATGTGTTAGAAGTCAAAGGCACAGTCATAAACATTTTTGAGACAAAGGATTGTATATCAAAATGACACACTGATATTTTACATAAAGTCCACCAAGGATACATATAATCCAGGTAAACAGGTACAAGGTGAGTAGCAACTCACCATGATCCCTTACAGAGTTGGGAAAGAATGCTGTTCTTTTAAGAAGTTACATTGCTTGCCTCAGAAGAAAGGAAAAAAAGAAATACATCTTTACCGTCCAGCAGGCAATCCCATCTTTGAGAGGGTCTGGTCAATGTGTGATGCAGAGGTACACTGCACAGTAGGGAGAGAGGGAGGTGACCGAAATGGACACAGAAAGAGAATTTTACGTTTACATTTTCTTGTCCTGCGTTAAAATAAAAATTTTATTTCATCACTTCCAAGCAAGGAAGAATATGTCAAGAGCAGAAAATCTGAACACATTTATGTTAAAGGTAGATGACTTTTGTAAAACTGACTTGCGTCATGAATGACTTTCACCTAGAACCTTGCTGATTCTAGGTCACTTCTGAAAATGAGAATTTAGGAAATGCTACTTTCAATAGCAAAAACGATTGGGAAATATTTCTTATATTCTCTTTCTCTCACCTCCTAAATACCCATTGTGTAAAGCATTTCAAGATTTCGCATTTACCCAAGAACATAGGATAAAACGAAAACAAACTGAGTTCCTAAACTATTGTCTTGTAAGACAGTTGATCGTAATATTTGTGTTGACTTTACTGAGATACCTCCTTTTCTTTTACAGAAAATATAAACTCGGTTTGGCATTAATACCAATTATCTTTATTTAAGTCCACATGTTTCCCACAGCTGAGGTGCCGAAGGGCTATCGAAGTTGTTAATGAAATGCCTAAGTCCCAGAGGCACCCTGAGTTGTAAAGACTTTGAAATAAGAACGCTGTGAATAATTCAAAGGTGTGGGTCCTCTAGTGGGGGGATTATTTCCCTTCGCACTACACAATAAAAAATTTAGTGTGCTTTATCTTGAAAGTAGGCGGACTCATGGACTGGAACCAAATGTGGGCCATTGGGTTTGTTCTAAGGCTTTTATCAGTTCAAATGGAGAAAGACGAAGAGGTTGTGCTTCGTATTTTTGATAAATCACACACAAGTAAGTCTGCTTGGAATATGCAGTAATGCTGCTACTATCCTTTTGTTTTTAAAATTAGGAAATAATTTAAAAAACAAAATGTGGTGGTTGTAATTAAAGATGAAAGCTTTCCTTATACGCAGACAAAATGATCGACTGTTCGTTCACTCATCTGGAGGGGAGTCCGAATAATTGCTCTGCTGTGAACAGGAGTTTATGGCCTTTGTCACACATGCTGATGCCGTTTCCATAGGTCATCGTTCGTTCTTTGAGTATTTTTCTTGCAATTGTTTATTGGGTCTGTTCCCAGGGGTCGGTTGGCTGGTGACCACATGAGGAAATATAGGTGTGACTTGCGAGACGAGTGTCAGAGTCCTTCCTCAAGGCACAGGTTGGAAGTAGTTTCCGATTTGGCAGACTGAGTCTTGCTCCAGGACAGATTCTCTTTAACTTGCCAGAAACGTAAGTAAGCTTTTTTATTTGTTTTGAGCTGGAGAGTTGCACTGAGATCACAAGGTCCTGGAGACACACGGAAGCAGAGCTTTGCAAGGGGATACGTGCGATTATTGTTTTTGGACTTGGGAACTGAGATCAGCTTTTGATGATTATTATTTTTTTTAGCATGACACAAGTATAATCCCAATTGACTGGCCTGTGACATCAAAAAAGATTACACATCCTATGTTTTAAAAACAATGCTAACAAAATAATGGTTCCATTCACGTGATTGTTGGCAGTGAACACTTCTTAGACTGCCCCCCCCCCAAATATTTCTGGGAGGCCCCAAAGGGGTATCCCATTTATGATCACAAACCAAGTTGTTGGCAGAGCACTTAGCTATGTCCGCTTTGCTCTTCCTCTTTTGGTCTAGTGCCCACATAGCTGATCTTTTGGCCAAGATTTAATAGGACAGGTGTCAGTGCTTATAATCAGACTTCTACTGTCAAAGTCAAGGGTCACGTCTACAGCCCTCAAGACATTCGTTTTTTAAAATTAATTGTATTGAAGTATCGCTGATTTACAATGTTGCGTTAATTTCTGCTGTACAGCAAAGTGATTCATTTATACATATATTCTTGTTTCATATTCTTTTCCATAATGGGGTGTCACAGGATGTTGAGTACAGTTCCCTGTGCTCTGCAGTATAGGACCTTGTTGTTTATCCATCCTGTATATGTACTAGTTGGCCTGTGCTGATCCCAAACTCCGAATACTTCTCTCCTCCACTTCCTCCTGCCCCTTGGCAACCACAAGTCTGTTCTCTATGTCTGAGTCTGTTTCTGTTTTGCAGATACTGTATGTTTGTGTTGTATTTTAGAGTCCACATATAAGTGATATCACGGTATTTTAAGACATTTATTCTTGAGTTGTGTATTAGTTCCGACAGCAACAAATACACCTCTGAGTCTCAAAAGTTAAACACAACAAATGTTTCTCTTTCACAACGGTCTGATTTGTGCTAAGTGGCTTTCCTCTAAACGGTGACTCAGCGATCCAGGAGTCTTCCATAGAGTGAGGCTGCCACCCGAACCGAGTGGCCTCAGAGGTTACTACGGGAGGAAAGGGAAGCTGTATGGCCAGGCGTTGATGTGCTCTACATTATGTCCTCCCAGATTCCTTGACTCAGAACCCAGTTACATTTTTTCCAATCTAACTGCAAGGGACGCTGTAGAAATGCAGTCTTTCTGTGTGTCGTGGAGGAGAAACATGAAACATGATTAGGTAAATATGCAACACAGGGTCTACCACAGGGAACCAGTACGTTTCTGAGTTTTAGTCAGAGGAGATGGACAAATACAGACCCCATGCCTCCCATCCCCGGGATGCTGGCCATACCATGTCCCTCCCCGGACCACGAAACAGCTCAGCTTGAGCTCAGAGTCTCACTGCTGTTTCGCTTATTATTTCTGGCTCTTACATCTTGTACTCTAGAAGCTCAAACTGATTCTAGGAGCTGGATAGCATGTTCTTTTCCTAATCCTCTTCCATTCTGTCCCTAGAATTCACATTCCTAAGCTAAACTTTCTTCCTCCTTTAGTTATAAAGCCCAGATTCTTGGTAATGTTAATCTAGGCAAATACAGGAGGAAACAGTTATGGGGCAGGCTGCTTATACTAACATTATCTGAGTCAAAGCCCTGTCAGCAGCAGGACTCTGGAATATGGGGTTTTTACCTCGTTTTCAGCTCCTTCAGAAGAGTGTGGGCCTGTTGCTGCCAAGATGGAACTGCTTAGATACGGAGAGTTTGCTCTGTGAAGATTGCATTCGGCACCAGTCAACCAGCTCTTGAGCAACAGTGGCTTAACGTGGTAAGAGTTCATCTTTCTTCCTGCCTACTTTTATTTATTTATTTTTAAAATAAGTCTGAAGGTAGCTATTTGCTGGCATTAGTTCCGGTCCTTAATGATGCTGAGTCCATAATTTCTGGACTTTCCTTGTCCTAGCTTTTTCATCTGTGGTTGCAGAGGCCATGTGATACGGGCTATTACATCAGATGGAATGCAGAAGCAGATATGAATTATCACAGTTGGTGAAATACAAAATAGTGCCATTCTATATTTATGTATATTCTATATTTATATTTTTTTGCTTTGGAAAGACATTTTTAATGCAAACGTTATTTCTGTTAATGGTTAATGACTTTATTGCTATTTTTGAAAAATAAAATTTTTAAATGTTTCACATTTAACTTCCAAAAGAGTAAATATTTAATCCCCAAAACGAAAAGGTTTTGGGGGGAATCCTCAAGAATTATTAAAGTACTTGAGGGTTTCTGAGACCAACACACTTGAGGAAAAGCTGCTGTACGTAATAAGCAGCATATTTTTTTTTTGTTTTGCGGTACGCGGGCCTCTCACTGCTGTGGCCTCTCCCATTGCGGAGCACAGGCTCCGGACGCGCAGGCTCAGTGGCCGTGGCTCACGGGCCCAGCCGCTCCGTGGCATGTGGGATCTTCCCGGACCGGGGCACGAACCTGCGTCCCCTGCATGGGCAGGCGGACTCTCGACCACTGCGCCACCAGGGAAGCCCTGATAAGCAGCTTTTGTGCTCACTGTGCATCACACCTGCTTTTCTCAGTTTATCACTCGGCTATTATTTCTTTATTGCGTTTTTAGTTATGGAAGTTTTATGATTTTTATGGAGTTAAATTTGTCAGTTTCGTCCCTATAGGAGCTCCTCTGTCTTTCTACTATTCTCACGTGTTTTTTCTTTTTGCTTAAACATGTCATATTTATATTTTTAGTGCTTAGACATATTAATATATGGATATCACTCTTTTCTCCCCACAGCCAGTTCAACGTATATGTCTGAACATCATATTGAATGTCATCCTTCTGTACTCTTTTCATTTGATAAATTCCAATGTATAATCAGTATTTTAAATAACCTCTGATTTCCCCCCTAGCCTTTGGGTATTTCTCTGCTAGAACCAGACAGACAGCTCTCATTACCATAGCTTTAAAATAAGATTTTGACACCCACCTACTTTCAAAAGTGCTCTTTCTTCATTTTCCTTTCCCCTAATTGTCCTGATTATTCTCATCTACTTATTTTTCCACATAAAATTTAGAATAACTCTGAAGTTACAAAAGATATACAGTAATACAGTGATGGGAATTGCATTGAACAAAGGAATCAACTTCTTTACATTTCTGAGTAGTCTAGTAATCCTGGCCATTTGTTTGTCTTCTTATGTGTAGTCAGTAAGCTTATATATTCTTATAGATCTTGCATTTTTGTGCGAGATTTATTTTTAGGATCTCATCGTGTTCTAACTTTCTGAGACTATATATGGTTAGACACGTAAAGATCTCCATTACTGCAATGCCACAACCAGCCTATTTTTAGTGTCTCTGCCATCATTCCCAGTTTTAGGAACTTTTTGGTCAGTTTCTCCTAAGGGCTTTCAATTCTTCTGTCTACACTTAACATAATGTTTGTTAACCTTTCATCATCATCATCGTCATTATTGTTTTGCTAGTCATCTTTTTACATTTTCTGTCATGCATTAGAAAATCTGAGAGTGAATATTTGTCTTTCTAACATAAATTTTCAGAAAATATTTTCAAAATGAACTACTATTGCCCTATATCCCAAGGTATCTCTATTTCTGGGATCTGACTTTTTTTTCCCTCAGCTTCCCAACAGATTTTTGAGGCAGTTCTTTTCCTTTTCATTGTAGAGTTTCTTAAGATTGGATGGCTCCAAAGGGAACTGAGCAGCTATACTGGGTGCAGTGGATGATGTGAACGTTATGGACTTTCCTGGAGTGAAGGGGAAGTAGATATAGCAAAAGTTGTACAGAATCTCGAACATTATTTTCTTAGTTGTCACACATCATGCAAAATTGTCTGGCCTATACTACTGGATTATCCAGCCCTTTTGGAGAATATGTAAGTTTAGATACTTTACCAAAAACTTCAGATGTTACCTGAGCTTTATATAAGTTGCCCTGAAAGAAATACTTAATTTTTAACGTTAGTTCTCTTGCTTATGGGACAAAGAAAGACGCATATAGTTTTGAACGCTTTATCATTATTATAATGTTCATAGCAAGCAACGTGAGGTCTTTCATTTAACTGTCTATTTAACTCGATTAATGTTAAAAACAAAACAACAGCCCAAACTGGAGTCACTTATGCTAAAAGCCCCACATCACCAAAGTGGGACTTGACTTAAAATTATAGTTTCAGCTTTCTCAGAAATACACTCTTAAGGCAATCAGGGTAATCTGTACGATTGATAGAGGCCTGCCATCCTGTAAAGGAAAGAAACTTTGCAGTAACCAGCTACTGTATTTTGCCTAGTATAACTTCCTTGTTCCTGCTCCCTTCTGTCTGTAAAATTCTTTCATTTTGGGTGGCTCCCCAGAGCTTTCCTCTAGCTGCTAGACTGCATGCTGCCCAATATATGCATCATTTAATACAGCCCGTAAGGTCTTTAAATTTTACTCGGTGGGATTTTTGTGGTTAACAGTTTGAAGGAGCTGATGGGATCCAAAGACTTCTGACAGCTTTGGCGACAACAAGAAACACAGCTGTTGGTCCCCACAGACTCTTTCAGTTCTCTTTTTCATGATTTTCAAGGGCCAGGGTCCGGTTCCTCTCAAATCCAAGTTATGCCCTCGTTGTATTGAGCTCCCAATCTAACTGGCCTTACGGTCCGGGGTTAATCGGTTAGCCTAGACGGCTGGGAGGCTCTAAGAGGGCACGCCTCCTTAGCCCTTGGTTAGTCCATGGTCCCAGGCCGGAGCTTAATGGGTCACCTTGAGCTGGCAGATGGTTCCACCTGGACCCTGAGGCTTTAGCCCTTGGTTAGTTGGCGTCTGCTGGTTGAGTCTGTAGTGCCACTTTGGAAATGGCTGGCTTTGTGCACCTAAGGCCTTTTCTTGGCCGGCCTGCAGTAACATCTCTTGGATTAATGCTGATGTCCACAGTTCTATTTCCTTGATTACTGCTGTTTTCAGCTAACGTGCACGTGAGGTAAAGGAATAACATATCTATCAATATAATAATGGGACTCGTGGAAGGCAAAGCTGCACAGCTGGGAGTCATGGATCGAGCTCTTAAAAGCTCTTCGGGTACTTACCTAACTTGAAGACTCCCGTACTAGATAAGTTGGTCCCAGAATGGGTTAGGTTGACACGAGGTCACTCGCCAACCTCAAGAAAGTTTCCACGCAGTGAGGTACACTGTAAAATAGCCAGGGGCACATCCCTCTTAGGTATTAAATATTCCCGTGTTTTGAATTGAGCACACCACCTTCTTGCACAACTGCTCATTTTAGTGAACTGCGGCCCTTAAACTGTGAATGTCTACGGAAACGGCAAAATCTTACAAAGACAACCTAGAATTACAATGGCCATTTGGGAGAATGTTCCAGTTAGATAAGATTTTTCATTAAAGGAGTACATATGAAAGCAGGGGCTCCCAAGTCAAACAAACAGAAGGCGATACTTATTTTACCTGGTGTGCAGAAGCCTCTGAAAGTCTTCAACATTCCACAGTAGCTTCACTGATTCATTGTAAAAGCCTGATGAAAACTTAAAGACACGAGAGGCACCTAACAGAAAAGACTGTAGGACTAATGTGACTCCTCCCACTCCCCTCTAGCCTCCTTCACCTGACAACTCACAGTCTATGATCCTGTGCCTGAAGTGCCTTGCCCGTCTGCAGAGGCTGAAGACAAAAGATGGCCACGTTGGTAGCCTTACCAAAGCCCTCAGATCTACCCTTGAAGGAGGACCTCCGTACCGACTCCTCCTAGGGTTGACGGGAGTCTGAGAAATTCTCTGGTAAACTGCTAGCAAGTATTCCTGTAAACAGCTAAGAGGAAACTAAAATGAAAATTAATGGAAAACCCTGGGAGATTCCGGTAGGTATGTGTTCCACTGCATAATTGAAAGCCCACTCGCTCTGGAGCCTGCAGATGGGATCCTGGGAAAACTGGCAGAGCCCGTGATGGGTGAGAATCCTTACCAGAGTCGGCGCTCCTGAATCTCGGTAGTACACAGTCAGGAGATGAAGGTAAATGTTCATGTCGTCTCCCCTTCAACAAACCCAGCCCTATTTGTTATTGACACTTTCTCTCCCAGAGACAACTACTGCCATCTTATTTGTCTCATTTTGTGCCCTGAGGGGAATTGGTCTAAGTCTGTCTGTCTTTCTTTGGCTGTCTTTGGGAGTAGCTCTGGATCTTGGGAGGGTAGTACCTTCTGGTCCCTCTATGGGGACACCTCTTGCATCCATGGAGTTGTTCAGTACTGCCAGGAATTATTTACTGTTTGTCCCAGCTGAAACCTGACAAGACATCTAAAATGATTTTCTTTTTTTTAAGTAGCTCTATGGTTAAAAGCATGATAGGAACTTTTTTTTAGGCCTTCTCCCCTAAACTAAAATGAACCTACGTATCCAGAGGTAAAGAAAAACATCCCAAAGATAAGCAGTTTTAAATCTAGAACATAGGAATCATTTGATTTCCATCTTAGTTGAAGATCTTATCCCTGACATAAAGAAGCAAGTTGGAGATAATGTAGTTGGATGGCTGGGTGAGCCTCTGAGGTCATTCAGGTTGCAACCCGAGTCTAGGAGGAATTAAAAACAACTGTGTTGGTTTTATAAAGTGAGTCTTAACAAGACTCCCCGCCTCTCTAGAAGCAATTCAAAACCCACGTATCCTTTTTTACCAATCCACACACCTCCCCTATTCATCTCAAGAGGCTTGTAGATGTAAAAGATCTGGACATAGGGAACAAAAGTCCTTGGTGAAACTTGCAGTCTTCCTCTGTGCCTTTTGGGATGTAACTAGTCTACCTAGACTTCTGTAGGAACCAAGGTGATTCTTATTAAAAGCAAAAAGCCTAGCTATTTTAAAACTAGGCCCCTGAAAAACCTCTACCACAAATATTAGTGAGAAGTTTCAGCCATCTGAGCAGGTAACCTTATTACATGTGTCAGAAACACAATGTAGTCCAACTGTTCTTTTATAAACTAGTTCTTTTATAGGCATTATCATACTCATCTCCTGTCTAAAATTTTAAAACAAAAGCTATAAGACCTCTGTGCCTGGCTGTAGGTCTATGTATATGTTATAGATGTGCGATTTTTATCTACTTCTAGATAGTATTGCCAGAATTAATTTGTAAAGAGCTTTATTTAACTGACTTACAGATAAAGACTGTATAAATTAAATATACTTTCAAAAATAAAAACTAATCAAATTTTTTTCAAGTTCACATGACCGAGGATAATCTTCAGTAAGCAAAGTAAACAAAAGCTAGTTTAAGTTTGTTGGTTTAAAAAAAGCAGGCGGGCTTCCCTGGTGGCGCAGTGGTTGACAGTCTGCCTGCCGATGCAGGGGACACGGGTTCGTGCCCGGGTCTGGGAAGATCCCACATGCTGCGGAGCGGCTGGGCCCGTGAGCCATGGCCGCTGAGCCTGCGCGTCCAGAGCCTGTGCTCTGCTCCGCAATGGGAGAGGCCTACAGCAGAGAGAGGCCCACATACCGCAAAAAAAAAAAAAAAAAAAAAAAAAAAAAAAAAAAAAAAAAAAAAAAAATTAAAAAAAGCAGGCATTTTTTTTTTTTTACAGTTATCAGCATTAAATATTAAATGAAGACTTTCATTCTATCTAGGTTTACTAAAAGTCAAAGAAGCTCATGTCACCTCACTATAGAACTTGTCAACAAGAGAGGTAACTTTAAAGATGATAGTGGCATAATGTCTCATGAAATTTTCAAGAGTACTCTAAGCGTAATAGTTAACAAGTAAATTAAATAGATGTAAGAAAGATAACTTTTCAACAATAATTATGCTTTATGCTATATCTACTTAAAAATAATTTCCAAAATCTTTTTGGTAACTTGAAACTTTACAGTTATAGTTACACTGAGATAAATTAAATGACAGATATTTACTGAATATCTTGATCATTTCCAAATAAGATTAAACTACTGAGCATAACTTTATTTACTTTTGGATTCATTTTAGTGGAACTAAAGATATTTGGGTCTTTTAGTAAACTTTTTTTTCTGTTACATTGAAAAATTTACTATGAGAAAGAATATACTTCTAGAAATTATGATATCTATTAATAAATTTTCTGATCCAGTAATGCTAGTTTAACAGCTCTCAACTGCTTTTTAGTTTTCACTAGGGATTAAGGATTCTAAGGGTTAAGAATTCTAATCACTAGGGAGGAGACAAGATGGCAGAGTGGAACGACTTGAGCTCACCTTCCCTCGTGAAAACACCAAAATCACAACTAACTGCTTGAACAACCCTCAACAAAAAAGACTAAAACCTACCAAAAAAGATCCCCTACATCCAAAGACAAAGAAGAAGCCACAACAAGAAGGTAGGAGGTGCAGTTCCACTATATAATCAAATTCCATACCCGCCAGGTGGGCGACCCACAAACTGGAAAACAATTATATCACAGTGGTTCTCTCACAGGCGTGAGAGTTCTGAGTCCCACGTCGGGCTCCCCAGCCTGAGGGTCTGGCATCGAGAGGAGGAGCTCCCAGAGCCTTTGGCTTTGAAGGCCAGTGGGGCGTGAGTGCAGGAATGCCACAGGACTGGGGGAAATAGAGACTCCACTCTTGGAGGGTGCACACAGGTTTTCACGTGCGCTGGGACCCACTGCAAAGCAGTGACTACATAAGAGCCGGGCCAGACCTACCTGTGGGTCTTGGAGGGTCTCCTGGGGAGGCAGGGGTCGGCTGTGGCTCACTGTGGAGGCAAAGACACTGGTGGCACAGGCGCCAGGAATTGAGCTCTCCCGGAAGTTGCCATTTTGGCACAGAGACCTAGAAGAAATGAACAAATTCTTAGAAAGGTACAATCTCCCAAGACTGAACCAGGAAGAAATAGAAAATATGAACAGATCTATCACGAGTAGTGAAATTGAAACTGTGATTTAAAAACTTACAGCAAACGAAAAGTACAGGATCAGGTGGCGTCACAGGCAAATTCTATCAAACATTTACAGAAGAGTTAACACCTATCCTTCTGAAATTTGTCCAAAAACCTGCCGAGGAAGGAACACTCCCAACCTGATTCTACAAGGCCCCCATGACCCTGATACCAAAACCAGACAAAGCTACTGCAAAAAAAGAAAACTAGAGGCCAGTATCACTCATGAACATAGATGCAAAAATCCGAAACAAAATACTAGCAAATGGAGTCCAACAACACACTGAAAGGATCATACACCATGACCAAGTGGGATTTATCCCAGAGATGCAAGGATTTTTTCAATATCTGCAAATCAATCAGTGTGATAACACCACATCAACAAATTGAAGAATAAAAACCACAGAGTCATCTCGATAGGTGCAGAAAAAGCTTTTGAGAAAATTCAACACCCATTTATGATTAAAAACTCTCTAGCAAGTGGCCATCGAGTGAAGCCACCTCAACATAATACAGGCCATATACGACAGACCCACAGCAAACATCATTCTCAATAGTGAAAACCTGAAACCATTTCCTCTAAAATCACGAACAAGACAAGGTTGCCCACTCTCACCACTATTACGCAACATAGCTTTGGAAGTTTTAGCCACAGCAATCAGAGAAGAAGAAGAACTAGAAGGAATCCAAATCGGAAAAGAAGCAGCAAAACTGTCACTCCTTGCAGATGACATGATAGTATACATAGAGAATCCTAAGGATGCTACCAGAAAACTACTGGAGCTAAAGTTAGGACACAAAATTAATAAACAGAAACCTCTTGCATTTCTATACACGCACAACGAAAGACATGTGGAATGTAAGAAAAACGATACAAATGGACCAATTTACAAAACAGAAACAGACTCACAAACTTAGAAAATCAACTTATGCTTGCCACAGGGGAAAAGGTGGCGGGGGGAGGGATAAATTAGGAGTGTGGGATTAACATATATACACTACTCTATATAAAATAGATAAGGATCTACTGTATAGCACAGGGAACTCTACACCATACTGTGTAATAACCCATGGGAAAAGAGTCTGAAAAAGAATGGATCTATGTGTACCACTAAATCACTTTGCTGTACACCTGAAACTAACACAATATTGTAAAATCAACTATACTCCAATATAAAATTAAAAGTAAATTTAAAAATAAAAAGACATAACACATCAAAAATAAAATTATAGTTTACTGTGAAAAAACTACTTAGAAATAAGGGTGAAAGGAAACAACTATGTATGTTAAATGGGCAAGGAAAGTAAAATAAGTGGTGGCTGCAAAATGAGAAAATAACAAAAAGCACGGGACAAAATCTGAATGGAGATAAAAATAGTGTAGAAAGTTTGTGCAAAAGCCAGCCTGGGACAGGAATTTTATGTGTGGTCAAGCTGGCTAAGATTGGGATCCATTTATTTTTTTAAAATGAGTTTTAATATCAAAAGCACATCAATACCAAATTAGAATTTGGTTTTCTGTTACAAAGAAAAAGTTTTCTTAGACTTCTCACCTGCTTTCAATAACAGATTGTAAAACTTTACCTGGACTTTGTATCTTACGCAGATTTACTGTGCTTTGTGTTGTCTTTATCAGGTCTTTGATTACTTAAGAAAACTGGATCTTCTCACTATTACAATAGGTAAAGTTTAATTCACAACTGTGTTCACAACTTCTACTGTCACTCTGGTTAAATATATAATGAAGTATTATTTCATAATGATCTGTAATCCTATCTAATCAAATATTCAAACCTTTTGGCATCCCAGAAATTTTAAACATGAGATACGTATGATAATACAAAACTTACTAGTTTATAAAAGAACAGGTGGATCTAAATTATGTTTCTGAGAGATGGAATAAGTTAAGATCACCTGCTCAGATGGCTTAAAGTTTTCACTAGTATTTGCAGTAAAGCAAATCCTAAATTTTTGACTTCAAACTAATTGTGAGATTTCCCAGTGCACCCTTGAAAAATCTCAAAGGGTTTGTCTCTGGTAAAATATTAAAATAATTAAGTTTATTTATTAAATTCTATGGGAAGTATTATCAAATAAAATGATGCTAAACCTTCTTAGGTTTTATTTGTATGGATGCATGTTATTAATAAAAGTGTTCTAGAAATTGTACAAGATTCCTAGAAATCTGATATATCCTGAGAGAATACTGTCAGTCATAACTGAAGTTGTTATCCTAAGATGTATATCACAGACATAACCAAATTTTCTTGTCAATTCTGTAACCATGAGCATTTTAAGTCTTTTGTTACTGACAGGCAGTTACTGTTTTACTTTGATGCTTTTGCAAAACTGAAATTCATGGAACGGGCCCTCCTGAGTACTCCTGCCTACTGACACCACTGTCAAATTACAAGGTGTTAAACCTTAGACACCTATTGAACAACTGATGAAGGCTCCACCTGACATCTGATTCTGTGCAAAGTCTGGAGACCTCAAAATCAAATAACTGACAAGGAAGAGAAATAGCTAACATAGAGGAAGACTGCTTCCTCCTAAGACTGTGGCTCACGAATATGTCTTTGCATGCCTCCTCCTTTCTCCGACCGTTCTTTTCCGAATGCTTACACTAGGAAGGTTTCATGATGATTTTGTTTACCTTTTGCCTTGCTCTGATCTGCAAAGATAATTTCATCGTTCATGTATCTCAGGCCATTGCGAAGGTGGGTGAACCAGCCTCCAGACGACTGTTGGATTTGCCACAATGCTGGTGCCGGGGGTCTTGCCCTTCACAAAGTTCTCCTTGATTTCCAGTGCCTCAGTTTCCCTGAAATAAACAGCCTCCTCTCTTTCGTATCAGACTCCCTGATTCTGGACATCCATTTCCCCGTCTGTGCTTAGCAGCCCCAAACTCCTTCCTTTGGGTCTTTCTTTGACATATTTGATTCTGAGTGGTTTGGGTCTTGGGGACCCATATCTGAAGTACAGTCCAGACGTTGGGAATTATCCTTAGAATGATCAAAGCAGTCTCCCTGGTGCACTGTATTCTCTCAAAAGCTTTAAATGCATGTTCACAGCTGATAATTACCAAATAAATAATCACCGTAAGACCAGAACTTCAGAAAAGGAATGAGAATGACTAACTTAAAGACTGTGAACCTGACCCTGTGACCTGTGAATGCCACTCAGAGACTCGGCAAAAAACTGAGAACTCCAGAGCAGTAGCTGGTCAAAGTGCTGATGCCTTAAATTTTGACCACATCTCTCAGTTAATCTGAGAATCTGGTCAAAAGTGGGCAGCAGGGCGGGGGTTGCAGGGGAGGACTGTTACAAACAACAGAACCAAAATGGAGTCACTGACGCTAAGCCCCATGTCACCACACTGCCACAATCACAGCTCTGGCTTTCTCAGAAATAAATCTTAAACCAGTGCCTCAAAAATCTCCTGGGCTTCCCTGGTGGCGCAGTGGTTGAGAATCCGCCTGCCGATGCAGGAGACACGGGTTCGTGCCCTGGTCCGGGAAGATCCCACATGCCGCGGAGCAACTAAGCCCGTGAGCCATGGCCGCTGAGCCTGTGCGTCCGGAGCCTGTGCTCCGCAACGGGAGAGGCCACAACAGTGAGAGGCCCGCATACCGCAAAAAAAAAAAAAAAAAAAAAAAAAAAAAAAAAAAAAATCTCCTGACTGGCACTAGTAGGTAATCTGCTGGATAGACCCCCTGCCATCCCCTAAAGGACGGTAAACTTGCAATAACCAACCTGATATTCTGCCTAGTATAACTGCCTCCTTCCTGTTTCCCCTGCCTGTAAAAGTTTTTCATTTAGCCCAGCTCCTCAGAGCTCCTTTTCATCTGTTAGACTGGATGTTGTTTGATCATGAATCATTAAAGCCAGTTAGATTTAAAAATTTACTCAGTTTTGTTTTTTTAACATTAAGAATCCATGATGGAGGAAGTACTACTCAGTAATAAGGGGTCATGTTAGGAACAAAGAATGTAAGTAAAAGTATTTTCAAAATAGACATACAGCTGCAGAATATAATCTTGTCCCTTCTAAATCACTGTGACTTGGAGAAACATCCAAAGGATACTCCAAGGAAAGAACTTCTCATTATGTTGGGTAAAAGTAATAAAGAATATTAAATTTTATTGGGGATTCTCTACTTTCAAAAGTAGGGACTGGCATACTTTTAAAGATTCTATCAAACAGGTCACTTGTAAAGTTACAGCTTAACGACAAACAATTATTTTTAAAGTTCACTCATTTTCTAAGTAAATGACATTACACATTAAATAAAGATATACACACTAGTACAATGAGAAATTTACCATTCTCAGGAAAGTTAAGAGGTTTAGGTACAGTAGTTCCTTGGAAACAGACTATTCAACTTCCATGATTAAAAAGAAATCCAACTCTGAGGTCTATTTATTATAGAAAAATTGATTCATAACTATAAGTGAAATTTCTGTTTCATTAAACAGCTTTTCCAAAGAATTGACTACTGTTCTAACGGCCTTGTCTACTTAAATAATTAAATTAGCATTTAATGAGTAAGAAAAGTTGTAGCCAATTAAAGACCAAAGTAATACAAACACATTTTCCAGCAATTAATTGATAACTTGCTTGCTATGGGCTATCTAACAATTAACCAGGGGAACATTTCTAGGAAATAGAAAGCATTAATGCCAATGTGTTCTGGACTTATTTGTTTCAAATCCATTTACCATATTATCTAATCTGGCATAAGCAGAAAACCCCCAAGAAAGATTAATATTCAAAAACACCTCTAAAGCCTTCTGGTGTTGGGAGCCCTAATTGTTTTGGCAACATAAATTGTTAAAGGAAGGAATTTCTAAGGGCATCCATCACAGCCGTCTTAATAAAAACAGGAGAATAAAGAGTTTTCCAGATGTTTCCCTGTATGTTATAGACTGGCAGCTCTCAACCCATGTGACTATTGATGTACTCAAGCTCACATTCCCATGGCAGTGGCCGGGGCCATGTGTGGTTACAGGTGTCTTTTTTTTTTTTTTGCGGTAGGCGGGCCTCTCACTGCTGTGGCCTCTCCCGCTGCGGAGCACAGGCTCCGGACGCGCAGGCTCAGCGGCCACGGCTCACGGGCCCAGCCGCTCCGCGGCATGTGGGATCTTCCCGGACCGGGGCACGAACCCGTGTCCCCTGCATCGGCAGGCAGACTCTCAACCACTGCGCCACCAGGGAAGCCCCAACAGGTGTCTTATCTAAACACCATCTCTATCACCAAGAAAGCATACTGCCAGTGACTGTGAGAGGCATCATTAACCTTGACTCCTCCCTATTTCATGTTTAAAACGTCACTAAATTTTTTTCACCTTGACCTTTTAACACTTATTAATTCAAAATTGAATGTGGCCCACAGTGGCTCCCTGTGCTGCGTCATTTACACGACTATTAAGAACTGTCAAAATAGAACTTACTTTTTCAACTCCTACGACTGGGATCCAAGACATTTACCTCTTCAGGTAACATGTTGAATGCTCATCCAACTGTCCGGCTGTTCAATTAGTTAACGTCACATTTGACTATTTAGAAGGAGAAAAAAACCACACTGGCATGGTGTAAATGAAATATCACATCAGGGTTTCCTAAGCTGAGCACTACTGATATTACAGACAGGATAACTCTTTCTTGTAGAGGGCTCTCTTGTGCACTGCAGGATGTTTAGCAACATTCTTGGTTTCTACCCACTCGATGCCAGTAGCCTCCCCCAGGATGACACCTAAAATGTCTCCAGACATTGCCAAATGGCCCCTGGGGGGAAAAATCACCCCCAGTTGAGAACTTCTGTCTAGACTGCCAACCAAGTATGTGCTGCTCGTGTGTGCCTTGGGTGGCTGTGTTGGCAAAGCCCTGGGAACCAGTTATTCAGCGTGACATGGCATGTACTTATGTAATCAGTTCTGACCTTACTCAAGTTCTTTTTTGAAAGAAAAGGAAAATCTTCATACAGTTTGAAAACCAAAGGCAATGGGCCATGATAAAATCACCTACCGCAGTCATGTTTTCTCTCCTTTCCAGGCAGAGCCAAATGAGGTATTGGACAAAAGAAATTTATAGGTTGCTAAAAGTTTTCGGTTCATTTTTTAGAGGCAAATTGAATCTATTTTCCTGAACGGTGTGGCATTAATCGCCAGGAAAATGTTCGTACACACAGGAGCTGTCCCTATCCTGGGCTTTTGAAATACAGCAATCTCAAGTGTTCTGCGGGAAAACAAGTCTTGTGTTGACTCATACTTCATCTACTGATGATATCATCTTCATCTGCGCAGACAGTAGAGAGAAATTACATGAGTTCTATTAAGGCTTGAACACCACCCATCTATCCCAACAGAACAGTCACAAAAGAAGAATTTTTCTCAGTATCACCATTACCTTGAGTCTGTGTGAAATTTTTACCTCCTTACACAGAAAAGCAATGGACCTTTAACTATTTACTCCACTCTAGTTGTCAAACTGAAACAGAGTGAAAATGCCAATAATTTACAGCTAGGCCTTATTACACTTCTAATATATCATAAATGGAAACCTAAACACATTATAGACAGCTTCCATCAATAAAAGAAATACAGCTGGCCAGGCTAGGGTGAACCAAAATCTATGTGCACAAGCCCTCACCAAAAGGAATGCACATTTAAGTTTTCATTAAAGATACTTTTTGTATCACTTTTCATGCTCTTTTGACTTGACAATGTGGATCTTTTATTTCTGCGCCCCAAAGAGTCTAGCACTGGGCCTGGCACTGAGAAAGCATGAGACAAAAAATGTTACTTGAATAAATGGGTCAATACCAGCTAATTCTTTTTGTATCAGATAAGGTGGTAACATTATAATTACACAGCAATGTGACTCATACATAGTGAAACAGGGAAAAACAAGTACATCTGTCATTTCTTTGAGTCTACAAATTGAGCAAAATAAATTGACATTGATCAAAATAAGAATCTCTTTTATAGAATTTCGTAAGGTATACAGATGTTTTGGTAAGCAGAAATCCAGGTGAGGCTGAAACTAGAAAACTGTTCGATGCAGTGTGTTTTTAAAAATATACTTTAAAATATCGTTTTCTAAAAACAATTTAATGCAACACATAATTGTAGAATACTTGGAAAATATTAAAACAGGTATTATTTAATTCTTGTAATTCTCCGAACAGAATTTCCTAGATATAATAGAGTTAATTTATTGGTTCATTTTATGTAGAAATCGTTACAATTATTTCACCTAATCCAATAAATATAGCTGATTCTTTAACAATATACTGCAAATGTCTTAAATAAACACATACTTTTTAAGGGTTGTGTAAGATTTCACTAGAATGTGTACTGAGAATGATAATCATATACCTATTACTGGCTATGTAGAATATTTCCATGTTTCTCAGTTAAGAAAATATAATTGCTAACTATTACCCATGTATTTTGTGTACCTTGTACTTGGAATTACTATCTGCGGCTATGTCTATTTTTAAGCATCTTGTTATATCTCACCAACTGTTATGGGTTGAATTCTGTCGCCCTCAAATTCACAGGTTGAAACTCTAATCCCCAGTATCTTGGGACGAGTCCTTATTTAGAAACAGAGTCATTGCTGATGTTTAAGTTAAGATGAGGTCATACTGCAGTAGGATGGGTCTTGATGCCTGTATGACTGGAACCTTATGAAAAGGGGAAATCTGGACACAGACACGCATGGAGGAGAGACAAGGTAAAGAGACGCGAGAACACGGCATCTACAAGGAGATGAGGGAGAGAGGCCTGGAAGAGATCTTTCCTCCCAGCCTCAGAAGGAAACAGCCCTACTGACACCTTGATTTTGTACTTGTAGCCTCCAGAACTGTGAGACAGTAAACGATAGCAGTTTAATCCACTCAGTTCATGGAACTTTGTTACTGCAGCCCTATCAACCTAATACCCCAACCAACACTGCAGAAGATTGCTTAGTCAAAACTCCTTTCTCCCTAGCCAGTCCCACACCATCACTAGCACTTAAAATAGTTTTGTTAAGACTTTTCTTTTTAAGCTTTTACTAGGTTTTATTTCCAGGTTGGTGTACATCTACCTCTATCTCCCTTCGTCCAGCCCAGTCTTTATAATGGGCATTTTCTCAACTTACTATTCCAATGGTGTTGAAATAATTAAAAAACAACAATAACAGTAGCTAATATTGAATACTTTCTATGTTCAGGCTTCATGCTAAATTAAACCCTTTATGTTAATGATCTCCTTAACTGCCACGATGATGAACTCAGGGAAATGAAGCGTCATCTCCATCCTTCTTTTGTTTTGGTCGGTCATATAAGTCATGTCCCGTGCATTTCAGACATTCATTATATGTTGACAGCTTTGCTACTCTGGCCTAAGTCTTTAAACATGATTATGCCCTGATGCGGAGTTTTAAGTAGCTAAATTCTAACCACAGTGGTCCTCAGAAAAGGAGATTAGAATTGGCATTGGGGTGGCATTTATTCGAGGCAGGAGGGAGGAACGTTCAGATGGCTGCAAAGCCAGAGAGGATGTGAATGTCGCTAAGTGAGTGATGGCAAGTGGCAAGGATAATTACGCTGGAATCTGAGGGCAGAGCAAGAGACAGCTGTTGGGGTTTGGGGAGCAGACAGCGGTGGAAGCCAGGGCAGTCATGAGTGAGGTGGCTGGGTGGTGAGTGCAGTGAACAGGGCTGGGCTGTGCAGACCCAGGGCAGACCTGAGGGGTGGGCTGACTGGGCAGGGTCTGGGAACAGGGGGACTGGAGGAGATTGTGGCAAGGCAAGGTGGGCTGCGTGTGGCAAGAACAGACAGAAAGGGAAGTTAATGAGGGGAGGACGGGCCGACAGCAGTTCTGGGTTTTTGTCACCTAGGTTGTAGCTGCTCCTTAATTCCGGGCTTGCTTGCGGGAGACAGCTTGTCGAAGCCTGATGTTAGCAAACGTCTCACATAAGCACCATGCAAACACAGCCAGGGTGGAGTTACAGGGAGAACGAAGTTTTTTTGTGTTTTGGTTTGTCTGCTGATAACAATCTATTTCTTACTATCAGTGAAGGGACTTGGATTTTACCCTTTGACTCTAATTGTACTTTACTCTGAACTTTTTGAACTGTAAGGGACAGACCATCTAGGAACTGTGTGATCTCAGATTTACTGGGTGGCATGTCTGAAGAGGCCTAAAGAACTCTGGTATTTGAAATAGAGTGAAGCTCTGAAGCAGGTGGGGACGTGCATTTATTAATTCATGCCAACACCACCTTCTCCAACAGGAGTCTCTGACCTCAGTTCAGTTAATGCTCTTCAAGATTCTGCACCCAATTCTGATGCAGGGGTTTTTCCCACACCACCAAGCAATTCTCGAACATCAGTTGAACATCCTGCAAGTGTCCACCTGGAGACAGCAACAGATTCCAAAGGTTACGGCCTCAGTCCCACAACACTGCCTCCACTTCAGATGCCAATCACAAGTCCAAGTGGTCACCTGTGCTTCTGAATGACTGGCTATAAATCAGAGGTTCCCACCACCCCTTCCTTGGGGTCAGTGAATTTGCTAGAGCAGCTCACTGAACTCAGGGAACCAGTTTACTCACTAGGCTACCAGTTTATTACAAAGGATGTTAAAGGACTCACGTCAATAGCCAGATGAAGAGAGAAATAGGGAGACGTTTCCAACAAAGGAGCTTCTGTCCTCAAGGAGCTCGGAGCCTGGCACGGTGGCACGTGCAAGGGTTCTGGTTCACCAACCTGGAAGCTCCCTAGTCTCCCTCCTTTATGAGATTGTTTTGAGGAGGTTACATTACATAAACATGATTGATGAAATCATTGTCAACTGGTGATTGATTCAATCTCCAGCCCCTCTCCTTAGAAATCAAGGGATGGGCTTAAAAATGACAACCCTCTAATCACGTGGTTGGCTCCTCTGGCGACCAGCCCCCATCCTTAGGTGCTTTCCAGAAGTCACCCCATTAGCATAACAAAAGACATTTACGACTCCCATCATTTAGGACGTTCTACAGCTTTTAGGAGCTCTGTGCCAGAAATGAAGACTAAATCTATAGCTCTCATTCTACATCACAATATCATACTCTCTCTACCCGAAAGAGTTAATGCTGATTCCTGGCTTCATCTTTCCTGCCAGCAAAGCTATTAATGTATTTTTCCAAGGGTGTGACATGGATATTTGATGCCTTCACTGAGACCTTGCCTGTCTACTGCAACAGACTGTGTCATGTGCAACAAAATGCCTATTTACACACAAGGCTAAATATCAATTTGGCTAAAGAGCAGCTGAAGCAACAGCCATAATCCTGTGTGTGTTTCTTCTGGCAGTTCATTAATTATGTTTGGAACTGTCTAGCAGTAAAAGATTATGTGCTTGGAATTCTCTGGTTTGAAGTTCATTCGTCTTAGATTCTGGCAGCCCTCCTTGTGCGGCCCACTACTGCTATTCACTACTCGTTCCTTCTCTAATCACACCCACCCACAAACCAAACATTTTCAAAACATTACCCAAATTTCTTTACCTATTGGATAGTTATTTTGTGTCCCTTTTCTTCACTCAGCAGGGGTTTTCTACTAACCCAGGAACGTACAGAAAATGATTTTATGAAGCTTTTTCTGGCTGATCATTCATCTGCTCATTTTATCTTTCAATCAAAATGCACTGAGTGATTCTGGGGGGGGTGCTAGGTTCTGGGGATGTGGCGGTGAACAAAAACAGCCTTTTTTTTTAAGGTGGTACTTGCCAGGATGGCACTATAGTCTAGTGATAACAGCTGTAGACTTGAGGGTCCCCCAGGATTCCTGTCACCTCTATCTACTGCATCATCGCCCCAAGGCAAGACTTCCAAAGTCATTCAAGATTTATAAACAGTTCTCTGGGGAACATGGCAATTGCCAAGAGAAATGGTGGCACTGGTATAAAAAGGGCCTGGGAGTGGGAGTTCCCAGGCAGTGGCTTGTGTTTGCAATACAATCTGCTGGCATCTTACATGCAGTTGATTCCATCCCTTTGCATTTTCTCTGCTCTACACCCTGAGAATTGATCCACAGCAACGGAATCCCTTTCAAATCAGAAAAGGAATGTTTCACAAAGGCTTCTTTTCCCCAAGAGCATGTGCAGGATCAAGGTCGCAGTTCATAAGTTCTACTTTGGTTTAACACTTGATAATGTCATTGTCTCCACAGGAAAGCTTTCGTGGTCTTAACACACAGCGGGCGTGACATTTGACTATAACATCCTGTAATCTTGGATGCATTTTGCAGGAGCCTGTGCTTATTTGGCCATTTAAGTTCTACGTAACTGTAAGGCCGGTGTTTCACCAGGGATTGACAGACTCTTTCTTCCCATCAGTCCCACTGCGGTGTCAGGGGCCCTGATCAAGGCCAAGGGAAGAGCAGTCTCACCTTCTCCCCTAAACCTCTCTTCCTCTCACATAGTTCCTTTGGTGAGCAAGGCACTGGGGATAAAAAAATGGATGAGACACAGCTCTGCCTAGTCTAGTGGGAGGACCCACCAGAATGTACCTCGTTTTAACATAACGTAACAATTAAGAAAATTACAAATAATAGCAAATACCAGCGTTTGGACTAGGACTTCGGGATAGGATGAGATTTAGTGATAGGAGGAGACCTGACATAGGGAATTGTCTCTACCTATTATTTGCTAATAAAAGCAGGTTTTTATACTTCCTGCAAATAAATAAAAGCCATGTTCTGAAACAGATACTACAACAAATAAATATAGTGCAGCAATAGAGAGCCCATGAAGAAAATCTGTGCAGATTCTGCTGCTGTGGTGAGCGCAGTGGTGGGAGTGATCAGTTCTTCCCTGAGAACCCCCCCTTTGGGACACTGACAGGTCTTGGCACACCCTCAAATACAAGGAGCTATTAAAAATAAAAGAGGTTGCTTGGACAATCACAAAGGTTTGAGAGACAACCAAGAGCTATGGCAGGGTGGAACAATAAGGTTCATCTCCTACACAAGGCTACTCCCTCAAGACTGGGAGAGCTAGTGGTTCTATTTCATGCATAGAAATCAACAAAGTGAGTCTAGCAAAGTGAATAAATGGAGAAATATGTTTCAAGTGAAAGAACAAGATAAAATCTCAGTGGGGGGGCATACCTAGAGTTCAAAGTAACGGTCATACAGGTGATCAATGAACTCAGGAGAAGAATGAATGAACATAGTGATAACTTCCACAAAGAGGTAGAAAATATGGGAAAGCACCAACTAGAAGTCATGAGCTGAAGAATAATATTACTGAACTGCAAAATGTACTAGAGGGGTTCAACAGCACACTAGCTGAAGCAGAAGACAGAATCAGTGAACTCAGAGGGTAGTGTAACTCACCCAATTAGAGCAGCAAAAAGAAAAAGGAAGGAGAAAAAGTGATGAGAGCTTAAAATACAGGTGCCAAAATCAAGCAGACCAATATTTCCTTTACAGGGGTCCCAGAAGGAGAAGAGAGAGTGAAAGGAGCAGAAAACTTATTTAAATAAATAATGCCTGAAAACCTCCCTAAACTGTGTGAGGAAACAGACATCCAGATCAAGGAAGCTCAGAAAATTCCAGGTAGGATGAACCCAAAGATGTCCACACCAAGACACATTGTAATTAAAATGTCAAAAGTTGGGCTTCCCTGGTGGCGCAGTGGTTGGGAGTCCGCCTGCCGATGCAGGAGACACGGGTTCGTGCCCCGGTCCGGGAGGATCCCACGTGCCGCGGAGCGGCTGGGCCCGTGAGCCATGGCCGCTGGGCCTGCGCGTCCGGAGCCAAAAAAAAAAAAAAAAAAAAAAAATGTCAAAAGTTAAAGATAAGGAAAGAATCTTACATGCATCAAGAGTAAAATAACTTGTTATGTACAAGGGAACCCTTATAACATTATGAGAAGACTTTCCAGCAGAAACTTTGCAAGCCAGAGGGAGTGGCGTAATATATTTAAAGTGCTGAAAGAACAAAAAAATATCCAATGAAGAATGCACTATCTGGATCCGGAGAAGATGGCGGAAGAGTAAGACGCGGGGATCACCCTCCTCCTCACAGATACATCAGAAATACATCTACACGTGGAACTTCTCCTATAGAACACCCACCGAACGCTGGCAGAAGACCTCAGACCTCTCAAAAGGCAAGAAACTTCCCACGTACCTGGGTAGGGCAAAAGAAAAAACAATAAACAGAGACAAAAGAATAGGGACGGAACCTGCACCAGTGGGAGGGAGCTGTGAGGGAGGAAAGGTTCCCACACACTAGAAGCCCCTTCGTGGGCGGAGACTGTGTGGGTGGCAGAGGGGGAAGCTCCAGAGCCGTGGAGGGGAGGGCAGCAACAGGGTTGCAGAGGGCAAAGTGGAGAGGTTCCTGCACAGAGGATCGGTGCCGACCAGCACTCACCAGCCCGAGAGGCTTGTCTGCTCACCTGCCGGGGCGGGCGAGGCTGGGAGCTGAGCCTCGGGCTTCAGTCGGATCCCAGGGAAAGGTCTGGAGTTGGCAGAGTGAAAACAGCCTGAAGGGGTTGGTGCAACACGGCTAGCCAGGAGGGAGTCCGGTTGAAGTCTGGAGCTGCCGAAGAGGCAAGAGACCTTTTCTTCCCTCTTTGCCTCCTGGTGCGCGAGGAGAGGGGTTTAAGCGTGCCGCTTAAAGGAGCTCCAGAAACGGGCGCGGAGCTGCCGAAGAGACGAGAGACTTTTTCTTGCCTCTTCGCTTCCTGGGGCGCGAGGAGAGGGGATTAAGGGCACCGCGTAAAGGAACTCCAGAAACAGGCGCAAGCCGCGGCTGTCGGCATGGACAACAGAGACGGTTGTGCGACGCTAGGGTTGCTACTGCCGCCACCAAGAGGCCTGTGTGCGAGCGCAGGTCACTCTCCACACCGCCCCTCCCGGGAGCCTGTGCAGCCCGCCACCGCCAGGGTCCCGGGATCCAGGGACAGCTTCCCCGGGAAAACGCACGGTGCGCCTCGGGCCGGTGCAGCGTCACGCCGGCCTCTGACGTTGCAGGCTCGCCCCGCATCCGTGCCCCTCCCACCCCTCCGGCCTGTGCCAGAGCCCCCAAATCAGCTGCTCCTTTAACCCTGTCCTGTCTGAGCGAAGGGCAGACGCCGCCCTCAGACGACCTACAAGCACAGGCAGGGCCAAGTCCAAAGCTGAACCCCAGGAGCTGTGCGAACAAAGAGGAGAGGGGGAGGTCTCTCACAGCAGCCTCAGAAGCAGCGGATTAAAGCTCCACAATCAACCTGAAGTGCCCTGCACCTGTGGAAGACCTGAATAGACAGCGAAATATCCCAAGTTGAGAAGGTGGACTTTGGGAGCAAGATATACTATTATTTCCCCTTTTTTCCTTTTGTGAGTGTGTATGTGTGTGCTGCTGTGTGAGATTTTGTCTGTATAGCTTTGTTTTCACCATTTGTCCTAGGGTTAGACCGACACTTTTTTTTTTTGGTTTTTTTCTTTCTCTTTAATAGAAATTTTTCTTCTTAATAATTATTTTTTATTTTAATAACTATATTTTATCCTACTTTATTTTGTCCTCTCCCTTTCTTTCTTCCTTTCTTCCCTCCCTTCTCTCCTACTTCCCTCCTTCCTTCCTTCCTCCCTTCCTTCCTCCCTTCCTTCCTTTCTTCCTTCCTTCCTTCCCTCCCTTCTTCCTTCCTTTCTTCCCTTTCTATTTTTTTCTCCCTTTTATTTTGAGCCGTGTGGATTAAAGGCTCTTGGCACTCCAGCCAGGTGTCAAGGCTGTGTCTTTGAGGTGGGAGAACCAACCTCCAGACACTGGTCCACAAGAGACCTCCCAGCTCCACGTAATATCAAACGGCGAAAATCTTCCAGAGATCTCCATCTCAACACCAAGACCCAGCTTCACTCAAGGACCAGCAACAAACACTGCTGGACACCCCATGCCCAACAAAGAGCAAGACAGGTCTACAGCCCCATCCATTAGCAGAGAGGCTGCCTAAAATCATAATAAGGTCACAAACATCCCCATACACACCACGAGACGTGGACCTGCCCACCAGAAAGACAAGATCCAGCCTCATCCACCAGAACAGAGGCACTAGTCCCCCCAACCAGGAAACCTGCTCAACCCACTGAACCAACCTCAGCCACTGAGGACAGCCACCAAAAACAACGGGAACTACGAACCTGCAGCCTGCAAAAAGGAGACCCCAAACACAGTAAGATAAGGAAAATGAGAAGACAGAAAAACACACAGCAGATGAAGGAGCAAGATAAAAACACACCAGACCTAACAAATGAAGAGGTAATAGCCAGTCTACCTGAAAAAGAATTCAGAATAATGATAGTAAAGATGATTCAAAATCATGGAAATAGAATAGACAAATGGCAAGAAACAGTTAACAAGGACCTAGAAGAGATAAAGAGGAAGCAAGCAACGATGAGCAACACAATAAATGAAATGAAAAATACTCTAGATGGGATCAATAGCAGAATAACTGAGGCAGAAGGATAGATAAGTGACCTGGAAGATAAAATAGTGGAAATAACTACTGCAGAGCAGAAGAAAGAAAAAAGAATGAAAAGAACTGAGGACAGTTTCAGAGATCTCTGGGACAACATTAAATGCACCAACATTCGAATTATAGGGGTCCCAGAAGGAGAAGAGAAAAAGAAAGGGACTGAGAAAATATTTGAAGAGATTATAGTTGAAAACTTCCCTAATATAGGAAAGGAAATAGTCAATCAAGTCCAGGAAGCACAGAGAGTCCCATACAGGATAAACCCAAGGACAAACACACCAAGACACATAATAATCAAACTGTCAAAAATTAAATACAAAGAAAACATATTAAAAGCAGCAAGGGAAAAACAACAAATAACACACAAGGGAGTCCCCATAAGGTTAACATCTGATCTTTCAGCAGAAACTCTACAAGCCAGAAGAGAGTGGCAGGACATATTTAAAGTGATGAAGGAAAAAAACCTACAACCAAGATTACTCTAACCAGCAAGGATCTCATTGAGATTTGATGGAGAAATTAAAATCTTTACAGACAAGCAAAAGCTGAGAGTTCAGCACCACCAAACCAGCTTTACAACAAATGCTAAAGGAACTTCTCTAAGCAAGAAACACAAGAGAAGGAAAAGACCTACAAGAACAACCTGAAACAATTAAGTAAATGGTAATAGGAACACATATATCAATAATTACCTTAAATGTAAATGGATTAAATGCTCCCACCAAAAGACACAGACTGGCTGAATGGATACAAAAACAGGATCCATATATATGCTGTCTACAGGAGACCCACTTCAGACCTAGGAACACAAACAGACTGAAAGTGAGGGGATGGAAAAAGACATTCCATGCAAATGGAAATCAGAAGAAAGCTGGAGTAGCAATTCTCATATCAGACAAAATAGACTTTAAAATAAAAACTATTACAGGAGACAAAGAAGGACACTACATAATGATCAAGGGATCAATCCATGAAGAAGATATAACAATTGTAAATATTTATGCACCCAACACAGGAGCACCTCAATACATAAGGCAAATACGAACAGCCATAAAAGGGGAAATCGACAGTAACACAATCATAGTAGGGGACTTTCACACCCCACTGTCACCAATGGACAGATCATCCAAAATGAAAATAAATAAGGAAACACAAGCTTTAAATGATACATTACACAAGATGGATTTACTTGATATTTATAGGACATTCCATCCAAAAACAACAGAATACACATTTTTCTCAAGTGCTCATGGAACATTCTCCAGGATAGATCATATCTTGGGTCACAAATCTAGCCTTGGCAAATTTAAGAAAATTGAAATCGTGTCAAGTATCTTTTCTGACCACGATGCTATGAGACTAGATATCAACTACAGGAAAAGATCTGTAAAAAATACAAACACATGGAGGCTAAACAATACACTACTTAATAACGAAGTGATCACTGAAGAAATCAAAGAGGAAATCAAAAAGTACTTAGAAACAAATGACATTGGAGACACGACGACCCAAAACCTATGGGATACAGCAAAAGCAGTTCTAAGAGGGAAGGTTATAGCAATACAGTCCTATCTTAAGAAACAGGAAACAACTTGAATAAAAAACCTAACTTTGCACCTAAAGCAATTAGAGAAAGAACAAAAAACCCCCAAATTTAGCAGAAGGAAAGAAATCATAAAGATCAGATCAGAAATAACTGAAAAAGAAATGAAGGAAACAATAGCAAAGATCAATAAAATTAAAAGCTGGTTCTTTGAGAAAATAAATAAAATTGATAAACCATTAGCCAGACTCATCAAGAAAAAAAGGGAGAAGACTCAAATCAATAGAATTAGAAATAAAAAAGGAGATGTAACAACGGACACTGCAGAAATACAAAAGGTTATTAGACATTACTACAAGCAACTGTATGCCAATAAAATGGACAACCTGGAAGAAATGGACAAATTCTTAGAAATGCACAACCTGCTGAGACTGAACTAGGAAGAAATCAAAAATATGAACAGACCAATCACAACACTGAAATTGGAACTGTGATTAAAAATCTTCCAACAAACAAAAGCCCAGGACCAGATGGCTCCACAGGAGAATTCTATCACACATTTAGAGAAGGGCTAACACCTATCCTTCTCAAACTCTTCCAAAAGATAGAGGGAGGAACACTCCCAAACTCATTCTATGAGGCCACCATCACCCTGATACCACAACCAGACAAAGACGTCACAAAGAAAGAAAACTACAGGCCAATCTCACTGATGAACATAGATGCAAAAATCCTCAACAAAAGACTAGCAAACAGAATCCAACAGCACATTAAAAGGATCATACTCCATGATCAAGTGGGGTTTATTCCAGGAATGCAAGGATTCTTCAATATACGCAAATCAATCAACGTGATACACCATATCAACAAACTGAAGGAGAAAAACCATATGGTCATCTCAATAGATGCAGAGAAAGCTTTTGACAAAATTCAACACCCATTTATGATAAAAACCCTGCAGAATGTAGGCATAGAGGGAACTTTCCTCAACATAATAAAGGCCATATATGACATACCCACAGACAGCATTGTTCTCAATGGTGAAAAACTGAAACCATTTCCACTAAGATCAGAAACAAGACAAGGTTGCCCACTCTCACCACTCTTATTCAGCATAGTTTTGGAAGTTCTAGCCACGCCAATCAGACAAAAAAAAAAGAAATAAAAGGAATCCAAATAGGAAAAGAAGAAGTAAAGCTGTCACTGTTTGCAGATGACATGATACTATACATAGAGAATACTAAGGATGCTACCAGAAAACTACTAGAACTAATCAATGCATTTGGTAAAGTAGCAGGATACAAAATTAATGCACAGAAATCTCTGGCATTCTTATATACTAATGATGAAAAATCTGAGAGTGAAATTAAGAAAACACTCCAATTTACCATTGCAACAAAAAGAATAAAATATCTAGAAATAAACCTACCTAAGGAGACAAAAGACTTGTATGCAGAAAACTATAAGACACTGATGAAAGAAATGAAAGATGATACAAATAGGTGGAGAAATATACCATGTTCTTGGATTGGAAGAATCAACATTGTGAAAAATCACTCTATTACCCCAAGCAATCTACAGATTCAATGCAATCCCTATCAAACTACCACTGGCATTTTTTACAGAACTAGAACAACAAATTTCACAATTTGTATGGAAACACAAAAGACCCCGAAGAGCCAAAGCAATCTTGAGAACAAAAATTGGAGCTGGAGGAATCAGGCTCCCTGACTTCAGACTATACTACAAGGCTACAGTAATCAAGACAGTATTGTACTGGCACAAAAACAGAAATATAGATCAATGGAACAGGATAGAAAGCCCAGAGATAAACCCACACACATATGGTCACCTTATTTTTGATAAAGAAAGCAAGAATATACAGTGGAGAAAAGACAGCCTCTTCAATAAGTGGTGCTGGGAAAACTGGACAGGTATATGTAAAAGTATGAAATTAGAACACTCCCTAACATCACACACAAAAATAAACTCAAAATGGGTTAAAGACCTACATGTAAGGCCAGACACTATCAAACTCTTAGAGGAAAACATAGGCAGAACACTCTATGACATCAATCACAGCAAGATCCTTTTTGACCCATCTCCTAGAGAAATGGAAATAAAAACAAAAATAAACAAATGGGACCTAATGAAACTTAAAAGCTTTTGCACAGCAAAGGATACCATAAACAAGACCAAAAGACAACCCTCAGAATGGGAGAAAATCTTTGCAAATGAAGCAACTGACAAAGGATTAATCTCCAAAATTTGTAAGCAACGCATGCAGCTCAATAATAAAAAAAAACAAACAACCCAAGCCAAAAATGGGCAGAAGAACTAAATAGACATTTCTCCAAAGAAGATATACAGATTGCCAACAAACACATGAAAGAATGCTCAACATCATTAATCATTAGAGAAATGCAAATCAAAACTACAATGAGATATCATCTCACACTAGTCAGAATGGCCATCATCAAAACCTCTAGAAACCATAAATGCTGGAGAGGGTGTGGAGAAAAGGGAACACTCTTGCACTGCTGGTGGGAATGTAAATTGATACAGCCACTATGGAGAACAGTATGGAGGTTCCTTAAAAAACTACAAATAGAACTAACATATGACCCCACAATCCCACTACTAGGCATATACCCTGAGAAAACCATATTCAAAAAGAGTCATGTACCACAATGTTCATTGCAGCTCTATTTACGATAGCCAGGGCATGGAAGCAACCTAAGTGTCCATCAACAGATGAATGGATAAAGAAGATGTGGCACATATATACAATGGAATATTACTCAGCCATAAAAAGAAATGAAACTGAGTTATCTGTAATGAGGTCGATAAACCTGGAGTCTGTCATACAGAGTGAAGTAAGTCAGAGGGAGAAAAACAAATACCGTATGCTAACACATATATATGGAATCTAAGAAAAAAAAATGTCATGAAGAGATTAGTGGTAGTACAGGAATAAAACACAGACCTACTAGAGCATGGAGTTGAGGATATGGGAAGGGGGAAGGGTAAGCTGTGACGATGCGAGAGAGTGGCAGGGACATATACACAGTACCAAATGTAAATTAGATAGCTAGTAGGAAGCTGCTGCATAGCACAGGAAGATCAGCTCGGTGCTTTGTGACCACCTAGAGGGGTGGGATAGGGAGGGTGGGAGGGTGGGAGGGAGGGTGACGCAAGAGGGAAGAGATATGGGAACATATGTATATGTATAACTGATTCACTTTGTTGTAAAGGAGAAACTAACACAGTATTGTAAAACATTTATACTCAAATAAAGATGTTAAAAAAAATAAAAAATAATCATAAAAAGAAAAAGAATACACTATCTTGCAAAGTAATCATTCAGAGTTTAAGGAGAGACAGAGTTTTCCAGACAGGCTAAAGCTAAAGGAGTTTTTCACCACTAAACTACTCTTACAAAAAATATTAAAGGGACTTCTTTAAACTAAAAGACCACTAATTACTAACAAAAAACATATAAAAGTATAAATTTCACTGGTAAAGGTAAATACATAGTAAAGGTAGTGGGTTAATCACTTCTAAAGCTAATATGGAGTTTAAAAGACAAAAGTATTAAAAGTAAATCTAAAGATAATAATTAGTTAAGGGATATACAAGATAAAAAGATCAGAGATGTGACACCAAAAGAAAATGTGGGGGAAGTAAAAATGTAAAGCTTTAAAATGTGTTCAAATTTATGTTGTTATAAATTTAAAACCGACTGTTTTAAGTTATATGTAAGCTTCATGGTAACCACTACACAAAAAACTATAGTAGATACAAAAAAAAAAAAGAGAGAAAGGAATATAAACACATCACTAAACAAATTCATTAAACCACAAATGAATAGAATAAAAGAAGAAGGAACAGAGAACTACTAAATAGTCCCCCCCCAAAATAAAATAAATAATGAATAAAATGGCAATAAGTATATACCTATCAATAACTACTTTAAATGTTTATAGTCTAAATGATCCAATCAAAAGACCAAGTGGCTGAATGGATTAAAAAAAGATCCATTGATATGCTGCCTACAGGATACTTCAGATGTAAGGACACATACAGGCGGGAAGTGAAGGAATAGAAGAAGATACTCCCTGCAAATGGAAACCAAAAGAAAGGTGGGGTAGCAATAATTATACGAGACAAAATGACTTTAAAACAATGACTATTAAGGGACAAGAAAGGATATTACATGATGAAAAGGGATCAGTCCCACAAAAGGACATAAAATTTGTAAATATTTATGCACCCAACATAGGAGCACCTAAGTATATAAAGCATGTATTAGCAGACCTAAAAGGAGAAATAGACAGCCATACAATAATGATAGGGGTCTTTAATACCCTGCTTACATCAATGGATAGATCATCCAGAAAATCAATAAGGAGACAATGGCCTTAAACAACACGTCAGACGAGACTAACTTAGCAGATACATATAGAACATTCCATCCAAAAGCAACAGAATACATATTCTTCTCAAGTGCACATTGAACATTCTCCAGGATAGATCATATGTTAGGCTACAAAATAACTTTTAGTAATTTGAGAAAACAGAGATCATATCAAGCATCTCTTCTAATCACAGAAGTTTAAAACTAGAACTTAATTATAAAAATAAAACTGGAAAATTCACAAATATATGAAAGTACTAATGGGTCAACAAAGAAGTAAAAAAAATATTGAGGCACACGAAAATGGAAATAGAAAATACCAAAATTTATGGGATGCAGAAAAAGCAGTCTAAGAGGGAAGCTCATAGTGATAAATACCTACATCAAGAGATGAAAAATCTCAAATGCCCTAGCTTTACTCTCAAGGAACTAGAATAAGAACACGCAAGGCCCTGAGTTAGCAGATAAAAGGAAAAAACAATGATCAGAGCAAAAGTAAATGAATTAGAGACTAAAAAGATGATATATAAGATCAATAAAACTAAGAGCTATATCTCTGAGAAGATAAACCAATTGTCAAACCTTTAGCTAGACTCAGCAAGGAAAAGAGAGAGGACTCAAATAAAATCAGAAACGAAAGAGGAGATGTTGCCTGAAACCACAGAAATACAAAGGATCATAGGGGACTAATATGAACAATAATACACCAATAAATTGGACAATTTAGAAGAAATGAATACATTCCTAGAAACATGCAGTCTACACTGAGACTGAATCATGAAGAAATGTAAAATTTGAATAGACCAATTATTACTATAGAGACTGAATTGGTAATTAAAAAAATCCCTCTCAACAAAAACGTTCATGACCAGAGAGCTTCACTGGTGAATTCTACCAAACATTTAAAAAAGAATTAATACCAATCCTTCCCAAACTTTTCCAATAATAGAACAAGTGGCAACAATTCCAAACTCATCTCACAAGGCTAGCATTACTTTGATACCTAAACCAGCGAAGGATGACACAAGAAAGAAAATTACTGGCCAATATTCCTGATGAACACAGATGCAAAAATCCTCAACAAAATATTAGTAAACCAAATTCAACAATACAGTAAAAGGATATATCATGATCACATGGGATTTACCCCAGGGATGCAAGAATGGTTCAACACTTGCAAATCAATCAGTGATACACCACATTAAGAAAATGAATAAAAATCATACAATCATTGCAATAGATGCAGAAAAAATATTTGAGAATATTTCAATCCATTTATGATAAAAATCTCAACAAAGTGGGTACAGAACAAACATACTTCACCATAATAAAGCCCATTTATGACAGGCCCACAGCTAACATCATACTTAGTGGTAAAAAGCTTCCTCTCTAAGATCAGGAGCAAGACAAGGATGCCCACTCTCACCATTCCTATTCAACATAGTATTGGAAGTCTTAGCCACAGCAATTAGGCAGAAAAAAAAGAAAAAGAAAAGAGATAAATGGCATCCAAATAAGAACAGAAGTAGTAAAACTGTCACGATTTGTAGTTGACATATTATATATAGAAAATACTAAAGACTCCACCAAAAAACTGTTAGTACTAGTAAACAAATTCAGTTAAGTTGCAGGATACAAAATCGTTATACAAAAATCTGTTGTGTTTCTATAAATTAATACCAAACTAGCAGAAAGAGATTTTTAAGAAAACAAACCCATTTATAATTGCCTTGAAAAGAGTAAAGTACCTAGGAATAAATTTAGCCAAGAAGGTGAAACATCTATACACTGTAAACTATAAGATACTGATGAAAGAAACTGAAAAAGAAACAAATAAATGGAAGATATTCCATACTCACAGGTTGAAAATATTAATATTGTTAAAATGTCCATACTACCCAAAGCAATCTACAGATTCAATGCAATCCCTATCAAAATCCCTATGGCATTTTTCACAGAAAGAGAGCAAACAATCCTAAAATTTGAATAGAGCCACAAAATATCTGAATAGCCAAAGCAGTCTTGAGAAAAAAGAACAAAGCTGGTGGCGTTTCACTCCCTGATTTCAAACTATATTACAAAGCTATAATAATATTTAAAGTATGGTATTAGCATAAAAACAAACACATAGATCAATGTAACAGAATAGAGAACCCAGAAATAAACTCGTAAGTATATGGTCAATTAATTAACTACAAAGGAGCCAAGAACATACAATAGGGAAAGGTCAGTCTCTTCAATCAACGGTGTTAAGAAAACTGGATAGCCACATGCAAAAGAAAGCAGCTGGACTACTATCTTATACCATAGATAAAAATGAACTCAAAACGCATCCAGGACAAATGTAAGACCTGAAACCATAAAACTCCTAGAAGAAAAAACAGGCAGTAAGCCCCTTGACAGTGCTCTCAGTGATGGTATTTTGGATTTGACGCCAAAAACAAAGGTAACAAAAGCAAAAATAAACAAGTGGGAAGACATCATACTAAAGAATTTCTGCATAGGAAAGAAAAACCATCAACAAAAAGGCAACCTACTGAATGGGAGAAAATATTTACGAATCATATCTCTGATATATATGCAAAATATATAAAGAACTCATAAAACTCAAGAGCAAAGAAACAAACATTGTGATTAAAAAATGGGCAGGGGATCTGAATAGACATTTGTTTCCAAAGAAGACATACAGATAGACAATAGATTTGTGAAAAAATACTCAATATCACTAATCATTAGGGAAGTGCAAATCAAAACCACAGTGAGGTAATTATTTTACATCTGTTAAAATGGCTATTATCAAAAAGACAAGAGATAACAAGTGTTGGCTTGTTAAGGATGTAGAGAAAAGGCAATCCTTTGTGCACTGTTGATGAGAACATAAATCAAAAGATCTATGTACTACCACTTTCATTGCTACATTATTTACAAAAGCCAAGATATGGAAACAACCTAAGTGTGTGGGTGTGTATATATATATACACACACCCACACACAGACATATAAACATATATGTGTATATATATTATATTAAATTTTTATTACTTGTTATTAATAAGTTATTATTAATGCATACATATAATTTAACCATAAAAAAGAAAAAATATCTTGCCATTTGCCACAGCATGGATCAGCCTGGTGGGCATTACGCTAAGTGAAGTAAGTCAGGCAGAGAGAGACAAATACTGTATGTTCTTACTTAATGTGGAATTAAAAAAAACCAAAAACAAAAACAAATAAAGCCCCCAACAAGCTCATAGATACAGAGAACAGATTGGTGGTTGCCAAAGGCAGGGGGTGTACAGTGGATGAAGTAAAGCAGGTAAAGGGGATCAAAATGTACAAACTTCCAGTTATAAAGTAAATAAGTCATGGGGATGTAATGTACGGCATGGTGACTATAGTTAATAACATTGTATTGCATATTGAAAAGTTGCCAAGAGAGAAGATCCTACCAGTTCTCAATTCGAGAAAAAATAATTTGGTAACTGTGTATGGTGACAGATGTTAACTAGACTTATCATGCTGAACATGTGCAATATATCCAAATAACAAATCATTATGTTGCATACCTGAAACTAATGTAATGCTGTATATCAATTATACCTCAATAAGAAAAATAAAGAAGCTCACAAGATAATTCTTATGCAAGCTACTGTTTCAGATTTCAGTAATAAATATTAGAGATATCTGAAATGAGTTTTAATGTTTGAACTTGGAGGAATTCTGAGATCTCAGTAGCTTAACATCAGTGAAACAAAGCTGGTACTGAAGACCTAGAGATTAATCTGGGAGATGAGGAATAAAATGTCCAGGGCATGGTACCTGCCTCAGACTACTGGAGTGAAAAGGTTGCATCACTTCTTATTCTAGTTAGAGCTCTGACAATGCCATTGGCTTTGAGGATATTTACTTTTCATGGGGAATGGAACACTCATTTATCACTAGCATTCTGTGGTTATTCTTCACGACTAATTGAAATGTGGTACAGCATGTAACTTTATTCTTTTATCCCAATAAAACAATTGAAATGTGCTTTCTACACAGTTTTAAAGCTAAAATCCAACTATTCTACAGTAGACAGAAATAATCCAACAAGGAGATTTTAGAACTAACTATATTTAGAGAAAAACCCATTTGGCGGAGGACTGGGGAATGAGGGAGTACAAAAGTGTTACTTTAGTGAAACAGACATTAGGCCCTAATGCGTAGTCCCTCATTTGTTTTACACTAGTGGCACTGAGACAAATTAAAACAGCAGTAATGATCAAAGTATATTTTTATCTACAATGTATTCTGGTAGACAAATTCATAGGCTTTGTAGCTAGTCAGCCACAGATCAAATACCATATCCACCATATTCTCATTGTATGACATTACGCAATTTAATCTTTCTGAGCATCAGTTTCCACCTATGTAAATTGGGTTAGTATGAAAACCCAACTTTCAATGTTGAGCGCTTCAAATGAGAGCACCCATGTAAAGTAGAGAAACCAGATTAGTATTAAGCATATAGTAAGTGTTCAGCTTTAAGGGTAGCTACTGTTATTAGGATCATCATATATGTACATGCAGGACATATAGTTTTAACCTCAATAATTTCTTTCTTGTAGTGGACAACATGATCATTTTGTTAATGCACTACTCCTTCCCTCATTCCATGTAGGGCTGTCAATCACGTTACCTCTTCTTCTCTGGCTAAGAAGTGGATGCTCGACCCACACAAATTTACTCATAGTCTCCCTGCCAGTAACTGAATCTTTAAGTATAGAAAATGTTTGGAAAAGAACCATTTTAAGATAGTCCTTGAAGAACTTGTCCATAATTTCTCTTCCCCATTCCTTGATAATGGCTATATTTCTATCCTTTCTTAGGTTTGATGAGCTACCCAGTTTTCTTTAACACATTCATTTGCATTTTCAAGAGAACTGGTTTCTAATGCTTATAACCAAAGGACCCTCAATGATGTATCAATATTAATGTTTCTTTGTGTACCAGTTGCCTCTGTACCCTCTGTTAAAGACCTCAATGTAAGACCAGATACTATAAAATTCCTAGAGGAAAACATAGGCAGGACACACTGACATAAATCACAGCAATGTATTTTTTTGGATCTGCCTCCTAAAGCAAAGGAAACAAAAGCAAAAAGAAACAAATGGGACCTAATTAAGCCTAAAAGCTTTTGCACAGCAAAGTAAACCATTGACAAAAGGAAAAACCTACTGAAGGGGGGAAGATATTTGCAAATCATATGACCGATAAGGGGTTAACATCCAACATATAGAAACAATTTGTACATCTCAACATCAATAAAACGAATAGCCCAATTAAAACATGGGCAGAACTGAGTAGACGTTTTTCCAAAGAGGAAATGCAGATGGCCAACAGGCACATGAAAAGATACTCAATGTCACTAATCATCAGGGAAATGCAAATTAAAACCACAGTGAGATATCACCTCACACCAGTCAGAATGATTATTATCAAAAAGAACACGAATAACAAATGTTAGTGAGGATGTACAGAAAAGGGAACACTGCACACTGTTGGTGCAAATGTAAATCGGTGCAGCCACTATGGAAAACAATATGGAGGTTTCTCAAGAAACTAAAAACAGAACTACAATATGACCCAGCAATTCCACTCCTGGGTATATATCCAAAAAAAACAAACAAACAAAAAAAACCCAAATACTAATCATATAGATTTTATAAATTTTAGATTTTCATCTGTGCAGTTTTCTTCCTACTCTTTCATTTAATGTTATGACATAAATTTATTCTAACAGTATTAAAATATTTTACAAGCAACATTTTTATCAGCTACATAGTATTCTACCATCTAGTCCTATCGCAGTTTACTTATTTCCCTATGTCAGACATTTCAGATGTTACCAGTTTTGCTATTATACATAAAGTATAGGGATATCTGATGACTAATTTCAGCACTGCATCAACCTAGCCAACCATAAATCTTTTGTTTTAAACACAGACCAAAGTAGGCCAAAGTGAGTACAACTGAGCCTCATGCTAAACAGTGGCATGTGCACTGAACATCACTCACTTTCTCAGATCCCCCTTCAATTTGCCCCAGTAAGCTACCAAGTACATGTTCCATTTATATGGGGTCTAACTATATCAATAATATAGACAAATGTTTGAAGATGTTTTTACAATTCACAATGATATATACACCTCAATAGACAAGTGTTAAATGGTGAAATGTCCTAATACATATTGGAAAAAATATCGAATTTTGCAATTTTTATACTAAGATAGACCAACACAGAAAGTAGTTCAGGTGATGCTCTTTAGTTGTACCAACTCTGTGTATACTCTTGAAGCTAGCTTTGTACCATGGAATCCAACTACAGAACTACAGAAGCCAAGAAAGTAAGGCTCATGAAGAGGTTGCACTAAGATATAGTTCAGGAAACAATGATCCCAAACAAAAGTAATCTTGTAATCTTCCATATAGATCTATGGCCATGTCTTCTTTATGCTTCAGAATTATGTTTTTATCCTTTGGAATCTTCAGGTCTTTCTGAAACCTGAATCCAGAGAGATGATTATTTTTTCCTCAGAGATGTAGACCTTCAGGGTACTAGGTGGCTCACTGTGCCTATGAAATCACGGAAACCTGTTAGAGTTCACATAGTATATTAGTTTTGGAAAAAGCACAGGGTAAATTTCTATGTTCAGTGAGAGAAAGTGACATGAGTTTGCTATTGTTTGAAGTTTCTTAAAAAGTTCTAGAAATGTTAATATTATAATTTATTAACACAATGAAAGCGGTCTCTTGTAATACAATTCTGGTAATTAGTATATTTACTGGGCATCATAAATTCATTTCAGTATTAACTCAAATTCATATTAACTTCATTATCTTCCATTTTAAAAACAATAACACTTTTATGTCTTGGGGTAGTATAATAAGATCAAGTGAATCCAATTTGATTTGGTGATTAGATTCCCAAGGCCGGGTTTCATTTTCTTGGCACATTTTACCCCCTTGACTCCTCCTTGTGATAGCTTGGTATTCTTCTTTGCTTCTAGGAACCTAACACTCATGAACATGTTTGCTTAGTGCCACCAACTTCAATATATTGTAATGTCAATGACCTGATTCGTTGGTTTGCTACTTTCAAACATCTCTTACATCACTATTAGAAATTGTGAACCCCTGACACACTGAAATAAGCTGTTCCCAAGTGTTCTGTTCACAAAATGCTTTTAGACTCCTAAAAGTTGCTGAGAACCCTAAAGAGCTTTAGTTCATGTGAGTTATACCTATTGATATTTACCGAATTAGAAATTAAACATGGCAAAAATCAAATTATATATTTATTAATTCCTATAAACTCATTACATGTTAATAATAACAACATAGCTATATGAAAAAAACCCCATATTCTAAAGCAAACAGTCTGAAGAGTGGCATTGTTTCATATCTTTGTGAATCTCAGCTGGATTCATATCTGCTCCTGCCTTCAATTTATTTCAGTATGTTCTTTTGGTTGAAGTAAATGGAGAAAATCTGGCCTCATACACATCGATAGTAGGACAAGGGAAAAGAATATTTCAATATCCCATCCAGAGATAATTGTGGATAATCCTCTTTGATATTACAACAGAACTTAACAAATGGTAGTTTCTTAAAGGTTAGTTGCAATGAGGAATCTGAAATCCTATCAATAAACTTTTTGGGCTCTGTTTCATTAATATCTTTTGATTTTTCTATTTTGAATGGTTCTTTTACCCATACATGATTTTTTTTTAACACCCTGCTTTGGTCATTTGGAAGATATTGATTCATTCTGTTACGTATATTGTTAAAGGAAAAATTATTCTGACATTTGTTAAAATGGAAAGGAAGACTTTAATCAGGACTATTGTAATAGACGTCAAGACTGTAGCAACAGGGGAGAGAGATCAGGCTCAAGTCCAAATACAACCAAGGCAGCTGGGGATTTATTGCCAATGAACAGAGGGAGGGGGGTCAGTGGAGGAAAATTTAGTAAGAAAAGACAGCAAAGGTAGGCAGAGTCTTGCTTAGCCAACCTAACAGGACTTTTGGTGAAGGCAGGTTAAGGACTTACGCATCAAAGGTGGGGGAGCAGGAGCTTGATCAGATATTGAGGGTGATCAGATATCAAGGGTGGGGGAATTCTTGACACACTGACTTAGCAGGGTCCTCGCCAAACTGAGCTATGCAGGTCCAGTAAGGATGGGGGCCAAGGTCAAGCCTAGCTGAGAAGAGGGTTAAGAGGGACCTCACTAGTGTTTGTTGAGAAAGTCTGTGTCAGCATCTTCCAAATACGGACACATTTCATTATACAATTTCAGAAATTCACAACTGTTGATATCGAAACTAAACTCATCAGAAAAGTCTGTAAGTACTGGAAAGTTGTCAAGCTGACTGGGAGTTTTCCAATATTCTAATTTTTACTTTAAAGTTCAAACTCTACACCTGGCAACAAGTCGTGTTAATTTCTTCCTTGAGATGACAGGCTCACTTTGTTTTTGTCTTTTGCTTTTTTTTTTTTTTAAGAAATTATCTGTTAAATACCCACTGGTGAATAATCATAGTTTGTCTGCCTGCTGTTCTCTCAAGTAAAAATGCCATTCCATAAGAAAAGTGGCTAGTTCAGCTGGCAACCAGAACTGTACAAGAGCTCTTTCTCTTGATAAAACCATCACACCTCAATAGGCAGAGTGCTTTATGTATACTTTCAGGGATGTCATATAAATGTTAAAAAGATCTACACTCCTGAAAAGATGCTCAATATCACTAAGCATCAGGAAAATGCAAATCAAAACCACAATGAGATATCACCTCACAAGGTCCGAATGGCTATCTTCGAAAAGAACACAAATAACAAATGTTGTCAAGGATGTGGAGGAAAGGGAACCCTTGCGCACTGTTGCTGGGAATGTAAATTGGTGCAACCTGTGGAACTGGGGCAAATGGTATGGAGATTTCTCAAAAGACTAAAGATACGACTACCAAATAAGCCAGCAATTCCAATCCTGGGTATATAAAAAGCAAAACACTGATTTGAAAAGATACATACACCCCAATGTTCATAGCAGCATTATTTATAATTGCCAAGATATGGAAGCAACCTAAGTGTCCATCAACAGATGAATGGAAAGAGATGAATGAATAAGGAATATGGATAAAGAAGACGTGTACATGCACGCACACACACACACACACACACACACACACAATGGAATACTACTCACCCATAAACATGAAATTTTGCCATTTGTAGCAACATGGATGGATTTGGAGGGTATTTTACTAAGTGAAACAACTCAAAGAGAGAAAGACAAAGACTGTATGATGTCACTTATATGTGGAATCTAAAAAAATACAACTAGTGAATATAACAAAGAAGCAGCAGATTCAGAGATATAGAGAACAAACTAGTGGTTACCAGTGGCAAGAGGGAATGAGGGAGGGGCAATATAGGGGTAGGGGAGTAAGAGGTAGGAACTAGTATGTAAAAAATAAGCTACAAGGATACATCATACAACATGGGGAATAAAGCCAATATATCATAATAACTATAAATGAAATATAACCTTTAAAATTGTGAATCACTATTGCATACCTGTAACTTACATAATATTACACATCAACTATCCTTAGATAAAAATACAAATTAGAAAAAAAAGATGTGTGCTCAATGGCCAAGATTTAACAATTTTTACTGCTTCATCAAGGACAGTCTTAAGTGAAACTGGCAGTTTTTTAACATTGCAAGTGCATTTTGATGAAAAATGCAATGAATAATAGTACTAGTACAGTTTGGTTCCACTGTTTTGATTCATGCTAAGCTGCCAGCAGTTTTACCCACCATTGTTTTTGCTCTAATTAGTGCAAATATCAATCAGTGATAAAGGCAACTACCACCTTAATGTTGCACAAACTTTAACACTGCTTACCTCAAAGAGATAGGATTATGGATGGTTTGTATTTTATATTATGCTTATCAATATTTTGCTTATTTTTACTGTGAGTATGTGACACATTTTTATCAGGAAAAAAAAGATGTTAACAAAATCTAGAAAGAAAAGCTAAAAAGACAGTGGCAAACAGTTAACTAGCCAATGTGACTGAGAGATCAAAACAATTCAAGAGATATTAAATATTTAACACACCAGTCTAAATTTCATTGACTTCTTTCTGTCACTTATGTCAGGCTTAGACTTTGTAATTTTTCTTCCAGCAGAGTGCATTGTAGTAGAACTACTCAGAGCATCTGCATCCTGACTCTCCTAGAAGGCTACCTATCTCTGTTTCTGCCTGTTTAGGGCAGGCTATGTCATCATTTCTGCACTTTCTAACTCCAAAAGCTATTTCCACATTTGTAACAGTCAAGAGGAAATTCTAGACAGAATTGCTAGACTCCATGGTGAAGGCTTTTCCACAGACCCATCTAACATTGCTCCAGCAGCCCAAGGTCCCAGTGGGACATGGAGTGTATTGCATAAGGCTGGAACAAAGCCTGTAGGAGCAGTCATTAATGCTGAATAAATTTGGTCTGATTTTCCTTCTGTATTCAACTCTGCCTTATGAAGGGTTGCTACGCCATCATGCCCCTGCAACAGCTAGAAAGATATTTTGCTCAATCCATTACTAAAAATAACTCTATATTTCACCTATGTGAGTACCCTTGGGGATACTCAAAATCCAGAAGATAATTTAAGTATTCCTTTACTCTTCTTTTCAAGTCTGCCTTTTTATCCCTGACCTGCCTGTCACTCTGGGGGCACCCACATGTAATTCTTGCTTGGCTCCTTTCCCTCCTTCTTTTATTACCCCTTACCCTCTTAGATATGGCTTCTTAATTCTGTTGCCATCTCTTATTGATGAGCTAGAAAGTTCCATACTTGCAGCTGTGCCAATAAAATCAATTTGCTGTGAACCTACACATTCTTCAGAGTGAACCTATAAGACCAACCTAGGTCTTGATAAAATTGATGACTTCCTCTAGAATATTTCTCTGGAGCATAGAAAAGAAAAATGAGTATAAAAGTGGATAGCAGAGTTGTTTTAGAGTATATTCTAGATACTCACAACAGCATTTCACTGAACAAATAATCCTAAAATCTTTTTAGAACCACAGAAGCCCGTAAATAGCCAAAGCAATGTTGGGAGAAAAGAACAAAGCTGGACGCATCATACTGCCTGATTTCAAACTATATTACAAAGCTACAGTAATAAAAACAGTATGGTATTGACATAAAACAGACACAAAGATCAATAGAACAGAGAGTTCCAAAATAAACCTACACATATATGGTCAATTAATCACAAAGTTGCCAAAAATATACAATAGGGAAAGGATAGTCTCTTCAATAAATGGTTTTGGGAAAGGTGGACAGCCAAATGCAAAAGAATAAAACTGGATCACTATCTTACACCACACAGAAAAATTAACTCAAAATGGATTAAAGACTTTAAAGTAACATCTGAAACCATAAAACTCGTAGAAGAAAACGTAGGTGGTAAGCTCCTTGGCATCAGTTTGGTGATAAATTTTTGGATCTGATACCAAAAGTGAAGGAAAAACAAACAAGTGGGACTACATCACTAAAATGCTTCTGCACAGCAAAAGAAACCATCAACAAAATGGAAAGGCAACATATTGAATGGGAGAAAATATTTGCAAATTATATATCTGATAAGGGGTTAATATCCAGAATATAGAAAGAACTCATATGACTCAATAGCATAAAAACAAACAATCTGTTTTTAAAATAGGCAGAGATCTGAATATTTTTCAGAGAAGACATACAGATAGCCAACAAGTACATGTAAATATGCTGAATATCACTATTTATTAGAAAAATGCAAATCAAAACAACGAGCTATCACCTCACATGTCAGAATGGCTAGCAGCAAAAAGTCTACCAATAACAAATGTTGGAGAGAATGTGGAGCAAAGGGAATCATTGTACTCTGTTTATGGGAGTGTACATTGGTGCAGCCACTATGGAAAACAGTACAGAGGTGCCTCAAAAAACTAAAAATAGAACTGCCACATGATCCGACAATTCCAGTCTTGGGTACATGTTCAGAAAAAAAAACACTAATCCAAAAGCATACATGTCCCCCAGTGTTCATAGCAGAGGTATTTATAATAGCTAAGATATGGAAGCAACCCAAGAGTCCATCAAGAAATGAAAATATAAAGATGTGGTATATACATACAATGGATTATTACTCAGCCATAAAAAGGAATGAAATCCTGCCATTTGTAGGAACAAGGATGGACCTACAAAATATTATGCTTAGTGAAATGAGACAGAAAATGAAAGACAAATATCATATAACTTACATGTGAAATCTAAAAAAAAAAAATCTTACAAATGAAGTTATTTACAAAACACAAACAAACTCACAGACTTAGAAAACAAACTTACGGTTCCTGAAGAGGAAACATTGGGGGGAGGGGTAAATTAGGAGGTTGGGATTAACATGTACACATTACTAAATATAAAATAGATAATCAACAAAGACCTACTATATAGCACAGGGAACTCTATTCAATACTCTGTAATAACCTATATGGGAAAAGAATTTGAAAAAGAATAGTTATATGTCTATGTACAACTAAATCACTTTGCTGTACACCTGAAACTAACACTGTAAATCAACTATACTCCAATATAAAATAAAAATTAAAAAAATAACAAAAAAACCAAATCAATTTATATAACAAAACAGACTCACAGATACAGAGAACAAACTAATGGTTACCAGAGGTGAAAGGGAAGGGGGGAGGGGCAAGTTAGGGGTAGAGGATTAAGAGATACTCACTATTATGTATAAAATACATAAGCAACAAGGATATATTATATAATATAGGGAATTATAGCCATTATCTTGTAATATCATTTAATGGACTATAATCTGTAAAAATACTAAATCACTATGCTGTACATGTGAAACTAAAATAATACTGTAAATCAACTGTACCTCATTTTAAAAAAAATGCAATGAATTATCATCTCACACCTGTTAGAAAGGCTATTAACAAAAAGAAAAAAAAAATAACTAGGGTTTCTGAAGATGTGAGAAAAGGAAATCCTCATGTACTGTTGGTGGGAATGGAAACTGATAGAGCCACTACAGAAAACTGTATGGAGGTTCCTCAAAAAGTTAAAAACAGAAGTATTATATGATCCAGCAATTTCTCTTCTCCAGTTGTGGCGAGTGGGGACCACTCTTCATTACGGTGCGCGGGGCTCTCACTGTCGCGGCCTCTCGTTGCGGAGCACAGGCTCCAGACGCGCAGGCTCAGTAGTTGTGGCTCACGGGCCCAGTTGCTCCGCGGCATGTGGGATCTTCCCCGACCAGGGCTCGAACCCATGTCCCCTGCATCGGCGGGCGGATTCTCAACCACTGAGCCACCAGGGAAGCCCTGAGGGACATTTTAAGGCAGCCGGCAAGTCTAAGGAATGCCGTGTAAGGTACTTTTCAAACCGCATTAGAAATAGGCTCCTCAGCGTCTTGTGGCATAATTTTATAGCTACCACATGATTCTTACCACTCCCGAGCACCCAAATTGCTGAAGAAAGTATGTTTCTGGGGCACTTTCTAGTCCTCCAAAGCTCAAAGACAGCCTAGACCTTGCCATAGGCATGAATTCACCGTCCTGTGAATATCGCACAGGATGGAGGAAACAAGATCCCAAGAGGCAGACTCCATGATGGGAAGTTATAATTACAGAGAGATATTATATTGAGTTGAGGCTGGCCAGCTTGAAATTTCTTCCTAGAGCTCCATGTTTTGCCCGTTGTATGTAAACAAAATAGATTAAATCTTTCTCTTCTGTGTATCCACATATCCCAACGAAAGATAATTCTCATGCTTTCATAACCTTCCTCCTATCCTACCCCAATTAAAGTATTCTCCTCTTACATTAAAGCATTCCCGGATTATTCCATATGTCATCACTGGGTTTGAGCACCTCTTTCAATATGGGGACTTTTATCTGGGTGTGTGTTACAGGTTAACAAAAAATATTTTCCATTATGATGCTCTCAACTACACAAAATACCATAGGTGTTATGGCATCAGTATAAAACAGGGATGGTAAGACTGGTGAATTAAAGCTTCTGTTTGTCATTCAGGGCTAGTTATGTTTCCTACCTGATTCTGGCAAATAGTTATGCCAGGGAGATTTAACTTCAGTATGCTTAATTTTATTTTCCTTTCAGTGGGGGAAAGCGGGTATTATCTTCTCACCTGCCTCAGTCAATCCCAGCTCTTTGGGTTAAATGGAAAACCAATTCCTATTCAAAACGAGGCAGAATTTAAGAACACTACTTTTTGTAGTGAAACAGATATATAGAATTTACTTCTCACTTTCCTACTCATGACATCTATCACCTTGAAAGATTATGTAAGCTCCCTGAGCTTCAGCTTCTTTATCTGTAAAACAGGGATTCTGATCGCTTCCTTGTGGTGGTGGTGTACAGGTTAAATTAGAAATTAAATTAAAATGCATATCTCGGTGTCTGTCTCACACTAAGAGGTAACAAAAAAGGGGGCTGTTATTTATTTATTTATTTTTTTATTATTATTATTTTTTGTGGTACGCGGGCCTCTCACCGCTGTGGCCCCTCCCATTGCAGAGCACAGGCTCCGGACACGCAGGCCCAGTGGCCATGGCCCACAGGCTCAGTTGCTCCGCGGCATGTGGGATCTTCCCGGACCGGGGCACGAACCCGTGCTCCCTGCATCGGCAGGCGGACTCCCAACCACTGCGCCACCAGGGAAGCCCGGGGCTGTTATTTTTTAATGAAAATAATTGAAACATTTCAACAATTATTTTTCAGTAACTAGGTGAATATACTGTCAAATACATTTTATTAAGGAATTAACACAATGCCAGAGCACTCATCAAGCCTGCAATGCTGCTGATAATATCTTCCTTCAATTCTCAAGGCTTTAATAGAGAGACATAAAACAAGATTCCTGATGCATCTACATGCTTCTACTCGTATTTATATATAACCTAGTTTCTGAGTTTAATATTTTTCAAACTATTCTTTCTTGATTACTCTGGACAATGATGGCATATTATCAGTTATTGAGAATATACTGGGGCTCCATTGCCATGCTCCAAATTCAGGCCCCTGTCATCTCTCTCCTGGGCTACATCAATGACTCTGTAACTTATATCACTCTCACTGAGACTCAGTTGCCCCAATTTGAAGTGAAAAAGATAATACCTGACTTACCTGGATGCTTATGAATACCAATTCAAATATTAGCATATGATATAGCAGTAATCTGGCTCATTAAAAAAAAAAACTTAATTCCATTTCCCCACTAGTTAGGAAGAACTTGATAACAGACCCCCTCCTCTGTATGCTCCTGCTACCGATTATAAGCACTGACACACACGAATAACCGAATACATGTTCCATGAGTGATCCCCTCATCCTTCAGCTTTCAGAAGTTGCTTTTCCAATGGAACTATAAGGATGAGGGCAGAAAGACAATCTTGCTTCACATTCAGTACCGTAAGCTAAATATTCCCATTATTGAAACTGTACCTCCCAGGAATTGCCTTAGGTTAATGGCAGGAAATGTTTGGAATTTATGTTCTGAATATGCATCTCAATACCTCTGGGGGAGGAGAACTGGGGGAGAAGTCACTGACAAGCAGTTGAAAGTTCTATTTTCTCTATGTCCTACAATTACAGCAGCTATCAATGAGTGCCAAACATGTGAGCTAACGCCTCTTAAGAGGACAGACCCCTCAGCTCCTTCAGACATCAACGGCAGTGACAAGACAGATCAGAAACAGTCAGTTGCTCTCAGCCCTTTCAAATACATAGGGCAGTCACATTCATACCAAATGATCTCATTAAGATTAATGTTATTCAAGTCAGCACCTGGAAATTAATCATTTCACCATTATTTTAGGGTTAACAAGATACTTTAGCAGAATCATTTGACAAAGACTATTCACATTAAATTGAGTGGAGAAACACAGGTGTCAAAAGCTAATTAGCAGTGGACAAATTCTACAAAGGATTATGAGCTAAGTCTTAGACTCTTTGCTTTTGGAAATCTCTCTTTAGGTTACTTTATCTGGTACTGGCCTTTTTTTCTCTCAGTGAGCTCCCCAAACCCAGCCAGAATATGTCATCCTAACTTGATGCTCCTGTTTTACAGAGAGGTACATTAAGAACCCCATTAAAAATCATTACATCATTATCACAGACAAAGTTTTTGAACAATTACAATGTTATAGCAATTGTGCTTAGAACATTATATTACATTGAAATACCATTATTATTCCCATTTTCAGCTAAAGAAAATAAGGTATAGAGAGGTAATTTGTTCCAGGTCAAGTTATTTAGGCAACAACTGGTTGCTTTCTTATAGGTAAAAAATTTCACTCTTGTTTCCTTCTATTAAGACATATTCCTTTTTCAGAGAACAACAAACTCTAGTTTCTCAAATCAAATACACAGTGAACCAGTAGGCAATGTAATTTAATTTTGAGGAAAGAACCATATATTCATTGGCAATACTGTATTTCTCAGTTCTAGAATTCCCATTTTTTTTTTTTTTTTTGGCGGTATGCGGGCCTCTCACCGCTGTGGTCTCTCCCGTTGTGGAGCACAGGCTCCAGACGCGCAGGCTCAGTTGTGGCTCACGGGCCCAGCCACTCCACGGCACGTGGGATCCTCCCAGACTGGAGCACGAACCCACGTCCCCTGCATCGGCAGGCGGACTCCCAACCACTGCGCTACCAGGGAAGCCCCCCATTTTATTCTTTTTAATCATCTTTCTCCGCTATGATTTCCCAGCTTTTGATTCATTATGGGCATATTTTCCTTTGACTCACTGAGCAGTAATAATAGTGACTTTAAAGCCATTGTCTTCTGACTTTAACGTTTAGATAATTTGGGTTTTTTCCTGTTGCTTGTCCTATGTTGAGTATTTGTCATACATTCTTGTTTCTTCGTATGTTGAGTAATTTTGAATTATATCATGGATATTGTCGGTGTTACGTGTTGGAGTTTCTGGATTCTGCTATACTCCTCAGAAGAGGAGTTACTTTCACAAGTAATTAACTTGACTGAACTCAAAGTACAAACTCTGTCTCTCGCACAACTGAAAACTAATCTTAGTTCTTCTACCCTAATCTGGGTTGTTTGGTGTCTCTTCCACACATGTATGGTTGGGGGGACAGCCAGAGATTTGGATAGAGAATTTGCTGATTCTTCTGTCTCTCTCCTTTTCATAACCTCTACCCAAAAAATCTTTCCAGATTTTTTTTTCTGTCCTCTAGTTTTTTAGGCAAGAAATGTCATGGGTTTTCAATCACAGTTTTAGGCATCCTCCATGACCCTAGATGTGAACTGCCCTTAGTTTAAAAGAGAGTAAGAGAAAACTTATCGAGTGCTATTCCCTTCTTCGAAGTTTTGACTCCCTTCTAGAATCTGTTTCTTTTTGTTCACTCTTAGTGCCTTTAGGAACTCATTTTTTGTACTGTGGCCATAGTTTACAGTTGTTGTCTATGGCAGGGTCAGTCTGATAGGCACTTATTTGGCCATACTGGGATTCCCCTTTGAGAATATGAACAAGTTAGAAATCTTTTGTGCATGCACTCCTACACAGGCAACTTAGCAGGCAGTTCTTGGAAGTTACCGCATCTTTGGAAAATGAACATATGGTAGATCTCAGGTCAAGATTCCCTGATCTCTGTGCCTGGTACTAAGATTACAAAAACTGACCAAGATGTAGTCCCTGCCCTCACAGACCCCTTGTTCTAGAGCAGGGGTCAGCAAACTTTTTCTTAAAGGGCAAGATATTAAAAATATTAGGCTTGTGGGTTGGTCATATGACCTCTGTCACAACATCTCAACACTGCCATTACAATGCAAAAGCAGCCATAGACAATGTATAAATGATGGGCGTGGTATATTCCAAAAGAATTTTTCCAACAGAAAAATAGGCTACAAGCCCATTTTGTAGTTTGCTGACCCATTTCCTAGAAGAGAGAGCAAATAAAGAGAAAAATAGTTTAATAAGAGCTTCAGTGCTAAAGACATATTCAAAATAATAGAGAGACTCTAATTACCAAAGGAGGATGCTGACAGTGTAACTTAGTTAAAAAGCAAAATAAAACAGCACAAACCTCATAAAAAATGTGTCATCTCCTTATAGCCAAGACCCAAACATCAAACAATCAAGCTTCCCCTGACAGCAAAACTCAAACTCCGAATCTAGTTGTGAATTAGCTGTGACATTCAGCTTCTCACTGTTTGTAGCTATCAATTTATAGTCCTTATTCCCCAATGGAATGTGAGTTTATGGTAGGGGTGGCAGGTGGATATGTCATTTACTTATTTGCTTATGGGGTCCTATACTTAGTGTGATAATCACATAGTACTTGCTATAAATATGCATCTATGAACACATGATGGGGAAGAAATAAATTTAAATCAACATCCATAGTGCACAGTAGTAATCACCTGTTAGGAGAGATATACACAGTGCATTAATGTTTTACTGAAGTGAAAATCACAAAATCATGCCTAAGTAAAAGAATCAGTAAGAGTTCCATAGGGGGAAAATATTTAAGTTATGTCTTGAAGGATGGATATATTGAAAAAATAAAATTTTTTTTTCTATCGATTGAAAGGATACATGTTTACATCAGAAGATTCCTCAATCCTGTCTTCCTCATCCGAGAATGTTTCTATCGCTTCATTGACTTCTCTCACTGTACTTCCCTTCTCTCACTCCACTTGAGGAGGAGGAAATAACAGTTAGATATAACTACCTGTATTAGCGGACAGGGTCCTACCGTACAAGGCAAAATCAAGTACTCATATTTTCCCATCCAGGCAGTAGAATAGCAACCTACATATCCAAAACCTACATGCCTATCAGACATTGATTTTGATTCCTATATTTTTGGCCACCCAGGAAGTTGTAATATTTCCAGATATCAAGATAGGAAATATGAGGAAGAAACAGAAGCTATTTACCACTTGTACTAAATTGGGTAATCCCAATCCAGCTTTTTCTGATGCCTGCATGTGACTTGAGCTTTAGTATCAATATAACTAACAATAAAGTAGTATCTTGTTTCTCACTTAGTTACCATTCTTCAGGTGGAAATCTTCCCTGGAAACCACCCCCCATGATCTGTCATGATACAATACTGAAGGGAGCCGATACTAATCAACGGGAATTAACTTGGAAGTGAAACCTATTTTCCACACCTGGTCTGTGGCCATTCTGTCTGGAAGCATGTATGCTCATAATCTTTATGCAGGCTTATTGGATATGTATTTATCTCACCCAACTGTGGGGTTTCTATTAGGACTACTTTGAAGCTATAGGGGTCACCACAGAGTATCATTCAACAGCCCTGTGGGAAGACTCAGTAGGAAACTGAACAGTAAGAAAATAGTCAGGAATCACAGAAGCAAAAGTCAAAGTAAAACCTACTCTAAACTGACTAGAAGTTCCTTGAAAAATCATTGGTTGTATGCATGACAGTATCTGTGGAATAGATAAGTGATCACATTTTTCCTAGGAGCAGATAAAGCTCTATAAAGCACAGTCTTAGAAACCCATCAAAGAGCTTTGGTTTCTTTCTTTTTTTTTTTTTTTTTTTTTGATCTCCTGGCTACTAGAAAAGTAAATATATCAGCAAAGATGTAAGAAGTACTGAGAAATGAGTCACTTACTTTCGGATAAAACAACTGTGATTTTCATGAGATCTGGGGAGAAACATCAGCTTGTTACAACCTTAAATCCAAATATTCTTGAATTTCCAGTAGTTTTAGTATTTGGCTACTAGAGATTTTGTGATATTATATAAGAGTTACTGAAGATCAGTGTTACTTCTCTCCTGATTCTGGTCCATAAATGGCTTACACATAGTTTGATCAGTTGATCAAACTGTGGTCCATAAATTTCCTGTACCAGGATCATCACCTGAGGTACTTGTTAAAAATGCTGATACCTATTTATCATTCTAGACCTCCCCAATAAACTCTCAAGGTGGGGTGCAATGCATAAGAATCCAAACATTTTAACAAGCCTAAGAGATGGGTTTAAAACCTAGTAACACTGGCAACAACTGTTTAGGCCTGCGCTTAAACTTTTACAAAGTGGGGGTGTGGGGCGGAGGTGGTGATGGTGGGATGAATTGGGAGATTGGGAATGACATATATACACTAATATGTATAAAATGGATGACTAATAAGAACCTGCTGTAAAACAAAATAAATAAAATTAAATTAAAAAACACTTTTAGTCAGTTTCATTGCACCATCTTTTCTTGAAAAATCATTGAAATACAGGTTACTGTATTAAGCTTGAGCTAATAAGGTATTTTAACAAATTGGAATCTAAAGGATATCAGTACATGTTTTCTTCTTGCTCCTATTGTATCCCCTTTCAGACTAATTTCTTTGGGTGCAATTTTTGCACGTCTTCAAAAGCAACAAGAGTGAAGAGGAGTAAAATAAACATCTATTAAAAATAAAAAATGTTAAGGAAATTAAAGCTTTTCTTTTCTCGGCCCAAAATAGTCATTTATTGTTATAAAATCTAAGTTTTTGTTTCATTAAATGTAAAATAGTTCTCTTGTATAGCATGCTTGTTTTAATGTCAGAAAATAGCCAATTCGAAGCTTCAAGCAAGCGGGGTGGGAATGTACAGCACAATCTGCAGGAAGATGACAATTTTTAAAAAATGTCTCACATGAAGGCATCTGTTGATAACAGTGTAGTGATATCATTGCTTATTGCGATGTCCTTATAAATATGTTGCAGTGAATACTTCTACAAATCTTAAAGCTCCCACTAGACTCTGCCTTGGCAGAATAAAATAAGAATTTACAACATCTGATATAAACACAGGTAGATTCTGATGACACACTTCTGAATACGACTGTCAAAGAATCAAACAAGGTTGTGGAAAGTGACTTTATGGCAGTACCTATAAAGGCAAATTAAAGTGGGGGGAGGGACAATTTTCTGAATAATTATAATAATAATAAATGAAGTGAGAGAAATATATAGTTTGGGTTCTCAATTATTTACTTGGCTTTCTATACTGATCTAATTCATCATGGTTATTTCTCAAATCCACTTTTCCTATGTAGCTGTAAGCTGCGGTATATCCCTTCTAGTATGATTCTACTAGATTCACAGTTAGTGGTCTAAATGGGTATTCCTGACCTCAATTGTATGCAGTGATAATTATGGTAGTAGTAAACATTTATTGAATGTTTATGTGCCAATCACAGCTCTCATTACTTTACTGATCATTCATCCTTTATAACAGTTCTATAAGGTATATATTAACATTTCCATTTTAGAGATGAAAGGAAGGCCTAGATTGCTTAAATAAATAACTTACACATCTAGCGAGTAGAAGACCCAAGACTCAGAATGGCTCATCTAATTATAAAGACTTGCTTTTATCAACTCTATTATGCTGAGAGCTTTGAAAACCAGATTCGATTCAAAGGCAACCTGGATGTTGCTTTTGGTTTCCATTGTATAGCTTGATTAATAGCAACTAGAATGTAAGAGAAAAAGATTGGGATGAAGTACAAAGCACTGGGTGTGGGATCTAGTTTCCTAAGAGACCTCAGAGGAGGACACTTTGTAAGTATGTGAGGAATGAAGTTTGCTCAATGGAAAATGGGAGGTGGAAGGGACCAGGCAGATTAACTTCCCTTCCCTTCTCTCCACCATGGATGAAAATGTGATCTTCTTTGCAGTCCTGAAGAAGCTGCATGGGCGAGTAAACATATTTGACTATTCTGTTGGTCTCTAGGCAGCCTGTAGTGAGGTGGTCCCTGGCATGGAAACACACCATGGCACATCATAGTCTTTTCTTACTGAGGTTCTTTTTTTAAACTCACCCCCACTGTCCTGGTTTTACAGCTCACAAATGAAATGTCAGTGCCTGAAAGGGGCCACTTAGTATGTTGCCTCAGAGGATGCTTCTTAGAGGTCCTGGGTTAAAATGATGGTCAATATATACATAGACATTGCATGTGCCAAGCTCCATTATCAATGCTTCAGATACTTTAGCTCATTTATCCTGGCAACCAGTAAAATATTATTATCATCACCATTTTATAGTTAAGGAAATTAAAATAAAGAAAGATGAAGTCCTTCTATGGGATCCTGCTTTAAAAAAAATGTTCTGTACATGTTTGTTGCACATGAGTACATAAATGACTAAATAAATGTCAACTTGCTCAAGAGAATGAAATAATTTGGAAATTTTCTACTTCTAAAATTCACTGGGTGCTGCCACCTATATTATTCTGCTATTTGTTGGAAAAATAATTTCAGCCATGCATCTAACAAAATGCATTGCACAGGACAGGTACTCAACATTTATTTGTTAAAGTAATATATTCAGTATTTCCTAGTACAGTTTTTTTTTGACAACATATAAAAATATTTCTTTAAATATGCACAGACATTAAAGAGACTGAATAGCCATGCTGTGGTATGGTTCAAGGAGCTCAGATTATGAGGAAAGATAATGGTGGGGAAACTAACTTGGGAAATACCTTGCCACACCTTTGTTTTATCTGAAATAGAGCTGAGATGGTGGAATTCGAAGTTCCTTAGGGTTTCAAGACCAATGATATATAAATGATAAAGATATGCCCATGAAAATCAGTGTGGTATCCAGAAAAATGAACAGCCAAGAAATGAGCATCTCTTTTGTGCTCTATGGATTTTCCCTGGCATGAATTTATTTTTGTTAATAGTCTTTGTTTCTTATTCAATATGTCTGCTCATGGTGCTGTGGCTTCTGTTCAAGTATCGATGAAAACTTCAAGAGACTTGTGAAAGGTTAAAGATTTGATGAGGACCAGAAACAAATGACTGGGGAATTAAAATGATACAACATCGTGGATTATTAACCCAAAGACATGGGTCTTCTAACATGGTTGGTGTCTCTGATTTCCTTAGGTATTTCTGCATTTTTCCTTCTTTTGCTAGCTACTGCATATTTTTGAAGTAGCAAACTGGTTTATAAATAGATTTTGTGTAAAGAATGGAATACCAGAGTTTGGAGTACAATTTCGATTAAGCCCCATTTATTTTACTATACTATAGACTGTTCCTTGAAAGTTCTTTACACCCTCATAACCAAGTTTTAGAATCCCCCTATTTTTCATTGCACTATAATCAAAGATTGACAACCACTTCTACACTTATGCGTATGGGAAGTTATGGGGGCTTTCAGTGCACCTTGGGGGAACTGTCACATACATCAATTGTTAGGTGCCAACTGAATCTTATAGGTGTAAAACAAGAATATGAATGTTGACAGGGATGGCCTATAAGTCTTTGGGTGACTACAACAAACCTCCTCACCCATTCCTGGAATGTTCGAGAAATGACTTTCCTACTGATAGTGTTGAAAGTGGTTGTATGCTTTCAACTGGCTCCTGCAGTTTGGTCCTAGGGACTGATACGAGGCTTATTTGTATGACCGTATTATCCCATTGTTCTCGTGACTGACTTGGGAATTGGCAAACATACGAAAGTACAACAGTCATAATCCTTTCTGCCATTATTCTTATCAAGCTAGCAGTAAAGGAAGCAGAATATTCTTATAACCATCTATCCATCCTTGAACTTAATAATAGGTTATTATGTCTACAAGAGACCCACTTCAGACCTACAGACACATACAGACTGAAAGTGAGGGGATGGAAAAAGATATTCCATGCAAATGGAAAACAGAAGAAAGCTGGAGTAGCAATTCTCATATCAGACAAAATAGACTTTAAAATAAAGACTATTACAAGAGACAAAGAAGGACACTACATAATGATCAAGGGATCAATCCATGAAGAAGATATAACAATTGTAAATATTTATGCCCCTAACATAGGAGCACCTCAATACATAAGGCAAATACTAACAGTCAGAAAGGGGGAAATCAACAGTAACACAATCATATCAGGGAACTTTAACACCCCACTTTCACCGATGGACAGATCGTCCAAAATGAAAATAAATACGGAAACACAAGCTTTAAATGATACATTACACAAGATGGATTTACTTGATATTTATAGGACATTCCATCCAAAAACAACAGAATACACATTTTTCTCAAGTGCTCATGGAACATTCTCCAGGATAGATCATATCTTGGGTCACAAATCTAGCCTTGGCAAATTTAAGAAAATTGAAATCGTATCAAGTATCTTTTCCGACCACAATGCTATGAGACTAGATATCAATTACAGGAAAAGATCTGTAAAAAATACAAACACATGGAGGCTAAACAATACACTATTTAATAACGAAGTGATCAGTGAAGAAATCAAAGAGGAAATCAAAAAATGCTTAGAAACAAATGACAATGGAGACATGATGACCCAAAACCTATGGGATGCAGCAAAAGCAGTTCTAAGAGGGAAGTTTATAGCAATACAGTCCTATCTTAAGAAACAGGAAACAACTTGAATAAACAACCTAACTTTGCACCTAAAGCAATTAGAGAAAGAACAAAAAAACCCCAAATTTAGCAGAAGGAAAGAAATCATAAAGATCATATCAGAAATAAATGAAAAAGAAATGAAGGAAACAATAGCAAAGATCAATAAAATTAAAAGCTGGTTTGTTGAGAAAATAAATAAAATTGATAAACCATTAGCCAGACTCATCAAGAAAAAAAGGGAGAAGACTCAAATTAATAGAATTAGAAATAAAAAAGGAGATGTAACAACTGACACTGCAGAAATACAAAAGATTATTAGAGATTACTACAAGCAACTCTATGCCAATAAAATGGACAACCTGGAAGAAACAGACACATTCTTAGAAAAGTACAACCTTCTGAGACTGAACCAAGAAGAAATCGAAACTATGAACAGACCAATCACAAGCACTGAAATTGAAGCTGTGATTAAAAATCTTCCAACAAACAAAAGCCCAGGACCAGATGGCTTCACAGGTGAATTCTATGAAACATTTAGAGAAGAGATAACACCTGTCTTTCTCAAACTCTTCCAAAATATAGCAGAGGGAGGAACACTCCCAAACTCATTCTACAAGGCCACCAGCACCCTGATACCAAAACCAGACAAAGATGTCACAAAGAAAACTACAGGCCAGTATCACTGATGAACACAGATGCAAAAATCCTCAACAAAATACTAACAAACAGAATCCAACAGCACATTAAAAGGATCATACTCCATGATCAAGTGGGGTTTATTCCAGGAATGCAAGGATTCTTCAATATACGCAAATCAATCAATGTGATACACCATATCAACAAACTGAAGGAGAAAAACCATATGGTCATCTCAATAGATGCAGAGAAAGCTTTTGACAAAATTCAACACCCATTTATGATAAAAAACCCTGCAGAATGTGGGCATAGAGGGAACTTTCTTCAACATAATAAAGGCCATATATGACAAAACCACAGCCAGCATCGTTCTCAATGGTGAAAAACTGAAACCATTTCTAGGAACAACATCAGAAACAAGACAAGTTTGCCCACTCTCACCACTCTTATTCAACATAGTTTTGGAAGTTCTAGCCACAGCAATCAGACAAAAAAAAAGAAATAAAAGGAATCCAAATAGGAAAAGAAGAAGTAAAGCTGTCACTGTTTGCAGATGACATGATACTATACATAGAGAATCCTAAAGATACTACCAGAAAACTACTAGAGCTAATCAATGAATTTGGTAAAGTAGCAGGATACAAAATGAATGCACAGAAATCTCTGGCATTCTTATACACTAATGATGAAAAATCTGAGAGTGAAATTAAGAAAACACTCCCATTTACCATTGCAACAAAAAGAATAAAATATCTAGGAATAAACCTACCTAAGGAGACAAAAGACCTGTATGCAGAAAACTATAAGACAGTGATGAAAGAAATGAAAGATGATACAAATAGGTGGAGAAATATACCATGTTCTTGGATTGGAAGAATCAACATTGTAAAAATGACTCTACTACCCCAAGCAATCTACAGATTCAATGCAATCCCTATCAAACTACCACTGGCATTTTTTACAGAACTAGAACAACAAATTTCACAATTTGTATGGAAACACAAAAGACTCTGAATGGCCAAAGCGATCTTGAGAACGAAAAATGGAGCTGGAGGAATCAGGCTCCCTGACTTCAGACTATACTACAAGGCCACAGTAATCAAGACAGTATAGTACTGGCACAAAAACAGAAATATAGATCAATGGAACAGGATAGAAAGCCCAGAGATAAACCCACACACATATGGTCACCTTATCTTTGATAAAGGAGGGAAGGATATACAGTGGAGAAAAGACAGCCTCTTTAATAAGTGGTGTGGGGAAAACTGGACAGGTACATATAAAAGTATGGAATTAGAACACTCCCTAACACCACACACAAAAATAAACTCAAAATGGGTTAAAGACCTAAATGTAAGGCCAGACACTATCAAACTCTTAGAGGAAAACATAGGCAGAAGACTCTATGATATCAATCACAGCAAGATCCTTTTTGACCCATCTCCTAGAGAAATGGAAATAAAAACAAAAATAAACACATGGGACCTAATGAAACTTAAAAGCTTTTGCACAGCAAGGGATACCATAAACAAGACCAAAAGACAACCTTCAGAATGGGAGAAAATATTTGCAAATGAAGCAACTGACAAAGGATTAATCTCCAAAATTTATAAGCAACTCATGCAGCTCAATAACAAAAAAACAAACAACCCAAGCCAAAAATGGGCTGAAGAACTAAATAGACATTTCTCCAAAGAAGATATACAGATTGCCAACAAACACATGAAAGAATGCTCAACATCATTAATCATTAGAGAAATGCAAATCAAAACTACAATGAGATATCATCTCACACTAGTCAGAATGGCCATCATCAAAACCTCTAGAAACCATAAATGCTGGAGAGGGTGTGGAGAAAAGGGAACACTCTTGCACTGCTGGTGGGAATGTAAATTGATACAGCCACTATGGAGAACAGTATGGAGGTTCCTTAAAAAACTACAAATAGAACTACCATATGACCCCACAATCCCACTACTAGGTATATACTCTGAGAAAACGATAATTCAAAAAGAGTCATGTACCACAATGTTCATTGCAGCTCTATTTACGATAGCCAGGACATGAAAGCAACCTAAGTGTCCATCAACAGACGAATGGATAAAGAAGATGTGGCACATAAATACAATGGAATATTACTCAGCCATAAAAAGAAATGAAACTGAGTTATTTGTAATGAGGTGGATAGACCTGGAGTCTGTCATACAGAGTAAAGTAAGTCAGAAGGAGAAAAACAAATACCGTATGCTAACACATATATATGGAATCTAAGAAAAAAAAGTCATGAAGAGATTAGTGGTAGGACGGGAATAAAACACAGATATACTAGAGCAGGGACTGAGGATATGGGGAGGTGGAAGGGTAAGCTGTGATGAAGTGAGAGAGTGGCATGGACATATATACACTACCAAATGTAAAATACATAGTTAGGGGGAAGCAGCCGCATAGCACAGGAAGATCAGCTCGGTGCTTTGTGACCATCTAGAGGGGTGGGATAGGGAGGGTGGGAGGGAGGGAGACGCAAGAGGTTAGAGATATGGGAACATATGTATATGTATAACAGATTCACTTTGTTGCAAAGCAGAAACTAACACACCATTGTAGAACAGTTATACTCCATAAAGATGTTAAAAAAATAATATTCGGTTATTAAAAATCTAGATTTCCCATTTGCTCAGGCAATTTATCTTATTTATGTTCTTCTAGGTATTTGTTTATTTTATTCAAGTTTCAAAGTGGTTGTCATATGTGGTTCAAAATATTTTCTTATCGTTTTGTAATGTCTGCAGGATCTGTAGTTGTGCCTCCTTTTTCAGTACTAATAGCATTTAATTACACCTCCCTACTCTCTTTCCTCTTGATCAATTTTGCCACCAATATTTGTTAATTTTATTTATCTTTGTAAAGAAGCAAATTTTGGCTTTGTTGAGAATTTTATCACCTTATATATCATTAATTTCTGCTCTTATTTTTGTACTTTTTAATTTTTACTTTCATTAGGTTTATCCAGTAGTTTGTTTTGTAACATGTGAATGGGTATTTAAGACATTTATATTTTCTTTTTATTTTCTACAGTACTTAAAGCTAAAGATTTATCTCTAAGCACAGCTTTAGCTGCATGACATCATTTTCCTAGGCCATTACCATGCAGTGAAATTATTTTCTAACTTCCATTATGATTCCTAATGTAGCTCATTAATTACCTAGCAGATTGCTTCTTAATTTCCAAAACTATGCAGTTTTCCAACCTTTCTTTTTATTGAGGTTAGATAAATTATAATTATATTTTTTGAACTTTGTTAATATTTGGTTTATGTTGCCATATAAGGCCACTTATGTGTGTGTGAGTGCATGTGTGATATGTTAATAATTTAAGTGTGTTTTAAAAGAATATATATACTCTATTAGTTTAGTGTCCAGTATTTATATATCCATAAAACAAGGGTTTTAATTGAGTTGTACCAATCTTCTGTATCTTGTTTTAATTTTCCTTCTGCTGTTTTTTTTTTTTCTTTCTTCTTTTTGGCTTGCTTGTTCTATCAGTTGTTAATAGAAATGTGAAACAGTTTTCCACTATGATGCTGAATTTATCTAGTTTATTTTTTAACTTTTGTTTTAAAATAATTATAAATTCACAGAAAGTAGCAAAAATAATACAGAGAGACCCTGCCTATACTTGACCCAGTTTCCCTCAATGGTTAAATTTTCACTATAGTATGCTACCAAAACCTGGAAATTGACTTTGGTGCACTGTGTGCACAAATACCTATGGTGCATAATCACATGTATAGATTCCTGTAACATTGATTCCACTGCAATCAAGATAGAAGACTATTATCACAACCTAACTCTCTGCCTTAAGAAACTAGAAAAAGAGCAAACTGAGACAAAAGTTAGCATAATGAAGAAAAAACTAACAAATCTTTAGCCTGACTAATCAAAAAAAAAAAAAGGAGAGGACCCAAATCAACAAAATTATAAATAAAAAAGTAGACATTACAACTAATACCACAGAAATACAAAAGGTCATAAGAGACAGCTATGAACATCTATATGTCAACAAACTGGATAACTAGAAGAAATGGAAAAAAAAACCCCTAAGAAACATGCACCCTACCAAGACTGAATCAGGAAGAAATACAAAACCAAAAGAGACGAATCACTAGTAAGAAGATGGAATCAGTAATCAGACATCTCCCAAGAAAAAAAGTCAGGACCAGATAGCTTCAGTGACAAATTTAATTAACATTTAAAGAACATTAATGCCATTCCCATTAAAACTTCCAAAAAATTGAAGAGGCAGGAGCACTCCCAAACTCATTTAATTAGGCCAACGTTACCCCGATACCAAAGCCAGAAAAGGACACTAACAGAATTACAGGCCAATATCCCTGATGAACATAGATGCACAAATTCTCAATAAAATACTAGCAAACTGAATTCAGCAGCACAATAAAAGGATCATTCACCAAGATCTCCAGAATGCAAAAATGGTTCAACAAATGCAAATCAATAAATATGATATACCACATTATTAGAATTAAAGAAAAAATCATATGATTATCTCAATACATTCAGAAAAAGCATTTGACAAAATTGCACATCTCTTTATAATAAAAACTCTTAACGAATTAGGTATAGAAGGAACGTAACTCAACATAATAAAGATCATATATGATAAGCCCACAGCTAACATCATACTCAAAGGTAAAATGTTGAAAGCTTTTCCTCTAAGATCAAAAACAACCCAAGGGTGCCCACTCTCACAACTCCTATTTACCATAGTACTGGAAGTTTTTGCCAAAGCAGTGAGGCAAGAAAAAGAAATAAAGGCATCCAAATTAGAAAGGAAGTAAAACTGTCTCAATTTGTAAATGACATGATTTTATATACAGAAAATCCTAAAGACTCCAAAAAGCCTGATAGATCTAAGCAACAAAGTCATTAAAGTTGCAGGATACAAAATTGACATCTAAAAATCAGTAGCATTTCTGTACAAGAACAAGTTGAAAAAGAAATAAAGAAAACTATCCCATTTACAATAGATCAAAAACAATAAAATGCATAGGAAAAAAATTCATCAAGGAGTTAAACAATCTCTATTCCTGAAAATTAGTCAACATTGATGAAAGAACTCAAAGCAGATACAAATAAATGCAAAGATCTCATGTTTATGGATTGTTAGAATTAAAATTGTTATAATGTCCACACTAACTATCTATAAGATTCAATGCAATCCTTAATAAGATTCCAAAGGCATTTTCTACAGCAATAGAACAATCGTAACATTTATATGAAACCCCAAAAGACCCCAAATAAACAAAACAATCTTGAGCAAAAACAAAGCAAGAGTCATCACAATTCCTGATTTCAACCTATATTATAAAGCAGTACTAATCAAAACAATGTGGTACTGGCATAAAAACAGATACATGCAGCTATGCAACAGAATCGTTAGCCCAGAAATAAGCCCAAGCATATATGGTTAACCAATATTTGACAAGGGAGCCAAGAACACTCAATGGAGAAAAGACAGTGTGTTGAATAAAGGTGCAGGGCAAATTGGACATTCACATCGTAAAGTACAAAACTACGACCCTATCTTTTTTTTTTTTTTTTTTTTTGCGGTATGCGGGCTTCTCACTGTTGTGGCCTCTCCCGTTGCAGAGCACAGGCTCTGGAAGCGCAGGCTCAGCTGCTCCGCGGCATGTGGGACCTTCCCGGACCAGGGCACAAACCCGTGTCCCCTGCATCGGCAGGCGGACTGTCAACCACTGCGCCACCAGGGAAGCCCAACCTCCCTATCTTAAACCACTCATAAAAATTAACTTGAAACTGATTAAAAATTTAAATGTAACAACAGAAACTATGAAACTCCTAGAAGAAAGCTAAGAAAAAACATCCTTAACATGGGGCTTGGAAATGATTTTTTGGACGTGACACCAAAACATAAGCCATGAAATAGAAAATAAATTAGCTGGATTACATCAAACTACAAAGCTTCTGCACAGCAAAAGAAATGATCAACAAAATGAAAAGGCAACATATGGAAGAAAACATTTGCAAATCGTACATATAATAAGGGGTTAATATCCAAGATATATAAAGAACTCATACAATTCAACAGAAAGTAACAAATAATCCAATTTTAAAATGGGCAGAGGAAGTGAATAAACATTTTTTCAAAGAAGATATACAAATGGACAACAGGTAAATGAAAAGGTGTTCAACATCACTAATCAACAGGGAAATGCAAATCAAAAACACAATGAAATATCACCTCACCTTTGAGAATGGCCATTATCAAAAAGACAAGAAACAACAAACCTTGAGGATGTGGAGACAAGGTAACTCTCGAGCACTGCTGGTGAGACTGTAAACTGGTGCAGCTACTATGGAAAACAGTATGAAGTTCCCTCAAAAAATGAGAAATTGATCCAGTAATTCCACTTCTGGGAAAACACCTGAAAGAAATGAAAATACTATGTTGACAAGATATCTGAACACCCATATTCATCACCTCATTATTTACAATAGCCAAGACATGGAAACAGCCCATGTCCATCAATGGATATATAGATAAATACAATGGAATAATACTCATCCATAAAAAGATGAAATTGAAATTTTGCCACTTGTGATAGTATGGATGGACGTCAAATGAAGTTAGTCACATAGAGAAAGACAAATTCTGTATTATGTCACTCATATGTGAGATCTAAAACAGAAACAAACCAGACTCATAGAAAAAGAGATCAGATTTGTGGTTGCCAGAGGCGGGGTTGAGGGGAAACGGAATTGGAAGGGGTGGTCAAAAGGCACAAACTTGCAGTTATAAGATAAATAAATACTAGGGATATAACATACAACCTCATGAGTACAGTTACACTGGTGTATAATACATATGAAAATTGTTAAGAGTAAATTATAAGAGTTCTTATCACAAGGAAAAAATACACCTATATATATATTTGTATCTATATGAGATATTGGCTGGTAACTAAATTTACTGTGGTAATCATTTCCTGATATATGTATATCAAATTATTATGCTGCACACCATAAAATTACTAAGAGCTTTATGTCACTTATATTTCAATAAAACTGGAAAAAAATAAAAAGAAAAAACTTTTATTACTATTATACTAAGATCTTCCCCCCTGTTATCCCTTTATAGACACATCCAACCCTAAGCCCTGGCAACCAGTAAGTTTTTTTCCATCTACATAATTTTGGCATTTTGAGAATGTTGTATTACTTGAATCTTAAAATATGTGAGCTTTTGAGATTAGCTTTTTAAATTTAGCATAATGTCTCTGAGGTCCATCCAAGGTGAGTATATTAACAACTTGTTCTTTTTCTGCGAGTAGTGTTTTATGGTAAGGATTTACTGCATTTCGTTTAACCATACAAGTACTGAGAAGCATGCTCCCAGTTTTTTTACAAATACAGCTGTTATGAATATTTGTGTACATCTTTTTGAATGAATATACATTTCTTTTTTTCTGGATAAATGCCCAGTATTGTGATTACTGGATTATATAATGATTATATATGGGGACTCTGGTGTCGCCGGCCGTAGCGAGGGGCACAGTGTCCCAGGCTGCACTTCCCCGCAGCTCCGAGAAGCGGGATCGGCACAGTCTCGGGGTACCGAACCAAGATGGCAGAGTAGAAGGAAGTGCTCTCACTCTCTCTTGTGAGAACACCAGAAACACAACTAGCTGCTGGACAATCATCGACAGGAAGACGCTGGAACTCACCAAAAAAGACACCCCACATCCAAAGACAAAAGGAAAGCCACAGTGAGATGGTAGGAGGGGTGCAATCACAGTAAAATCAAATCCCATAACTGCTGGGTAGGTGACTCACAGACTGGAGAACACTTATACCACAGAAGTCCACCCAATGGAGTGAAGGTTCTGAGCCCCACATTAGTCTTCCCAACCTGGGGGTCCGGAAACAGGAGGAGGAATTCCTAGAGAATCAGACTTTGAAGGCTAGTGGGATTTGATTGCAGGACTCTGACAGGACTGGGGGAAACAGAGACTCCACTCGTGGAGGGCACACACAAAGTAGTGTGTGCATCGGGACCCAGGGGAAGGACAAGTGACCCCAAGGGAGACTGAACCAGACCTACCTGCTAGTGATGGAGAGTCTCCTACAGAGGAGGGGAGGGGATGGCTCTGTCTCACCATGAGGAAAAGGACACTGGCAGCAGAAGTTCTGAGAAGTACTCCTTGGCCTGAGCCCTCCCAGAGTCTGCCATTAGCCCCACCAAAGAGCCTGGGTAAGCTCCAGTTTTGGGTCACCTTAGGCCAAACAACCAACAGGGAGAGAACCCAGCCCCACCCATCAGCAGTCAAGCAGATTAAAGTTTACTGAGCTCTGCCAACCAAAGCAACAGCCAGCTCTACCCACCAGTCTCTCCCATCAGGAAACTTGAACAAGCCTCTTAGCCTCATCCACCAGAGGGCAGACAGCAGAAACAAGAAGAACTACAATTCTGCAGCTTGTGGAACAAGAACCACATTCAAGGAAATTAGACAAGAGGAAAAGGCAGAGGGTTATGTACCAGATGAAGGAACAAGATAAAACCCCAGAAAAACAACTAAATGAAGTGGAGATAGGCAAACTTCCAGAAATAGAATTCAGAATAATGATAGTGAAGATGATCCAGGACCTTGGGGAAAAAGTGGAGGCAAAGATAGAGAAGATGCAAGAAGTGTTTAACAAAGACCTAGAAGAATTAAAGAACAAACAAACAGATGAACAATACAAAAACTGAAATGAAGACTACACTACAAGGAATCAGTAGCAGAATAACTGAGGCAGAAGAACGGATAAGTGACCTGGAAGAGAGAATGGTGGAATTCACTGCTGTGGAACAGAATAAAGAAAAAAGAATGAAAAGAAATGAAGACAGCCTAAGAGACCTCTGGGACAACATTAAACACAGCAACATTTGCATTATAGGGGTCCAAGAAGGAGAAGAGAGAGAGAAAAGGCCAGAGAAAATATTTGAAGAGATTATGGTTGAAAACATCCCTAACATGGGAAAGGAAATAGCCACCCAAGTCCAGGAAGTGCAGAGAGTCCCATACAGGATAAACCCAAGGAGAAACATGCTGAGACACATAGTAATCAAATTGGCAAAAATGAAAGAAAAAAAAATTATTGAAAGCAGCAAGGGAAAAATGACAAATCACATACAAGGGAACTCCTATAAGGTTAATAGCTGATTTCTCAGCAGAAACTCTACAAGCCAGAAGGGAGTGGCATGATATACTTAAAGTGATGAAAAGAAAGAAACTACAACCAAGATTACTCTACCCAGCAAGGATATCATTCAGATTCAATGGAGAAATCAAAAGCTTTACAGACAAGCAAAAGCTAAGAGAGTTCAGCACCACCAAACCAGCTCTACAACAAATGCTAAAGGAACTTCTTGAAGTGGGAAACACAAGAGAAGAAAAATATCTACAAAAACAAACGAAAAAGAATTAAGAAAATGGTCACAAGAACATACATATTGATAATTACCTTAAACTTGAATGGATTAAATGCTCCAACAAAAAGACACAAGCTTGCTGAATGGATAAAAAAACAAGACCCATAGATATGTTGTCTACAAGAGACCCACTTCAGACCTAGGGACACATACAGACTGAAAGTGAGGGGATGGAAAAAGATATTCCATGCAAAGGGAAATCAAAAGGAAGTTGGAGTAGCAATACTCATATCAGATAAAATAGACTGTAAAATAAAGAATGTTACAAGAGACAAGGAAGGACACTAAATAATGATCAAGGGATCAATCCAAGAAGATATAACAAATATAAATATATATGCACCCAACACAGGAGCACCTCAATACATAAGGCACTGCTAACAGCTATAAAAGAGGAAATCAACAGTAACACAATCATAGTGGGGGACTTTAACACCTCACTTACACCAATGGACAGATCATCCAAAATGAAAATAAGGAAACACAAGCTTTAAATGACACAATAGACGAGATAGATTTAATTGATATTTATAGGACATTCCATCCCAAAACAGCAGATTGCACTTTCTTCTCAAGTGTGCACGGAACATTCTCCAGGAGAGATCACATCTTGGGTCACAAATCAAGCCTCAGTAAATTTAAGAAAATTGAAATCATATCAAGCATCTTTTCTTGAGACCACAACGCTATGAGATGAGAAATGAATTCCAGGGGAAAAAACATAAAAAATACAAACACATGGAGGCTAAACAATATGTTACTAAATAACCAAGAGATCACTGAAGAAATCAAAGAGGAAATCAAAAAATACTAGAGACAAATGACAATGAAAACACGATGACTCAAAACCTATGGGATGCAGCAAAAGCAGTTCTAAGTGGGAAGTTTATAGCTATACAAGCCTACCCCAAGAAGCAAGAAAAATGTCAAAGCAGCAATCTAACCTTAAACCTAAAGGAACTAGAGAAAGAAAAACAAACAAAACCCAAAGTTAGCAGAAGGAAAGAAATCATAAAGATCAGAGCAGAAGTAAATGAAGTAGATACAAAGAAAACAATAGCAAAGATCAATAAAACTAAAAGCTGGTTCTTTAGGAAGATAAACAAAATTGATAAACCATTAGCCAGACTCATCAAGAAAAAGAGGGAGAGGACTCAAATCAATAAATTGAGAAATGAAAAAGGAGAAGTTACAACAGACATCGCAGAAAGACAAAGCATCCGAACAGACTACTACAAGCAACTCTATGCCAATAAAATAGACAACCTGGAAGAAATGGACAAATTTTTAGAAAGGTATAACCTTCCACTGAACCAGGAAGAAATAGAAAATATGAACAGACCAATCACAAGTAATGAAATTGATAGCTTGATAGGGATTGCACTGAATCTGTAGATTGCTTTGGGCAGTATAGTCATTTTCACAATGTTGATTCTTCCAATCCAAGAACATGGTATATCTCTCCATCTGTTTGAATCACCTTTAATTGCTTTCATCAGTCTCTTACAGTTTTCTGTATATAGGTCTTTTGACTCCTTTGGTAAGTTCATTCCTAGGTATTTTATATTTTTTGTTGCAGTGGTAAATGGGAGTGTTTTCTTAATTTCTCCTTCAGATTTTTCAAGATTAGGGTAAAGGATTGCAAGAAAATTTCTGTGCATTAAGTTTGTACCCTGCTACTTTACAAATTCATTGATTAGCTCTAGTAGTTTTCTGGTAGCACCTTTAGGATTCTCTATGTATAGTATCATGTCATCTGCAAACAGTGACAGCTTTACTTCTTCTATTTCAATTAGGATTACTTTTATTTCTTTTTCTTCTCTGATTGCTGTGGCTAAAACTTCCAAAGCTATGTTGAATACTAGTGGTGAGGGTGGACAACCTTGTCTTGTTCCTGATCTTAGAGGAAATGGTTTCAGTTTTTCACCATTGAGAACGATGTTGGCTGTGGGTTTGTCATATATGGCCTTTACTATGTTGAGGTAACTTCCCTCTATGCCTACTTCCTGGAGGGTTTTTATCATAAATGGGTGTTGAGTTTTGTCAAAAGCTTTTTCTGCATCTATAGAGATGATCATATGGTTTTCCTCCTTCAGTTTGTTAATATGGTTTATCACATTGATTGATTTGCGTATATTGATGAATCCTTGCATTCCTGGGATAAACCCCACTTGATCATGGTGTATGAGCCTTTTAATGTGCTGTCGGATTCTCTTTGCTAGTATTTTGTTCAGGAGTTTTGCATGTACGCTCATCAGTGATATTGGCCTGTAGTTTTCTTTCTTTGTGACATTTCTGTCTGGTTTTGGTATCAGGGTGATGTTGGCCTCATAGAATGGGTTTGGGAGTGTTCCTCCCTCTGCTATATTTTGGAAGAGTTCGAGAAGGATAGGTGTTAGCTCTTCTCTAAATGTATGATAGAATTCACCTGTGAAGCCATCTGGTCCTGGGCTTTTGTTTGTTGGAAGATTTTTAATCACAGTTTCCATTTCAGTGCTTGTGATTGGTCTGTTCATAGTTTCGATTTCTTCCTGGTTCAGTCTCAGCAGGTTGTGCATATCTAAGAATTTGTCCATTTCTTTCAAGTTGTCCATTGCCATAAAGTTGCCTGTAGTAATCTCTCATGATCCTTTGTATTTCTGCAGTGTCTTTTACTTTTTACTTACTTTTACTTTTCCATTTCCAATTCTATTGAGTATTCTCCCTTTTTTTCTCAATGAGTCTGGCTAATGGTTACTCAATTTTGTTTAACTTCCTAAAGAAGCAACTTTTAGTTTTACTGATCTTTGCTATTGTTTCCTTCATCTCTTTTGCATTTATTTCTCATCTGATCTTTATGATTTATTCCCTTCTGCTAACTTTGAGGTTCTTATGTTCTTCTTTCTCTAATTGCTGTAGATGTAAGCTTAGGTTGTTTATTTGAGATGTTTCTTGAGTTACGATTGATTGCTATCAACTTCCCTTTTAGAACTGCTTTTGCTGCATCCCATAGGTTTTGGGTCATCATGTTTTCATGGTCATTTGTTTCTAGGTATTTTTTGATTTCCTCTTTGATTTCTTCAATGATCTCTTGGTTATTTAGTAGTGTATTGTTTATCCTCCATGTGTTTTATTTTTCACAAAGTTTTTCCTGTAATTGATATCTAGTCTCATAGCATTGTGGTCTGAAAAGATATTATTTCAATTTTCTTAAATTTACCAAGCCTTGATTTGTGACCCAAGATACGATCTATCCTAGAGAATGTTCTACGAGCTTGTGAGAAGAAAGTGTATTCTGTTGCTTTTGGATGGAATGTCCTGTAAGTATCAATAAAGTCCATGTTGTTTAATGTATCATTTAAAGCCTGTGTTTCCTTATTTATTTTCATTTTGGATGATCTGTCCATTGGTGAAAGTGGGGTGTTAAAGTCCCCTACTATGATTGTGTTACTGTCCATATCCCCTTTTATGGCTGTTAGTATTTGCCTTATGTATTGAGGTGCTCCTATGTTGGGCACAATTTGTTATATCTTCTTCTTGGATTGAACCCTTGATCACTGTGTAGTGCTCTTCTTTGTCTCTTGTAATAGTCTTTATTTTAAAGTCTATTTTGTCTGATATGAGAATTGCTACTCCAGCTTTCTTTTGATTTCCAATTGCATGGAATATCTTTTTCCATCCCCTCACTTTCAGTCTGTATGTGTCCCTAGGTCTGAAGTGGTTCTCTTGTAGACAGCCTATATACGGGTCTTGTTTTTGTATCCATTCAGCCAGTCTATGTCATTTGGTGGGAGCAGTTAATCCATTTTCATTTAAGGTAATTATTGATATGTATGTTCCTATTACCATTTTCTTAATTGTTTGGGGTTTGTTATTTTAGGTTTTTTCCTTCGCTTGTGTTTCCTGCCTAGAGAAGTTCCTTTAGCATTTGTTGTAAAGCTGGTTTGGTGGTGCTGAATTCTCTTAGCTTTTGCTTGTCTGTAAAGGTTTTAATTTCTCTGTTGAATCTGAATGAATTCTTTGCTGGGTAGAGTAATGTTGGTTGGCTTTTCCCTTTCATCACTTTAAATATGTCCTGCCACATCCTTCTGGCTTGCAGAGTTCCTGCTGAAAGATCAGCTGGTAACCTTATGGGAATTCCCTTGTATGTTATTTGTTGGTTTTCCCTTCCTGCTTTTAATATTTTTTCTTTAATTTAATTTTTGATAATTTGATTAATATGTGTCTTGGCATGTTTCTCCTTGGATTTACCCTGTATGGGACTCTGTGCTTCCTAGACTTGATTGACTATTTCCTTTCCCATATTAGGGAAGTTTTCAACTATAATCTCTTCAAATATTTTCACAGTCCCTTTCTTTTTCTCTTCTTCTTCTGGGACCCCTATAATTTGAATGTTGGTGTGTTTAATGCTATCCCAGTGGTCTCTGAGACTGTCCTGAATTCTTTTTTCTTTACTCTGCTCCGCGGTAGTTACTTCCACTATTTTTTCTTCCAGGTCACTTATCCATTCTTCTGCCTCAGTTATTCTGCTATTGATTCCTTTTAGAGAATTTTTAACTTCATTTATTGTGTTGTTCACCATTGTTTGTTTGCTCTTTAGTTCTTCTCAGTCCTTGTTAAACATTTCTTATACTTTCTCCATTCTATTTCCAAGATTTTGGATCATCTTTACTATCATTACTCTGAATTCTTTTTCAGGTAGACTGCCTATTTCCTCTTCATTTGTTTGGTCTGGCAGGTTTTTATCTTGTTCCTTCATCTGCTGTGTGCTTCTCTGTCTTCTCATTTTGCTTAACTTACTGTGTTTGGGGTCTCCTTTTCAGAGGCTGCATGCTTGTAGTTCCCGTTGGTTTTGGTGTCTCCCCCTAGTGGCTAAGGTTGGTTCAGTGGGTTGTGTAGGTTTCCTGGTGGAGGGGAGTAGTGCCTGTATTCTGGTAGGTGAGGCTGGATCTTGTGCTTCTGGTGGGCAGGTCCATGTCTGGTGGTGTGTCTTGGGGTGTTTGTGACCTTATTATGATTTTAGGCAGCCTCTCAGCTAATGGGTTGGGTTGTGTTCCTGTCTTGCTACTTGTTTGGCATAGGGTGTCCAGCACTATAGCTTGGTGGTCGTTGAGTGGAGCTGGGTCTTAGCGTTGAGATGGACATCTCTGGGAGAGCTTTTGCCATGTGAAATTACTTGGAGCTGGGAGGTCTCTCATGGACCAATGTCCTGAACTTGGCTCTCCCACCTCAGAGGCACAGGCCTGACACCCGGCCAGATCACCAAGACAATGACAGCCACACAGCTCAGAAGAAAAGGGAGAAAAAAAGAAAGAAAGAAAGAAAAAATTAAAATAAAGTTATTAAAAAATTAAAAAGTTATTAAAAATTTAAAAAGTAGGGCTTCCCTGGTGGCGCAGTGGTTGAGAGTCCGCCTGCCGATGCAGGGGACACGGGTTCGTGCCCCGGTCCGGGAAGATCCCACATGCTGCGGGGCGGCTGGGCCCGTGAGCCATGGCCACTGAGCCTGCGCGTCTGGAGCCTGTGCTCCGCAACGGGAGAGGCCACAACAGTGAGAGGCCCGCGTACCACAAAAAAAAAAAAAAAAAAAAAAAAAAAAAAATTAAAAATAAGAAAAAAGAAAGAGAGCAACCAAACCAAAAAACAAATCCACGAATCATAACAAGTGTTAAAAATTATACTAAAAAACAAAAATTAAAAAAAGGGGGATAGCCAGAACCCTAGGACAAATGGTAAAAGCAAAGCTATACAGACAGAATCACACCAAGTCCACCGTCTCAATTTTGGGATGATTTGTTGTCTATTCAGGTCTTCCACAGATGCAGGGTACATCAAGTTGATTGTGGAGATTTAATCTGCTACTCCTGAGGCTGCTGGGAGAAATTTCCCTTTCTCTTCTTTGTTCATACAGCTCCTGGGGTTCAGCTTTGGATTTGTCTCTGCTTCTGCATGTAGGTTGCCTGAGGGTGACTGTTCCCCACCCAGACAGGATGGGGTTAAAGCAGCAGCTGATTAGGGGGCTCTGGCTCACTCAGGCCATGCGGAGGGAGGGGTACGGAAGGCGGGGCGAGCCGGTGGCACAGGCCTGTGTGACACTGCAACAGCCTGAGTTGTGCCTTGTGTTCTCCCGGGGAAGCTGTCCCTGGATCTGGGGCCCTGGCAGTTTCAGGCTGCACAGGCTCCTGGAAAGGGAGGTGTGGACAGTGACGTGTGCTTGCACAGAGGCTTCTTGGTGGCTGCAGCAGCAGCCTTAGCGTCTCATGCCCGTCTCTGGTGTCTGCGCTGATAGCTGCAGTTCACGCCCATCTCCGGAGCTCGTTTACGCGGTACTGTGAATCCCCTCTCTTTTTGCACCCCGCAACAATGGTCTCTTGCCTATTAGGCAGGTCCAGACATTTTCCCAGACTCCCTCCTGGCTAGCTGTGGTGCACTAGCCCCCTTCAGGCTGTGTTCACGCAGCCAACCCCAGTCCTCTCCCTGGGATCTGACCTCCGAAGCTGGAGTCTCAGTTCCCAGCCCCCACCCACCCTGGAGGGTGAGCAGACAAGCCTCGCAGGCTGGTGAGTGCTGGTTGGCACCGATCCTCTGTGTGGCAATCTCTCCACTTTGCCCTCTGCATCCCTATTACTGTGATCTCCTCCGTGGCTCCGAAGCTTCCCACCCCACACCACCCCGCCCCCTGTCTCCACCAGTGAAGGGGTTTCCTAGTGTGTGGAAACTTTTCCTCCTTCATAGCTCCCTCCCAGAGGTGCAGGTCCTATCCCTATTCTTTTGTCTCTGTTTTTTTCTGTTTTCTTTTGCCCTATCCAAGTACGTGGGGAGTTTCTTGCCTTTTGGGAAGTCTGAGGTCTTCTTCCAGCGTTCAGTAGGTATTCTGTAGGAGTTGTTCCACATATGTATTTCTGATGTATCTGTGGGGAGGAGGGTGAACTCCACATCTTACTCCTCTGCCATCTTGAAGTTCTCCTAAATGTATTTTAATTAGTCCTACGCACAGCAATTTGGCAAGAAAAAGAAATAAAAACTATCCAAATCAGAAAGAAGGAAGTAAAACTATCACTATTTTCAGATGAAATATTATATATCAAAAACCCTAAAGACTTCACCAGGAAACTGAATTATTAGAACTAAGAAATAATTTTGGTAATGTAGCAGAGTACAAAATTGATAGAAATGCAACACATTTTGTCTATACACTAATAATTAACTAGCAATAAGAGAAATTAAGAAAACAACTACATTTATATTTGCACCAAACAGAATAAAATAACTAGGAACAAATTTAACCCAGGAGGTGGAAAGCCTAAAACTTTAAAACATTACTTAAAAAACTGAAGATTCCACAAATAAATGGAAAGATATCCTGTTCTCATGGAGTGGAAAAGTTAATATTGTTACAATGTCCACATTACACAAAGCAATCTACAAATTCAATGAAATCCCTATTGAAAATCCAAAAATGTTTTTCACAGCAATAGTACAAACAATACTAAAATTTATATGAAACCACAAAACACTTCAAATAGCCAAAGCAATCCTGAGAAAGGGAAAACATTGGAGGTAACATGTTACAAAGCTACAGTAATCAAAACAGCCTAGTATTGGCACAAAAACAGACAAAATTAATGAAACAGAAAAGAGTGCCCAGAAGTAGATCCATATTCATATGGACAATTAATTTATGACTAAGGAGACAAGAATAGACAATGGGGAAAAGACATTCTCTTTAATAAATGGTATTGGGAAAACTGGAGAGCCATGTACACAAGAATGAAACTGGATCACTATTTTACACCATACCCCAAAAATGAACACAAAATGGATCAAAATTTGAATATAAGACCTGAAACCATAAAACTCCTACAAGAAAACACAGGCAGCAGCCTTCTTGACATTGGTCTTGGCTACCATTGTTTTAGATTTGACACTAAAAGCAAAGGCATCAAATAAACAAATGGGATCACATCAAACTACAAATATTCTGCACAGCAGAAGAAATCAACATAAAATGAAAAGGCAACCTAATAAATGGTAGAAAATATTTGCAAACTATATATGTGATGGGGGATAATACACAAAATATGTAAAGAACTCATACAACTCAATACCTAAAAACAAAACCAATTTAAAAATGGATGAAGAATCTGTATAGACATTTTCCAAAGAAGATATATCAATGGCCAACAGGTGTATTAAAATGTGCTCAACTAATCATCAGGAAAATGCAAGTCAAAACTGTTGATACAATGAGTTATCACTTCATGCCTGTTAGGATGGCTATTAGCAAAAACATAACAAGTGATGGTGAGGATGTAGAAAAAAGAAAACCCTTGCACACTGTGGATGGGATTGTCAACTGATGCAACCACTATCGAAAACAACATGAAGCCTTCTTAAAAACTTAAAATAGAACTATCATATGACCAGCAATTCCACTTCTGGCAATTTATCTGAAGGAAATGAAAACACTATATTGAAGAGATATCAACGTCCATGTTCATAGCAGCATTATTTACAACAGCCAAGACAAGGAAACAATCTAAGTGTTCATCAATGGATGAATGGATAAAGAAGATATACACACACACACAAATTTATACACATATACACACAATGGAATATTATTTGGTAATAACAAAGAAGGAAATTATGCCATTTGCAATGATAGGGATGGACTATCAGATCATTATGCTAAGTGAAATAAGTGTGTCAGACAAAGAAAATAAAATATGGTATCATCTCATTTATGTGTGGAATGTAAAACAAAACAAACACAGAGAAAAAATAATAGTAGCTCATGGATACAGAGAACAGATTAGTGGTTATAAGAGGTTGGAGGGTAGGGATTAGGGGTGGGTGAATGGGATTAAAAAGTACAAACTCCCAGCTATAAAATGAGTAAGTCGTGTTAATGTAAAGAACAGCATGAGGACTACTGTTAATAAGTCTATTGTATTTTTTAAAGTTGCTAAAAGAGTAGATCTGAAGAGATTTCATCACAAGAAAAAAAACTGTAACTATACATGTTGATAGATGTTAACTAGATTCATTGTGGTGATCATTCCACAATATAAACAAATATCAAATCATTATGTTGTATACCTGAAAATAATATTACATGTCAATTATATCTAAATAAATAAGATATTTTTTGACGAACATACCATTCTACATTAGGTTAAGTACTCTCTAAACATTCTGAAGACATTATTACACTTCTGGCTTCCTCTGTTGCTTTAGAGATATCAGCTGCCAGTTCAACTGTCATTCATTGAATATATGTCTTTTCTCTCTAACTGAATTAGGTGTTGCTCTTTGTCTGTGTTCTGCCTATTCAATATGATGTATACAGATATGGATTCTGTGTAGTATTTTTTCCTTTCCTTTTGTTGGCATTATAGAATCAATAAATTGTCTTTTGTTTGTTCTGAAAAATTATTTCTGTAACCTCCTCTAATATTGTCTTTCCATCATTCTTTATCTCCTCTCCTTTTGGAACTCTGATGAAATGTAATTTATATATTTCAAGTATTTTGTTCTCTTTAATTATTACATTTTCTATTACTGTAAATTCTATTAGGTTCTCTTTTTTTCTCAAAAATTTCTTAAACTTTCTGATGTCTATTATACTGACTCTTATTTTCAGTTTCTTATTTCATTCAGCATATTCATAATTTTCTGTATTTTCATCTCTATTTTATAATTTTAATATATTGGTCTATTTCTGCTGGTTATTCCTCTAGTGACATATTTCCTGTTATATGATTTTTTCTAAACTTTAGGATAATTTTTGAAGCCTCAGTTGAAAGTGAATTCTCTCAGAAAGAATTTGAATTTGTTTCATCCAAGTACCTGGGTATCACCAATAGCCTAGGAGAATGTTAAAGCTTTAGGCTTGAGGTTTTTAGGCTCAAGCAAGAGGTAAAAACTGGGCTTCAAATTCACATGGGTCTAAATTGGGTATACAAAATTTCAGAGTGAATTTCTTCATCTCCTATACTTTGTAGTTCATTTTAAGATGGGCAGTTTTCTTTGCAGCCCCCTGCAGAGCTAAGCTGACTTCTCCTTTACCCGCAAATGAGGATTCTAGCTTAATAAAGAAGATTCCTTTTAGACCCTCCTTTTCTCTAGCTACTAAGATGAGGCTTGTTCTGTCCTGTGTAACCTGAGAGGCTGTGATACCTGAACCTCAGGTCTACCAAGTTCAGTAAAGACCCTCAAGTTTAAAGTCAACTTCAGTCTTTTTATTTAGTTTTTGGTCTTTCCAATATTCTTTACTTTGTTTCACTTTGTTGATACCTTTTAAAGGCTTTATTGAAATATTTGATCCACGTACTACTCCAAAACTGGAAACCACCCAAATATCTATCACCAGAGGAATGGATAAACACACTGTGTTGTATCCATACAATATAACACACTATAACAATGAAAAGGAATTAACTATACACACCACCCAATTACACAGCAACAAAGAGTAATTTCACACTTGTTCAGTGGAAATAAAACACTGGTCACAAAGGGTACATATTGCATCACTGCACTTGTATGATATCCAAGAGCAGGCAAAACCAATCAGTGTTAAGAGAAGCCATAGTAGTAGTTATTCTGATTTCAGAGGGGGTAGGGGGGTTGTTATTGACTAAGGAGGGCCATGAAGGAACTTTGTGGGGTTCTGGAAACGCTCCATATCTTGATCTGGGTGGTGGTTACACAGGGATTAAAAACTCACTTATCTGTACACTTAGGATTAGTGCATTTTACATGCTTTAATGTTTGTATGTTATATATACCTCAATAAAGCAAAAGAAAAATTATCCTCCAATTTTAGTTGGTTTGTCCAGGGTACCTCACCTGTCTTACTGCTGCAAATAAAAATCCAAGTGCTTTACAAGTATATAAGGGATTTATACTCATTACCTACATTGCCAGTGTGAAGTAGAACATTGGGCAGTTATTTAGAGAAGTAAATGAGAATATAAAACTGCCACTTCTCCCTGTCTGGCAATAAGGTTTAAAATTTTTTTTATCATAACTTAAACTCCACATTTCATTTTGCTTTTATAGTCAGTATCTGAATGAGTGCAAACATCTCATAGAGAAAATGTATTGAAAGGAAATATTAAGTAATACAATTGCAGATATAATTTCTAAGGGTATAGTAAAGCTACCATTTTTGTAACAGAAGTCCTGAAAAAAACGTACTTTTAATTCTTTAATAAACGCTACCATGAAGACCTCAGGCAATTAGATCCAAAGGACTGTGATTAATTTTTCTAGTGTCTCATTTCTAGATACCTATATCATTTCTAGCACTGCACACTCAGAGCATATTTTTCATGTCTAAGTGCAATTCGTCTATAAACTACATATGGGTATAGAAGTTTATTAATAGAGAAGATTTATTTTATTAACCAAAGGAAAGGAGTAGTGAAATGGATTTTTACATATTTAACAGCCATTGTTTACACACTTGCTAACAGAATCATTAATTGTTTTTGCAAATGAAGAGCATGAAGTAGGTAACAAATTGTAGATGATGCAAGATACTTATCCTCCACAAAGTGAATTTTGCAACTAACAGTGTACTGATGGAATGACTTAAATATCTTTATAGATCTTTGTCTCCCTCGGCAATTTTAGCCAAGCGCTAACATAACTGGTTCTCAGTAATTTTTGCCAAATAAATAAACAATAATGATAAACTTACCCCTCCTTTTAAATCACATTTAAAAAAATCATGTCCCCATTCTTTAACAGCTCTCAAAGAAGTTTCACACTAATGTGATGGGAAAAGAGTAATACTAGAACCATTGTTCTTACGAATCAAACGTGAGCATGTGCTTGCTATTATTTTTCTCTAATACAAAAAATGCTTCAGTGTATATGAGAGAATACTGTTAATAATTGGAAACCAATTGTTAACCACTTGATTCCTAAGCATCAAAAACTGAAATAAACAAATATTTACTAAGTACAGTATTCGCAAGGTATTCTCCTGGCTGTGGGGATCCTAAAACTCCTAAGACATTACCTGAATGTACTTGGGACCTGGCCCCTTGATATTAAATGCTCTCAAGCACACTTTTGGCCTGATGCTCTAAGGGGATCCAAAATAGGTCTAGCTCTTTGACTTAACAATTAAATAGCTATGACAGACCCCAAGGAACTCTGCAGAGGTGTTAGTGGAAGTAGTCAGTACTTTTTTTCCCTAATTTGTTTACTTTTATTTGGTTATTTCCTCCTATTAGTCCAAGCAAGCAGGGCTATCCTTTGTGTTTTGCTATATAATTTCTTCATATTCCTTCCATTCCTCAGAAGCCAAAGATGGATTTGGTATCTGCCAGGTGAAACTTAGAAACACCAGTTCTGAGGTAGTAGAGGGACATACTGTGCTTAAGGAGAACACACTGAATGACCTTTCCTAAGACATAATTTCTATATGCCTTGGTGTTCATCTTCTAATAATTTGGGCTGACAACAGTACTGACCTCACGGGGTGGTTATTCTAATTGAACAAGATTATGATCTATGTCAAGTTCCTTGCACTTTGCCTGAAACATAAATAACGTAAATAAACATTGGCTGTCATCACTATTGTCTCCCTCCTCCTCACTGTTTATATTCTTAAGCAGAGACTAAGAGTCTAGACTTTGGAGTCAGGCCTAAGATCTTGTCCTGGATCTGTCACTTGATTGTTAAACAACCTTAAACACATCATTTCATATCTCTTATCCTTAGTTTTTCCATCTTCATATTAGGAATTAGCCCTTAATGCATTCAGTTGCTATAATTATTAACTGAGGTAATGCATGCCAATCACGACTGTATGCAATGCCTGGCCGATAGTAACTGTCTAATCAATGTATGTGATGATGATCATACTACCCCTCTACAAGACGATAAATATCTCCAGAGCAGACTCTCCATCTCTATTCTATGGCTTATCTGTGAATTCACAGGGCTAGGCATTGAAGAAGAGATACAGACGGGATATGCAATTTGAGATAGCACTTTATGTCATCGGACTAGATTTTCAGATCAAGGAAACAACGGGAGAAGGGGAGGGGGACCGTTTGATCTGCGTAGAAGGGCCTTGTAAAGGATTATTTATTACAACTCAGCCAGGCTTAGAAAACATTAATGATGGAGGAATTTAATTACAGTAACTTGCTGGAAAAACACACCTAAGGATCAATACATCTATAAGGCTATTTTAAGTTCAAGAGTAACTTAGCTTGAATTACCTGGATGTTTGCCCTTGTATCTCACTTAAAATCCCCACATTCTTAATGAGAGCCCTGTGAACTGGTTCAATCTGGTGAAATACTGGCACTAAAGACAAGGAACAATGAACTTAAATTTGTGGATTTAGTCATTCCTGCCAGTCCCTGGGCTTTCATTATCCTAGGAAAAGGCAATTTGCCTTTTGGGTTTTTGTCTTGATGGCAGAATACCTTCTTTTATGGCCTTTATAACCCTCTTGTCTCATTCCTCCAAATATTCTTTAATTTTCCTCTCACTCTAGTTATCTTGTTTGATAGCAGATAACTCTGCAGACAACTTCATGTGGTCATGCATATGGGATAACCCCTGCCTTCCTCTAAAACATGTAAGAATAAACTCTATAGGACACTGAGAAATGAGGAGAGATTCGCTCATGGAGGGTTGAATTCTCTTATTCTTGTCAATATCTTACCCTGATTTAGAGGTTTTTTCCCCTCCTTGCTGTCACTTACATTTTCTCATGTCACAAAGGCAAATCTGAAAAAAAGACACACTAGCTAGGGCGTCTCACTACCCTGTATAGCTGATCTTATTGAAGAAATTAAATCAGTTGGAAAATGAGTGGTGAGGAACAGCAGTCATTCTGCAACTCCTGAAAGCATTGCGCACCCTAAGCATTTTGTTCTGGGGGAAAATAGGTTACGCAAAATAAAGCACATTTTTGTTTTTTTTCTTTACTGCTTGACTGCTGAATGCTTTACAGCTTTGTACTTTGGAAAGAGTGGTTCAAATCCTTTTGTGCCTTGCTTTATCATGCTATATAATTACATCTGCTAAAGCCCAGCACCTAATTCTGCTTTTCACGTATGCATACTGTGTATCATTGCGAAAGACATTTCTTTTAGATGTTGCTGGTTGCTTAGCACTTTCATTTTGTACTTTTTTTTTTTTTTTTTCTTTTCGGTACGTGGGCCTCTCACTGTTGGGGCCTCTCCCATTGCGGAGCACAGGCTCCGGATGCGCAGGCTCAGCGGCCATGGCTCACGGGCCTAGCCGCTCCGCGGCACGTGGGATCCTCCCGGACCGGGGCACGAACCCGTGTTCCCTGCATCGGCAGGCGGACTCTCAACCACTGCGCCGCCAGAGAAGCCCTCATTTTGTATTTTTTAAAAAATTTCAGTACCAATTCCAGTTAACAGTTTTACAAGGCACCTTCTCATTGTGACTTGCCTTGCTTCCACAGAGAAAAAATCATTGCAGTAAAGTCTGTATGCGGAGGTTTCAAATCAACTGTTCACTTCATTTCCTTCCTTCCTTCCTTCCTTCCTCCCTCTCTCCCTCCCTTCCTCCATTTTGTCTGCTAAGTACTAGTTTGCTTTATACATAGTAAATCTGAACTAGTGGACAACATTTTGAAATTGGGACATATCAGCTGGAGCTGAGTGGAGATGACTCTTTAGATGGGGATGGATGGGGTTGATGGGGCATGCACACTCCATTTACGTACGGTTCCTATCATTTCCTACAGGCTCCCTGGGCACCTTGCTTAATTTGCACTCCCTTCAGGAACTGTGAGGACATTTGAAGATTGATCCCTACTATATAGCGAGATGAGAGTTGCTATTCCTTTGTTTTGCTTCAAGCTGAGGAACCTCCATACATACTAGCTCTCCTTGAAGGGTTGAACCCCATCTGCCAGGCTACATGCTTTCCTTAACACCCTGTGGTTCAACATTGTGTTGAAATCCTTGCATTCCTGCTCTGTGACCAGGAGGGTGAATTACCTGGCACTTTTGGAAGACAATATAATACTACAGAGTCACAACCCTAATCGTATTTGGTCTCATTGGTACAGACAACCTACTCCCAGGAACTTTAAGCATGATTTCAAAACAAAAATATATAGGTAGAAAGATACTCATTGAAATGTCTATAACAGCCAGGAAGATTTTAAAATGTTAATTAGGAAGACTGGGTTGAAACATGAAAAATATGTTAAGCAAAAAAAGGCAAATGCAGAATTTCATATACATTATTACAATAACTAAGCCTCCAGCGATATATGAAGATGCAGAATGGCCGTGTAAAACTTTAGCAAGTGTTGTCTTTTTAAAATAAATTGCCACGAATTTTATTGATTAGTTTATTTAGTAAAACAACCTTGAATGAATACATTTTATCAAAGGGGAAACATGCCTCTCAGAATCAATTCCATCTTGGAACGTTTGGCATAATTTTATGTTTTAAAGAGAAATTCAGAACTTGGTAGCTTTCATCAACTCAATTAGAGCCCTCTTTCCTAGTGTCTGCCCTCCTTCCCTGCAAGACAGGGAAAGTCCTGTGTCTAAATGAAATCACTCAGTGATTTCAAGCATTTAATTCTTCACCCAGAAACTGTTTCACCTTGTCACCCTTTTGAACATGGATATGCAATTGCCTTTCATCAAAAGAAAATTGCAGGAGATCGAAACGTAAAAAATGCCCCATGAGAATTGGAAACTCCAGGGATGAGAGGAAGCTAAAGTCCTCTGAATCTTACCCACCAAACCAAACACGCAGATTGGTGAGTGTGGGCTCTCTCATCCCATAAATCTTGGCATCCCAGAGGATACTGTGTGGATTAACATTTTTGAATTGTGAATGTACTCCCTTAAGACTCTGATAAAATGAAAAGAAAGGGAACTTCATATAATCTTAATAGATGCATAACATACATTTGACAAAATTCAACATCTGTTCATGATAAAAACTCTTAACAAATTAGGTACAGATGGAACATACTTCAACATAACAAAGGCCATATGTGACAAACATAAAACTAACATCACACTCAATGGTGAAAGGGTTGAAAGTTTTCCTCTAAGACTGGGAATAAGACAAGATGTCCACTCTCACCAGTGCTATTCAACATAGTATTAGAAGTCCTAGCTAGAGCAATCAGATAGTAATAAGAAATAAAAGGCATCAGAATTGGAAAGGAAGAAGTAAAAAAACCCTCCCAATGTGCAGATGACATAATTTTATATATAGGAAATAATCAGTAAAATTGCAGGATACAAAATGAAAAAAGTCAGTAGCGTTTCTATACACAAACAACAAATTATCTGAAAAATAAATAAGGAAAACAATCTCATTTACAATAGCATTAAAAATAATAAAATACTTAGGAATAAATTTAACCAAGGAGGTAAAATAGCTACACTGAAAACTACAAAACAGTGATGAAAGGAACTGAAGAAAATACACATAAATGGAAATACATCCATGTTTATGGATTGGAAAAATTAATGTTGTTAATATGTTCATAATGCTCAAAGACTCCCAAATAGCCAAAACAATCTGGAGAAAGAAAACCAAAGTGGGAGACATCACACTTCTTGATTTCAAACTCTACTATAAAGCTATAGTAATCAAAACAATACTGGCATAAAAAGAGACACATAGGCCAATGGAAAAGAATCAACAGCTGAGAAGTAAATCCATACATATCAAGCCAACTAATTGGACAAGGGAGCCAAGAATATTCAATGAGGAAAAGACAGTCTCTTCATGTGCTGGGAAAATTGGATATTCACATGTAAAACAATGAAACTGGACTCCTATCTTATACTACTCACAAACATTAATTCAAAATGGATTAAAGAATTAAATGTAACACCAGAAACCATAAAACTCCTAGAAGAAAACATAAGAAAAATCTTACTGATATGGGTCTTGGCAATCGTTTTTTGGATATAACACCTAAACCATAAGCAACAAAATCAGAAATAAACAAGTGGGACTACAACAAACTAAAATGCTCTGCACAGCAAAAATATGATCAACAAAATGAAAAGGCAAGCTACGGAATGGGAAAATGTATTTGCAAACCATATGTCTGATAAGGGGCTAATATCCAGAACATACAGGGAACTTTTACAACTCAAGAGCAAACCAAGAAATAATCCAGTTTTAAAAATGGAGAAAAGCCCTGAAAAGACATAATACCAAAGAAGATACACAAATGACCAACAAATACATGAAAAAAATGCTCAAATCACTCTCATTACAGAACTGTAAATCTAAACCACAATGAATAATCACTTCATGCCTGTTAGAATGGCTATCATAAAAAAGACATAAATTGTGGCAAGGATGTGTAGAAAAGTAAACCCCTGTGCACTGTTGGTGTGACTGTGTACTGGTGCAGCCACTATGGAAAACAGTATGAATGTCCCTCAAAAAATTAAAAATACATCCAGCAATTCCACTTCTGGGAATATATCTGAAGAAAACAAAATACTGTGTTGAAAGTATCTGTACCCCCATGTTTGTAGCAGCATTATTATTTACAATGGTGAAGACATAGAAACAAAGTATCTATCAACACACAAATGGATAAAGTAGTTGTGGTATATATATATATATATATATATATATATATATATATATATATATATATATATATACATACACAGTGAAATACTACTGAGTTATAAAAAGATGAAATCTTGCCATTTGACATAAACATGGATAGACCTTGCTAAACTCATAAGAAAAGATCAGATTTGTGGTTACTAGAGGTGAGGTGTAGGTAAAGAGGAATTGGATGGAGGTGGTCAGAAGGTACAAACTTCTAGTTATAAGACAAATAAGTACTAGGGATGTAATGTACAACATGATGACTATAGTTAATACTACAGTACGGTATAATTTAAAGTAGTTGAGAGCAGAGCCTAAGAGTTCTCATCACAAGGGAAAAAAAAAATTTTTTTTTGTATCTAGATGAGTTAATAAATATTAACAGAAGTTACTGTGGTAAATTTATTTCACAGTATATGTAAGTCAAGTCATTATGATAGACATTAAGCTTATATAGTGCTACATATCAATTATATCTCAACAAAACTGGAGAAAAAAATCCAGCCTCACAGAATAATTCCTAACATTCACTTGATATTCTTGGCTTTTAAGACAATAATAAAGGGACTTCCCTGGTGGTGCAGTGGTTAAGAATCCACCTGCCAATGCAGGGGACACAGGTTCGAACCCTGGTCCGGGAAGATCCCACATGCTGCGGAGCAACTAAGCCCGTGTGTCACAACTACTGAGCCTGCACCCTAGAGGCCACGTGCCACAACTACTGAAGCCCACACGCCTAGAACCCATGCTCCTCAGCAAGAGACGCCTCCGCAGTGAGAACTCCAGGCACTGTAACAAAGAGTAGCCCACGCTCGCCACAACTAGAGAAAGCCTGCATGCAGCAATGAAGACCCAACACTACCAAAAATAAATAAATAAGTTTATTTTAAAAAGACAATAATAAAAATTTACTATTAGCATTTTAGTTTTTCTTTTAACATGCTTAACCATATGTTCATTTTAGCAAGTTTCCATGAGTCCTTAGAAATGCTTACCACACAACTACTGTGGGATTTCCTCACCAATTCTAAATTCTAGTTTTCATATATGGAATCAAAATCTTTCTTATTAAAATTGAAAGTTCTTATTATTTAAAATTGAATTTCTTAATATTTAAAATTGAATTTCTATGTAATGTACCTTTTTCGTAATCAACTATAAGCTTAAAAAAAGATAAAACTTGAGGAAAGTCAGATCTCAGAAAACAAGCAGAATCTTGGTTTGTAAATAAAAGCATGGCACCTATGTTTTTTCTTTGTAAAGCTGTGTTTAAATCAGGAAATGAAATTTTCAGATGGAGAGTGTATGACCTACAGAGAGAAGCATTTAGAATTGAAGTCACTTCAATGAAGCAAACGCAACATAATCACTGAATGTGAACTATATACTGGATGTCCGAGATAATTTGTCCACAAAGACAGGTAAGGAAGAGAGATTTTTTCCTTGGTTTTCTGGTAGAAATCTGTCAATTTAAAAAAACAGTCCTACTCCCTGGGTTGGCTGGAGCTCATCTCAGAGGCCTTGCCCTGCAGATCGGGTCTCCCTTTGGTGGCTACGTGTTAGGTCAGGTTTGTGGTTTAATTTTTTACTACAGTTTAATTCAAAGGATCTTCATGATAATACACTCAGCATTTTTTTCAGCATGAGTCTATGCCAGACACTGGTCTAAATATATCTGCTAGGTCCTGTAAACCTCAGAGCAGCACTTTGTGGTAGATCTGCCCTTATCTTCCCATACAGGCAAGAATCCTGAGGTTCAGAGAAGTTAAGTGATTTGTCCAAGGTCACACAGCTAGCCAGAGCCTGTCTGACTGTAGCAGCAGGGATCTTAACTACTCTGCCTTGCTGCCTTCGACGACTGTATTCAGAGTAACACCAAGCACCCCAATTCCAGAGCCTGTCAAGGCAGACATGAGGATCAAGCTGATACACTTTCCTGTGCGTCCCAAAGAAAAATGAGATGAATATATCTATAGACTGCAAATATTTGCTCATCCACGCAAAAAAAAAAAAAAGTCCTACCACAAACCAACAATTCCTGATTTTTTAAAATAAAGTTCCCCTTTTCATTTGGGAAACTATCCTTCTCTATTATTAATTTATTTTAGGTGGTTTGTACATTGTAATAGCTTGGCCCATCACAAACTTTCAACCTCCTGACCACCATGAAATGGCCCAAATCTGTTGGAACAAAAGCAATACCAGGAATTTGTTGGAATTTTGAGAAAAGACGGGCATTGTTTCCACTGGGATTATGGAATTTATTAGAAATGCCACTGTATGGGAAAAGGGTACGTGAGATGGAAGATTACATAGAAGAAAGAGAAGCTCAGAGATGAGAAGAAGGCCCCAAGTTTCAACCAGGCCCCAAACAAATCAACCTTGAGTATTTCAGTTCCCCTTTTGGGTTAATCCAGTTGGAGTTTTTAATTTTGCCCCCCAAAAGGTCTGATGTCCACAGCATTTCATATAACTGTCAAACTGAAGAGAACCTCAGAAAAAGCCCTTGTGAATTTATTTTTCTGCTCAGAAAAGTTTAATCTAGTTATACTTGGAGAGAGCATTATTTTCAAATAGAAAACAACTGACAAGGTATCTTCTTTTCTGATATAGTTTTACTTACCAACTATGGAGTAAACTAAAGACCAGTTAAGTAAGTTTCAAGACACTTAGATATATTAAAAAATCCTTAACATATTCTCAAAAAAGTATCATATAATTATTTCCTTTAAAATCAGCCAACATTTAGGGGTGGTATTTTACATCTACTCATTACTGGGAATGGTTTTAGTGCCCCAAGATCAAATTATACTGATGGGAACAGGACGATTACTCATACAAATATTGGGTAACAATTGTGAAGCAGCATCATTTTTTTTTTTTTTTTTTAAGCGGTACGCGGGTCTCTCACCGTTGCGGCACACAGGCTCTGGACGCGCAGGCTCCGCGGCCATGGCTCACGGGCCCAGCCACTCCCCGGCATGTGGGATCTTCCCGGACTGGGGCACGAACCCGTGTCCCCTGCATCAGCAGGTGGACTCCCAACCACTGTGCCACCAGGGAAGCCCCATGCAGCCTCATTTTTAACACTCTTATCTTCATGTATAATGCTTATCTGGATAGTGAAAGTTGACAACAGCCAGTGTGAAAAGGAAAAATAGCAACCAAAACTGAGAATGGTTTATAAATTATCTTTGCCAGTCTCTTGATGTAGAGTAAATTTCTGGAAAAAAAGAAAAGCTTTATAGCTTATTTTTATGTAGGTATCTAGAAGTAATAAGAAATGGGCTAAGTCTGTGGGGATAAAACAAAGCAGAGTACTGAGAGTTACTTGGATGACTGATTCTGAAAGAAACTTATTATGGAAGAGGAATATTAATTCCAGAGAGAATTATACTAGTTATGCGAATTTATTAAATTATCTGTATAAGTCAGTAATTTCTCTACTATTTGCCAGAAAGATCTCATGGTTTGTGAATTTTCCAACAAAGCCTGATACAGTATAGGCTTAATAATTGAGGACTTAGATTATTATCATTACTATTATAGATAGGTTGATCAGGTGAGGAAAAACAGCTATATCCCATACAAACACACACACATATATATAGCATATATTATATATAAATAAGATATGTTATATGTATACACATATATAATTTTCTAGTAAGATATATATAAAATATGTGTACACATATACATGTTATATATATTGTATATAGATAGGATATATTATATGTATAATATATATACACATATATAATTTCCAAGATATATGTATAAAATATGTATATATATACATATTATATACAGTATATATATTATACATATACATGTAATACACACATATTAGATATACATATATATGTATTTTATACACACACACACACATTATAATTCCCAGGTAAGATTCACATGGGTATGATTCATAGGCTAATGCAGAGGGCAGTAAAAGCTGGAGTCGTTAGTAGTAGGTGGCAGAGGTTTTAAGCAAAGATGAAAAGGTCTGGACCAACTACCATGGAATGTTTGCTCCTTGGGTCTGTACGTATGAGCCCGTTCAGCTTCATTTCTCTGTGATGTGCAGAATCTCTGCCCAGAGATCTTTTTCCTGCATGCAGGGTCCATTACTCTGGGCTGACCAATCTCTAAGGAAAATAATCATTTATCATTCAAGCACTTATTTATCCTTCAAACTCAAAAAAACTTAGTGTCGTATTACTCATCCCCTTTTAGGGCCCTTAGGTAGACTCCCTCCCTGAGGCTCATACATTTGATTCATTGTCAAAGGACATTTTTCTCATCTGCAAAAGAGCGAATCCTCATTTAATGGGTCTGCAATAAAAGTTACAGATGTTTCTCTTAATCTTTAAGGTATTTTCATTTATATAGCTTCAAGGACAGTATACTTTCTCGGTTTTGGTTTGTTTCTTTCTTTCTCTTCCTACCTCACTGGTTATTTTCTGTCTCATTTGCTGGTTCTCTGCTCAACTTTTAACTTTGGAGTGCTCCAGCGTTCTTAGAATTCATGATTGATTGCTGTCTGCCTAAGTGAACTCATCAGACCTCAGGACCATAATGTCATCAGTAGGCTGACATCCAAGTTAACTGCCCTCATCATGACTGTTGTCTATGTCAGGGCTCAGCTGTCCACTTGACAATGCCACATGACTATCTAACATGCACCTAAAACATATAAAATAGAACTATTGATTCCCAAGATGCCTACTTCCCCATCTACTTCTTCCCCAGAATTCCCCATCTTAGATGATTGGCACTGCCTATGCTCAAGCCAAAAACCAAAGAATTTCGATTCTTTTATTGTACACTTTCACATCATTTTAAGCCATTAGGAAGTTCTACTGATTCAACTTCCAAATTATATCCCAATTCCCAGTGCTTCCGTTCATGTATACTGTTCCCATTCCAACTGGAGTCATTATCTCTTAACCTGATTAAAAAGAATGAAACTACTTCCTACCTGCTCTTACTGTCTCTTGCCCTTGAAACAATGCTCTCAGCCGCCAATGACTTCTTAAAATATTCATAATGTCAAATCAACCCCTTATTTAAGACTTTCCACTGACTTTCTACCACTCCCAGAATAAGACCATGATTCCTTCCATTTCCAATAAACAAGTCATCTGGCTCAACCTTCACACACAGCCTCCCATATTTCCATGCTCTATTTCTAGTGGCTACACCTTCTTTCTCTGCCTCAGTTGTAGCACCTTTACTCCTATGTCAGGGCCTCTGCACCTGCTTTTCCGTTCCTGGGATGCTCTCACTCCAGTTTTTCCCATTGCTGAGTTCTCATGTTTTAGCTCTCAATCAGCCGTAACTTCCTCAGAAAGGCTTTTCCTATGACTCCACCTAAATTAATAGTGCTCCAACACGTTACCCTAATTTATTTTGTTTTATTAGTTTCATTTAACATTAGTGTAACCACAAGAAGTGATGAGTTTTTGTGTATTTAGAATGACCAATTACTCGTTATTCAGCCTAGCACTGAACCAGAGCAGGACCCTACGTTCCTTCCCCCCTACCCATGTCCTCTGCCTGCCTTTTTATTTCCTAATTCTCACTGGAGTGTAGTTGATTTACAATGTTGTGTTAGTCCCTGCTGTACAGCAAAGGGAAACAGTTATACATATATCCACTCTTGTTTTTAGATTCTTTCCCCATATAGGTCATTACAGAGTATTGAGTTCCCTGTGCTATATAGTAGGTCCTTATTAATTATCTATTTTATATATAGTAGTGTGTATATGTCAATCCCAATCTCCCTTGCTTGTCTTCTGTTTGTAGAAAAAGTTCAGCCAAAGCATAAGTTTAATCAGAGAAGTGAGAAAATACAGAAGCAAAGGAAAGCAGTCAAACGGGACAAATAATAACAGTTTAGCCAGTAAGCAAAGTCAAGGACCTCTAGCTCCTCCTCAAGGACTATAGATAATATGCTGAGCCATATCCTGTGAGCTGTGTTGTAGATACTAAAACCACCACCATGTGGAAGAAGTGAACTACATGATGACCAGACTGTAGCGATGCCCTAAGCTGCCACCATTCTGAGAACTGGCCTCAAAGAAGTGGGAACAAACTGACCCTGGAACTAAAGACTAACTGTGCTTAAAACAACCAAGATGCCGCTGATCAGATAACTGTATGACTAATTTCGAGATGACTGTCAGAGCTGACTGTGCTGTTTCTGCATGGAGCCCCCTCCCTCCGTCTATAAAAGCTCTTGACCCCTGATTGTCGGGGGTGAGGGGTGTGGGGCGGGAGGGGAGTCAGCTTTGGACAGGAGTCTGCCTCCGCCCAGCTCAGGTTGCCAGCCTCCGAAGTAAAGCAAACTTACTTTCCTTCCCACCAACCTGGCCTCTTTATTGGCTTCAGAGCAGCGAGCAGCTGGACCCCACTTTCGGTAACAGCACAATCGAAAAAATTATCCTTTGTTAAGAGTAGAGACCTTGTTTGTAACATTTTGTGTGTTCCTGATGCAAACAACTGTGCCTAATTCCTTCCTAAAGAAGGAATTGAAAATATATGTTCCGGGGCTTCCCTGGTGGCGCAGTGGTTGAGAATCCACCTGCCGATGCAGGGGACACGGGTTCGAGCCCTGGTCCGGGAAGATCCCACATGCCGCGGAGCAGTGAAGCCCATGAGCCACAAATACTGAGCCTGCGCGTCTGGAGCCTGTGCTCGGCAACAAGAGCGGCCGCGATAGTGAGAGGCCTGCGCACTGCGATGAAGAGTGGCCCCCGCTTGCCACAACTAGAGAAAGCCCTCGCGCAGAAACGAAGCCCCAACACAGCAAAAATAAATTAATTAAGTAATAAAACAAAGGACTAGTCTTTAAAAAAATCTCACCTGAAATCAAGTGAGAGGCCTATTTTCAAGAAGCAGAGAGAAGCACTTAGGTACCAATGAGGCAATCACGTGTTGCGGTTTGTGCTTAACCCTGGCTGCACATAAGAATCACCTGGGGAAATTAAAACCGTACATATTGCCTAGTCCTCCAACCTGCATTATTTTAAGCAAAACCTCTGGGTTGAGCTAGGTAGCAAAATGTTACAAAGCTCCCCATGTCATTTGTATACACTGCCAGAGCTGAGAACCCCTGGTTAGGTGAAGAAATAAATGACCCTTATAACATGTGAGTTGTTTTGGAGAGCTAAATCAGGCAATATTGCTGGCTTTTTACTTTGCAATATTAATAGATGTCTTGATATGCAAGCCACCAACAAATCTTACACAACATCAATAAGAACTACAACTTACATCTGTGTTTTTATTGTCAATTTTCAGAGGCATATACGTATTAAGTTTAATTCTCAAAACTACTCTTAAGAATAGACAGAAAATATGTTCCTTTTTTTTTAAAGGTGAAAAAAAAAGAGCTCAGAAACTTCACTTGACTTACCCAAATTCAAGTTGTTGGTTCCTTTTTTTTTTTTTCGCTCTTCATTGATTTCCTCAATAAATATACTGAGTATTCAGTATGTGCTGAAAGCTTATGAGTTAATTAGTTCTGGGATGACAGCAGCAGGACATAGAATTCCAGGCTAGAGGAGGCCCCACGGTAACAGGAACATGGAATCATCAAACTGAAAGAATGTTTCCCGGGAAGAGTTTGTCAGAGGGAGCTAGGTCAGGGATCTTACACAGTTCTGAAATCACGGGAACTGGAGTTGACTTCTCTTCTGGTCTCAGCTGCTTGTCTTCAGCATTTACACTGTTCTCTTGTCTCCATTCCAGGTATTTAAACTCCATTTTCAACACAAACTCTTTGTTAAATATTTTGTTTTCCTGTTGTGGTACCGACTGCCCCTACACAAGCACTCCTGCTGCGACCACCACTCCAAACGTTCTATCTTCTCCCAACCACTGTATGAACATGTGACCAAGGGCTGGCCAATCCTGGCGTCTGTTCCCTCTGTTCAGTGATTGGTCTAAAATGTGGGTGGGTGTTTCCAGTATGGCCAACGTAGATCTTCGATGTGATTTCATTCGAGGATACGAGGAGGCAGTGCATCTCTCTTCCCGGTGGATCATGAGCTGTGAGATTCCTTCTCTTTTACCTCTTGAAGAAAGAGCTGTCTGTGGCAGGAGACCCTGATGTCAGCCCGCATAGAGGAGGGCCGAGCAACAGAACCAAGAGACGAAGAGAGTGGAAACTCGGACCATATGGTGCTGTGCCTTGCATCCACCTGTGCGTGGATTTCCCAATTACTTAAGCCAATAAATTACTCTTACTGCATCAAGATGTGTGAGTTGTATTTGTCAATTTTGTAACAGAAAATAATCTAGTCATTACACCGCCTGTCATAAAGACCTGGGGCATTTGAATATGTTTTTGATTAACCAGTTTCAGCTCAGAATGAAAACTGTAAGGACAATTCCTCCCCAATCATAGCCTTTGGCCTTGGGCACAAAGGACATTCCTCTAAGCATCACGGAGTATAGAGCCTACATTAGTGCAGTGCTTCTCGAGGTGCACTCCTGGACCAGCAGTGTATCACAGGGGAACTAGTTAGGAATGCAAATTCTCAGGCCCTTTCTAGGACTTACTAAACCTGAAAGTCTAGGTGGAGCCCAGCAATCTGCGTTTTAACAAGCCTTCCAGGTGATCCTGATACATGCTAAAAATAGAGAACTACTGCTGTAGAGTCCAAACATGTCCCTCTCCTTTTATCAGAGGTAAAAGCTAAAGCAAATTTTGAGTGATAATTTTATGAAACGTTTATTACATACACACAGATCTTCCTTGTCTAAACAATTTGCCAGACCTAGACAACCCGAAAGTGTGAACCTATTTCTGTTAATAAGGACAATAAACAGTAAAACTCATAGTAGCTAAAATTCATTGAATGCTTATTATATACAAGGAATCACACCACTTTCTTTACATGTGTTATTTCCTTTTTGGAATGTTGGCACTGTGAAACTTTTTGGTTTCAGTGTTTCCCCGGAATGAACTCTCAATACCCTGGTAACCATCCCTGGATTAAGACTCAGTAGGTACATCTATATTTATTTGTGAGATGCATTTTACTGTCTCAGGAGAGATAACATCATGTGAAAGAATCAGCAAAAAATTTCTGATGGTAAAAACAACAAGCTTTTAAGTTAGGGATGGAAAATCCTGGCAAATAATTCATTATTTGCCTGTTATCACAGAAGCACGCCTGGCCCAGGTGGAATGATGGCACAATTTACAAGCCACCTGTTTTCAATATGGTAACCTGAAGCTAATAAAAATACTCTGGTACTGTGGAGAGGGAATCATATGTCATTTATTTGGTTGTTGTTAGTGTTTTGAGCACTTGAAAGAATATTTGAGAGATTCTACTGTCGTAGTTTCAAATGCTGATTCATATCAGCCAGCTGGGTACCTTAAAAACTACCCAGGGGCTTGTGGAAGGTATAGTTTTCTGAGACTCTGAGTCAGATGATCTGGAATAGAGCCCAGGAATCTGTATTATATGAAAAGGCTTTTGCAGCTAGATCGAGGACCTTTCTAAATCAAGAACATTGGTTTACAAAATGTGCATTAATTATTTGGGGGAATTGTCACAAGGCCTACGGGCAATCCTTCAGTGACTGCCACCTTTATTTTGTATTCTGAAGTTTGGTGTAAGCCTTCATTTAAAAGAGGGAATGTGCTACAAATTTTAAAAATCTCTACTTTGGTTTATTCTTTTAAGATTATAGGAGGATTGGGACTGGAGTCCAGGCCTCTGTCTCCCATTACAGTGCCCCTTTTGCCTGCATCAAAGGGCCAACAAGGATCCAGGACTGTTGAAGGGAAGAGAGTTTGCTCAGAATTCTCTAGCTTTCCAGTTACGAGGCAGGTTTAGGGGCATGATAATTTGGTCAGGTCCTCTGTGTCTTCTAGCTTAATGATACTCTCCATTTAAAGGCTGACCTTTATGAACTTAGCTTGTTCATTCACAGAAATCTGCTGAGAGGTTACACTACCACTGTGTGTGTTTGCCGATGTCCTGTGAGTCATAGAGAGAGAATGGTTAAAGTTGTAGTAGGCTTCGGGTTTAGAGCAGAGAAACTTACACCATTCTTTCTTCCTCTTTGGGGGATCTCCTCTTGGATCTGATTGGGCATCTTTTTGAGGAAATATACCAGAACGTAGGTTTTAAGATTCTTGTTCTGGAAATAAAGAAACACTATTTTATAAAACTCTGGTGGGGTGGGCAATTTATGATTATGAGACCTCAACACAGATTTTGGAGAACTAAAAAATATTCATTAACAAACACAAGTATCAAGATATTTAAGGCATAGGGTCAGAAACTGAGGTTCATGGAAAAGCAAGAAAAAGATTGGGCAAATATGTGCATATAATATACACAGGCCCCCCCACCCTCCCCCTCCACACACACACACACACACACACACACACACACACACACACACACACACACACTATGCATTGTCTCACAGAGGATATTTCTAAGTTTCCTTTGTAAATAGGAGGCAAGCAACAGAAAAAAATAAAGTTGTATGGTCTTTGTATTCCCTTACTAACTGGGATACATTCTGCTGATGGCCACACATGTCCTTCTAATAATCCACAAAGGGCTGGTTTTCTTCTCAACAGATGACCACAGGGCAATATGATACTCCTTTTCTTACAGAGCATAGAACTTTGACAGTTTTGTTCTTTTTGTTTTTCTTCCTAAAGAAAAATCATGTTAACCTGAAGTAAAGGATTAATAAGTTCTTTTACCACAGAAATGTTCAAGTTCTTGCCCCAAGCAGTTCCACGTCAGGATGTTAGGAATTGTGCCTCTTGCTTAGACAACTTGTTCCATTACATTATCCAAAGGAAGGGGTAATTAGTCAGGATTCTTCAGAGAAACAGAACCAGTAGGATGTGCATGTACAGAAAGAGATTTATTATAAGGAATTGGTTCATATAATTATGAAGGTGGGCGAGTCCCAAGATTGCAGGGTAAGCTGGAGACTATTGTGAATCAGAGTCAGTGGTGTAGTTCCTATCCCAATCCAAGGCATCCAGCTAAGTAGAACATGATCAGACCTTAATATGCAGACAGACTCAAAGGTTAAGTGAAACTGTAGAAAGTGTTCTAAATTATATTGTGTTCTTCAATTCCCAGTGTTAGGAAAGTAAAGTCACGATAGTATTTAAACTATTTTCTGCATACTTAAATAGTTTGACACAACTTTTCACATAACCTTATCGCATCAAAAGAAATCACTTTTGTCTTTAAATTGTCACAGAGCCAAGAGATATGATGGGTAAGAGGAAGATTTGTTTAGCTCATAGCACTGTAATTCAATTTTACTTCGACTTGTAATATATTGTTCTTTCTAATGGCCTCCCAGCCCCAAATTCCAGTATGGAGCCCACTATGTAGTCAGGGTGCCTGTATCTGACAAAATTCTCTGTTGCCTTAGGAGATTATATCTAAACACCTTTATTCTTTTATGCCAGTTTCATAAATCCTCATGCTGCCAGACTTTGAATGTGGTGTAAGTATCAACCCCCAAATAAGAAAGTAGATTCTGACAGAGCTATATAATCAAAAGTAATTTTCCTTTTGCAACCATTCCACAAAGAAATATAGAAAATTTGAAGTTCTTCACCTACTTCCATTGTCTTACATTAGTATTCTTTTTTGAGAGTTGTCATATGAAGCTAGGGCAAAGCTGAAATAATAATATCCTGCATCATTTTATTTTTTATTTTGGTACTTCTCCCCTAACTTACTGCCTGTCTCTTTTCAATATACTCACCATCCGTTCATATTGCCTGCCGGGCAATCTTTTCTCAAATCAAAGAGTTGAATTTTCTTATTATGTTTCAAACATTTTAGAGGTGTCCCTGTATTACTAGAGTCCCTTGCAGCTAAGCAACAGTCCCACGAGCTCCAGCCCATACAAGAAAAAGGAGAACGTATAGCTTGGGGGATTTGGGAAAGGAAGTGAAGAATAGTGCTAGGATTGCCCATGCTGCCTTTGACTTTGGAAATGAGCCCAAGGTGAAGGCAAAGACAGGTCATAATAAAGGCAACCAGAGTTTTTCAGAAAACATGGTGCAAATTTGTCTTCCAATTAAAAATAGAAGCATAAGTTTTTAAAAGTAAGTCTTTGGAGAGGAAGTTTCTCACCCCAGCTCCAAACCAGAGCACAGCAAGTTCTAAGTTCAAAGATAAGAGATGCATCTGTGATGCTTTTTAAATTTGGCAGAGAGGGGTGACAAACCAGAGAAGCACTGATAGTTGAGGGCTCTCCTCGTTCAGAGTGTGGGTACCGGTGTTACTGGGAAGTAGAGGAGGAAGGCTTAGGACATATTTTATGCATCCAGAGGGCTGTGAGAGAAGATTTCACAGAGCAAGAGGGATTTGCCTTATGGCCTAGATCATATATTCTATATACTGCTGCCAAAATTCCTTGACTGGAGAATAATGCAGCTGTAAGTATAGATGTGATCTGCCTGCCTGACATTTGAGATAGCTGGCGGCATTCTCCCATGCCTCAGCACCCTGCATAACCAGAAATAATAATGACAAAGGCCAGTCTTCATTGCAACCTTAATATATGTCAGGCACAAATAAGTGCTTTGCATTGCTAAGTGCTTTGCATACATTATCTCACTGAATCTTCCCAGAAATATAGTGAGCTATCACTATTACCACTTCACACATGAGGAGATGAAGTTGAAAAATATGAAGTACTTTGTCCATTCAGCTAGAGAGAGTGAGAAAATGAATACGATTCCAACACAACCAGCTACATAACTTGTGAGGTCCTTTGTGAAAAAAATATTATTTTCATTATTTCTAAAACTGCTCTATTGAGGTTATAATTAATACAAAAAATGCACATATTTAATGTATACAATTTGATGTGTTTGGACATATGCATACACCCATGAAATCATCACCACAATCAGGGTAATAGATGTATCCATCACTTCCAAAATTTTCCTTGTGTCTGTTTTTGGTTTTCAGTGTGTGTGTGTGTGTGTGTATGTGTGTTAAGAAGACTTAGCACGAGATCTACTCTCTTAACAAATGTTTAGGTGCTCAATGCAGTATTGTTAACTATAAGCAGTATGTCATACAACAGATTTCTAGAACTTATTCATCTTGCATAACTGAAACTTTATACCCATTGAACAACAACACCTCATTTCCCCTTCCTCCCAGCTACTGGCAACTGCCATTCTATTTTTCCTCTATGAGTTTGCCTATTTTAGATACCTAAGTGGAATCATGCAATATTTGTCCTTCTGTGACTGGCTTATTTCACTTAATATAATGTCCTCCTGGTTTATCCATGCTGTTACAAGTGGCAGGATCTATTTCTTTTTTAAGTTTGAATAATATTCCATTGTATGAATATACCACACTTTCCTTATCCATTCATCTGTCAATGGACATATGGATTGCATACATATCTTGGCTCTTGTGAAAAATGGTATAATAAATATGGCAGTGCAGATATCTCTTTGAGGTTTTGATTTCAATTATTTTGGATGTACACCCAGAAATGCGATTGCTGGATCATTTGGTAGTCCTATTTCTAATTTTTTGAGGAATCCCCATTCGGTTTTCCAAAGTGGCTGAAACATTTTACTTTCAAAACTGCAAGTGTTCCAATTTCTTCACATCCTCACCAATATGTTTTATTTATTTATTTTTGTGTACTAACCATCTTACCAGGTGAGGTGATATCTCATTGTGGTTTTGATTTGCATTTCCCTGATGACTGGTGAGATTGAGCACCTTTTCATCTACTGGTTGGCCATTTTCATGTCTTCTTTGGACAAATGTCTATTCAAGTCCTTTGCCCATTTTCTAATTGAGTTTTTTGGGTTTTTTCTGCTTTTGAGTTGTAGGAATTTCTTGTATATTTTGGATATTAGCCCCTTAACAGATACATGGTTTGTGACTATTTTCTCCCATTTTGTAGGTTGCCTTTTAATTTTCATTGTTTCCTTTGCTGTGCAGGAGCTTTTAACTTTGATGTAGTATCATCTGTCTATTTTTGCTATTATTGTTACCTGTGCTTTTGGTGTCATATGCAAGAAATCATTACTAAGACCAATGTCAAGCAACTCTCTTCCTATGTTTTCATCTATAAGTTTTATAGTGTCAGGTCTTACATTGAAGTCTAATCTATTTTGATTTTAATTTTGTCTATGAGTAAGATAGGGGTCCAGTTTCATTCTTTTGCATACAATTATCTAGTTTTCCCAACACCATTTCACAAAGAGACTATCCCTTCCACATTGTGTATTCTTGACAGCCTTGTGGAAGATCAGTTAACCATATATATGTGGATTTATTTTGGGGTTCTCTATTCTGTTCCATTGGACTATATGTCTGTGTTTATGCCTGTACCATACTGTTTGCATTACTGTAGCTTTGAAATATATTTTGAAATAAAGAAGTGTGATGGCCCCAGCTCTGCCTTTGTTTCTCAAGATTTAATTTGTCCTTTTGTGGTCTTTTTTGGTACTATATGAATTTTAGGATTATTTTTTATATGCCTGTGAATAATGCCAGTGGGATTTTGCTTCGGATAGTATTGAATCTTTAGATCACTTTGAGTAGCATGGACACTTTAATAATATTAATTATTCCAATCCATGAATGTGTGATGTATTCTCATTTATTCATGTTTTCTTTCATTTCTTTTATCAATGTTTTATAGTTTTCAGCATACAGATCTTTCACCTCCTTGGTTAAACTTATTCCTAAGTATTTTATTCTTTTTGAGACTATTATAAATAGAATTGTTTTCTTCATTTCCTCTTTGGATAGTGTGGTATTGTATAGACATGAAACTGATGTTTGTATGTTAATTTTGTACCCTGCAACTTTACTGAATTTGTTTATTAGCTCTAACAGGTGTGTGTGTGTGTGTGTGTGTGTGTGTGTGTGTGTGTGGAGAATTTAGGGTTTTCCATGTATAAAATTGTGTTATCTGCAAACACAGATAAATTTATTTCTTCCTTTCTGATTTGGCTGCCTTTTATTTCTTGTTCTTGCCTAATTACTCCTGTTAGGAGTTCCAGTGCACTATGTTGAAAAGAAGTAGCAATGGTGGGCATCCATGATTTGCTCTGGATCTTAGAGGAAAAGTCTTCAGTATTTTACCATTGAGTGTGATGCTAGTTGTGGGCTTATTTTATATGGCCTTTATTATGTTGAGTTAAATTCCATCTATGTCTAGTTTGTTGAGTGTTTTTATTACAAAAGTGTGTTGAATTAGTCAAATGCTTTTTTTTGCATCCATTGAGATGATCAAATAATTTTTATCCTTCATTATGTTAATATGATAGATGGCATTTACCGATTTGCATATGTTGAACAATCCTTGCATCCTAGAAATAAATCCCACTTGATTATGGTTTTTTTTTTTTCTTTTTTTGCAGTACACGGGCCTCTCACTATTGTGACCTCTCCCATTCTCCCATTGTGGAGCACAGGCTCCGGATGCGCAGGCTCAGCAGCCATGGCTCACGGGCCCAGCTGCTTTGTGGCATGTGGGATCCTCCCGGACTGGGGCATGAATCCGTGTCCCCTGCATCGGCAGGCGGACTCTCAACCACTGCGCCACCAGGGAAGCCCTTGGTATATATTCTCTTAATGTTCTGTTGAATTTGATTTGCTAGTGTTTTGTTTGAGAACAGTTGCATCTATGTTCATCAAGGATATTTGTCTGTAATGGTCTATAATTTTATTTTCTTAGAGTGTCCTTATTGGCTTTGGTATGAGGGTAATGCTGACGTAGTAAAATGGGTGAGTCTGAGAAGGTTGGTGTTAATTCTTGTTTAAATGTTCAGCAGAATTCACCAGTGGAACCATCTGGTCCTCAGATTGTTGCTCTTGTTGTTAGGAGGCTTTTGATTACTGATTCAATGTTCCTATTTGTTATTGGTGTGTTCAGTTTTCATTTTCTTCATGATTCAGTCTTTGTAAGTTGTATATTTCTAGGAATTTATCCATTTTTCTAGGTTATCTAATTTGTTGGCATATGGTTGTTCATAGTAGTCCCTTATGAACCTTTTTATTTCTGTGGCATCAGTTGTAATGTTTCCTTTTTCATTATTAAATTTTATGAGTCTTCTCTCTCTTTTTTTAGTTAGTATAACTAAAGGTTTGTCAATTTTATTTCTCTTTCCAAAGAGCCAACTCTTTGTTTCAGTGATTTTTTATATTGCTTTTATAGTCTACTTCATTTCCTTCTTCTGTGATTTTTATTATTTCCCTCCTCCACTAACTTTGGACTTAATCTGTTCTTCTTTTTCTAGTTCCTTCAGTTTTAAAGATAGGTTGTTTATTTGAGAGCTTTCTTGTTTTTAAATGTGGATAAAGTGAGTTCTTCAAGTTGAAACAAATGGCACGAAACAACAACATGAAAGCATATGATAGTATAAAACTCATTGGTAAAGGTAAATACAAGGACAAATACAAAAAAAGCCCACAACAGTAATTCTGTAAAGGTGGTTTGTATATCACTTTTAATTTTACTGTAAAAATTAAAAGACAAATGTATTAAACTGTATCCACAAAAATTTGATAATAGATTTATAATATTAACATGTAAATCATGACATTCATAACATAATGAGTTATTTTTTTCACCTCTACCAATCCGTAGTTCTGGCCTTTTATTGCCACCCTGTTAATGTCTAAGAGAAGATATTCATCTCTAGATTAGAAATCAATGTTTTACGGCTGAGGTATTTTTGTTATGGTAATTGTGAAATTTTCCAGCACAGACATGGTGAGGTTCAGTGAGATATATCAAAGTGTGCATGCCCTTGAGCTTTCTGAAAGAGAGACGCTGTAAAAATCAAATCAGGTATTAACATTATCACAACTTTAATAGCAGCAACCAGCAAAGGTCTGCCTTTGGAGTGTTTATTCTCATCTAGACATGACCATGCATTTGTGAGTTAATATTTAAATGCTTACAATGCTTGGACTTTCCTTGTGGCACAGTGGTTAAGAATCCACCTGCTAATGCAGGGGACATGAGTTTGAGCCCTGGTCTGGGAAGATCCCACATGTCATGGAGCAACTAAGCCCATGCACCACAACTACTGAGCCTGCGTTCTAGAGCCCACGAGCCACAACTACTGAGCCTGCAAGCTGCAATTACTGAAGCCTGCGTGCCTAGAGCCTGTGCTTCACAATAAGAGAAGGCACCGCAATGAGGAGCCCATGCCCTGCAACAAAGAGTAGCTCTCACTTGCCACAACTAGAGAAAGCCCACACACAGCAACGAAGACCCAACACAGCCAAAAATAAATAAATAAATAAATGCTACGAGGCTCATTTTTTACTTTATTTGAAAATAGTAAAGTGGTGGTGATTTTATATTTCTATTTACATTGCAGGGGGGCCACAGGGGGTATATACTATGATCCAGACGTGCATATTACTGGAAGATGTCTGCTATTTTATAGCTGTGGCTTGGAGCCCTCATACGCTGCTAATGGGATGAAGTTATATGCTCTCCTTTAGTTTCTGATGTGTAGTGACTTTCATATCATTTGGGGGGTCTAAAAAACCCTGCAGGAAGACATCAGTGAACAGTTGTTCCAAGTAGGTTAGTCTTTTTTCTCTCCTTTTACTTTCTTTTATTCTTATTCATTTATTTATATACATTCAGCCTCTGTGAGTCAAAAATCTCTCATTGGGGTTAGGTTTGCTCCAAGGAAGGTAAGACTTTAGAAAAGAACTATGGGCTTCCCTGGTGGCACAGTGGTTGAGAGTCCGCCTGCCGATGCAGGGGACGTGGGTTTGTGGCCCGGTCTGGGAAGCTCCCACATGCCGCGGAGCGGCTGGGCCTGTGAGCCATGGCCACTGAGCCTGTGCGTTCGGAGCGTGTGCTTCGCAATGGGAGAGGCCACAACAGTGAGAGGCCTGCATACCGCAAAAAAAAAAAAAAAAAAAAAAAAAGACTATGTTCCTCAAACATCAGAGGGGGGTGGGCCAGAATAGAGAGAGAAAAAAGTCAGGAAGAAAAGGAAGGTGGTGATTACATAAATGAATTAGACAGGAGGTAAGGAAGCTTTCAGAAGAGACAAGGGATCTATCAGTCAATTTTCTCTCTCTTTGAAAAGCATAGCAATGCGATTTTATGTCTTTCAAATAGATTCTAAACAGTATTCTTCTAAATTAAAACATTTGAAAAAAAGGAAAACAAACAGACTAACTTTTTGCATTAAGTACACCTTAGCAATGAGATAACCCTGAGTAGGAGGAAAGGGGCAGGGGAACAGATTTTTTTTTTTTTTTTTTTTTGCGATACTTGGGCCTCTCACTGTTGTGGCCTCTCCCATTGCAGAGCACAGGCTCCGGACGCACAGGCTCAGCGGCCATGGCTCACGGGCCCAGTTGCTCTGTGGCATGTGGGATCTTCCTGGACCGGGGCACGAACCTGTGTCCCCTGCATCGGTAGGCGGACTCTCAACCACTGCACCACCAGCAAAGCCCGGGACAAATTTTTTAAAAAACAGTATTCTTAGTTTTGTTTTATAATTGAGCCATGAGTTAAATTTTTTGAATTGGTTACTAGTTTATTAAGATTTGAAAGTGAAAGAATCTATTACTGGCTTTATTGTCATGATCAAATATTCCAGGCATCTTTATGCCTAAGAATTCACTTTCAATGCAATTGCTGGAAGAGATTAGTTTATGACATGGGAGCAAACTCAATTTGAAAAAAAAATTCTTTTTGAGCTCTTATTCTGTGCATAGCACTGGGCCTCATGGAGCATACAAAAGAAAAGAAGACATCATGACTGGGCATATAATCAGCACATGTGGAACAATTAAAGGACAGTACAAGGCAGCTCATGGTGGGACTCAAGTGTGGTATGACTGTAAACACTCAGGGAGATCAGAGGAAGGATGGATTGTGTCAGGTGGAGTGAGGCTTAAACAAACGTTTAAAGGGTATAAAGCTTTCAGATAAGTCACAAGGGAAAGAAGGAGATATGCAGGCATGAAAAATAGCCTTGGACCAATCTGGAGGTGGGTAGATGAGACCTGAGTTCATAAGGCAGAGATTAATACTGGAAGTTAGATGATATGAACTAGACAGTAGGGGAAGATGAAGTTATGTGTGCATAGTAAACATTTATTAAATGCCTAATGTGTGCTGGGCACCACTTGAACAATTGGGGTTACAAAAGCAAGCAGGATTTAATACTCTAGAATTTCACTGTCCCCTAAAAGAACCAAACATGTAAGTCAATAATCACAAAAGTAGTGTACTATACACAATAATGGAAGTTTTAAGATCTAGTGGCAATAAGAAAGGGTATCATTTAGGTAGGAGTTGATAGAAATAAATACAGTCTCTTTCTCATTATAGGGTTCAGATCAGAAACTTGGATTCAGGCACTTCGGTGTGGCTACCATGGGAAAAATCCTAAATGCCAAAGATGTGAACTGTCCTTCCTGCAAATCAAGTTCTAGTGTCTTCTAACTGAAAAGCAGTGGTCCTTTCATCTGGTGTATTCAGCCTTTGCATCACCACTGACAATTCAGGGGTTTAACAAACTTAGCAGGGAGAAAAAAGACCCAGATTCAAAGAATGTTTTCAACTCTTTAGGATGCATTTATAATAGAACACACCCCCCTTTGAGAGCAACATAAGTTCTGCAGATTCAAGCTTCTGTAGTTTGAAAATCAAATGGATTGTTTGAGGGAATGTGGTTTCTGCTGATAATTGGAAGAAGGATAAGAAGGTTATAAACAATGGGCTGAAAAGTAAACAACATTTAAGGAACAATTTTACTCGGTATCTCTACTTCTTATAATTAAGTCTCAGCTCAGTAATTTGTTTGGAACTCAATTTTCGATAATTTTTTGCAAGTCATAAGATGCTAGGTCTATGGGTAAACTAGTTGTGTTTAACCTACTGAAGTTATGGTTGAAGAAATATAGAAAGGTTGTGGTGAAGTTTTAACTATTGTATATATTGGAAAACTGTTGTCATGGAAGTAAGGAGAAATGGGTCACTTTATTTGTAGGCATTATAAAAAATTCAATATTCATTCATTCATTCATTTATTCATCCATCCACTAAATATTGAGTACTTTCCATTGGCTAGGCATTGTGTTATTGTTTGTTAAGATTCTAGGATTAGGCAAGTTTCGTCTTTTTTTTAACTGAAGTGTAGTTGATTTACAATATTGTGTTAGTTTCAGGTGTACAACTACAGCAAAGTGATTTGGTTATATATATATGTATATATCTATATTCTTTTCTTCTATTGTGTTCCATTATAGGTTATTATAAGATACTGAATACAGTTCCCCATGCTATACAGTAAATCCTAGTTTATATATGGTAGTGTGCATCTGTTAACCCCCTACTCCCAATTTATCCCTCCCCCCTTCCCAATTTGGTAGCCATAAGTTTGTTTTCTATGTCTGTGAATCCATTTCTGTTTTGTAAATAAGTTCATCCATCATATCTTTTAGATTCCACTTATAAGTCATATCATATAATGTTTGTCTTTCTCTGTCTGACTTACTTCACTTAGTATGGTAATCTCTAGGTCCGTGTTTCATCTTTGAAATCCCGTTAAGCAGTTTGCGACAGTGTATTGTAGTAATAATAATGCTAGCTAACACTTATTGTACACTTACTCTGTGCCAGGCTCTTTTCTAAGTATTAACTCATTTAATAATCTTACATATTTTGTGAGTATATTATTATTATTATCTTTCTTTTACAATTGAAGCAACGGAAGCTCAGAAGGAGTAAGAAACTTGCCAAGGCTACACAGCTATACAGTATTCCAATTCAGGCAGCCAGAATCTGATCTCTTAAATACTTTGATAAATATTGTATGCATCTTGTTCAACAATCAACAAGAATGTATTGAGTATATCCACTGACCTATGAACCTTTCAAGAGCAGAGACTTTTTCTATACTATCTCCTTATGCTCAGCACCTAGCATGGAAAGCCATTATAGATATTTAACTAATGTTATTGGATAAACACCTCAAGGAATACTCAAAATATAGAAGATAAGCTTTCTACTTCAACCTGTTTATAGCCTAGTTACCAATGTAACTACACTTTACATTTGTTAAGAAAAAAATTTAAAAACTTCGAAATAAGGCAAAAGTGTATATAAAATGTCCACTGAAAGTCACGCTACTTCAGTTGTTTAACAGTTCCACCCAAGAACTATCTCATTCTTTAGGAAAACATACCTGTGTTTGACTTTGCTATTTACTAATTAATTACATGCAAATACTATGAACTTGTAGATTTCTCCGTGGTAGACATGATGACTCCAAAGGTTATAGTTTTATTGTCTTCTAGGTCACTAACCACTTTTCCTAGCAATCCCAGTCTAACAATGATTTTTTTAATACCTCGAAATAAATATTCATTTCCTTACATGATCACGGGACCAACCTTACCATCTTACTAGTTTCCTTATTAATGCATTAATACATATCTACCATATAATCATTCTGTATTTGTATACAAGTCATGTTTTGCAAGTTTTAAATTTATACTTTGACCCCTTCCTCATCAGGATTTTTTTTTTTTTTTTTTTGCGATACGCGGGCCTCTCACTGTTGTGGCCTCTCCCGTTGCGGAGCACCGGCTTCGGATGCGCAGGCCCAGCGGCCATGGGTCACGGGCCTAGCTGCTCTGTGACATGTGGGATCTTCCCGGACCGGGGCACGAGCCCGTGTCCCCTGCATCAGCAGGAGGACTCTCAACCACTGCGCCACCAGGGAAGCCCCCTCATCAGGATTTAATGCAAAATATAAAGAACAATCGGCCCTCCGTATCTTTGGGTTCCAGATCAGTGGATACTGAGGGCTGACTATGGGACTTGAGCATCATAGGATTTTGGTATCAGGGCGGGTCCTGAAACCAGTCCCCCACGGATACCAAGGGATGATGGTGTATCGTCTAAACATTTGTTTACATGAGGATAATAATCACAGCTAACAATTATTAAGGCATTATTCTAAATGTACTCTATGGATTATCTAATTAAATCCTTAGAACAACCTTGTGAAAACAGTGCTATTACCAGCTCCTTTAGATGTTGAGGAAGAAAGAAGGTAAGTGACCTGCTTCAGTCCACTCAGCTGGTACTGGTGAAGACTGTAGGATTTTGAAGTCAAACAGCCTGATTCCAAAGACTACCCTACTAAAACCCACCCTAAACCCCTACAAACACATGAACCCTAACGCTTCAATACATCACTGTAATGTAAATTAATACATTAACACACAGACAACGGGCTAAACCGTGATAACTGTTACTTGTTGAATGTTAGACTGTGACAAGTGCTTTACATCTAATAACCTTTAATCTTCACAACATTTTGATGTAGTCACTATTCTCATCCCAGTTTGACAGAAGAATCTAGGGCTTAGAGAAATGGAGTTTTATCTAAGGTCACACAGCTGGGGCTCAAGAGAGTCTGGTGTGCATGACACCAAGGCCATCTTCTTAAACACTTTTGAGTCTCAGAAAATCATACACTGCTCTAATATCTTTAAAATTACGTCATAATGTTGGAGCTGGTTCCAGCGAGAAGGGTCATTTAGCTAAATGGTCTTTATATTGGCAGAATTGACTCTAACTCATGTTAGAGTCAACTGTTGTTCACATTCTTACCTAAGCTTATCACAGAATCTGGATAAGTGGAAATATTGATGGTGATGATTAAACTAGAATTTTAGTCATTCACTATATATGGGAAACTATCAGCAAAGATTTTAGAGACCATTAGCAAGACAAAGGTACCAGAAACAATCATTTTAATGTAACCAATAAGAAGAATTTTTAACATATTAGTGTGGGAAAGTTGAAGATAAACATTCAGGGTGTGAAAGACACTGGACACTTAGGATGCCATAAAGATTTCTCTAGTCACAGGGAATCTGTTGGTCTATTTGGCTGTGAAACACACACACACACACACACACACACACACACACACACACACACACACCACACTCACTCCTTGCATATCTTACATTGTCTTCTAACTACATCACATTCCTCTCTGCTTTGTGTAATTTACTGGAATACATTTGCACCTTCATTGTGTCTTTCACTTACCTAAATCCTATGCAGACTTGTCTCAAAAGCATTATCTTCTCTTTTTAAAAAAAATTTTTATCGGGGAATAGTTGTTTTACAATGTTGTGTTTATTGGGGTATAGTTGTTTTAAAATGCTGTGTACAGTGAAGTGGTGTTCCCTGTGCTGTACAGCAGGTTCTCATTAGTTATCTATTTTATTTTTAAAAATTATTTATTTATTTATTCTTGGCTGCTCTGGGTCTTCGTGGCTGCACTTGGGCTTTCTCTAGTGGCGGTGAGCGGGGGCTACTCTTCGTTGTGGTGCATAGGCTTCTTATTGCAGTGGCTTCTCTTGTTCTGGAGCAGCAGCGGGCTTCAGTAGTTGTGGCACATGGGCTCAGTAGTTGTGGCTCACGGGGTCTAGAGTGCAGGCTCATTAGTTGTGGCACATGGGCTTAGATGCTCTGTGGCATGTTGGATCTTCCCAGACCAGGGCTCGAACCCACGTCCCCTGCATTGGCAGGCAGATTCTTAACAACTGTACCACCAGGGAAGCTCATAGTTATCTATTTAATACATATTAGTGTATATATGTCAATCCTAATCTCGCAATTCATCCCACCCCTCCCCCTTTCCCCTCTTGGTGTCCATATGTTTGTTCTCTATGTCTGTGTCTCTATTTCTGCCTTGCAAAACGGTTCATCTGTACCATTTTTCTGGATTCCACATATATGCGTTAATATATGATATTTGTTTTTATCTTCTGACTTACCTCGCTCTGTATGACAGTCTCTAGGTCCATCCACGTCTTCTACGCAGACTTCCCTGGAAACTCCATGCCTAAATCATCTCCCTACTGCTTCATATTCCTATCACAGAGATTTTCAAATTGTTTAAAATCCCCATTGTATGCTTATTAAAATCCTGATTGCTAGGCTCCTCCCCCAGAGACATTGAATCAATAGGGCTTAGATGGGATTTCAAACCAACAGATCTGGGGAATCTATAGTTTTAACTAGCTCTTCTGGTAATAGTGATTTAGGTGATCTGAAAACCAGATTTTGAGAAGTACTGTCCTGAGATTTTAGGTGTCAGAGATGAAATGTAAATTCATTTGTTTGACCAAAGGGTAAGCATTTACAGGCCTTCTCTCTGTACGCTCTTCTATACTTGCCTGCCCACTTCCTTGAAATTTTATTAAACAGAATAAGGACACTAGACACAGAGAGATACAAAACCAGAGTCAGGAGAGAAAGTGAAGTTTTGCTGCTCAAAGCCCAAAGAAAACCAGAGAAAGATAAGAAATAGGAAGAAAACTTAGGCAATCTATATAATGAAAAACAGAGGAAAAGATGGAGGAGAGAAAGACAAGAAAGCAAGCACAGAGAGAATAAATTAGGGGGGAGAGTATTTTTGGCACTAAGTGGTGCAATGTGATATCACTGGGAGATAAGGAAGAGAGATGTGAAAAGCTATTGCTGTGGGTGATGAATGGGTCCCCTATGATGGTCTTGGAAAAACACAATAAAGAATGCAATTTTTTTTCAATTATTTTTTACCCTTAGACTACTAAGAGTTTCTCAAGTGAAGTTCTATATGGAGAGTGACCCACATGAAGGTTCCAAAATTTATTAAAGTTACACAAAGAAAGTACACTGCTCTCAAAATGCTTACTGTCTGGTTGAAGAGATAAGACATGAGTGCAAGTGTACTCAGAGGTGCAGGAAATGGCCTCACAGCCAGATCTTGGTGCAACTTGCTGGGAAGTGGGGAGAGAGGAGTTTTCAACAGCTAGTCAGTCTCACTATTCTTTGACTTCCACAGCCCTTATCCGGGTGAATGTTGTTAGACTTACCACATTGCACTATAATTGCTCTTCAGTATAGGAATCATGTCTTATTCATCTCTGCAGCCCTATGGCCTGAAAGGGTGCCTTGATGTCTATGCTTTCAGGAAATGATTGCTGAGTCAATATCCCAATTAATGCCAAGTTGAGCTTCGTGTGAATCCTTTAGCCTAGTTTTACTCTTCTCACACACACAAAAAGAAGATATGGAACCACTTTTGCATACTGACTTAAAACTGGTAATATCATTAAGAATTAGAGATACTATATCTGTTATAATAGCCATAGATTTCACAAGGCAGAAGAAGGGAGTATAACATTAGGTGGAATTGAGACCATATAATAGTTCCCTTGAAAGTATGGTATCACTCTCCCTTTTACAAAGGGAGACAAAGAAAATGAATATCGCAGCCATTGAATAAAATAAATTTGATGATACTATCGTCATTGCAATTAAGAAAGATAATTCTTAAAGAAGAGTGAGACAGAGACAGAGAGGTAGAGAGAGAGCATAGATAAGCACGAGAAAGAGAATATGAAGAAATAAAAACATTCTCCAGGATTAATTTTTATCCTGGGCACACAGTATATTCATCCTCTGAATCGCCTTAATTCATCTCTGTCTGTTGCTCTGATTCGGATGATAGACTGGCTCAGTTAAATTGAAATTGAGTTAACTTGACAACCAAAGAGTGGCATTGTTACTGGCTGAAAATCATTAGTTTTGATGTGATAAACTCCTTTCTAATGGGGGCATTTTTATTACCACTACAGTTTTTTTGTTTCAGCGACTTTTTCTAATAATGTCAATATTTCAAGTAAGCCAGAGGAGAAACAAAACAACCATATACTCCTTTCTCCATTATTCTTACACTTTAAAAATTCCTTGCTGCCCTAGTTTGCTTAATGTAAAATGAAAAATCAATATTATCAAGAACACACCAAAAATTGTGATTATAATGTATTAATTCTGAGGTTTTATCAGCATATAAACATAGAAACAAATATGAAATATACTACATCTGCGTATCAGTTGGAAGTTTAAACCTACTGGGAATAAAACCCAGCTGTCTGACAACGTCTTAGTCAGTAAATGTCCTGCTTTGGGAGCCTGCTGTATAATTACTGTCTTTGTCCCAGACATTCAAAGATGCATTTCTCGTTTAGGCACAATGCAGTCACAAGCATAGCTGCATATTGTCATCTCCAGAACTTAAACAAACAAACTATATATATCTTTCCTTAGAGATTTGTATTTAATTGGTCTGGTCTGTGGTGCAGCCAACAGTGGGATTTCTCAAAGATCCCTAGGTGATTTACCATGAGGACTAATATGCTGATTGACAACTTGTCTTTAGATGTGTTCAGTTGTCCACTCAGAAGGTTGGACTCAAAAGCATTAACTGAGAAATCCTTCCCTCCAACATGATGGTGAGCAGGTCACCTCTTGTGTGGTAGCTTGATAGACTGGTAGTGGCTGCCTGGAATACAGTATTAAAAAGGATATTAAAGCCACATGTGGCCTCAGGAGGACATGGTGCCCTGATTTACTAGGGACAGGAAGAGTGAGTAAACACCAGGTATGGCTCACGCCTGAATTTGCAAATATATATGCTTCAATTATGTTTAGTTCAGGTGGAATTCATATTTAATAAGTGAACTCAATTCAGCAAAGAATCAGAATACTCCTCCGAATCCAGATTGAGGCAAGAATGCTCTTTGTCCTCATTCTTTTTCACTTCCTCTTTCTCTATTGACACAGTTTCAGCCTTGACTAGGTGACAACAGAAAATGTTGCTTAAAAGGGGTCATAATGCATTCTTGGGACTTGAATTTCTTGAAGTCAGGAATCGTGTTGTATAATCTTTGTATCCCCAGCACCTAAAATAAGGTTTGCCATGTGGGTGCTAATATAAACATTCAGTGCCTTCAAATGACTTCACTCAAGCCTACTTTCTGAAGTACATATCTTCTTAACTTTAAGAACTACTACTTCTACTTGTTTTAAACGTTCCTTATTCTATCTCTTCCTCCGTGTTTGGTTATTTGGGCATTGTGCTGGTACTGTTGGATGGAAGGTGTCTTTGGCTGGGAAAAGCTTCATTTTTAGTCTGATAATCTTCCTGTACTGTTTCTTGTGCATCCTGCTGCACTGCCTCCGAAGAGTGTCTCTCTGTGGGGTGGTTGTGTTTGACAAAGATGGTGGCCACATTATCTCCCATTGCTTATACTCCCCTGCAGTGTGACCTGGACACTCCTGCATCAAGAGGTAGGATTTTATTCCTCCACCTCCTCGAATCCAGGCAGCTTCTGTACTGCTTTTATAATAGATACGGTGGAAGTGATGCTGTGCTTTTCTTGAGCATAGCCCTTAGCTGTCCTGGCAGCTTCATATGTCTCCCCGCTGGAAGCCAGCAATCTCGTAAGATTTGTGTCTACCCTGAGGCTCTCTGCTGTGAAAGCCCTAAGCTAGTGTGGAAATGCAATGTGGTGAGAGAGAGAGAGGCCAAGGAGCAGCAAGAAGCCAGCTGTGCAGATGAAGAGACCTTGGGTGTGGGTCCTCCAGCCCCAGCCAGCAACTGATGCCACAGGGTTCAGATTCAAACTGATCAGCTGAGCCCTTCCTGATTTTCTTTCCCACAAGAGTCTGAGCAAAACAAAAATTAATAAAAATATTTTTAAGTCACTAAGTATCAAAGTAGTTTGTTACGCAGTAAAAGCGAACAGGGAAAGATTCTGATCACATCTTAGCAGCCACTGTCTTCCCTCCACGATGCTGTGCTTTCTGCCTAATGACCTCTATTCGAGGACAAGTTTCAAATCACCAGTGCCTGACCACATGGTCAAAATATTTCTGGACTCACAGAGATCTCTTTGACTCCCAGCTTCACCTGATGCTGGGGGTATGACTTTGGACCTAACATTTTCCTTTTCTGAGCCTCAATTTTCCTGTTTTGTAAAATGAAGTGAATACTAGATAATAATGGCCTTGGGTTTAAATGCAACGTATAAAAAGCACTGAGCGGATGGCTTAGCTCACTTTAAGTGCCTAGTAAATGGGACTTCTTAAAAACTGCAAAACATCAATACCGGTTTTCTGCTTCTGTTTTGTTGTTTCACTGATTATTGGCTAAACTGAGCGGCTGTGCCTTGTGTATTCTCCTAACTATATCCTAGTTACACTGGGAGACTCACATTCTCAGAGTTTGGAAATAATCATGTCTTCTTAGGAACTTCAGCCCATGACGGTTCCTTTGTGAGGAGCCAGCCTGGCTCGCTATCCCCATCACTTTAGGTCAGAAGGAAGAGCTTCCAAAAGAGACTGCCTCTGGATAGGTCCTCCCTTAGGAAGCAGCAGAATGTCTCCTCTGATTCTCTCTTCTTTATTATTTATTTCATGGAATGTCCCCTTCTTTCACAGATGTGGGATGAGGGAGGAAATGGTTGTGTTTAATATGCAAAAGTTATGGCTGGCATTTAAGTTTATAATTATCGTTGGGTGTAGAAGCTATGGGGACAAACCAACGGCACTCAAAGGCGAGTGTTTCCTGAACTCTCTACCCCATACTGTTGGCTGTTCTTTGAAGCATCTTATTTCCCCAACAGCCTGAGGGCTCCTTGAAGTCGGACAATGCTGTTTTCTTCTTGTGCATGTAGATAGACTTTCTACAGTTCTGAGCACATGCAACATTTATTGGAATAAAAGATATACTCAACTGAATAGCGAAAAAGTGGCTAATGAGAGCCAATGATATCTTAGACCTTCTCATGTTATCTTATTTAAAATACGGTCCCTAAAGTACCACCTTATTGAAGGTAGGCAGGACTACTACAGTAAACAGACACTGAATATCTCATTGCTCATTCTAAGGTAGTGTTTCTGATCAGGGGGTGTGAATGAAATGCTCAGGTCCTTTTCATTTTGTGGCTCCATCTTCATTTAGAGTTATGTCTATATAGCCAGTGTAGCAGGAGACCCACCTCCTCGCTTTGAAATCAACAGCCGGTAAACAGCACACATCACTTTTGCTTCTCGGGGTAGAAATTAGCCATACAACCTCATCTAAATCCAAAAGGTAAAATTCAAGGAGGCAATGGTTTGGCTGTTCTTTATATAGGGGATGCCCTGTGTGGTGTTTCATACCATACTTGGCTTCTACCCACTGATGCCAGTCACACGCCCTTTCCCCAACCAGTTGTGACCCCCAAAATTGTCTCCAGATGTTGCCAAATGTCCCCTTGAAACTCTACCCCAAGTGGTTAACAGAGGCTGGTTACTAGCAGAATTTCTTGACCCTGTTTTACAGAAAGGTAGATAAGGGAACAGCTTGTTAAAACTCCTTAGCTTGTAAACTGCCCTCACTGATTAAACTTACCTTAGTTATTTTGTTTCTTTTCTTTTTTCTCTTTCTTTAACTGCAAACCCTCCAAGCCTCAGATATCTCAGGTAATATATCACAAGACTCCTTAAGCACCCTTACAGACATTGCCTTCAATGTATGGGTAGCTATAGTAATGAGGGCTTACATTGTTGTTCAGCAACTTGGAGTCAGCTCTTGTCTAGTCTGAGCCAGCTAAGACCGGTTTGGACCACTGACACTAAACTAGGCCTGCACAGGTGTCTGATGAATGACGTTTTGATGTCACAGGGCCAACAACTCCACCCTCAGATAATGCAAAACATCTCCATTTTTGAACATGCATCCCATGAAGAAGCTAACTCAGGTACACCTGCACAGAACACCAATTTCCTTACCTTTTCCCTACCTCCAATCACCTTTCCCCACACTTAAGACCATCCTGCTTCTTTATCCCATAAATATTCCCAAGCCCCTTGCCTTCAGGGAGGTAGATCTGAGTCTTGATCTCCCGTCTCCTCGTTTGGCTGCCTGGTGAATAAACTCTTTCTCTGCTGCAAAGCTTAGCATCTCAGCGTTTGGTGTGCTCTGCATCAGGCAAATGACCCTGGTTCATTTCAGGAACACCCTGGGGTATAAAATCACCCATGGTTGAGAAACTCTAGACACACCCAATGTGCATTAGTGGAATAGGGATAGGATGATCACAATAAAAACTATTTAAAAAGAGAAAAAAAGAAAACAGACATCAGTCTGGTCCATTGCCATGATGGGATCTTGGGAACAGGCACTGAAGACCCCTGGCAGTGAAGGAAGTTCCGTGACTGAAATCGTCATATCCGCTTCTGCTCTCTGGGAAGAACACCCTCTGGGATGCTCTTCCTTGCCTGTTTCTCTCCTGGCCATATCTTAAGTGCACGTAGGTGCCTATATGGAGCTTTTGTAGCCTGCCTGCTGCTGGTGCAAGTTTTGAACCCTTGGGATGTTTTAGGACTTGAGCAGTTAAAGGCATCTTTAGGCCAGGCTTATGCTTTCACTGGCAATGCAATTCTTTTAAAAACTTTTGATGTATTTGCTTCTAGGGAGTTCTAGATAGCAGCAACAATGTCCTAAGCTTTTGCCTAGATGCATCCTCCATATTTTTTTTCTTCTTTGTTCCCATGCCTCTTTCTCTTAAATTAATGGCACTTACCTTGAGGTGATCTGAAATAAAAGTCTTGGGTAGATATATAACCACCTTTATCTTTGCTACAAGGCTGAGATCCTTTTTTTTTTTTTTAAACTGAGCTGTTTTAATAGGCCTTCTTTAAATTGTCTCCTGTTCTTTGCAATCTATAAGAAATTGGCTTTTTCAGCCCTGTAAATTCTTCAATTTCTGCTTGCAAACTTTTGCTTGTAATTACTTGCTATAAGCAGCAAGAAACAACCAGTAAATACTGACATTCTAACACATTCCATCTGCTGCTTTCAGAGCAACAGGCTCAGTATGCCCTTGATCGTCCTTCCAAATGATCGTAGGTGACAGTTCTACCTGACATGCCTCCATCTTTCAAGACTGTGAAATCTATTTCTGAACCACCTGTTGTGGGCCCAATCAGTTCTTCATTGCTACATATTTTATCAGTTTTTGGTAAAGCAGTACTGCTCTTGAAAATGCTAATTCCCATCTTCAGTGGTGTAGATTGAACTGCTTTAACACACAGATATTATGTGTTAAATATTTAGATATTTATACTAATAGGTATTAATATATTTATTAATATCAGTGTATTAATATATTGATATACAAATTTATACTATATAATTATGTATAAGATTTATAGAATATATATCTAAAAATATAAACCAGTTCAAACACACAACTTTATTTTTTGATCACATAAATATTCAAGGCAGGCACAATTTGTTGGTGGCTTTGCTCTTTAAAGTGATTACAAGACATTGTTGTTTTCCATTTTACAGTTATACCACCTCTGGGACCTCAGAAAGGGAAAAGATATAGAGGAGCCATATCATATCCTCTCAAACTACACTGGCTAGACCTTTAGTCATGTGATTATTATCCAGCTGCAAGGCTGGCTGGGACATGTAGTCTAGCTGTGGGTCAGCCACAGAAAGTAATAAGGGTCTGGGCAGCAGCAGCTGCTCCTCCACGTCCTCTGTGTTCAAGTGAGCCCTGATCCCACTGTGGTTTCTGACCTCTACACACTGATGTTTTACATTCAACTTGAAAGTCAACAGAATATGCCATCCCCAAATATGCCACTTGGGTATAATGGTTATTTGAGCTGTAGGTACTTGGAAAACAGGGAATTCAGGGAGTGGCTTTCTCTGAACTCCCCTTATCTGCCTAAAGACAGAACCTCCCAAAGAAGTTCAACTGTATTAAATCCCTCTGCATGTGTTTCATCAACAGTGAAGATTGACCAGTCACAGAAGAGGAGACTAGAAGTTGACACCACAGCCAGACAATGTTTGTCACAAACTATGGTACCTTCCATCTATTCTTCTAAAGGCCCTAAAAATCACTGACTCTCTCCTAAGAGGCCTAAAACCCCTCTTCTCTTTCTTTATTAAGATGGTATTTAATGCTGAATTCTAAGGCCTCCTGGGGAGTTACACAATTTTCCCTGGGTATCTTCCATGCATACATGAGGTACACATGTTATTAAATTTCTGTTTGTTTTTCTCTTGTTTGTTTTCTCTTTCTCCTGTTAATACATCTTTTACTACAGGGGCCTCAGTTAAGAACTCAGAAGGGTTGAAGAAAAATTACTTTTCCTCCCTGAAAAACTCAAACTGAAATGTTGTTCTTCCATTTCAGTAAATGGCATGATCATTCACTCAGTTGCTCAAGCCAGAAACCCAAGAATTCCTTCCCACCCTCTACCATTTAATTTACAGTTCCTGACTTTTGTTTGTTCATTTTAAAATCAGCTAAATAGAATTGGATTAATGGTAATCCTTTGTTTATTACATTCTTTGTGGGTGTCCCTATACCATCTTTCTGCACGTTTCCGTCTGAGGTAACTGCTATCTTTAAACCTTTCTTTGCTTTTTCTCATGTTTTATCACATATATATATATATCCCAAAAAGCATACTGTTTAGGTACTTTAATGTTTATAAAAACAATGTTAGGCTATTTGTAATTTTGGGGACTTAACTTTTTACTCAATATTGCCATGCTAATATTTCTCCATACTATTGCATACACCTATAGTTTTAAAAAAATATTGATTGTTACACAATATTCCAAATAGAGAATCACACTTCATTCATACTCATTGGGCATTATAATTTTGTATATTCTTGGGCATATTTGGGGGGCCCAGGGTATGTCCCCCTAAAATGTGCTCTTCAATACCATATTAATTATTTTGAATTAAAGTTACTTAAGAAATGGTTAATGCAAGAGGGACACTCTGACCCTTCTTTCTGTCTATTGAAAGTAGAAAAATGCCAGAGATAGGGAATTCAGGCCTAGAAGCCTGTATAAACAAAGCTTGTTACCTCTTTCATTTCCTATCCCAAGCCAAAACTCTGTCTAGATTCTTGACTAATAGGGCACCCCTAACCCAAGTTTCTTTGTTTGTCCTGTCAATTCCTCACAAACTGATTGTTCCTTTGTCTAAAATTTAGAACAGGTGACATCATAGGCTTGCCACTGGCATCTGAAGTATTTGTGTATATGTGTGTGTGGGGAGGGTGATGGTGACTCTGGAGGGTGACTCCCATCGGAAAGATATAAAATACAAGAAATCTTGTCTTTCAAACATTTGATGTTGTCAGATTTCTTAATTTTTACCAATGAAATTTGCATAAAATGATCCCTTAAAGTATTTTCGGTTTGCATTTCTCAATTACTTTTAGCTGAACACCTACTCATGCATTTGTTTTTCTGTAAAATGCCTCTTAATGATTTATATGGAGATTCTTTTGGTTTTCCATGAAGATTAGTGTATCATCTGTAAATGGTAAAATGTTATTTCCTCCTTTCTTATCCTTATGACCTAAATGTCTTCTTTCTGTCTTAGTTCACTGGCTCAGACATCCTGTACACTGTTGAACTGAAAGGTGTGAATGCGTTTTTCAGTCTTGATTTTAAAGAAAGTGCTTCAGACACTTCCTTATTTAGGATGTTATTTCTTATTGCTGTGGTTGAATAGAAACCCTTTACTGGGCTAAGCACATTTTATACTATTTTGAATTTACTAGATTTTTTAAATCATAAATTTATGAAGGTAAATATTTTAGGTCGATAAATCTAGCAACACGCTATGTGTTCCAAACAGCACTTGTTCCTTTCAAAAAAGAATTTGACTATCAATAAGTTTGGTAAACACTGCATATTGTATCCCACAATCTACATAATGTTATTGAATACTCAGAGAATTCCTGAAGTTAAATATTTTTTTAGTCCACATTTGTCAAACACATTTGATACTAAAAATTTTCTCTGATGCTAAAATAATGCTATTTTTCTAAAATATTAGCACACATGGGAATAAAAAGACTGATTAGAGTAGGGAGCAATTGAATGTGCGGAGATAGGGTAGAAAGTAGGTTTAATAGACCTTGGAAAATGTATTGAAGGATTTTATTTTGAAAATAAGTAGAACTGGGCAGTAAATTATTTTTTTAGGGAAGGAGGAAAAACAGGGAAGAAGAGGAGAAAGATTCAAAGATGATACTGGGTTTTGGAAGGTAATAAGTGGAAAAATGGAGCCACTAAGCAAAAATGGGGAAGATAGGAAGGAAAGTTTAATTCAGTTTGAGCTATTCTATATTTGAGTTGCCTATGAGAATTTCAGGTGATTTCCAGCAAGCAGTTGGATACACATGTCTGTACCTCAGGAATGGATTAGAGGTTTGGGAGTCACTTTTATAAAGCTAATTGATAAAATGAAAGTGAGTATGAATGTCCAATGAGAAAATGATGAGAAATCAAACATCCAATTCAAGAAACATTTCTTGGGGAAACAGCTATCTTTAGAGAGATGAGAAGAAGAAAATAAGTGAGTAAAGTAGGGGAAAAAACCCCAAAACCAAAACCAAACAAAAATTGAGCCAGGAAGGAAAATCTAGATTGCATCGTCCTGGAAGTGTTCATAGAAGTTGGTAGAAAACATTGAGGAATAGTGGAAGATGATGAACATTGTCCCCATCATTTTCTTATTAGAATTCCATTTGCATTTTCTTTTAAAAAACTTCACTTTTTCAGAATACCCTATCCTGGTTGGCTGTGAAGTATGCATTGCTCTAAAGACCTTTCTTACACTGTGGATTATGAGCTAACTGAGGGTAATCATCATGCCAATAGCTGTCTGCTTCTGCGACCCAACTGTGTAAAATATGGATGGGATGAAATGTTCTTTTACAGATGGAAGCTCTTCAGTTCATTGTCACAGGGGAGTTCTGCACTGTCTTGATACACATGCAGCTAAGCCCCAGGACCTAATTTGAATTGGGAATTTGGACAGAAATGATCTCTTCTAGCTCAGAGAGCATGAAAAGCATTAGTTTATTATCATACATACCATCTCTCAGAGCTTTTCAAGTGAGAGGAGGAATCATGGACGCATCCTAGGCATAAAGGGTATGTTTTATGAATAACTGTTGGCCAGGGCATCCCGCTAAACAGTTAAATAATTGAAACTGAACTTATCCCTGCTCAACAAACTCTATTCCCATTAGTGATACATCTCATGAATTTCTTGCTGGCATCCAATCTGAAGCTCACAAACTCACTGCAACTTTCTTGGATCACAGAACTACTGCGGTGAGCATGGACAAAGCCAGCCAATGAGGGATTCTCTGAGATATTGTCAACACCATAGGCTGTGTCAAATGATCCACTGGGACCAATTTTTATGACAACAGCCTCCAAATTCATGCATCATCAGCAGAGAAAGTAATGTATTGTCAAAAACTTCCAGCTCCCCACGATCTAGGTGATATATCTCCTGAGAAACTTGTATAAATGGACCATATTTTTCCCATGCAATGAAGAAAAATAAAAGGCACCCTTATATTCACCACTGTGTCTTCAGAGGAAAAAAAGGATGGAGGGTGTTACTCATAAGAAACAATTAAAAGCGCTTAGGGACAAACGCAGGGGGAAATAATGATAGCATGTGAATATTTGAAAGAAAGAAAAACAGAAGTAAGTGAAATTACAGTATTTAGAATTGCCCAGCAGGGTGTAACTAGGAGTACTGGGATGAAAATAATGGAAGCATTTAGGCTTACTCTCAGTGACACCTTGCTGGCAATGTTAGATGATACACTCCTCCTGAGGCAAGAGACAGAATTGCTGTCATCTCGGGGACTTGAACCTGGAGTGGAAAAATACACAGATTTGGTGGTTGACAGCACCTCTGCAGTGGCAAAGACATGAAGCCAGACTCATTTCTTCTTGATTTTTCTACCTTGAGATGCTGTGATTCTGAAAGACAAAGCATGCTCAGTGACTATCCTTGATCACCTCAGCATCTGTGAGTGTATCATTTATAAAGTTCATGTGTGTTCTTAGAGAATGATTTAGCTGATTTATACTCTTGTATAGAATCTTTTTTTTAACATCTTTATTGGAGTATAATTGCTCTACAATGGTGTGTTAGTTTCTGCTTTACAACAAAGTGAATCAGCCATACATATACATATGTTCCCATATCTCCTCCCTCTTGCGTTTCCCTCCCCATCTGCCTATCACATCCCTCTAAGTGGTCACAAAGCACCAAGCTGATCTCCCTGTGCTAGTGGCTGCTTCCCACTAGCTATAGATTTTACATTTGGTCGTGTATATATGTCCATGCCACTCTCTCACTTCGTCACAGCTTGCCCTTCCCACTCCCCGTGTCCTCAACTCCATTCTCTATGTCTGCGTCTTATTCCGGTCCTGACTCTAGATTCTTCAGAATCAATTTTTTTTTACATTCCATATATATGTGTTAGCATACGGTATATGATTTTCTCTTTCTGACTTACTTCACTCTGTATGACAGACTCGAGGTCCACCGACCTCACTATAGATAACTCAATTTTGTTTCTTTTAATGGCTGAGTAATATTCCATTGTATATATGTGCCACATCTTCTTTATCCATTCATCTGTTGATGGACACTTAGGTTGCTTTCATTTCCTGGCTATTGTAAATAGAGCTGCAAGGAACATTGTGGTACATGACTCTTTCTGAATTATGATTTTCTCAGGGTATATGCCCAGTAGTGGGATTGCTGGGTGGCATGGTAGTTCTATTTTTAGATTTTTAAGGAACCTCCATACTGTTCTCCATAGTGGCTGTATCAATTTCAATTCCCACCAACAGTGCAAGAGGGTTCCCTTTTCTCCACACTCTCTGCAGCATTTATTGTTTCTAGATTTTTTGATGATGGCCATTCTGACTGGTGTGAGGTGATACCTTATGGCAGTTTTGATTTGCATTTCCCTAATGATCAGTGATGTTGAGCATCCTTTCATATGTTTGTTGGCGATCTGTATATCTTCTTTGGAGAAATGTCTATTTAGATCTTCTGCCCATTTTTGGATTGGTTTTTTTTTTTTTTTTTAAGTCCAAATCGTTTTATTGAGGTACAGTTGATCTACAATATTAAACAAGTTTTAGGTGAACAACACGGTGATTCACAATTTTAAAGGTTATATTCCATTATTACTTACTATAAAATATTGACTAAATTCCCTGTATTGTAAAATATATCCTTAAAGCATTTTTCATTTTTTAGTGAGTGTATTGTGCCTTAGGCATTGTTTTATTTTATTTATTTATTTTTAACATCTTTATTGAAGTATAATTGCTTCACAATGGTGTGTTACTTTCTACTGTATAAGAAAGTGAATCATTGAGCTGCATGAGCTGCTTGTAAATTGTGGAGATTAATCCTTTGTCAGTTGCTTTATTTGCAAATATTTTCTCCCATTCTGAGGCTTGTCTTTTCATCTTGTTTATGGTTTCCCTGGCTGTGCAAAAGCTTTAAGTTTCATTAGGTCTTATTTGTTTATTTATTTTTTTTATTTTTTTATTTTTTATTTTTTTTTTTTGCGGTATGCGGACCTCTCACTGTTGCGGCCTCTCCCGTTGCGGAACACAGGCTCTGGACGCGCAGGCCCAGCGGCCATGGCTCACGGGCCTAGTCGCTCCGCGGCATGTGGGATCCTCCCGGACCAGGGCACGAACCCGTGTCTCCTGCATCGGCAGGCGGACTCTCAACCACTGCGCCACCAGGGAAGCCCTGTTTATTTTGATATTTCCATTTCTCTAGGAGGTGGGTCAAAAAGGATCTTGCTGTGACTTATGTCATAGAGTGTACTGCCTATGTTTTTCTCTAAGAGTTTGATAGTGTCTGGCATTACATTTAAGTCTTCAATTCACTGTGAGTTTATTTTTGTGTATGGCATTAGGGAGTGTTGTAATTTCATCCTTTTACATGTACCTGTCCAGTTTTCCCAACACCACTTATTGAAGAGGCTGTCTTTTCTCCATTGTATATTCTTGCCTTCTTTATCAAAAATAAGGTGACCATATGTGCATAGGTTTATCTCTGGGCTTTCTACCCTGTCAGATTGATCTATATTTCTGTTTTTGTGCCAGTACCATACTGTTTTGATTACTGTAGCTTTGTAGTATAGTCTGAAGTCAGGGAGCCTGATTCCTCCAGCTCCATTTTTCATTCTCAAGATTGCTTTGGCCATTCAGAGTCTTTTGTGTTTCCATACAAATTGTGAAATTTGTTGTTCTAGTTCTGTAAAAAATGCCAGTGGTAATTTGATACGGATTGCACTGAATCTGTAGATTGCTTTGGGTAGTAGAGTCATTTTCACAATGTTGATTCTTCCAATCCAAGAACATGATATGTTTCTCCACCTATTTGTATCATCTTTAAATTCTTTCATCAGTGTCTTATAGTTTTCTGCATACAGGTCTTTTGTCTCCTTAGGTAGGTTCATTCCTAGATATTTTATTCTTTTTGTTGCAATGGTAAAAGGGAGTATTTTCTTAATTTCACTCTCAGATTTTTCATCATTAGTGTATAAGAATGCCAGAGATTTCTGTGCATTAATTTTGTATCCTGCTACTTTACCAAATTCATTGATTAGCTCTAGTAGTTTCCTGGTAGCATGCTTAGGATTCTCTATGTATAGTATCATGTCATCTGCAAACAGTAACAGCTTTACTTCTTCTTTTCCTATTTAGATTCCTTTTATTTCTTTTTCTTCTCTGATTGCTGTGGCTAGAACTTCCAAAACTATGTTGAATAAGAGTTGTGAGAGTGGGCAACCTTGTCTTGTTCCTAATCTTAGCGGAAATGGTTTCAGTTTTTCACCATTGAGGACGATGTTGGCTGTGGGTTTGTCATATATGGCCTTTATTATGTTGAGGAAAGTTCCCTCTATGCCTACTTTCTGCAGAGTTTTTATCATAAATCGGTGTTGAATTTTGTCAAAAACTTTCTCTGCATCTATTGAGACGATCATATGGTTTTTCTCCTTCAGTTTGTTGATACGGTGTATCACGTTGATTGCTTTGCGTATATTGAAGAATCCTTGCATTCCTGGAATAAACCCCACTTGATCATGGAGTATGATCCTTTTAATGTGCTGCTGGATTCTGTTTGCCAGTATTTTGTTGAGGATTTTTGAATCTATGTTCATCAGTGATATTGGCCTATAGTTTTCTTTCTTTGTGACGTCTTTGTCTGGTTTTGGTATCAGGGTGATGGTGGCCTCATAGAATGAGTTTGGGAGTGTTCCTCCCTCTGCTATCTTTTGGAAGAGTTTGAGAAGGATAGGTGTTAGCTCTTCTCTAAATGTTTGATAGAATTCGCCTGTGAAGCCATCTGGTCCTGGGCTTTTGTTTGTTGGAATATTTTATTTTATTTTTATTATTATTATTATTATTTTTTGTGGTACGCGGGCCTTTCACTGTTGTGGCCTCTCCCATTGCAGAGCAGAGGACAGGCTCCGGACGCGCAGGCTCAGTGGCTATGGCTCACGGGCCCAGCCGCTCCGCGGTATGTGGGATCTTCCCAGACCGGGGCACGAACCCGTGTCCCCTGCATCGGCAGGCGGATTCTCAACCACTGCGCCACCAGGGAAGCCCTGTTGGAATATTTTAAATCACAGCTTCAATTTCAGTGCTTGTGATTGGTCTGTTCATATTTTCTATTTCTTCCTGGTTCAGTCTCAGCATGTTGTGCTTTTCTAAGAATTTGTCCATTTCTTCCAGGTTGTCCATTTTATTGGAATACAGTTGCTTGTAGTAAACTCTAATAATCTTTTGTATTTCTGCAGTGTCCGTTGTTACGTCTCCTTTTTCATTTCTAATTCTATTGATTTGAGTCTTCTCCCTTTTTTTCTTGATGAGTCTGGCTAATGGTTTATCAATTTTATTTATCTTCTCAAAGAACCAGCTTTTGGTTTTATTGATATTTGCTATTGTTTCCTTCATTTCTTTTTCATTTATTTCTGATCTGATCTTTACGATTTCTTTCCTTCTGCTAAATTTGGGGGTTTTTTGTTCTTTTTTCTCTAATTGCTTTAGGTGTAAAGTTTTTTGTTTATTCGAGATGTTTCCTGTTTCTTAAGGTAGGACTGTATTGCTATAAACTTCCCTCTTAGAACTGCTTTTGCTGCATCCCATAGGTATTGGGTCTTCATTTCTCCATTGTCATTTGTTCCTAATCATTTTTTGATTTCCTCTTTGATTTCTACAGTGATCACTTCGTTATTAAGTAATGTTTAGCCTCCATGTGTTTGTATTTTTTTACAGATCTCTTCCTGTAATTGATATCTAGTCTCATAGAATTGTGGTCGGAAAAGATACTTGACACGATTTCAATTTTCTTAAATTTGCCAAGGCTAGATTTGTGACCCAATATACGATCTATCCTGGAGAATGTTCCATGAGCACTTGAGAAAAATGTGTACTCTGTTGTTTTTGGATGGAATGTCCTATAAATATCAATTAAGTCCATCTTGTGTAATGTATCATTTAAAGCTTGTGTTTCCTTATTTATTTTCATTTTGGATGATCTGTCCATTGGTGAAAGTGGGGTGTTAACGTCCCTTATTATGATTGTGTTACTGTTGATTTCCCCTTTTATGGCTGTTAGTATTTGCCTTATGTATTGAGGTGCTCCTATGTTAGGGGCATAAATATTTACAATTGTTATATCTTCTTCATGGATCGATCCGTTGATCATTATGTAGTGCCCTTCTTTGTCTCTTGTAATAGTCTTTATTTTAAAGTTTATTTTGTCTGATATAAGAATTGCTACTCCAGCTTTCTTCTGATTTCCATTTGCATGGAATATCTTTTTCCATCCCCTCACTTTCAGTCTGTATGTGTCCCTAGGTCTGAAGTGGGTCTCTTGTAGACAGCATATATATGGGTCTTGTTTTTGCATCCATTCAGACAGTCTATGTCTTCTGGTTGGATCATTTAATCCATTTACATTTAAGGTAGTTATCAATATGTATGTTCCTATTACCATTTTCTTAATTGTTTTGGGTTTGTTATTGTAGATCTTTTCCTTCTCTTGTGTTTCCTGCATAGAGTATTTCCTTTAGCATTTGTTGTAAAGCTGGTTTGGTGGTGCTGAATTCTCTTAGGTTTTGCTTGTCTGTAAAGGTTTTAATTTCTCTGTTGAATCTGAATGAATTTTTTGCTGGGTATATTAGTCTTGGTTGCAGGTTTTTCCCTTTCATCACTTTAAATATGTCCTGCCACTCCCTTCTGGCTTGCAGAGTTTCTGCTGAAAGATCAGTTGTTAACCTTATGGGGATTCCCTTGCATGTTATTTGTTGGTTTTCCTTCCTGCTTTTAATATTTTTTCTTTGTTTTCAATTTTTGTTAGTTTGATTAATATCTGTCTTGGTGTGTTTCTCCTTGGATTTATTCTGCATGGGACTCTCTGTGCCTCCTGGACTTGATTAACTATTTCCTTTCCCATATTAGGGAAGTTTTCAACTATAATCTCTTTAAATATTTTCTCAGTCCCTTTCTTTTTCCCTTCTTCCTCTGGGACCCCTATAATTCGAATGTTGGTGCATTTAATGTTGTCCCAGAGGTCTCTGAGACTGTCCTCAATTCTTTTCATTCTTTTTTCTTTTTCCTGCTCCGCGGTAGTTACTTCCACTATTTTATCTTCCAGGTCACTTATCCATTCTTCTGCCTCATTTATTCTGCTATTGATTCCTTCCAGAGAATTTTTAATTTCACGTATTGTGTTTTTCATCATTGTTTGTTTGCTCTTTAGTTCTTTTGGGCCTTGTTAAACGTTTCTTGCACTTTCTGCACTCTGTTTCCATGATTGGGGATGGTCTTTACTATTATTACTCTGAATGCCTTTTCAGGTAGACTGCCTATTTCCTCTTCATTTGCTTGGTCTGGTGGGTTTCTGCCTTGCTCCTTCATCTGCTGTGTGTTTCTCTGTCCTCTCATTTTGCTTAACTTACTGTGTTTGGGTTCTCCTTCTTGCAGGTTCATAGTTCCCCTTGTTTGGTGTCTGCCCCCAGTGCCTAAGATTGGTTCAGTGGGTTGTGTAGGCTTCCTGGTGGAGGGGACTGGTGCTTGTGTTCTGGTGGATGAGGCTGGATCTCGTCTTTCTTGTGCGCAAGACCTTGTCTGGTGTGTGTTTTGAGGTGTGTGTGACCTTATTATGATTTTAGGCAGCCACTCTGCTAATGGATGGGATTGTGCTTCACTTTTGCTAGATTTTTGGCATAGAGTGTCTAGCACTGTAGCTTGCTGTTCGTTGACTGGAGCTGGATCTTAGTGTTGAGATGTAGACCTCTGGGAGAGCTTTAGCCATATGATATTACGTGGAGCTGGGAGGTCTCTGGTGGATCAATATTCTGAACTCGGCTCTCCCATCTCAGAGGTAGAGGCCTGACAGCCGGTCGGAGCTCCAAACCACATGGCTAGCAGGCGGCCATTGGCCCCCGGGAAGTTCCCCCTTGGCTCCCCACATCCCCAGCCCTGCTGCCCTGCTACGCCAGCGTAGGGTGTGGGGCGCTCCCCGCCTGCACACCAAGCCCCGCTTCTGACACAGAGTCTAGAATATTATTTTTTCTTGTCTGCTATACATCTTTATTCCAGTTATTGATTCCATGTGTCATTCTTGACATGTGAACCTAATGCTTTTGATGATAATTTTTATCCTCAGATTCATGGAAATGTACATGAGTGACACCACTAAACAACGTGAAGCAGTTGGCAATGTTTACATTTGGAACCAAAGTGCCACTACTTGCAGAGACATGTAGCACACACAAGGGATTATCATCTGGTGCCAGCAGATCAACTTCACAGATCCCATGGGCCCTCTCAAGTAGTATGAAATATTTCCTCTGAGTATAGGCTCTTTTTTCTTTGGACAGTACCTGCAGTGTTGTTCAGCTTCTAAAGAGAATACATGAATAGACAAATTTAAAAAATAAAAAAAAGGAAAGCTAAACCCTTGAATGAGATAGTCATTGAAATTGCATTTCTGTAACTTTTTTTTCTTTAAATGTAGATTTTCCTTACAGAAACTTAAAAGCTAAGATTTCAGTCCATCTTTAGGTGCTTTACTTTTGTTGTTGTTTAAGTTTCATCTGTACATTATATTTCTACTTCTGCTTCTGTACGCACTACAGCATGCTCCTCACCAAAATTTTCGTTTCCATCATGACCATACTTCTGATCCCCTTTACCCATTTTGCCCTCCCTCTACACATTCCCCTCTGGTAACCACTACTCTATTCTCCGTATTTGCGTAATTGGTGTTTGTTTGTTTGGTTGATTCATTTATTTTGTTTGTTTGTATTTTATATTCCACATATGAGTGAAACCATATGATATTTGTTTTTCTTGTCTGACTTGCTTCACTTAGCATAACACCCTCAAAGGCCATCCATGTTTTCACAAATGGCAAGGTTTCATCTTTTTAATGGCTGAGTAGTATTCCAGTGTCATGTGTATACCACATCTTCTTTATGCATTCATTTGTTGATGGGAAGACAAATGAAAATGAAAACACGACATACCAACATCTCCGGGATACACCAAAAGAGGTACTAAGAAGAAAGTTTATAGCAATATAGATGTACCTCAAGAAACAAGAAATCTCCAATAGACAACCTAACCTTACATATGAAGGAACTAGAGAAAAAGAATAAATGAAGCCCAAAGTCAGAAGAAGGAAGGAAATAATATAGATCAGAGTGGAAATAAATGAAATAGAGCTAAAAAGACAATGGAAACCTTTTAGCATTTCAATAAGTTTTGATAATGCTGTGAGAAAATGTGAAAATATCTTGACATTTATTTTCTTTGAGAACGAACTAAAGGCTTTTTGCATTATCATCTAGTTCTCCTTGGAATAGTCTCTGATCACTGCTGTGGAAAGAGGAAATGAGATATTTGTGAGCCTCACTTCAGGATATGGGCAACATCCTGCCTGATCACATTTTAACATGGATTTATTAATATTGTGAAACTGATACATACTCTCATTATGGAATTAAAGAAACGTAGTAAAGCGCACAGACGAAAATTTTAAAATCACCTAAAATCTATCCTACTCTGATAATAACTATTATTACTATTAGGTGAATGCCATTCCAAATGTCTCTGTGTACATAAGAAGAGAGAGACACATAATTATAAAATCAGAAAAACTCTAAAAATGGCGTCATTAATGCTAATTAACAAAATTGTTAATTTAATTTATGCAAATTACACAGAAATAAAATAATTTCAAAAAAATAAAAGAAATTGAATATCAAATAATTATCCACCTTACAAAAGTATTGTTTTTCTAAATGATCCCTCTAATGTTAAAAAATAGTACTGTAAGAAATATTAAGTGATTGGCATCATTATTATTTTAAAACAGCATTGCAATTTTATCTCCTTAACCTCCTTCTAAAAATATCAGGTGACTAACATTTTCCAACTTCCTCCAACTACCACGCCCCGATTTTCTAATATAGTTTTATTCCTAAATTTATTTCAGCTCTAAAATTCCTTTTAAAATTTCTTTAAAAAATAAATTATTTTATCTTGGAGCTCTTACTTTATTTAATTTAGTTACTTAATAAGATCTTCTCTAGCACAAAACATTTATGGAGAATTTTCTTCTGATCCTTGAGTTGTTTTTTATTCCAGATTGGGTTCATCAGCTATTATTTCTATTTCTCTCTACTGGACAATGTTCTCAGTCTAGTTACTGTGCTACATATTTTGACTTTGTTTATGTGTAGCATGGGAAGCTCTTTCCAGAAATGACATTTGCTCTGGTACAGTGTGAGGTAACTTTTCCTTTACTTACTTCTTACTATATCTGAGGTTGTTTTCCATCATGAACTATAGTTTGAGGGCTGTATAATCATGTTTTAGATTCTTTTCTTTAACTCTATGAGATAGGACAGGAAGAGAACACAGCTGACACCTTGTGTAGTCTGTTAGGATATCATGCTTTTTCTCTCTTCTATTATATAGTTAAACCTTCAGTACCAGGCTTTGCTTAATTCAGTCTAAGAGTGTGCAGCTTGGATCCCAGATCATAAATCTTGGTGCAATGTCAGCAGCTAGGATTTCAGAACATAACCCACTCTGGCCTTCAGTTTTCCTCATTGCCTTCTCATCAGCAAGAGTCCCTAGATCCTTCTACAACACAGCACCTCAGCTCCTTTGTTTCTATTCTGTGAATCTTCACTTTCTATTTTGAAATTTTTTTCTATACCTTATGATTTCTGTCTACTTGTAGATTCAATTTCTTGATGGATTCTATTACCTTGGTATTACATATTTTCTGTCTTTATGCAAGTTTTTTTTTTTTTTCTTTTGCTCCCCTTCCAATGGATTTTTCTGTATTTCCAATCCAAACCACCATGAAAGAGGATCTGGTTGTTTTAATGGACCATCATCATTTCTAACGCAGAAGACGGTCTCCACCCAGACTCTCTCACTTGTCACTTCCCAGGCAATAGATTGGCTGCTTTTAGGGCTCATGGTTCAATCAGTTGTGTTCAGAGTTTGGGAGTTACAGAATCAAAACTATGATCACTTTTGCTTAAGGGACTCCATAGGGACATTTTATACGTGTGTGTGTGTGTGTAAATATATAAACACACATACACACCATAGATGGGTACTGTTACAACAGGGTTATTGGTATGGTCTGCAAATTGCCTAATAATATTGGCCTTGATAAGATGCATAAAAGAGTTAACAATTTTTGATTTGCATAAGTTTTTATTTTCATTTTGGAGAAAAAGACCTTGTTTTGCAACTGACATGAGAAAGTTGTGTCTGTATCATTCACAAAGTGATGTACAAAATATCTGGTTAATTGAATTTAGATCAATTACCAGGTTTCTGCTGTGGATGAAAAGTGTTGCTGCCATATCAGTAAACACAGCGTGTTGTGACCACCAAGCCCGTAGCTACTGCAGCCACCCCTGACCATGCACCCTGAGGGGATTCAAGATGGAGAAAAACAGGGTACTGGCCCTAGATAGTTAAAGTGCATATCAAAGGAATGATTTCAAAGAGTCCAGACTCCTCTTGCACCTTCCCATACATAGAAAATCACTAAATTTATTAACTTGAGATGTTTGTTTTTTCTTTAATTAACAGTAATCTTTTCATGTTCTGGGTTTTTTTTTTTTTTTTGGCTAAAACTCCTATATAATCCTGGCTCCTCCCATACCTTTCCACAACAGTCACTCCGACCTATCTGAGAGGCTATCTTCCAGGTTTAAGTCCTCAGTATGACCACCAAATAAAACATAATTCTCAACTCTCAGGTTGTGCATTTTTTTCAGTCAACATTATTCATTCAAAAGAGAAATGAATGACTGATTAATTTCATCTTTTAAGACTAATCTGTGCTTAGTTTAAATAATAGGGAAATAATAACATACTATGATATAAAAAATGGATATTTTAAACTTTATGAATAATTCACAGAAATATTTGTATATTTTAAAAGTGTACAATGTGATGATTTGATATACATATACATAATGGACATTTTGATTAATAATAGGGGCTACTGACTCGTAAAGGTTAAGTTCAGTTGAGAGTTGAGACAAAATATCTTTGACGATTTCAGATAAGCCTGTGTAAAATGTGTTTTTGTTTTTTATCATAAGGCTATCAAATGAATTACAGAGGAAACTTCTCTAACTCCCAACTCTACTTTTCTATACAGAGAGAATGAGGAATATTCGATATAGCAATTATCAGCCAGATGAATAAAATCTACACAAAACTTTGGCATCTAATGTAAAAGAAGTCATGAAATCTTACAGCTTCATTCAGCCTGGAAACCATCCTACTCAAATTCTTATCACTCCAATGAGAAAACTGAGGTTTGGGGCAGAAAGGAAGTTGCTTAGGGCACAAGAGGACAGAACTCACTCCTTTTCATCCCAGATCTAGAATCTTTTCCAGTCTGCCAAAGGCTTCCAGCTTAGATCAATGCTTTCTCAAATACAGGACACCCAAGAGGCTCTTAGGCCCTTTCAAGGGAAATGAGTCTGTGAATTGGTGATTTACAGCTGGTATAATGCTTAGCCTCAAAATGCCCAAGGAAAGGAAACAGGCTGTGATAGGTACTGCATGAATGAAACCCAAGGTCTATTTATACCTAGACATTGTGGCTCCTTTATCAGAAAGGAAAGGATAGGTGTGAAGAATAATTTAGAAAATATTTAAGAGAGCTGAGGGCATTTTGACATAGTGATTATATTGATTTTGCATATTTTTATGGTTTGATAGAAATAGGAAGCAGAAGAGACTCACACAGACTGGAAAGGCAATAATTTTAGGTACAACTGGGAGGAAACATGTAGAATGTGTTTTCTAGCAGGTTAAATGTACCTCAGTCAAGTTAAATATTTATGGTTAAACAAAAGAATGTATCCATGTTAAAAAATAATACCTAGCAAATAAAAATAATAAGATACAGGTGTTAAAAGAGTTGTAATACCTACCAGTAGATTAATAGAACCAAGATACAGAATAATGTGTAAATATGATACCATTTATATTTAAAAATACATATACAATTCCCTATATATTTCAGTATATGTAAAAGTGTCATATATAAATGCACAGTAAAAGTCTCAAATAATATACTCTAGATAGCAGTTCCTAAATCAGGATAGACTTTGCTCAACAGGGGACATTCTGCAATGTCTAAGGACATTTTTGGTTATCACGGTGGGGAAAGGGGAAGTTCTATTGGAATCTAGGAGATAGAAGTAGGGGTGCTATTAAACATCCTTCAAGAGAGCGTCACGGCAAAGAATTACCGTATCCACAATGTCACTACTGCTGACATTCAGAAACCCTGCTTTAAATTGATAACAATGGTTTTCTCCAGACGGTCAAGTGGAACCTAAGAGAATTTTGGAGATTCAAACCAAGAACTTCCACTTTATTTGTACTGTTTGTACTTCCATTAATGGTTGTGTATTAATACTTTACTGGGTAAGTTTTTTAAAAAACGAAGTTTAAAACACAATAGATGTTCAAATGTATTGCCAAGTTTGGATTTCCCCTTAAGTCCATTAACATGAGAAATGTGATAATTCTTCAAGCAAGTTGGTGACAAGTGGTATTTAATGGTGCAGTCTGGTGTATTGAAAGCAGTGCAAGCAATGAGTGGCAATTTATGGAATGTAAATGGCGAAGACTGCTAATTTCCTTCATTATGCTATAATTTTGTTTTATGAAGGAGGCTGATGAATTTACAAGGTAAATTAGGGAAACTTCTAATATCTACTTGGAGGTTTTGCTGGTTGGGAAAGACTTATCAAACCCTGCTGAAATGTTTGTAGTCTCTGTATCTCATAGGGCTTGTACAGACATCTATTTGGAGTGTGTATACTTGGTGAATAAGACCCTCTCACACCAGTGTGTATGTATGTATTCGTTCTTTAAAGTATATACTCGAGTATTTTCAGTGATGAGTCATCCCACAGGCCAGCTTCTTGTATTTTTTTTTTTATTATAGAATATTGCCAGTAGATGGAAAGTTGAAGAAAATACTATAATAAACATCTATGTAGATACCAGCTAGGATGAACCGATATTAATAATTTGTCATATTGGACTCACATTTCACTCCTTTCCTCAATTGATCTTTTTCTCTTTAGAAAATATAGCATTACAGGTAAAACTAAAGACCCATTTATTCCTCCACCTCCCTATCCAGAATAACCCCTGTTCTGAACTTGATGCATAGACCTTCCCTCCTATGTTTTTATTCTTTTATACTTACATTTATCTATCACACACACATACTTAAACTAGGTTTGCTTTTAAAGTTTAGAGAATGATATCCTTCTGCATAGTTTCTTTTCTTTCATGAAATGGTTATATCAATTCATATGGGCACAAGTAGTCCTAGTTCATTCATTTGAAATGTTATGTGAATCACATTCCATCATGTGAATATAGCATAGTATATTTATTCATATATATTTAGTTTCCTTTTTTAAAAACTATTGTAAATCATGCTTCAATGAACATCACTGTTTCTGGTTCCATGATTATATGGATGGAAGTTCCTTTAGGCGAATATTTCCAGAAATGAAATTGCTGAACCATAAGGTATGCACATCCTCAACGGTACTAGACAGCAGATAAACCCTCTGCTCTTCAGTGTTTCAACTAACTTATAGTTTCACTAAAAGGGTATAAGAGTTTCTGTATTCTTGCAAACACGTGATTCTTTAAGATTTTTGGCAAAAATTACTCTGATAGGTATAAAATAGTATGTCAGTTTAATTTTACTTTGAGTTTTTCTAATATCTAGTGATTGAACAACTTTGAATATTTTACCCATGATGTATAGTCTGGGTACTAGTCTTTTGTCTATGATATGTGTTAAAACATCTATTTTTTCCAGTTATGGATCATGCTTTTGGTATCAGGCCTAAGAACTCTTTGTTTAATCTTAGATACAAAATGTTTTCTCATATTAAAATTTGTAGACTTTTATGCTTTACATTTAAGTTCATGATCCATTTTATGTTAATTGTTTTATAATATGTGACACTAAGGTCACAGTCTCATTTTTTAAAAACTATGGCTGTCCAGATGGGAGATCAAGATGGCAAAGTAGGATGCTGAGCTCACCTCCCCCCACAAACACATCAAAAATACTACTACCTGTGGAGCATCTCTCACTGAAAACAACCTGGAGATTGGCAGAAAGCCTCTCCTTCAACCAAGGCTGTAAACAAAGATCCACATCAGGTAGGAAGGGAGGAGAAGCAATTGGGTTGGGACCTGCACACCTAGCAGGGGACAGAGAAGTGGAGGGGGATATCACAGGTTTATAGAGCTTCTCTGGAGAGTAAGGGGTTTGAGCTGCATTATCAGGCACCCCCAATATTTATATTTAATCTAATTTTCAATATGTTAGGTTTTAAGTCTTCATTTTATTTTATTTTCCTATTTATCTCTGGTTCTCATTTCTCCAAATTTTTTTCCTGCCTTTCTGTGGGTTACTTTATAACTCAACGTTGATATAGCTATGGTGTTTTTGATATATCTACAAAGTCTTAGTTTAACTTTCTGGTGTTGACTTTAGATATCACATTATATACACACAAGTTATCACAGTCTATTGATGTCATCATTTGCTAGTTTGAGGGCAGTATGAAAAGTTTACCTCCCTTTTGTTCCTTTATCGTTTCTTGTTTATAATTGTCTTCAATATTTCTTTTAGATGTTTTAGAACAACATCAGACTGTGTTAAATTTTTTACTTCTATTGTCAAGCATTTAGGAAACTCAGAGGAGAAGAAAAGTTTACTATATTTACCACTTTTTACTGTGTTTTTTACGTATTCCTTATGTCCCAAAACCTTTTCATTTATCATTTTCTTTCTGTTTAGAGTATTTTCTCTAATTATTCTTTTAGGGTAGGTCTGCTGGTGACAAGTTATGTTAATTTGCCTTTTTCTGCAAATGTTTTGATTTCTCCTTTATTTCTGAGGAATATTTTTGTTGGATATAAGATTCTGAGTTGCTAGTTCTTCTCTTTCTGTGCTTAAAAAATGTTGTGTCACAACTTTCTGGCCTCTCTGATGAAAAATTTGCTGTCATGTTAATTATTTCCCTTTTAAGTAAAATAATTCTCTTTGGATGCTTTCAAGACCTTTCCTTTGATTTTAGTTTTCAGAAGTTTACTATGATGTGTCTTGGAATGGATTTCTTTGGGTTTATTCTATTTGAGATTCTCTTAGCTTCTTGAGTCTGCCTATTTGTGCCTTCTGACAAATTTAGGGAGTTTTCAGTCATTATTTCTTTTAGTGGCCCCACCTCTTTTCTTCTGTCTTTCTGAGATTTAGTGGCACAAATGGCAGATCTTTTGTTATAGTCACAATAGCCTATGAGGCTCCATTCATTTTTTTTGTTCAGTTTGTTTCCTCCATGTTGCTCAAATTAGGTAGTTACTATTGATATATCTTCAGGTTCATTGATTCTTTCCTCTTTATTCTTCATTGTGCTGTTAAGCCTATCAATTGAGTTTATTTATTTTGGTGTGTATTTTTCAGTTTAACTTTTTCCTTTTTATTCTTTAAAAATTTTAAAGTTTCTTGTCTGAGACCTTATTTCCTTGCTGAGACTTTCTATTTTGTCATGTTCTAAAAGTGTGTTTGTAATTTTTGAAGCATTTTTATGAAGACTGCTCTAAAAACTTTGTCAGATACTGGTAGCATCTCTGTCTTCTCACCATTTATATCTATGTATTGGGTTGGCCAAAAAGTGCCTTCAGTTTTTATGTAAAAATAAAAGACACATTGTTCATTTTCACCAAGAACTTTATTGAACAATGTAGTCACCATTTTGTTCCACTACCTTCGGCCATTTTTCAGGCAACTTCATAATTCCATCTTCCCCAAACTTTTTATCTTTTTGAGCAAAGAACTGTTCCAAGTACTTTTTACAGTCTTCCAGGGAATTGAAATTTTTTCTATTGAAAGAGTTTTGTAAAGACTGAAATAAATGGAAATCTGAAGGTGCAATGTCTGGTGAATGTGGCAGATGAATCAGAACTTCTCAGCCAAGCTGTAATAGTTTTTGCCTGGTCATCAAAGAAACATGCGGTCTTGTGTTATCCTAATGGATGATTATGAGTTTTCTGTTGACTAATTCTGGACACTTTTCATCAAGTGCTGCTTTCAGTTGGTCTAACTGGGAGCAGTACTCATTGGAATTAATTGTTTGCTTCTCTGGAAGGAGCTCATAATAGAGAACCCCTTCCAATCCCACTGTATACACAACATCACCTTCTTTGGATAAAGACCAGCCTTTGGTAGTTGGTGGTGGTTCATTTAGCTTCACGGGCTTCTCAATGCAGTGGCTTCTCTTGTTGTGGAGCACAGGCTCTAGATGCGTGGGCTTCAGTAGCTGTGGCACGCAGGCTCAGTAGTTGTGGTTTGTGGGCTGTAGAGTGCAGGCACAGTAGTTGTGGTGCATGGGCTTAATTCCTCCATGGCATGTGGGATCTTCCCAGACCAGGGATCAATCCTGTGTCCCCTGCATTGGCAGGCAGATTCTTAACCACTGCACCACCAGGGAAGTCCCTGTGCGATAACTTTTATGCTGACTTCATAAAACAAGTTGAGAAGGGAATTCCTCAACTTTTCTCTAGAAGATTTTGTGTGAGAATGATATTTTTCTTAAAATTTGGAAAGACGGTACTAGAGAAGCCCTCTCTTAAAGGGATTATTTTATGGATTTAATCTCTTTAACAGTTATATATGTTCAGATTTAAAATTTTTTGTTTTAGTTTTGGCATGCTGTGATTTTCTATGCTTCTTTGTTCATTTTTTTAAATGTTTTCAGCTTTATTTACATAAACTTATTCATAATAATCCTTTCTTCCCTTGCAATTTCTTTATGATCTCAGTAATGTTTCCTCATTCTTTTCATTGATGATTTATTTCTTCTCCTTTTATTCTTGATTAGTCCACTATTTACATTATTTTTTCAAAGCACAAATTTTGATTTTTTATTTTCTGTATTTAAATTTTGTGTTCAATTTTATTGCTTTCTATTTTACCTTTATATTTTCTTTTCTTTTCTCAGGGTTTAATTTGCTGTTATTTTCTTGAGGTGAATGTTCTGTAAATGAATTTCAGGCTGTCTATTATTCTAATATATGTATCAATATTTAAAGCTGTGAATATCATTTTAAGTCCAGCTTTACAAGTATCTCACAAGATTTAACATGTTTTATTTTCATTATTAGTAAGCTTAAACTTAATAATGTCCACATTCTAATTTCCAATAAGATTTACTCTTTGACTCTTGGGTTATTTTGAAATTTTTTTTTTTAACTTTCCAAGAAGTTGGGTTTTCTAGTTGTCTTTTGGTTACTGATTTCTGGCTTAATTCTGTTGTCAGAAAACATATCCTGAATGGCTCATTTTTCTCTTTTTTCCACATCTATTGATATTAACTTTCTGGTATAGCATACTATAAATTTTTATAAAAGTTTGATATGTACAGGAAGAAATGTGCAGTATTTCACTGTTGAGTGCAATTTTCTATATAAGCTAATTTGTTGATATTTATTCATACATGTCTTTACTTTTGTTTATTTATTCTAAAATTTTGAAAAACATGAGTAAAAGTCTCCTCTGATTATAGATTAGTCTATTTCTCCTTTACTTCCTCTATTTTGCTGTATGTATTTTTAAGCTATACTTTTTACATGACTACAAATTTTCGTGGTTTTCTTTTGTTCTGTTATTTCAAGTAATACCTTTTACCTTAAAGTCTAATCTGTTTCATTTTAATATATCTACTCCAACTCTCTTTAAATTAGTATTTCCATATGAAGTCTTTTCCCATTCTTTTATTTTTACCATTTTTATCCCTTTATTTAAGGTGTGCCTCCTTTAAGGTAAATTGAGTTTTACCATTTTCTCCATCCCAGCCACCTTTGTCTCTTTTTTCTCCTCTGGAATATTTCAGCTATTACATTTGATGTATTAAAATTTAAATGGATTTATACCTGTCATTTTACTCTTTTTTATAGTTCTTTTTCCTGTTTTATGTTATTTTCCTCATTCTACTTTTTCTTTAACCTGATCAAACATTTTGAAAATTATTTTATTTGTGAATTATAAAGTCTTTTTCTATTATTTTAGTATATATCCCATAGATTACAATGTGTATTTGATTTAATAGAATACAAAATATAGTAAAAGTTTTACTGCTTCTTAGACAATTATAACACATTTGGACTCTTCCATTCTATTCAATTCATCTTGTTCCTTGTGTTATTTGTGTCTTGTATTTCAATTCTATAAGCCAATTTAGTTACCATAAGACATACTTGATATTGCTTGTTACAATAAGGATCCATTTAGATTTAGCTATATGTTTATAATGTTCAGAAATTTTCATTTCTTGCTTTATTTCTGTGTTTCTGTCTGGAATCATTTTACTTCTGCCTGAAGCATTCTCTTCAGTCTTTTCTTTTAGTGAGATTCTTCCATTGACAAATAGTTTCTTATTGGCTGGATACATCTTTATTTTTCCTTCATTTTTTAGAGAAATTTTATAATCCTTAAGATTGGACTGGAAGTTTAGCAATTATTTTCTTTCAGCAAATTAAAAATGCAATTTCATTGTCTTCTAGTTTTCATCACTTCCTTTGAGAAGTCAACTATCAGTCTTGTTGCTTCTTTGAAAGTGATGTTTTCCTTTCTCTGGCTGCTTTTAAATTTTCTCTTTGGCTATAGCAAATTATGACTTACCAACCAAATCTGGCCCACTGACTGTTTTTGTAAAGTTTTGTGGAACATAACCATGCCTATTTGTTTACATGTTATTTAAGGCTGCTTATCACAGAGTTTAATAGTTGTGACAGGAATAGAATGTCCCTCAAAAACTAAACTATTTTCTATCTGCCCCCTTAACAGATATTTTGTCTACTGCTAATCTATAATTTTCAGCTATTTGAGTTATAAAATGTCTAGGTGTGTTTATTTAATTTTTAAAAAATCCTCCATGAGGTTTGTGTAGCTGCTTGAATCTTTAACTTGATATGTTTCATAGTTTGGGGAAATTTTTTTCTGTAGCGTTTTCTTTCTTCATTCCCTTTGGGATCTCTATCACCTTGATGTTAGACATTTTCAGCATTTCCCATACGTCTCCTACACTTGTTTCTCTATTTTCTTACTTTATTCTACTCATTCAGAGTAGGTATTTTATTTCATTTTAAAAATTTATTTATTTGTTTGTTTGTTTTGTGGTATGTGGGCCTCTCACTGTTGTGGCCTCTCCCGTTGTGGAGCACAGGCTCTGGAGGCGCATGCTCAGTGGCCATGGCTCACAGGCCTAGCCGCTCCACGGCATGTGGGATCTTCCCGGACTGGGGCACGAACCCGTGTCCCCTACATCGGCAGGCAGACTCTCAACCACTGCACCACCTGGGAAGCCCCAGTATTTTATTATTGATAAACTTTAATTAATAAATCCTCTCTTCTGCTGTGATGAAAGGTTTTTTATACGTTTCTATATTATTTTTTATAACAATTATATTTTCAGGTTCTATAATTTTTACTTAATTCTTTATGAATTCTGTTCCTCAGGTGAAATTCTCCATTTATTTTACTAAACATATTAATTGTAATTATTTTAAAGTCAATATTGTGATCTTCTAAGGATTTGTTTCTACTTCTTTTTAAAAAAATTTCTTTTCTTGTTTTTTTTTGGCTCTGTCTCGTGGCTTACAACTTTTAATTGAATGCCAGAAATCGCATGTGAAAAACTGTGATTTTTCTGAAGCTCTGGCTGATATTATTATTATTTTTTCTTCCAGAGAGAATTTACTCTTCTTTCTGGTAGGCGATTATACTAGGGACAGAATACCTAATACAGTTTGGGATTGAGCTTGTTTGAACGGAATTTCAGACTTTGTGTTAACTAATATAATTCTTGTTCACTCTTTCCCCTATTAGGATCTTTGTAGTGTCCTAAATGAAAGTGTACATCCTCACCAGACCCCCCCCCCTTCTTGGTTGTGAAATCTAGTCCCCCTAAAACCAAGTTCCTCTGCTAAGTTTATGATTAACGTCTCTATCCAAAACAATTGTTCCCTTTCTTGTCCAACACCTGTTCTCAAGATTGAGTAGTATTAGAGAAAAGGGGGGATTGAAACTGAGCAGGACCCTGTGGGGCTCCAGGGCACAAAAGCCTTTCTGTGTCCCTCGTTTCTTTTTTGTAGAAAATAGGCTTCCTTCAGCCTCCATGACCTTCCCTGAGCTCCAACAGGCAGGTTCAAGCATTGTTAATGAGGGAAGGGAGGGGATGTCCAGACAAGGGAGGAGCAGTCAAGAAACAGCAGCCTTGGGGAAGGGTCCTGGTTCCCCATCAAGGGATATTCATAACAATATCTTTGAGCTGTTCTGTAGATACTGAAACCCCCACCAGATGGGAGAGGTTAACTGTCTGCTGCCCACAGCACGTAGACACCAGACCGGTTGGAACCAGAATGTTGATGACGCTGACCCCCAGCTACGTCACCACCAACCAATCAGAAGGTCCATAAACTGGTCATGCCCTCCTCTTTAAACCATTACTATAAAACTCCTCATTACCCCCTTCCAGGTCGGGACACACAGTTTTGAGGGCGTTAGCCTGGCTGTGGCCCCCTTTGCCTGGCAAAGTAATAAAGTTATTCCTTTCTATTTCACCCAGAACTCTGCCTCCAAGATTTAATTCAATGTCAGTTTACAGACGCTGGATTTGGTTGTTTCTGGATTCTAATTCTTGTTTTCTCAGCCCTGTGAGACTCTAGAAAGCTCTGATCAGCTTTCCAGATCATGAGATGCTGCTTTGTACTCTGCCTCTTATGGTCTCAGCTCTGTGCCACTTACACATTAATAAATAACCTTGAGGGGAAAATGTCACAGCTCTACTGGCTCGCTGCTATCCTTCTTTCTGTGATGCTAAGTCCTCAAATCCTGACTCATTTTGGATAAATTTTCCAGTTCTTAACAAGAGAATTGATCTGCAAAAAGCTACTCCACCATCAGTAGTGATGACAGTCCTTTACCTTCACCTAACTTTTCTTTAGAGTTTAACCCAAGAACTTTGGTGATTCTCATTCTGAATAAACTTTCAAATTTGCATTTTCAGAATCTGGGATATATTTTTGTTTCTAATTAGAGTAACTTCTAAATGATCAATGACCCTTTTCTGTATGCGATAACACTTTCAATAATTCATTACATCAATTTTATCCAATGTGCTTTATAGTAAATTGTGAAGAAGTCCATTCTATTGCTGGGCAGTCCAGCTTATTAGAAAATTAAAATTGCTAAAGAATTAAAATTTATGTGTAAACAGATGATAATCATGTGAGAATTTACTTATTCAAATAAAAGCGTATCTCCTTTTATATAACACTTTGGAGGTCTAAACACTTATTCCAGTCCTTCTATTTGATGTTTGACAGTTTTTGGAATATTTGAAATTACTCTTAGAATATATTCTTACAAACATGCTTAGTGGTACAAATCTTTTTCCTTGGAGTCTGGAATTAATTTGTATAAATAGTCTACAGTCATCCAAGCCATATCTGGCTAATAAGATAAGAGATAAAATTTGTAAGGTTTGGAAGTACAATCTACTAAGAGAACTGTAAAATTAGTTTCTATTTTTTAAGTTCTAATTCATCAACTTATTTTTAAATAAAATTTAACCTAGTGTCCGCTATACAACAAGCACTACGTTAGATGCCAGGGAGAATAGTGTACTACAGGTAATGGACTGGATAATTGATTATTACTTCAAATGGTAATTTCAACATGTAGAAAGGTTATATATACTTACATATATACATATTATACATACTTACAGTCCTACATATGCCTGCGTGCATGTATCCATATATATGTGTTTATGTGTATAAAACTGCCATACGTTTTCACGTATTTTTCATATTGATTTGTTATGCATGCCCCAGTAGTTTGACTGTCAACTTTTCAAGGTATTTTTATATCTCCTGACAGTGTCTATTCTCGTATTTTATATATACTGAGAACTTGATTAGTGTTGACTGATTATCTATAAGTCGACACTTTTAAATAATAAACTCAAAATTGCCATAAGCACAGGACTTGTTGTATTACAGTATTTCTTGCTGACAGTTGTTTCATTCTTATAATCTATGAGCAAAATATTTATTGTGAATTGCAATGCCTTTACAGAAATTATGGCAAAATTCTGATAGATGGAGCCCAGGCATCATCAGGAAAAAGAACTAGCTCATGACTCGTAAGAAACTGTATAAATCAAAGAATATGGGAATATCAATTACAAGGAGTACTGATTGACTCTGACCCTATATAGTTCAGGTCCATATGGGCTACTTCTCTTAAGGAGACGGTAGGTTAAAACACCCACATGCTTGGCACGTGAATCATCCCACACATTTATATTTTAAACTACTTGTGTTCCTTTTTGGCAGTTAAACATGCTTTTTAAAAAAGCTTTCTGCTTTTCTTAGGACTTTACTCTTAAAATAAAAACAAAAACAACAAAATGGAACTCTAAAATGATACTCCAGAATGCTTAGGGTAAGATTGTAATACATTACATACATCAGTAGGAAGCAACAAAAATGCTGCTGTATTTTTGTACTTTTCTATTGTAATAACTTACTTGGCATTTAACACTGAGATATGAACGTGTGTTTCAGAGAATTTCTATGATAATACATTACGCTACTTTTTTGTGAATTTGTGTGCCATGGTAGTGGTAGAGTAAGCGTAAATCCTGAATTATTCCAATGAATAAATCATCATTTCTTCTCACATATCTCTTAAACCATAAAATACAGAAGAAAAAATTTCAGATGATGATGTAACTTCCAAAACAAAGTATTTGCTTCCATTTTGACAAGTCTGACTACGGGCTGAATACAGTTGGGATAAACCTGCTTTCTACCAAAATTTAATAAGATAAAGAAAATCTACTTACAAAAACCATTTGACACTTGCTATTTCAGAATGAATATTTGAAGTTGGATTAAATGTCATCATGCCAGAGGTACAGCATCAGAAGGAAATCAGATGGGTTGCAAATGTGGATAAAGTCTTCAAGGAAACTAGGAAATTACATATGGTTTAGGGATAACTGAGGCAGTACATTTAGGCATTTTATGGGACACAGGTGGATCAGTCAGTCTGTAAACTTTCATCCAGCTCAAACAGAGTACTGTGTATCTGTCAGGACACAATATTCAGTAACAAATGATCCCCAGTATCAGTGGTTTATAGCAATAAATGTTTATTTCTCACTTTTGCTTCATGTACATTGTGGTTCAGGTGTAACTCTGATTCATACCATTTTCATACTGGGTTCCAAAATGATGGAATTCCCGACTCAATATTTCTTGTTGTGGAACAGGGAAGAGAGAACATAGTGAAGTTAGGTTCTGGCTCTTAAAGCTTCTACCTAGAAGTGGTACCTACAAATTCTGTTAACTTTTATTAGTCATGAAAATCAGATGGTCATGCCATAATTGAAAAGGTAGGGATGTATAATCTTCATTTATGGAGGGACAGTGGATATTGGTGAGCCTAGGGTTGTAATAAAGGACCCCCAAAAGCATCTGCTGAAAGAGTAATGATAAGTTGATGAGCAGATTGAAGACACAATTAAAAGTATACTTTAGAATGATTTGCCTACCTGCAGGAAATAGGAAAAGAGAGCAGGGACAAGAAGATTTTGCCTAGGTATTAGGTCTAGAATTGCTGTGCAACTCTGTAGTCAAACATACTAGACTTGTATCCTGGTTTCTGGGAAATTTAAATTACCCAGACAATTTAATTCTGAAATTTTCTAATACTCAACTTTCTCATCTGTAAAATGGGAATACAGTAATACCTATGTGATACGTTTGCTTGCTATGGGAAAGTTGCTTAATTTTCTAACCCTTCATTTGTTCCTCTGTAAATGGGGATATGAGTGCTCACCTAAGAGCATGGTTTTGAGGATCAAATGAGTTAATAGTGTGGTAGACTCTATTTGTTGACCAACCATTCTCAATTCCCCAGTTTTGTCTTTCTGTTAGAACCACTTTTTGGGGTGTGGGGAAGGTGGTGATTTTCTCAGAATATTTTGTCTTTTTGCTTCCCTGTATGGAGGGATGACCATTTGATGCGGTCATAGCCAAAGAATTTGAAGTGAGTGTCTACTAAACGTGGTTTCTGGGAAAAATATTGGTCTGATGATATGTGAGACAGAGTCAGCAACAGACTCAGTGGCATATACATTTTTCCTTCCTCTCTATTTTTTCTTTATGCCTCAAAGGCCAATATGACGCCTGGACCTTGAATAGACTTCTCTTCTGTGTGAGTAAAAAACACACATTTTAAAGATGATGGTGTAGAAAGAACCAGAAGACAGTAGGACAGGTGGGAGGTCCAGTGAAAATTCTGAAAAGACAGAAGAGAAGAGAGTCTGGAAGAGAACCTGAACAGCTAAAATGTCCAAGACCATGTGTTTCTAGCAAAGCAGATGCTCTGGGTGGTCTTGTTGCCATAGATGTAAGCTGCTGAGATCAGGACCCATGTCATCTTTAACAAAACACTGAGTGTCACAAATGGTCAGGGAATGGTGGATTTTGCTGAAAAGCAGAATGTTAGAAAAAAATCCTCCCTTGTTGCAATTCTTATTAATAAATATGATATAGTGAGCCTACCTGTATCCTTATTTAAATATTGTAGATCTCAAAGTATGCCTGGGCATTTATAATATACACCAAGTATCTATAAATGGCAAACTCTGAGAGATCTTGGGGATTTAAAGTGATTGCCAGGAACTAACATACATATGATCTATTTGTGTAATGATTTACTTAGTACAACATGGTAATTTGAAATGAGATTCCAGTTAATGGAGGATATTCTGGTCAATATGAATTTTATTATTTTGAGAGTATTTTTCCTTCAGTGTTTTCCCACAATTTTGACTCTAGTGTAATGACTGTGTTCAATTATGTTTACTATATAAATAACTTAATCTATTAAGTTTTATAAAAAAATGAGTTAAACCCATTTCCTATCTCTTTCTATGCAATGTATTATTATAATTTAAAACACACAGTATTTGTGATCATGTTTAAACCAATTAAAATTTTTTCATGTAGTAGAACTAACGAAAATCCTGATGGAGACATTACGTTAGGTTAGTGTTAAAAAGTAATTTTTCCAGCGTCTCTAACAGGCATCATGCCTGGTGATGTGCTATCTGCTAACTGCAGGTTGAGACACCTCATCAGCAAGTGTTATAATAGGTTGGAAGTGCAAGGAGAAGAAGGGATTCATTTTCACTCTTTCTGCCTCTTCGAATAAAATGACTCACACTGCTTACCGCTCCTGTGGTTTTCACTAGCGGCACCTTTTAAAAATAGAATTACTAAATCTCAGCACTGGAAACAATTTCACAAGAGGCCACAGAAAAGCCATCATACCTTATGGGGAATCTCTTTTATATGTCTTTAGGCCTCTATGGATTTGAAATCTCTAGAGGGGGTTAACTCAAGATTTCCATATGTAACCCATTCCATTTTAATTTAACTGTTTGAAATGTCTTCCTTATTTAGAGCTAAAAATCTGCCTTTCTGTAGTAAATTGATAGTAGTAATAGATCAACAGCTATGCTTGCATTTGTTAAACGTTATATTTAGTTGCATCTAACAGAATCCACTCCTGCTACTTTCAACAGAAATATTTTTTGAAATGGAGGTATAGATACCGACAAACTTAGAAAGGCAAGTGGAATAAGCTGTAGGCAAGTCTTCTCGAAACAGCTCCTTAAACAAAGGTGCTACTATCTCCATCACAATTCGGAAGAGAGGAGCAAGCAGAAACCACAGTCATACCAGGACCACACCACCTCACATGTGACCTAAGCCAAAATGAAGAAAAACAAAGCAGAGCAAAGCAAGCCGTGCAACTGACCTCCATCTAGATCTATCTAGCGCTAGTTCTTTCCACTGGTCTACACATGTCATGGTCTCCAGATTTTTTTCTTTATCTTTGCTGTTGTTATTATTGTTTTTCACTCCCCTTGTGAGGATGCTCAAGTGAGTCATGCTATTTGACAACCGTGGTGGACAGAACTAAATATAGGAAGATCTGATGCAGCAAGTTGGAGAACTAATACTTTTTGTATGTCACACATAGCTTCTTCAATTTTTTGTCAAATTTTCAATCTGTCAAAGAGCGCATCAGAATAATCTTTGTAGGGAAACACAGGAGATTGGGATAGATGAATACAAAGGTAATGCTTTGTTCTTTCTGCAATTCCTCTGAGGATTTCAGTCTATTCTTACAGTATTAATTAGTGACATTTTATAACACTCTGTTTAGTAAGTGGTATTATACTAACTTTAAGTATGAATAAACAAAGGATGAACAAGATTAAGTGGATTCCCAGAGATTGCACATTCAATGACAGAACCACGAATTAAACTAACTCATTTTCCCTCAAAACCATTCCACTTTTGCCAAGGAAGGAAGAGAAGAGCCCATTTATTCACATTAAAGGAAATGAAGATACTATACTTTTGTAGTTATCAGTGATGTACTTAATAAATTTGACAACCAGAACAGATCATTTTTTAACATTCCTTTTCCTCTCTCTGAGAAGAAAATAACCTTAAGTGAAACGACTAATAATAATGACCAGAAAAAAAATGCAGACAGTGAAATTTTTATTTGAACTTATTCAACAATGCTGGCTTAAAAAAAAATTATAGAAACAACAAAAATGAAAAGAAATAAAAAGTGAAAGATTAATATCCTTTAATTACATTAGTACATGTCTTTTTAAAAGGGAAAATCCTATACTTCATAATGGTTTGTACTTAAGAATAACAGAATTTCACTTTTTGAAGCTTAACTTCTGCAAATTTGTCAGTGACTTCCTCCAAATTGATCTTTGCACATTCACAGTCAATAGACGGTATAGCCAGATTTGTGGCTCTTTCTTCACTCATGGTTGATCAAAGCATACTTTTTTTTTTTTTTTTTTTTTTGGTACGCGGGCCTCTCACCATTGTGGCCTCTTCCGATGTGGAACACAGGCTCCAGACGCGCAGCCTCAGCAGCCATGGCTCACGGGCCCAGTCCCTCCGCGGCATGTGGGATCTTCCCGGATCGGGGCACGAATCCATGTCCCCTGCATCGGCAGGCGGACTCTCAACCACTGCGCCACCAGGGAAGCCCAAAGCATACTTTTTGATCAATTTTTACTTTGAAAACTTTTTCACATAAAGCACAGCTACAACAATGGGAAAAGTCTCCAACATATAGATATGATTTTGTCAGAAATTCACGAAAATTTTATTTTACAAAAAATTCCAGATTTTTAAACAAAAATAAAACTTTAAGTGGTCTCATAGAATATCAGAATAAAAGCAATGCAGGTTGTGTTTCTTTTCTCTCTTTTTTCCCCGAAACACTATGCTTTTTCTTTTTCTTTTAAAACCTACTATTTCAAGGCAGTAATGTATAGTTTCACAGGGGTAGTTCTCAAAAACCATTACATGATAAAGCCATTACAGAGTATTATGAACTTATTTTGAAACAAGTGCGTGTATCTGAGTCTGTGTGCATCAGAGACTAATTATATAACTGGGAGTTCTCTAGTTCTCTCAGTGTCCAGTTTCCTCTTATTTTTTAATGAGAATTTGTCCACCTGAAACGCTGCCTCCCTTCCTATTGACATGATCATGTAATTATATACATGATGAATGGATAAGCAAATTGTGGTATATTCAATGAAACACGCTCAGGAATAAAAATGAATTAATTGTTTATACTTATTAACGATATGGATGAATCTCAAAACTATTATGCAGAATCAGAGAAGCCAGGCCCAAAACAAACAAACAAAAAACCTTCCCCCAAAACCAAGTGCATACTTTATGACTCCATCTGCTTAACCATTCATCTGTTGATGGGTATTTGTATTTTTTCCCCAATTTTTAGTTATTATGAATAAAACTACTATGAGTATTTATTTATGCACAAGTCTTTGGACAATAATTATTTCTCTTGTGTACATATTTACAGCAGAATGATTGGTCTCTTTTATATGTATATAAATATGATTATATATGATGTTTTAAGAAACTGCTAACCTTTTCTTCCACAGAAGTTGTAGCATCTTATATTTCCACCTGCAGTATATGAGAGTTCCATTTGTTCAACATCCTTACCAATAATTTGTATGGTCAACCTTGTAAATTTTAGACAGTCTAATGGGACTAACAGATATGTACTGTCATGTCATTTTAGGTTTAATTTATATTTCCCTAGTGAACAATAATGTATCATATTTTCATGTACTTCTTGAGTATTAATCTTGCTCCCTTTCTCTCTTTCTGTCCCTGTGCCTCTATATGTTTGGTGAAGTGCTTTTTAAAATCTTTTGCCTTTTTAAAATGTTATTGTTACTGTTTGTTTACCTTCTCACTTTTCAGTTATAAAAACTTTTTATATATTCTTGATATAACTCCTTTAGCTGATGGATGTGTTGTGAAGGTTTTCATCCAATCTATGGCATGTCTTTTTGTTTCCTAAATGCTGTCTTTTGAATGGCAACATTTAAAATTTTAATAGAGCCCAATTTATTTTTTTAAGATGTTTTCTAGATTTCAAAATGTTTTCTAGATATAAGAAAACTTTGCAAACACTAAGGTTGCAAAGATTTTTACCCTATGTTGTATTACAGAAGTTTTATTGTTTTAAATTTTACATTTAGGTCTATGACCCATTCTGAGTTCATCTTTTACAAGTTGTGAGGCAAAGGTCTATGTATTTATTTTTTTAATGTATGTATATTCAGTTGATCCAGCACAATTTGTTTAAAAGTTTATTTTTCATTATTAAGTTGCCTTGGCATATTTGCCAAAAATCTATTGATATATATGTATGTGTCTGTTTCTGGGCTCTCAAATATTTTCCATTGATCTATATTTCCCATTACTAAATTGTCTTAGTTACTGTAGATTTAAAATAAGTCTGAAATCACATAAAATCCTACAGCTTTATTCTTTTTTATTTTATACTTTTAAATAACTTTGGTTATATTAGGTCTTCATATTTTAATATTATGAAGACCTAATATAATATTATTTTAACATTTTCTTTTAAAAAGAAGACTGCTGGGTTTCCCTGGTGGCGCAGTGGTTGAGAGTCTGCCTGCCGATGCAGGGGACGCAGGTTCGTGCCCCAGTCTGGGTAGATCCCACATGCTGCGGAGCGGCTGGGCCCGTGAGCCATGGCCGCTGAGCCTGCGCATCCGGAGCCTATGCTCCTCAATGGGAGAGGCCACAACAGTGAGAGGCCCGCATACCGCAAAAAAAATAAAAATAAAATAAAATAAAATAAAAAGAAGACTGCTGACATTTTAATTGATATTCCATTGAACCAATGGAACAATTTTAGGAGAATATTTGTGTTAACAGTATTAAGTCTTCCAACTCATGAACTTGGTGTAGGTTATTTTAAAATTTCTTTTAGCAACGTTCAGTAAAGCAACTTTGGATGTCTTTTTTGTCAGATTTATTCCTAGGTACTTTATGGTAATTATGTCACCTGGAAATAGGGAGTTTTCTGCTGTTGTTAAAATTGTCACTTTTTCTTGCTACTCATTTTTATGGTGGCCTGCCTTCTGCTCCTATGTTCTGCTATACATAAAATAATTTATTTGTCCTCCATCTCTTCAGATGGACTCGTTGCTCTTTAGAAACTAATTCACCTGTTTACCTTGCAACAGGTCTCCGATGAGTTCAAAAAAGTTTATGATTTTATAAATTATCTAACTTTTTCTCATTATTAGAGTAGAGCAACTTTCTCTGTGGTTTCTATATGCAAAGCAAACAGAACTCTTTATAAATTTTGATACATTACAGTTTCATTATTTTCAGATCAAAATACATTTTAATTTTCATTGATATTTTTCATTAGTTTATGAGATTTTTAGAAGCTTATTATTATGTGATTATTTTATGTTTATTTTTGTTATTAATTTTAGTTGAATTCTAAGGTGTTAGAGAGTATGTTTTATATGTTTCAAATTAATTAAAATTTGAGACTTGCTTTTGGAGTATTGTTTTCCTGTGTTGGTAAAAATTTCATTTGTACTTGACTAGAATTTGCATTCTGAAGTTGCTGGCTACAGTGTCCTAAAATATAAATTAAGACAATTTAGTTAGTAGTTTTGTATACATCTATTATATCCTTATTAATATTTTAAGTATTTGTGGTATAAATTTGCATATTTCTCCACTAGTTCTACATATTTTTGTTTCTTGTGCATGAAGCTATGTTATTAAATGCGTATATATTTAGGAATGCTGTATCTTCTTGATAAATTCACCCTTTTCTTATTATAAAATACACTATTTCTGGCAATACTTTTTGCATTAAATTCTACTTTGTCTCAAATTAATATTGCTCTACACTGGATTTCTTCTAATTAGTGTTTGCATGGCATATCATTTCTACCCTCTTACTTTCAAACTACCTGAATGTATCAGTCATTGTTCTACTAGAGAAGCTGAAGCAGTAAGATAGATTGATAGAAGTCATTAGAAATATCCAGATGTTGTTGGTTGAGTACCAAGTTCCTGGTATTTTGTTGGCCTGGGGTCCTTTCCACGCCTTTATCCATCTACTTAAACATTTATTAAGGTCCAATACTATAGGTGGCATTCAGCTATATAATTGGGAAAATATCAATACAATGGAAGCTCACTGCTAGTAGAGTGTTTCCCAGTGTTTGGCATTACACAAAGATCCACTGACACATAGACTCAAGCAGGTATCTTAGGCTCTACACAAAGTCAGCCACTTTGCTGAGCTGAGGATGCCACCTCTGTTTCCTACCTTTTCTGTAAACTCTTCACTTTGTTTACTAGAAACCTCACACTCACTTCTAAGGGAAGACAAGTAGACCCAGAGTAGCCAAGGGTTATTATTCTTTCATATTACTACTTAAAGATTTTGTCAACCAAGTGGCCTGAGAAAAAAAGGACTCTAAAATTAATTAACGTAATATTTGCATACATATATGCATGGAACAGACACAGTTAAATTAGTCAAGGTAAAACTTAGCCACAGACACTTGCACTTGGTCTGAAATTGAAGACCTAGTCATAACTCTGAAATGAAAGAAAAAAGTAGGTAGTCCTTTAAAAAATAAGTATGATGTTACTTTAACTTCACAACTTAGGATTAACATACGTAGTCATTAATTTTGGCCCTAATAAATGTATTTAATAAGCAGACCAAAGATCACATAATTACCATGTAGACTAAGAATATTTAATACTCATATTATACGTAGTTCTTATGGTACACAGAATGGAGTTGAGTTCCATTTTCATTTGAGAATTAGATCTCTTCCCACACTAATAAATTAAAGAACTGGTTCTTCACTAATTCGACCATTGTTGAACTAAAACTCTTAATTTTTGGAACTGTAACAACTTCCTTCTGATTATTAGTAATTAATGGTACTGTCCCAACCCATCTTCACACAGTAATATTTTGGTGTTTATAGAAAGCTTCAGGCTAATTTTCATTGAATAATTTTTAAGCTATATTTTCAATGCCACATATATCCTGGGACTGCTGACTATGTGTGTTCCTCGGTTGCCCCTTTGATCTTGAGGGAGCTTAGGAGATTCTGAACTGCATTTCCATCTAACACTAAATTTTTTGGTTGCAAATCTGAAATATGGTGTCATTTTACATTTAATCCAGGAAAAGCCCCAGAGAATCCTTTAACATTTACCAAGAGCAAGTACTTTGTTCATCTTTGTTTTTCTGTTTCTAAGCTTAAAGTGGAGAGTAGGGAGATTACATTCAAACCAAAGCAAACTTCTTTAATTAACTGTTAAAATTCCATTTAATAAGTATTGTTTCCATACTTGAATAAGTAGTTTAGAATAATTCACTCAATTATTTGATTTTATGAAAGGTTCATTCAAACTTTTGGACTGAATAGACATTAAGTAAAAGAGGGAAATCATTGTTTCTCCAAAAACCACTTGAAAGAAATGAATCAGTTATACTATATGCATATTATATGTATGCAACATATAAAATATATAACACATCTCACATATATATGTATATATGATATTGTATATTTATATATACATATACATACTATATATTTACAGATGCATACTATTTATGTACATGAACTATAATATATAAACATTACATTTGTATAATCCTGAATTTAGCACTAATTGGGGAAAAACAACCAGAAATCTTTCACTTCAAAAACTTGCTTCTCACTAAATATCTAAAGAAAAACTTTAAATTGAAAATAAACTATATTAATATTACTTTTGTAAAGGTTTTACACATCCTTTATTTATCAATATAGATAAAATTGGATGGCTCAAGTAATTCCATCCATTTAATTCAAATGATTTAGAATTCATTTATTACTTTATTATTCCTTTCTTAACTCATTCATTATCTATTAACCATCCTCAATGGGCCAGATATTTCCCATAATCTGTGGTTCCTCTGTTTTGATAGTCACAACATTATCTAATATAGTTGATAAGAAAAGCCAAATATTTTAAAATGAGAGATCACTGTTAACAAGATAAAAAATGAGCTTACATAATTCTTTAAATCCCGACTGATTGCAGAATGGAACATTCTGATATCCTTGATAATGTAGTTAATAAAGGACTTCTATCTTTGCCCTATTGGATTTTGAATTTTCAAATAATTAGAGTACGCTCATGGTTTCTAGAGAGCATTTCAGAGTGGGTGAAATATTGATATAGTTCACGACCATTTTCTTTTCATAAATTTATTTTACTTTTGGCTGCATTGGGTCTTCATTGCTATGCGTGGGCTTTCTCTAGTTGCGGCGAGTGGGGGCTACTCTTTGTTGTGATGTGTGGGCTTCTCATTGCGGTGGCTTCTCTTGTTGTGGAACACAGGCTCTAGGTGCGCGGGCTTCACTAGCTGTGGCACGTGGGCTCAGCAGTTGTGGCTCACGGGCTCTAGAGCTCAGGCTCAGTAGTTGTGGCGTTTGGGCTTAACTGCTCTGTGGTATGTGGGATCTTCCCGGACCAGGGTTCGAACCCTTGTCCCCTGCATTGGCAGGCGGATTCTTAACCACCATGCCACCAAGGAAGCCTGAAAATGACCCTTTTAAATAAATTAGTGCTTTAAAAAATTCTCTCATCTAGGACTAGAATGAAGACGAAAACTATTACTTGTACTTATTAGCTTTTTGTCACAGAAACATGTACTGAAATTAGTAACACACTTGTATCCTCCCTATGGACTATGGGCTGTTTCTTGCCAGTGGCAAATGGAAATCTGAAAGTGTCAGCACTAGTTGTTGTCCTTGCCTTTGGTTATTAGTTCCTCTAAACAGCAGTAGTACCATTTTCTCTCTTTTTGTGTGTTTCTCCTCAGAACTAGCAGGGAGGTGCCAGGGGCCTTTCACATTGTTTGATGCTGACAAATGAAGTAACGTGTCCAGATTTTGACAATCCAAACTGAATGATAACATTTGAAGACCAGATACCTTTTTGGTGCTCTCTACTATTTTTAAGACCCATATATGACTGGCAATACTGTTGAACAGTAGTCCCTTTTTATACTTATGCAATCGGCAAATTCTGGGATAAACCCTTCTTAGTTTGTTAAATACTTAACCCTACAAACAAAATACAAATATATCTGTACATTCTACTGTGGTCTATGCTATTGTTATATTTCAGTCTCCAGGGAAATTATAAGGCCAGACCCCAGTTCTCATCTGGTTCCAAAAACACCAGAAGTTTTGATGTAAGAAGGAAAAATGACTAATAAAAGATTCATGGTGTTCAATATATTTTGACATGGTAGGTATTCAGAATGTTAGAATAAATGGCCATTTAATATGAGTAACTCAGCATGAAGGAAAGTTTATTATCTCCTAAGCTATCAGTCCATCAATTTCTGGTACTAATTGTCTGCCTTATTAGTACATAGGAAAAATGAACGGTTTAGATAAAACACACAAACCTATGCAAATTTGGATATGAATACTTATTTTCCTGATAATTTATCCTTAATATTTATATTGCTTTGTAATATACATTTTGCAGAAATTGGCGCATAGAGTAAAAAAATATGACTGCTGCGCTTGCTAGAATGCTTATGACAGTTGCTGCATCCTATGTACATCTCTGTGGAGGTAGCACACAGCAGGACCCCACACAAAGTCCTCAGAAATGGGCTAGTTTATAATCTAGACTTCCAAACGGCATGGTTTCAGTAAATCATCTAACAACCCTGAGATTCACTTTCCTTACCTATAAAATAAGGAAAAGTATCTTAAAAAATGTATGTTGTGACATAATGACCTATCAAAATGTGGTCTCCTCTTGTGAAACATGTTTCATGGGTCAAGTGACAATGAGATAACATATATTTTTAGTGTTAGATGGTTATATCTAGAGAAGCCCCACCATCATTATTCAAGTGTTTCCCTCTTTGTCCAGCTAATTTCCATCTCCCATCTTCGTTATATATTCTTAACTTGAACAATGCAAATGGTTTGATTATATCTTTATGCACATATCTGGTTAACTTCAAATATGTAGAACACATATCAATAGTGGAAGGCTAAACAGGTGTTTTATTGCTGTTGCTGTTTTTAATGGAGATTTTCCGGGGCTACTTTCAGGGCTAGATTATCAACTACCTGTGGGTAGCAGCTGTGTCTTATTGATCTCTCTATCCCTAGTACCAAGCACAGGCTGGGCATATAGAAGGTGCTCAGTATATGTTTGGCCTGAAGTAGGAGCTGTGAGCAGCTCTAAGGGTAGAAAACATCCATGGTGGGTTTGTGTAAAGTCAATGCCAACTGTAGACATCTTTTGAGGACTGAGATGCATCTTCTTACTCTCCGTAATACCTTCTGCAAGACATTCCATTGAAGGTAAAGGATCAGGAAGGGGGAGAGAGTTTATATAATAGTAAACATTTAAATCAGAGACTTAGAAAGGTTTTCACAGTTTCATTGACTGATCATAGCATCTTTTAGTTGGAACTGACTTTCTCCTTTTCTATCTTAATACTTCATTTTCACATGAAGTGAGAAAGTCTATTTTAAAATCACTTCAAAATTTCCTAACACAATCTGGAAACTATTTTGGAGACATGGCATTGCCAGAATAAGTAGATTGAGTAAATGCTAAATGAGTGCATTAAGAAAAGTGGATTGCTTTAAAGGCACTCAGGTGTCACCACCATTTTGAAATGATCATCAGAGTTATAACTCATTTGTTTTACAAGTCGGGTTAATAAATGTGTAAAATATGAATCACTAACAAGACTTTTTTGGGTATCATTTAAAAGAGAGTTGATGGCAGGTGCAAACACAGTGTCTGCTAACTAGTATGTATTTTCTTAGAGACTTTTAATGACACATTGTTAGAAGTTAGATGTTATTCACCAACTTCAAAGAAATGGTTATCTTTCAGGGGTCTCCTAAGACTCTTAAGGCCAGCTTGCTGGAAACACCATATAAAAGACATACCCCAGTGGTCATCATTAAAAAGTCTACAAATAACAAATGCTAGAGAAAAGGGAACCTTCCTACACTGTTGGTGAGAATGCAAATTGGTGCAGCCATTATGGAAAACAGTATGGAGTTTCCTCAAAAACTAAAAATAGAGTTGCCATATGATCCTGCAATCCCACTCCTGGGCATATATCCAGAGAAAACTATAATTCAAAAAGACACATGCACCCCAATGTTCACTGCAGCACTATTTACAATAGCCAAGAAATGGAAACAACCTAAATGTCCAATGACAGATGAATGGATAAAGAAGATGTGGCACATACATACAATGGAATACTACTCAGCCATAAAAAAGAATGAAATAATGTCATTTGCAGCAACATGGATAGATCTAGAGATTATCATACTAAGGGAAGTAAGTCAGAAACAGAAAGACAAATGCCATATATTATCACTTATATGTAGATTCTAAAATATGACACAAATGAACTTATCTACGAAATGGACTCATAGACATAGAGACTTGTGGTTGCCAAGGGGGAGGGGGGTGGGAGAAGGATGGACTGGGAGTTTGGGATTAGCAGATGCTAACTATTATATATAGAATGGATAAACAACAAGGTCCTACTGTAGAACACAGGGTACTATATTCAATATCCTGTGATAAACCATAATGGACAAGAATATGAAAAAGAATGTATATACGTGTATAACTGAATCACTTTGCTGTACAGTAGAAATTACACAACATTGTAAATCAACTATTCTTCAATTAAAAAAAGACATACCCCAGGAATCTGATCCTAAGAGACATAAGATTTTCTGAACTCTGTATGACCTTTAGCAGTGGTTGTTCACTCTAGTTGCACATCAGACTTACCAGGGGAACTTTATAAAAATATTGACATATGGGTGCATTTATCACATCAAATCAGAATCTTTGAGGGTAGAGACCAGACACCAGTATTTTTCAAAGCTCCCAGGTTAATGTATAACCAATAATGAAGAGCACTGACTTAGCTAGAACAAGAATAGCAAGTTCATGGCAACTAGATGATCACTTTCCTTATCCCCTGATAGAAGACACTGTCAGTATATCTAAACATTTATTCCTACCGAAACCAGATTCAGACTAGGAAAAAATTTTAACAGTTTTCTCCATATAACCAAGCCAACGCAGGCATACCAGTTGCAAGTGTGTGTCATCTCTGAGAAATGTTTGTGGTAACTGCTGGGTGCACAGAAGATATTCAATAAATATTTAGAGATTAATCAGACTGTCCCCAAAATCTGATTAGCATATGCCCTTATACCTAGTTTGTTATCGACCTATGCTGGGCTAGTGTTTGTAAGCAGAAGACAAGGTATGCCTTTTTTGCTTCAAAAATTCATAGGCCTGCTCCTAGGTCAATTTGTAACCATGAAGTTTATTTTAAAATAATCTCTAATCCAAAACGCAATCCTATCCTATATTTCTATTTGAAACAATTAAAACCTGTAAAATAATTGCAACCTGCGGTGTTATTAAATAAGTAGTCATTATGTTTAATGTTAATGTGTGAAAAAGTTTCAAGAGAAAGATGTGGGTCAAATAGAGGCACTTTTTCCGTACTACCTATCTGATTTCTACATAAGAATTACGGAGTTAACCAAAAGTCCATGTCATTGGACATCCAGGGCCATTTTCCCCTGGCAAAGGATGAATATAGCACTACGAAAACGCAAAAGTTAAAGAAGCTACGTCCTTAAGGCTTTGTCCACTGAAGAGTTATCTGTATAAATCTGCTCATCCTTTTTGCACTTAGAAATCCTTACCCTCAACTTTTAGGAAATTATGTTGTTTCTCATTCTCAAAATAACAAATACGATTCCTAATTACCTCTTGTATGAGTTGCATTCTGTGTTTCCTTAATTTCTACATCAGTTATCATACAGTCTCCTTAATTACCTACAATTACAGAGGAAGTTCACAAATATTCTCATCAACTCTTGGAATAAGAAGTTCACCAGCATCCTCTTGATGGGCAGCCCAAACTCACCTGCTTTTTATTTTCTATGAAGAGAGGCTTTGGGGAAACCCACAAGTCTTTGATACAGGAGTGCTATTTAGCTACAGTAAGGAATTTAATCTGCTTTATATGCCCAGTGGCATTCTTAATATACTCTTCAGCACAAACCCAGACTCTGGATACATCTGTGTTTTGAGACATGGTAAATCTATCTAACATTCTGTAATTTATTTTAAAATGTCAGATCCAAAGGAAGCAACTATACCACATGTGTAAACACTCTGTGAAATTAGCAGATGTTGAGAGAAACTTCAAATTCGTTGTAGCACTCCTGTTTTGAAATCCTAATAATCTATAGCTGAAAGGAATAACTGAAATGCATTGCGGATTGTCCTTAGGCATGTATGGCATCTCTTGCCTCATCTGCCACACCAGGCACTTGAGAGAGGGAAATGTCTCCGGGCTTCACTGCCTTGACAGGAGCTATGTCAACCCAAGCCAGTCCCCTGCTGGTCTGCCACGGAACGTCAGCTATTGAATTGAGAGAATACTATTTCACCTGCTCCTACTTAGAAAAAAGTGACGGGGTAATGTGACATAGGGAAAAAAGTACTTGACATTGTTTGCCAGCGATGAGAATGTCATGGTGAAATCATCCTCATGGAATAAGTTCTCTACAGGTTGCTGGAGAGACGTCAAAAGGGGATTTGAGAGTTTGTTAAAGATCCGAAGAGCCCTGTTTCTAGCTGTGCTTCCATTACTCACAATCTGGAAATTTGTGGCCAAATTACATGTAAAAATTATTTATATAGGACCTGTACAGTCCTGTTCTTCTTTCTTTGCTCGTTTCCACTAAACAGTCATGTGCATACCACCACCATAATTATTAGCATTTTTGCATACTGCCTCTACTGTTATAAAGGAAATATTTTAAATGACTTTTTTTTTGGTTTAATGGACTTTTTTTTTTTTTTTTTTTTTTTTTTTGCGGTACGCGGGCATCTCACCATCGCGGCCTCTCCCGTGGCGGAGCACAGGCTCCGGACGCGCAGGCTCAGCGGCCACGGCTCACGGGCCCAGCCATGTGGGATCTTCCCGGGCCGGGGCACGAACCCATGTCCCCTGCATCGGCAGGCGGGCTCGCAACCACTGTGCCACCAGGGAAGCCCTCATGGACATATTTTAAGGGGAAGTTGTAGCAATATATATAGAATGCTTCTAACCTATAAATTAAATTATTCAAATTAAAAAGGTTTCCCAACATTCCACATAAAATAATAGTGTGAATCACTGGGGATACAAATAGCACGTTTTGAAAATTACTGAAATAAAGCAAATTATTCATTTTATTCCTCCTCTGTTTTTTTCTGATTGATTGGACATTTAAAAAAATACTTAGAGGAGATCACTCTTTGTTTATACAGGTAAATTATAGCAGAATAGGGCACGTGCCACGGAAACTTGATCAAGCCAGAAAAAGTCGTGTTGGATGTCTCATGTGTTCAGCACTACTAGCCCTCCTTTAATAGAACTCTTTACGTAGTTCATCAATAAGGGCAATTCACCATCAGTGCTACTGTGCTCCACGTTGCTCTTCTGTCCTTTCTAACCTCAGTATGCCCAGGTATAAGGAAACCTGTATTTAACCTTGTAAGAACAAGCAAGAATCTGCCATCCTTCCTAACAGGTCTAAGTAATCACTTCTTCACCTTATTATTCACTGCATAAAGGTGGCTGTCAAGCCACATAAGACTGGGGAGAGGGTGGGACATTTGATGCACTGACACCTTCCACACAGCCAAACATTCTAGTATGGATCAAACTTTGTGAATCTCTCCTGAACACCAGCTGGCATGTTCTTAAGTTATTCCCTAAGCAATTATTTCTGAGGACAGTGTTAGTCTAAATGAAGGAAAGGTCTCACATGGTCATTTTCTTCTTGGTAGCACCCAATAAATGACAGAAGTCCTGATATTCCAAAGCATTTAGAAAATCTTTTTTTACTCAGCCCCCTCATTTTAATATTTATGTGAGAAACATCGATGGCATCTCCATCAGTGATACTGTATTACACGTTATGAAAATTCGATATATAAAATTTAGAACTCACAAATTCATAAGTTGGAATGACTGTCTGTATTGCCAAGAAATTGGTTTTCTTAAGATTTAATCTGTAAATCTGTTTATAGCAAGTCCCCCGCACACTTTTTTTCATATAATTTGAATAATTAAAACTCACTTATTGTATAACTTCTCAGGAAAATAAATAAATTGAATAATATATTGTGGTCATATTTTTTTTTTACTCTTTAGAATTTGGGGAGATTAATTAATCAAATGATTTACTAATCTTTTCTACAAATACTGGATAGCTTATCACTATTTTTATTTTTATTTTTTCACTGTTTTTATTTTGACTGACTTTTGATTGCCCATATTTCTTTCAGAAACAGGTGTTGAAAGTCGTAGTCAATCATTTCCTTATGATATTCGTGTATGGTATCCTAAACATCCAGGAGACAGTGTGTTTCTTCTTGAAATAGGTGTTTTGACTCTGATTTTCATATTGGCTTCTTGGCTGATTCTAATGAACAGATTCTTAGAGGGTCCATTCACAGTAAAGATAACATTATAGTCGTCCCTTGTTATCTGTGGGGGATTGGTTTCAGGACCCCCACCCCCACAAGAGGGGAGGATCAAAGGCTAATTCATTGATTATTGTTCCAAATCTCTGTCCCGCACTATGGGAAATTTAGAGGAAGAGTGATGGATTTGAAGTCTTGGTCCAAGAATTAGTTTTGCACTGCCTTCATAAGTAAGCAGCTCTGGGAGGATGTTTTGGTGGTAGAGTTAACAACTATCAGATGAGTACAGTCCAGTGACTTAAATACAGTTAGTTGCATCATTTATTTAAAATTTGTTTCCTTGAAGGATTGAGCTTATTCAGTGATAAAGGTAAACCATAACCAGAAGGATCTAAATCACGTTGTCCACCAGCTCATTGGTAAGTGTGAGGCTTTAGAGCATAAAGCTTGGGCTGATGTTGTCGCAGGCTGATGTGTCTCAGATCTCCAGTGTAAGTGACTCATGTCACTTATCATTTACATCATGTCCACAGTGCACCAGGAAAGGTTACCATGCACACTCTCAATGTCACTGAGGGGACTAATATAGCTACCTACTCCTTCTTCTCCAGATCTTGGCTTCATACAGCTATTTTCTTTCTTGCTTTACTTCAATCACATACAGTGCACCCACTCAGAGCAATTAATTATCTTTGGCTCCTTTGAAATTATTCTCCAATCAAGTAAATATAAAAAGACAGAGTGTTACAAAAAATAATTCCTATCTGGCCCTCTCATTAGGTACTAAGTTAGTAAACAGAATATGATTTGCTTCTTGGATATGAGTTTAGCAGATATGGAGTCAGGCTGTCTCCAGGCTATTCTGATAAATGTCCTGTTCTCTTTCTGGGATTTTATGATGTCACATGACGATCTTTCAACTAATCATTCCCTGAGCATATGGTACCACAGCCACTGTTTAGCCCAGATGCACGGTTCCACTTTGAAAAAAATGTGTCTGCCTCCAAGGTCATGTGCCTTTATAGATTCATTTCATTCTCAGGAACATGGCAAAATCTCAATTAAAAAAATAGCTTAAGGAAACTTTAAAGCACCATGGTATTTTCAGAACTTTAAAGATTGTGATAGGCAAGAGAAGGAGCTATATAGCTTTATTTATGGCAGAACAAAACCTAGAAATGTAAGAGAAGAGAATGAACTCCCTGGTTGTTCCAGGCATCAAGGAAAATTATGGAGGCTTCCCCACCAGTCAAGTCTTATCAGTGTTTGTTCACACTGAGTATTTTTAAAGAACACACAAACAGAGTGCTTATATATCTCTGTGGATCCTTAACAGTGAGAGAGCCTGTTTTTAACATGGCCAGTTCTCACTGTGTGACCTTTGCAAAGTTAAAAGAATTACACAGCGAGATACTTGAAGGTGCTCTGTGTAACGGGATTGGCAAAACTGCGGGTCTTGAAATGACGTTTCCTGACATTTTCTCAAGTTGCCCTTTGGTGTTTAATATTGCAACCTAAAGAACACAATCTGTTCTGCTCTCTTCTGACAACCAAATGGAATTGTTCAAAGACAAAGGAAATGTTTGTGATTCCTCCACACAGCTCATCCTTCATATACTAATTTTGATTAGGTTAAGAACTAAATTGACCCTAAAAGCTAGAGAGTATTCTGAGTTTCTTACTAGGTTGACTCTCTTTGTCCCACATTTGAGGCATGGACTTCCTGCCTCCTTTTTTCCTTCCCTCCCTTCCATCCTTTCTTTTCCTTTACTCCATCCCTACCTTCTCTCTACCTCTCAGTGATAGTAACTTGCTGCTGTAATATCAGGGGCTTAAGGAAACAAGACACAGCAGAGGAGGACACAGGCTGTCCATATAGAAGTAGATAATAGATGGCTCCTGGCCTGCAGGTCAAAGAGCATAACCCTGAGCGCGGCCAGTTCTCTTTGTGTTCAGGTGGGAGATTATTAATCCGTTGGGACCCACACAGCCACAGCACTGAGCACATTGGCAGGGGCGCACGTAGCTTTTAAGACAGCCTCACTTAGGCATTCTATTCAGTCAGTTAAGCCAGAAACTGCTTTAACAACTAAGCACATAAAGTGTTCTAACCTGTTTGTGCATAAAGACCAACTTTATTGCCACCCAGACCTTAAAGAAGGGGAGAATTTGGCATACCATCACCAGACATTCAGAAACGCTTTGCAAACCATTACTCACTTCCACAAATAACAGGTAGTCCAATATCACTCATTTTAGGATTATTTCACTTCTGGACTGGAAATCTTGTTGTATTCTTGATCACTGTCTATTTTTCAAATCAAAAATCACATTAAATTTCATGAAAAATGAGAAAAAATAGGATTTTGCACAATCCCTTTTCATTATCCATAATCTACTTTATGTATTTACTATGAATGTCCTTACAATGAACACTTCATGATTTTAATGGCTCCTATGTATTGCCAGTTAAAAGGCTTTATTAGGCTGGATTTAAAAAAAAAAAAAATCATTGCCTGGTATTCCTATAACTTATCAGGCTTTCTTTTCTCTACTGCCTAAGTCAATCCTTGGCCTCTTTAACCCATCATCCCTTTTGGCCTCAGTGGTTTTCTAAGTGCACTGTGGGAAGGCTGTCCTGACATTCCGCCGTCTGCAGAACTCACATTGCCCCACAACTGAACCGAGTACACATCACCTTGAACACTAGCAACACATTACGTTTAGAGAACTCTCTACCAGAAAGTCTACAAAATTGAAAACTGAAAACTGTGACTGTTGGAGATAAGAAAAAAAAAAGAAAAAAGAGAAAGAAAAGAAATAGAAAAAAGCAAGAGATGGAGGAGAAAATTGAGATGTAAAACACCTTGGATACACTTGAGAGAACCTAAAAGGTAAGTCAAGTAAACATTTGTAAAAAAAACAGTTATTTTTCCCTGATGATGCCAATATTCATTGGAGTGAAATACTTCGTTAGTTTGTATCTGAATCCATGGGGAGTAGTAAAGGAAATGTCTACTTTTCCATTGAATAATGTATTCATTCGTTCATTCATTCATTCATTCATTCATGTGTTCCGCAAGTATCTAGTGAGTGCCTATTCTGTCAAGACTCTGTGCCAGGCACTGGGGATGCAGCAATGTGTCCCTGCCTTCATGGAGTGTCCCTGCCTTCATGGAGCTTTCTTTGTAGAGAAGCCAACAGACAATAAGGGAATAACTACCTCAAATATTTTAAGAGACCAATAAATACATAAATTAGATATTTTAAGAGAGTGGTAGTGGGGTGAAGTAAAAACACTGACTTCTCACTCCCTCACAGCCCGCATTCAATCCGTTAGTAAAAACTATTAGCCCCCTTTCACAATATATCCAGAATTGGACTCCTCAACACTGGTCACTCTCACCCTGGCCCAAGCCAGCATCCTCTTTCACCTCTACTGTCACAGGGGCCTCCTCATGGTCTGTTTCAGCCCTCACCTTCCTTACTAGTAGTCTATTTTTATGCATTTCTAAAACATGAATCAAATCACACCACTCAGTTCAATGGCTCTGATCTCAGAGAAAAAGCCGAAGCCCCACAATGGCCTATCTTCAAGGCCTTCATCAGCTACCATCCCTTCCTTTGCCCACCACCTCTGTGACCTGAGCACCCACTCTCACTGCCCACCTTGATCTAGAACACTGGCTCTCTTGTTACTCTTCAAGCACAGGAGGCTTGCTCTTGCCTTAGACTCTGTGGTAGGTAGAATTCCAAGACGGTCCCCTAAGATTCCAGATGTATACACATCATCTGCTGATTATCTAATCAAACAACAATCTAGGTACTGCTATGAAAGGGTTTTGCAGGTGTAACTAAAGTCCCAGATCAGCTGACTTTAAGTTAGAAAGATTTAAAAACAAATATGTTAGAAAGATTATCTGGGTGAGCTGCACCCAATTACATGAGCTTTTAAATTTGGATCTAGAGGTAAGACACAGAGAAAGTTAGAGATTCAAAGTACCAGGGAGATTTGGCATATGAAGAGTTCTCTGCGGCTGGCTTTGAAAAGAAGGGGGCTATGTGGCAGTGGATGAGAGCGGCCCCCTGTTGCTAAGAGCAGCCCCCAGCTGTCCGCCAGCAGGGAAAAAGGAACTGCATTCTGCCAAAGACCCAAATGAACTGAGAGAGGGTGCTGAGCCTCAGATGATACAGCAGCCCAGCCAACACATTGATTTCAGCTGTGTGAGACCCTCGGCAGAGAACCCAATCACACTAGGCCCACACTTCTGATCTATAGGAGTTATGAAATCATACATGTATGTTGTTTTAAGCCACTGTGTTCGTTTTAATTTTTTATTCAAGGAAACAAAACGAATACAAGCTCTTTTCACTTGCTGTTCTTCTTTCCCAGAATTTTTTTTCCCCCTAGATATCCCTCTGTGTGCTTGCCTACAGGTTTCTGACTAATTACCATCTTCCCAATGAGGTCTTCCATAGTACTCAGACTCCAGGAACTCATACACTGGGTAATTTAAGGATCTGAATAAAGTAACTAAAAAGGTACAGACAGGTTAGAGATAAACTACAAGGGAAAATATAGTACCCTGGGATTAATGAGGAGGAGCTCAAAGGGAAGAAACAATTATAGGAACTTGGCACATGGCTGTGTGGTGAGGACCACCCCACGAGAGCTGTAACCTTTCATCCAGGCATGCAGCCAACTCATGGCAATGCCACAAGGAGCAAGTCAGGAGAGTAATACTCCTCAGTAACTCTCCTCTCTCCATTTTTATTGTCCCAAACTCTCACTAGGAAATACATATTATAGGGCAAGTAGTAGGACACGTGTTTGCCCTGCTTTATCCTCTGGGCCTAGAGCAGTACTGGAACACAGTGCTCAATATTCAGCGTCTGAATGAATGAGTGAAAGAAGGTGCAGCAGTGTCACAGCACACTGGGTAACAAAGAGAGGTTTTTTAGTTTTTGATTTTTTTTTTTTTTTTTTACATTTTTCCCTGGTATTCTTCACCATTCTTTTTTTTTTTTTGTGGTATAGTTGATTTACAATGTTACAATAGCCAGGACATGGAAGCAACCTAAATGTCCATCAACAGAGGAATAGATAAAGAAGATGTGGTGTATATGTATATATACACATATATATGTGTGTGTGTGTGTGTGTGTGTGTGTGTGTGTGTGTATACACACACACACACATATATATGTGTGTGTATACACACACACACACACACACAAAATGGAATATTATTCAGCCATCAAAAAGAATGAAATCATGCCACTGGTAACAACAAGGATGGACCTAAATGTTTTGCGCTAACATTTGAACTGATAAGAAGGAGCTGACCAAGAAGAGAAAGCAGAGATGAAATTCTCAAATAACAAATACCCATGCCCTAGGAAGGAAATGCTATGTTTGAAGAACAGTATGGCAGAGGCAGACACATTTGGAGTTGGAGTGTTGGAGATGACACCTGACGTCAAAGAGGTAGGCAGGGATCAGACCGTGGTGAGTCTAGCAGAACATGGTAAGGGATTCACATTTAATTTCAAATACATGGGACAGATATTGCAGGGTTTAAAGCTGAGAAGAGAAGAGACATTGTGTGCTCTACACTTTTAATACCCAGAGAAAAAATTCAAAAATAAGGAAACAACTGAAGAGCTGTGGTTGTGAGTCCACTCTTTGCTTCTCTAATTTACTACATTTCTTTCTTTTTTAAAAAACAATTTATTTATTTATATATTTTTTGGCTGCGTTGGGTCTTTGTTGCTGCGTGAGGGCTTTCTCTAGTTGTGGCGAGCAGGGGCTACTCTTCATTGTGGTGCATGGGCTTCTCCTTGCAGTGGCTTCTCTTGTTGCAGAGCACAGGCTCTAGGCACGTGGGCTTCAGTAGTTGTGACACAAGGGCTCAGCAGTTGTGGCTTGCGGGCTCTAGGGCGTAGGCTCAGTAGTTGTGGCGCACGGGCTTAGTTGCTCCGCGGCATGTGGGATCTTCCCGGGCCAGGGCTTGAACCCGTGTCCACTGCGTTTGCAGGCAGATTCTTAACCACTGTGCCACCAGGGCAGTCCCATACTACATTTCTTTCTTCATGTAGCATCTTAATGAACTTTCCCAATTTTTATTTACCAATGTGTTCAGTATTTTCAAACGCTCAGTACTTGACAGGAGAGCTCACCTAGGCTGGACTAGAATCTTTTGACTTTACTCCTCAACTCCACCCCCACCTCCCAGGTGCTGTCTTTGGCACTGCACAATAAAGGCAGAGATGCCTTCTTTTTTATCTTCAGGGTCTAGAAGAATGCTAAGTTCATTGCCTGGGGCATAGTAAATTCTCAGCACTTATTAACTCTTAAGACATTTTATTATTAAGCATTATTAGCCCAAATGAGGAGTGACCAGAATAAACTAACTAGATCCAGATAGTCATATCCCAGCTCCGGATCTTCCTAGCGATGCAAGATTAGGAGGCCTTCAATTTCTCTGGGTTTCAGTTTGTAATCTGCAAAATGGCATGAATAATAGTATCTAATTCATGAATTGATTTAAATGAGATAGCTGTAAAGTGCCTAGCATACAGTTATAATCAATAAATTTGAGGCATTATTCTTGGCTATTAATATATATTGCAGGTAGAACATGATGAGTTAGGAGGGAAAAAAAGGACCATTTTTAAATTTCTTCTCCCACCTACTCACTTGGACCCGCAGGAAAGGGGGCCGGCATTGGCATTTCTGGAAGCTTACTGAGAGGAGAAAGGAGTTCTCTTACAGGAGGATTTGATGGAAGAAAAGGCTAAGTGGGGAAGAGGTAGAAGTCCGGCAGGAATCCTGGAGCACGCTGCAGACTGGAAAGGGCTGGTTTAGTCCAGGAGTGGTGGGCACCAGCGCCCACTCCCACACAGCACTACTTCAGAGGTGATGCAGGGGCTTGGGGACGCTGAGGTGTAAAGCATAAAAGATGTGGCTGATAGTTTTGTTGCAACTGCTCTGGGCCTAGCAGTGGACATAGAGCGCCAGTCTGCCTCAAAGGGACCCAACTGAGAAATTTACATATTAGTGGTTACGATGATTAGATAAAGATAACAGGCTCTTCACCTATTTTCCAAACATGGCACAATGACCCTGGATTCTGACAACCTGAGAACAGTCACTGACACCTTAAACCACAAGTTGAACTGATTTCTTTTCACTCTGGTTAGTGGGATCTCCAAGTCAGATTTAATTTAATGTACAAAAATAATGTGCTGGAGTAAAGCGAAAAGCTAAAATATTTCAAGAGATGACAATGTAGATGATGATTAGTAACTATTCAAAAGAGTGAATCTGCATTACCCATGTTTCTGTACATTTCAGACTTTAAGCCAAAATCATGTAGACTGATAACATTTGTTAAGTCTAAGAATGAAAGATTTCTGGAGAAAAGGGATTCAAATAGAGCTGATGGGTGGATATGGAGACTTTCTTTCCACCTACTCTTTTTATCATAGGATCAGGGAGATAGAAGGGATCTTGGAAGGTACTGTAATCTCTCTACTCGTCTCTAAGAATGGCTGAGAGCATAATTTCTTCCTGGTACTTTCTTCTGGGATTATTCTGCATACTGAAATATGCTATTTTCTTTATAGGTTTGTACAATACAACTATTTAGATAAGCTGAAGTACAGTTCCTTTAAAGTATTGTAATTCAACTTGGCTTTTTAAATGCCTGTTTCTGAAATGCAGAGATGCATAACAAAATCAACAATGTTTCCATGGGCAGAAATATTGAATGTTCCTTTGTTACACTGGGCATTTTTGAAAAGCTGGAATGCATTTACAGACCTTGGCAGTCTCCCGAGAGACATGCATCAAACAGTGCTCTCAGTAGTGGGCTGGTTTGACGGCATAAAGGCGTGCTTACATTTGAAGCATTTCAGCAGTTTTATAAATAAAAAAATCTGCTTTTTCTTGTAGTGATGAATGAAGCAGTCATTGTTTTCTCTCACTGACTTCTGATCCAGTTGATGAAGCTTGGGGACTACAGCACTTGAGACTGAACTTTCCAGCTCCTAAATTATGTAGGACAAGGATCAGTGCTTCTGCAGACTTAAGAAGGTACTATATGACAGTGTATAGCATAGTGGAAAACAACATAGGCTGAAGGGTCCGACTGTTTGGACTTGAAATACAGCTCTACCATGTTTAAACTGTCTAAATTTCCAGTGCTCTTAAATTGCCTTCTAACACAAACACTGTGCTAAAGGAAACTGCAAATGTATAGTATCAGGCTTCTTCTCCTTAGAGTATTTTACAAGGAAGACATGATTTTCCTGAAGTGTGAGCTTCAGAAGATGTTCATAGAAGCACCTGCAGGGGTTTTCAAATAGATATCCCAGGCCCCAACCCAGGCCCCAGTCTTATGGAATTAAAATCAGACGCTCTGCGGAGAGGCCCCAGGAATCTCTGTTTGTTATAGCACCTCTGGTAACCAACATATTGTCACTAAAGTGTCAGAACAACTGCCCTAGCACAGGGATTGGCAGACTTTTTTGCAAAGGGCCCCAAATGGTAAATATGTTCAGCTTTGCTGGCTGGCTGGATTGTCACTACTGTGTCACTGTAACACAAAATCAGGCATAGACAATATGTTAGGGGAAACAGTGACCGAAACCACCCACTCTGGCCAGACACCATAGCAACCACTTGGGTGAGTTCTCTCACAACAGCAGTCCTGGTAAGGAACGTGGAACTAACAAGCTACCGCCAACCCAAAGAATTCGGGAAGGGTCAAAAGGAGAGAGGAGACGCCAGTCCATTATGTCCTACCAACCTCCCAGAATCCTTCTCACCGGAATCCATCTTGGCTGAGCGATGCACGCGCCAGCAGGAAGGACCCTGAGTCGCAGTGATTGTCCAGAGACAACCCGGAAACTAACCCCATTCCCATAAGACCCGAGACTGCGAGCCACGTGGCAGAGCAGTCCTCCTGGGTTCCCCTACCCTGCTGCTCTCGTTCCGGGGGCCCCTTCCCAATAAAGTCTCTTGCTTTGTCAGCACGTGTGTCTCCTCAGACAATTCATTTCTGAGAGTCAGACAAGAGCCCACTCTTGGGCCCTGGAAGGGGTCCCCCTTCCTACAACAAATATATACACAAATGAGTATAGCTGTGCTCCAAGGACACTTCATTTATGCATGCTGATACCTGAATTTCATATAATTTTCCTGTGTCATAAGATAGTACTCGTTTTAATTTTTTTTAACCACTTAAAAATATAAAAACTCTTTTTACCTCAAGAGCCTGACATACCCAGTTGGCAGTGCAGATATGGCCCAGAGGCTGCAGTTTGCTGACCTCCTGCCCTTGAGCATGAGAGGGCTGTAAGGAGGAGAAAATGGTATGCAGAGCTGGAAATACTCTGCTAATATTGAAGTCCAAGATTTTAGCTGTGTTGTAGACTTCTTATGACTTATCCTTTCTGCTTGGATTTATGGGAAGCTCAGGAGATAAGAAACTGTCAGAGAAACATGGGGAATGAGACAAGCTTGGAAGTCTAGGTTTGTTCAAGATGCTAAAACAAAAATACCATAGACTGGGTGACTAAAACAATGAACACCTATTTCTCACTTTAACAGACTCAGGAACTCAGGAGTGACTCTGCTGGGTGGTTCTGGTTCAAAGTTTCTGCTGAGGTTGCAGTTAAGATGTTAATGGGGTCCCTCACATAATGGTTGACTGTGGCCTCAGTTCCTGGCTGGTTCTTGGCAGGAGGCCTCAGTTTCTCATCATGTGAACCTCTCCATAGAACTGGTTGAGAGTCCTCACAGTATGGCCGCTGGCTCCCCCCAGAAAAAAACAATTCTATATAAAGAGCTGCAAAGTGTTTTATGACCTAGTCTTGAAAATTCATACAGCATCACTTGTTTATTTTGTGGGTCACACAGACCAATCCTGATGCAGTTTGGGAGGGAACTACACAATGGCATGAACACCAAGGGGCAGGCATCACTGGGGGCCGTTTTGGAGGCTGGCTGCCACCCATATAGACAGTTTTGGGCATGGTTTTTATGATAATATAATCATGTTATATATATTTATTTGCTTTTTTTTTCAAATAAAAATACTTTACTTCCCTTCCTCCTGTTTGGTAGTTTTGAATCTAATTCATTCATAACTAATTCAATGAATTAGTTCATTCTTTTGAACTAATGAATCGAATTCATTCTTTGAATTGTAGCTAACATTAGATTCAATTTATTCTACCTCTATTGATTCAGGTTGTTTGCAGTATTCTGGAAGTATAGTAAAGTAAATAAATATTCTGGCACATACCTTTTTGCATTCATTCCTGTAGAAGCTACCCAAAGTAGAATTGCTTGATCAAAAATAGGTATTTCGCTTTTTTAATTTCCAAGGACACTGCTAGATTTCAAAACAGGGAGAGCATTTACTTTGCACCAACAATGCCCAAACGTAATCATTTTCCCATATAATCCTCAGAAGTGAATTATTGTTTATATACATTTTGGCATTCTGATGGGCAAGAGAAATGCCATCTAGTTTTTTCATTTACTTTATATTTTCTTTCCTATTAGTGAGCTTGAGCTTGAGCATCATTTACTATGTGTATTAGCCTTATACCTTTTTTTTTTTTTTTTTTTTTCCTGAAAACTGCCTACTTGCAAACCTTTTCTCTAGAGCTGTGTCTCTTTTTCTCATCAACCTATAGGGAGCTTTTGGTATTTGCACATAACTAGAAATTTAATTTAATAATTTCTGGCCTGGGAAGTTCATAGTGGAGGATCTTTAAAAGAGGACTAGGTATCCATTTTGTCACCTTTTTTGACAGACTATACCTAATGGTCCACCAGGATTCATACAGACCAAACATAAACAAAATATTGAACATTTCTGGAGAACTTTTAGGTTAGGTGAGAAACTGGCTGGAGACATTACTAAATGAAACACTTTGCCCCTGAAAGTGATGAATTAAGCAGTCTGTTGACTTTAGGATTACCTTGGAGATAGATCACAGAATTTAAAATGAAGTCACTCAAAAAGCAAAATTGCTTGGGAATAAAAGGCAATAATTACTATCACTCTTTCTGCAACTAGTGAAATTTTAAAAAGGAAAAAAAAAAAACCCTCCCACTCTAAACCTTAAAACCTCAGCAAATATCTAGAGACTCTTCAGATCACATATTGTGATCAAAGCTGCAATCCTTAGGGTAAGCAAAAACTGCAAACTTCCCTCTCTCTGTGTGTTTTTAAACCCAAGCTACTTTGATTGTTTTTCTGTCTAAACACAATAAACATCCCTGACCTTGAATTATACTGTTAGGAGATAAAAATCTGGTGTCTGGAAGAGCACTAAAAATGAATTCCCTGCTCTTTGGCATTTTAATGAACAGTGTGACCAGTAACAAACCAACAAAGACAGTATGACCAGCTGTGATTCAGTGATTTTTAGATAAAACCGCCAACATAATCAATGTTTAATATATGGTGTTTCTAAAAGCACATCTCATAGACTCCTGCTTGTACTATTTAGGAAACCCTTTGGGCTAATTAGCAGTGGGGATTATTTGGGAAAGAGCAGACAATAATTTTTATAAATATTCCCAGCAATATCTTACAGGGTATCCTTAGATTTTCAGTTCTTACTGTGCTGTTTTGGGGCATTTGTAGGTAAGAAATACCATTTTAATTATTTGGCAAATATGTTCTTCTACAGAAGAGTTTCTGATATATTATCATTGAAGATCAGTGAGATATCATTAATAATCCTTCTTTCCTGCTCTAACCACTGTGTCACCACAGGACAGCACAGAAGCCTGGATTATCGTTCTCTATTATTTGCTGCCCTTTCAGTGTCCCAACAGAAAACAGACGGTGCATCCAGATTAGGATAAATCCAGGTGTTGTTATTTAGAAAGGGACTATTAATAAAGACAGAGTGGAATACAGGTTTAATAGTCTGAAAACTTAGGGTCCAAAGGTGGAGATGCTGTTAGTAGTCAAAATATAAATGGATGAGGTCAGGGAGTAGGACAGAACTTGGGAGGAGGGAATTCTATAGAGAAGGAAGCTTTGAGGGAAGCAGTGGCCTTGGGTTGAGAAATAAGCAGGCTGGAGGTGGCATGACTGGGAGGTGGCCAGGGATTAAACACCCTCACCTGACTTTCCTTCCTCCCTCCAATATTCCAGAGGACATGGGAGCCCAATGATAGAGTTTCTGTAAGTTCCCTGGGACAGAAGCAGGTGGGGAAGACACCTGAGAGGCAAATAAAAGACGGCAAACTGGGGAGGACTTGTGCTTTTCTTCACATCACTTACGTTAGAGTTGGACTTTGTGTCACTCTGGCCAATGACATGTGTATAGAAGTGACATGTACCACTTCTACACAGAACCTTTAAGAACCACCATGTGCTTCCCCAGGCTCCTTGACTCTGCCTTCACAGAAATACATGTCTGGAGGGAACCTCCATCATTCTGAGTTCCTAAGCGACCTTGTTCACCGGAGCCCTCTTCCCAATCCTCCATGGAATGAAGTGAGGAAGAAATGTACTGAGCTGTTTACGACGTCAAGATTTGTGCATTGATATTACTGCAGCATAACTTTGCCCATCCTGATAGATATAGCAGGTTATTAAACCCCTGAGCCTTGCTTTTCTAGTTGTGGGCAATCCCCTATAATACATATTAAACTGCTTCCCAAATATAAGAAAAGCTATGTGAATTCAAGCAATTTTAGGATGCAGGCTACCACTTCTATTTTTTTAAAAGATGGCATATCTAGGGTTATCATAATATTTAAAAGCCAGAGTGAATTTAAAGGAAACCATTGTTTTGAAATAACAAATGTTTTTAACCTACTGTTTAAGTTCTTTAGAGCTTCCTTGAATATGCTATTTCGAAAATATATGTTTGCAAGCTCTTTTTAAGGCTGGTTTCAAACTCTGAAAGGAGAGCATCTAACCATGAGTTAAATTACTACAGTCTCAAGTGACTGAGGCCCTTCTGTGCATACTGTACTATAGTTAATTTTAAGAAGGATGTTTCTCACCCAGGATGCAAGGGTAGAGGACTCAATTCTCATGTACAGAGGCCTCTACCTAAATAGAGAAAAAATTTTCCTGCTCTACTTTCGGCTCTCTGGTCTGCTTTTCTATTGCTGGTGTGGCAGTCCCATATGAGAGCTTTGGAAGCCGTTTTGGAGGAAGGTCTAACATCCTGGCTGTTGTTGATGCTCATTTATTTCCTCACTGAAAAAATGGGAATAAATATCATAAGGGTAGTATGATGGTTAAATAAACATATAGTTTAAAGCTGGTAGAAGAACCATGCCTTGCAACTAGTAAACTCTTGCTAACTGGTAGCTATGCTGCTGCCACAGCTGTTCTGTCAAAAGTGGGGGTCCCAGGCTGACTCTGTTGTGTGTGAGTGGCACTGCCATCGAAACACGCATGGCAGTCTGCAAAGAATGGCCACAACTCTCCCACACTTGAAACACACAGTATGAAGGAAGATAACTGAAACACCACTTATGGATCTGGTCTGACCTACACGTTCAGCTGAGTCTCTGATGTCTGCCACACTGATTCATACTTTGCCTCATAAGCATTGACTGACCATCTATCAATAAGCACAAACCTCTTAAGGGTCATCTGGAAGTAAAGATGAATGAGGCCAAGCCACTGATTGCTAGAGGAAAAACACAGTGCACTTGATTCCTGTGATAAATGGAAGAGAGTCTTACTTTTTGTAAAGTTGAGTGTATTGGTGCTTCCTCTTGGCGAGATCAAAAACAAGAGCTCTAAAACAGACTCCCAGGGGCCTCTTGCATGTTAGTGGACTTGGTCTCCAGTGGGCTCTCAGCTTGATACCTTCAAAGCATCACTACTAATAGCACGGCAGCTCCTAAGCTTTTAATCACTGCTAAGTGACAAACTTGGACGCTCACTAAAAGGCGAGTTGCATTTCAATAGCTCGAGCTTTGGTCTCACCAGGTCTTTAGGTAATACTTGGAACAGAAGGACTTGGCTTGGTAAAGTAACTTATCAGATCATAAATAGACTTATTATAATAGTCATTGGGACATGTATACACATACACACACATGCACACACATATACACTCACACACATTCACATCCCTTATCTGAGAAAGAATTAAGTACAGTTCTCTTACAGTTATGTTTAAATGAACCTGAAACATGCACACACGTTTCCTATTTTGAATCTCGGATGGATTTAAACCTATTTGAAAAAACAAAACAAAACAAAAGCCTTCAGTTTTCTCAGAGGAAGAATGACTTTTCACATTTACAGCAATAACAAGTAATGTTTTGAAATAAGGAAAATGGCTCAGCTTTTTCAAGCATTTTGTTCCCTGAATATCCATTAGCCCTTCATTTGGAGATGGCAAATGCCCTAGTTTGCTTTACATTAACAGAGATGTCTTCCTTTGCGGTTTAACTGGGAATCTGCTGGTCATCGAGAACCAGTTGTCAATATCGTGCTGCACAAAGTCGGGGACCAAATGTGTGGTTGGGAGGATACAACTTACTGTATTTTATAGACATGGAAAATAGATCTGTAATATTCCAGTTAAACTAGTCTGTTCTGGGATAACATATTAACCCTCAAAGCTCAGAGGCTTAACACACAAAAGTGTGTTTCCGCCTCATACAACCTCTGCTTTGGGTTCAGCTGCTATGGATCGCCTGTCATCAAGCAGACGTTCACATCTGCTTCCATCTTGTGACTCTACCTCCGCAACACTTGGCTTTCAAGATTGCCACTGTTTTCCATGGTCCCTGGTTCCATCCTCTTAGGTGTTCTTTCATCCCATTATCCTTCTTGGCCGCATCTGAAGTTGACATTGGATATATGCTCTTCTTGGAGGCTACTCAGCTTTCTCATCCCATGAGAAGTGATGAACCAGGGCCATTTTAAGTTTTATGTTATATCACAGGCTTTTTTTGTTTTTAAACTTCAGGTTCAGCTTTCTTTTTTTTTGTGTGTGTGTGTGTGTGTGTGTGTGTGTGTGTGTGTGTGTGTGTGTGTGGTACGCGGGCCTCTCACTGTTGTGGCCTCTCCCATTGCGGAGCGCAGGCTCCGGACGCACAGGCTCAGCGGCCATGGCTCACGGGCCCAGCCGCTCTGCGGCACGTGGGATCTTCCCGGACCAGGGCACGAACCCGTGTCCCCTGCATCGGCAGGCGGATTCTCAACCACTGCGCCACCAGGGAAGCCCAAGGTTCAGCTTTCTTTGGCAACAAAATGATCTAAAAAATCTTAGGAAGCTTTGCTTCCATTATGTGTCAGTGACCATGCATAGCATTTATTTGCACATTTTCTTAAATCTTTATTTCTTTGCTTTCTCATTCCCATGCTTCTCAACTTAATGAGATTATTGGGTTTTGGAGGGCCAGTCCTGAACCTGACCTTTGTCCTTCTCAGGGAAATCCTCTCCAGGGCAGCTCCCTTCCAAGAAGTGGCACACGGACCCTGCTTTTATCACATTGCTCTTCCATCTCAACACACTGCTTCTGACTGTTGAGGCAGAGGAAGAAAGAATGAGAGGCTTCCTTATAAGTCACTTTCACCCAAGTCTCCTTAGAACTCACTGCATGGTACGCTGGGAGGTATAGTGTGCTGTATGCATAGGGAGGTATAGTGTTCTGCATGCACAGGAAGGAAAGAAGAATTGCTTTAACTTCCACAGTCACAAAATGTCCAAACAAGGAAGGTTTTTTTGAGGTAATCTAGTCCTATGGTTTTAGTTTAGAGATGAGGAAACTGAGATCTTAAAAAAATGTGTCTGGAATTACAAGTATTTATGAAAATGATCCAGAACTAGACCCAGGTTCTCTTCAAGTTCAGTCCAGCAGTATAGCTACAGGCCTTCTAATCCAGCCATTGTTAACAATTTCTAAGTCATTAGAACTAAACAACTGGATTTGCATTTCAAGATAGGATTCACACATGTATATGAATGGGTATGTGCATATTGGTCATTCTTTCTCACTCATTTATTCAGTGTGTTTGACCCTGTGTTCAATAGAAGGGGATTTGTATACAAATCCCATCCTTGTCTTTAAGGAAGAATCAGAATGTTGGGAAACACAGATGCGTAAACAGAAGATATTAATACAATGTGAAAGCACTAGGAAAAAATGTACGCTGACCCAGGAAAAGTAGATCTCTCAGAATTTGACAAGGGGAGGGCTTCCTAAAGTGGTTCAAAGGAATCACACACAAAAATCATTATTTCAGTTTTCCTTAATGGAGCCAGACATAGATGGCATAGTTCATAAACAATGTCCCTTTGGCATATTCCCATCTAAGCCTTACTTTTCTCAACTATAAAATGGAGCTAATAATACCTGCCTTGCAAGTTTGATGTACGGAGCAAATTAATACACGTAAAGTAGTTACCAAAAAGAAGGAGGTTCCAGATGGTGAAAGAGTAAGACGCGGAGATCACCTTCCTCCCCACAGATACATCAGAAATACATCTACATGTGGAACAGCTCCTACAGAACACCGACTGAACGCTGGCAGAAGACCTCAGACCTCCCAAAAGGCAAGAAACTCCCCACGTACCTGGGTAGGGCAAAAGAAAAAAGAATAAACAGAGACAAAGAATAGGGACGGGACCTGCACCAGTGGGAGGGAGCTGTGAAGGAGGAAAGGTTTCCACACACTAGGAAGCCCCTTCGCAGGTGGAGACAGGTGGTGGTGGTGGGAGCTTCGGAATCACGGAGGAGAGCACAGCCACAGGGGTACAGAGGGCAAAGCTCAGAGATTCCCGCACAGAGGATCGGCGCGGACCAGCACTCACCAGCCCGAGAGGCTTGTCTGCTCACCCGCGGGGCGGGCGGGGGTGGGGAGCAGAGGCTCAGGCTTCAGCGGTCGGATCTCATGGAGAGGACTGGGATTGGCTGCGTCAACACAGCCTGAAACAGGCTAGTGCGCCACGGCTAGCCGGGAGTGAATCCGGGAAAAAGTCTGGAGCTGCCAAAGAGGCAAGAGACTTTTTCTTGCCTCTGTTTCCTGGTGCGCGAGGAGCGGAGACTAACAGCGCCGCTTAAAGGAGCTCCAAAGACGGGCGCGAGCCGCGGCTATCAGCGCGGACCCCAGAGACGGGCATGAGACGCTAAGGCTGCTACTGCCGCCACCAAGAAGCCTGTGTGCGAGCACAGGTCACTCTCCACACCTCCCCTCCCAGGAGCCCGTGTAGCCCGCCACTGCCAGGGTCCCGGGATCCAGGGACAGCTTCTCCGGGAGAATGCACATCGCGTCTCTCAGGCTGGTGCAATGTCATGTTGGCCTCTGCTGCCGCAGGCTCGCCCCACATCCGTACCCCTCCCTCCCCCTGGCCTGAGCGAGCCAGAGCCCCCGAATCAGCTGCTCCTTTAACCCATCCTGTCTGAGCGAAGAACAGATGCCTTCAGGCGACCTACACGCAGAGGTGGGTCCAAATCCAAGACTGAACCCCGAGAGCTGTGCGAACCAAGAAGAGAAAGGGAAATCTCTCCCAGCAGCCTCAGGAGCAGCGGATTAAATCTCCACAATCAACTTGATGTACCCTGCATCTGTGGAATACCTGAATAGACAACGAATCATCCCAAAATTGAGGCCATGGCCTTTGGGAGCAATGACATATATATTTTTTTCCTTTTTCTCTTTTTGTGAGTGTATATGGGCATGCTGCTTTGTGTGATTTTGTCTGTATAGCTTTGCTTTTAACATTTGTCCTAGGGTTCTGTCTGTCCACTTCTTTTTTTTTCTTTAAAAATTTTTTTTAATAATTATTTTTTATTTTAATAACTTTATTTTATTATACTTTATTTTATCTTCTTTCTTTCTGTTTTCTACTTTTTCTCCCTTTCATTCTGAACCGTGTGGATGAAAGGCTCTTGGTGCTCTAGCCAGGTGTCAGGGCTGTGCCTCTGAGGTGGGAGAGCCAAGTTCAGGACACCGGTCCACAAGATACCTCCCAGCTCCACGTAATATCAAACGGTGAAAATCTCCCAGAGATCTCCATCTCAACACCAAGACCCAGCTTCACTCAACAACCAGGAAGCTACAGTGCTGGACACCATATGCCAAATAACTAGCAAGACAGGAACATAACACCATCCATTAGCAGAGAGGTTGCCTAAAATCATAATAAGGCAACAGACACCCCAAAACACGCCACCAGACGTGGACCTGCCCACCAGAAAGACAAGATCCAGGCTCATCCACCAGAACAAAGGCACTAGTCCCCTCCACCAGGAAGCCTACACAACCCAATGAACCAACCTTAGCCACTGGGGACAGACATCAAAAACAACGGGAACTACAAACCTGCAGCCTGCAAAAAAGAGACCCCAAACACAGTAAGATAAGCAAAATGAGAAGACAGAAAAACACACAGCAGATGAAGAAGCAAGGCAAAAACCCACCAGACCTAACAAATGTAGAGGAAATAGGCAGTCTACCTGAAAAAGAATTCAGAATAATGATAGTAAAGATGATCCCAAATCTTTGAAATGGAATAGAGAAAATACAAGAAACATTTAACAAGGACCTAGAAGAACTAAAGAGCAAACAAACAGTGATGAACAACACAATAAATAAAATTAAAAATTGTCTAGAAGGGATCAATAGCAAAATAACTGAGGCAGAAGAACAGATTAGTGACCTGGAAGATAAAATAGTGGAAATAACTGCTGCAGAGCAGAATAAAGAGAAAAGAAAGAAAAGAATTGAGGACAGTCACCAACATTCGAATTATAGGGGTCCCAGAAGAAGAAGAGAAAAAGAAAGGGACTGAGAAAATATTTGAAGAGATTATAGTTGAAAACTTCCCTAATATGGGAAAGGAAATAGTTAATCAAGTCTAGGAAGCACAGAGAGTCCCATACAGGATAAATCCAAGGAGAAACATGCCAAGACACATATTAATCAAACTATCAAATATTAAATACAAGGAAAAAATATTAAAAGCAGCAAGGGAAAAACAACAAACAACACAGAAGGGAATCCCCATAAGGTTAACAACTGATCTTTCAGCAGAAACTCTGCAAGCCAGAAGGGAGTGGCAGGACATAAAGTAATAAAGGAGAAAAACCTGCAACCAAGATTACTCTACCCAGCAAGGATCTCATTCACATTTGATGGAGAAATTAAAATCTTTACAGACAAGCAAAAGCTAAGAGAATTCAGCACCACCAAACCAGCTTTACAACAAATGCTAAAGGAACTTCTCTAGGCAGGAAACACAAGAGAAGGAAAAGACCTACAATAACAAATCCAAAACAATTACGAAAATGGTAATAGGAACATACATATCAATAATTACCTTAAATGTAAATGGATTAAATGTTCCAACCAAAAGACATAGACTGGCTGAATGGATACAAAAACAAGACCCATATATATGCTGTCTACAGGAGACACACTTCAGACCTACGGACAAATACAGATTGAAAGTGAGGGGGTGGAAAAAGATATTCCATGCAAATGGAAATCAAAAGAAAGCTGGAGTAGCAATTCTCATATCAGACAAAATAGACTTTAAAATAAAGACTATTACAAGAGACAAAGAAGGACAGTGCATAATTATCAAGGGATCAATCCAAGAAGAAGATATAACAATTGTAAATATTTATGCATCCAACATAGGAGCACCTCAATAAATAAGGCAAACTAACAGCCATAAAAGAGGAAATCGACATTAACACAATCATAGTCATAGTAGGGGACGTTAACACTCCACTTTCACCAATGGACAGATCATGCAAAATGAAAATAAATAAGGAAACACAAGCTTTAAATGATACATTTGGGCTTTCCTAGTGGCACAGTGGTTGAGAGTCCACCTGCTGATGCAGGGGACAAGGGTTCGTGCCCCGGTCCGGGAAGATCCCACATGCCGTGGAGCGGCTAGGCCCGTGAGCCATGGCCGCTGAGCCTGCGCGTCCAGAGCCTGTGCAGTGCAACGGGAGAGGCCCCAACAGTGAGAGGCCCATGTACCGCCAAAAAAAAAGATACATTAAACAAGGTGGACTTAATTGATATTTATAGGACATACCATCCAAAAACAAAAGAATACACATTCTTCTCAAGTGCTCATGGAACATTCTCTGGGATAGATCATATCTTGGGTCACAAATCAAGCCTTGGTAAATTTAAGAAAATTGAAATCGTACAAAGTATCTTTTCTGACCACAACGCTATGAGACTAGATATCAATTACAGGAAAAAATCTGTAAAAAAAAATACAAACACATGGAGTGCACATCTAACCGTACACCTTCCCTAGGCAATGATATTCTCATTCAAGGCTTAAAAGCAGAGGTAGGCAGTGGGCTCTGCTTACTCTTTAGCCTCCTGCCCTGCCACTACCCCCTTACCTTCTAATATCTGGCTGTACTGGCCATCTTCAGTTCCTTGACTACAGCAAGCTCCCACTTCTCACCCATCTTTTGCACATGCTGATTCCACCATATGGCCATTCTCTCTCAACCAGTTTCCCCATTTCCTCCTTTCACTAGTAGACTTCTACTCATTCTTTACATCTCAGGTCTAGATTCACTTCTTTAGTGAAGCCTTCCCTTCTCCAGTCCAACTCAAAGGCTCAAAGTACACGTTTGTTATTACTCGGTGGGACTATGTTCACTTCCTTCATAGCTCTCATCTCCATTTATAATTGCACACTTGTAATCAGTATAAGAGTGGGCTGGACTCAGTAGGATACAAACCTCCTTCATGTAGACCAACCTATAAAGTTGGGAGATGTAGACATTTATTTCAACCATTTGGTGCCTGATTTATTTCAACCATTTGGGCATTCATGCTAGATGTTTCCATCAATCTGCTTCACCATTTCCCCTCCCCTCTCCCAGGACCCATGCCTTCCCCTTCCTGTCTGTGTCCTATCCATGTCCCTTTGCATCCTGTGTGACACAACCAGTGGGCCTTCTTCTGTCTGTGATCTCCTCTGCCCAGGCCTTTTGAACAACTTTGGCTTCTCTGTCTTGTCTCACACTGTTAGTGCATCTAAAAGATCTTACCCCCATCTTCACAGATCAAAGCCCTACCAAAGTCAGCTTTCAGTTTGATGGCATCTGATTAACATTTTTCTCAAATACCTAGGGAGGATCAGCAAAAGACAAGAGTACAGAAAGGCATGAAAAACTAAGATGGTCAGCCAACCTACAGCACCATCTAGGGGCAATGTCAGCCAAATAAAATGAAAGTGCAGTCATCTATCTGCTAATACATATTTCCAAAATCATGATGCTTTTTTGTTTTTGACAAATCATGCCATTGGTCTGACATATGTGGCTTCCTGACTAGCCACACAAATAACTGTGTTAGGTTTCCACAAAGCCATTAACCTAGAGGTAGCTCAGAAAATGGCAGAAGAGAAGAAAACATTGAAAGCAAATTTATTTGAATTCAAGCTACTGATTACAGACACAATTTAAAAATGTGCCAAGTTCAACTGTCATTAAATTATTGAAGAAGTATATAATCCATGTATTTCATTTGATGCTTTCCATTATAAAGGGGAGGAAGCATCAATAAAAGCTATCAGATACATGATTTGTACTTTAACTCCTGTATCCCATAACAGTACTGATTTCAGCTCTGTGGCCAACAGCCGTAGATACAAGGATTTTCGAAGAATTGCTGAGGGATTCCAGCTCCATAGAGGAGATGCCCCAAAGATTATTTCTCTAATTAGAACTGCAACTTTGAGATCTATGGTAGTTTTAATTTTGTTAGAGATAAACTATGGAATTTTCTTTACAGCAATAGTTTGCTACATTTTTGGATGATTTGAGTTCTATATACATTACATAGAACAAAGATTTTGAGAAAGGAAAATTGCAGCTTAAGTTAAAAATATATCAGTTATATTTCTCAACAGTTCCTTAAATACAGTATGTTAATATAAAAGCTTTGCTGCACAATATTCTCTTCAATTGCATTATTCCACATGACAGGCACTGTGAGAGCATAACAAAATGTTGAATAAGTAGTGGGTTTAATGGTGGCCCACAAAAAATTATTGATATAGCCATGCCCCAAGCCTTACAACCTGTGAATGTGACCCTATTTGGAAAAAGAGTCTTTGTACATGTAATTAAGGATGGCTAGATGAGGTTTATTATCTGGTTGGGCCCTAAATCCAAAGACAAGTGTCCTTTTAAGAGAAAGGACAGAATAGAAGGAGACATAGACACAGAGGAGAACCCCAAATAAAGGCAGAGGTAGAGATCAGAGTAATGCAGCCACAGGGAATGTCTGGAGGCACCAATATCTGGCAAAAGCTAGGCAGTTCTCCCCTAGATCCTCTGGAGGGAGGACAGTCCTGCTAACACCTAGTTTTGGCCTCCAGAGCTGTGAGAAAATACATTTCTGTTTTTTTAAATCCATCAATTTGTTTGCTACAGCAACCCTAGGAAATGAACATACTACTTATTCTGTATACTCCATAGGCTTTGATTTCATTTGTTATTATAGGTTATTATATTTATAATACATTGTAGGCTATTATATTTACAATAAAATAATATTAAAGTATGATGTTATATTACGTATTTCAAAATGACTTTGTAGCTGGAGTAGATAATAGTTTAACAGGTACACATCCAAAAATATTTATGGAATGTTTACTATTTACCAGGCCCTTTGCTAGCTGCTGAGTGGCCAATCATAGGCAAAAACAGGCTCAGATCCTGCTGTGACTGAGCTTACATGTAGTCCATCACACAAACAATGGAGAAACTAAGACTTACTGCAATGTCAAGGTATTGCCCAGTAGTAGTTGGGAAAATCAGTTATCCTGGCACTTTCTGGACGGATCTCTTGCCAAATTATTCGGTTTTACTCTATAGGAACTAAAAGCAAAATTAAGAATCATAATGGTGGCACTCAAGGCATAGACACACACTGTCACTTAAAAGGCAGTCAACATGCCAGTCCCCCCCAAAAATGGTTATTTAACATCTATTGCATAGCTATTGATTTTTGAAGCAACTAGTTAGACTTCTCTTTCCTTTACTTAAAAACCACAACTCCTAAAAATAAGAGAGCACCCAATAATTAAAAATGCGCACCCAACAATTAAAACACCAGCATAAGAAACAGAGAACAGAAGCACATTACTAATGTGGGGAAGAAGTAGACTTTTATTTTTTATATTATATTGAATAATCTGTGCGCATCAGAGAAAGAAGCAGTGAGTAAGGGCTTTGGGGAGTGAAAGATGTTTACACTAATTCAGATTAGTCATGTTAAATGAGTATTGAATGAAGAGCAAATGCATAGAAAATCTTAAAATGGATTTGAAAATTTATTAATTAAGCATTTCCTTTGGACAGAACACTGTACTAGGTGTGCCAGTTGAAATCCTATTTGTGGCTCATGATTCAGTCAAATTACGTGTCCTACGTGAAAAATTTTCTGTTTAAATAACTTCTATGTCTTGTAATATACATAGTAGTAATTATGATCTAGGTAACTATTCAAGCATTCCCATCCAGATCAAGACTCGGTGTTGCTCAAAAAAGACAGGTAATCAGGAAATCTTGGCTCGGGCTTTGATAATGGCTTTATGTCTTTTCACAGCAACCCACCCTCTGGGAAACTATCAGCATTACTGTCTCACTATATGTAATCTATGAGGTGGTCCTGCAGTAACCCACAATTTTCTACTAAATGACATGCAGCTGAAATGTTTGGGAGCTGTCTGCTGATGTCTGCAATTGACTTTGAAATGCTTAAGCATGAGAAGATCTGACGCATGGAGAGAGGTACAGATGGATAGATATGTAAAAAAAAAAAAACAAGATTAGTAAAATATTAATAGTAGAATATAGATGGTCAGTATTTTTATGTTCACTGTGGAATTTTTTTCAACTTTGCTCTAGGTTTAAATAAACTTTAGCAATTTAATCTTGGAAGAAATCTAGTTGTGCCTTTTGGCTTGATTTAAATGTTAAGTTATTTTGCTTCTTAAACATCTCATTTCAAGAGGGAGAAAAACTGAAATTTGTCTCAGAGAGCTTGAAGCCTCTGGCTTCAGCTAATTGGCCACAAACAGTTAATTCTGATGGAGAAGAAACCACCCGGTATTTTGGTTTTTGATTTTCTGACAAAGGTGGTTTGATATTTGTGCAAATGGTACAAACACTTACCTTTGTGACCACTTCCTAATACTTTTTCAATAACCAGCTGACCTAATTTTGGTGACTTCACCTGAAGGTGTTTTTGAGATCTAAATAAGAACACTTTTGGTACCTAATTGGGATCCCAGGAACCCATGCAGAAATAACCATTGGCAGGACTGTTTTACCTCCAGGGAACAACTAAGCATGTACCTACAAATACTGTCTCTTTCAACTACAATGATAGAACTGTGCTCTTTGAAACATCAGCTGTATTCAGCACTTACATACAAAACCCCATTCTAGACACTGGGAGCCCAAAGATGAATCAGGTATTGACTTTGTCCCTTTGTAGGATTCATATAATTATGCTGCTACCTTATAGCAGGTAGAATGTTACTTGGGCCACAAGTAGAAAAAGTTATGAAAATGTTGAATAAATTAATGATAGTAATCCACATGTAGGACACCACTTTCTCCTCCATCCTCATCCATATCTTTAGGAATTTCCATCCCTTTTACCCATACCTCCTCTCCAAAGAAAGTGAGAATATCCTCTTCATTTTCAACTCTGAATGCATGTAGCTTCTATTAGGCCAGTTCTGGGTTTCAATGCCAAGGTTATTCCTGTAGCTGGAAATGCATAATTATAACCCTTCATTATTTGGAGGAGCTTCAGTGATCTAAATCAAAGTCTTAATTCATATAAAATGAGGAAATAACCCACTGAGGTAAAATGACTTGCTCAGATCACATAGGAACTTCTTTGTCTTTCAAGTTGTTGCACCCTGTGAATGACTGCCCAAGTCCTTGAAGTTCCAGAGAGGAACTGAAATCTATGAATGGACATTTTAAGTTGCTCTAAATTTAAAATTTCAGATATAAATTGTAAAGTATTATTTTGCAGTATATTCCTTAAAATTGTTTCCTTTAATGAATCCTTATTTTTCCATATCAAGCACATAAATATCTCACTTTCTTTTTATCCCTGTTTATCACTGCAGACTTCCTACAAATGGTTCATCTGACCCCTGACTTTCTTTTCAACTGGTCTCACTAACTTCAGTCTTGCTCCTCCCTGATTCATTTTTCTTGAGGCTGCCATGTATGTTTGCATTTATTTATTTTCCCAAAACTCTTCACTGATTTCCCACCTACTGGACAGAATTTAAGCTTGGCTGCAAGGCCCAAGAAGACATGGTTCCTGCTTATCTTTCTTTCTGTCTCTCTCCCTGCTCCCTCTCTTTCTTCTTTTTATCAAGTATATATTTAGTTTCTGCTGTGGACCAGATGGTCTCGATAGAGGTTGGGTATATAGAGATTTCTTTTTTTTTAAAACAAACACTATTATCATGGAGGAAATTCTAAAACTTTATTGAAAGATATTAAGGATACCTTAATGGAGAGATAAGCCATATACGTGGGTTGGAATACTGTAAGAGCTTAATATTGTAGAGAGATCAATTACCTCCAAGTTGATGTATAGATTCAATTCTCCAGCAACCCTTTGTGCGTTGTTAATCTTTGTGGAACTTGACAAAAAGATACTAGAATTAATATGCTAAAGCAAATGACAAAGAATCACCAAGTGACTCCTGAAGACCAGTTAGAAAGACTTGTCTTACTAAGTAAAATAAATAAATAAGTACAGCTTTAGTAAAAAAGGACATGATATTCTAAAAGGGATAGAAAATTGGAGAATGGAACAGAATGTGATCCTAGACAAAGACCCACACAAATGTGAAAACTCAATGTATAACATTGTTAAAATGTTGTTAGATCATTGGCAAAATAATTCCTCAATGAATGGTGCTGAGACAATTAGTTATCTACATAGGAAAAACAGAAATTGGACCCCTACCTCACACTACGTACACAAATCAATTTTACCTAGGGGAAAGGCAATCTACAAAGGAATATCTTGGAGAATATCTTTATGATCTTAGGAAGCAAAGAGTTTCTTAACTAATCTTCCAGTGTTGCAAACCGTAAAGAGAAGTATCAATATTTGCTTTATTATTAAGAATGTAGTATGTCAATAGAGTCCGTAAATAAGAGAAGCCAAAAATTGGGAGAAAATAACTAATGTCTCTAACACATATAACTAAAAAAGAAGTATCCAATATAATAGAACAAAAAGAAATCAATGAGAAAAAAAACACAATCCAATAGAAAAAATATCAAATGCGATTCTCAGAGTAGAGAATCACAAAAACGCAAATTCAAACCCTAAGGAGATACCATGTGTCATTCACCCACATTGACAAAATTATAAAGTCTTTCAAAGAGCTCCCGGTAACCAAAGCTGGAACAATTTGAGCAACAAAATAAATAAAATAGTATTAAATTATAACCAAAATATAAAATAAATATAGATAAGTCTATATTGATATACATACATGTGTGAGTCAATAAATGGATGAATAAGTAAATAAATAAATGCATAGAATAGGCAAATCTCCCATGAAGAAAAATTTCAAATGAGTTATGTAGATACACCACCCTCAAGGAATTAGAACATAACTCTTCTCTTAAGTGTGTGTGCATAGCAATGCCCTTCCCAAGAGTACAGCATGGAAAGGATAATTTTCCAGTGGAGAAATCTGACAAATACAACCTCAGCCAGGTGATCAAGGTCAACACCAAGAGTGACAAGTGATGTTGATAGCATGTATCCCTGATATGATGAGAATGGCACTTTACCTCTGTGGTCTTCTTCCCAAGAATACATACTTCCAGTGTAATCATGAGAACATATGTCAGACTAATCCCAATTGAAGGATATTCTACAAAATACCTGACCAGTATGCCTCTTCCCAAACTGTCACGATCATTAAAAACAAAGAAAGTCTGTCAAAGAAGCTGTCACAGCCAAGAAAAACCTAAGGAGACATGACAAATAAATGTAATGTGGATGGCAAAAGTTAATAGATAGTATCCTGGAACAGAAAGAGGATATTAGGTAAAAACTATGAAAATCTGAATACAGTATGGGCTTTCATTAATAGTAATGTTTCAATATTACTGGTTCATTAAAGGTAACAAATGTATCTTTCTAAAGTTTCAACTAGAAGAAAGTTGGTATGGGAGATACTGGGAATTCTCTGCATTCTCTTCACACATTTTCTGTAAGTAAAATTGTTATAAATTAAAATCTAATTAAAAGAAAAGTATTTCAGCATCACTGCTGGTATATATTGGGATCTGCTCAAACACAGACACACTGTTGGTGGGAGTGCACAGTGTTTTAACCAATCTGGCACACACCTTGGCATTATTTAGTAAAGTTGAAGATGGGCAAGTCCTATGACCCAGCAAAACAGTATCTGGGATATTCCCTAATGAAACAATTGCACTCTTCTACAGGGACCCATATGTGATATTGTTAATAGATGCCCATCAAGAGTAGATTGGATGGGGACTTCCCTGGCAGTCCAGCAGTTAAGACTCCAGGCTCCCTATGCAGGGGGTCCAGGTTCTATCCCTGGTCAGGAAACTCGATCTCGTGTGCTGCAATTAAATAAATAAACAGCGCAGCCAAATAAATAAATATTTTTTACAAAAAGAGTAGATTGGACAAATCGAGGTTGTCTAGTCATGCCATCAAGTACTACATATCAGAAAAAATGAATAAACTACAACTATGTACAATAACATGAATCATTCTCAGAAATATAATAACAAGCAAAACAACAAGTCACAGTAAAATATAATTGTTAACATTTTATTAACTAATTTGAAACCTGCAAAATGAATCAGTATGTTGTTTAGGGATATCCACATGTGGCAAAATTATAAAGAAAATCATGGGAACTCTAGAGAAGGGGATGGGATAAGACAGGGACACACAGGAGCCTACCAAAGGAAGGAGAATGTCTCAGACTGTGAGGTGGATAACAAGTGTTGGCGGTATCATTATTCTTTAAATCTTCCCCTTTTTCACAATAACATCATTTCTACTCAAATATACTTATAGCAATGATTTTAAAAGTACAATAGTGACTTCTTAATTCATCCTCGAACTGAAAATCCTTGCATGCCTTCCTTGTGTGGGAAAAGGAAATGTACCAAGAGGCTTACCTGTGAATCTACTAACTAAAGAAATGTACTTATGTTTGTAGGCAACTGATTCATTTTGGTATTTGGGGAAGAGAGAGAGAAAACATGCTTGTAAGTAGTTCAGGGAAAAAGCCTTGGTTGATAATTATTTTAAGATGACAACACTGTTCCTGTACTTGATGTATGAGGATCCTGCCCATGACAGTTAGATTTTCCAATATGGAAAGTTTAAAGTCAAATGAAAATGTCCTTAAAAAGACAAACTTTGAAGCTGTAAAATGTGGAGGGTGGATGACACACACACAAAAAGTGAGAGCTGTTAGATATCCTATTTGAATTCTCCAATAACCATTTAAACTGTTCTCAAACTTTTACAATGGAGGTTGTTAGCGTCCGCAAGAACAACGATCGCATCTGTACTGTGTAGCACTTGTTTGCAGTCACCCATCTCTTCCATTGGCCCAAGAGTAGAGCACTTAACCTGGCCTAATCAATCAGTACATCAGATTCTCCTGATCCAAAGTGCTGTAAATTTGATTCCCATATTCCAAAGGGGATCAGACCAAAGTGGTTATTAGTCGATTTGTTCATAGATGGCATATAACTCAATTCAAACCTATGCATTATAACAAAACTGGGTAGAGTTTATAAGAAAGTCTGTCTTTCTCATGGGCTAAAGGACTGAGAACGTCGAAAACCCGGAGCTGATGTAGCCAGTTGACTATGTTGAGAGAAGAACCTGGGAACACAGCCCACATTGAAAATGGCAGGTGAGAGAGAGATGGAAGAACAGCCAAACATCAGTGATACCCTTAGAGTCCTAAATCAGTTGCACCGGAAGGTGGTATCAGGCCCTTGCAACCTAAAGGCTCAAGAAAGCATCCTAATAGAGGTCTTTTATTGCATCACGACAGGAGCAGGGACTAAAACAAACGGAGAGTCAGTCAAAGCAGCCTGGGAAATGGACAAGATGATTCAACATAGAGCTTCTGAATATTTGGTTCTATGCCTGAGAGATGGTGTGAAAACTCTAACCATTTTTATGATTACATTTGCTCTCTAATCTCCATCTGGACTGGTAGAGCAGACAGGCAAAAAGCTACTGTTTTCACTAAGCCCTCTCTCTTTTAAGTTCTTAAGTGAGAATATGAATCGTTTTAGTGCATGTGGTAGAGGTATGTACCAGAGTCTTGGGAAGGTGTACTGCTTGCTTTTCCTGATGTTCAGTAAGCATATACTGGGTGCATCCCATGGGTCAGGAACTGCCTAAGTGCAGATAAAAGAGATAAATGCACTGCTTCTCTGTCCTCAAAGGACAGAAAGGCCACTAGTAGTGACCAGAAGCATGCATTTTTGGCTTCAAATCCTGGCCTCACCATTAATTAGCCACTTAGCATCTCTACAGCTCAGTTGCCTTACTTTTAAAGCAGAGTTTACAATTGACCCTACCTGATAGATTTTGTAAGGATTAAATGAGTTATTAAAGACTGAGAAGATTGCCTGGCACATAGTAACTTATATATGCAGTTGTCAAATAAATATAAATATAAATTTCAAAAAATAAGGAACTCTTACTCCAGAGGGCATGTTACACAAGAGAGAGAAAAAGAAAATGGCCGATGTTTTCGAATGTTTACTATATGCCTGGGGCTGTGCTTGATATTTTATTTACATGATCGTGTTGACATCTTCCACGTGAGTTGATTTTTTTTTAAAAGGAAAGTTATACATCAGCACACACGTCATGAAAAGCCCTTTCTAAACCACACCATAAGTATTAAAAGTTGCTACCAATGTCCTAGGGTAGCAGTGCAAGTGGAGCCTGGCTTTTCCTAACTTTTACCTGTATTAAGAATATTATCTGTGAATTTAGTAAACTCTTCTTGACTTTCTTTGTAACTTCATCCTATAACTGTGGTGCATGCAGAATACAGTCTCTCACGCGTCAGTAGAGTTTATTCCGATAAAACCCAACCACTCATCCTGGCTGTGAAACAGTGTTTGAGTTTTGCTTGGGCCTCTTGTGCGATCTCTGTCTCAATGTCTTGGTAACATTTAATGAGCACCCTAAGACCATTTTCCTTGACACCCACCTACCAGAACATATCTATTAAATATTCCATGGCCCTGCTACTTTCAGGACATTTCTGCTATCCTGAAAGGTACTTCCTTTCATGTCCCTGCGCTCTGAAGTAGAAGCTGAGCCTGGCTGGCCGTCCAAGTGCCGATTCCGAAGTTATTATCTGGTGCCCTGAGGCAAGAGTGGCTGGCAGCCCCAGACGGTAGCCGCTGCACAGGGGCTCCGGGCTGCCGTAATTGACTTTCTTGCCTCCACTCCCTGCCTTAATAAGGATATGCCATGCTGGGTTTCACCCACCCACCCACCACTTTTCAGTGGGGCGAGTTCTCACGCCACGTAAAGGTGATCAAGCAAAAGCCTCAGCAGCTGAGAAGAACGAATCCGCTGGAGCCTGGAGCAGGTCACCCTAGTGCAAAAGTAGCAGCTGCTAGCTCAAAGGCGGGGGTGGGGTGGGGTCATAAACACGGGATCAGGGGGTTTCACCCTCGAGGTCAACTTTAGTCACCAGTCCCGATTATTCTGATGATTACGACTTGAGCTTGTGGATGATATGTTTGCTCAGCTCTCACTAGATATTTCATTCAATGCATCATTTGAGACTTTGTCTGCAACTGTCACTTCGGCCACAGAGCTTGTGGACCTCCTATTTTAATAAGAGCAAATATTTATTTAGTGCTTACTGCATGCCAATCACGAATCTAAGAGTTTTAGCTCTACTACCTTCTTTATTTTTGATAACAACCCTACGAGGTTATGCTGTAGTCAGCATTCTTCCCATGTGCAGATAAAATTAAGAAAATCAGAGTCAAACAAATAGGTGATGGACCCAGGGTTCAAATGTAGGTAGTTTGCCATCAGCACCAGAAAGCTGAACCACAAGGCGTGTGAAGTGTGAGAACCATGTGTTTTCACACGCGTGCTGCTGGTCCACGTAAGATGCCCCGCGGTTCCTCCATAGCCACACCCTCCTCGCACACATCCCTTGGATAACATGCCACCTGCCTCCTCATCTACAGCCGACTGTCACAGGAACGAGCGTACTTGACCCAAGATACCCCAAGGCGATTCCGTGTCAAGAATTTGGAATAAGAAACACAGTGAGTTAGATGAGCCCATACGGGGAGTTACAAGATCACAGGGAGATGAGGCTCCCCTCCAATATGGTGACTCCAGAGGACCCTGAAGTCACCTCCTGCCATGATGACACCGAATCTACAGCTGCATATGGAACAACTTCCTCTGAAAAAAAAACCCTAAGAACTGGCAGAGTGACTCCTATGCATGATATTGGGCAAAAGAGAGAAGCCCCTCATGGAAGCAAGTGGGAGAGGCTGGGACACCCTCTGGCCACTAACCCCACCCCCGAGCCGAGACCCACCGTTAGGAGGGAACTCAAAACCCGGCGCTTCCTCCCTGAGGACTGAAGAGTTTGATCCCCACATCCAGCACGGCAGCTTTTAAGACCCGCACCCGAGGGACAAACCCCCAAAACATTCAGCTTTGAGAACCAGGAGAGCTCCTGTCCGGGAGAACAAGGGTACGCGGGTCTGAGAAACGCATCTCAAAGGGCAGCCCGGACTTACCCGCCTCAGGTCCCCGCGCGAACGGCGCTTTTGAGGGCGCTGGACGTTGTGTGGGAAAAGGCTCCTTTGCTGTCCTGAAGCATCAGCCTGATGGGCAGGCGTGTGATGCGGCACCCGTTTAGGGTCCACTGGGCGGCTCTGGGGAGGAAGCTGGCAGGCGGCGGCGCCATCTTGCGCTCCTGCGCGCCGGGATCTACCACAGAGGAGCTTGACTCGAGTCTGGGGTCCCGGTTTCCGTGGCTGCCACCAGGGGACCTGTCTGCGTCACTTGGCTCTGGTGGCCAGTGGGGTGACCACGGGACTGTAACCCACGGAGGGAAAGTTCTTCAACAGCCACCATCCTCAGGGCAGAGCAAGAGGCGAGGGAGGAGCTGAGTCTTTCTGTGAAAAAGGCCTGTTCGTTTATCCCCACAGCTGCAGCCTGAGGGGCAGCTTCTAATTAAACACGTGCTGAGGGTGACTGATCCTTTCCAGGCGCCTCCGAGGCTATTCCTCCCCCCCCGCCCCCGCTCTCCTGACTGCGCTCTGAGCACCACTAGCTCGTGGGGGAGCTTGCGATCCCGGGTCCCACGGGACCCGGACACAGTTCGTGGCAGCCTGGCCCTTGCCCAGCACCGACTGAGGACTGAAATACACCCCCAGTTTTTTTCTAAGACGCCGTTTTGCTCGACGAGGAGCTTCCGCCCCAAGGCAAGGCTTCACATCAGGAGAACCATCTAGACGTTGCACACGGACGCCGCCTCAGGGCGGTGCGCCGCCATCTTGGCGGCCCTTCGTCCCTCACAGCTCAGCCCTGTCCCCGGCACGGGAGCTTCCACGCTCGTCTGGAGCCTCAGTATTTGCCGCTGCCGCACAGCGCGCACCTCCAGACGTCCTGCGTCTGGCGGCTTCTGCGCGCGGCCCCACAGGCCTGCGTACGTGCGCTTCTTGAAGAGCTGCCGTCTGAGCCTGGGCTTCCAGTCAGCCGAGTCAGTGCGGGCTGAGACCTCCCCTCCCTTCAGGACGCTGACAGGGCTGGGCAGAGCCTCACCCACTGGGAGCCGCGAAAAATAAAATAGGCTGCTGGACGGTCACAAAGCCCGAGAGACAACCAAGAGCCGGGGCGGGGCTGCAGGATAAAGTCCATCTACACGAGGCCTCTCGTTCCGGACCAGGAAGGCGGCTGCTTCCATCTAACGCACCGGAAACCAGCACCGGGAGTCGAGGAACGTGAAGAAACAGAGGAATATGTTCCAAATGAAAGACCACATGGAAATGGGGCTGGAGTCGGCATCTTTGTATTTCAGAAGCACTGGCAAAACACACTTCTGGGGAGAAGTATCAGAAAGGAAAAAAATAACACTCCAGTGGCAAGTTACACAAAGATAGAAAAAAGGGGGATAGAAACCCCCTTTTTATCAGCAGGAGGGTGAGCATCCTTCATCCTAGAACAGAGAGGAAATGGATCTTCAGAGAAGAGAATGATGCAGGTGCGCAGAGATAGGCAGTTAGGAGACTTATAAAACCTTAGATCACCTTGAGAAACTCCCGCTCCAACCTGCCGTACTTCTCGCCATGTGGTTCTTTAAGTTTCCTCCATAAGCTTCAGTAAAATCACCTCTACCTTAAACCAGCTGAAATGGCTCTGCTCCCTTCAGCCACATGACGACTGAGCAAGATATTCAGGAGAGAATTTGGTAAGTCGCTTTACTCGATCCCAGTATGCCATGTGCAAGTTCCCTCCAAGAATAAGAACTGTAATTCTGCTATATATTTTCGTGGTGTTCAGTGGAATATTATGTTTTCAGGTTTTGACGTCTGCCTTTTAGCATGTTTATAGTGTCTTGGTTATTTGGGGACGCTCAGTGTTTAGTTCCCTTCTCACTGGCACGAGCCCCTCTCAGATTTTATCTGCGGATTCACCACCTTCGATTCAGTCCGTCAGATTTGGGAAAGCTGAATGCCCAGTTCGGAGGGAAAAGATCATGGGCGATTTGCACAGCGCTCACCAAGGGGATTTGTTGAGGGACACGCTGGTGACCTGAGTCAGCTCAATCCGCAAAAAAGAGTCAGAGTGTACGGAATATTGGGATAAAAATGCTTACGCTCTGGCTGACAAAGTAAGTAAGCAGGGAGGTAGCCCTTGCTTTTTGCCCCACTCAAGGGAATAATCTTTCTAAGAAAAGAATCATTTTAAAAGAAGGGAGAGAGAAAGAAATGTTGATTGAGCCCGTTACCAGCCATGCCTGAAGCTGTGTTTTTTCCTGGATTATTTAATGACTGGCGCCATGTTTTTTCTTTTTCTTTTCTATACCATTTAACTTGGAGGCATTTTCACATTTTATTGGATAGTGAGAAAAGAAAGGTGTAGAGTAATGTATCTCTTATGATCCCATTATCAGAACACAGTCACTGCCAAGAAACCACCTCTCTCTCCCCTCCCACCTTACCTATCCAAACACGGAAAGCTGCACATCAAATTTTTAAACATTCGTTACTTAGGGGAGGGTGTTGCTGCAGGTGGAGTTAGAGAAAGACAGGAAAGGTGGGGATGGTCATGAGGTATCATCCTGTGATTATATCTGATTTATGCAAAACCACTGGTGATTGCATGTAGCTATGAATAGAGATAAATGATAGTATCATCAATGAAACGTTGATAGTGGTTCTCCCAGGGTCATGGAATTTTAACTGATTTTTATTTGTTTATACCTTAATATAGTTTAGTATTTTTAATAATAAGAAGATACATTCAAAACAAATATCAGCTCTACACAGAAAAATAAGCAATGTACTATTCAACATTTCCTAATCTTTAGTTAACTATTAACACTTCAATTTATTAATAGCTCTTTTGGCAACACAAGTTTAATAATGTTTTAAAATGGTTCCTTGGAAAATGTGTTAATCAAACTCTAGAGTCAACAAAGTTGAATGCATTTCTTTATAGACTATATATAGTCTGAATGTTTAATGTCAATTTCTGAGAGGGATTATTTAGCAGTTCCCAAATTTATTGGACCATAGAATATCCCAAAGGAGTGGTGTAATATACAATGTACTGGGGGAAATACAGAGAAAACAATAAGAAAAGAAGAGATACTAAGGCTTTAAAGTCATATGTCCTGTAGTCATATCCAAAGATGAATTATTTGGTGTGTGATCTTGGGTTAGTCACTTGACTTCCTCATCCTTCATAGATCTTATAAACCTCCTTCCCAGGGTCACTGAGAGAGTTTAATGGGATGTGATATTGAAAAAAGCCTGTGAATTTGTAGGTTATCTATATTATTTTCTTTTGGGATATATTTTCTCCACACTCACAAAATAATGGAAACCATTTAAATGCGTTTTGTATGATATTTTACACCTGTCCCTACTGTGGCTACTGCTACACACACACACACACACACACACACACACACACTCACACTTTTTCTGTTCTATTTTGAAAGAACAACCATTGCACTTTTTATGTGGAGCATAAAGCACAATTTACTCTTACTGAGACTGAAACAATTAAAATCCCTTAAAGAAGTAGTCAGCTTTCTGAATTAGTGGGGAAAAGGAAAGTGACAAAAACAGTTGTATTGTTTACATCTAATTTGGTCATGCCGAAGAAAAATGTACTTAAACTAGTTTAGGCAAAAAAGGGGGGGGATTATTCTGACTCTGGGCTGCTCTACCAAACCAAGGCAAGATGTGCTGTTGTTCCGCTTGAAGGGCAAGAAATACAACTGGGCACAACTCGGACACAAAGACCAGCCTTCTGTCCTATTCTGTACACGTCATTTTTTCTCTACTCTCATCCTTCTCTCTATGGAAAGCTTCCTTTGCTTTCCTATGTGCCAGGTAGCTGAGGGCTGCTCTCAGTGTCCGAGTCTGCATTTCTTTAATTCAGGTGACCAAGAAAGACACTTAACTCTGTCAGCTCCAATTAGAAGTTCCCAAAGGAGTGATTGTTATTGGTGCAGTGTAATTCAGTGTCCACCCCTGATCCAATGAGCCACAGGCGTGTGGCAGCAAAAAGGACCTTTAGCTGCCACCTATGCCCGCTATGTGTCTGGGTTGGTACAGAGCTAAGGGAAGTGTGTTTGTGTCCTATGCATCCACCGCAAAAGGCATCTTAACAACTTACATCAGTCCTCCCCCTAACCTCTCCATCTCCTGTCCCCCTCATCTGGACTGGGGGCAACTTTGTGAGTCTCTCTGCCCGTTTCCAAACCTGCAAAGTCTTGCCAAGACAGGGCCAGGGCTGCAACAGCAATCTGGATTCTCTCCTCCTAGTTCAGGTTTGCCCAGATGTCTATAAATATGTTAACTGTCAATTTACTGTGGCAGTGGTACAGGAGAAATGGCTAGCTAATAAAGATGGGGAATAATCCACCATCCATTTTAGTTTGCTTTTGTCTGTGTTTTACAACTATTATTTTGGCAAAAGTATTGGCAGCCTGTACTATTCAAATTAATGTGTATTTGCTATTGTATTTCAAACCAACCACTTTACCACAGACATTTGTAGTAAAAAAAAAGTTGTGATTTGTGACAAGGCATCTCTAATGTAAAATTTGAAAAAAAAAAAAACATTGATAATGTGCACTTCCTGAAATAAATATAATTTTATTGAATGCTTAATATATGCCAGGTGTGGGACTTTACATGCAATATCATATTTAACCTTTACAATAATTTTACGAGTGTAGTACCATTTTATTCCCATTTTACAGACAATAAAACTGAGGCTAAACTGTTCAGTAACTTACCCAAGAGGACCCATGTAGTACTTGATGGATTGGAACCCATATTGGTTTGGGTCTAGGTCTGAGCCCTTACTTGCATGCTATACTGCCTTAAAAAGTAGACAGTTTATTTTCAAATAATTGAGAGGCAATTGGGAGCTGACTACTATGAAGGATAGTGACCTGAGACTTTGCAAAATGGGAAAAAAATCTCAGAACTCAAGTGAGACCTACGTAGTACCTGTCACAAATTCATATGCTGCCCTTGGTCACTCTTTCACTGATCCAGCTTCTGCAAAGGCTAAGCTTTGGCCACCCTGCACTTATTGGCTAATATCTGCTCTTCAGAAAGTTGACAATCCATTTCCCTCATTGCTACCAAGTGGACCGGGAAAACAGATAAACTGTAATTTGCACAAAGAAGCTTCAATTGTAGATGATCCTAATTTGGAATCAAGTAATAGTGTGAAATAAAAACAGATGAAGGAACAGTGCCCAACTTAATAGTTCTGTGACACACAGGAAAGATAACTAACTGGGAAATAAAACCAGATTCATTTCATGAGGCTGAAGTCTAATGAGGTGAAGCTTTGAGATGTTATGGCAACATTCCTAAGGAAGTATTAAATTCAGAATATTAGAATGTTGTGGTTTTTTTAGCGCTGTCTTAAAGCAGTCACTCTGAACATGAATCATTTAAGGACTTTGTTCCATATAAATAATTGGTCTGCTACTTTAGTTCACAGTGAATAATATAAAATGTTAATAAACCTTTTAAAACTTCAGAACTAGCAGTATATTCAAATAATTCTTTTTATAGCCTAAATCAGACATCGTTATTTGTATTTAACTCTAATTGACCTGCTACAATGCAGAAGTCCAAACTCTATTTAGATGGATATTCAATTTTATATTTAAATAACTTTTAATGCTCACCAGTTGGTTTTTTTTTCCTTTGATGAAATTATCAGAGTTTTAAATTCAAGGGACTTATAATCATAAAGGAAATTAATAGAATACTTCTATTTTTCCCCTAAAAATTATACTAATTTAGTCCCAATGTAGTTGAAGCTTTGCCTTTTAATGGAGCACATATTCGATTTTTTAAGAGTCTATATTGAAATCTCCTGATGTGCTAAATAATGTATAAAATTGCCTCCTGATTATCTATGAGTAGATTGTTTATTAAGTAGAAACTCCATTAATTTAGTACAGCAGATAGATTTTTCTTTCTTCTTCTTCCTTTTTTTGAGGTGAAGAAGGCACAGACTTGCAAAGTAACCAGGTACATTTTTACATTAAGTAAATGCCAATTCAAATATAAATTATCTTTATGTTATCTTCTGTTGGAACCATGATACCTAGAATGATCACATTTGTATGTTCAAATGGCAGCCAGCATTCTTCTATTTTTAAAAGCTTCTCTGTTGTCAGAAACTATTTAGATACAAGATTTTTACCCAGATATAATTTCTCCCAAATTTACTGTATTAACTAACTTCCCTTTTATATTTATTCTTAAAATAAGTGACTAGGATATCATATTGTTTGGACAGACACTAAGAGTTCTAGTACCAATTCCAATGTGGGAGGAGGGTTCTCCCACACGGCCAGGCAATTCTCAGATACCAGCAGGGACTAGTAGAGTGTCTGAGAATTTAATTCAATTCTAACACTATCTCCTTGGAGATAGCATCAGATTCAAAAGGTTAAGAGTTCAGTCCTATAGGACTAACCACCCCCCCCCCCACACACACACACACACACACACTCTCTCACTCACACTTCAGATGACAGTGGCAAGCCCGGACTATTACCTGTCCTTCTGACCAACCCACTATTGATTGGAGGTTCCAATGACCACCTTCAACTCAGGCTGCTGATTGCAAATTCAGGTTGTCACCTGTACTTCTAACTGACTGGCTGTAAATTAGAGGTTCCCATGACTTCCTCTCTGGTTTGATTAATTTGCTAGAGTGGTTTCCAGAACTCAGGGATGTGTTTTACTTGCTGGATCACTGATTTATTACAGAGGATATAACTCAGGAACAGCCAGATGGGAGAGATACCTAAGGCAAGGTATGGGGGTATAGTGCAGTTTCCATGCCCTCCACGAGAGCCGTTCTCCCAGCCCCTCTGCTTGTTCCCCAGTCCAGAAGCCCTCTGAACCCTGTCCTTTTGGCGTCGAGAAGCTTTAGGTCCTTCATAGAGGCTTTATTATATAGGCATGATTGATCAAATCATCGGCCATTGGTGATAGAACTCGGTCTCGGGGCCTTCTCTCCTCCCTTGATATTCCAGATCAGAGAGAGAGTGGGACTAAAAATTCCAACCCTCTAATCACATGACTGGCTCCACTGGCAACCAACCCCCATCCTTAGGTGAGTTCCAAAAGTCACCTCATTAACATAACAAACACTCCTTTGTTGCTTTCAGCACTTAGGAAATTTCAAGCATTTTAGGAGCTCTGTGCCAGAAACTGGGGCAAAGGCCAATATGTATTTTGTTGGTGCTCGGGGCAGGCTGCCCCACGATATACTGAAGTGGCACAGAGGGACACTGACTCTTCTTTCTGTCTTCCTGAAAGCAGGAACTAAATCTCCCATGTGAAAGATGCTCTCCGGGCATCTGGAGGTAGAAGGACACCCTTATTACCAGAGACAGGGAATTCAGGCCTACAAGCCTGTATCAACAGACCTTGTTACTGTACTAATTTACTACTCAGGCCCAAACCTTGCTTAAATTTCTCACTAATTAAGCGCTCAAACCTAAGTTTCTTTGTCCTCTCAAATCCTTACACATTTATTGTTTCTTTGTATAAAAAGATATAAGAGCTGCCTGCTTTTGGTCACTCTCTGAGCATAATTTTATGATCACACAAAATTAAATTGATTTTTCTCTTGTTAATCTGTCTTGTGTATCAGTCTAGCCAGAAGAACACAAGAAGGGTAGAGGTGGATATTGTCTCCTCCCCAACAATTTGTTATTATGTATCACAATATCACATACACACATACACAAGTAAAATCCCTGGCCAAAGAGATGTTAAACTTTTAAAACTCAGAATTCATTGAATAATTCAAAGCTATAATCTGAGCCTTAAGATTTATAGACTTTACAGGAAATGTCATCCTGCCCTTTCATAATATTCTTTTGATTTAACCATTTTTAAATGAGCAATTCCAAGTTAATTAGAAACTAGACACGTCTAGAATCTTGTGGATAGTACTGAAGAGAGTACCTGAGGACTCCGTTTCATGACTGAGAGCAAAACACATGTGCCTATAAAAGATGGCTTTATTTTGACAATGCATCCCATGGAGAATCCAGAGTCATTCCTCAGTTGTAAATACAGGATTCTGTCACCAACGCCATGGTGGCGGGCAGAGCATTGCTATCTCTTTTCACAGATGGTACTATCCTGCAAGCTGGGTGAAATACAGGATGATTTCCTGTTTTCTTTCAGGAATCCTAAAAGCAAAGAATATTGCCTTCTGCCCTTCTTTGTATACTGAGGTGTCCTCAGCCATGTCTGAATTTGGGAATTGCTAGTGTGTTTCACTGTAAGTGAAGCCTTCTAAGACACAGGTTACTGTGTTCTGGGAAAGGCGTTACCTAAGGAACTTTGTGCTTTCTCACTTGAAGAGTGAGACCCAGTCTGTATTTAATATCTGGAAAGTTTCTGTCTCTCGTTAATACATTAGTACATTGTTGGTAACTGAACAATGAGTAACTTGGTTTCTTTGCTTAAGTCAGTTTAACAAATGCCTTCAGCTTCATCTGTTTCCAGTACCCGCCTTCCCATCCCGCTCCCCACGTACATACCTTTTATGTATGAAATTATGTATTATTCCATACATAATTTCTTTACAATCTGTGATTCTTACTAAAGAACTGCTACCAAATGCACAGATAGAACCTAGGTGAGAGAATCAGGAAAAAGAATGAGGCAGAGAATTAACAAATGAATCTACTAATAAAGTGAAGTTGGTCCTCAAGTTTCCTTTTGTATGTTAAGAATTTCCGGGCTTCCCTGGTGGCGCAGTGGTTGAGAGTCCCCTTGCCAATGCAGGGGACACGGGTTCGTGCCCTGGTCTGGGGGAATCCCACATGCCGCGGAGCGGCTGGACCCGTGAGCCATGGCGGTTGGGCCTGTGCGTCCGGAACCTGTGCTCCGCAACGGGAGAGGCCACAACAGTGAGAGGCACGCGTACCACAAAAAAAAAAAAAAAAAAAAGAATTTCCAATATGAGATTCAACATCAAGGAAATTGGTGCATTTATTAAGTGAGAAGCTAACTGTGCATGATTCTCCTACTTCTGTGAAGACTCAGAAGCTGAAAAGGCACAAATCAATAATGCAATTAATAAGCACTGCTTTCTTTTGAGATTATAAACAGATGACTCTTACACTTTTGACATTTCCAGAAAGTGGAGTCTTCTGATTAAATCTTTGGTAATTTTGCATCAGACAAGACAAATTCCTTTTCCAAAGCTTGTTTTAGTACAGAAAGAATAAGTAATTTTTACTTTCCTTCTCGTTTCCCTAACCAGCAAGTATCTGTCTGTAGCTAAGAAACTGTCAATGACATGCATTTTTGCCTCTGCGATCCATAGACATTTTCTTCTGGATATTTACATAGAGGTTGTTCGAATTGAAGGTGGAGGCCTTGGAAGATATAATAAAATCTATTATTATAGATAATACTAGTAAAAACATTTATTAAGAACTATTTGCCAGGCACTTGTGTCAGCTCTGATTCTTGCAGTTGCAGGTAAGAGAAATGAAACAAGCAATTCGCAGGTCACATAACTGAAAAGCCATGGATAGAATTGGTATCAAACCACTGGACTAAGGGCTGAAATGATCTAACAAGGGATTGGGTCCATCTCAGGCTATGTTGGGGAAAGGAGAGTTGAGGGCTGGGATGGCTGTGGCAGCTCAGCTTCACATCGTTGATTTGAACCTAATGACAAGTGCCACTTTCCTGCAATTAGAGCAAAAGCTAGGGGCTGACTCTGATGGGCTGTTTGGCCTAGTTTTGATCATTTTGTAGGTCTCCGAAGCGAGTAGAGAATGTGGTAGAATGAGAAGATTAGTTTATACCTAGTGGTCGTGCTTCACCCCTGGAAGAAGTGGTTAAGACCTAACTGAAATTTATGAGCTAGGAATGAGGGACCAGTGATTCTCCAGGGAAGAATCTGGGGTTTAATAGAAGAAATAGGTTAAATAGATGCTGGATAACCCCAAATCAACAGATGTCTACTTTAATGCTTCACTAACACTAAATTTATTTAATCCTTACAAAAACCCTATGAAAGAGTTTGTATTATTTCCCCCATTTTACAGATAAGAGCTCACAAGTAAACAAGTTAAGGTAACATATTAGGTGTGTGGTAGAGCTGGGCTTTAAACTCAGGGCTATCTATCTGCAGAGCCTGGACCTGAAACTCTTCTCCATATTCATCGCTGAAGGAATTGCACACCTCTAAGTAGGATGGGAGCAGGAAAGCTGTGGCATCTTTAGAGTATTTTTGGCAAGAATCTGAATCAGACTGCTGGAAGGCAGGGCCTGGAGACCCAGGGACATGAGAGCTAGATTTGGGGCATTGGTTTGAGTGTAGTTAAAATTTAAATTTAAAAAACCATTCATTTAATTAAAGCATGAGTGACTTCATGAAAAGCCTATATCCTTATGACAACAAAGCTATGGAGTGTAGAAACGTGGGTAACTCATAGTTACGCCTTACACCCAGCACACTAGAAATGGGCAAGGATGAAACTCAAAGTGTTTGCACACTCTCCTCCAATGTCTAAGACCGTGGCATTCTTATGCACGTGTGAGGAGCATATGCCATGCAGGGTCAGAAGGAACTTTTGGTATTTTTCAGGGCCAATTAAAAATATTTTTAAAACTCTAAGTGAGGCCCGTGATAGAGCACTAACTCAGTACTGTTCTAACGGTGACAGCTGAGAACCTAAACCACCCTCACACTCGGTCTGTACCCCAGGAACCAAAACTACACCCTCCTCTGTACATTGGCATCACTTTGCTCTTCCTCTGTCTTCATTAGCATGCTTTGTTTTCCCATACTCTCCTTCTCATGCACATGGTTTGATTGTTCACTATAGGAACTTCCCAAAAGACCTATCAATTTTTCAACCCACAGTTTGTACCCCAAGATTCTTTGAATCCCTCAAGTCAAAATATTCACAATACTCAAAATACTTGCTGTTTTCACCATTCTTGGAGTGTTGTATCATGTTTCTAATCAAGTCTCTGCCCTGAAAGCCTCACGATAAATCAAACTTCCAATTCCCAATAAATTCTAGCATTAGCTTTCCTCTGAAAGACAGTCAAAGCTTTGAAAGTTGGGCTTCTTCTCACCGCCCTAAGCAATAAATTCAGCTTTTTCTTATCAATAGGTTGTTTTGATTATATATGGGGAGCCATTTTTTTTTGACATAGTCTGTAACAGTGGTTGTCAGTCTAGGAGGGCCAGTGTTGTCTTTCAGAAGACATTCGGCAATGTCTGGAGATTGGCAGAGCAGGTAGGAGGGTGGTTGCTGCTGGCATCTAGCAGGTAGACAGAGGGATGCTGCTGAACGTCCTGCAATGCACAGAAAAGACCTCCACAACAAAGAATTATCCTGCCCCCAATGTCAGTGGTGCTGAGGATGAAAAATCCTGGTCTGTAATAATTCATGGCACACGTGCCCAGTTTAGATGAGTCAGTTGTATTTTAGGCTACTTCTGTGAATATTCATGCTGTCCTAAGTGCTAATGTGATGGTAAGCTGTAAGTGACTCATTCCGAATATCTAGTATATTTGACTTCTGTCCTCAGAGGGGCTTGGTTGAGTCATCAGAAGTTTTGAAGTTGAGGAGACCTCGAGGTGGCACCCTTCAAGGTTCAAACTACTGGAAATGCCAAGTAGTGGGAAGAATACACATGTTAGCAGAACACCTGGATTGTAGCCTTTGATGTGCTACCGATGGGGGAAGAGTCATTTTGGTGCTGTAGTGTGTATCTGTAAAAATGAGGACTTTGGTATTGGTGGTTTTCAGAACCCCTGATAGCTCCAGTACCTTAAAATACTATGAGTCCATGTTCTGACAATGTCCAGGGCTCATGAAGAAGTACTTGTGGTCTTTCCCATGGGGGCCGAAGCACACTACAGGACTCTCCTGAGAATCGGTAACTGAAAGAAGATGACCTGAAAGGACTCCATACCCCTAGTGTCTGGCCCTGTTTTTGTAAGTGTCCCTGAGCTTTCGTAGCATGGGTATGTATTCTAGGTCAGGTTTCCAGCCCTGAAATTATAAAGGCCCCTTTATAGTCATCTGAACAACCATTAAAAAAAAAAAGAAGGCTCAATTCCCCAACCCCAAACCCACTCCCACCCCAATCACATGTCAAGGAACCAATCTCCTCGATTGAGACCAACCTAGCATGGGAAATACAAGAACACATATTTTGCCATTTCTTCTTCACTTAGTTTCTCATTTCCTCCCCCAGGGAGAACTAGTCCTTCTCTATGATCTCAGTGTTTTTTAACACATTTTGTTACAGTTCTAATTAGTTTCCTCCTTGGTTGTGTGGTAGGTAACAAAATATACTGAAGAAATTAAATCACTCTTTTGCAAGCTGACTGAAGCTGTTTTAATTCTGACCAGGAGGTGAATATTTCATAGGGAAAAGGAAAGCTATTTTTTGGGGAAAACACTTTAATGGACTTTTGATTTTGCTAAAGCTGATCCCATAGGCTGTTCTAGAAACAAAGTAGAGACAATGAGAAGCTAAACTGTTCTACAGGGTCAGCTAAAGTGCTGTTCTCCCTGGATGAGGACATGGTTATACTAGTAGTTGACTTTGGGTTCCTACTGAGCACAGCGAAAATGAGACTTGGAGAAGATGGGACAGAAAATTCATTGATTTAAATGGAAATAGGCTACAGAAAAATGAATGCCATTTGGACTCATGAGAGCAGAGGTATGTCTGAAAAGATGCAGCGAAGGAGAGAACAGGTGGGGGACTTCTGAAAAAATAGTTATGCCTAATGGACTAAACATAGGAACACTTGTACCAGATATGGGGTGTTCAGTCTTCCTTTCTTGTATTATAATTTTGTCCTTCAGTAAATTTTGGTCTCCCCTATGACCTAATGGCAACTGAGTGTTAGTGGTGCTTGAAGAATTAAAGGAAAAGCTTTGTCCAAAATGAATCAAGTAAAAAAAAAAAGAGGCATGTGGTGACAATTATCAGATGGCCAGAGTGATGAGAGAAAAAGTTGGATGTAGGGACTTCCCTGGAGGTACACTGGTTAAGAATCTGCCTGCCAATGCAGGGGACATGGGTCTGATCCGGGAAGATCCCACATACCATGGAGCAACTAAGCCCGTGCGCCACAACTACTGAGCCTGCACTCTAAAGCTTGCGAGCCACAACTACTGAGCCCCTGCATGCCACGGCTGTTGAAACCCATGTGCCTAGAGCCTATGCTCTGCAACAAAGACAAGCCACCGCTGTGAGAAACCCATGCACCACAATGAAGAGTATCCCCCGCTTGCTGCAACTAGCGAAACCTTGCACACAGCAACAAAGACCCAACACAGCCAAAAATAAATAAATAAATTTATTTAAAAAAAGGAAAAAAAGAAAAGTTGGATGTAGAAGTTGGTCATAAGAGATGAAAAACAACTGGGGCAATGCAAACTTTTATAAGGATAGTCCAAAGTACTTTAGGAGGGCCTGGACTTCAGTTAGTCACATGGAAGCGAATCATGGTCATTTGGAAATGAAAGAAAAGATGGAGCCCAGAATGCTGGGACACTTAGTGTGGTGGGTTTCACCTCCTTTCTGCTTTGCTATGGGACTCAAAACATGGTTTATGCTCAGTAATCATCTGTTAACTTGAGAGAAAAAGAGAGCGAGAGAGAGAGAGAGAGAGAGAGAGAGAGAGAGAGAGAGAGAGAGAGAGGGAAACGTGAATGCACAAAACATCAATACTGAATTTCCAGGATCATCTGCAGTGATTAAAACATTGTCTATAACATGCAGCTATTTCTCCAGGTTAATTGGCCATCTCTATAATTGATTGGTTTCAGGAAATCAATCATAATAAGGAAATTGGAATGTATGTATAGGTATTGACATTTACTTAGCAGATTTTCAGAACTAAGAATGGAAGGAGAAAGGACAGACTGGAAATAATGCAAAAGACAGAGAATAAAGAAAAAACAAGGAAATTACAATGTGGGTTACTTTCTTGGACATATCCTGGACCAATAGAAAAGGCAAAATGTTCTCAACCATAAAAATTACTCCCTAGGGGTGAGTGAGTCAAGTGATTGTCATCTTTAAGAGCAAAAAGACAAAATAAGAACAACAACAACACAGTAACAAAGAAAGAAAGAAGAATATATGCCTGCTTGAAATTGGCTGATTAGTTGCATCATGGACTGGATATACTGGGAAATTATCAATATTCTATTTTGCTAGTCTAGCAAAACCCTAGAGAGATCAATCCAAGCTAATTCACATCAGGTAGGTTGTTAACCAGCAGCAAATTACTAATTACCTGACAAAATTAAGATGTCTGGTGCCTAGAATATCTGTATTTCATTTTCCTGTAACTTTAGAATTTAAATGCTTGTAGATATTCCCTACTTGAACTTCATAAGGGAAGGGTCCATGTCTTAGGTAACCTCACTGTCTAAGCCAGGGGTAAGCAAACTACGGCCTACTAACCAATTCTGGCTAGAAACCCATTTTTCTAAATGAAGTTTTACTGGAACACAGCCATACCCATTTATTTACTTATTATCTATTATATATGGCTACTTTTGCATTGCAAAGGCAGAATTGACTAGTTGTGACAGAGACCGAATAGCCCAACAAATCTAAAATATTTATTATCTGACCCTTCACAAGAAATGTTTTCTAACCCCTGGTCTAGATTCTTGCTATTCAGAGTATGTTCATTGACCACTAGTATCAGTATTGCCAGGGACCTTGTTGGAAACGTAGCATCTCAGGCTCTAACTCAGACCTATTATATCAATATCCTTATTAAAAAAAAAAAAAAACCAGGTGATTCACGTGATGTTTGACAAGTTGTGATCTGGAATTAAGGCTGGGTCTTAGTACAATTAGGACCAAAAAAGTAGCTGATTTGAAATAATTAGAGAATATTACAGCAGAGCACCTATGATAATATGCTGGTTGTATGTTGCAAATGGTAAGTGATGAAGCAGAAATCATATTGGAATCTCAAAGAAATAGAAAAATGCATCAGATATGAATGGCTTTGGATTGATTAGGATGGAGCCTCAGTTGTGGTTCATAAATACAAAACTATGGAATGAGGTGTCCTTTAGTTTATCCAAGGGCTTTTTGAACTACAAAGAAGAAATGGAATATGCTCAGACAGATGGTTCTAAGGCTCTTAGTGAAGTGGATAAATGCATGAACACATACATTTTTATGGCAAGTAAATTAGACTGTAAATCAAGAAACAAAAGATAGAACTGAACATTCCAGCAGTTAAAATGTGACAAGAAATACCTGAACAGTCTCCAATGAGATAATTGTTGATGGCATGGTGAATTAAATATGTACAGTGGAATCAGCCATGGCAAACCTCACCTTTTTTCCATGTTAAATGCTAATTTCTGAAGAATAAGGCAATTACAAAGTCACAATCCTGCTGCCTTTTGTTTTTGCTATTGAGCTGTTTGTAAGCGTTTAATTCAGTGGTTTGGTGTCAGGTTCTTTCCTTTCAGAGTAAATAGCATTTCTCAGAAAACTCAGATGCATTTTAATTCTCTGAAGACAATCCTCTACTTGATGCAGTTAATAATATTCAGGGAAAACACAACACCCAATCTTTAGATAAAGAGGCCCCCATCAATCTATTTGTTTTGCATTTGCTTAAGTAAGGTACGGAGGGAGAGACTACAGTTTTCCCTTTAGAATCTCAAAAGGTCACTGATCACTGTGGCCTCTAATTGGCTTTCTAAATTCAGGAAAAAAATAATCTTTTTTTGTTGCTCTTACAGTCACGGTGGTGGAAAAGAGTCATAGAGTATAGGTGGTGAGACAAAGTCGATTTTTAATTACTCCTGTGGACTCGATAGCTCCTGAGTGTTTGATTCATACTTCCATGTCCTGAAATGTAAAATTCCAAGATTCTCAGGGTTCCTCTACTGTCCCTATGTTCTAGTTTTATCTGCTGCAAAGGCAAAATAGGGCTGAGCCAAGTGAGTACATTGGTTTGTAAATGAGGAGTGGGTTTTCACATTGTGAATGCTAAAGTCAGGGCAGGGGTATCACTGTGTCATCATGTTTCAGCTTCACCTCCCTCCCTAAGCCTTGCTCCAAGTGTGTGTGTATCTGTCTGGAGGTGGGGGGTTGAATATTGTCACCTGAGATTCCCATTTCATTTTTATGGCTCCAGCTTTCCATTCAGAAGTTGTGGCCCTAATTTGAATACTAATATTAGAAATTGAATCTTGAATACAGTAGGGAATACAGAGATCTTTTCTTGTGCTGCTCACATCTGTGGTTCTTGCCCCCTCTGTTTGAACTCTAGAGAATAAAAGGATTGATTGGATCACAGGCATCATATTTATCAAAACGTAGAGAGTTTCCTGTCCAACAGAAAGCAGGGTCTGAGTGTTTTGGGTGCTGACCCAGAGTTTGAAAATGTAGTGTCATGGGGAGAACACTAGGTGGATCTGAACCCTTGAGTTCTGATCCTGGTGACAGTAAAATGCCATCCTTTCTCACATGAGCCAGCTCTGCCTTTGGGTATTGATTTTCTTACCTGTGAAATCAAGAGAGTAGATAAAATCCAGAGGTCCCAAACTGACTCATCATCAGAATCACCAAGGAGAGATAAAGATACAAATCCCTTGACATCAGACCTCTCCCCCAGGATCTCACCCCAAGAAATGTATTTGCTAGTTCTAGGTAGGGCCCAGAAATTTGTATTTTTAAATGTTCCCAGAGTGTTCTTATTTGCAGAAGAGTTTTGGAACCCCTGGATTAGACGATTTCAGTGGTTTCTTTTATTGATAAAATATCTGTCATGATTTGATTTCAGTGACCTAAGCAGGTCTAATGAGTGTGGTTTGTTTATTTCTATGCCCATGTTATGTTGAGTTCTATTCCTTACCTTTTTTCCCTACATAATTATTTCTTAGGTAACTTAGCTTCTCAATATTCAATATTATTTCTGTAATTTTGACATTGTCTGACTTTCTTATCACTGAAGAAATTAAAGTATGAATGCAACATGGTAGCTATAATTTCTGGATTTCAAAGTAGCTAGTGATTTATGTTTTCTATCCAATTATGCATTCTTTCATTCATTTAAAAATGTTTGTTTGGTGGTTGTTATGTGCCAGGCATTGTTGTAGGCACTTGGGCTATAGCTGTTAAGAAAATAGACCAAAACTCCTGCCTTTATTGAGCTTATATTCTATTGAATTTATCTTCCCCACTCAGAGAGTCTATGCACACTTTATAGACGCTGGCCTTCTACCACTAAATACCCTTGGACCGTTGTCTCCTGCTTACTTGTTTTTACCATGATTTGATTTGGGTTTCCCTTAATTTCTATTCTCCCTGTTTTCTAGTGATTTCATTTTTCTTTGACTGATATTGACCTCTGTCTCCATCTTTCCCAGGCTGAACTTGCTTTGTGAGGTTTTTCCTAGGCTTCTGCTCCAGGGAGCTCTAGTTTCCTTAAGTCTGTATCTTCTTAGTGAAGCAACTAGTCACATTTTCAAATGTTAAGAGATATATTAGATAATAAGCTATAAGTTAATTCTGTTTATAGTTACAGGTAAAAGGAAACGCAACTTGAACTGACTTAAACACAGAAGAGAACTTATTGGCTCAGATAACTCTGAAGTGCAAAGATTGTTTGGCTTCAGTTACAGCTTGATCCGTGTGACTAAAGAATGCAGTTACGAATCTGCCTCTGCATCTCTTGTTTTTCTTAGCGTGAGCGTTGATCTCAAAAACACTCTCCCAATGTGCTGGTGTATTGAGGGTCCCCCAAGACCACTCCCAGGTTCAGTGATTTGCTATGAGGACTCACAGGACTCAGCATATGGTTGTCCTCATGGCTATGATTTTTTTTTTTTTTAATACAGTAAAAGAATACAAAGCAAAATCAGCAAAGGGAAAAACTTCGTGGGGCAAATTCTTGAGGAAACCAGATCCAATGTTTCCAAGAGTCCTCTCCCAGTGGAGTCACTCACACAGGATACCCTTAGTTCCCCCAGCAGTAAGTCATGATAGCACATGTGAAATATTGTCCGTCAGGGAGACTCATTAGAGACTCATGTCTAAGTTTCTGTTAGGAGCTGGTAGGCACCATGTAGATACCCTCGGCCTAACATATACCACAATTTCAGACTCTCAAAGGAAAGTGAAAGTGGGTATTGAGCATAAACCACGTTGTTCTTTACAAGCCATTGAGGCACCAGGAGCCGCTCTTATCCATTAAGGCAGTGAGAACCCTCTGAAATCCGAGTTCCCAGATGTTCTCAAAATATGAAGGGCCAACATTACAAGGAGGCCTTTCAAAGTATCTGCAGCCTCAGGCCCGACACATGAATGCTTTCCTGCACTGGATGTAACAGCGGATACCAGAGGCTCTAGACATAATAGAGTCTCCCAGCCTGGCAACTCCTCCAAAAAGATGCATCCTGCTTCTAATAAATCTACAGAAGTCTCTGTGTCAGCAGAGACTTTCTAGGTGTTGCCCAAGTCCAATTCCTTTCCTCCCTGGGAAGGAAGGAAGTCTACACTTGCTGGTCCCTCTCTCAGTAGGCCGTGAGATAGTGTTCTAGTCAATAGAACGTGAACAGAGGTGAAGTGTGTCACTTCCAGGCCAGCCTATGAAGTCCCTCCACATGCAATTCTACACGCTCCTTCCCTTCTTAATGCTAGGTTCAGGCCCCCATAATGATGACTTTGGATACCAAGTGTTAAAGATGGTGGAGCCAGAACACAGACACAGCCTGAGTCCCTGACTCACTGCTTTGGGAAGAACCACCCAACAATCCGGAATACTCATTTTGCACATTATTTGTACAAGAAATCATCTTTAGTTTATATATATTATTTCTCATTTTGGGTTAGTCTGTAATAGCAGTGAGTGTTACCTTATCTAATACGTTTGGGAATCCATATTAATGGACTGGTTTGGATAACACACTGATCTTGAAACAGTTACCATTTCTTGTATGTGTGTTTATGTTGAGGGTGTTTCTCTCATCAACCAGGCTTAGGTCATGTGCTCATCCCTGAAGAACGCTCAGTCCTTCTCATAGCATCTGAAATAAATAAGAGTGAGAGGGGAGATTAGTTTCCCAAAAGACTATTGGATTGTGTTAGGAAAAAAATAATTGAAGTTAGACTGAACAGCAAGCATTCAACATATCCTTTATGTATTCTTTAAGTCCACTGAAACCTATGCTCTGTTTTACCTTGCAGTCCTTAGCAGTGCCAGCCTTCAGTAAATCTGTTGAATGCATGAGTGCATAGATAGAAAGAAACCAGAAAATCAGCTCAAAATCCTTGCCTTTTCCTCAAGTGCAGTGTTATTTAAGTGAATTTGAATTTTCTCCACCCTCTCTCTCCCTTTGTCTCTGTTCAAGCATAACCTAAACTGCACTTTAAACCAAGCATGGATTTAATGAGTCAACACAAGTCCCTTTGCAATCTGCTTACGTTCAGGCTGTGTCTATAGCATATTCAGACCCCAGGTATCCTTGGAACTAAGAAGTGAAGACACAAACATAGCTACAATAACAAATGATTTATAGTGACACACCCAATGGTGGTATGTAGAACAATTGACAAAAATATGTGTTCTGGCAATTTCTAGTTTAACTTATAAAAATTATTATCATTAATATAATACAAAAAGGAAAACTACAGTCATTCATAAACTCATTTCTAGAGGTAAGTAATAGGAACATCTTAGTCCATTTCCTTCTAGTCTTTAATCGTCTGTGTGTGTGTGTGTGTGTGTGTGTGTGTGTGTGTGTGTGTGTGTGTGTGTGTGTGTATCTATCTCCTTGTTTTCTTTCGCCACATCTGGGAGTTAATGCAGGCACAATTTATTACCAGAAAGATCTTGATCTCCCTAGGAGCTGACAACTACCTATCCTAGAGCCCAAAGTACGGTACAAAAATATTTTTTCCTTTTTGGAATTTTTTTCTACTGATATTGAATTCCTTTAATTAGGTACTCAGGAATCCTGTCTCAGTTGACCTTCCTTTTCTACTTCTCCATCTTTCTCCTCTCACTCCATCCGTTCTCAGGGTTCCAGATCTTCCTGATCCTTTCTACATATCTTGTGTCCACGTAACCTGTTCCTGAAATGTTTCCTCTAAACTAGGAGGGCAACGATAGACACCTACAGTTTTCAGAATGCAGCATAAGGTGAACACATCAGATAAAAATTGGACTTATAAGTTTATTTTGAGTATATATAAAGTATATGGAATAGTGCCTGGCACATTGTAAGCACTTTGTATTATTATGATTGTTGCTGTTACTGTTGATTTCCTTTTATAACAATTTCCTGTTGATTGCCTTTCCTCCTTACTGTTGATTTCCTTTAATATCAGTTTGAATGCATTATTGTTACAAAGTCCCTGTCCTCATCTATGATTGACAATGACTAGATAGGTGGTAAAGGGGGAAGAAACTCTTTTCATGCATTTATATTTTTATACATTTGAGTTCACACTGAATATAAAAATGTACTCTGTGAATTTTTATATTTTTTCATGAGCATTTTCTCGTGTCATTAAAATATCTCCATGTGAAGTGACAGAACTCAGCTTTAGATATTTAGATAGGAGTCTGACATCTTGTCAGCTTGAGGGTCAGAGATTGTCTATTTCAAGCAGTAAGGATTCATTCAGGAATTACTACTTACCTCAGCCTTAATTGAAAACCCAAAGCACTTGCTCAGTTAATTCATTAGTGCATTTATTCATTCAACTAATATTTATTGAGCCTGTATTATGTGTTGGGTACCAGGGGTAACTACTGAGGATACCAAAGAGAGCAATTTAAATATAGCTTCTGCTTTCATGAATCTTATATTCTGAAGAAGGAGTGATTCTTCAAGTAATTATATAAATATAGTGATATAGTATGCAGTGAGGGAAAAGTACAGAGTAATAGAGATAATATTTTGAGGACCTCATCTAGTCTTGGAGGTGGCATAGTGGGAGTGGACGATAAGGAGGAGAACTTTACGGAAGTGTCTCTAGGAAGAGACATTTGAACTGAGAATTAAACAATGAACAGGAATTAATAAGCAAACGGGACACGGAGAAGATTTCACGTAGATGGAAGAGCATTTGCAAGGGCCCTGGGGTGTGAAAGAGAATCTGTTTGAAAAACTGAAAAAAGGCCAGGGTAGTTGGAATTTAGAGAGCAAGGACAGAGATAGAAGTGAGTATGGGGGGTGGGGGGGTGCGTGGGGAGGAAAAGCCCCTGTTAGTCTTCAAAGGGATTTTGCACTCTATTGTCAAAGCTGTAGAACTCTTTGAATAGTTAGACTGAGAGAGTTCAACTGTGCAAGACACTCTCAGCACAATTAAGAGAAAATTATTTTCTTTGAGATTTTATAGGTCATATTAGGCAACAAAGGGTTATTTCCAGTATTTAAAAAAATTCTGCAAGAAACCATGAGCATATCCATGAAATGGCCACACAAAATTGCAATTAAGAAACAAAATGCTGAGGTAACTTGTATGGATCAGAAGTTTGATTGACCTCTTAATTATGCCTTTAACAGATCTAAGAAAACAAAATTATTGTTGCTCAATAGGTCTTGCTAGACAAAAGCTTGGAATATATGGAGTCATTTGCGAGAATAGAAGAGCATAATTAAATGTGAACAAAGTTCGTGCAGTGTATAGTGGAAATCCAATTGGAGAAGGGTGATAAGAGATATAAAGGATTGGAAGTTTTTAAGTGTTGAAAGGGAGGTCAACTGGTAGTAAGTAAAAGGATGAGAACTACCCATAGCCTCCAGAAATTCCACAGTGCCCAGGGATTTCAGGATTTTACATATGGCTGATCACACAGTTCTTTAGAAAAGAATGCCTTCCAGCCAAATGAATTCAGAGAAAGCTCACGGGAGGTACTTGGTGTTGTCTATTACAATGGATAGATTAACAGGAAGCAACTCCTCATTTATATGATTTCTGATAGATGAAAAGTCCATGCCATCATCCAGACATATACACTATCTGATTAAGAACACCTGGGTATTTGGAAACATCTGGTGACAGCATGTTTTACTATTTTCCTCGATACGTGATGTATATCCATAAACACCTGTATTGCTTAGATCTGTTTCCTTTGTAATAGTACATTCTTGGAAGGATATGATTTCCTAGTTCACTTTGTAGATACCACCAGATTCCTAAATCTTGGAAGCAGTGGTTCTCATGTGAGGTTATCAGTATCATCTAGAGGGAGTTTTACTGAGCACCTTGCTGGCTCCACTTCCAGAAATTCTGACTTATTTGATTGAGGTAAGGGCCAAGTATTTACATTTTTAACAAGTTCTTAGGTGATGCTACTGGTCTGAGGACCACAACTGGAATACAACTGCCCTAGAAAACCCTTTACATTTGTAATCAGCCAGGGGAAAATGTAAGATCTAGGCAGAAGTTGGGGGATAAGTAGATAAAATCAGAGGGTATCCGTCATGTGTTCTTGTTAGCCTTAATTCTGAGAGTCAGGGAAGTTGTTCAGTACAAAAGTGATTCACATCCTAGTGCAGATTCTCCATTCAGACATCTTAAGATTTATTTTAGCAATCATGTATGCTCTAAAAGTGCTGTATTTTAAAAATGGAGATGAGCTGAAGGAAATTTTATTTTGAAAATTTCATGGAACATCACAGAGGTGTTACAAACCAAAGTCTGGGAATCACTGTGAAGGTGGTGACTCAACTTCCTGTTAAGGGAAATAAAATGCAAAACATTAGTCACAAGTCTCCAGATTTGTATGTTTTCTTTTGAGTCCCAAAGCAAGTATTTTTATTTAGAAGCATTTGGATGACTTTTGTTCTGAGGCGTAGGACAGACAGCCCAGACAACACACTTTTAGTTTATTCCTTAACTTGACATGTAAGATGTCTAAGTAAAGATGTATGAAGATAGAACTGAAATAAATTATGTGTCCGAAAGCAGTATTGATTTTTTTCCTCTGAAAAGCTCTATGCCAACATTGTTTAGACAAAAGAGCAAATACGGGAGACTAGGAAAATACGGTGGCTTCGGAACTATAAATATACATCACTCTGTCTTTTGCTGTAGATCACAGAGTATTCTTGTTTTGTTGTGTTTCATTTTTCTTAAATAAGTTATACTTTCACTATTATTTAACTTTACAAGCATGAGTAAATCTGGGGTTCAGTTTTCATTTGTACAATGTTGAAATTGAAGTTGATTGATTTTTAAGTTTCGCTTTATTCTTATTTTTCCTTTTAAAAATATTTGATTAAAGTTAACTCCGTAGTGTCCCATGGCTCTGATCACACTTTGTAAAGAAAATTTAAACATTATTCTTAGCCTCAGAGAAATTTACAACTTAGCCTGATAATACAGCTTAGCCTATTCTTTCTGAATGTATTTTCTATAAATGCTCAAGTCAAAATTGTGTCCTTTATATGAATGCAGATAAGCGGTATGCTAACAAATGCATAACAACTGGCACTGTGTAATAAAGAGGTGATAAAAGCAAAGGAGAACAGATTTGTAGCAAGTGTTGATTTCCATGCCATATATATATACTCCTCCTGTGGCCAATTTCAAGCCTCCAATGTGACATCCCTGCCCACAGAGAGGTGTGCGGTAGAACATCACTGTATAGGATCTGCACCATTAGAAATAAGTAAATTCAAGAGCATTAGTTATTTAAAAATATAGTAAAATAATTAGGAAATGGTGAGTTTTGAGTGTTACTTTTATTTTTAGTATAATTTATCTAATTGTAAATTTATACAGTTTAATTTTTGATAATGGAGTTTTAAAAAACTGGCTTGCAGAATTCCTGAAACTTTGTTGGCTCTCATGAGATTGTATGAGTTGTCTCCAGTACATCACTGGTCTTCTGTCCTCCAAGCAGATGCCAAGACAAGATGAAAGGTGCAAGGAATTTATTGGGAGATATGCCAGTAAATGCTGAGGGAGCCAGGTAAGGCTGGGAGAATCGTGAGACCGTGATACAGATTTGACCCTGAGGGAATGAGGGAGAGACTGGAGGTTGCTGCAAAGTTTCCATCTAAGAATAGTTCAGAAAGGCCATCGGGAATCTTTGACCCAAAGTCAGCCGTTAGAGTTCTTCCTGTTTCCAGGAACAGGACTAGCTTGGTATTCCTGCCGTGCTTGGGCACTGCCTTTGAGCAGCTGGCAGGAAGCATGGACTCAGGAAAATGCTAGGAAGGGTTTCAGAGGAAGCTGAAACCTGGGGCTCTTGGTCAATTTAGCGTCCTGTTCTTGGAGATCTCCTAGGCACAATCCTATGTGTGTTATACCCTCAGTACTTGTGTGTCTTATGTCTTCCTCACCTGTTCCATCATCATAAGTTTCTTTTTAATACCTTGTATGCCTCTCCTCAAATTATTGAGTGGTTCCCAGTTACTCTCAATAATCCTCAAACTTTCCAACCCAACAAACAGAGACCCCACAATGGCCAGTGCTTTCCTTCCTATCAACTCTCCACACCCTCCATGCTCTGACTTCATCAGACTTCTCGTTCTCCATTGTACCACTTCTACCTTGTCCATCCATCTACCCCTTCGTCCAAAGAATATTTTGTCAGCATCATGTATATGCTAAAACCTTTCTAGTCATGAACAGCTTAGAGTCTCAATGGAAGATAGAAGTAAGAAAGGAGATAAACTTGAGAAAGGTAGAAACATTGTTAGCCAACGTGCTTAGGATGAATATTTAGTCATTTAAGTAAATTTTGATTAATAGGTGAATTAATAAAATTTTTAATTATTATATATATACATATGATACATATATAATGTGTTTTGTTTCAGGTTAAAATAAACATGTGCAATCCTTTGTTATTTTTTGTGTATGAGTCAACTGCTTGGGATTCCACATAATTTTTAGTTGTCTCTTATCTAATTTTAAAGCATGTTTTGAACATTCATGTTAATTTATATTGTCATGGATTTGGCACTTTTCCTTTTCATATTCTTTTTTTTTTTTTTTTTTTCCAGTTTATCCATTGAGTCAGGTGGAGGTTGGTTAAGAGGAAGTGTTAGAGGCAGTCTGTGTTTGAAGTGTGACTCTCTCACTTATTAGCTGTGTGACCTTGGGAAAGTTATTTAACCAGTCTATGGCACAGTTTTCTATAAAATAAGCATGTGATAATAATAGTTACCTCACAGATTTGTAAGAATTACATGAGTTAATGTATATAAAATTGCTAAAAAAAGATACTTAGCATGTAATAAACTCTCTGTAAATATTAGTCATCCTCATCGTCATCATCACAATTGCAAAACAGAGATAACTACAAGTTGCCATGGAAATACGGAGTCTGGACCAATTTTAGAGTTTCAGGGAATGCTTATGGAAAAAGAGACATGAGAGGTGAAAGGTTAAAACATTACAGCAGTAAAACATGTGGATTGTTGATTGCATTTGTGGCTGCCCCGTGCCTTACACAAAGCATAGCACACAGCAAAATTTGGCTGAGTGCCTATCAATTGTTAACTGACCAAAGTTGGAAACCCAGAGAAGCCTACTGGAAAAGACAGGACCAGAAGAAAATGCAAATGAGTCCTAAACAGCAAGACAAAAAATATAATATGAAATAATAAAGGAGCAGGAGAGAAACCCTGTCATTATTCTGTACTACTAAAGCGTGACAGTTTACTCAGTTATTTTTAATAAATTTTCTTTCATTTGCTAGATGCACTGTTAGACATTAATTGGTGCCATATACCAATTAGAAGTCAAATTGCACAATGCTGCCTCCTAAGAAACCTAATTTTTCACATGGATAATTGCCATGAGGCTGGATTTATTCTTTTTAGCACAATTAGTTGGCCTGTATTAGTAATTCAAATAATATTTCATAATTTCTTTGCCTGTTTATATGAAAATTAACAAAAGAGAGAAGAGGTTTAATGCTTGATTGGAAAATATACTTTTAATGGATTTGGACTGTACTTTTACTATTTAATGGTAACCATTTGACCCAAAACTTTATTTTACATCTAAAGCAAACCTAATAACTAAAGGTTTTCTATTTTTCCCAGTAACTTTTTTTGTGGACACTCCAAATGAAAAAAGTTGTCTTCTCTATATTTAGTTAATGTAAGTGTAAAAGTTGATTTCCTGTACTTCAAAATATAGTCTTTCACATAATGTTTAATACTAATTAGTTTCCATTTTAGGGTCAGTCTTCCATAGCTTGATCTCTTGTGCTTCAAGGGGCTTTGGGTTGAATTAAATGGAAAGAAAAAGTAGGTAGAATCTAAAGTAGGTGAGTAGTAATTCTAACTGATCTTACTAATTGATAGCAAGAACAGGTTGCAAAATTAGTAGCAGACTATTGTCACAACTACTTTAAATGTTTAACTTTATTCTGGATACAGTGGTCGTATTAATCTTTAAACCATTGAAACCAATACAGCCTTATTCCATATGTTGTGGTTGGGATGTATATTAAGGGGAAAAAAACTATGCCCTTGCCTTTTTAAAATCATCCTTCTGAGAATGGTTTAGATAATGTCTCTGTTTAAGAGTGAATTCTCAGGGGAGGGGGTGGATGAGTGAAATATATGAGGGAGATTAAGAGGTACAAACTTACAGTTATAAAATAAATGATTCACAGGAATGAAATGTACATCATGAGAAATATAGTCAATAATGTTGTAGTATTTTTACATGGTGACAGATGGCAACTAAAATTATTGTGGTGATCATTTTGTAATGTATAGAAATATTGAATCACTATGTTGTACACCTAGAGCTCTCATAGTGTTGTAGCTCAATTATACTTCAATTAAAAAAAAAAGTGAGTTTTTTAGTCAAATGCTCTGACTTTTTATCCCAGATGTATTGTTGCCCAGCTGAGTGTCCCTATAAAGCACTATGCAAATAAAAGCTAGTATTATAAGTCATTATCATTATCATTCTTATTGTTTTAGATCAGATACATAAATGTTTTAAAGAAAGCAATATGACAGTGCATTTACAATATATTGAAGTAATTGTGGTAAAATCTGTTCAGAGTAGAGAGCTTTAATTTGTACAGTGTTTAATAGTTTAGAGGGTGATTTATTTTTGAGCCTTGCCACAATTCCAGAGAATGTATTCATTGTCAATGCTGCCATGTCACAATTGAGGAAACTGGTATCAGTGACCTTCTGCATTATTGGAACTCTTTTGGTTTAAAGTGACAAAAATTGAACTCAAACTTTCATAAGGGCATTTGTTGGTTTAGGTAACTAAAGGTGATATTGGGGTAGCTCCAAGATCTGGAAAGAGCTGTAGGCATGAGTGCTTTAAAGACTAGAACTGAGAACGCAGTTCATTTCAGACTCTCTCCTGCCTCTGTGATTCTTTTCTCCTGCAGAGAAGACTTTTCTGTATGGAGGTAATTTCTTCCAGAACAATATAAATCTCAGGGAAGGGTGCCGCTTGGCTCTGGTTGGGTCACATGACCTCTAATGGTCCTGTGATTGGCCAAACCTGGGTCATGTGCTTCCTGTGTGATCAGGATTGGAGATCTGGAGCCATTAGAGGTGAAATGTAAAATTGCTGGGAAATATCTGGAACCATTAGAGGTGAGATGTAAAATTGCTGGGAAATATCTGGAGCCATTAGAGGTGAGATGTAAAATTGCTGGGTGTCCAGTCCAGGGTGACCAGTTTATGAGCTGTGGTGAAAACAAGGTTGAGGTTCTTGTCTGACCACACACCTACCACCATCTCCTTTTCATCCTTGCCCATCCTTGCAGGGTCTCTTAAAACCATCATTTCTGTGTCTCTTCCCCACTTCCACATCCCTAGCTTAGACTCCAATTATTTTTCCCATGGTCTAGGCTCTAGTTAAATAGATGCTGCTTTCTTCACAGTAATCCTTTGTAAGTACTGCTGCCACATTCCTCCTTCTAAATAGCAATTTGGTGCTTGAAAATCCTTCAGTGACTGTGAAACTAAGAACAGTCTCGTCCCTTTTTGTTCAAGGACCTCTAGAGTATGAGTATCCTTTAACTTTCTACCTTTACTTTGCCCAGCAACTCTGTCGTCCTCTGAAACTGAGCTAGCTATTGGAACTTGAATGTAATTTCAGGTGTTCTGTCTTCATTTTCCCCCTGGTTGCTCTTCTTTCCCCCTCAAATGTAATTTCTTTCATTAATGCTCCCTTTAAAGGTCTCCTTAATGCAAAGGAAGAACACAGTTTAATCCAAAATATCTTCTTGCTAGTGTAATCAAATTTGTTGAAAGGGGCTTCCCTGGTGGCACAGTGGTTGAGAGTCCGCCTGCCGATGCAGGGGACACGGGTTCGTGCCCCGGTCCGGGAAGATACCACGTGCCGCTGAGCCGCTGGGCCCGTGGGCCATGGCCGCTGAGCCTGCGCGTCCGGAGCCTGTGCTCCGCAACGGGAGAGGCCCGCGTACTGCAAAAAAAAAGAAAAAAAAAAAAGAAAAATAAATTATGTTGAAAGGGAAGTTCTTGAATTGAAGCTATTTCACCAGTTGTAAGCAATCATTGCCAAATTTATAAAATGGTGATTTAGTCCATTTTATAATTTTTAATGATTTTCCCAGTTAGCTTTACCAATTTCTTTGTTTTTTGATGGAAATTTCCAATTTAGTATTTCTATAAAACCCATAATACTTTCTGTTATCATATTTTTCATCCGAGAAAGTTATTATAGTTTATTTTTAGAATACTTTGTACTTAGGACTGTATTAATTATAGTCAGTATAGATACCTGTATAGATTGTCACAGCTATTTTACTTAGAATGTATTTATGCTATTCCTTTCTTCAGGGAGTATTTAATTACTGCCTTAAAGTTGTCAGACTCTGTCCCAGGTGTTAGGGCAATGAGATGAACAAGACAGACAAGATCTCTATCCTCTTGGGGAGAAGACAAGAAATACACAAATATGTTATTTCCTCTGATCCTTTAAGCTGACCTAATACCCTTCTGAGTTAATACAGATAATAAATTCTCTCAAGCTAGTTTACGTTGGATACCATCATTTGCAACTGAAAGAATGGTGACATATATATCTTTCCCCGATTATGACGTGTCAAAGATTATAATGACTGCCCTGCATGTCCCCAGAGGTTTTGGTAAAGGTCGAATAAGAAATTGCATCACAATTTTAAAATACATAGAGGATCACAGCAGTGGCTGCCTGGTAAGTAAAGAGAATCATCTTTCTATCTTCCAATCCTTAGTGTCCCTTTCCTTTTAACTTCAGGATATCACAGTTAGGGATGGCCTGGGAGACTATCGACCTCATTGTTCCTCAGTCATTTTATTTTAATTTCCATACCAAAAACAGCCCCTCCCAGGATTTTTGGTTCTTCTTCCAATTGACAGTAACATTAGCTCTTGCTGTGGTAATATCCTCCATCTGAAGCAAGCCAGCCTCGTTCTAGCTTCATCTCTGCCACCTCTGTGGCATTATACAACCTTTAGGCTGTCCATATTTCTTCAGAGGTTAGACTACTCATCCATGGAGCCACCTTGGGCTTCTTCGTCCCAGGGTACTTTCTACTCTTTTTGAACAGTCATCGTATTGCCCTACTCTATTAGCGTTTTCCAGATTATTTTCCATGGGATTTTATCTTATCTGTGACTGGGGTTAACTGCCAAATATGTGTAGGAAGTGCTCTGTCTTGCACTTGATAATTCATAATGCACATGTGCATTAAAGATTCTGAGATGCCTTGTAATTAACAAACACACTTCTTCAAACTTAATTACCCATAGTTTATTGATCATAGAACGTCCCTTTATTCCTCTACTCAGTGTATGTATTAATATGCCTCTTTTTTCCTCTTTTTTTCTACTCAGTATACATATGAACATCCTTAGGAATCCAAGTAGGAGAGTGTTAGATCATACAGAGACTCTCTGATTATTTCATGGATATTTGTTTTGTTTCACTTCAATTCCCAAGCTTAGTAAGGGTGAGGGACACATCACATTTCCCTTGTGATCTTTAACAGTGGTTAGTTCACTGGTTAACTGCAACATGTAATCAGCTGATTATAATTGATTATTGAAAGCATGAAGAAATATCGTGTTGATTGAATAGAGGTATATTAAGGAATGATTCAGACTTGGAATTTAAATCAAAATTGACCACTAATTAGTCACATTGCTTTAGATAAATGACCTAATATTTCTGATAACTACTTAGTCATCTATGGAATGGGGAACCTGTTTATATCACTCTAGTGTTCTATAAAAAGCTGCTTAGCAGAAGGCCTAGGTGCTTGCTAAATATTAATTCTCTTACTGTCTAAAGCTCAGTGAAAAAATATTTTAAGTTCAGTGAGATGCATTCTTACTTTGTAAATTGTATGACTAAAATTCAATTGGGTTAACAAGGTAGCCTATCTAAATGAGTGGCTGAACATAAAATACCTCAGGAATTTGTTAAATATACCAAACTTTGGACATCACTGAGAAGTTATGAATCCAAAACTCAAGGAATTGGGCCTCTATTTTTAACACATTGCCCAAATGATATTATGTAATGGTCCGTATACTGCTTTTAGGACTCCCTGATCTATGTGTGGAAATGGATATTTCTCCATATACCACATTGACTTCCCATGTGTGAACACAGTCATAGTTCATTTCTTTAACAATGTACTCATTAAAATGCACAAGGCTGTCTTTAGATTAAATATGGTACAAGAACACATGCTTTTATCTCCTCTGGTTACTACTGACACCCCAATAAAATGAAAATAAAGACACTGAATAAATATAGGCCCACCAGGACAAGAAAGGGAGAAGAGAGAATAGCTGATGAGAGTTGTCAACATATATTGGAAGGTGGTGCAAGGATAAAGGAATGTTCCCTGATGAGAATGAAACTCAGAAGATACAGCAGGAGACTAGTGCCAGCAGAGGAAGATCCTGATGAAAAGTGGATAGTTTATTTTTCAGAAATTCAGAAATACTCAGCAGTGGGAAGCGCCAGTCTGTATAAAGAAGATCAGTGCAAGAAAAAATTAAATACCAAGCCTCTGGCCCTACTTCTTGATGCTAACTAACTGCGCTTCTCTTCTTTCCTAGAGAGGCTCTAGGACACCAGACATAACAGATAGCATGGCTGAGGCCCCAGTCTGATAAAAGAGTGATTAAACACATATCTGGAGTTCGGAGATGCTCTAACCTTCTTTCCCTAAATGTCATGGTCTGATTCATATCCCCTAGAGCTACCTCTTTCCCCTCCAATAGAGGCACTTACATTACCAGAACAATCTACAGTGAAATACACTAGTCCATAGCTCGGCCCATGTGCAGTGGGGGTCCACATAGCTTTAGTGCCTTCCAATTAATATTAGGTAGACAGCAAAAGACCACAACATATTTGTGGTAAGCCTTCAATACAAAAGAGTGAGATCAAAGCACACAAATACGTAAACAGGAAAAGAAAAAGAATAAAGGTAACAAAATAAATTGCATTTTAAACTGATATTCTTGGAGAAATAAGAAAGGCTCATTCATCCATGAAATAAGAAGAGAACCTTTTGAGAACAACAACAAAAAAGCCTCTTGGTAATAATAATTTTAGTAGCTGAAATTTAAGGTAGTAAAAAGGTTGGAAGATAATGTCAAAAAATGTACACTAGAACTTCAGTGGAGAAAAGGTGAGAAAATTAGAGAGTTAATCTAGAAGCTTCAATATCCACCTACTAATAGTGTTAGAAAAAAGAGAATGGAGAAAACATAATGGGGAAATGTCAAAGAAGTAATATAAGAAAATCTCTCAGGCCTGATAATAACAAAGATAAAGAGAAGATCCTACTTTACAGAGAGGAAAGAAGGACATTGCAGCAGGTTCTGTACAAAAGACTGGGTATCAGAATTATATTCAGCAAACACTGAAACATAAAAATACAGAGAAATATTCTCACTCTAGTGAGGGAGAACATTAAACTCTGACTTAAAAGAGTGTGTTTAATAAGGACATTTTAAAACAAGGAGAATCTCAGACATTTTTTATGTACTTGCACCTTTCTCAGGAAGCTGTGGATACATGCTCTACCAAAATAAGAGAACAAACCAAGAAAGTAGAAAACATGGAATTCAGGAATCAGAGCATTCTCAAGGAGAGGTTCCAGTTGATAGTGATGGCACGTCCCAGGATAGAAGCTCCATAGCAGAGCTAGAGAAAAACTAGAACCATTTGAAACAGGAGAATAGAAGGCTCCAGGGAGAGTTCCCCAAGGGGAAAAATGGAAATGATCTCTTTGACATCTTGGAAAACCATATGGAAAGGCTTTTGTATGCTGTGGGAAGAAGTAGCAAAGCTACATTGAAAAATATGATAGTATTAATATAAATAAAAACCAAATTCTGATCATTTATTTAATTGGTAACTATGATATAAGTAAATAAGAAGAATAGGTCTATGGCAGTTAGATGTTCATGCAGTTGGTGGAGAATGAACTAAGGAAGGTAAACCCATTTTGTACTCTAATATAAAATCAACATATAATGTTTACAATTAATAAATTCAGAAATAGCAGTTGTGGACATATGATGATGATCTGTGGCAATAAAGAGGAGAAGAGTTATACATGGTTAACTAGGTGAATGAGGATGGTAATAGAGGGTGGGTTGAATGGAAATACTTATTTCCAATAAATCTTTTCTTATTATTTCTTACTGACTATTAAAAATTCTGTGTATAACTATGGTTAGAAGTGAAAGTTATCTTAAAATGTACAAGTCCATTAATTAGTAGCATCACACACTTTTTTTTTTCCTCCTGGAAAATAGAAAAATAAGAGGAAAAGAAAAGATTCATGAAATTTCATTTCTGCTGGGGGGTTTTCCAAAACATGCTGATGTGTTGATCTGCATGACAGTTCACAGCATTAGAGAATCAGAGGATTAGGCTTCTGTGCTGTGTTTATTTTTAACTATCGTGAGATCTTGTTATAAATGAAAAATACATCAATAGGGACTCTTAAGGCAATTGTTCTTTGGAGATGATCTACAAAATGTGATTATCTCTAATGGCATTATCCTAGGAGGTAATAAACCAAAGCAAGGCTCCTGCTGAGAGAGTCCTTTAAGGTGATTTAGAGAGGAAGTTGCATGTGATTATCTCCAAAGTAATGGAGGAAAGGGTTTAAAAATTGGTCATTCCAGGCACATAATGATTGTCATGTGTTCTGAAAAGCAAGATTGAAAACTAGGTGAGGAAACAGGAATCAATGGATACAGAATGGCAAGTTGTTTTAAAAAATAGGTTTTATTGTTATTCGTGTATGGTGAGGTTAACAGGTCAGGAGAAGTTCCCAAGAAGAGGGGGCATGCCGTACCATCTTAGGCCACATGGAGAAGCACCAGGGTCAGGCAGGAGGCAGCAGGAAGAAGCGGGAAGCATGAGACAATCTTAATGTGGTTTCCATGAGAAAGGTAAGGCAAGACAGGGTCAGCACGTTTAGGATTGGCTGGTTTGAATAATCTCATCAGGCTCTGGCATACAGGGTATATTGTTGTCCGATAGGTGGGTCTGGATGACTAGGGCAGAGGAGTATTGCCTCCTGGAGTATAAGAGCCAGGCAGAGGAGGTGGTTTGAAGTGTAGACCCTGGGTTGCTTAGTTTACATGTGAAAGGCATGTTCCTGGGGTGAACTGTTTCTAGGTACTTGTTTGCTATATCTAAGAATTGGCTAGCTGTGAGAGGGGCAAACCCTCTTCAGTTGGTGAAGTCCCAGATGCCAGAGCATCAAGAATACAGAAAATAAGAAAAAATAGTTAATACTCAAGCGAACCAGAAGGACAGCAATGATGCAGATGTAAGACAAAGAGGCAAGAGGAGTGAATTTAAGTTTTAGGAGGCTATCAGAATTAATTAGGCTTCCATTCTTTGAAGTCACAGGTCCAAGTAGAGAAGGAATGCAGATGGGGATAACATGGACCCAACCAAGATCTGAGTAAAACCTTACTGGCACAGACGTAAATCAGTCCCAAGGTGAAATAAAAAGTGAATTTATTTAAATAAAGAGAATGTGAGACTGGGCAATTTGACTCATTCAACAAAATTTGGGCACATGTGGCATGCCGCCAGACTCTGCTTGATACTGCAGGAGATACAGAGTTGAGTAAAATGGGGCCTATTCCTTCACAAAGATACGAGATATGAAACAGGTCAAAGTTTGAGGTCAAACAGCAGTTGAATAATTCTAGGGTCTTGGTGATATTACTAACAAAGGGAAATGGGCAGAGATGGCAAATAGATGCTGTGAATACAGCACCCATGGCAGACATCACTAATTGATTGTGATGCTCTTTGTCTCTCGGTCAGATCTGACCTCTGCTTTCTTCTCAACAGAGTCTCTATAAAGTTGCTGCCAGTGAATCAAAATTAAAACACTTGCCATTCTTCAATAGATGCTTTAAGGTGGGAGACTGAGGACCAAGGAAACCTTCCTGGAAGAGTAATGTTTAAGTTAGCCTAAGAAGAATAAATGGGTTTTCAAAGGTATTATGAGTGCGAGTTGTGTGTGGAATGGTTTCAGTAGCCCAGGCAGCAAAAATGAATATATGGCCACTGGCAGGTTTAGTGAACTAGATGGACAGTAATTATGCAGTCTGGATGGAATTTAGTCTATGTGTAAGGAAAGGATGACAGATAAAGCCAGAAAGGGACGGTTGGGCCACAGTGTATGCCAGATACAAAGATTATAAAATTAAAACAGCTAACATTCCCTGTGTGCTTACAATGTTCCTAGCAATGTCATGTTCTAAGGCGCGCACACACACACACACACACACACACACACACACACTGTATCAGACAATGTGTATAATAAGCAAGATATACTGTACATTTGTATTTATTCCTTATAGTTATTTGTTAATATACTTACAAATTATATTTTAAATATATATCTTGTTTATTATATAATGAATTACATATAATATGTACACATGTTATAAAATATATAATGCACATCTTGCTTATAATACATGTTTTATACATATAATACCCTACAGTCTATAGACAAATAAACTGAAAACAGAGAAATAAAATAACCTATTTAAGTGTACCCAGGCAATAAAGGGAAGGGTCTAGGTTGAAAAGCAAGCAATCTGACTCTAGATGCCATACTCTTAAACATTATACTACACCCCATCCTTATATTTTATAGTACTATTTAATTTGTAGATACTGAGGAGCTATCAATTTCTGAGGTAAATATCAATGTAATTTGATGTGGGCTTTAGGAAGATCTGCCTAGAAGAAGGATATAAATAGTTATATAGTGATGGTGGTGGAATACTTACATAGTGATGGTGGAAATCACTGGACTTTTCATGTGTGATTTTGTGATGCTATAATATAGAAGTGCTTTTATGAATTGTCTTATGAATAATTAAGAACCTTCAAATTCCATTTCCCCCAGGGGTACTATTGCATAAAAATAGGGGCAAGAACTGGTAGCAATACTCAAAAAAGGAATTGGAAAGCATCCGTCATATCAATATGCAGCGTGAAGTGAATTCCTGAATCTCAACTTGCAATCACATGAACAAGATTTGTGGCTACAGAGGTGGCCTACTGGCACGTTTCATTCAGTCAGAGGGGTGATCCATGGGGGAGGTGGGGGAAGGTGTATCAGCCATCCTTTGAATGACAGCGTGTCTGCACTTGTGAATTTCAGTAAGGTCGAACAATCACCTATCCTAGTAGAAGAAAGCACGGCTCAGATTTTTTGCGTGGAATCACACACACAAGAGCTCCTTTTCTTCGACTACCCTCTAGAATTCTTCCTTGACACCAGGTAACTGAGCACAGGTAGTTGTCTTCCCCGGCAGTTGCAGAGAGCCTGAATCGATCTCACTGAAGCCAAAGCTTCAATACGTCTCTACTGTCAGTAGGCAGACCATGGGTCAGGCAACATTTCTAATTGGATGACAAAAATTTGCCACTTTTATTAGAATGTCACGGAAGCTACTACAGTGAAGTTCACAGGATGCTAATTGACTGTGCTGTTCTTGTCCCAGGACACTTAAATGGGATCTGTGTATCAAAACTTTAGTTTTTGGTGACCTTCCTAATCTCTGCTGTCAAGTAGATAGCAGGAGACTGGGTGTCAAATGATGCTCCCAAGTGTTTCCATGGAAATCATCCGTGATCCCCACATTCTGTATGTTTTCAGTGACCTGAGGAGAAGTTAGCAGGAATTAAGACTTGGGATGGAAATTTTATACGGCCGAGCACGTTGGTTTTGGGGGTTATAAGCTTTAGAAACAAACTTGTGAAAAGCAAATGTCAGCTACACGGCCAAGCGTTCTAATTCTAGTCATCTCTCAATGCCCTAATAAAGGGGTCACGCTCTGGGAGAGATGACAGACTCTGTCTTTCCCTTAGGGAAAATTGACCCCTCCTTCCTTTCACTGTCACTTTAAACTGAAGGAATTTCTAGCGTAGATTTTGTAAGGATGTAATGAATTTGCAGGTATTTCTATCCAAACCAGATATCAGTCCATAACCCATGAGGGCTGGGATTGTGGCTTGTTCACTGTGGTACCCACATGGTTCAGCACCAAGCCTGCTGTCTGTGCAGTCATTGAAAGTGAACAGACATCAGTTCAACATATAGTTTTTTAGAACCTATAACATTCCCTTTGCCTGCTTTTATGGCCTTGGCCTCTGCATTTCACTAAGTTAATCTTAAACAGGAAATACCATTTTAAAGTGCTTTAATTGGTCTTTAAATTGCGTTTTTGAAAACTAAATGCAGGTGTGTAGTAACTGCATGCTCTTTGCACAACACCTAAATAATGCAATAGTTACAGTTAAACCAGAAAGATCTCTTTGCCTTTCCTCAGCACCCCATCCCCCAATTCTACTCCTACTCCTGCTTCACTGTGGTCTCCGTGACTAGTTTGAGAGAAGGTATCTTTCCATCGGGGGCTTATTTTGTTTTATTTTTATTTTATTTTTTTTTGCTGTACGCGGGCCTCTCACTGCTGTGGCCTCTCCCGTTGCGGAGCACAGGCTCCGGACGTGCAGGCTCAGCGGCCATGGCTCATGGGCCCGGCCGCTCTGCGGCATGTGGGATCTTCCTGGACCAGGACACGAACCCGTGTTCCCTGCATCAGCAGGCGGACTCCCAACCACTGCGCCACCAGGGAAGCCCCGGGGGCTTATTTTGGATGAACGAATTACCATCACCATCCAGAAAGTCCTAGATCTGCCAACTCTCTATGCAGACGTAGAGCATGGGAGCAGGGAGGGGTTGTCAACTGTGGATTACCGGTCTGCAGCAAGATAAGAACCGAAATAAAGAATTCAGAAGATTTTAGAGCAATTTGACAGTTATTTTTATGTCTTTTGAATTTAATAAATAAGAAACCAGGACTTGTATCTATTTTGCACATCTTTTTAATTTTTATTTTCACTAATAATTTACATATATTGCAGTTTTTAAAGGTTCAGTCCATAATTGATTGGGGAAAAAAAAGAAACCAAACTGATCTTTCATCTCTGTTAGTTTGAGAAGTATCTTTCCAGATCACCTGTAGTGGAAATCACTCCCTTAAAAGCAAGGCATAGTAGGCATTGTTTTTTTTGCATTTTCACTCTTTTTGGTAGTGTGATGTGATTTATACATTCAGAAGTCAGAGATTTGGAAGTTAGGGTTTTCTCAGAGGTAGTTACCGTAGCTCATGTGCAGAGCACCATAAAATACGAGTCTGATGCTTGGGACTAAGTTTTGACCTCTCTGAGCATGATAACTTTGAGCACCTTAGCTAGCCAGCAGGTTTTATATCATTACCTCTAATGTTGCATTAATGGGATTTGGGGATCATTGATTTCAGTTAATATCTTCACTTTTATGTTTTTTTTCTTGGCAGCTTTTCTGTGAACCCTTAAGACATCTTAGGCTATTTCTAGGTCCAGTAAATTATCTTGTGCTCAAATCTAGGTGTCACTGTGTCAGGGAAAAGCCTAGGGTGTTTCACCTCTAAGATGAACAGGACTTTCCGTGGCCACGATGATGTTGTAGACCAGGAAAGGGAGCTGTGTGGATCAGACACAGGCAATATCTGTCTTATCCAGAGGTAAGAGAATAACATGCTCTTCTGCATGAATGGTTCTCCCTTCCTCTTTTCCTTCAAATGCATCTACACAGAGGAAGGTATAAATAACAAGTCATTGCACTGAGCTGGACATCTAGCTCCCTGTGATAACAATGGAGGCTTTCTCAGTAGTAGCAGTAGCAATAGAAGCTACTATTCAATGAACACTTCCCCTCTCTCATATACCGTGTTACGTCCTTTACAGGTATTCTTTCATTTAAGGTCTATATCTCATGACATAGGAGTTCTCCCATTTCACAGAAGAAAGGAATGAGATATAGAGGTCAGTGGCAAAGGGGATATTTAAAAGGAGGTCTGATGGACTCCAAAGACTTCTGTTCAATATTATTCTGATCCTAATGCTCAACTGCTGTTTGTACTACCTCATGTTTTATACTACCTCATGTTTAAGTAGGAGGGCTATTAGGTCATCAGTTTAGAATGCCATGTTATAGAATAGGCATATTTGAGAATCTTACAGACCTCATAGTCCAACTCAGGGGTTGGCAATCTTTTTCTGTAAGGGACCAGAGAGTAAATATTTTAGGTTTTGTGGGCCATACAGTTTCTGTTGCAACTAGTCAACTCTGTTGTCATAGCTTGAAAGCAACAATAGACAGTATGTAAATGAACGAGTATAATCATGTTCCAGTAAAAGTTTATTTGCAAAAGCAAGTGGTGGTCCAGATTAGGCCCACTGGCCATAGTTTCCCAACACTGGTCTAAATGTCTAGACTTATAAAGGATGTTGCTATGACCAAGAATAGGCGTGGACGTGTCCCAGGCCATAGAGGCAATAATGACAAACACTGATTCCTTTCAGACTTCAGCTCCATGTGTTTTCTCTTTGATCACTTTGCTCCTTCCTCTGGTGATTCTTAAGCATTTTTCCTAATGTGATACATATTATTATTATTTTCTGCCCCTCTAGTATTTTATTGATTACAATCTTATTTAAATCACACGTACTGGCTTTCTAGCCTCTGGGGAAGGTCATAGAAAAATGACATTATAGCATCTGTGAGTATATTCCAAGCTCCTCTTACCTCTGTGTTTCATATGTTCATAGACTTCTCTGAAGTATTTGAGACTGGCAAAAGTGAAAAAAAATTATTTCCAAGATAGCCATTGACACATCTCATTTTTTGACATCTGTGTATATAAAGAGATATACTCCTGTTGATAGATAACGTTGCAGTATACTCTTTTATCATGCACTCAAAAAAGTTTGAGTACACGAGTGAGGACAGTGTCACTACAGAAATAACTCTGAATTTATCCTGATTAATTAAATGATAGTAAAGTACTCATAAACTTCAGAAATTTGTCATTAAAAATAATCACTTGGAGCACATTTCTCAACTGATCGTGACCTCTGGACACACAAGTGAATCGTGATGTGAAGAACTGTTATAGTCTTCTTTGGTGCCGGGTAAAAACACATATTGATTTTATTTTTGTCCATTCGTGTCCTCTTAAATTCAGTTTTTCACCATCACGTCTCTCAGTGTTTTCACATTTGCCACAGAAAATGGTTTTTTACTGACTGCGAATTTTCCTCTATCAAACTTGAAACAATTAAGGCAGTCTCTTCTAAATGAAGAAAAATTAAGCCTTTTCAGTATTTAGTATACTTTGTGGATTGTCCATTGCAAATTTTCAAAGAACCTATCCTACACCTGGACAGACATTAGTAAATGTGCCAATATTCTTTTCTCTTTAATTTTAAAATGTAAAATTGATAGAGTACAGGCCTTTAAACGATGACCTTTTCAAGTCTGAATCCGTAAAAAGGAAGCAGGATTTTTGTTTGTTTTTCTTAGAGAGGGAATACAATTAGAAGAAAGTTTGTTACTGCATAAATGCTCATTAAAGCCTGTGGGATCCAGTGAAGGTGTTCCTTGAGTACTTACATGTTTTTATCCACAAAAAAAAAAAATGACCTCAAATTCATAGAAAGCCAGCTACAGTCTATGCTCCACATTTTATGTTTCGTATGTAACTCAAATGGGGATGCTGTCACTGATTATCCCTTACAAAAGGCTTTGCAGAAAATTTAACACACAACTTCTATTCCCAAAGCAGGGCAAAGAAGGCACAGTACGTGCCATCCTAATGGTGGTGTTTTGAAGCACTTCCAAATAAAGTTTCCCTCCTAGACTGGATTCGGCCCTTCATTAAAGAGCCACATCTTCATCAGCCGGCTGGGTCTTAGTTGTTTGTGAGACTTTGATAGGTCAGATAATTCCAAACACAGGGTCTCTTTCCCCTATCTTTCCAAGAAATAGGGACTGGCAATCTGTCAGCCATGGATTTGATGGTAACATTCTGAATCTTGCTGGAGAAAATGGGCTGAGAAAAAAGTTCTACTTAGCCACTGTGAGGATTTATTTTTGTGATTGTAGCTTCTTGAAGATTCATGATGTGGAACTGATTTATGGTCCCTATGTTTCCTATTTGGTCCTAGATAAGGATCTTGGGAATAGTAGGTGAACATGATGCTATCAAGTTCCCTTTCGTGGTGGTGTCCCCGGCCCCCACCCCGCAGATTCATCACAAGTTACATACTCTAGTTGTTTTTCCTTCTGTGTTTCTTACCTGGTTTGTGGACATCAAAAATATTGCCAACATGTTTTAGTGCCTCTGAGTGACTCCATGCTAGACTTTATGTACTAAAGTAATGATTTAGAAAACTCTAAATACTCAAGGAATGTTCCTGGGGCATTAGAGGGTAAAATTGCTGGCTAAATTATTTTCTGGGCACTTACTTAGCCTATGCTGAAGTTACTAATATGAGAGCAAATGGCTCATCTGTTTAAATGAAATGGCCTTTCAAGCTTAGCTAGCCCCCACGGGAGGACTATGAGGTGGTGGTATAGACCATGGAGCGCAGTCTCTAGAGTCAGATGGCCTGGATTGGAATCCCATTTCTCCCTGTTCCCAGTCTTGCGCAGTTTAGTGTGTTGCTTTATCTCTAAGACTCCATTTCCTTTTAGGAATATATGCAAATCACCTAGGGCTGTTCTGAAGATAAAGAGGTGAATAATGGAATGCCCTTGGAAGTCCATAAATACTTGTTATAATTCTGGGATTCAGGAATCATCAAACATATTTTTTTCACCTAAAGACTATACTACAGCTTAGAAATATATCCACTTAAAACTAAACTGCTTCTCTTCTATTTCATGAGCATAAAGTTACATAAAGTTTGAATCAGACCACACTCTTAGATATTTAGAATTAAAATATTCTTGCTGTTTTGATTGGTGTCTGATTATTGCTACCTCTAAAGGGATTTTCTTTCGGTTTGCCTTGGATATGTTTCTCTACCTGGTTCTCCTGAAGGTGCTAAGTGTTCCTCACTCCCTTGGATGTTTGCTAATCTAGTCCTTCTCTGAAGTTTTTGAAAGTTAATGCTCTTGAGTAGTCGGTCTAGGGAATTGCTGGTCAAGAGAATAGATTCCCCTGTAGATCTGAAATTAAACAAAAGCAAACAAGTAAACTAAAAAGGACATACTGGCACACTCCCAGTAAGCATACTCAATCCCATGACCTTGACTTAACTGCAGGGGAAGCTGAGAGTGTTCCATTGTGCCCCAACAAAAGGACAATGAAATGGGATTTAATGAACAATTAGCATTGTCTCTTGTATCCATCCTTAAAAAAAAAGTGTCACATCTTAGTTGTCATTCTCATCCTAATCACAGCGACCGATCAGTTTAAAGATTAAGTTTTAAACAATTTGTCGTTTTCTAGGTCTTGTGTAGACATTAGTTGGTATATTTTAAAATTTCTGTATGATTACTATTCTTTTTTTGCTATCACTGAACATACATTGTAAGCTGACTGCTCTGACATTCATTTCATAAAGCACAAATTGTTAATGGTTGTGAAATGTGAGATTGCGAATTATTGGCTTCAGTATATAATTTTGACAAGATGACATTATGACTTTAAATTAATACCAAAAATACTGATAAAATCATATTAAGACAAAAAAGTAGACTTGACGTCTACTGGGGACTTGACGTCCCCAGTCCAGTTTTTTTTTTTTTTTTTTTTTTTTTTCCTGGTCTCTTCACAAGCACCTAAACAGTCTTACTTTATTAGGGTTAAAAATATATTACTTGCCCGTTGCCTGTAGATGCCTCAGTAAGTTGATAGATTCTTCTTTCCCCTGACTCAACCCTGATTGTTTCTAAGCTTCCCTCTCGTTATTCCAGTGCACAAAGTCTCTCTTTTAGTGATGCCTCTCTGAGCAATTCTACCTACTCTACTAGAAATATACTCTCTAAAAATGCCTTTCTGATAATGTCCTTCTCAAGATACAACTCCCTATGTGGTCTTCCTCCAAAATTCTGAAGTCCATGTTGCTTTCTTACTTCTCAGTTTCTAGAACTCCGGTCTGTTTGTCCTTGAAGATAAAGTTGAGCACAGAATCTCAATGTGTTCAGTAGCTATTGGTTGGACAAGTTAATGCATTTATATATTTGACCCTTATTTTTGTTTCACTTATTTGGGTATTGTATCATTCAGTACAGGGTAAATTAATCCGTGTTACCAAACAATCTCAGTGGCTTATAAAATGAAAGGTACTGCATGTTCTTTGTGAATCAGCTGTGGTTCTGCTTCATGCTGTGTTCATTGAGGAGCTAGGTTGCTGGAGCAGCCTCTATCAGGAACATTTTGATTGTTGTGTCAGTGGGAAAAGAAACATGGCACTCACATCCTGGTTCTAGAGCTTCTGCTTGGATATATATATCATTCTGCCTTCTTTTGCTTAGACACAATGAAACATCTTGAGTTCAGCAGAATTGGAATGTATCAATATAATCGACCCTCAGGGAGAAACATGCTAAAGAACACTGGCAAATACTAATACAATCTACCACTGGGAGATAACTACAAATCAGGTAGCACATTTATTTGCTTTTGTTGCATTTAACCTACATACCTAACTGTAGTGTAAAATCATGTACAAGAGTAAGAAAGTTCCTTTCGAAAGTTAGTAGCAAGCTGTCTACAGTGAATAAATAACGAGAACTTATAGACTCATGAGTTAGGGTTGATGACATTTCTGATAGCCTGGATCATAGTTTTTATAACATCCCTTTGATGAAATACTGACACAGGGGACTTCTTGCTTGTCCTTTGGTATGAATAGCCTTGTTTCTAATTTCATGTTTTCCCAGATCTGAAGAACAGGGTGTTGAACGAACTTTCTTCCCTGGTGATGACTTTCCAGTCTGGTGCATTTCTCCACAGTCTACTCCCTCCTTCGATTCTTGCTATGACACAGACCATTTCATATAACTGAACATTTGAGCAAAAATTTCCACAGTACAGGACAATAAAGCAATTAGATCCCATCATCATTTGTCCTTCCCTCTTCGATCTGTGTTAGCATTGTTAGCTTTAATTTAATAACACCATCTCTTATTATTAAATACATTTAGAATTCACTTTGACGGTTTAATTTTTAAAAAATTTCCCTTTTGGAAAACATCCAAAATATTTTGTTAGAATATACTGACTTTCTCATGACCACTTTGCTTCCTCTTTTTATTCTTTCTCTTCCTCCTTTTGCCCCTCTTCCCTCCCTCCCTCCCTCTCTGTCTCTACCTTCCTGCCTTTCTCTCTATCCCTCTTCTCTGTTTTCTCTCTTTCTTGCAGTCACCCTCTTTCCATCCCTCTCTTCCTCTGTCTCTCTTTTCTCTCTTTCTTCTTTCCTCTCTTCTTCCCCACTTGTTTTTCTCCTTTCTTTCTTTCTCTTCTTTCTTTCTTTCTTTCTTTCTTTCTTTCTTTCTTTCTTTCTTTCTTTCTTTCTTTCTTTCTTTCTTTCTTTCTTTCTTTCTTTCTTTCTTTCTTTCTTTCTTTCTTTCTTTCTTTCTCCCTCTCTCTCTCTCTTCCTTTCTTTCTTTCTTTTCTCCCTCCCTCCCTCCCTCCCTCCCTTTCTTTCTTTCTTTCTCTCTCTCTCTCTCACCTCCCTTCCTTTCTTCCTTCCTTCTCCTCCTCTTCTTTTTTCCTCTTCTTCTTTTTCCTTCCTCCCTCCCCACTCCCTCCCTTCCTTCCATCCTCCTTCTTTACTATTTTTAAATTTTTTAATGGCAGGCAGATAGGGGTTGGGCTCAGTAGAGTCTTCGGCTATAGTACTGAATGTCTACTTAATACTAGGTACTTTGCCAAGGATGTGGGTCTTTTGTCACATTCAGATCAGACTCAATACGACATGTTTATGCACACAAAATGTTGGTTCTGCCTCTAGTACAAAAAAAATTGTAAACTAGTGGCTGAAAGGCATTTAGGGCCTTATCTAAAGAATTCAGACATGCTTATTTCTCTGACTCATCCCCAGAAAGGATAGAAAAGGAATGGCTCTACCTCTCCATGTGTACTTATTCTGAATGCCCCCGAAATAACTCATCTTTAATAGGTCCAAGCAGTTCACACATTTGCTTTCATTACTGACATTACAGCTGTAGAACCACATTGGACCCTTTAAATAGTTAAAAGTACCAGAGCGCAAGGCTCTTGTAAAGCAAAGTAAGAGCACCTGTTCTCCAATGGGTTTCAAGCTGATTATTCGTACCTCAGTCCTTTTTCCTCAAACTCGTAAATATGCTACCGTCAGGATTTATGTGCAGTTGTTCCCCTCAGCAAGATGCATGCCCTTATTCTCTCTTTTCTGCCAGTTCAGTACAGTTCATGTCTTAGGATTAATTCATATACTGATCCATTCATTTCACAGATACTTATGGAGCACCCCCATCTGTCAGGTACACTGTTAGGTACTAAAGCGCTGTACTTAGAGGCTCAGCTCCTGCCCTCAAGGAATGGAGGTGACAGGCTAGAAAATAATCATGTTGAGTCCAGAGAGATAGATCCAAGTAAGCCCCAAGGTCCTCTGAAAGTACAGAAGAGAGTCACCAACTCACCCGTGGGGAAATGGCCATCCTACAGAGAGGGACCTTCCATTGTTCTATGATGTATACTATCGTCGTCATTCCTCTGGCTTGAGGCAGTCTTTCTGCCTTCGTTTGTGAATCTTTCAGATTCTGTCTTGGAGAAAGACTTAGCTTTTTGCTAGTGTATGTGTTTGCAGAGAGAATTTTAAAAGCAAATTTTCTTTGAAATACATACAAGAAAAGTATGATCCTAACTGTACAGCTTGATACATTATAGACAATAACCATGCCTGTGTCCAGGACCTAGATTAAGAAGCAGCATGTTTCCAGCCCCCAGAAGTTCCCCTTATGGCCCTGGCCAGGTGCTACTGCCTCTAGAATGGACACTATCCTATTTCTATCACCACAGATTAGTTTTGTCTAGTTTTGAACTTTGCGTAAGTACAGTGCAGTCCTATAACTGGTATTCTTTTGTGTTTGTCTTTTCTGAGCCAGTTTTACGTTTGTGAGATTCATCCATGTTGTAGGGTGTGGTTATAGTTTATACATTCTTTATGATTTGTAGGGTTTGATCTAATATTCCATTATATGACTATACCACAATTTATCTGTTTTCTGTCAAGGGATATTTGGGTTCATGGGCTTTCCATACCTCTACTGTCCCTTTCAATTCAGAGCCTTGGCAAGCAACAATAACCACCTGGATTTGAATGACATTGTTTTCATTTTCTTATCTTTACCTTTTTGCTTATTTTCTACTTATGGCAAGTTATACTAGTTTTTGTTAATATTTTAAGTGGTGATATAAAGTTTATTTTAAAATAATTTTGATTGAAATAAGTGAATTGATTTTTAAAATCTTTTAGACATAGTAAAAGTATAATATTAATATTATGACAAATATCATAGAAGTGTTTAGAAAAAAATAGGTTTAGAACCTTGGTGTTTTTTGTTAGAAGGTAATAATTTAGATGCCTAGGAATTTTAGCAATCAACATCCTCGGTGAGTTGGTTTAATAATTTATCATAGTGTGTGGGATCAATGCAGGCTCACTTGTTACCATCCAGGGAATCAGCATGTCAAGAGTTGAACACACCTGGGTAAGACCTACAGCAAGAGTTCTGGGCAATGGGGAGAGAGACAGGGCAGAGCAAGGACAGCGAACACTTGGGATGGATTGATGAATGGGCTAAGAAGCAATGCTGACTCTTTACACACTTCTCCCTGGATCTTGAGACCCTGATCCACAGTTTGTATTAGGAAGGTTGAATAACTGATTTGAATCTTATTTCCTTCTTATTCCCTCATGGTTTAATAATAGCACTTGCAGTTTAAAATGCACTCATTATGTGCAAAGTATTTTCTACAGTTTATGCCATTAATTCTTACAAGCCTGAAAGGGAAGTGTATATTATTGTGATAGGCAGAATAAGGCTGCAAAGATGTCCATGTCCAAAGCCCCAGGACCCATGAGTCTGTTACTTTACATTGCAAAGGGAAGATTTTTCAGGTGGGCCCAGTGTAATCACAAAGGTCCTTAAAATTGCGACAGAGGGGGTCAGAGTGAAATGGTATTAGAACGACTTAACCTGCTCTTGATGCCTTTGAAGAGAAAGGATGGGGGCCAGGAGCTGAGCTGGAAAAAAAAATGGATCCCACTCAGAGACAATAGGAAGGAATGCAGCACTGCACATGTTTTCCTTGATTTTGAGGCAGTGAGACCCAGATCAGACTTCTGACCTACAGGATTGTAACAGAACACGTTTATGTTGTTTAAGCTACTAAATTTATGGTAATTTGTTATGGTAGCAAAAAGAAACTAATATAGTTACATAAGAAGAATTGGGCAGAGCCAAGGTAAGGCATTGATTTCGAACTGATAACTAAAAAAGGCTGCACTGGAAGTAAGATCTATCTGACTCCAAAACCAATACTCTTGATTGTTAACTCCAGTGATCCAGGACTAGAACCCAAGTCGGGCTGTTGAATAATTTAGATATTTTAATTCACCCACTGGAAGGGAGAAGGAAACTTAGATAGGCTTCAAAAGTCTGAGAACTGAAAAAGGAAAGTCATCACATGCACAAAAGGATTAATGGACTGTGGGCCTTTCTAATACACTTTTGTTCCAAGGTGATAGGTATCTGTAAGAATGTTCATAATGCAGATAGCAGAAAAGCCAAGTCAAATTGGCTGAACAATAAAGTGAAATTTTTGGCATACATAATAATAAAAATAAAAGTTTGCTGCTTCTTCTACTTTTAATTTAGACTTGATCCATCGTTACATTGAGGTCAGAATTTCTGGCTTCCTTTCTTCCTCCCCTCCCTCCCTCCCTTCTTTCCTTCCTTCCTTTTTTCTAGGCCTTACAGTCTCTTGTTTACATTTAAAAGCTAGCTTTCCCTGGGTTCCTAGATGGCTGTCTGACTCCCCTGGGGCTGTGTATTCCCTTTGTACCAAAAGGCAGGAAAAAGAGAATGCCTTTGTACCAGGCCTCTCAGCAAAAAAGAAAAGAAACAGAATTTAAAAATAAAAAGAAATTCTCAGTGATTGAAACAGTTCAGATCACATGGCACTACTGTCCTGTGGAATGAGAAGCCCGTCTTGCCTAGATCATAGCTGACTCTGGAAAAAATTAAACTTGCCTGAAACCATATATTGATTCTCACACAGAAATCAGGAGCCATCAGGAGGAGGACTGGTACTTACATGACAGAGAGGCAGGCAAATATATAACCAAAAGGAAGAAGGAGGTTCTGCCATGGAAGCGGAGGTGATGCATAGACAAGAAGGTCAATTCCTTCTCATATGGGGAGATAAAAACTGAAATCCATTGCATTTACAAATAGTCTGTGTCAGAACAGTTCAACCACGTGTGGCTGAAGAACCATTTTATGAGAGCTTGATCTTAATATGCTGCAGCCAGTGATACATGCAATGAAGGACTCTATGATTTGTTTATAGTATTCTCTTTCTGTATTCTTTTTTGATCTAATAGCATTAAAGCATTTCTTGGAAAACATTTGGCAGGACTCCATATAGACAGCTAATCCCTTAATTTACTTAGTAGCTGTTATTCCTGGCCCAAAGTCACAGATTTTTTTCTATTGCCTTAAGAAAACTTGAACAGTGAGAGGGTGATAATCTTCTATATTCTATTTATAAGAACTCTCAACTCCCCATTAAACTCATAGCCAAGGAAATATTAATCAGTTGCCAATACACAGCTCTGTGCTGGAGTTCACATATGTTTCTTCTCAGAAATAACGTAAACTTGAATGAAAACTGTACCCACTAGAGACAACATTTTTGTTATTAAGAGTTTTGTTGTTCTTTTTTTTTGCCGTGGCTGAACTACCAGTTAAAATGTAAAATGTCATTTACATGGTAGTTGGGAAGGAAAAAAACTGGTTACTCTTTTCAATGAATGTCCTGTTTGCTGATTACACAGAGGGAGAAGTATGCTAATGTCTGTCTCTGAATTCTGCACTTAGTTGGCAAAATAACTTGATAGCTAATAAGAGTATCTCTAAAGTCCTCTTAACCAAATTCAAAACCAGCCATTATTCCATACTAGCCGTGTGGCCACAGCTGAGCTCTCTAACCCTGTAAAATGACAGTACTGATAATGTTAATTTCATCTTATAGGATTGCTGTGAAAAAAAAATGAGAAGATACGTGAAAGTATTTAGCACAATGCTTGGTATATAGAGAGCATGTGCTGAATGTAGCAAATATTATCATTGTTATTTCTTCATCTGATCCTTACACCAGTTTTTACAGATGAGGAAGCTAAAGTTTAAAGAGTTTAAACGATTTACCCAAAGTTTCACAATCTAATGAATGACAGATTCATATTAATTTGCCCATAGTTTTTATTTCTTGAAGTAGGCATTATACACTTTGGCATGAACTATTTAGTTTATAGTTGCATGCATGTCTGTCTCCCACTGAAAGCAAGATTTATGAGAAAAGGAACTGTGGCTATTTTAGTACTATTGTCCCAGGACTTAGCATAGTTCTGCTCACATATGACAGCTCCAATAAGAATTTATTGAAAAAATATATCAATAAATTTTACAAATGTAATTTCCCAATCAGAGAAAACCATGATTGATTCTCATAATAATTATATACAATAATAGGTATATTAATTTTTGAAGTATTTCACATGCAACTTGTAGGCATATTCCATATACCATGAAATTATCCTTTAGTCATTTACAGAGTTTACATCTGTTAATTTTGCACACCCATTTGCAATCATTGGATCCCATTGTGAATTAACTATCGTTAATGAACCTGACTGCCCCAAATGTTAACAGTTTGCTCCTGAACTGGGTCTGTGGAAATTTCTGCCAGCAGACTATTTGAACTAATACCACTGAATTCTGGATACGGAAAAGCAGAGAGAATCATCACTGGTATGTGAAAATTTTCAATGTAACATTATATATGCAAATGAAATAAATGTTGGCAAAAATAATTATTGTTGCTTATGGGAGGATTAATAGTTACAGTCTGCCCTGTTGTCTGATGAGGTTTAATTTAATTCTGTGGCATGTATTAACTGAGGAAATTAATTTGGGTTTAATTATTGTGTGTACCTGTTAATGTGCACACTTTTGATGAATATTTAGTTATGCTAAACCACCAACCCAGCAGCTATGCTTATGCTCATTTGATGATAAGGAGTGTCTGATGGAGATGGTTTGTACTGGGTGGATTCCAAGTGCAATGTCATGTGTCATAGGTAGTTGTGACTCAGGGAGAGAAGCACTGGGCTTGGAGGTGAAAGAGCACAGGATTTGGGTGCTGGCTGTGCTGGTAACAAGCTATATGTATCCCTAAGCCTCAACTGGGGAGTTGTAGGAGAAAACCAACTATCCTAAGGCTTTGTGTTGAGAGTTAAATGAATTTATTCCTGTGAAAACAGATTTATGAACTGTAAACTGCTACTTTAAATGAATGGAATGTCTATAGTAAACTTTTCATTTATCCATTTAATGGCAAATTCATTTTAAAAGTCACATAGGGTTAAACAGGTGCCTAAGAAGCACTTTAAAAAGCTTCTGTTGATGAATAGAATGTAGGTTGATTAAGTATGGGTGAACGTCCCTTTACCACAAATATTTCCGTGAATACAAGAAAGATGGTCAAATCCTCTGAAGATTTGCTCATTTCAAGAAGTAATTGACAGCACAAAATTCCCCTATGGCTACAAGTTGTAAGATTAAAATGTGTGCTTCATGGAGCCAGGTATAACAACAACATAGTTGTTGTTATAACATGTTGTTATACCAACATGTTATAACATGTTGTTATACCAACATGTTGTTGGTATAACAACAACATAGTTTGCTAGCTGAGTGACTGGGCTGTTTATTTCATGTATCTCAGCCTCAGCCTCCTCATCTGAAAACTGGGGCCATAACACTTCAAAGGGCTGTTATGAGGATTAAGTGTGGCAATGTATGTAAAGGGGTATGCACACACGTTGGCCCATAGAAGTTTCTCAGTAAATGTTAGCTTTGCCCCCAGTAGATTTTGACATTTTAATAGGATTCCTTGCAATGGCAAGGAATGGCATGTAACTATTGAAATAGAACAAATGAAGCCAGCTAATATCTCTTTATAAACAATGAGGATTATTGACTCGGTATGGGCATATTTCATGTCCATACACTCAACGCCTTTTCTCTTCCTGTTCTCTTATATCCAGGCCCAGGGGTTTCCTTTAAGTAAGTAAAGTAATAATGTTGATCTGTCTCATCTCACACTGGGGTTCTGTTGGCTCAGTGGCGCAGTTACAAATCTGTTTCTTCTTCGTGTGTTCTACTCATCCCTCAGATTGGGGAAATAAATGTCTGGGGAGGGGAAACATCCAAAAGGTACAATGGGAGAAGCTGACCTCAAGTTAATGGAATCTGGGTTCTTTGAAAGAGAACACATTGCTAGAGAAGCCTGCTGTATTCATTCAGCAGAGAGGCTTTCTGCCTTTCTTCATGTGTTTTATTCTCATTTTCTCACCCAGGGCTCCTCTTACAGTACAGGTCAATTTGGGCAGATGTTAACACTTCCATTCCTTTTACCGTTGTCTAGTGTGTAGGAGATATGGCAGGTAAATCTTTACTTTTACAGGAATATATATATATGTTTTTGTAAGAGAGAATAATAAATTCATTCAGCAAGTATTTACTGATTGTGTACTCCGTGTTGGTTACCGTTTAAAGCATTGGAAACAGCAGTAGAGAAAACAGACAAAACTAACACCTAAATTTTATTGAGTGCTTTTTACACAAGTCAGTATGCTAAAGCTTAAATAGTTAATCTTCATAAACCTTATGGGGTAGATGTCGTTAGCTCTCATTTATACTTAAGGAAGCTGAACCTTAAGGAGCTTAAATAACTTGCTCAAGGACATATAGCTAGTGAGTGGTTGAGCTCGGATTTGAAACTAAGTCTAACTTGCATCATAAGCATCCTGCTGCAGCCTCCACAGTAGGAGCTGGAAACTGGCAAAGGATGTTATAACCCCGCACAAGACCTATTTAACTAAGTAGACAGAGAAGCACATCCGCAAAGTTCGTATCGTATATATACATGTATATATGCACACACACACACATATATATACATTTATTTGTTTATACACACACACATGCACACACACATATACACACACAGGCATATATACATATATACACAACACACACACTCAGATTTTCTAGGATTCAATTTCTCATCTTTTAAGTGTTCTGTAATACTCAGTTGACACTTAATACATCCTTAAATACATCCTTAAAACATATTTGCAGAATACAACTGAGTGGTATTTTATATATATATGTATATATATATGTATTTTTTTAACATCTTTATTGGAGTATAATTGCTTTACAGTGGTGTGTTAGTTTCTGATTTATAACAAAGTGAATCAGCTATACGTATACATATATCCCTATATCTCCTCCCTCTTGCGTCTCCCTCCCACCCTCCCTATCCCACCCCTCTAGGTGGTCACAAAGCACTGAGCTGATCTCCCTGTGCTACGCGGCTGCTTCCCACTAGCTATCTGTTTTACATTTGGTAGTGTACATATGTCCATGCCACTCTCTCACTTCGTCCCAGTTTACCCTTCCCCCTCCCCGTGTCCTCAAGTCCATTCTCTATGTCTGCGTCTTTATTCCTGTCTTGCCCCTAGTTTCTTCAGCACCATTTTTTTAAAAATTCCATATATATGTGTTAGCATACGGTATTTGTTTTTCTCTTTCTGACTTACTTCTGAGTGGTGTTATATGTGTTAGCAAAATGAAATATTTTATCCACCCTCAGAATGGATTAAATGATAATAAGAATCCAGTGTCCAGTGCCATGCCCATCACTTGGTTGTCAAAGTTATTCCCCCCACCCACTTTTATGGTCATTACTTTTCAATACAGATGCATTGTTTTCCTCTGCTGTATTTAATGTTGTTGACCTAAAACAGACTGCCAGTTATTTCTCCAACAAAAAAAAAAGGGGAGGGGGGTTTATTGGGGATCAGCAGAGAATTAAATTCAAGGTCTGCAAACATGGTGGTCCATGTGCAAGTCTCCTGCAAAGGAAGATCTCTTTTATAGAGGGGAAAAAGAAGTTGGGAGGTCTACAATAAACAAGAGTCCATGGCTTTTCATTGGCTGCATAGTTGCCAGGAAAGAAGAGCCTTTCCTCTGCCTGTAGGGCTCTCCTATAATTGCAGGATGCGAGAGCGCCCTCTTCTGGTCTCCCAACTCTGATTAATCATTCTGTTAATATTTTACAATGTAAACCAGTTACGAACAAGAACCAAGTCATTCCAACATTTTTAACCTCTTTCTTTATGCCCACTCCTCCGCCCGCCCCCTTTTAGATGCTGGGTTACTGATTTTCTTCCCATGATGCTAAATACTACTTGACTACATTTTCATTTTTACCAGGTTTGGAGGAAATAATCTATGTTTTCTCGCATTCCTAAACACCGCTCTTATATCCTCAAATGTGAAATCGATCTGGATGAAGAAGTTAATTATTTTTATCAGTAAAAAATAATTTCTCAAAGTCAGTTTTGATCACCTGTGAAACCGTCACCACCATCAAGGCCATAAACACTTGCATCACCTCCCAGAGTTTCTTCCTGTCCCCTGTTATTATTTGTGTGTGTGTGTTAAGACTTTTTAACGTGAGGTCTACCCTCTCGGCAAATTTTAAGTATACAATACAATATTGTTAGCTATGGACACTATGTTGTATAGCAGATCTCTGGAAGTTACTTATCTAGCACAACTGAAACACTATACCCCTTCACCGTCACTTCTCCATTTCTCCTCTCTCCAGACCCTGGCAATCATCACTGTGTGCTTCCATGAATTTGGCAATTTTCCATTTCTTCCCAGGGTATCTTCCTGTCCCTTTGTGCCTCTTCTTTAGGGGGTTGTCTAACCAAATGCTAAATTTTACTACCTGCAGCTGGTAGAATGGATTTATAATGATAAAGCAAATGTCTCTTTACTTTCCTGAGCAGTTGAAGAATAATTCTCTCCTGTGCATTCCTTTTTTCCAGTTAAAGTGCTTGTCAAGAGGAGTAGGCAACAGCTTCAAAATCTGAGGCCCCCTGGGCCTTCAGGAATGTGAGCTTTGTGGACTAGGAACTCACATTGTCTTATGAATTCTGATAAGGCTTTGAATTTGAGAAACCTGGAAACCAAATTCTTCTTAGCTTTTCTTCTCTTTTTATGAAAACTTTTTATTCCTTTTAGTTTTTAACACTCTACACTAAATTGTTAAAGTTTGTCTCCGTAGCCTGCTTACCTGGAAAGCACAATGAATGATACATTTTGAGAAGAAGCAAAACTGGGTTCTCAGGGATATAGTTTCTCCCATTCAGAAAAGACAGGACAGGGGCTTCCCTGATGGCTCAGTGCTAGAGAGTCAGCCTGCCAATGCAGGGGATATGGGTTCGAGCCCTGGCCTGGGAAGATCCCACATGCCGCAGAGCAACTAGGCCCGTGAGCCACAACTACTGAGCCTGCACTCTGGAGCTCGCATGTCACAACTACTGAGCCCGTGCTCCTAGAGCCCGTGCTCCACAACAAGAGAAGCCACCGCAATGAGAAGCCCATGCACCGTAACAAAGAGTAGCTCCTGCTCGCTGCAAACAGAGAAAGCCTGTGCACAGCAGCAAAGACCCAACACAGCCAAAAATAAAATTAAAAAATAAATTAATTAAGAAAAGACAGGACAGTCTACTTAAACTTATAAACATATTACAGATGTTCCCAAACATTTCCTTGATGCCTGCCCCTTCATGGGTTCTCAGACTTTTCTGACAATAAAAAAAGAAACAAATAAACAACCACAGAAACAAACAAAAAACTCGGGTATGGCATTTGAGTGCTTGGAAAACTTAATTCAAACACTTGGAAATAAAAATGCAGTATCTTGAGAAAATCTTAAAAGAAAATGATATTCATTTGTATCCTTCATTCAATCTAGTATTCTCACTCATCAGGTTACTGTGACAAGGGGACACTCACAGCCCTCCTTTCTGATTAAATCAAAAACCATTCCAATGGCTACTCATGCATTTTAAACTTAAAGCAACTCATAAGAAAACATACTGAATAATATTGCTCTTCTAGTTTGAAAAATCTGAGAGAGGAGTCCCTCAGGGCTTGGATGTACCCTAGGAAGGTTTTTTTTTTCTTTCCTAATTTATTATTGTGAAATAATTATAGATTCACAGAAACTTGCAAAAATAGTACAGAGAGGTCCCTTATACCTGTCAACCAGATTCCCCCAATGGCTATATCTTATGTAACTATGGTAAAATATCAACACCAGGACATTGACATGGGCACAGTGTCTGTGTAGACTTCTGTGTCTACAAGTGTAGATTGATGTACCACCAGCCCAGTCAAGGTTCAGGGCGTTTCCATCACCGAGAAGATCTCCCTCCAGCTACTCCTCACAGTCACCCCCATCCACACCCACCCCGTCCCTCACCCCTGGCAAAAAGCAAAACCAAAACATACAAAACAGACAAAACATTGTTCATTTGTACAAAGGGAACTGTCGTAAATAATTTCTTTCCACCTCCTTTCCTTCTTTGCTTCTTCCCTTCCTTCCTCCCACAAGTAGTTCTCAGCAACTCCAAATGAGGACACATCATAAAACTGAGGATTTGGACAAAGCCTTAACATAGGCTTATAGGGGAGACTGTGAAGCTCTATGACATTTCCACGAGCTTCTCTCTAAAATAGGGTAAAGACATTAGTACTGCATTCCCATTTGCCACAGTTTCGTCCCTGAGGAAGCAATCAAATGTGTGGGAACACGTTATTCCTTCTTTGACTGGTAGCACAATTGTTACAGCTGGCCCTCTCTTGCAGGTAGCAGTCACTGTTCTGTCCTCTGCCACCAAAGTTCCAAGAGAATTTGTTTATTTTCAGTAATTCAAGGCTTCAAAGTTCAAGTAAGAATAGGAAGCCTGTGTAGTAATTGTTCATGGCTTGCCATTGGATATTGTGAAGAACAAAGGACATTTTAAAACTTAGCCTAAGAGAGAATGAGGAGAGAATGAGTGAGAGGTACTTTAAAGCTTAGGGAAATAAAAGCATTTGAATATGATTACATATTATCAGAAACAGGTAATGAAAACTAAAAACTGGCTTGATATTTTCCGCTGTAGAAACAGAGGAAAGGATTGACCTCCAATGGTTATGGGACAGTCACTTGTGACTTAGTTTTATTTGGTGTCTTAAAAGAAGTGTGGCTTTTTGTTGACCCTGGAACAAAGAGAAAAAGAAATATGATAACACTGGGCTTTATGGTTCAATAACAGATCAGAAAATGTAGGAGCCAAACTTGGTTATTTGGCTCATCTCTCTGCCTATATGTTCTGAAATTAAAGCCATGGGATTAAATAAATTGAAAGAAAAGTTTCAGCCTTGAAAGAAAAGTTTCAGTCAAATGAGGTTGTAATGCCAAATTTTGGCAGATCTCAAACCACAGAATTTGGGGCTTCCCTGGTGGCGCAGTGGTTGAGAGTCCGCCTACCGATGCAGGGGACACGGGCTCGTGCCCCGGTCCGGGAAGATCCCACGTGCTGCGGAGCGGCTGGGCCCGTGAGCCACGGCCACTGAGCCTGCGCGTCCGGAGCCTGTGCTCCGCAACGGGAGAGGCCACAGCAGTGAGAGGCCCACGTACCGCAAAAAAAACAAACAGAAAAAAAACACCCACAGAATTTGGCAAGAAAAATAAAGACAGAATACTTAGCTTGGAGGATAAAAAAACTGTGTGTGTGTGTGTGTGTGTGTGTGTGTGTATGAACGTGTGTGTATGTGTGTGTGTATATATATATATGGAAGACTATATATGTGAAAGACAAAATGCCGATGTATAATAGACACACATAAAAATCAGTTAACACTAATGAGGTTAGAGCTGGATTTAAAGGAAAAACCGTGAAAACCGTTCCAACTACTTTCACAATCTTTAGACTTCTAGCAATAGGAAGTACTGGTATTGAACCTTCTTCTCAATGAGAAAAGCATGAGCAGGGTCTTATTTTTCTATGTGAAAAGGAAGAAGCTCAGAATACATTTCAAGGCTTTATTTGAACTCTGAGGAGACCAAGAGTGTTGCCTTCAAAAGTGAAATGGCCGGTCTTAAGCTTTTAATGCAGCTTGGAGGCAAACAGTTTATAACCCTGGAAATATTCAATTTGGGGAGGTTTATGTTAAGATAATAAAGTAATTAGCTTTTCCTCATTAGAGGCATGCAGAGCAGTAGGGTTGTGTGTTCTGGAAAATTACATTTCTGCTCCTTCACCGACTTAACATGTGTGGATTGAGGCGGATCAGATAGCTGACAGCGCTTTACACGTTTACCTTGTTTTAACTAATTGCCCGTTCAGAGTCACTGGAGGTTCTGTTTTAAATTAATGACTGTGTGGTATTAAATGCAAACATGTATCTACTGAGAAATTAGGAAAGAATAACAAACTCCACCTTGTTTCTTATCAGGGCTCTCAGTTCTTGGTTGCTTGACACATTAAAGCAGCAGTGAACAGCAAATTGTGGCCCTCCCATCAGATCCAGCCCATCACCTGGTTTTGCAAATAAATTTTATTGGAATTTAGCCCATTCGTTAGTGTTGTCCATGGCTGCTTTCCCATTACTAGGGCAGAACTGAGTAGTTGCAATAAACACCGTTTTATGTGTACCATAAATCTTGTTAATGTGACATGAAAAAAAAGAAAATAAATCTTAATTGACTCCTAAAACCAGAATCTTTGTATCTTTTTTGTTTGTGTATTATACTAGAAACTTTAGATTTTATTTTATTTTAACTTCTTTACTGGAGTATAATTGCTTTACAATGGTGCGTTAGTTCCTGCTGTATAACAAAGTGAATCAGCTATATGTATACATATATCTCCATATCTCCTCCCTCTTGCGTCTCCCTCCCAACCCCCCATTCCGCCCCTCTAGGTGGTCACAAAGCACCGAGCTGATCTCCCTGTGCTATGTGGCTGCTTCCCACTAGCCATCAATTTTATATTTGGTAGTGTATATATGTCCATGCCACTCTCTCACTTCGTCCCAGCTTACCCTTCTCCCCTCCCCGTGTCCTCAAGTGCATTCTCTACATCTGCTTCTTTATTCCTGTCCTGCCCCTAGGTTCTTCAGAACCATTTTTTTTGTTTGTTTAGATTCCATATATATGTCTTTAAGGAGGGAACAAAAAAAGGAGGGGAACGCATAATTGTGCTATAATAGAGTATAGTAATCCTATGCTTGTTTTAATTAATTTGACAGTTTCATAGGAGCCATTCAACTCCTCAGAATCATCAGAAAATCCTGCCATATTTTATTTCTGTTCCATGGTAACATGGAGATTGGTTTGCTTATCTCATGGGATCTGAGACATTATATACAAAGGATATAAAGTACTATTAAAAATTAATCATTTTGAAATACAAAACATTTATTGGGAGCAGTGCTGTTGTTCTGAAGACTTATTAAGTGGTTGGCACATAGTCATTACATGAAGAGCTACATTGGGTTTTTATATTTCATACTAAATACTTGTTGTTTTTTCAAAGTTATTAGAGCACGTCTAGAACTCATTGCATGTTAAATTAAAACGATGTGATGAGGCATATTTGCCTGACATCATCAGTTTCCCACAGATGCATCCTTTATGGAAATTTATAAATGAATATATTTGTGAGGAGATTCAAGAGCCTAAGTGTAAAGAAAAAAAGGTTAAGATTTTGGAGGTCAGAGAGATCTATGTTTGAATCCTGGGTATGCAACATGGAATCATAAGCCCTTAGGAAAGCCACTAACTTCTCTAAACATTGGATTAGAACATGTTTCACACTCTCTTTCTGTGGGTAGAACTCAGTCTATGAGGAAGCTCTAGAGCCAGAGTTAACAAACTTTTTCAGTTGAGTGTCAGTGCCTTAAGTCAGCTTGGGCTGCCGTAACAGAATACCACATGCCTTACATATACATTTATTTCTCACAAGCTCAAAATGTGAGGTCAGGGTGTCAGCATGGTTGGGTTCTTGGTGAAGGTCCTCCTCCTGGCTTGCATATAGTCACCTGTCTTGCGGTGTTCTTACACAGCTAAGAGAGAGAGAGAGAAAGATCAAACTCTGGTTTTCATTCTCTACTTATAAAGACACTGCTCCCGTCATGGGGGCTGTACTTCACAAGTTCATCTAAAAATAATTACTCTCTAAAGGCCACCTACAAATACCTTCACATTGGCAGTTAGGGATTCAACATATGAATTTTGAAGGTGCACATTCAGTTCACACAACCAGATAGTAAATATTTTTTGGCTTTGTTAGTTTCACAATCTCTGTGGCAACTCCTCAATTCTGCCTTTTAGTGCAAAAGTAACCACAGATGATACTTAAAACAGATGAACATGGTTCTGTCCTAGTAAGGCTTTGCGTAGGGACACTAAAATAGGAATTTCATATAAGTTTTATATGTCACAAAATACTATATTTCTGTTTTACTGTTTAAAAATGTAAAAAATATTCCTCACTCATGGAACATTAAAACAACAACAACAACAAAAACAGTTAGCAACCAGATTTAGCCCCCAAGCCAGAGTTTGCTGATCCCTGCTCTAGGGGATTTTAGATTCTCATGGTGAAAGGAGCCTTAATATCTGAGTCGCCACATGGAGGAAGGCTGCCTACAAACTAGGAACATCTGTCTGATTTTTCTGTGAGAAATAAATCTCTAGTATATGAAGCTCTGAAATTAAGGATTTCTTTTGTGAGAGGTGCTAGCATTACCCTATTTAATATACCATAGCCAAGTAATATTTGAGGATAAAAGAGGAAAAATGGATGAAAGCACTTAGCACAGTGCTAGCACATAGTGAAGATTGTTTAATGCAGTGTTCTTGAACATAAAATAGGCTGAGTCCATGTGAAGGCACTAAACTCGCCAACTCGGAGACACCGTGCCAAGTTGGAGAAGTTCATGTCAGAGTAATGGCAGATATCCGTTAGAGCAGGTGTCCCCAGCCCCCAGGCCACAGACCAGTACACGGCCTGCACAGCAGGAGGTAAGCAGCAGGCAAAGTTTCATATGTATTTATAGCCGCTCCCCATTGCTTACTTTACCACCTGAACTCTGCCTCCTGTCAGTATCATAGTGAATTTTATAATTATTTCATTATATATTACAATGTAATAATAATAATAGAAATAAAGTGCACAAGAAACGTAATGAACTTGAATCATCCTGAAACCATCCCCCCAGCCCTGGTCTGTGGAAAAATTGTCTTCCACATAACTGGTCCCTGGTGCCAAAAAGGTTGGGGACTGCTGGGTTAGAGGATCTCCCAGTGTTGACTTAGAAATGTCCTAGAGTCTAAGAGAATCTGGCTTAAAATAAAGTTCACCAGTGGTGACCTCATGATCCTGTAATGCTTTGCTTCACTGTTGCCAACAGGCCAAGCTCTCTCTCTAATACATACACACCGACCCATTTTTGTAGCCAAGTTATGTTGAAGATGTGATTAAGGAGAGTTCTACACTTTGGAAAATGTCTCTACTTTGTGTAGAGCAGAAAACCTGATGAAATTACTTGCATTTTTCAACACGATATTGTTATAAAATTATGTTTAAATAGGATTTATATGTGAAAAATATCTTGATCATTTGCATCATACATGTTCTTACAGGTATCATATTCTAACGATTACCATCAAATGTTATTTAAAATCACAGGTTATTAAATACCTTATGCTGCCTTTCCTGATGGGCAGAGTTAGAGTCTTCAACCTTGTCCCAAACCAAACCTACTAGGTCCCTCAGCAAATTCCAATCTTATTCTTAGAGCTTTATTATTTTACTTACTGATCTATAGAAATTAATTATCTTCACACTATATAGTTATAAAACAATAATCAGAAAATGGGTTGGGTTCCTTTACGTATTACATCTATTTGGGCCTTTCTGCTCAGCTTGCCAATAAGATGATTTTACAAACTCAATTTCTATCAATAATAACATGAAAAAGAGCTCTAAACCTAGAGTCAGGTGACTTGGTCTTTTAGTCCCCTGGTTACTCAGTGTGTGATTTAAGGAAAGTTATGAACATCTGTGAGCCTCTGTTTTCTCATTTATAAATTGGAGACAATCATACCTACACCAAAGTTTTGTAGTGAGGATGAGGTGGAATTATGTTTGTAAAAATGCTTTGTAAACTGCAAGTCATCAAAATGATGTGAGCAGCTGTTTTTCAGTAAAGACCTTACCAATTTGTTTTTAAGGTTTTCCTTGTTCACTTCCTGTAACAATGGATGTTTTGTTTTCCAGGAACTAATTAACTCTCTCTCCCCCAACCCCCCACTTTTAGCTCTAACCCTATATCTGTCACACATACACACACACACACACACACACACACACACGCACACGCACAGAGTGATGGTGCTGCTCTGGGAGAAGCATTTTGTCCATTGCTGCAAAAGCAACTTCTGCCCATATTTCCTCTTTCTCTGTGGGTGGAGTGAGGAGAAATCTGGTTAGGGCTGCTGGAAAATGAGAACAGCTGAATGAACATTGGCATGCATTCACTGAAATTTTATTCCTTCTGTGCAACTCTGGAGAATTTGGTTTGCTAACAGGCAAAATTTATAGAGCAAAATAAAATAGTTTCTTCAACAGTTTTGGGAGTTATTAGTATGAAACAATATATGTGTTGAGAGATGCAATAAGAAGTAGATAAACCATCAATTCTAGAGCTCTTCTGAGAATTACATGTTGACAAAATGACTCTTTCCCCATATTTTCTCTACATCCTCATCTTCCCCACAGTTCCTGTAGGGACTCACTTTAATGTATCTCCTTTTCAGACTTTCACTGAGGAAATTGTATTTGGTAATTCTAAAATTAATAAATTGTGTAAAGCTTACTTTATTATTGGGAATAAAACATGTCCCTTGGGTTAATTTAATGTGAAGAAAGGTCGATTAAACTTAATGAAAGCTGCGTCGTGGCCTGTTTTTAGCTGTATACAACCACTCAGGCACCTGACTGGTCCAGGCAGAGAAGTGATTTTCAAGGTAGCCCTGATCTTGGGGTTGCATGAAGAAACATGATCTCTCATTTGCTAAGATGGGCCTTTACATGAGAGGCCCATCTCCAGCTATCTGAAATCACAGCACTCACATCTGGGTCAGTTCACTGAAGGAAGGTCTGCCCAGATCACTTTAAGAACTGGTGCTCCTGAGGTACCTCGGCTACTTAGTGGTTCAGAAAGTCAATCCTGTATAAGTTTTCACTTGGTTCTAACAGCCTCCCACAGCTAAAGGAAGGGAGGTGAAGATACTGAACCTGTCCTAGTCTGATGCCAGTACTCTCAAAGAATTTGGTGTTTCCCAGGTGCCATTTTGGAAATTTGTGGGTGGGCTTTTTCCTCTAGTTGTTACAATAACGAGGGTGGAGAAGCCTTAATGGATGGAGGCCAGGGGTGCCAGTTGTTCTACAATGGATGGTTACCCAGGAACAAAAAGAATTGTCCTCTATCTTGAATGACTTTTTAATATCACCTGGACTACTCTGTTTATAATTACCTGAGCTTATAAACTAAGTCCATCATGCATATAACAGAAAGCATTTTTTGCCTAGTTTCAAAATATACTGAACTTTCTAGGAATGAACTGCTTCGTCAACTAAGCTAAGATTGTATTCTGTTTTCCTTAGAAACTTTAGCAAGAGATGTTCATTGTTACAAAAAATCATGTTACCAACAGCAATGCTGCTTACAGATCTTGAATCACTAATAAAACACTCTGGAATTAGTCTACCTTTGTTATTGTCACATTCATGGTGATTCTATACATGTAGGACGTACATCTGTGTGTTTTCTAGTGTAGTTGTGTCAATTTATTTACATATCGACATGCATATTATTTCATTATAAGTTGCTGCTATTTTTCTCCTTTGAATATAGTTATGACATTGTTTATTAGTTTTGAGATTATGTATATAGGTAGGATATATTATCTATGAATCTAATGTGAGGCCAGTGAAAGAGCATTACAAGAAATGTATCATCAAAGTGGGGTATTGAATTCAAAAGACTAAGAACAGCTAGGATTCATAGTCATGGCTATAATGCTCATGTTTTGGGGGAAAACTAATGGGACCCAAGAGATGTAACCAAGACTCAAATCCAGTGATGCAGATATCTTGAAAACCTCCAAACCAACCAATAGCATTTTGTCTATCCTTGGTAAATGCATACTGAGTTTATGATCCAGTAGCAGCCCAGGCATCTCAGAGGGGCTAAGATTTTTCTCTCAGGCAACCAGTAGCTCTTTTGCAACAAACTACTTAATAGTAGACTCTTTCTTAGCTTCTTAGAGATACAAAGGACCACAGGAACAACCTTTCTCACAGGGAGAAGATTCTCTTTATGCAACATCACTTACAAGTCCAAAAGCTGTTGCTTTAATGCCTCCAGGGGTGGAAAGCATACTATCCTATACGATGATTTTTTTTACAGTGTCAAATACTCCTTTTTAGAAAGGTTGAGTTAAAGTTTCTCTTCTTAAAATTCTGCCCTCTAGTCTAAGTTTGGTTCTCGTTAGTAATCAAAACAGTTGTTTTTACTCCTTTACATAACAACCCTTCATGTACTTGAAAAGGATGCTCACCTAGTGTTGAAATAAAGTCAGTGCTGCAGTCAAGGCAATACATGAAGGCATGAGTGCTGTGGGAATGGTGGGTGTAGAGGCTCCATATTATGAATCTGAGTTGAGGCTACCAGCCAAAGGCAAGGAGACGATGTTCTTCAGCTCCAGCATTAATTGCTTCAGCAACTTCTCCCTTAGGGTTGCCATGGTTAACTCCACTTCCTCAAGGGCTAAGAGTAAGTTTTCAGAAGAGACCACTCAGTAAGAGAAAGGAGCACACAGGGAAATACTTATCTATTAGAGATGTTGAACTTTATGAATCTCTAGCCTCTTATATATCAGTTCACTGTGCTTTACATGAAAGCCAGAAGGCAGTCTCGACACTCTGTCTTGGATGGCTTTGGGAGCTCGTTAACTCCACTAGGGAAGGAAAAGAAACATTTTCCTCTCTTTTTGTTCATCTTTTCTGAAATCCAAGAACTCAAACCATACAAATAGATTTTTTTCTTCTGAATCATCTAACTCATACCCTACTTAGCACTGTTGGACTAGCTGGACTTGACTACCTGAAATGTTTTACACTCACATCCATACCCTTGTATGTCAGACTGTGTCATCTCATTCAGGTGTCAGTCCAAATGTCTCCTCTTTAATAAGAACTTCCTTGACAACATTGGTATAAAACAGGTTCCTCCAAACCCAGTTCTTCTCTATTAGATTAGCCATTTACATCCTTTGTAGCGCTTAACTAGATATGACTGAAATTTGTTTAATGGTCTGTTTTATCCATAATTTTTTTTCTTATTAAAATTTAAGTTCTGTGGAAGTTTGGAGCCCATTTGTTCATTGCTGTGTATTCAGGACTATAAACAGTGTCTGGCACATGACACATTCAATAACTATTTGCTGGGTAAATGAATACATGAAGAGAAAATATAGATCTCTTTGTTTTGTATTTTGGAGTGGCTTGTTGGATTTTATATGGACGTCCATTTTTCTTTCCAATTATGCTGATCCTTTAGTCTTTTCTCCAGGTTATGAGGCTTAATTCCTTGCATAAGACACTTCCAGTCTCCCATCCCTGGAAAGGCTCTACTGGTTTTTTCAATTTTGTTCTTAAAATATGTCTCGTAGCATGGAACACAATATGTCTTCAGCTTAGAATATCGTTATGTGTATGCTGTGCTTCAAGCTTAGTGGTCCAAAAGGTTTAGTGAGGATGTGGAATTTTCTAGTTTTATCCCTAGGAATGGTTAAAATCTGGAAACAACTGGTTAAGTCTAGCTTTGTGCTGTATTATGCCTTTTATATTGATTAATTTTTTATTATTTTAATGTATTTGGGTTTCTGGACTGTGTTCCCTTGTGTATTCAGATTGTTAGATAGGAGTTGATTTAAATAAAATAATATCATTTATAGCGGGGGTACTATGTATCTTTGGTATAGAGTTCTTTGTTGCCTCCGCAGTCTCATGTCTTTTGTCTTTACAAATGTTGCAACAAAGCCATCATATTTTGATTTATTTGGAGAGAACAACAACAGACAGGAATCTTAAAAGTTTACACTGATATTAACATTTCTGTTTTTGAGGTTCATGTGACAATGACACTTGTCAGACTACTGTTCATATGCTCTGCAGCAGGACCTCTGATTTGCTATTGCCTATACATATGTCATGTATCTCTAATTTCCCATGCTTCCCACTATCCCTGTCAACTGGTGACTTTGTGGCTTTGTGTATGTCTCAGGTCACAGCATGGACCACAGCATATCTGACTGGTGATTAAGTGGTCAGCAGAGCAGCAATGCCAAATCTTACTCCAGCACCACTCAAACCAGGAAAAGTGGCTCACTTGGTCTCATTATCTCATCATCAAGTGCATCAAGATGTGCACCTGATACTTAACAACATTCATTATGTTATATCAGAAAAGGTTCAGGAAAGATGAGATGGGATATGCTGTTGATCTTTCACATTTAGTTTTTGTTAAGGTGTGAACTCTGCTCACTTCTCTATTCAACACTGGTGGACAGTTCCTGGCAGAAGCTGCAGGTACTAAGTGGAGGTGTATCAGAGCCTAAGCTTGTTCTGGTGCAACTCAAAATAATAGTACTTTGTTATAAAATAACTAATCCTGGACAAATGCTAGGACAATAAGTCCTGGGCACACTGGGATGTATGATTGCTGTACTTAGATACACTGTGACAGAGAAACAAAGCCTCCCTCTCTGCCCCTGAGTGCCACCCACATCAAAGATAGGAACTGGAGCATCATCCCTAGGCCTCAGTCACTTGATACTTTTCTCCTTTGTTATTTTCTGTGGGTGCTCTTTTGATACTTTATTGGACCTAGAGATCAACAGTCAGTCTAAGAGCTATAGACTTACCATATAGTAATCTTTCAAGGACCTTTGAGAGATCAGCAAAAAACAGCATGCATGTCACCACTTCCTGTTCCTACAGGTATGAAAGACACCCCTAATTCATCCCTGATCGATCTTACAGTATCCAAGCCTGCCTTATCTGATGTTTCTTCATACACACACACACACACACACACACACACACACACACACACACACACTTTGGCAATGTATTTCTGAAAAAGTTGTGTTACATCAGTTTTGTTAAATCAAATCATACTTTAGTTGCACAAACGCTTCACTATTTAAATGAAACCCACTGTGAATATATTTGTAAACAGTCACTAGTTAATGTTATTCTTATACAACTTTTTCTTAAAATGAATCCACTCTCTGAAGACGTAATTATAAGCAGTGTACGTCATTATTAATCAGCCAGGAAAGGGGGACCAAGAACCTTCCGAAATGACCAGAACCTCAAACTGTGCTTCTGACAGCACTTCTGTATATGGCTTTATCTTTGTGAAAGTCAAGCACGGGCTAATATTTCCTCCACCTATGAGCAAGGCAATGCATTCTTTCTACAGTAATTGTTTACTCATTTAGGGCTTTCAGTTGGTTAAAATGCCATTTGTTGACATTAGTAGATATTAGTGTTTGTATTTATTCCTTTAGTGATTATTCATTTTATGGATCCAACCATTTATTGAGAACTAGACATTCAACACTGTAATTAGCGCCAAAGTTACAGAAGAGAAACAGTGTCTGGAGGATCCCACAGCCTAACTAAGGAAAATGGAAATGATGTAGACAGTTTTGTAAATTGTTACAACTATTTTCCAGAGGGATTTGATAATATTTCATGATCATCTATTAGGTTTCAGGTCCTTGGGGCATACTTCAACATGTTTAATTTTTACAGACACACTGAAATGCAGGTAATAACCCCATTTTAAGGAGTAAGAACGTTAAGATTGGTGGAGTTTAAACATCTTGTCCAAAGCCATTCAGCTGTGAGGTGCAGTAGTGATAGTAGCAGGTAGTCAAGATTTGTTTCAAAATTCATCTGATAATAAATACCATTGATTTTATCAATCTAATTAGCTAAAGTCTATCTGATAAGATAAAGATGCAAGATTTATCAACAGTTAACATCTGTCCCAGAAGAGTTTATCATATCTTTCCATCAGGAATTAGACAAACAATGAGAAATAAAATTTAGGAAGGCTGGGTTGAAAAGCTTCTTGAGAAGGCCAGCTGGTTGGGTGGGTGGGGGCACTGGGCATCTCAACGTTGATGTAAGATCGTTCAGCAGGGGGAGCCAAGCAGGTGCCAAAATCTATTAGCAGAATTCTTTCTTCCTTCCTTCCTTCCCCCCTTCCTTCCCTTCCCTTCCCTTCCCTTCCCTTCCCTTCCCTTCCCTTCCCTTCCCTTCCCTTCCCTTCCCTTCCCTTCCTCTGTCCCTTGCTTCTCCCCTCCACCCCCAACCAACCCCCCAACTAGGAACTTTCTGAAATGAAAGGAAACAAAAGTAAAGGGAAACAGAGTCTAGCCAGCCACCAAACACAGGGTGCTAACCTTTTAACCTATTTCTATTTTCCCTGCTCTCTTTATGCCTTTGGTATGAGTTAGCTTAACATTTTTTTTTTAAATTGAAGATTTACAGTATTGTGTTCATTTCAGGTATACAGCAAAGTGATTCAGTTTTATATGTATATAAGTATATTTTTCAGATTATTTTCCATTATAGGTTACTACAAGATACTGAATGTAGTTCCCCATGCTGTACAGTAAATCCTTGTTACTTATCTATTTTATGTATAGTACTTTCTAGCTGTTAACTTCTTACTCCTAATTTATCCATCCCTCTTTCCCCTTTGGTAACCATAAGTTTGTTTTCTATGTCTGTGAGTCTGTTTCTGTTTTATATGTAGACTCATCTGTATTATTTTTTAGATTCCACATATAAGTAAATATATATTGTATATATACACCACATCTTCTTAAACCAATCATCTGTTGATGGGCATGTGGATTATGTGGGTTGTTTCCATGTCTTAGCTATTGTAAATAGTGCTGCTATGAACATTGGGGTGCATGTATCTCTTCAAATTAGAATTTTCATCTTTTCCAGATATATGCCCAGGAGTGGGATTGCTGGAGCATATGGTAGATCTATTTTTAGTTCTTTAACGGATCTTCATACTGTTCTCCATAGTGCCTGTACCAATTTACATTCCCACCAACAATGTAGGAGAGTTCCCTTTTCTCCGCACCCTCTCCACCATTTGTTATTTGTAGGCTTTTTGATGATAGCCATTGTGACAAGTGTGAGGTGACATCTCATTGTGATTTTGATATGCGTTTCTCTAGTAATTAGCAATGTTGAGCATCTTTTCATGTGGCTGTTGGCTATCTGAATGTCTTCTTTGGAGAAATGTCTATTTAGGTCTTCTGCCTATTTTTTAATTGGGTTGTTGGGTTTTGTTTGTTTGTTTGTTTTGTGCTTTTTTGTTTTGTTTTGTTTTGATATTGAGTTGTATGCACTGTTTGTCTCTTTTGGATATTAACCCCTGTGGGTTGCATCATTTGCAAATTTAGGTCCCATTTATTTATTTTTAATTTTATTTCTTTTGCCTTGGAAGACTGATCTAAGAAAATATTGCTATGGTTTATGTCCGAGAATATTTTGCCTATGTTCCCTTCTAGGAGTTTAATGGTGTCATATCTTATATTTAGATATTGAAACCATTTTGAGTTTATTTTTGTATATGGTGTAAGGGAGTTTTATCACTTCATTGATTTACATGAAGCTGTCCAGCTTTCCCAACACCACTTGCTGAAGGTACTGTCTTTTCTCCATTGTATATTTTTGCCTCCTTTGTCATAGATTAATTGACTGCAGGTATGCGGGTTTATTTCTGGGCACTCTATTCTGTTCTTTTGAATTATGTGTCTGTTTTTGTGCTGACATCTAACTTTTGATGACTGTAGCCTTGTAGTACTGTCTGAAGTCTGGCAGGGTTATGCTCTTTTTCCTCAGAATGCTTTGGGAATTCTGGGTCTTTTATGGTTCCATATAAATTTTGGGATTATTTGTTCTAGTTCTATGAAAAATGTCATGAGTATTTTGATAGGGATCACATTAAATCTCTAGATTGCTTTGGGTAGTATGGCCATTTTAACAATATTCTCCCAATCAAAGAGCATGGAATATCTTTCCATTTGTTTGAATCATCTTCAATTTTCTTTATCAGTGTTTTATAGTTTTCAGAGTATGAGTTAGCTTAACTTTTGCTGCCTAACAAACCAACCCAAAACTTAGTGGCTTAGAACAGCATTCTTTATTTCTCACAAGTCATTAGGTTATCTAAGTAGTTCTTTTGGTATGGAATGGCTTAGCTGGGACTGGTTGGGTTGGGATGTGCACATTTACAGGTTTGGAGCCTCACATGGGACAGCCATATCTCTCTGTTTGGTCTTTTATCTTAAAGAAGTTAATCCAGGCTTATTCACTGTTGGCTGTGTTCAAAGAGAGCAAAAGCAGAAACTTCAAGCTATCTTGAGGCTTAGGATCAGAGCTTACCCAGAGTCCCATCTGCTTCATCCTGTTACTCAAAGGAAGTCACAAGGCCAGCCAATATTGAATGTGTGGTGGGGAAATGATACCTGATTCTTGATTGGAGGAACCACAAAGATTCTGTGGCTGTTGACAATATACAAGACTTCTGGATAGAGAAATAAATGTTTCTGGTCTGTTATCAGTGATTGCCAAAGGCAGATGTCTTCTTGAATGCCTAGCTAATCTGTTTTAGTTATCACTTCCAATAACTATGACACTAAACAACCTCAGAAAGCAGTGTTTCCTGTGCAGAGCCATGAAAAGTTTTCTACAAACAGAAACACATTTGTTACATTAAATTTCTGGAATCAGCCACATTACAATTGAACATTCAAACGTGACTTCATATTTTAACCAGGTTGTTTTCAAGTGTTGGACGTTGAGGAAATGTTACTGTTTCTGTAGCGATAATGTTCTTTGAATTATAGAAGTGAGGCATGGGTTCTGCACTAAATTGAAATGAGATTTTTTTCAAAGGGAAAAGTTGAACAGTTCAGTGAACATTATCCCTTGAAAATTCTGAGAAATTGATAGTGCTTCAAAGTGATAATCAAAAATAAGCACAAGTTTATTTTCCCAGGTCATTGGAAATCCAAGAATGAACATTAGACCTCAACATCCCAGAAAGTGGAAGTGATTACAAACTTGCTCATTATTTCTTCATATTCTCCAATTTATTTATAGCATGAGCCCCTGATCACTCTGATTACCACAAGTTTGATTGCCAAAATAACTCCCTAAGAGTGTCTTGTAATTGTTGCGGTGATTACTTCAAAGACTGCTTAATGTGTCAAGCAGTAGTCAGCCCTATGTTTTGATTCATGTTCCACTCCATGTTCCATGTTGTCTTTTAGAGAGAACTCATCATCATTTGCACTGGCCACTGTGAGAATGCCAACATTTCTACTAAGAATACCATGTCCAGTCTCCAAACTCCCAAGTTTAGGGATATCAGGAAAGTGATTGGTTCTAATTAGAGATGGAGAGATGAACTTCTTTGCCAGCTATGTGACATGCTTTGCTCTCTGGGCTTCGTAGTAGCTCTGCTTGTGGAACCCAGAGTTCCTTTTAAGCAGTCACTTGAACTGCTCTATTTCTCTAACATCCATATTGTATGGCTCAACTGCCCAAGGATCTTTCACTCAACAAATAATTTGAACACTTGCTGTGGCAAGAAGGCACTGTCTGAGGTGCTGGAGACAGAAGTGAACACAATGTTATATTTCAAATCTGTTCTATTAAAAGAGAGACAGACAAACAGACAAGACCCTGCCCTCGTGGATGTCAAACTTACTAATCTATTTACTTCTCTTCTCCTCACTGCCCTAAGACTAACTAAAACTTCCCTCTCTTTCCCCAGTTACCAAAGAAAATCTCCTATGCATATGAATAGATATAAAAATCTCCTGAGCACTGCAAGGGGAGTTGATGGACATGGTTTGCTGTAGCAGTCTCTGGCTGTGCCTGCCAAAAATGCCCTGTTAACATCTGGAGGACCACAACTATAAACAGATTTAGAAAGGATATATTTAAATAATGCCAAAGACTTTGGTCGAAACTTGAAAATTCGACTTATTTTGTTTAAAAGACTGTGATTACTTAGTTTAAATGTTCTCCCCTCGCTTAGTTTGGATGAATGCATGGAGCATCGAAGTGGCTACAGGTTTGGTCAACTGATTGAGTTAAAGCAGGGAACTTGATGAAATACCAAACAAATAGCTCGATTGCATTTTTCACTTTCCATTGGGGTGCCTCAGCATTTTGTTGTAAGAATCAGGGAGTGAGTCTAGCATAAATGTAACACAACCTACCTGTTTTATGTCTCAGAGCAAGTTACATTCATTGAGTTATGTAGTATTTGGAGGGAAACTTAACAGTTTTAGTGAATTTGTATGAAGTCTCTCAAAATAGTGGGATCCATAAATATTTTAAAGTAAGACACATGAAAAGGTACAACATTTGATTTGGGATTAGAAAGGAAACAGGAAAGGTTTTTGTATAAAATAATTGTTTCTGAAATAGGAAATAGAAGGTAAGTTCTTTTTTAGAAAGGAGATAGGTAGTTTTATGTGGCCCCAAGGAGTAAAATTAGGATGGTGGATGGAAGCCACAGGATGACAGATGTTAGATGAGTGTAAGAAAGACTTTTCTAACAGTTTCAGCTGTCCAAAGATGCCCCAGGAAGTGGTAAATTACCAGCCTCCAATCTCTGGATATGTTCAAGCAGAAGGGATTCTAGCAGCTAAAGGGAAGCTAGGTCTTCAGTGCTTCAGGACTTCTGAGGAACTCATGCCAAAGCCAGAAGGTGATGAAAGGCTTCTTCACTTTGCCCATTGTGAAAAATCTTTGTTACAGATCTTACACACCCACTGGTAAAGCTTGCAGCTCTTTTAGGTGTTTCAGTTCATGTGGAAAGCATGGTAACTAGCCCAAAGAGAGCTGGTGTTGGTCTTGGCTAATGAATCTCTTGTCTTGGAATATAAACCCTTCACTAACCAAACTTTTTCTTTTCCTGTGATGGCCTTTCCTGATCTATATGATCTTTACATATTATTGTTCCTTAGAATTTGGTTTTTTGCCTCTTTTCCAACTGTACCTTTTTACCATTGGTGAGTTTACACCCCCATGGCTTTAAATGCTACCTATACCTGAAGACTTACCTGTTTACGTCTTCTGAGATTGAAACCCATATATCCCACTGTCTGCTTGACAGCAACATTGGGTTGTTTTAGAAGCATTTCAAACATTGTACATCCAAAATCAAATTTCTAGTTGTCTTCCAGTAATATTGTTTCTCTTTTAGTTTATCCATCTCAGGAAATGGTACTATTCAAATACTCATGCAGGAAACATGGGAGTCCCTTTTGATAGATCCTTCTCACTCATCCTCCTCATAAAGATTCTAGTTCCAGCACTTCTCTCAAACACACCCCCTTGTTTCCACCTCTACTTTTAACACCTTTACCAGGTCACCATTATCCGGGTCTGGACCACTGTGATAGGCTTTTAACTGCTTCCTTTGATTCCAATTTTACAACCCCCACTCCCACCCCCACCCCCTACCTTTTCCTGCCTTCAGTTTATTGTTTATGGTTCAGTAAAAGGAGTCTTTTCTGTTCCTTTGTGCCTCACTTTAAAAAAAAGAAAAAATATCTTAAAATAATTACAGACCCAGAAGAAATTGTAGAACAATTTCAGAAAGGTCACATTCAAAGTAATATTTTTAAAGTACATACCTTGTTGTGTTACTATCTTGCTTAAGTTCTTTAGAGTTTTTCTAATTTTCTTAGTAAGAAAACATTGCTGTTGTACCCTGTAAATCCCAGCATGATCTCTGCCCTTAGGTCTGATTCTTCACCTTTCTTTTTGATCTGCCCTCCCTCTCACTCATGGCACTTCATTTATTCTGACTTTCTCTCTGTTTCTTGCCCATCGGAAACTCCCTCCAGCTTAGTATCCTTTCTCCATGCTGTGCCTTCCTACCCACACTTCAAACCTTAGCATAAATGTCACATAATCAACTCATTGTTTACTAACCCCACAATCTAAATCAGGTCCATCTATTATGCCCTCTCATTTATGTGTCACTTTTTCTACATAGAGCTTATTAATATTATTTGCCTAATTACTTTAATATCTGTGTCTCTAGGTGAACTGTAAGCAGTCTTGGTCATTGTTCTAAGATCACCACCTTGCAAGTTGTAGGTTCTTTATAATTTTCAACTCAATGAAGTATAGTATATCCAAAAGAGAGAGTTGTGATTGGTACTTAGAACTTCTTCGTGAGCACTAAGAGCTTTGTGGGGAACACAGAGTTAGACTTGGATTCAAATATTAGTTAATTACTTGATGTATGTCTTTGATCAAGGTACTTAACTACCTGGAGCCCCAGTTTACTCATTTATAATATCTATTACCTTTTACTGATTCTTGCAAAGATAAAATGAGTAAAGGCAGGAAAGTGTCTAGCATGGTCCCATGGGTACACTAAACTCTGCATGTTAGGAAAACAGGCACATGCATAGCCACATACATACAAAAACTCAACAACACAGTGTCTAAATATCCCCCAGAATATGGCATATGCTTTCCTTTACTTTCCAGATGACATCATGCAGCTTATGATCCTAGATTGTCAGATTTTTTTGTGTCATACTTTTACTTCCCTAAAGTTGGTTTTAATATATAAATTACACCTTTGGGCTTCTTTCCCTTTTGCCTTCATTTGACCATGAAATACATGATAAACAAACATAAATTCTCCTGGGCCAAGATTCTTTTCTACATTTCCAACCTAAACAAGTCTGTTTCCTTTGAAGAAGAACCTTGGACATCAGGACTTATGTAGACCTAGTGTTAACCTGTAGAGTACAGATAAGGCAATGAAACATCCTAAGAGCTGGCAAATGTGGCAGTGTCACCATATAGAAGGTGATTTTTATAATTGTCACTGAATTGATGGATCAGAGATTTTTTTGTTTTTAATGGTTGGGGTGATGGCAACAAAAATGACAGAGAAGTGACTTCTGAAAATTCTCTCCTCCATAAAAGTAATGAAAACACTGGAGAAAATTGTCAGAATCAGCTTTTTTTTAAGCTCTGGATATTAATCAAAAGCTTTGAACAATCTGGAGAGTGTTAATTCAAGAGAAATGGCTTTCCTGAATAATCTCAGTAGGAACAGAGTGCTCTGGGACATTTTAACTTTTCCTATCCCCATTCCCCTTTCTCAGTTCTGCAGTAGCCTTGAAAACCAATAACCCACAATCGTGGTGAAAAACAGCATCCTGGAAGCCACTGGAGATAGCAGAACTGGGTTGGAGCTATTTCAGAATCCCATTATCAGGAAGTTGCCATCATGTGACCAGTGCAGTGGTTCTTCAGAAGACCCCATTCACAACGCCATCTTTGACCTGACTCACAGTTAGACCAGTGTGACCATCCCTTTCTCCAGAAGCGTTTATATATAAAAAAATCAAATGCAGTTGTTTAACATCATGGATGCCTGAGATGGTTGACAATAGTCGTGTCAAACAATAGGTTAACCAAAAAGCTTAAAAGGAAAAGTTGAGAAATTAGATGTCCATAGGAGACTTTGAAAAATTCTGATATATATCTGTGAATATAGAAGGCTATGTGCATATATAGACCTGTGCTTGTGTGGATCCTGAAGACCTGATATAGCTCTAAGGTCTTGTCTCTGGCCAATGTTGACGTTCTGTGCACATAGGAAATAAAGGCTAGTCAGAGTTGTAAAAATTTTGACTGAGAGTTGAGAGCATACCCCAAAATTCACAGAGTCCTTGGCAAAAATGGGAAGGCTTATTGGTTGTAGGCTTTTGAGAAAATAACTGCACAATTGGTATCTGACAGCGAAGCTAAAAATACATGGACTTCAGTGGCCATATGCAACGAAGAATACAGACTTTAAAGAATTAGTTTTAAAAAGTCATTAACAAACAACCATGCCAACAACAAATTGCCACAACAATATACATGGGGGAAGGAGAAAAATCTAATGTCCAGAACTGCAACATTATGTTATTTAAAATGATCAGTTAAAAAAAAATATTTGAGACATATAAACAAATGGGAGAGTATGACCTACACACAAGGAAAAAAGAAGCCTATGGTATATGTCCAAGAGGAAGCCTAGATTTTTTGCTTACAAAACAAAAATTTTAAATTAAATTTCAAAATGTTCAGAGAACTAAAGGAAACCACTTGTAAAGTACTAAATGAAAGTATGAGAATGATGTTTCACTAAAGCATATACAGAGATTCAAGTTATTAAAAACATAGAAATTCTAGAATTGATAAGTAGAAGAAGTGAAGTGAAAAATTCACCATAAAGACTTAACCTTAGGTTTGAAGAGACTGACAAATCAATGAACTTGAATGTAGATCAAATGAGATTATCTAGTTTGAGAAATAGAAGGAAAAAAGAATGAAGAAAAGTGAAGAGTCTGAGAGACTTCTGGTATACGACCAGGTATATCAATATATGCATTGCTTGAGGCTCAGAGGAAAGAAGAGGTATGAAACAGAAGTAATATTTGAAAAAAATAATGGCTGAAAACTCCCCAAATATGATGAATAACATTAATATATCATCCAAGAAGCCAAATGATTCTTAAAAGGATAAACTCAAAGAGATCCACACCAAGACTTGTCACAATTAAACTTTTGAAAGCCAAAGAAAAAGGAACTTGAAAGCAGCAAGGGAGAAGTGACTCATTATGGACAAAATACCTCAATATGGTTAACACCCATTTTCTCATTAGAAATCATGGAGGCAAGAATGCAGTAGGATGACATATTCACTGTCCTGAAACAAAAAAAAACCACTGAGCCAAAAATTATATACCCACCATAAATGTAGGAGAAAAAAAGACATTCCCAGATAAACAAAAAACTGACAGGATTTGCCACTAGCAGACCAACCCTACAAGAAATATTATAGGGAGTCCCTTAGGCTGACATGAAAACACACTAGCAATAATTTGAATCCACAAGAAGAATTAAAGAACACCAGTGAAGCTAAAAATGTACTTAAATATAAACATACAGTATAAATGTATATTTTGTTTGTAACCCCCTTTTTACTGTATCTGATTCAAAAGATAACTGCATAAAGCAATAATTATAAATTTATGTTGATAAGCATCAGTGTGTAGAGATGTAGCTTGTATGACAATAACAAAATAAATGAGGAGGAGGTAATAGAAATATATAAGAGCAAAGATTTTGCTTACTATTGAAATTAAGTTGAAATTAATCCAAACTAGATTGTTATAAACTGTTAATTATAATCCCCAGGGCAACTGCTAAGAAAATAACACAAAAATAGTAAAAGGAACGACTAGGAAATTAAAATGGTACACAAGGCAATATGTACTTAATATAAAATAAGGCAGTAATGGAGAAAGGGAAGAACAAAAAAGACATAAGACATATAGAAAACAAATAGCAAAATGGCAGGAGCAAATTATCATTAATTATGTTCAATGGAAGTAGATTAGACACTCTAAGAAAAACGCAAATTTGACAGAATGTTTTTTAAATTGATACAGCTACTATGGAGAATAGTCTGCAGGTTTCTCAAAAAACTAAAAATAAAACTGCCATATGATCCAGCAGTCCCACTCCTGGGCATATTATCCAGAGAAAACCATAATTCAGAAAGATACATGCACTCCAATGTTCCTTGCAGCACTATTTACAATAGGCAGGACATGGAAGCAACCTAAATGTCTATCAACATAGGAATGGGTAAAGAAGATGTGGCACATATATACAATGGAATATTACTCAGCCATGAAAAAGAATGAAATAATGCCATTTGCAGCAACATGGATGGACCTAGAGATTGTCATACTAAGTAAGTCAGACAGAGAAAGACAAATATCATATGAATTTGCTTATATGTGAAGTCTAAAAAAGGGTTCAAATGAACTTATCTACAAAACAGAAATAGAGTTACAGATGTAGAAAACAAGTTTATGGTTACCGGGGGGGAGAAGGGGGATAAATGGGGAGATTGGGATTGATGTATACACACTACTATATAGAAAATAGATTATCAACAAGGACCTGCTGTGTAGCACAGAGAACTCTATACCCAGTACTCTGTAACGGCCTATATGGGAAAAGAATCTAAAAATGAGTGGATAAATGTGCATGTATAACTGATCTACTTTGCTGTACAACTAACACAACATTGTAAATCAACTATACTCCAATAAAAATGAAAAAACAAACAAAACAAAGCAAAAAAAAATGATCCACATACACAATGTTTATAAGAGCCATACTTCAGATTCAAAGACACAAATAGATTGAAAGTAAAAGAATGGAAAAATACATACCTAGCAAATGGTAACCAAAGGATAACTGGAGGTTTAGCATCAAGTGTTTTATCACTAAAATGCCCTTCTTTGTCTCTAGCAACAGTGTTTTGTGTTTAGTTTATTTTGTCTGATATTAATTTATATTAATATATTATTAATGATTAATTTTTATAAATAGTAAATTTTAAATTAATATTAAATATATTAAATCACTTAACACAAAAATGAAATCTTATTTTTTTATGTGAGATCCTTTTTTAAATTTAATTAATTTTTAAAATAGCAGGTTCTTCTTAGTTATCCATTTAATGCATATTAGTGTATATATGTCAACCCCAATCTCCCAATTCATCACACCACCACCCCCCACCACTGTCCCCACTTGGTGTCCATAGGTTTGTTCTCCACATCTGTGTCTCTATTTCTGCCCTGCAAACTGGTTCATCTGTACCATTTTTCTAGGTTCCACATATATGTGTCAATATACGATATTTGTTTTTCTCTTTCTGACTTACTTCACTCTATATGACAGTCTCTAGATCCATACATGTGTCTACAAATGACCGAATTTCATTCCTTTTTATGGCCGAGTAATATTCCATTGTATATGTGTACCACATCTTCTTTAACCATTTGTCTGTTGATGGACATTTAGGTTGCTTCCATGACCTGGCCATTGTAAATAGTACTGCAATGAACATTGTGGTGCATGTGTCTCTTTGAATTATGGTTTTCTCTGGGAATATGTCCAGTAGTGGGATTGCTGGGTCATATGGTAATTCTACTTTTTGTTTTTTAAGGAACCTCCATACTATTCTCCATAGTGGCTGTATCAATTTACATTCCCATCAACAGTGAAAGAGGGTTCCCTTTTCTCCACACCCTCTCCAGCATTTGTTGTTTGTAGGTTTTCTGATGATGTCCATTCTAACTGGTGTGAGGTGGTACCTCACTGTAGTTTTGATTTGCACTTCTCTAACAATTGGTGATGTTGAGCAGGTTTTCATGTGCTTCTTTTCCATCTTTTATGTCTTCTTTGGAGAAATGTCTATTTAGGTCTTCTGCCCATTTTTGGATTGGGTTGTTTGTTTTTTTAATATTGAGTTGCATGAGCTGTTTATATATTTTGGAGATTAATCCTTTGTCTGTTGATTCATTTGCAAATATTTTCTCCCATTCTGAGGGTTGTCTTTTCGTCTTGTTTGTAGTTTCCTTTGCTGTGCAAAAGCTTTTAAGTTTCATTAGGTCCCATTTGTTTATTTTTGTTTTTATTTCCATTATTCTAGGAGGTGGATCAAAAAAGATCTTGCTGTGATTTATGTCAAAGAGTGTTCTTCCTATGTTTTCCTCTAAGAGTTTTATAGTATCCAGTCTTACATTTAGGTCTTTAATCCATTTTGAGTTTATTTTTGTGTATGGTGTTAGGGAGTGTTCTAATTTCATTCTTTTACATGTAGCTGTAGTTTTCCCAGCACCACTTATTGAAGAGGCTGTCTTTTCTCCATTATATATCCTTGCCTCGTTTGTCATAGATTAGTTTACTGTAGGAATGTGGATTTATTTCTGGGCTTTCTATCCTGTTCCATTGATCTATATTTCTCTTTTTGTGCCAGTACCATATTGTCTTGATTACTGTAGCTTTGTAGTATTGTCTGAAGTCAGGGAGTCTGATTCCTCCAGCTCTGTTTTTTTCCCTCAAGACTGCTTTGGCTATTGGGGTCTTTTGTGTCTCCATACAAATTTTAAGATTTTTTGTTCTAGTTCTGTAAAAAATGCCATTGGTAATTTGATAGGGATCGCATTGAATGTGTAGATTTCTTCAGGTAGTATAGTCATTTTCAGAATATTGTTTCTTCCAATCCAAGAACATGGTATTATCTCTCCATCTGTTTGTATCATCTTTAATTTCTTTCATCAGTGTCTTATAGTTTTCTGCATACAGGTCCTTTGTCTCCCTAGGTAACTTTTATTCCTAGGCATTTTATTCTTTATGTTGCAATGGTAAATGGGAGTGTTTCCTTAATTTCTCTTTCAGATTTTTCATCAGTATATAGGAATGCAAGAGATTTCTGTGCATTAATTTTGTATTCTGCAACTTTACCGAATTCATTGATTAGCTTTAGTAGTTTTCTGGTGGCACCTTTAGGATTCTCTATGTATAGTATCATGTCATCTGAAAACAGTGACAGTTTTACTTCTTTTCCAATTTGTATTTGTTTTATTTCTTTTTCTTCTCTGATTGCCATGGCAATAATTAATAATTATTATGTTGTTCAATTATCTGATAAGGATGTAGTATTGAGAATATATAAAGAAATTTTACAAATTAACTATTAAAAGACAAAAAAGAACCCAATCATAAAGGGATGAAACATTTGAATAGGTAAATTTCTTCAAAGAATATAGAAATGGCCAGTAATCACATGAAGACATTTTCAAAATCATTAGTCATCACGAAAATGTAAATAATACAAATCAAAACCACATTGAAACACCATTTTTAACCCACTAAGATGACTGTAATAAAAAAGACAGAGAGTAATATGTATTGATGAGGTAGTGGGGAAATCAGACCCTTATACCTTACTAGTAGGAATGTAAAATAAGGCACCTGATTTGCAAAAGGATTTGACAGTACCGCCATAAAGTTAAAGACAGAGTTTCTGCATGACCCTATTTATATACTCAAGAGAAATAAAAATATATCTACAAAAATAATTATACACAAATATGTATTGGCATTATTTACAACAGCCAAAAAGTGGAAACAATTCAAATGTTTATCAATTGATGAATGAAGAAAGAAATGTGGTATATGCAAACAATGGAATATTATTCAGCCATAAAAGTGAATAAAGTAATAATGCATGTTATAGTTGGGTGAACCTTGAAAATGTTATGATAAATAAAGAACCCAGACACAAAAGGCCATATATTGTATGGTCCCATTTATATAAAATGTTCAGAATATGCAAATCCATAGAAAAAGCGAGTAGTGGACTAGTGTTTGCCAGAGGCTGGGAGGCAATATGGAGTGTAGGGGGTACCAAATGGACTTTTGGGGGGTAATGAAAATGTTCTAGAATTAGGTAGTGACGATCTTGCATAATCTTCTGAATATACTAAAACCTGCTGAATCATACACTTTAAAATGGTGAGTTTAATGGTATAGGCATCATAGCTCAATATTTTTTAAAAAGAAGTAATAAGTAGAAAAGATACTAACATGCATTTCTCTACTTTTTTGTGCCAGATACCATTACAGCTTTATCTCATTACTTCCCCGTGCACAGTCTATTTAATATATGCTGAATGTGAGTCTCAAGAAGGTGAAGTGTCATGGTTAAAGTCACACTAAATCATTCGAGTAAATCACAGAAGCATTTCCAGAATTTTCCTCCATTTGAGTCTGTGGCATGTTTAATAAAATGAGGTGATCCTTAAAGTTGATAAACATTCAGTTATTATTTAATAAATTTGGTCAAAGCAACCAAGCAAAGTTGCACATGTGGACAGCTTGACCATGAATTGTATATATATATTTAATAAACATGCGTTGAGAATCTGCTCAGGTACAACTGCCCCTACACTTTTCACATATATTTGTCAGGATCAACAAGTGTCCATTGCTTTGGTCTTTGGGAGATGACACATCTGAGAGAACATATGTCTGTTCCTCACTATCCTGTAGTTTGATATTATCCATCCTCTATTAGATTCCAGGCAATATGCTGGGCCCTGATGCAACAAAGTTGAGTACACCTTCACAAATTCTACTAAGAAAATTTGATTTTCCACTTAATAGAGAGTTCCCAAGAATGGAGGGAAGAGGCTTGGTGGCTGGCGTGAAGAAAAGAGAAATTTGTGTTTCCTCTCCTCAGTAGTGGTTTCTGATAAAAAAATCTTGCAAAAGTGATGACATGCTGTATTTCCGCCAGGTCTCCTTTATTTATGTTGGCTTTATCATTCACGTGTAGAAACATTTTGGCTTGTAGCTTTGCACAGTTCAACGAGAATTGATTCAAACAGAAAAAAAAGGTCCATATGCAGAAAGTAAATTTTCTATGAACAACATGTTGTCACTTTCAAAAGAAAATACATGAGAGGACTATTGGTAGATATCCTGTGAATATCCAAGCCAGAATTTGTCAAGGACCCTTAGGCAAATCTAATTCTGAAAATATTATGGCATCTTAAATAATTTCAGTTTTATATTTTGCTTGAGACATTACTATGGTGGATGATTCCCTTGAGGGCCACCCTGGGCCATTATTTATGTACTGATTCTGAGTCATCAATTCCGTTCCATTTTGAGCTCTTTATTTTCCTCTTGGAATTATAAACCTGAAATTTGCTTGTGTCATACTTTGGCTGTTTCCTTGATCAGCTAAATTTTGTGCCTTGTGTTCCAAATACTTTTTGAAGAGTCAGAAAATGGAAAAATTCCTTTATATGTTTCCTCATCCCCAAAGGAAACAAATGATTTAGCCAATATAATCAATAACTACATATACTAAAAGAAAAACTGATATACAATATATTGTTCAGAATGTTTTAGGCTGCAAGTAGGAAATCACACTGACTCAAATGGACTTAACAATAAAGCAAGTTCTTATATTAGAAAAAAACAGGAGTTTCAGAGTTAAGGCAGGTTTTGGCAAGGCACCAACAGTAGTTTAATGATGTCATCAAAGCCCAAGGTTGTTCTGCTGCCTTCAGCTCTGGCCTCATTCTAAGGCTGGTTTCTCCCATGGTTTCATGAAGCCTGGCAACAGCATTCATTCCCCGTGGTCCGAGCCAATTTAGGACACGAATTACACTTTTCAGCTGCACCCCTGCCAATTGCCAGGGGAATTCATGTACTAATTAATTTAGACTAATCTGGTTGTATCCTTGGGTTCAAGGCAACCTTACCCTGAGTTACCTAGTTACCCTAAGACAGAGAAGGTCTAGATCAAAGTAGGGAGGGAACAGAGCCAGGAAATCCCAGAAAGTGAGCTGTCATATTTTTGGACATGGTGTATATACAATGGATGAACAAGCTCTGTGACTTTGCAGATGATAACTCTGAGCTGTGCCTCCTTAGAAAGGTTCAGGTCAACATGTACACATAAAAATATATAACAAAAATTAATTTGAAGCCAAATGCCATTTAAAATTATTATAATAAAAAAATATAAAAAGGAGCATTTCCTTACAGACCATCAAACATGCGAGAAATATATGTCCACAGACAATTTGTAGGTGCAACATACTATTTAATAATGAGGTAGAAGGCGTTAAGGAAGTGATACAAGCCTGAAAGAATAATAAAAATCAGAATTTTTCTAAATGTTTCTATTTTTCTAAAGTTATCAATAAAGTAGCTGCATTCTCAGACAATGTACATATGACAAACCACAAATAAATGAGGAGGAGATTGGGGATTGCATATAGAAAAAAGTCTTAATTTGTCCTAGAAATTTGATTGGTGGCAGTGATAACAGTATCATATTTTGTAAATTATTCTGGGTGTAATATGAAAAAATTGACTAATTATGAGATATTCTACTTCTACCATTCTCTGTGTCCATGTAAACCATTGTCTACATTGTCTGCATTGCCAATGTAGAAGAAAGGAGCTATAGATGTTAAGACATAAGAGATATAGTAAGATCCTGTAGTCTTGTGTTTTAA